>NC_035449.2:2645695-3968390 GCF_002127325.2 Helianthus annuus
CTTACCACTCAAAGTACTGCTGCTGAGCAGTTAACTCATGAAAAATGTACTAGGTGTAACCGCATGTCTCTCATGTTTATGAAGCAATCCATAAGCAATGCAATCAGGGGAGCTATTCCTGATTCTGAAGATGCTAAGACCTACTTGGAACATGTGGAGGCGCAGTTCAAAGGGACGTCTAAGGCGCACGCTAGTACTCTTATTCTCAAGCTGGTGACAACTAAGTATGATGGGAGGAGCGGCATTCGCGAGCACATCATGATGATGAATGACATGGCCAATAAGCTGAAGGGGCTGGAAATGGAAATCAGTGATGGTTTCCTTGTTCATTTCATCATTACTTCGCTTCCTTCTTCTTTTGAAGCATTCAAGATCAACTACAACACTCAGAAGGAAAAGTGGACGATGAGTGAGCTGGTCGCTATGTGCGTACAGGAGGAGGAGCGCATGAGGATGGATCGCACTACTGATGTTGCCAATTTCACTACCTCCAATCCTAAGAAAAGGAAGCACAATTATCAGAGGAAGGATGCTTCTAAAGTCCATAAGTCTAATCCTAATTCTAATACAAGTGCACCTTCCAGCTCTAAGAACTCCTTAGGCAGTATCCGCTGCAAGTTCTGTAAAAAGACAGGACACATGCAGAAGGAATGCCCTGACTTTAAGGAGTGGCTGGCTAAGAAAGGTAACGATTATTTTATGATACTTGAGTCCTATAATTTAAGTGTTCCTGCTAATTCTTGGTGGTTTGATTCTGGTTCTATGGTTCATGTTACCAATTCTACTCAGGGATTCCTTTCAATCCGGAAGCTGGAAAGAAACCAAAGAACGCTTAAGGTTGGGGATGATCAAGAATTAGAAGTGAAGGCCATTGGAACATTACAATTAGTTATGAAAACTGGTTTATGTATTAAACTTTATGATACCTTATATGTTCCTGAGGTAACTCGGAACCTTGTATCAGGACCAAAGTTAGACATGGACGGTTTTATTGTTTCCCATGGTCATCGCCAACTCTCTATCCATTATGATTCTGTTCTTTATGGTACTGGTGTTCTGGATGGAGGTCTCTATAGATTAGAACTAGATGATGGCTTTTCCAAATCTTTGTTGTCATATAACATTAATGAATCACTCACAAAGATGGAAGAGAAACGAGACTTAGAGACTTCATCCATGTTGTGGCATCAGCGTTTAGGCCACATTTCTAAAGAGCGATTAAATCGTCTCGTAAAGGATGAAGTCTTACCTCCTCTCGATTTCTCTGACTTTGGAACATGTGTCAAATGTCTTAAAGGTAAAATGACATTAGCGAATAAGAAAGGTGCCACTAGGAGTTCTAATTTATTAGAACTCATTCACACTGACATTAGTGGTCCCTACCAAATCGCTGGCATAACAGGACATACTTCATTTATCACTTTTATTGATGATTATTCTCGTTACATGTACTTGTATCTTATTAAGGAGAAATCTGAATCTCTAACAACTTTTAAAGATTATAAGGCTGAAGTTGAAAAGCAATTAGATCGTCAGATTAAAGTTGTGAGATCAGATAGAGGCGGTGAGTATTATGGAAGACATACTGATGTGGGTCAAGCTCCTGGTCCATTTTATGAGTTTTGTAAGGGCCAGGGGATTGTGAACCAATACACCATGCCTGGTACACCTCAGCAGAACGGTGTCGCTGAAAGAAGAAACCGTACCCTTATGAACATGGTGCGCAGTATGTTAGCCAACACTAACTTACCATTATTCCTCTGGACTGAAGCGTTAAAAGCAGCTGTTCATATACTCAATAGAGTTCCTTCTAAGTCTGTCCCTAAAACTCCTTATGAACTTTGGACAGGAAGGAAACCGAGTCTTAAATATATGAAAGTATGGGGCTGCATTGCTGAAGCAAAACTTTACAATCCTTTCCTAAGGAAACTTGACCCTAAAACAGTTACCTGTTTCTTTATCGGGTATCCTGAGAACTCTAAGTGTTATCATTTCTATTGTCCTTCCCATGTCACCCGTATTGTTGAAACCAAGCGTGCTGCGTTCCTGGAGAATTTCAAGGTCAGTGGGAGCAGTACCAACCCTTACGAAGAATTGCAAGAAGTACAAGACGCGGGGGGGAGAGACTCGTCGCTTACCATTACTCCGATTACTCCTCTTGTACCCAATGCAATTATTACACCTGAAGCTACTGCACCAACTCCAAATTCACCTCTACAATCAGAACCCATTATACCTCATGACGAAGGCACGTCAAACGCTCAAAACCAAGACAACGCTGAACCCGATAATCTACTCAGGAGGTCATCCAGGCAAAGAAGGCCTCCTAATTGGGATGATTATGTTACCTACCTGACTGAAATGGATCCCGGAAAGCTCAATGATCCTATCTCTTACAATGAAGCCATTAGCAGTGATCAGTCTTCTGAATGGAATAAAGCAATGATTGATGAGCTTGATTCCATGAAGAAAAATGACGTTTGGGATTTGGTAGAATTACCCAACGGAGTCAAACCCGTAGGATGCAAATGGGTGTTCAAAACAAAACTGGATCCGAATGGTAACGTTGAACGCTACAAAGCAAGATTGGTTGCAAAGGGCTACACTCAGAAAGAGGGAATTGATTATCAAGAGACGTTTTCACCTGTCTCTCGTAAAGATTCATTAAGGATCGTCATGGCCCTAGTAGCTCATTTCGACTTAGAGCTGCATCAGATGGACGTTAAAACCGTTTTCCTTAACGGAGATTTGGACGAAGATGTTTACATGAAGCAACTTGAAGGCTTTGAGCCTGAAGGTCAGGAGCATCTAGTCTGTAAGCTGAAGAAATCCATTTACGGGTTAAAACAAGCATCACGTCAGTGGTACCTCAAGTTTGATGAAGTCATGATAAAGCAAGGTTTTATGAAGAATCAAGTGGATCAATGCACCTACCTCAAGATGAGTGGGAGCAATTTTACTATACTTGTCCTTTACGTTGATGACATTCTATTGGCAAGTAATAGTTTAGACATGTTGCATGAGTCGAAGCGGTTACTCTCGCATAACTTCGACATGAAGGATCTCGGAGATGCATCTTACGTCATTGGCATCGAAATTCACCGAGATAGAAACAAAGGGATCTTAGGATTGTCCCAAAGGGCCTACATAGATCGTGTCCTTACACGGTATAACATGCAACAGTGCAAACCCTCCGTCGCTCCAGTAGTTAAGGGAGATGTTTTCGGTTCGTTTCAGTGTCCGACAACAGAGGTTGAGAAGGAGCAAATGAGCCAGATACCTTATGCATCAGTAGTCGGGAGCTTGATGTATGCTCAAGTCTGTACTCGTCCAGATATCGCTTATATTGCTGGAATGCTAGGCCGTTATCAGACTAATCCTGGCTTAGATCACTGGAAAGCAGCTAAGAAGGTACTTCGATATCTGCAAGGGACGAAAGACTATAAACTGACTTATAGAAGAAGTGATCATTTAGAAGTGGTGGGCTATTCTGATTCTGACTTTGCCAAATGCAAAGATGACAAGAAATCCACTTCGGGCTATATCTTTATGTTAGCAGGCGGCCCTATCTCTTGGAAGAGTCATAAACAACAGTTGACCACAACTTCCACAATGATGGCAGAGTACATTGCTGTCTATAACGCAACCTGTCATGGAATGTTGATTAGAAATCTGGTCACTGGACTCAAAATCGTTAATTCCATTTCTAGACCATTGAAGCTTTACTGTGATAATTCAGCTGCCGTTAGTTTCTCGAACAGTAACAGTTCGACTGGAGCTGGTTTATATCTCGATACGAAATATCTATTTGTACGTGAACGTGTTGAGGAAAATAATCTTTGTATCGAGTATATTTGTACTAAGGATATGCTTGCGGATCCGATGACTAAAGGTCTCCCTCCTAAGGTTTATGAAGAACATGTTCGGAATATGGGATTATGTAAAGACCTTATTTGAGCATATTGTACTAGCTTATGTTTTATGTTTAATGAAATTTCCTCAAGTTTGATTTTGTATGTCTATTAGAATATGTTCAACCGGTATAATGGCATATAGACAAATAAAAAGTTACAAATCAAACAAAGGGCTTACGCGTATTTTGATCATGACGATTAGGTTTTAAATTAAGGCTATAGTATGATTAATGGGGGTCCTGAGTCGCATAATGATTCAACGGCTGTATTTTTCTGCTATAGTACTTGTTTAAGGCTAAAATGAGTGTTAACTCCTGATCAGGCTTATCTAATACTCATAGTAAATGATTACTCGGCTAAGTGGGAGAATGTAAGATTAAATATATTATGTTTAATATTTAATCTATAGCCATCTTAATCATTTACATTATAGAGATCAAAATATATTAGAACCTATTATTTAATTAGTTGGTAATTGTTGATGGACCATATTACCCTTAGTAACTAATTAGGTTTCCTCCTGGGTGCTTATATAAGGAGAGTTATGTGGAGGTTTAAGGGTTACTCAGTTTCACAATTCACACCCCATAAGTCATAACATCAATAAGGTTTTCGGCCTCCTCTCCATAACCGATACCCTTTTCGGTTTCTAAGTTCCCATCATCAGTCAGCACCCTAAGGAGGAACCAGATCAAGATGACAGGCATGCGAACTCCCTCACTGGATTCTCCTTTGCCCTATCTGCTGTGACAGGTATGATTCATATGTTTTCCTTCATGAATAAACAGAACTGAACCAACATGTTATAATTACGACATCAAGGGTTTTTACATTTGTTTATCTCACCAAACTACTATTGGCTAACTCATTGTCCAATAGTAAAGAAACCATTTTAAATAGTATTTGTCACTCGGTGGCAGTTCTGTGACTATGGTCATATCACTCATTGGCTAACCCATTGTCCAATAGTGATGCATAATAAGGAATGTATACAAAACCCCACAAACTGACAGTAGTTTCCCAGTAAGAATATAAAGACTTAATCACTGTAATATAAGTAACAATTGGAAAACATTTAGGATTTTAAAGCATTTAATAAAAGAGAATGACTCACTTTGCAGATTTAGGGTTTTAGTAACTGCCTCCTCGTCTGAGCCTTGGGTTCCTAATTAAAACAAAATTACCTTGATTTATGATGTAAATCAATGGTCAAGATTTGTTCACTCAGTTCACAAATACATTAGTGTTCACTCTATAACCTCTCTCTCTCTCTCTATATATATATATATATATATATATATATATATATATATATATATATAGGTAGAGGATCCTGTAAAAAGTGCTCAAAGTGTGAGAAGTGTATTATAACACTATATATAATACTATATAACACCATATAAACATCGTATAACAATATGTAACACCATATAATACCATATAACACTATGTAACACTATATCATTATATAACAAAAATAACACTATAGGTTGTCTGATAGTATGTCTATGATAGATGTATAGTGTTATATTTGTTATATAATGATATATAGTGTTACATAGTGTTATATGGTATTATATGGTGTTACATATTGTTATATGGTGTTATATAGTATTATATATAGTGTTATAATACACTTCTCACACTTTAGGCCCTTTTTACACTATCCTTACCCTATATATATATATATATATATAATATGGGGAACCGCGAAACACTCTAAAAAATCAACTTAACATGTTAAAAATTAATTAAAAAAAAAATTGGTGATTTTCTTTATAATATATGTATAAGCATTTTTAATAAAAAAAACGAAAAACTAAAAATATAAAAAGATGTTTAAAAAACAATTAAAAAAGGCTAACCTTTTTTTTTACAAAATTGATTTTTTATTGTAATAGTTTATACCCATTTTATAAGAAAAAGCTCGGAACATTTTAAGTTTTTGATTTTTTTATTTAAAATGCTTCTACATATATTTTAAATGCTTCTACATATATTTATAAGGAAAAACGCCAAAACTCTTTTTAAAAAAAAGATTTTTAACATGTTAAGTTGAATTTTTTTAAATGAATAAAGAATTTTGATAATCCCAACTACTGATCGTTGCCGGCAACGGTCCCAAATTTAAAAATTCCCACTGGCGATCTCTTCTTTTCACATATTGGCCTTTCAATGGACCCTGACTAACAGAACTCTAACGTTGTTAGTCTCCGGTCGCCGGAAAAACGTTTTTGGTCAGAAAAAGATTCTTAAATGTTCGATCTATAGTTACAAACAGGTTTGTGACGAAAAGTTTGAGTTTTCCGACTAAAAGTTGAGTTTTCTAGCCAAAAAGAAGTTTTCCGGCGACCTTAATAATTTGGACTTTTTATTAGAAAATGTTCTTAATGGTGCGTAATAAGGTTTGAAAGAGGTTTCAGATGAAAATGTTGAGTTTTTTGGCCAAAAAGGAGTTTTATGGCTAAAAACGTTTTTCTAGCGAACGGAGACTAACGGCTTTAGAGTTTTGTTAGTCAGGGTCCATTGAAGGCCAATGTGTGAAAAGATGGGACCGCCAATGAAAATTTTTGAAGTTGGGACTGTTGCCGGCCAACGAACAATAGTTGGGATTATTAAAATCCATTATTTCTTTTTTAAATAATATAACTCAATAAAAAAAAACATTTAAAAAATAATTAACAAATCAAGCTAAGTTTTGAAAAACTAACCACGAGTCAAACTCGAGCTACGGAAATAAACATAAGCAAGCCAGGTTTGCGCCCCAGCTCTCTCGAAGTTAAATGAGCCGAACTCAAACTTACACGAGCTTGGCTCGTTTATGCCCCTAATTGTTACGTCCCTGGCTACCGACCTCAACTACCCCACCATATATAGTCCACCATTAACGCTGCTACGCCTCACCGACCACCACCCATTGAAGCACCCAGCACCCCCTCACCCTCACATTCACCGCCTCGCACCTACCCACCGCTCCGTTGCCACCCACCCTCATTGGCATCGATCCCACCATCACCGCCTCTCACCCACCCACCACGTCGCTGCTATCCACCCTCATAGCCAATGACTGGGTTAAATATGTCAAGATGAGCCTTTGTTAGAACGATCGTAACTAAAATCTGAATGGGCAAGAAACGACGACCATTGTTTGCCACCTATCAAATTTAGGGCACCACCGACACCACAACCATCGAGGTTGGCAAGTGAACGTATTTTGATCTCTACAGTCTATATATATATATATAAAAAAAAAATAATAAAAAAAAAAAAAACGGTTTCTTTCAACTCAAGTTAATTTTAGTCCAACCATTTTTGACCCAAACCAAAGTGATTTTTAGCCCGAACCAACTCAAAATCATTTTCCCTCGAACCCAATGTGACCTGAACCCATTCAAGCCAATTGAGGCCTACCCAGGCATAAAGCAGATCAACTGTAGCTATGTAAGAAACTGCAAGATATGTAAAATAGGGTCTAGGTATTATCAAATCTTAGACGGTGAGGTGAGAAGAAAAGCGATCACAAAAGTTCCAATCCAGTTTGGTTGAGTTTGGACTAACGGTTTAAGCATAAAGATCGAGCCCCCAAAACTTAGCAGGGTTATTGGTTCTGTATTTCCGATCCTTGCTCTTGATGAACTCCATATCCTCATCGGTCAACTCAAAGTCAAACACTTTGTAATTCTCTTCAAGTCGTTCTTGCTTCGATGATTTAGGGATGATTATGGTGTTTCGTTGTATGCCCCATCGCAGAACCACTTGCGCAACGGTTTTCTTGTACTTCTCAGCCAAGCCCTGATCACAAACAAAACCAATTTGTCAACTCCCGTTTTGACTTTTAGAAACTTGTTTGACGTGGTAGTATTTATGACAGTTTATATGAGATTTCACGTAAAGCTCTGGCCTGTAGCGATAAGAACGGTTTTGAAAAATGGTAGATTGAGCTGACAAAAATCAATCACTTTTTGACGGTTTCAACTTGTATTTGCTGCATCTACCTCATTTAACTTTTTTTTCAAAATCTTAACTAATCACGATCAATTTTCAAGCGGAAAAATTACAAGTTTTGTCCTTTATCTTTATACCACTTTTCAGGCGGTGTCCTTTTTAACGAATGTTGACAGACGGTGTCCTTTACTAGGTATTTTGTTGCAAGTTTAGTCCTTTACACCCAACCCAGTTAAAAAACCCTGTTAATTGTTGGGTGTAAAGGACTAAACTTGCAACAAAATACCTAGCTAAAGGACTAAACTTGCGACAAAATACCTAGTAAAGGACACCGCCTGTCAACAATTAACAGGGTTTTTTAACTGGGTTGGGTGTAAAGGACTAAACTTGCAACAAAATACCTAGTAAAGGACACCGTCTGTCAACATTCATTAAAAAGGACACCGCCTGTCAACAATTAACAGGGTTTTTTAACTGGGTTGGGTGTAAAGGACTAAACTTGCAACAAAATACCTAGTGAAGGACACCGCCTGTCAACATTCGTTAAAAAGGACACCGCCTGAAAAGTGGTATAAAGATAAAGGGCAAAACTTGTAATTTTTCCATTTTCAGGCTGAAAATCAAACTTACCTTGAGATCTTGGTCATCTAAGCAAGACACGGAACCGAACCACTCTGTATTAGCCAATGAGCCACCAAGGGGAGTGTGGGCTGTAACTGCAATTCCGTGCTTCTGACAGAAGTTAACAAGAGAGTCGCGCTGGAAATAAGGATGCGTTTCGATCTGGTTTACAGCTGGCTTTATTTTAGAGTAAGCTAAGCAGTCTCTGGTCAAGAAAATGTCATAGTTGCTGCATAATTTTGAAAAGAGTTAATTACTGTTTTCGTCCCTGTGGTTTGTAAAAAATCACTATTTCAGTCCATTAGTTTAAAAATTACGATTTCAGTCCCTGTGGTTTCACTTTCATAACCATTTTAGTCCCTATGGTTTCACTTTCGTAACCATTTCAATCCATTATTCTGTTAAGTACAGGGACTGAAATGGTTACGAGGTGAACTGAAATGGTTACGAAAGTGAAACCACAGGGACTGAAATCGCAATTTTTAAACTAATGGACTGAAATAGTGATTTTTTACAAACCATAGGGACAAAAACAGTAATTAACTCAAAGAATGCAATAATAACTAACTAACCTGATCCCAATGCTACGAACCAATCCCATGGAAACGGTTTGTTCCATGGCATGCCACGTAGTCTCCAACGAAATTGTGGTGTCAATATCCAAAACGCCCTCTTCATCCAATGCACTTGCAGTTGTACCAACTCCTATAAACAAAACCCACATTTTCTTATTTTTAATAATAAATTTTAGAGTTAAATGCCATTTTAGTCCCTGTGGTTTGGGCCATTTTGCCAGTTTGGTCCAAAGGTTTGAAACGTTGCCATCTTAGTCCAAATAGTTTCAAATGTTGCCATTTTAGTCCACTGGGTTAAATTCATCCATTTTTTCTGTTAACTAGAAGGGCAATTAAGTTATTTTTTATGTAATTCTGCTAACTAGAAGGGCAATCCGGCCATATAAAATGACCGAATTGCCCTTCTCGTTAACAGAAAAATGGGATGAAGTTAACCTAGTGGACTAAAATGGCAACGTTTCAAACTATTTGGACTATAATGGCAAGGTTTCAAACCTTTGGACTAAACTGGCAAAATAGCCCAAACCACAGGGACTAAAATGGCATTTAACTCTAAATTTTATGAAAGAGGATCATGATTAATAATACCAGTGTGCTTTGTTGCAATGGGAAAGTGAACAAGAAAGAGATCCAGATAGTCTAGTTGAAGCTTTTTCAAGCTGGCTTTGCAAGCCTCCACAACATGTCCATGATCTGAGTTCCACAACTGAATTCAAAAAAAAAAATCCATAACTGTATTTGAAAAATAAACCTTTTTTTTTTAATTTAAACAACTTAACATTTGAGTATGGTTTGGCTGGGTGATTTTAAAACTAATACTACTACATTTTCTTATAAATAAAACAATTTAGAAGTTAGGATTTGAATACACATTCAACATTGTTCGACCCCTTTGACCACCCGTATTCAAAAAAACAACATTACTTATATCATAGTTATTAAAGGCGTTAGGCGCACTCATGGCGCATAGGCCTCGCCTAGGGCCTAGGCGCATAGGCCTCGCCTAGGGCCTAGGCGCATAGGCCTCGCCTAGGGCCTAGGCGCAAGGCGCAAAAAAAAGCGCGGGCCTGAGGAAAAAAAAAACATTCAACAAAAAATATTTTTATATAATAGAAAATTAATACTGTTCTTCAAAGAATATAAACTAAAGCTGTTATATAACATTTAATATCGTCTATTGAGTACCAAAAGTTATAAAATACTAGTTTATTAGTGTAGAAAAGTAGTTTCGTTAGATAAAAGTAGAAATCTAGCTAGAATCTTGCCAGAATTTAGAGAATTTGGCCGAAAACTCTCAAGAATCTAGGAATCTCGCCGGAATCTGCGCATGAACCATCACTTGGAGAATCAAAGAGCAACTGCCTTGAGTTAAGGCGCCAATTGCCTCGCCTCACTAGGAAATTGGGCCTAGGCGCAAGAGGCTATGGCTTTTAATAACTATGACGTATATAACTGATTTTGATATAAATGAGTTGTAAAGCAGATACATACCTTTGTAGTAATGAAAAGATCCTCCCTCTTCACCAATCCTGTCTTAAATGCCTCAGCTAGTGCCTCCCCAACCTCCCCTTCGTTTTGGTAGTCAGCTGCATGCAAGAATTATATAAATCCAATTTAAGAAACATAAAACTGTTGTATCAAAAATAACATGCTCTGTCTGTATTGTAAAAAAGAAGAATACCACATACAACCTTCTCAAAGTAGAATTTTACTTAAAAATATAATCTGAAAGCACAATATGTCTTGATTTCTAGTTCTTGACAATTGCACCCCTGACTAACTCTATATAATATATTGAGAAACATTTTGGCCTTATACATCATTTATGCAAAACTGAAAAGCTTTATTACAGTAATCAACAAATATACTATACACACGGTAATCAATCAGTGGCGAAGTATAGAAGGGGCGGGGAGGGGCACCCGACCCTCGAACTTTTCGCTCGGTAGTGTTATATATGTAGTTCTCGTATAGAATTTTTTTGGTATATACGTTCTAGACCCCGGTTCTATAGAATTTTATTGGTATATACGTATTCGACCCCGTCATTCGGGTCAAGCTTCGCCACTGTAATCAATCATATATATAGATGTAAAAGTAAATAGAAAGCATGCTTGATCGGATTTCAAATTCAAATACAAACCCTCAAAACAACTAATGAATTACATACATACAGTAGATGAAGTTGTTTTGAAGGATAAGAACCAATTTTAACATGAATACCCACCCCTAAATCAATTAAGAAGCAGATCGGATGTTATAAAATTAGAATGCAGAAGAAAGATGATTGCGGAGGAGGGAGGGAGGGAGAGAGAGAGAGACCAGCACAATCGAAGTGACGATAGCCGATTTTGATGGCGTTGATGAGGAGATCTTTGATATCTTTACCCTCCATGCGCCAGACGCCCAATCCGATTATCGGCATTTTGAATCCGCTGTTAAGGGTAATCGCCATTTCTTCTCTTCTATGTGATTGATGATGCTATTATAGAGACAGCGAGTCTTTGAGCTTTGACTGCCGCTGCTTCATTTTATATACCGCTCTTCCTTCATCCAACGGTGGAGATGATGAATCGGAACAAGATTGGGTTTTATTTATTTAAAGAGTTAAATGTCATTTTAGTCCCTATGGTTTACGTTATTTTGGCAGTTTAGTCCAAAGGTTTTATTTTTCACTTGTGTGTTCAAAAAGGTTTCATCATTGCCATTTTAGTTCACTTGGTTAACTTCATCTATTTTTTCTGTTAACGAGAAGGCCAGTTCGGTTATTTTATATGGCCGAATTGTCTTTCTAGTTAACAGAATTACATATAAAATGATCGAATTGGTCTTCTCGTTAACAGAAAAAATGAATGAAGTTAACATAGGGGACTAAAATGGCAACAGTGAAACCTTTTTGAACACACATGTGAAAAATAAAACCTTTGAACTAAACTGACAAAATGACCCAAAACCCAGGGACTAAAATGGCAGTTAACTCTTATTTAAACCTCTGTAATTTATCTAAACTACTACCACATAAAAAGTAGAGTTAAATGCTATTTTAGTCTATGGTTTTGGTTATTTTGTCAGTTTAGTCTAAATGTTTTATTTTTCACCTGTGGATCCAAAAAGATTTCACCATTGCCATTTTAATCCACTGGATTAACTTCATCTATTTTTTCTCTTAACGAGAAGTCTAATTCGGTCATTTTATATGTAATTCTGTTAACTAGAAGGGCAATTCGACCATATAAAATGATCGAATTGCCCTTCTTTTAAGAGAAAAATTGGATGAAGTTAACCTAGTGGACTAAAATGACAACGGTGAAACCTTTTTGGACCCATAGGTGAAAAATAAAACATTTGGACTAAACTAGCAAAATGGCCCAAACTACAGGGACTATAACGGCATTTAACTCTAGAAACTATTATGTTTGGTGTGTGTATGTGAGGGGATAAAAACTAGTAGATCCGCCAAAAATAACCTTTTCCAGATGAATATATATGTCAATAGAATATATTTTCATTGCTAAATAATAATATGTGCCATACATTAGCGACCAATTTTGGCATCGCTAAGGCCATGAGTAGTGGTGAGGTATGTGGGTTGGTTTTTTACGACACATGGCATCCTTGTCATCTTAACCAAACGACTTGGTAAAGAGGTGTGGTGAAGAGGTATGCAAACCACTTGGTTAACAAAATGGATTAAACATTCACACACCATTGGCTCCTTTTTTGTTTTCCTTGAATTCGGCAACCACATCTCTTGGTTTAAACCACATGACCCGGACAAAATTGACAAACAACGTGACGTGGGGATTGTGTTGTCTCGTGGTTGGCCAAACCACGCGCCACTAAATATGGTCTAAGTTGCCGCATATTTTGCAACAGTCTTTCGACCGACACATTCCCGATGAAATTTGTGAGGGAAGCCTGTCATTGTCTTATCCTGCAGTTTTTTAGAACTCCCTTTTATACAAAGTTTCGACTTTGATGTTTGGTGTTTGTCTTCAAATCAACCTTCAGATCTGTCGCTAAGTTCTTCTTTTGTATAAAGACTTTGATGAAAGAGATAATAACTTTCTTAGAACAATTTGGTATTGACTAGTGATGACAATGTTGAATAATTATGTCAATGTTTGATTAAAATTGAATATGTTTGGACAAATAGTGCACTGCTATTTGACCAATAAATTAAAAAAAACATAAAAAGTGGAGCTAGAAAAGAGTCGACTATGACCGATCTAAGTAGGAGCACAACTTGTTTAAGGGGCACAACGCACTCCCCGATTGATGATTGAGCTAAATGATCAAGTGATGGCGTGAAACATGTGGTTTGATTATGGCTAAGTGATGGATTAGTGTGTTCAGGCTAGATGGAGAAAAAGTGGAGAAGTAATTGTGGGGAGAAGTACCAAGTGATCAAGTGATGCGTGAAACACCGCCCTAACCCATTTGATCATTTGAACCCATGATTCAAGATGAGATGACATAGCTTGATTGATTGGTGCCCAGTGAATAAGTGATGGTTTTGAGGAATGACTCGTTCCTTCCTAGTGAGATAGAGCTCTTGCTCAGCTTATGTCAAGCTATGTGTTTAAAAGTCGAATTCGATGTTTACTTGTTTATTATATATTTAATTACATTTTTCATTTATATATTTGATATTATATATCTACGATTATTACCTCATTTATATAAGAGAGTATATATCATTTAGTTATTGTAACATAACAAGTTGACGTTATCCCGCGCGTTGCGGCGGGTTGTTGATTGTTAATGTTTTTAGGCCCGTGCGCTACAACGTTACCATTAAACCAAACTAAAAATAAGCGTAAAAATGTTGAATCACGCAAGCTCATTGCGGAGTTTTTTTTGTAAAACATTATCGTAAAAAATAACTTAATGAAACCATCAAGATGAAACTGAGTGACGGCAAAAAATTAAGAAAAAAATTTAAATAAAGTGTGGGTGTAATTATAAAATTTCAAAGATTGGTTTGGTGTTCGCCGGTGCGCAGTATAGCAAGCCACTAAGAAAACCCATAATTATAAAGTCTTGAATACGCTATACCAACCAAAAAGCAAAACCATAAAATATAGATTAAGTGAAGTTTAATTGTCAAGATTTCAAATTAATGTAACTATCTTGTAGCACATTTTAACTTTCACTCAAATCCGAGAGTTAGATGTCAATATTTGACGATAGAAATTTTTTTTGTCTTTCCAAAATTGTTTAAAAATGAAAAATAAATAAAATATGAGATCACAAATGATAATTTTTTGTTATTTATTGTATTTTGAAATAAAACTCAAATTATGTTTATTGAAATCGGTAACTGAGGGTTAGATGTTTTGATATGTTCCATGATGATAAATTATTTATATTATTAATATTAATATTTGTTACTTTCTGAAATAACTCTTTAATCTTTAATATTAAAGTTTACATCACCCATTTTTTCTTGAATAATTTTCCTTATAAAATTGCTTATAGGTATACATTTCACTTTTCCATATTCATCTTCATCACTCAATCTTTGAATGCTTTAAAGATAAACTTAACCTGGTTAAATCCCAAATTCTTTTGTTACATGTAATTTTACCAAAAAAAAAAAGAAATAAATATATAAAAATAAAAAGGAATCCAATTGAAGCCGTGTATCTACAAAATCAGCCGGGCATTTCATCCGCTCCCGATTGCAGATGCGTTGCAGGCAGTCGGTTGGTGATTTATAAAAAATAATCCCTTAATTGAGTTGGGAACCCAAAATTAAGGTTCGGAGAAAAAGAAACGTCATCATCTTCCCCATCAAACTAAGGAATTGCACCACAAACTTTTGTAGATACACGGTATTACTAACGCCACCGTTAATTGGATTGACGCATCCCTGGTTGGTTTTTCTTCTCTTGATTTCTCTAAAAAAATATACCAATGCGATGGCTCTAATCAAAATAATGTTGGTTCAGTTCTGTTTATGCATGAAGGAAAACAATATAAATCATACCTGTCACCGCAGATAGTGCAGAGGAGAATCCTGTGAGAGAGTTCGACATGCCTGTCATCTTGATTCGGTTCCTCCTTAGGATGCTAACTGATGATGGTGACTTAGAAACCGAAAAGGGTATCGGTTTAGGAGAGGAGGTTTCGTGATGATGTTATGGCTTATGGGGTGTGAATTGTGAAACTGAGTAACCCTTAAACCTCCACATAACTCTCCTTATATAAGCACCCAGGAGGAAACCTAATTAGTTACTAAGGGTAATATGGTCCATCAACAATTACCAACTAATTAATAATAGGTTCTAATATATTTTGATCTCTATAATGTAAATGATTAAGATGGCTATAGATTAAATATTAATAAGTAATATATTTAATCTTACATTCTCCCACTTAGCCGAGTAATCATTTACTATGAGTATTAGATAAGCCTGATCAGGAGTTAACACTCATTTTAGCCTTAAACAAGTACTATAGCAGAGAAATACAGCCGTTGAATCATTATGCGACTCAGGACCCCCATTAATCATACTATAGCCTTAATTTAAAACCTAATCATCATGATCAAAATACATGTAAGCCCTTTGTTTGATTTGTAACTTTTATTTATTTGTCTATATGCCATTATACCGGTTGAACATATTCTAATAGACATACAAAATCAAACTTGAGGAAATTTCATTAAACATAAAACATAAGCTAGTACAATATGCTCAAATAAGGTCTTTACATAATCCCATATTCCGAACATGTTCTTCGTAAACCTTAGGAGGGAGACCTTTAGTCATCGGATCCGCAAGCATATCCTTAGTACTAATATACTCGATACAAAGATTATTTTCCTCAACACGTTCACGTACAAAAAGATATTTCGTATCGAGATATAAACCAGCTCCAGTCGAACTGTTACTGTTCGAGAAACTAACGGCAGCTGAATTATCACAGTAAAGCTTCAATGGTCTAGAAATGGAATTAACGATTTTGAGTCCAGTGACCAGGTTTCTAATCAACATTCCATGACAGGTTGCGTTATAAACAGCAATGTACTCTGCCATCATTGTGGAAGTTGTAGTCAACTGTTGCTTATGACTCTTCCAAGAGATAGGGCCGCCTGCTAACATAAAGATATAGCCCGAAGTGGATTTCTTGTCATCTTTGCATTTGGCAAAGTCAGAATCAGAATAGCCCACCACTTCTAGATGATCACTTCTTCTATAAGTCAGCTTATAGTCTTTTGTCCCTTGCAGATATCGAAGTACCTTCTTAGCTGCTTTCCAATGATCTAGACCAGGATTAGTCTGATAACGGCCTAGCATTCCAGCAATATAAGCGATATCTGGACGAGTACAGACTTGAGCATACATCAAGCTCCCGACTACTGATGCGTAAGGTATCTGGCTCATTTGCTCCTTCTCAACCTCTGTTGTCGGACACTGAAACGAACCGAAAACATCTCCCTTAACTACTGGAGCGACGGAGGGTTTGCACTGTTGCATGTTATACCGTGTAAGGACACGATCTATGTAGGCCCTTTGGGACAATCCTAAGATCCCTTTGTTTCTATCTCGGTGAATTTCGATGCCAATGACGTAAGACGCATCTCCGAGATCCTTCATGTCGAAGTTATGCGAGAGTAACCGCTTCGACTCATGCAACATGTCTAAACTATTACTTGCCAATAGAATGTCGTCAACGTAAAGGACAAGTATAGTAAAGTTGCTCCCACTCATCTTGAGGTAGGTGCATTGATCCACTTGATTCTTCATAAAACCTTGCTTCTTCATGACTTCATCAAACTTGAGGTACCACTGACGTGATGCTTGTTTTAACCCGTAAATGGATTTCTTCAGCTTACAGACTAGATGCTCCTGACCTTCAGGCTCAAAGCCTTCAGGTTGCTTCATGTAAACATCTTCGTCCAAGTCTCCGTTAAGGAAAGCGGTTTTAACGTCCATCTGATGCAGCTCTAAGTCGAAATGAGCTACTAGGGCCATGACGATCCTTAATGAATCTTTACGAGAGACAGGTGAAAACGTCTCTTGATAATCAATTCCCTCTTTCTGAGTGTAGCCCTTTGCAACCAATCTCGCTTTGTAGCGTTCAACGTTACCATTCGGATCCAGTTTTGTTTTGAACACCCATTTGCATCCTACGGGTTTGACTCCGTTGGGTAATTCTACCAAATCCCAAACGTCATTTTTCTTCATGGAATCAAGCTCATCAATCATTGCTTTATTCCATTCAGAAGACTGATCACTGCTAATGGCTTCATTGTAAGAGATAGGATCATTGAGCTTTCCGGGATCCATTTCAGTCAGGTAGGTAACATAATCATCCCAATTAGGAGGCCTTCTTTGCCTGGATGACCTCCTGAGTGGATTATCGGGTTCAGCGTTGTCTTGGTTTTGAGCGTTTGATGTGCCTTCGTCATGAGGTATAATGGGTTCTGATTGTAGAGGTAAATTTTCAGTTGGTGCAGTAGCTTCAGGTGTAATAATTGCATTGGGTACAAGAGGAGTAATCGGAGTAATGGTAAGCGACGAGTCTCTCCCCCCCGCGTCTTGTACTTCTTGCAATTCTTCGTAAGGGTTGGTACTGCTCCCACTGACCTTGAAATCCTCCAGGAACGCAGCACGCTTGGTTTCAACAATACGGGTGACATGGGAAGGACAATAGAAACGATAACCCTTAGAGTTCTCAGGATACCCGATAAAGAAACAGGTAACTGTCTTAGGGTCAAGTTTCCTTAGGAAAGGATTGTAAAGTTTTGCTTCAGCAATGCAGCCCCATACTTTCATATATTTAAGACTCGGTTTCCTTCCTGTCCAAAGTTCATAAGGAGTTTTAGGGACAGACTTAGAAGGAACTCTATTGAGTATATGAACAGCTGCTTTTAACGCTTCAGTCCAGAGGAATAATGGTAAGTTAGTGTTGGCTAACATACTGCGCACCATGTTCATAAGGGTACGGTTTCTTCTTTCAGCGACACCGTTCTGCTGAGGTGTACCAGGCATGGTGTATTGGTTTACAATCCCCTGGCCCTTACAAAACTCATAAAATGGACCAGGAGCTTGACCCACATCAGTATGTCTTCCATAATACTCACCGCCTCTATCTGATCTCACAACTTTAATCTGACGATCTAATTGCTTTTCAACTTCAGCCTTATAATCTTTAAAAGTTGTTAGAGATTCAGATTTCTCCTTAATAAGATACAAGTACATGTAACGAGAATAATCGTCAATAAAAGTGATAAATGAAGTATGTCCTGTTATGCCAGCGATTTGGTAGGGACCACTAATGTCAGTGTGAATGAGTTCTAATAAATTAGAACTCCTAGTGGCACCTTTCTTATTCGCTAATGTCATTTTACCTTTAAGACATTTGACACATGTTCCAAAGTCAGAGAAATTGAGAGGAGGTAAGACTTCATCCTTTATGAGACGATTTAATCGCTCTTTTGAAATGTGGCCTAAACGCTGATGCCACAACATGGATGAAGTCTCTAAGTCTCGTTTCTCTTCCATCTTTGTGAGTGATTCATTAATGTTATATGACAACAAAGATTTGGAAAAGCCATCATCTAGTTCTAATCTATAGAGTCCTCCATCCAGAACACCAGTACCATAAAGAACAGAATCATAATGGATAGAGAGTTTGCGATGACCATGGGAAACAATAAAACCGTCCATGTCTAACTTTGGTCCTGATACAAGGTTCCGAGTTACCTCAGGAACATATAAGGTATCATAAAGTTTAATACATAAACCAGTTTTCATAACTAATTGTAATGTTCCAATGGCCTTCACTTCTAATTCTCGATCATCCCCAACCTTAAGCGTTCTTTGGTTTCTTTCCAGCTTCCGGATTGAAAGGAATCCCTGAGTAGAATTGGTAACATGAACCATAGAACCAGAATCAAACCACCAAGAATTAGCAGGAACACTTAAATTATAGGACTCAAGTATCATAAAATAATCGTTACCTTTCTTAGCCAGCCACTCCTTAAATTCAGGGCATTCCTTCTGCATGTGTCCTGTCTTTTTACAGAACTTGCAGCGGATACTGCCTAAGGAGTTCTTAGAGCTGGAAGGTGCACTTGCATTAGAATTAGGATTAGACTTATGGACTTTAGAAGCATCCTTCCTCTGATAATTGTGCTTCCTTTTCTTAGGATTGGAGGTAGTGAAATTTGCAACATCAGTATGGCGATCCATCCTCATACGCTCCTCCTCCTGTACGCACATGGCGACCAGCTCACTCATCGTCCATTTTTCCTTCTGAGTGTTGTAGTTGATCTTGAATGCTTCAAAAGAAGAAGGAAGCGAAGTAATGATGAAATGAACAAGGAAACCATCACTGATTTCCATTTCCAGCCCCTTCAGCTTATTGGCCATGTCATTCATCATCATGATGTGCTCGCGAATGCCGCTCCTCCCATCATACTTAGTCGTCACCAGCTTAAGAATAAGAGTACTAGCGTGCGCCTTTGACGTCCCTTTGAACTGAGCCTCCACATGTTCCAAGTAGGTCTTAGCATCTTCAGAATCAGGAATAGCTCCCCTGATTGCATTGCTTATGGATTGCTTCATAAACATGAGAGACATGCGGTTACACCTAGTCCACTTTTCATGAGTTAACTGCTCAGCAGCAGTACTTTGAGTGGTAAGGTCCGCTGGCTTTTTCTCTCTTAGAGCATAATCGAAATCAAGCAATCCGAGAGTAAGCATGAGAGCATCCTTCCATGCAGCAAAGTTATCACCAGTCAAAGGTGGAATCCCGCAGTTGGGTGCTGATAGTGGAAATAAGATGAGCAAGTTATGATACTAAGGAAGAAAACTAATGTGATCTATGGGCACGTTAAACTAAGGCAGGCAAAATAATGACCATTTTACATAATGAAGCTGTGATAATGTATATTACTAACATCAAAATAATAGACTTAACTAAAAAATTCTACTTAAACGAAAACAAAACAGCTTTGGCCGGAAGTGTAATCATTTAAGCATATGTGCAAAGCGGTTGTAACAAATCAGCTTTGGCCAGAAATTGAAACAATCACTTTAGTTATGCACTTGCTAAGTATGCCATCTATGAAAGAATTAAATCAGCTTTGGCCAGATATTAAAACATTCATGCTTATGATGCACACATAGCATAGCTTTCGTAATACTTGAATGATAAGTAGATGTATCAAGTCAGCTTTGGCCAGAAATGATATATCAAAAGCTCATTCAAGTTAAGCTATTCTGGTTTTGTAAAACATTACATTATCTGATTCTGATTAATTAACTAAGTAAATTACAAAACCATTTCTTTAGTTCACATTTAAACAGCTTAAAATAATGAGATTGCGAGTCGCAACCACGATTTCGACTAATGACGTTATGGTTGCGAGTCGCAACTACGGTTTCGACTAGTCACGTTATGGTTGCGAGTCGCAACTACGGTTTCGACTAATCACGTTATGGTTGCGAGTCGCAACCTCATGGTTGCGAGTGATGACATTCTGGTTGCGAGTAGCAACCTCATGATTGCGACTAATGACGTTATGGTTGCGAGTAGCAACCTCATGGTTGCGAGTCATGACGTTATGGTTGCGAGTAGCAACCTCATGGTCTCGACTAATGACGTTATGGTTGCGAGTAGCAACCTCATGGTCTCGACTAATGACGTTATGGTTGCGAGTAGCAACCTCATGGTTTCGAGTAGCAACCTCATGGTTGCGAGTAGCAACCTCGTGGTCTCGAGTAGCAACCTCGCTAACAGCTGTTAATTTGATATCATAACCGAAAATTCGAAATCTAAGGGATTAAAAGATATCCTTTCCTGTTTAAGATGATCTAATTTTGTTAACAGATTTCGAAATTATAATCTGCTTATCTTTTAACAGTTTTCTAAAAAATTTAGAGGACAAAATTAGATCAAAATCAGGAAAAACACTTAATAATCCAAATCATATTCCAAAACATAACAGAATATTCGAATTTTCACATGAACATGATGAACCCTAATCATAAAAAATAAAATTCTGGAACCCAAAACCTGAATTTTTTTAATAATTTTACTAAACAGATTTCGGCTAAAACATGATCCAGTTAATTCGGTGAACAATTAAATGACCTTTTCATCGAAAATCATGATTTCGAGTCGATACTTATGACTCGAAACCGGCTGTTAAAGGTTTTAAAGGTTTCAAAAATTCCGTTTTCCAAGTTTAAATCCCAGAATTATGGATACGAAAACAGAACTGACTAATCAACATATGCTCTGATACCACATGTTGGTTCAGTTCTGTTTATGCATGAAGGAAAACAATATAAATCATACCTGTCACCGCAGATAGTGCAGAGGAGAATCCTGTGAGAGAGTTCGACATGCCTGTCATCTTGATTCGGTTCCTCCTTAGGATGCTAACTGATGATGGTGACTTAGAAACCGAAAAGGGTATCGGTTTAGGAGAGGAGGTTTCGTGATGATGTTATGGCTTATGGGGTGTGAATTGTGAAACTGAGTAACCCTTAAACTTCCACATAACTCTCCTTATATAAGCACCCAGGAGGAAACCTAATTAGTTACTAAGGGTAATATGGTCCATCAACAATTACCAACTAATTAATAATAGGTTCTAATATATTTTGATCTCTATAATGTAAATGATTAAGATGGCTATAGATTAAATATTAATAAGTAATATATTTAATCTTACAAATAAATCTATGAACACAACACTATAAGAATCAAGATAAAGACATGAACAATTGACATGAACAAATTACAATTAAACTGTTCTTGCTACGGGTTCACTAAAGGAAGGGAGAAACATAAACCTGCAGATGGGTTTTCATTATTCGATACATGTTATGATTTCTTTCACTGATGAGAGTGGCGGTGATGATGGCGTTTAATTTCGCCGAAGATAAAACGATGTCGTTGTGACCAGCGAGTTATTTGATTTTGATGGATTCGGATGGACTTTTCATCTTCCTTAGTCGGATTGAAAATGCACACATATATACTGAATGAATCGTTGCCTTACCTGTTGACTAATCGATGCGAAGGTTGGCTAGTAACCGCCACATACTGTTGATGAAGCGATGTGATGGTTGCAACCGCCGTACCCCACAAACGGAGTACTCTTCCATCATATACGTCTGTCAGTTTGTGTGTCGTAGATGATAGCGTTAAGGTGAAACACAAACAGTTTTGGGCGGTTCCATAAGCCATGAAAGGATGTAAATTGAAACCAGTGCGTTATTGTGAAACAGTTCGGTAAATGTGAAGTTACTTTATTTATTATAAAAATAAATAATAATCATTTTCAAAAGTTGCGTCGGTTGGTTTTGTAGTTGTGTCTCAAGTTACTATTTGTTAGTATATATAATTATAACAGACTAATTTATGCTCATGAACCCAATTAAATTTTAATGTAAAAAGCTTCGGATCAAACTCGCTTTCCAATTGAGCCCTAATCTAGTCTCGAGCCCGTTAAACTTGATTTGATTCAAACTTAGAATTTAGCATGCTGGTACCGATATCAAATATCAGTTAGAATATTAGTACCGACATTATCGGCGATATTGACCGATATAACCGATATATCACTGAAGTATTAGTGTTAAATTGCAATATATATCAATTCTGCATTATATTAAAATTACCGATATCTCACCGAGATAACCTATATCTCAAATATCGGTCCTTGACCGATATCCGATATTTTACCGCATTAACTACAGTACTACATGGTTTTAACCTGCTAGGAAATCCCATCACCCGAAACTAGTCCAAAACCGATCCCAAAGATCGACTAAAAACTCACAATTAGAATTCTATTAATTCCAACACCTTATATAATTCCAAGTTTTTAACCTTGTAAAATACAACTAATATCACACACATACACTAAAAGTTTAAATATCATAAGCCCAAACCCTCAGTGGTAAATAAAAGGACACATGTATATTTTTATTTATATATCTAATTCATGTGAGTAAACGGGTTTGGTACCAATTTCAAGTAACTGGGTCAGATCACCTAATACATTGTAATATTATACAAAAAACAACAACAATTCGGATATGCAGCAGAAAAAAAAAAGGAAAATTAATATAGCCCAGCAAGAAAAAATAAAATAAAATAAAATTAATATACCAGTTGTCCGGTTCCAAATAAAAGATGTTAGAATTACAGAAACGTGTGAAGCAAAGCAATTGAACAGAAAAAGCTTCACTCTTCAGCATTGATACCAAATATTCGAACCTTATGCATGTTTGGAAACTTGGCAACAACTAGCACAAAAACTGCAACTGTGTTGAAAAACAGCATCGGGTTCTGGTAGTCTGTCGTGTGAGATGCTATCAAGTACCTAATATTTAAACACAAAAATCATCATCCATTCATTACAAAACTATCTTTAGCTTTACAATATACCATACGACATCTTCATCAAATTCATTCAACATTGTTGCAAGGCCAAAAGTACGGCACTTTATGCACCTTTCCATTTAAATGCTCAATTTTTCATGTCAATTTAAGGTATTAAACTTTCTTTCATGAGTATAAAAAAGATAGAGTAAATTACAAAAATCGTCCTTTATGTATGTCCTTTATTGCAAACTGTGTCCTTTATCTTTAATAATTACAGAAAACGTACTCGATGTTTGCAAACCCTCGCAAGTTATGTCCTTTAGCCCTAACTCAGTTAATTTTTTGTGGTTAAATCTGACCAAATGGACCCCACATGAGGGTTTTTGGTCATTTTACCCTCGTGTGGGGTCCATTTGGTCAGAATTTAACCACAAAATACCCCCATGTGGGGTCCATTTAGTCAGATTTAACCATAAAAATTAACTGAGTTAGGGCTAAAGGACATAACTTGCAAGGGTTTGCAAACATCGAGTACGTTTTCTGTAATTATTGAAGACAAAGGACACAGTTTGCAATAAGTAACATACATAAAGGACGATTTTTGTAATTTACTCAAAAGATATTTATAGGGGTGACATGTGGCATGCCGTGTGTACCACCACGTGTCATTCCACATGTACAGAACTGAAATGGGTGACATGTCATTCCAAAGTACCATAAGAGCATCATCAGGGGTGACCTGACCAGTGTTGTTAATAGCAAGCATAGCAGCGCTCACTATAGCGTTAAGCGTGGCGATGCGATTATAAGTCACAATCTGATTTTGGCGCCTCGATAGCGTGGAAATAGCGGGATTATAGGTTTTTTTTTAATATAAACAGCGATAATATATGCCTATAAAATAGCAAAATTTTCGTTTTTTTTTTAAATATACATACGAAAAACAGCATTAAGATCATAGTTATTAAAGGCACTAGGCGCACTCAAGGCGCATAGGCCTCGCCTGGGGCCTAGGCGCAAAGCGCAAAAAAAGCGAGGGCATGAGAAAAATAAAGCACATAATGAAAAATTTTGAAAAATATATTATGTATTAGAAAAAGAATACTATTCTTCAAATAAAATAAACAAAGTCTATTATGTAACACCTTATATCATCTAATAGGTACCAAAATATTAGTGTATTAGTGTAGAAAAGTAGTTTCCCTTGATTAAAAGTAGAAATTTGGCTAGAATCTTGTCGGAATTTAGCCGGAATCTAGGAATCTTGTCGGAATGTGCGCCTGAACCATCACCTAGATAGTTAAAGCGCAATTTCCTCGACTTAAAGCGCAACTGCCTCGCCTCGCCTGAAAAATGGGCCTAGGCGCAACTCGCAAGAGGCAATGGCTTTTAACAACTATGATTAAGATACTGATAAAATACACATATAAAATATTTCTAAAAATATCTTCTAGTGTATCGCTAAACATGAAATAGCGCCTACTATTTCATCGCTATCGCTACGTAGCGTATAGGTAGTTTGTTGTTATCTTCCGCTACTCGCTATTAACAACTATGGACCTGACATGCCATGTAATGGTGAGTCGGTGACCGTTAACCTACTCAAAAGGTCAAAGGATCTTTCTTTATACACTAAAAACTTTTGTACCTTTGATTCACAAAAGAAAACTTAAAGTACCCCTTTCTTTTGTATGCCCTAGTTCTAATAAGTCGCTTAAGCGTACAAAAAGTTTAGTCCTTCACAACCACAGTAAAAGTATATGGTACAACTACTGAATCAGAAAGACATGTTACAAGCTCACTTCCTTGGTTTTAAAAAGCGGGAGGCGCACAAAAGCGACGAGGTCTAAAATTGAGGCGCGAAGCGCAAAGCGCAAAAGCGGTGGGCTATTCGTACCCGAGGCGCAAGATGTTTATATAATTTTTTTTATATATCCCATACAAATCCCATAGGTTTTTAGCTTCCTTTAACCAAAATATAGCTATAAGTAAGGCTTTTATACCATTTTAATTACATGTACAAGTCAAAAAACCCAAGGTACAACATTTTTATGCAGTAAAACGCCTAAGGTACATGAGGCGCGCGCCTCAGGCCAAAAAGCCCACAAAAAAACATCAAAAAATGCGCTTTTTGGTCGCTTCCTGTAATTACACAAGGCGAGAAGCAAAAAAGCCCCAAGCCACCTAGGCGCGCCTAGGGCGCGCTTTTTAAAACCAAGAGTCACTTCTTAATATGAAATCCCAATATCCCATCAAGAATTTACTTTAGTTCTTATATCATAGCAAGAACTTTTCTAATCACATAGATATATAAAATCAGGAAACCACTACAATAGTCCAAATCCTATACAACCAATAAATTTAATGTTGTTTTCCTACTGGGCCACCAATACCACATAATCAAAAGCTCAGCAGAGTACTAACTGTAACAGTATATAGAACAACCTATATAAAAGCTCAAGCAATAAACAGGTAAAATGAACTTACAAGACCACGGGGACGAGAGTGAGAAACTTCCTGTTGCGAGTGAGCTGTTTGCCGCTATCGATCTGCTCCCACCACGTCAACCTGTTGTAGATACCCTGATCATCAGCAAAAGGTGTGCCCTTTTTCCAGTGGAAGAACTGGTATGTCAGCTGATAACAACACAACACAAAATAAGATCCCAATCACAACCAAACAACATACAGACATCTCTAATAAACAAGCCAAAGAATTAATCAACTACAATTCCACCATAAGTTTCAACACATCAGCAGTGTTGTTCCACATTCAGCCTGAGCAATTAGGTTATAAACATCCTGATATATTAGTTCAAACCAATGTTGTTAAAAGCCATCGCCTCTTGCGCCTAGGCCCATTTTTTAGGCGAGGCGAGGCAGTTGCGCTTTAAGTCGAGGAAATTGCGCTTTAACTCTCCAGATGGTGTTTCAGGCGCACATTCCGGCAAGATTCCTAGATTCCGGAGAGTTTCCGGCTAAATTCCGACAAGATTCTAGGCAAATTTCTACCTTTAATCAAGGAAAACTACTTTTCTACACTAAGACACTAATATTTTGGTACTAATTAGATGATATAAAGTGTTACATAATAGACTTTGTTTATTTTATTTAAATGATAGTATTCTTTTTCTAATACATAATATATTTTTTAAAGAGTTAATTACATAGTTAGTCCCTGTGGTTTGCACAAAATAACATACTTAGGTACTAATAGTTTAAAATCACCTTCTAGGGTATTAACTTTTCATTTTGTAACGTTTGGAGGTATTAACTTCTCGGGTATTAACATAGTTAGTCCCTGTGGTTTGCAAAAAATAACATATTTAGGTACTAATAGAATGTGATTTTAAGCCTAAAAATAACGTTAATACCTTCAAACGTTACAAAATGAAAAGTTAATACCCTAGAATGTGATTCTAAACTATTAGTACCTAAGTATGTTACTTTGTGCAAACCACAGGGACTAACTATGTAATTAACTCATTTTTTAAATTTGTTCATTATGCGCTTTATTTTTCTCGGTCCCTCGCTTTTTTTGCGCTTTGCGCCTAGGCCCCAAGCGAGCCCTATGCGCCTTGAGTGCGCCTAGTGCACTTAATAACTATGGTTCAAACCTCAAGTGGTAATTACAAACTATGTAGTTAATACTTAATACCACGATATATCACCGATATATCGGTTATCGGTCCCCCGTCCCCTGGGGAGATATCGGTGCAAAATATCCGTCAGAATATCAGTACCGAGATTATCAGCGATATTGACCGATATATCACCGATTTTTCCAATATCAATACCTTTCTTGTTAGTTCTACCATTCGTCTTTCTTCTTATTGCTGCTATTAGTGTTTCAAGTCCTAAGTGTTAAATGTTAGTGTTTTAAGTCTTAATCAGTTCCTACTTGCTACAATTGTTAGTGTTTTGCAAGTTGCAAAAGGTTAATTTGTTAATGGTAGGAGAGTATACTGAATTGTTAGTGTTAAATTGCTATATAATATATATAAATTTAGCTTGATATTAATTGATAAACTAGGAACAAGCTCAATACGATTACAAACTAATAGCAGGTAGGCGAGCAACAAGCTGCACCGCTACCCCCTTCTGAATAGCAAACCCTACCCTGCTAAAACTACCAATATCCAACTGCGATAACCGATATCTCAAATATCAGTCCTTGACCGATATCCAATATTTTACCGCTTAGATTACAAATGATCTAAATCACCAACACAAGATCTAAAAACCACAATAATAACCTAATCGATACTATTACAGTCATAACCTAAATTCTACAATACACATCCACATCAATCAACAACAAATTCAAAACAAAAACAAAAACAGAAACAGAAACAGATCAAACAAACCCTAATTCAACAAAATCATCCCCGAAACCTTCAATAATATTAACAATCACATGAAAACAAACAGAAACGTAACAAACTGAGTCTAACAATACCAGAGCGTGAGAGAGATTGACGATGGTCCAAGCCATGCCAGGAGAACAGCCGAAAACGGAGAGAACAACGAGCCAAGAGAAGAAGAGGATGAGTATGTAGGTGGTCCAGACGCCGGGGTAGGTGAACCACTCGGTGTTTTTGTTCAGATCCGTTGGTGACTCGGCTTGCACATACAAATTGGCCATGTGTACGTGTATGTGCAGTGAGAATGGATGAATGATCTGTGAAGTTGGGGACGATGGTCTGGTTTTTGTGTGTATCGGGCGTGATGGATTTGATTATTGCTCGTTGACGATCAAGGGTGGATGGAGTTGCGTAAAATATCTATAACTAGCTTATTTTTTCTGTTTTTATTTTTTTTATTTTTATTATTATTGCATTTTAATTTAGTTTCAGCAAAAGAAATGATATTTACCAAATATATTGATTTATTTTTGTTATAGCTTCCAACTAATCCTCTTTAGCATGATAATGGGTCGGCTTGAGATGGATTCAAATTTGTATCCGAGTCGATACACGTCAGGTATCTAGTTACTTATAATCACGGTAGAGTCCTTGGGTTCCCTTACGAGCATTGAGGTTTGGTTATGGAGCGTGTTGGGTTCACGTTGTTACCTGATTCACTTCAAATTAACTTTTAGATGACATGAGATATTAAATATTTAAGTATAATTCTAACAATTTAAAGGTTTTAATAATAATATCATATTTCTAACGACTTTAAACAGTATTTATTATAATTTTTAAGGTTAAGGACTAAATTAATATATTCGATTTTGATACGATAAAACATGTATAATACCAGTTTCGACTAACAACTTTAAACGATGGTGAGAGGTGACGGGATAGTGAGGAACTGAGGATATAGGTGGTGTTTGGTCAGGCTAGGGTGGCAAATCAATGGTGGTTGAAGGTTTGTGCGACGGAGGTGCAGGATGTTGTGGGTTGGTCATGGATGGATGGATGATGGTGGATAACTAATCAGTGGGGTTGGGCGGAGAATAGTTATGGTTTGTCGTGGTGGTGAAGGGAAAGGGTTATGCGGGGTGTAATGGAGGGTTGCAGGTAGTGGAAATGGTGGGGTTAAGGTATGCGTTGCCCAGATGGTGGGTTTGGTGATGGTGGTGTTGGTGATGGTAGATTGGTGATAGTGGTGATGGCGGTGGTGATGGTGTGGCTGTGAACGAGGGTGGGGTGAGGCCCACTTATATTTTAGTTTTAGGTTTCTATTTTTATTCAAATAAATTGGTTGTAAAATGAGAAGTGAAATTATGACTTTACTCTTGGTTAAAGTGAACATAACTGAGTTTCTTAACTGGGTTAGCCCTAAAATATATAAATTGTTACATAACATACAATTTTTGGATATAAACTGAAATTAAATCTTTTAAATGGCACGTTTCATATTTTCTGATATACTTAAAGAACACAAAGTGTAATTCCCTCTAATTTTCAAGATTAAGTACTAAATTAGTATTGTCGGTTTTGATACAATTAAACAGATGCACTATCAGTTTTGAGTAATCAGATAAGTATCACCCAAATCATACAGTCTTAAGCGCACAAAGTGTTTAACTAATCACAAACCCGTTCAGCTACTCGAATATTACGCCATTTTAGGTTTCTCTTTCATCCTTGCCTCGATTCTGGGTTTTGTAATCCCTTTTATGGTATAATGAAGAGTGAGATTGAAGGTCTTATAATGTTTAAAATTGATACAATATAAAAGCATTTCACTAATTATTAGGGTTGCGGTTTTATGACGGCGGGCCTTGGAGCAACTGATAAGGTTGATGCTTAGTGGCCTATAGGTCTCAAGTTCCAGTTGTGGAAACATCCTCTTGCAAAAACTGTAGGGTAAAGTTGCATAAATCAGATCACGAAGCGATCCAGCCCCTCCTCGGAAACATCCTCTTGCAAAAACTATAGGGTAAATGAATTAATTTCATATATACCCTTGCAAACTTGAAAAATTTCATATCTACCCAACAAAAACTAAAAATATCATACATGCCCTTACAAAATATCAAATATACCCAATTCAGTAAAAACAATCTAATAGATAATTATTTTACTCTTATCTTTTTAACTTTAAGTTTTCATATATGCTCGTCTTTTTTAGTTCATATTATTATACAAGATGTTTTAAGCTTAAATTTATTTTTACCCATTTTTATATTTATTTTTATTAATTTCATAAACCAAAGTATTCTTCGTATACAATATTTAAGCTAAATAAATTAAACTAGAAATAAGTAAATATAATATTTGAAGTTAAAGGACATATATGAGATCTCAAAGTTTTAGAAAAATAAGGGTAAAATTATCATTAATTAAATTATTTTTAATAAACTAAGTATATATGATATTTCAACTACTTTGTAAGGGTATATATGATATTTGATATTTTGCAAGTATATGAAATTGCCCCTAATTAAATACCAAAAGAAATTTAAACTTAACTTCAGGACACCATTAATAAACCTGCCAAAAATAAAGAAACAGTCCAAGAAGTCAACAAAAAGCTTCAAATTAGGGTGTAAGGGGTGCTCACCTAATAGGTGAGTCCCCTCTCTTACGCCAAACCAATCCTCGTGTGCCACGTCAACTCCCCTCTTAAACTCCCCTAACACCCTAAATTGATGGCGGCACTCCCCTCTTAGGTGAATTGTTTTTTTTTTTTTTTTTAAAAAAAAAAAAAAGAAAAGAAACTTTTGATTGGTCCCCTCTCCCTCTCTCCTCCCCCTCTCTTCGGCAGCTCCTCACCCATTTCACTCCCTCTCTCTAACTCACCTCATCATCGGCAGCCCCCCCCTAATCGGCACATATGGTCACCGATGGGGTCCCCGAATTACACCCCGCCCACCCTTAGTTGCATACAACTAAATCAAGGTTCTTTCTTTAACCTTTTTAACAATTAACATTTGCATACAACAAAATCAAGGTTCTTTCTTTAACCTTTTTAACAATTAACATAGTAATAGTAATAATCTTACAAGCTCACAGTAGCTTTACCAACTCTATCCAACCCTTCAACCAATCTTCTTCTTGCTGATTTTGTTCTATAACACCAAATCTCAAAAGCCTCACTTAAATCCGGATACTTCAATTGCTCCTCATTCATCCAATCCGCCAAAATATCCGCTTGATCGTTCGACGGAAGTGCCGATAGTAACGCCACAATCGCCCCTTCAATATTCTGGCATAAATCATCATCCATCTTGTAAGGATACCCCGTTTCCTCGTTCCCTATCGAATCAAGAACGGGTTTCGTTTTTCTGATGAACGGAAGCCATGTTGTCACTAACTCCACACGACGCGCGGGGGGAACGATCACGTTTCCATACCCGACCGCGTCTAATACCTTCCAAGTTAATTCTATAATCTTTAACTTCACACCCCACATGCTACTTTCCAATAATTTGTCATCCATAATCCGAATCACCCGACTGGAAAAGTCAATCCATTGGTCAACAAATTCTTTCATTAGGTCCATCTTCGAAAGAACGTTGCATATCCAACCAAGATCCGAAAGAGACTGCATTACTCTCTTCTCGGCCGACTCGTCGTCAGTCTGTAGAACTAAACACGAAAGATCTTTATCGATTGACGACCAAATGTTCTTAAGCCCTTTCTTTGACTCTGATTTGACTTCTTCGTCTGCTATGACTAACGGGATTTCTTCATCGTCATCACCTAACATGTATTCCACTTGTTCTTGAGCCGAAGTTTTCAACTCATCGCCAAAAGGCGGTGATGGGGAAACGACTGACGTGGCGAAACGGATGGCTGAGATGAATACGTTTTTCGTAGCGGAAAAGTCAACAGGTTGAACCCGAGCTAAAATTGACATCGCAACAGGACCCAATTTCGGAACTACTTGCAAGATTAAGTCTTCTTCTTTGTCTTCCCACGGGACGGCTTCCAAGTACTGAACGCAGCTTTCGGTGATTTCCCGACAGTTAAATTCGACTGCTAACTGAAGAACACCAAGAGCAGAGTGGACGGAATCCCAAGATTCCAAGAGAGAATCTTTCGAAAGATAAAGACGTTTCAATAGGTCAACATGGTGCTCATAATCGTAATGTGAGCAGTGGATATCGATAAAAGCACCGCAATCTGGGTCCACGAGTTTATCTGCAAGATACTTGCTTTTTTCTTTGAGAATCGACGAATGTGAATAAAACAGTTCGGGTTTTCCTTTGTTGTTCCTTAGACGAATAGTGACATCACTTGTGTTTATGTCATTAAGCCCAAAACACACTGATGAATTTTCCATATGCGATTAAATAAGTAAGCTTCCAAGTTCATGCTTTCTGCAACAAGTAAACAAATCCGTCTCAGTTTCAAAACGTCTGCGGTTATGCATTCGTCGTAATTTTATCGACTGATATCCATATATAGGGTAGGGATAGTGTACATTAATTCAGAAGTGTGAGAAGTGTATTATAACACTATATATAACACTATATAACACCATATAAACACCGTATAACACAATGTAACACCATATAACACCATATAACACTATGTAACACTATATAACAATATATAACACTATACATCTATCATAGACATGCTATCAGGGACAAAATACAGTGTTATATTTGTTACATAGTGTTATATGATGTTATATGGTGTTACATAGTGTTATACGGTGTTTATATGGTGTTATATAGTGTTATGTATAGTGTTATAATACACTTCTCACACTTCTGGATTAATGTACAGGATCCTCTACCTATCCATATGTACTGGACTGATCATATACAAAAAGGACTTCATTTTCTTTTGTTTTTTTTTTTTTTTTCAAATAGTTCAGAGATGTTATACATATTGTACTCCATAACCCAAAAGTCAATCTTTGACTTTGTGCAGCAATTAAACATTAAACTTGAAATTTGAAAAACACAAGGCCAAATGTGTACTTCAATTGCGGCTGTAACAAGTACTATTTATTTACTCATATTCTCATAATATTAACCAATTTCATCTTTCACAGCCAACAGATTTTTCAATATTAACACAAATAATAACAACAATAATAATTATATTAATTATATTATAATAATAACAATAATACATGTTAATTACAGCCAATTAGATGTAATCAATAGACACATAATTAACCCATATAGGAGAATTATTGTAAGCACCTGATTTAATACAATCGCGAAACGAAACAAAATTCACAAAATGAAAAATTAGGGAAAAATCAAGAAAAAAACAAGAAAAAAAAATCAAATATTTACCTTGTTAAATCTCTGAATCCCTAAACATGGATGAGAAGCAAAATCGGACGAAAATTGAGGCAAGATCGAAACTTGATTAAATGGGTATTAATGAATGATGTTGAATCGAAATGGGTCGAATTTAGATGATCAAAAAGATAAGTATAAAGGGGCTATAAGTTAGGGTTTCGTGAGATGAGCTCATGCTTTGTTTTGCAGAGGAGATATCCAAGTGTCCATGATGAAGGACATCAATACACTTGCAAAGGATAAAAGTTTGAAATGACAAAAATGCCCACTTTTAAATTGATGATTGGTGTGTATTACACTGTTTTTATTTAAATTAATCTTTGATTTGAGAATAAAGTATTTGGAATGGGATCAAATACAAACACTTAAGTTTGTAAGAACCGTAAGAACCAACAAATAATTGACAAGTGTCTATCAATAAAAAAATTAGTTTAAGGGTAATTTAGACCTTTTGACTATATTTATTTAAAACTAATTAAAAATAATTACAAAAAATATAATCAGCACAACACTATATAATTAGCATAACATGCTTAATCGTTCTTCATTATCAGCACATCATCCTCAATCGTTCTCCATTATCAACATAAACGACATCAGCACAACAACCTCAATTGTTCTCCATTATCAGCACACCAGATGTGCTGATTATATCTACTTTTGGTGTTTGGTTGTATTATTTTGTAATTAACACATAATCAGCACGTTATCAGCACAATTATAAAACACCTTTTGTTAACTTTTTTAAAAATCATTTTTATAAATACAAAAAAGTATAGCAATATGGTACTCATATTAAAGATAAAAAAATACTTGATTTTATGATATATTTTTTTTTTAAAATAATGAAGTATATAAAAGTTATTTTAGTTTAAAAACCTTGGTGGAATTTGTATTTAATGGAAAATGGTCAAATGACTAGCAATTTTACAAAATTACCCCTAATTTTTTAGTAGTAACTTTTAATTATAAGGGTTTTTTTATAATCAATATCAACCCTTGATTTAAATTATCAATGGTTCAGATCTGTTCTTACGGTTCTTATAATTAGCAATGTTTGTACAGGATCTCAACCCTAAAGTATTTAGCTTTAATGATCTAAGAAAAGTGTTAATCGATTGAAATTAGTGACGGATCTAGCCTAAAAATTCAGAGGTATCTTAAACGTTTTTTTGGGACCAGGGTATCATTTGTATAAAATCGAATAAAAAATAAATATTTTACACTACGTAAACAGAGTTGAGAGGCAGCCTGTGCTACCCCTGCTTGTACACTACCCTTTGCCCCTAATTAAAATAGTTGAGATAATATATACATGGGTTAGGTTCATTAGTGAACAACACCTTAATTGTGAACACTATTGAACTAATCATAGCCTTTGATTATCAATACACAAGTGTAAATTAATGACCATGATACACTATTGTATTTTACGATTTGATGATGTAAATCAATGGTTATGATTTATTTATTCAATTTACAAATAAACTAGTTTTCACTTAGAACCCTGCGTGTATGATCAAAATACTTAAAATTTCATATTCATTTTGTTGATCTAATATAATTATAAAATTTCATATTCCATTTTGTTGATGGAATATAATTTGTAAAATGATTATTGTACTCTTCTTTTTCTCCGTACATTTAAAACCCTCGTGTATCAATATAAGTTTGTGATGTATTTTCTTTTTTATTACTTGTATTAAATATTTTAATTTGCATTTATTATAATGTATTTTCTTTTTTATTACTTTAATGACTTGTATTTAATAAAGAAATGATATTTACTCAAGAAAGGAAAAGTAATGCTAATTAAAGAGAGTATGGATGGTTCATAATGTATTGGACATACAAGTTGCATGGTTATGGTTTTGTTTAGTTCAACTTGCACAAGTTGTCCTAGTTGCATGTGACGTGGGACCATTTTTTATTTTGGAAATATTGGAATATACGCAAAATAATATCTTAATCATAACTAAATATAACATTTGTAATTCGTATTCGTAATGAACATAATTTTCGATTAAAAAAATTGAAAAGAACCGTGAGTTTAATATAATATTGTTAAATTATATGTTCATGCATCTAGTCCAAACCCATTTATGTCTAAATTATTCAATTTTATAATGCGGTTCATGAGTTTTTTTATTATTTTGGCATATGGGTATAAACTTATATAAATGCGATATTATAATTTTTTTATTGTAAAGATTGTACCTTTTATTGTAAAGATTGTACTTGATTTAGAGAGTATATATTTAATTAGATCTTCAAGCATATTGGGCCCTAACTCCCAGAGTAGCCCAGCCGAGCACATATTGATATTGAAAAACCCACTTTAACAAAAGCAACAAAATATTGACATCGTGCAATATTGGACTATTGGACTATTGGTTATCTAGGTGATTTGATATTTGTTAGTAGACGCTTTTAGTGTTAATACAAGTTAGGTGGTGTATACGGTTGTTCGGGAGTATTATAATTTCATGAACTAACGGGATCCAAAGGCGCAAAGCCCTTGGCGCACGTCTCGCTGCCCTTTGGTGAGTGCCCAAACAATGGGAAAAACTTGTGTTACCTTGTTGAAATGTTACTAGAAGTTGTTTTGGATTTGCATAGTGGATGTAAAGTTGCATGGAGATTAATCATCTGTCCTAGCTAATTATCAGTGATAAGCGCTGGTAGTAAGTTACTCCTTATTGATAGCAACTTGGTCCATCAGTGGCATATAGTCGTCAGTAATAAGTTACTACTAATGGCCATCAATATAGAATATTAAAGATTTAGAAAACACTTTTAGTATAGTTGTATATCTCTCTCATTCTTAAACGAGGTTGCAATACATCTCTTTATCATCTCTCATTTCAAAGGTTAGAGACCCAACTTCACTATGCAAGATTATGGACCGATTAATCTAAGCGGGTTTATGTGCAAAATCATCTCAAAACTTCTTACTTTATATGTAAAGATGGTTGTGCCAACGCTAATCGGAGTAGAACAAGCGGCCTATGGGGAAGGTTGTAATATATGGGCGCATTATAATTAATGTTCTTTCATGCACATACAAATTAATATGAAGATCGATATGTATTGGGTAACAAATCAATGTGTTTAGAACCTTTCTCTTTTTCTTTATGTTTGGGCTTTCGGTTCCAAGCTTGAACAAATGAAAACCAAAAAATAGGAGAAAACAGAACGTTACCATGTCTCAAGCCAAAGACCAATGTATTGACAAGTAAACGCATAACCATTAGAGCTACAACAATGTTAATGTTTTATTTAGGACCGTAAATATTTTATATATAACACATAACGAAATAAATTTTTAAGGCCCTCAAACATTTTGAGCCCTGTTTGATGGCGCACCCGCACACTCTCAAAAAGCATCCCAATATGCACAAAATGAATACACATGGCATCTGTGTGGGAAATCCATTGGCCACTCTTAAATCTACACTATTTTCCACTCTTAGACCGTCAACTTCAAGGAAAGAGACGGAAAGAAACACCTTTACACACTTTGATATTGTTAGGCTACAAACCCTTTGGTTTTTACTTTTTTTACGCTAAAAACATTTTTTAAAGTTAATCATGTATATTATAAATAAAATTTCACGTTCATTGTTGTTTATTTTACCCAAGTAATTGTGAAGATTAATTAGGTGGTGCACTCAATCTCCCATCAACAATGACATCAATGATTAACCGTCCCTCGAATCCAAGAAAATAGGCGGTCACATATGGAAAGTAATTGCTAATTTTCTATCAACTTTTTAAATAAATAAATTTAATGGAGAAAATGATTAAATAAAAATAATTATTCCTACTTTTTCCTATTTACATCTTGAATATTGTTCTTCACGTAGTTAGATTAGTAATTCAATTATTAGTCAAATAGGTTAGAGTTTGATAACGCTATAATATTATTGTTGTAATCAATTTTTGGAGTCTACTGATCAATAAAAGCGTTAAGAGTTTGATTAGCCTAGATGTGTATCGAGCCAATAAACTTGATCGGATTAACAACTTTTAATCTAGGTAAGATTAGAAATGTTTTCTTCTTCGCCAAGAAAAGAATAGTATACCGTGATGGCTCCTTCTTTTGTCAGAAGTAATCCAACAAGTAGCGCAATAAATGAACTTGATCGTATTTACTTGCAATCCGGTTAAGATTAGAACTGTTTTCTATCTCATCAAGAATAAAAACAGTATAACATGGTGACTCGTCCTTCTGGCAGAAGTAATCCAACAAGCAATGCAAGAAAGAAAAACATGTGTCATGTTTTTTCGTTCAGAATTGAGGAAAACAAAAAAATAGCACAGGGGTAGTTTTTTTATTGGTGGTCGATAGCAGCTTACGACACAGAAAGAAATTAGAGCAACAGGTGCTTAATCAAATTATCCAAATTATCATGTTTGTGTTTATCGATTCTTGACTTGATCGATACATTTGATATTACAAACATAAACTCGATGTTTATATTGTGCAAATGTTTGATTGAAATCGTAGAAATCCCGATTAAGAAAAGCTAAAACGACATAAAGTAAACAGTTTAAACAAAAAATGTTAAAATGGAAAACATAAAGGACTATAACTATAAATTCGGATATGATTATGTTAACGAAAAGGAAGAGAGGAGTATGATGGGTTGTCAAAATCATGATCATATGGTAATGAGTGACGTGGCATGGAGGGGACCACTCATCATGTGGAAGTTGTTTGGTGGTCCCACCACCACTAACTTTGTGTTCAGTAAAATTACGAAGTAAAAGGAAGTACCTGAGGCCCACATGCTTCTAATTTTACCGACAAATTTAACCTCGAGTTAACTACATCTTCCTACCACAATTTGTTTATTTTGAGGTAGTTTAGACTTTAGATTATACACTTTGGTATTAAAGAATAAGAAGAATTCGGTTTTATAGTAAGTTGCAATGATTAAATTAGATAAAGTTGGTTATTGTTAGATACTTGGACCTATTTTCATAATAATCATATAACGTATTTAATTTTCACCATTACCTTACGTTAATAAGGACCGATACATTCATATATTCATCTTTTTGGATAGAGAGTGGCGAAAACAAGACCTGCCGATGGTGCCTTTAATCAAGGGAGGAGAAAATGTCACGTATTCAAAATTTATAAGTTGTGTTCTCTAGTTTGGTATGTAATAGTGTGGTGTAAAGAGGTATCCCATATTGCAAATCGGTTGAAGAATTGATATAAAAGTCAGCGAGGCTTCGAAAGTGATGTATACGATGTTATTGTCCTCGTGTTGTTGATTATTATGAAAGGCCAGAAACAAAGTGTTGTTCAAAAGTAGCCCTATACCATTGCAAAGATTAATGAAGAGCTAAAACTGAACATGATTTATTGGTTAAACACTAGGTAAAGCTACCCCTCTTGAAATGGTTCTCTTGGTGTAAATTTAATAGTAACTTTGAGAATTAATCCACCCATGTAGAATAAATTGAGTTTTTACTTATATGTTGTAACCTAGCTTTTGGCTTTAGCTCCTTGTTAGTAGTTGTTTTTAAAAAAATACTTTGACACAAAAATGTTAAATAGGATCAGAGAGATGAATACAAATGAGATTCACAAATTACTTCTCTTAATTATTGTGAATTAATAAACTTGATTACAAAGACTCAACGTTTAAAGACTAAACATTCTAGACTAATACGAATCCTATTTCTTCTCTGACTCAAATACTAAACAATACTTATCTAAACAATAAGATAAAACTAATACTAAACAATTCAAATAAGAATTAAATAACTTTAGTTATTATTTTACTCTTAGCCCTTCGACTTAAGATCTCCACTAAACCGTCCATTAAGATCCTCCGTATCATACCTCCCTAGTTGATGTTGTAATTTTATCAAAAAAAATCGTTAAAAAACCCCACTCTCCACACTCCCTATCACCATTGTACTCTCTCAATTGTTGTATTAATTCCTCTAAAATAATTTGAAGTTATCAATATGGAACTGGTTTTCAGTTTAAGTCGTTTAATGGTTAACTATAGTCTATAAGCACGATAAAATTTAGCTTTTTCACCTTAAGTTGTGGTTAACAAAAATACTACAAAAATATTATTGCTTTTCAGATGATACTGTTTTTTAAAAGTGGAACGATCAATCATCAAGATTTATTCGTTTTTGTCTTTTACTGTTGTTGGAAGATGCAATTTAAAGACCTTATTATTATTCATGAAAATATTGTATTTTCCAAAAACTTTTTTAGTACAATAATATGCAGTTAAAGTTTTATAAAATGGTCGCCAGTTTGTATACAAAAGAGACAATATTTTAGTACACGGACCACTTGAAATACGTCTCCTGTAATGTTTGGAAAATCGGTCGTTCCAACTTTTGATAATTTTATTTTTATTCACTTAGGGTATCCGGGGTGCATGCGGGAAGGGGAATCGGGGAGTGGGTTGCCGAGCGGGAAGGGTGCTGCCAACAAAGAGGGGAGCCATTCCGGGGACCAATTTCGGTGGGGAGATACCGAAGAGGGTAGGAGAGAGAAGGTGGGGTCACCCTCATTTTCAACCAATGAATTTTTTTTTTAAATAAAAAAACAATTCCCCTAAGAGGGGAGTGCCGCCATCAAATTGGGGTGCGAGGGGAGTTTAAGAGGGGAGTTGACGTGACATAACCTGACTGGGTGTGCGTAAGAGAGGGGACTCCCCTAAGAGGGGAGTGCCCCCCTCACCCTTAGGTCGAACTGGGGATCTCACTGTAAGCAATCTCTCTATTCCTACGGGGTAGAGGTAAAACTGTCTACATCTTACCTTCCCCAGACCCTACCTTAGCTTTGTTATTGATTGGATTTACTAAGTATGATGATGGTGATTTTTATTCAGTTAGGGGTTGTTTAACAACTTCTGAATTGGTAAGTGCTAAATCAGTAAAGGGTCTGAACCATTAAGTGTTGAACCAATAAAATGTATGAACCATTAAGAGCGAGTATAGTGTTTAATCATTCAGAGACAAATGTCTAACCAATTCAGATAAGAGGTCTTAACCATTCAAACTCAGTGTAATGTAATGCTTAACCAATCAGAGGCAAATGTCTGAACCATTCAAATATCTGCTCGCGAAACAAACAATCTGAACCATTAAGAACCCATTAAGAGTTTAATCAGTTTACTAGCACTCGGTTCAGATAAGATGCATAACTAGAAGACTTCATGTTAAGAGACTTATTAGAGAAAAATTCAAGATAGTGAGTATCTAGACTAGATTAGAGTTTTCTGATCTTCTATTAACTTATGGAAATATTTTTTAATGAAAACAGATGTGCTAACTCCTACATCAATGGAACTACTAATGCATGAAAAACAAATGTAAACATGGGTTGTTAGCTACTCCTAAAAGCCTGTATGTTGGGCGGGTCGTCCATGGGTTCTTACCGATTGGAGCTGGGCCGTATCACTCCCTTGGTTCTTGGTTAACGAGAAAGTCCTGTTCGATTTAAATACGTTAGATCTTCTCCAATGACAGTTACGGACGGATAAGTGGCACTCATTGGCTATGACACCATATATATCACCATTGGAGATTGTTGTTTGCTGGGCTTTCGATTGTTCACATCCGGATTACCAAATGCGGTCAAATGGAAAATGGCGGGCCCTCTTTCTCACACGGATATAATTTACCCATACTTTAGAGCAGCTTGTAACGCTTCAAATATTTGTGACATTTAAAATAAGATTTTTTTTAAGTAAATATATCTTTTTCAAACATTTGTTTCTACTAAGGTCATGTGTTGTGGTAGAGTTGAAGAGACACTAAACCCCGCCACATAGACTACAAGGGCATTGCACGCCGCCACAAGAGGGGCTCGAAGGGGGCATTAGGGCAATATAGACCAAACATCTACAACCATCTCACCTCATCATCACATTTTACATTTCAATAACAAATAATGGTGTTAGAGGCGAAAGCTCCGTTCCACACATGCCGCCTGTATGACAGTGCGTGACACCACTTTTTTTCACATTTCAACTCATCACAGATACATACTCTAGTAAAAAAAACAACCTATTACTTTTAATTGCTATGAGATCATTACAAAGTAACATCTATTCAAATTATCTAGAAAAAATGATCAATTGACCTAATAATCAACTTAATCATTGTGATTTTGTCTTAATTGGCTATGCTATTGCTTAAAGGTCAAGTTTCATTCTATTATTATCATTACATCTAATATTCATTTAGCTATTATCTTCTCACTTCGCTACACTATACCATTTACTTTTGCATTCATTTTAGTTTAACATAACTTCCAACTGTTTATCATATAAACCATATCATATATTATATTATTATTGACCATTAGGTCCTGAGTTCGATTTCATAAGAGAGTTTTTTCCAAATTTATTGGGTTTACTTCTGAATTGGTTTATAGACATTATTGCTTAGTGAATATGAATATGATTGGGTGGTTCCGCTTGTGACATAATGATACTTCAGTGGTCTGTAGTGATCCAAATTTTTCATTAAAAATAATAACAATAACAAGAAGAATATAAATGTACATGATTGGGTGGTTCCGCTTGTGACATAATGATACTTCAGTGGTCTGTAGTGATCCAAATTTTTCATTAAAAATATTAACAATAACAAGAAGAATATAAATGTACTCGGCATCTGTTTCTGGTGGACAGTTCGTAAATAGTGGGAGGAGGTGAGGTGATTGACCGGACCGGCAAGTTTGTCGGCTGATGTAGATGGAGGCTCTCTCTCCACGTGTAGATGGACCACCTTCACACTTCCTTTCTTTTATCACAAGTTTACGTTTGTTACTTGTTATCGGACTCGATCCTATAAGTTTATAGATATGGATACCGTTTTATACACCTTTGATGTTTTTTTAAGGCTAAATTTGAATTATTGACGGACCATTAGAGTATTATCGTGGGAATCACCTGTTCATATCCATCTCTACTAGGCATAATGTCTATATACAATTCAGAAGGAAAACCCAATAAATATGGAAAACACCCCATTATAAGAATCGAACTCAGGACCTATTGATGTTACTAGCCTTAAAACTTTTTGGTATTTATCGTTATGTATATAGTTGTCAAAATTATATTTTTTTATAAGATTTAATGATTTTATCAAATAAAAGATGGTTTGTAAGATATCTACAAGCATAAGATCTTAATCTATATTAGTCTACTACTTCTAATAAAGCAAAACAACCTTAAGCCACATGGCATTAGCTTAAGCCATTACTTGTCACGTGGCATTTGCTTAGACCACTTTTTTTTGCTTTTTCCGCCAAAACCATCCTCCTTAGCTTCTTTAATACGCTTCACTTCACTCCAAAACCCTAATACCCATCTCCTACATCCGGTTCTTCCTTCTTCATCGATTAATCTTCGAAAAACATAGGTATGTTATTTTTCTTTTCCCTCTTTGATTTTTCTTTGTCATTGTTAAATACTATCTATTTCTTCCTTAAACCCTAGATATCATCTATCGATCTTTAATATGTTATTTGCAATCTCCTGAACCCTAGATTTCTTCATCTTCAATCGCGAGTGTAAGCAACCAGTCCTTATTATGCGGCGTATAAGGTATGTATCCGTGTTTTCAATTTTCTTTTTGCGGCGTTGTTGGTGTCTGGAAGACCTAGCCGCCGCCTCTTCTTAGGGTTTCAGTGATTTCTAACTTATGCATTCATCAATACCTATATTCATTTCTTGAGTGCTTCTGTGATATTTTTCAAGATTTGGTGCTTTTTGAAAGATGGGATCCATCACTGTCTTCTCCAAACGATTCAACAAATAGGTAACAATTCTTCAAATATCGATTCATGTTTGATAATGCCGCTTCCTGTTTGATGTTCTCTATCATATGTTCATCTTTAGGTTTTCCGATTAAATTCACATATTGAAGTAGATTTTGAGCAATTGTCAGAGGTGACGTTGTTTGCTGACACTATTACAGTTCAACAATTGGGAGTGATGATTTGGCATACCAGAAAGGTTATAGTACAGATTATTGTTTAAGCTTAAGCAATGTTTCATCCATCATTCTCTATTTAAATCCTTAAAATTGTGATGTCTTTGTTGACAACAGGTCCTTTAGAGAGCTGATCATTCTTCCAATCGATTGCAAGCAGGTTCGTTTTCCATAGATTTGGTGTTATTTTGAGTCTTCTTTATCGTTCTTTAGGTAAATTGTTTTGACTGATTATTTCAAAATTTGAATTTTTGAAATTTATATCAATTATGGATACTTATCAAAGTTGTCTAAATTGTAACGTATTTCCAAATTTATAAAGATAACTTATATTAAAGTTTTAATTGCTTTCAAATTTTGTGTTAGTTTCCATAATTTTCGACAATCACATTAATTTTCAAGTTTCTCAGAATTTGTTCTTCTTCTTTTTTTGTAGATCATTCCACTTATTCTGCAGGTATGTAAACTAGATTAGATTGTTATGTATTTTAAATGCCTAATCGCACTTTTTTTAATCATTTTTCTGTATTTTTTGTGATTGATTTTTTTCACAATCATTTAGATATTGATTATATTATGAATATATTAACCTTATTGGTTTTGAATTTAAGTTTGAATAATATTTAACTATTTAGGTAAATTGTTCAAAATTTAAATTTTTGAAATTTATATCAATTATGGATACTTATCAAAGTTGTCTATATTGTAACGTATTTCCAAATTTATCAAGATAACTTATATTAAAGTTTTAATTGCTTCCAAATTTTGTGTTAGTTTCCATAATTTTCGACAATCACATTAATTTTCAAGTTTCTCAGAATTTGTTCTTCTTCTTTTTTTGTAGATCATTCCACTTATTCTGCAGGTATGTAAACTAGATTAGATTGTTATGTATTTTAAACGCTTAATCACACTTTTTTTTAATCATTTTTCTGTATTTTTTGTGATTGATTTTTTTTCACAATCATTTAGATATTGATTATATTCTGAATATATTAACCTCATTGGTTTTGAATTTAAGTTTGAATAATATTTAACTATTTAGGTAAATTGTTTTGACTGATTATTTCAAAATTTGAATTTTTGAAATTTATATCAATTATGGATACTTATCAAAGTTGTCTAAATTGTAACATATTTCCAAATTTATCAACATAACTTATATTAAAGTTTTAATTACTTCCAAATTTTGTGTTAGTTTCCATAATTTTCGACAATCACATTAATTTTCAAGTTTCTCAGAATTTGTTCTTCTTCTTTTTTTGTAGATCATTCCACTTATTCTGCAGGTATGTAAACTAGATTAGATTGTTATGTATTTTAAATGCTTAATCGCACTTTTTTTAATCATTTTTCTGTATTTTTGTGTTGCTGATGATGATTTAAAATTTTCGAATCTAATCTTATTAATGGATTTATTCTTGATGTCTTTGAAAGAGTGATGCTCTTACTGATTTTTTTATTTTATTTTTTTGTTTTTTCATGATAAACCCTAATTTTTATGCAATTGTAGGAGTCTGAATCTTCTTCGAACACAAGAGGTAAGTTTAATGTTATCGTTTTTTTGGTGTTTTTTGATCCGGTATAATGATAGTTTTCATCATTTATGCTAATCTCTATAATTTTTAAGTTATTTTGTTTTTTTTTTTTTGGCAAATCAAACTATGATATTTTTTTGAAATTTGAAAATCTTTGTTTTTTTACTAATAAATTTTGTATTGTATTAATATGTATTAATGATTCTTTTGTTTTGTTTTTTTATTTTTTCATGGTTAACACTAAATTTTATGCCATTGCCGGACTATTAAACTTCGTCGGACATGTTAATCAAAAATTTTAGTTTTATTGTTTTTTTCCCTATTTTTTATCCGGTATAATGTTTGGTTTCATACTTTATGCTCATTTAATTTTGGTTGTATTTTTTAGTTACTAATAAATTTGGTATTGTATTAATTTTCGGAAAATTTGTAGTGTTTCTATAAATAAATTCATTTACGTTTTTTGAAACCCCTCCTTTTGTTTGTTTTATATTTTTTCCCTCTCTTATGAGTTTGTTTCTATGTCGGTTGGTTTTGCTTGGCAAGGTTACACTTTCCTAATAAGTTTGCTTGATTTACGGGATTAGATATTAGTGATTTGATTTTCAGATTTTAAATTTTAAGTTTTGAAGTCAATCATTATTTTAAATTTAAATTTTGAAATAAACCATTATTGTGTTTGATTTTAAATTTTCAATTTCGAAGTCAATTATTATTTTAAATTTAAATTTGAAAGTTTGCCATTAATGTGTTTGATTTTAAATTTCGAATCTGTAAATTGAATTTAAATTTGAAAAGTTAGACTTTCCTAATAAGTTAGCTTGATTTACGGGATTGGATATTAGTGATTTGATTTTCAGATTTTAAATTTTAAATTTTAAATTTTAAATTTTGAAGTCAATCATTATTTTAAATTTAAATTTTGAAGTAAACCATTATTGTATTTGATTTTAAATTTTGAACGCTTTGAAATCTTGATGTTTTTTTATGAGATGCTTTGACTATATTATTTGTAATTTTAGGGATGCTTCGAGTCTTCTTCGACTATTGTTTTTGTACTCGAGTTGCATATCTAATTCAAATTGTGTTTTGTAATTTTAGGTGATGATCTTCTTTCAGACTCCTTCCCCTACAAGGAACTTTTGAATGGGATCCTATGAGAAGTTGAAGGAAAGGTATACCTTGCACCGTTCTTTATCTATATCTGTATATCTATATATCTTAAATGGGATCCTATGGGAAATTGATCTATATTCGATTCACTGATGTATATTCTTCTCCTCACCATTTTGTTCCATTAATAAACTCACGTGTGCTTTTATGTTTGATACCCGATCTTATTCCAGTGATTAATATCCGCTTGAGTAACCCAATCTGAGTCTGATTTTTTTCGTTAACAATTCAGGTAAACATTTCCGATTTGGGTTTTCTGCAAGGCTAATCATCTAAATTAATTTGTTATTTTTATGGTTTACATCCTAAACCCCAGTTTTACTGTATCTCATGATAATGACAATCTTTCTTCGTTTTTTAGAATCTGATCAAATTGGGTCATAATCTGAAGAAATGTGTTTAAGCTACGAGAAGGTGTGTATAGCATTATGATTGATATTATAAAAAAAATAACTATAACAGTTTCTCTTCCTGTAATTTTGTATAGCATTATTTATAAAATGATTACAGGTATGATAAAAAAATATAAAAGCTGCTCTTCCTGTCTTTTTTTCGCTTCACGTATCTTCGCTAAATCAATATGTTGGAAGGTTTGTGTATGTAGAATTAGTCTGGATACGCCCACGAAAAAAAATGCCGATTTATATTGTATTTCTCATGACAGTATGAAGGCTATGGTTAAGGATAAATGATAAGATCTTCAAAGTGGTCGATGCTTTTCAAACTAAAATAGTGCAAGACATTAAGGAGGCTACTCTCTGGTGGATGATTAACAGATCGATAGGCGTCAATCTCTCAATCTGGTCCACTTTCTCTGGTTTAGACTTTGGTTAGTGTATGTGTATAGATAATTTTTTTTAAAGTGATTGGATGTGTAAAGGGGTAAGAGTATTTTGGTGTATCTTAGTGTGTTTTTTGGAAGCTTAATTGTTGTTTGTATGCCTCTTTTGGTGATTAATAAAGTTTGGTTTACTGAAAAAAAAATGCAATTTCAACCGTTTTTACCTAACGGGTGATTTGTTTTATATTTATCTCTAATTGCTCAAGTAGGTAAACTTTGAAAAATTGTTTAAAGACGCACTTATGATTAGTTTGTTTGTATTTATTTATTTTATGTATAGATGTCAAAAGATATTTAGAGGATAACCTGTGATTAACTCGATTAAAACAGGTTGTGATGAAATGAGTCTTTTTTTAAAATGGGTCTTTTCAAAATTGGTGAGGCTGTGGTATAAATGAAGCTTTTCAAAATCATATTAGATATTACACACTCAGAATAATAATATTGAGGGTTGAATGTATGTGACCCTATAAATATAGAGGTGTACTTTACTTTAATTTTTTTCTATTATAGAAATTCCAATGTGATGGTATTTTTGTTGTTTCCTCTATTATATGTAAATGCTCTAAATATAGACGTTTACTTTACATTCTTGCTTTTGTATGTTTTTATGGCTCTTTACAACAAGAAAAAGTTTAAGAAACCAATTAAAAATTTATGATGGAGAAAAGGAAAAGATGATACTTTATATGTTAAAGTGTTATTTTTATACTTTTATTTGTTATAAATTAAATTTTCCTACCCGGAAAATTTTCTGGTTATAACCTTATTTTTTTCTATAACAGTAAAAGAGATTTATAGCAAATCAAGTGTTGGAGGGTAGCAAACCAGTTGATATCTCTAAGAACCCGTTTGAGTTGTTCTTACACTTAAGTAAGAATCTATTTTTTTTTCAAATTAATTTCATGTATATAAAATAGTAATTAACTCTTTTGAGTTAATTACTGTTTCGTCCTGTGGTTTGTTAAAAATCACTATTTCAGTCCATTAGTTTAAAAATTGCGATTTCAGTCCGTGTGGTTTCACTTTCGTGACCATTTTCAGTCCCTGTGGTTTCACTTTCGTAACCATTTCAATCCATTTATTCTGTAAGTACAAGGACTGAAATGATTACGAAAGTGAAACCACAAGGACTGAAATCGTAATTTTTAAACTAATGGACTGAAATAGTGATTTTTGACAAACCACAGGGACGAAAACAGTAATTAACTCTTTTTAATAATCTAGCAATAGAGCTTTGAATTCTAAGTCGTCCTGATTGGAATTGATAATGTCAGAGGATGAATGCGATAGTGGAGTTAAAGAAGACATCATGAAAACATCATGAAGGTTTAGTTGACAAAAACGTAATTTGTAACGAACATTATGTAGATGTACTATTGGGACGTGCTCAACTGTCTCAAAATATTAGGTTTAACAAATCACACTTTAACGCTTCTATGTTTAAATTATTTTATGTGTTTAGTTGGTGTTTAGCCACCCGCGAAGCTCGCGGGGTCTTTGGCTAGTAAACAATACATGAAAATCTTTATCTGTAAAGGGGTTGAGTTATTTTACACAGTCTCTAAATCTAGAAAGAGTATAAAGACATAAGACCGTGGGGTATGGTGGGGCTTGGGTTGGGCATTGGTTGACACGTGGAATGGGAAAAAAAAACCCACGCCCATGGGGTATGGTGGGGCTTGGGTTGGGGGCATGAGTTGACACATGGCCATTGAGAGCTCGCCATATCACCTTGCTAGCCCGCCCCACGCCCAGCTTCAAACCCACGCCAAAGGGGGCCACGCCCAAACTCAAGCCCCAACCCAAGCCCCCGGGGTGGTGGCTTGGGCGTTTTCCCCCAACCCACGCCCCAACCCAAGCCCCATACCCCATGGCCTAATGGATTGCAAATATAACACAATACCGAACAAAATATAACATAATGATGAACAATATAATACAATGCTAAGAAATAAAGACACAATGAATCGAAAAAAAAACACAATGATGAAAATAAAAAAACACAATTATTTTAAACAAAAATTCTAAATTCTGAACGCTGAAAATCCAAAAGCGAAAACCTAAAATGTAAGATCGTAGAGTTTGACGAGACAGTTGCAATACCGTTAGAATGAGTTCAATCGGAATCTGTTTGATACCTTCCAACGACTTTCTAGTTTTAAGAGGTTGTGTATTTGAACTCAACCCTATCTGTATAACCTAAATTTATATTTATGTCCATGCTCCAACTTTTAGAAAAGAGTAAAGTACAACGTCAGTCCCTGGTGTTTACACCCAATCACACTTTCAACCCTCATTTGAAAAGAACGAACACTCCAGTTTCTGTGGTTGTTGATTGCTCGCAATCAAGTCCTTATTGGAAGTCAACGTTAGTTGACTGTTAGATACTTAAATGTTGACAGGGGTAAAGTGGTAAATTCACCTAAATTAATCTCAATGTGAACTGTATCACTCCTCCATCTTCCCTTATAAACTACACTTCAATCCCCTTGACGTTCTATTCATGTCAATATAAATTTGACTTTGTTTAAGTTTTGTGTCATGTCAGTCACTTGGTGTTAGAAGTTCGTGTTTTTGTTTACTGCTTTTTTCGAGTTTTGATCATCATTTGGTTGCTACTTAGCACGTTTTTACGTCCCTGCCCTGCAACACTGGGGCTTAAGAAGAGTTAATTATTATTTATAGCAGAATTATTATTATATGTCCAAATTAATTGTTTATGCGTTATTACGGTAACTTTATTAATATAACACACCAGTATTTCATTACACTTTTTTTCGTTTAAAGTTGTAGGGATGAAGGTTGCTAAATGCTATATACAAATAAATATTTAGAGATTTGTTAATTGTAATTGAACTTTCATTTTTTTACAGACTAATATAAACTTTTTACAGATTACAGACTAATATAATTTATATTATACACATTATTGTACTTTCATTTGTCTATTATAGGACCGGTGATGGAAAAGTATAAAGATATGACCTATAGAATTCAGTTATGTAAATTTGTGCAAGTTTATATAATTATATAAATATTATCCTTAACACGGGTATCTAACTTAGTAATATAGTACAAAACATGAAAACAATACAATTAAGCATATAAGCCACTTCAAAGAGCCATACAACTAGGGATAAGGGATGGCATCAACCAATGACGAGCACATCAACCCTTCATCCACCACTGTTGTTTTTTTTTCACTAACAAACTCAAGGGTATCAGATGGCCCTAGTAGTCATATTTGTCATTGACAAATAGATAATAGATTTGTCCACGAGCCGAGCCGAGCCGATTCGAGTCGAGCGAGGGTCCACTCGAACTTGGCTCGTTTACTTATCGAGTGGCTTGGCTCGATTCGAATTTATAAAATTGAGTAAGATGTTGAGGCTCGAAGTCGGTTTGATTTATAACCAAGCATCTCAGTTACAAACTAAAGTTTAGGATAAAATTTTTCAATTTGTAATCCAAAACCCAAAATTCTTACAATTTAATGATTATTCTATGAAATAACAAATATTATATATAACCCCAATTTTCACCCTTTTCACCTTTTAGTTGATAACACCTTCAACTTATAAATTGTAACACGTCACTCCCAACTTTCAACTTAATCTACTCTATCACTTTCAAACTAATTGAATCCCCACGTAGTTAGTTTTTTAGCTAATGTGACACTTGTTTAGTGACGTGACATTTTTACTAACGTGACACTTATTTAGTAATGTGGCCTTTTTTGATGACGTGTCATATGATGTGACACTTGTTTAGTGCCGTGGCATCTGACGTCAGCTAACTGGGTTAGGGTTTACTAGTTTGGGAGTGGCAGGGAAAAATAGTTGAAAGTTGGGAGTAACGTGGTAAAATTCGTAAATTAAAAGTGTTATCAATGATAAAAATTGGAGTTATTTAAATTCACTACAAAAGAAAATAAGTATTTAAAACATTTAAAGAAATAGTTCAATTTGGAAAAACTGAAAGAAAATGTTTAAAATATGCTCCTAAAACAAGTGAAATTGGGAGGAGGAGGAGAAAGAGAATTTGGAATTGAAAAGATGTGAGTGAGGGAATTGTTTGATTTTTGATGACTTGTGTTGTATGACAAGTCTAATTGCATATCTATTGAAACTAGTAAGGAACCCGTGTTTCGTAGCGGGTTTCGTCCGTAATAAGAACGGCAAGTATTTTTGTGTAATTTTCTAACAAAGTTGCTAATACAACTAATATACTAATTTATAATAACCAATTGACTATACACAAACGAATTGACATTAGAATAAGCAATTAACAGTAAGCAATTTGAAAATAACATTTTAATTGAATTTATCAACATGAAGAACCTGAAATATGATTTATTTTGTATTTTTTCAAGTAAAAAAATTATTAAAAATACGGATTATAAGTTATATAAATTGTGTAAAACTATTTTTATCAAATAACTAAATGGCTACCATTTTTATATAATGATTTTTTTAGTCTAGTTTCTAACTTTTATTATAAAGCACCAAAATACATACCTCTTTAAACTAGTTAGGAACCCGCGTCTCACAATTTTCTTTTCTTGTCATTGTGTGTGGTCAAAAGAAAATCAAAGAGTGCCACTAATGTAAATATATTAAAAATGGTGGCTTCTTTGGCTACACCAAAAAGTTACCCAAAATGTTAATATATAGTAATTTAAAGATTGGACTAAGGGTCTGTTTGTTAACTCTTAATGAGGCTCTTAATGGTTCAGACATTTTACTGGTTCAGACTGTTTGTTTTACCAGCAGATGTCTAAATGGTTCAAACATTTGCCTCTGAATGGTTAGGACTTATACAAAGTTTGAATGGTTAAGATATCTAATCTGAATTGGTTAGACATTTGCCTGTGAACGGTTAAGCATTATACAGGCTCTTAATGGTTCAGACCTCTTACTAATTCAGCACTTAATAGTTCAGACCTCTTAATGATTCAACACCTAATCATTCAGATATTGCCAAACAGCCCTTAACTATATTTAACCCTTGAAATAAGTTTTATGTTTTATCCATTTTTTTACGTTTAATAATCATAGTAATAATGCTAAGAGTTAATGATGGTTACATTCTCAAACTTTAACTAAACTTTTGTTTAACCCTTGGAGGTTTTTTTTTTTTTTTTTTTTTTTTTTTTTTTTTTTTTTTTTTTTTTTGCAATATCACCCTATATACTAGAAACCAAAGTTGGTGGTGAAAGCACCTCCTGACTTTGATGCCCCAGTTTTCCGTTTAATATGTTGGTCGCTCATTTGTTGTTTACACTTAAACCCTTGATGTTTGTTGGGGTTGTCACCTGGGGTTCCTTCGTCCTTTGGCCTAAACGTGTTTGTCTTGAGTATGAGACATGTTTTCACTTTTGACTCTACATGCTTGTTTTGCTCCCCTAAGTTTCAAAAATTAAGTATACACCCCTCAACTTCGTTGGCTTGGCCGCTATGTTATGGTGTATATTATGCAACAGTATGTTGTGTTTATGTGTTATACGTGTTAATATTGGCTTTTTGCCACGTTTTGCCAGCTAGGGTGTTTATACCCCATTATTCTTAGCATTTTGTTTTCTCATTATGAGTTGTCTTCTTTTTTCAGGAGATTGTTCTTCCTGTTAAATGTAAGGTCTGCTTCAAATATGTTTTTTAAACCATTAGGGCATAACTATATTATGTTTTTCGATTTCGTTTATGATTTTGTTTTTTTCACTGGCCCCATTGTTTTCGGCAAAGCAATTGCATGCGCTGGAACTTTGATGTGGTCATGTTCTTTTAGGTTGTAAAAATGTCGATGAAGATGAGACTACTCTCATCTGAGATGTTTATGTTTCATACTTTGATCTATTTGCATGCATTCAAATTTTATGTTTTAAATTTACCTCATGCATTCAATTTTTATCCTTTGTATTTACATAACAAAAGGATGGTTTCGCTAGAATAGTTGGCAATTGAACGTTGATTTTTGATGTTCCTTTAGGTTTTTAACTTGTCGATAAAGATGAGATAAATGTTATTTAAGATGGGTGACCTCCTAGGAAGTCTTCACTGGGGTAACAAAAAACAAATCAGTGAGTTTCTGGATGGGCAACATCGGGAGCAAAACCGACAATATCGGTGGCATGAGATGTCAGATTTTATAAACGATATATGAGTCACTTTTATCTCGTTCGAGATGGCAAACCTCATTGAGGACGAATCATGGGGGGGGGGGGGGGGATTGCCGTGTCCAGCAGAGATTCTTGGTTAATAAGGAATGTCATGCCCTCTTAAATCACCAACGCGTTTTTGAAGCTTTGGTTATGGAGCATATGAAAACTCCATAGTTAAGTGTGCTCAAATGAAAGTGCTACTAAAATGTGTGACTACCTGGGAAGTCCCCACCGCGGGCAACCAAAAACAAATCCATGAGGATGGGCAACCCATCGTAGTCAATACATACAATATTAATAAGTACGAGATGTTGGATGTTATAGATAACATCGACATTGTAGTGTAGTTGCATTTTACTATACAATAACCCCAACTTGGTAATCTGATTTATCACCCATTAAGCCCTTTCGATTTCTTCGACCATAAGTAAACAGACTGGTTCTCTATTAAACCTTGGTAAAAACCCAACTAATTTAACTCCTACGAAAATCAAACCCTGAATTAAACCCGCTTGTCCAACACAAATAAAAAGAACAGTTAAACCCCACTTGTTAACAATAAAAACACAAATTCGTACTCCCTTTTCTATGAATTTTTTGGACAACTATATAAAAAATCACGCCAAAAGTCAAACAACCAACCTAAAGCTACCAACCTTGTTTAATCCTTAAAAAACATTACGAAAACCTTCTTTTCTCCTTTGTTTAATCGCAAAACAGAGGGGCCAAAAAAATGACTAGCAACGATAGAACCTCAAGTATAGAGCAAAACAGAGGTATAATTACTTTATTTGAAGTCAATTAAAGCATTGAAACAAATAAAGCACCATGCATAATAGCATAAGTATAGATCGATTAGCTTGAAGCAAAGTCACACAACACAATGATGTTAAATAGTAAGCCTTGGTTTGAATCCAAATGTCTTTTGCCCTATATTTGGTCCCATTTTCATTCACCATGTTTCCCAATAAAGAATGACCACTTATAGCTTCATTTTGAGATTTCATTCCCATTCGTAAACTAACATTTTCAACCGTGAATAGTTGTTACTCATTCATTGTTGGTGCTTGATATATTACTTTTATATTAAAGTTTTATTATTATTATTATTATACATATGTTATTTTATATTATTTTTAGTGTTAAACCTCGTGTTATTACACGTAATTAATAACATGTTTATTTTTATTGTAATTTCCTTGTTGTTTTTTCATGCGGTTGATACTATTGTTCGATCACGATTTATTTAAATTACGACGTACTTTTGCGTCTTTACGTTTGGATGTTCAGAGTCGAGTCACAACTACAACAAACCGAACACATTGTAGATACGATTTCGGTTATTGTTACAATTGCGTCCCCGCCACAACGTCGGTTAGATCAATGGTCTATATTAACCTTTTAATACACCATGTAACAAATAATTCTCTTCTTTTGTTCAGCATATGATAGTCAAAACTAACTTTTACCTCTAGACATGTTTACTTAACCGTGTTGCTTGTTTATTTTTACTCTCATTTAGATTAAAGGTTAAATGTTCTAATACTAGTACATCGATATACCATGTAACAAATACATCATCGCCAACATCCTTTTACGACATGCCGCGAAACGCGGGCTCAAATACTAGTTTAAAAAACAATTAAACTAAATAGTAAATACATATAAGAGAGGAGTAGAAAGCTAAGGAGATTAATTTGATGTAGTTGACTTGATTGTTGCAGCTGAATTTGAAATGATGAAGCGTGTGTTGGTTGAAGGGGGCAACAATCATAACTCATAAGCAATGTATAAAGACGACACCACTTTGAGCTGAGCTGAGCCTCACTTTTTTAGATTCATATTGTTCTCTAGTCTAAGTCCAATAAGAGTCTTCATAAAGTTAACAAATAATATTTTTATTATTACTCATCTCATTTGAATTCAAGCTTCTTAATCAGCTCAATCGGTTGACTAGATGTTAATTGCACTCATAGTTTGTTTAGCAACGTACTAATCACAATGCTAAATACTATAAAAGTTTGTAATTACTTTCATTATCGACCTAGTACTTGTGTTGGCCGAGCTTGGAAAACAAAATAGAAAGATAGTAAAAACAAAACAAAACTTTCATACATGAGCCAAGCTGACCCGGATCTGCTCGGATTTGAAATCGAGCTGGAAATCTAAGCTCAAGCTCGGCTTAGTTTTGATCAGTTTTAAAAAGATAATTTAATACATAGCTCTTAAAATTCAGTAGTCTAAAATATTATTCAATACTTTAAAAGAACATATTCAAAATAAGTTCAACCTAACACATTACAAGCCAAAATCAAGTTAAACGACACAAAATAAATTCTAAATTTCAACGAAATACAATATTAGTTCATTAGCATGGTAATATCAAATTACACTCTTAAATACATGTAAATAATAATCAGTTCTTTGTAATATATTATAATGTATAATAAAATATATTATAAGTAAAATAATCCGATCAAAGCCGATCTGAGCCACCAAGCGAGCCAAACCGAGCCAATCCGGCTCGTTACGAGCGAAGCTGAGCTAGGCCCACTTTCTAACTGAGCCGAACCGGCTAGGCTCATTTTCAAACCGAGCCATTTCGAGCGAGCTTTTTTCGAGCTAAATCCGAGCGAGCATCAAGCCGCAAGCTTTTTTAACAACTCTACTTTCAAATGTTTTTACTCACGCAATTTAATAATTTAATAGTTGTTTCATCTTCGGATGAAAAAGACAGTGGAAAACATTGTGTATCAAAAAATAACTCTTGATATTGGACGGGAAGTTATATATGTCTATTCATAGTATGAGAAGGTAAACAAAGATAACGGTTTTCAGTCTGACTTGAAGTAAAAAAATGGTACGTGTAATTTTATAGATTGATTGTATGAACTCTAACGGTGCATGAAACTTGTTATAATGATGAGTATAAACTTCTAAAAACAAATGCTTCTTGAACGTATTATTGCTGAGTAAAACTTGTTATAATTAGTATGTGTATTAGCCTTAAACAACGTTGAAAACAAACGTAAAGCAACCAATTTCTGATGATGATTACAAGACATCAAATATAGTTGGTGCATGATGATTTGTTAATGTCACCTTAAGGTAAAAATTAAAAATTTCTATCAATTAATACTTCTTTGATTAGAGGAATAATGGATTTTAATAATCCAAATTATTAGCCGTTGCCGACAACGGTCCCAACTTCAAAAATAACCAGTGGTGGTCCTACCTTTTCATATATTGTAAACCAATAGACTTTAACTAAACCAAAAAGGATAAAGGCACAAAAAGAAATTAAGGTTCTGTTAGTAAAAGTCCATTAATTTACAACATGTGAAAAAGTGAGACCACCACTAGTTATTTTTGTAGTTTGGACCGTTGCCGGCCAACGGCTAATGGTTGGATTATTAAAATCCATTATTCCTTAAAAACCTAGTTTAATCTTCCTAGACATTTGTAATATTGTTATTACACATGATTAAACAATACTTGGTGTCTTAAGACTGTGTAATGGTCAAACCCCATAACCCCTATAGACGTGGGGTTATACGACATGTGACAAATGTATAAGAAAGGGAGGTTATGGGCGGTTATATAATTAACTTGAGTGTGTAATGGGATTATACTCCTTCAATTATACATATATATGTGTGAGAGAGAAAAACCAATGGTGGCGCCGCTATGCATATCATAGCCATGTTCCATAACCCCCTGTAACGCCGGGGGGGGGGGGTTCGAACACTATGGAACGTTATAGCCCAATATAGTGCCTATATAACCCCACTACGCATGGCCTGGTGCCTTACCCACCAAATTTTCAAGAATTACTTATGTGATTGTCTTTGACGCATTTCAATACAGATATATTTATAATATATTCATGTCATAACCTTGTTAGAATTTCAAGTTTGATTTATAATAAACTATAAACATCACTTGTATTAGTAACAAAATGGGTCAAACTATCATGTTCACTATTTTTTAATTTAAAAGTACAAAACTAGTCAAATTTACCATTTTTTAACCAAGAAACTAAATGAATTTAATTTAATTTATAAATAGAAATTTACGGTTCTAGCCAATCACCTTCCACCAAATAGCTAAGACAAGGCTCACGCTTTTGACCTTCGACTAAGGCTTAGCCTTTGCTTTTGGATGCCGGCTAAGCTAGTCTTAGCCCACGATTTTGAGGCCAACTAAAATTCAATAGCAATTTTGATTAAAAAAACTTGATCAACTTGACTAGTTTGGAGATTTTCCCTTGTTGATTCATAACCTCAATGCAAACGCCCATAACTTAGAAGAAGACATATTTTACCATAAAACTCAATATATCCCATTGATTCATGAAATACAACTTTTATTTCTTCTTCTTCTTCTTTTTTTATTTTAGAATTTTCCTCATTTCTTTTTTTATTTTAGAATTTTCCTCATTTCTTTTTTTAACCAAACACTTTTTTATTTTAGATTTTTTCTCATTTCTATTTTTAACCAAACATACACATAAATACACATGTGGTCTAAAATCATGCATTTGTTAAAAAAAAGTGTTAGGTAATTTATGGATAACTTCCGACCTTAATTTAAACACACAAATAAACGCATATACCAACTACCAATGAAGAGTCCTAATATGCCTAAATTAAGACACACCTCAAGAAATCCAATACTAGCTAACAACCGAACACACTAATCAAATTGTCTTGAATTAACCCTATTTTGTCAAGACTCTTTTAATCATCAATTTGTAGCAATGAGTATGCTCTATAATGAATCAATGTTCTTTAAAAGTAGAAATTTCTTTTGTAGATGAGTGGATCCTAAGATCATCTATACGCAATTGCTATTATGAGTGGTAAATATCCAAAAGTGATATTAAAAGGTTAATTAATTAAAAAGGAATGAAAGTGGAAAATCCAACATTTTAAAGGGTGTCATTTAAAATGTCACCAAAGTCAATATTCTCATACTAAAACATAAAGATTTGGGTTTAGCCTAAGGGGTCCCGTATCCAGTGGAAAGGAAGAAATATCATTAATAGTGCACAAATTTCTTCCCCATATCTATCATGGCAAATAATGGATGTTCCTTGAGGTTTTCTAGGGTTTCCACCTTCATACCCCACAAATTCACTACAACTTATTACGGCTAAAGCCTTCAATGATACGCGGTTAAATGCTAAAATATATATTTTAACCGTTTTATCTTTTCTTTCTGAAAACCAACCCTCCTTGATGCTAAACAACTATAAAAAAATATACATTACAGTATTTACACAAAAAGAGACTTTTCAATCATAACGTTTGCAATCTGTACCGCTTATTTATATATTTTAAAAAAAATCATAAAATACGGGTTTTGGTTAACATATGATTTTAAGTTTAAGCTAAAACAATATGTTCAGGTTGTTTCAAGTGTTTTGAGATAAGGCTCGTGTTTTTTACGTGTATGTTTAATTTAAATATAGAGGGTTCTACCTCTCTATTATTTTAAGCAAACATATTTTCAAACAATTATGATGTATATCTTCATCTCTATTATTATATCTTGCTTAATTTTATACATATAAAGTCAAAATAAAATGAATATATGCTTATATGTCTAATCCGACACCGGCATGAACACAACTACACAAGTGTAATATATTTGAGAGTTATTTTTTAGTATATATGTTTTTTATTTATACCAGACAGTGATGTAAGGACTAATAAGGAGCTTGACCTAACAAATAATTTTCTAAAATGGTCAACCATGTTAATTCATATGTGGGTGAGGTTTCTTATAAAAGAATTTTTTTCATGAGAAGTATGAGAATACATAGAAATTGACATGTAAGTATAATATTTTAGAATTAGGCATGGTGTTTTAGGTTGTTTTGGCAAGAAAAACAACAAACAAAACAATTTAAAACACAAGGCAACCTGTTATGGGCGTGAAATTTAAAACACAACTAAAACACACTGCTTAACACTTAAAAAACACTACTTAACGTTTTTCGCGTGATGTTTTAAGTTTTAAGTCTAGAATTCATTGTATTGTGCCTTAAATTGTTATGTTTGATGTTTTTCTTGGAAAAACAACCCAAAACATTATGCGCAAGTCCAAAACATGATGCCTACATGTCCATTCTTATGCATTCTCACACTTCTCACGAAAAAATGTCATTTTTACATAATCCTAAGACTATAGTACTAAACCATCATCACTTATTTTATTGTGGCAGTTTAGTTTTTTTTATAATATTAAAAAAACAATGTCAAATTTAGGGTTACGTGGAAGGACATTTAAGACGATTCAATATTTATACAAACAATACTTTTTTTCTAAGTTTAAATTGACAAGAATATTTTATTTAATTAAAAAAAAGAGGAAAAAAGCCATTTTTTTGAATACTTTGTATATTTAATTTTATTTTATCTGGTGATAAATGAGTCAACTTGGAATCCAATAAATTACAAAAAGGAAGAGAAGTCGATGATGAACTGTACTTGATTGTTCATCTCTCGCGATCGATATTGCATATATTTTATCATTTAATTACTAGCATAAAGTCATAAATCTTACTTTTTATTGCTTTCTTGTAACAATGTTCTCTTTAAAAACTAGCAAAGAAAAGTTACAACTTACAAATACATATACCTTATAATTGTGTTAAAAATTATATTAAAATGTCACTAAAAATATAAACTTTATTAAGAATTTTGTCGAAATTTTACTTGGAAGGTATAAGTATTTTATATCAAACATATTAAATGAAAAAAATCTCTTTATTTTCTCTCCTTTTTCTTTTTGTATAATTGTTTTTTTATCAAACATTTCTGAATGTCATCATCGCCAATTATTAGTTGAATTGTTTCAGTTTAAAAAGTTTTCTTTTTGTATTAATTCATCATTTATACAATGTGAAAAGTTCCACCACTTTCATTGTAATAAAAACTATGACGGGTTTTGTCACTAGATATGTAAGAAAGGCCCAAAATTTTATTAATTTGAAGTAAAATTTTATTTACTGGTCCATTATTATCAAAGTTGTTAATGTTAATCTCATGTTTATTACATGGTTATTTGTAGTTAGTTTTTTTTTTCCTTGAAAAGACGAAAAAGAATTAAATAAATAAAATATCATCTCAAAGTAGTCAAAGTTATTGCCGTTCTGTTAAAACTTAAATTTTATTTTACTGAAAAGTTACATAATTAAAACTTAAATTTTATTTTACTGAAAAGTTACATAAATCTATTATAACTTCCTTTATATCAGCTAAAGTGAGTGACTGAAATAGAATAGAACAGTTATAAATGTTGAATATTTTTTTCCCGTTAGTCTAAAGTAATAGGCATTTTAGGAAACAAAACACCATATGGTAGTATAATATACTTTCGGCCAGAAAAAAACATTATAGACATTAGTTGCAATGATCAGACATTATTTGCCCTATATTTTTACTTCTACCTAATAGAATCTGGAAGGATAATTAATGGACAAAAGAGCAAAACGGCACTTCTTTTTTTTTTTGAACGGTTAATTTCTTTAATCTCTGTCGTCTATGGGACTTGAACCCAAGACTTTCCCTTTCCCAACCTAGGTGTTTTAAAGGCTTTGCCTTTGCAAATGGACCACCACCTCATTGGTGCAAAACGACACTTCTTATTGACTTAGTTTTCAAAATTTAGACTTTTTAAAAGTCACAAGCATTATTTTATGCTTGTCATGTTATTTAAATGGTTGTTAGAGTTATAGATTGAGTATGTTTCAACTTTTATATATACACCTATTAAGAGATGAGTAAATTGTATCTGGTATTGAAATCGGGTCATTTTCGGTATCTACTGTTTGTGTTTTTTTAATTTTTTTATTTTTTGCATTGGTACTTTCAGTTTAGTGCCGATATTTTGGATTGATTTACCTTTGAATACTGTATTGTACCAATTGTACCGTATTGAACATTTTCGGTACCGGTACCCATTTTTTACGATTTCAGAATCAGTACTTGTACGGTACCAAGCTCATCCCTACCCCTATTGTATCTCATTATAAAACACATTTGATTAATAAAATATCAAATCTCTTTCTCCATAAATCTATATTTGTCATTAGTCTTGTTTCATAACAGAAAGTATTTTAAAGATTTTAACAATGAGGTCTTGTTTTAGGGTGAAGGGGGTGCACACCTAATAGGTGAGTGCACTCTCTTACGCCAAACCAATCCCTGTGTGCCACGTCAACTCCCCTCTTAAACTCCCCTAACACCCCCATTTGATGGCGCCACTCCCCTCTTAACTCCCCTTATTTTTTTATTCAAAAAAAAAAAAAAAAAAAACAAGAAAAGCTTTGATTGGATGGATCCAAGGCTGGCCCCACACATTTCCCTCTCCTCCATCGGTGAACCCACGCCCAAGTTCAACCCCGAATCGGGACCCCGCTTTGATGGCGGCGGTGTTCCCGATCGGGGAAACCCCTCACCGAAGCCACCCACCGAAGACGCCCCGGACACCCTTACTATGTCTATTTTAATTCAGGTTAAAACATGTCCAATGACTAAAGCCCTCTTATATTTTATAGCAACTAGTTGTTTATCATGCGCGCGCGTTGCGGCGCGCTAAACCAAATCGTTCTATAAGAATGACAAAACATGTCAAATAACAAAAAGTAGCTCGAACTAAAACGTAACGTATTTTCGGTACCGGTTCGGCACCGGTGTTCACCGATTTTTACCCTCAAATACCGGTGTTGTACCAGTACCAACCGGTACTGAACCGTACCGTACCAGGTATATTCGGTACCGGTACATACTTTTGGGGATTTCGGTAACGGTATTTTCGGTACCGATTGGTACCGTCCTGTAACAACGTAGCAATACAAGTAATTGCACAGTTTAGATTACCTTTTATACACACAGTAAGTAAACTGACTGACATCATTCTTCAAACGATTCGAGATAAACGATGCGTAACCAGTCATATCCGGCATCGTGGAGTGCATTAAAAAGGGAGCAATTGGACGATTGGATGCTGGGCTAGGTGTTTCTTGGAATGCCCACGGATTGTTCGGGTCAAAACCTCGATTATGAGGATTCATTTTTTCGTATTGTGGTTGGATGAGAATTTTTTTTAAAAATAAGATAGAGATCATTATAGAAGAGGTGGAGTAGTTGTGGTAAAAAAATGAATAGAAGTGTGAGTATTTATAGTGAATAGATATTTTTTTTAAACACATAGCCGTTGGCCAACGGCTAGCCCAAACGGCTACTTGTCTTGGCCAATGAGATCCCACCATGTCATCTTGATAGCCCCGCCCAACCCGGGCTGAAACCCCCGCCCAAGAGGCCACGCCGAAACCCAAGCCCACCCGGGGTGGTGATTTGGGCGTTTGTACCCAACCCACGCCACAACCCCCGCCCCATACCCCATATTCTAATATTTCCTAGATCTTTTTTTTAAACACATAGCCGTTGGCCAACGGCTAGCCCAAACGGCTACTTGTCTTGGCCAATGAGATCCCGCCATGTCATCTTGATAGCCCCGCCCAACGCCCGGGCTGAAACCCCCGCCCAAGAGGCCACGCCGAAACCCAAGCCCACCCGGGGTGGTGATTTGGGTGTTTGTACCCAACCCACGCCACAACCCCCGCCCCATACCCCATATTCTAATATTTCTTAGATCTTTTTTTTAACACATAGCCGTTGGCCAACGGCTAGCCCAAACGGCTACTTGTCTTGGCCAATGAGATCCCGCCATGTCATCTTGATAGCCCCGCCCAACGCCCGGGCTGAAACCCCGGCCCAAGGGGCCACGCCGAAACCCAAGCCCACCCGGGGTGGTGACTTGGGCATTTGTACCCAACCCACGCCACAACCCCCGCCCCATACCCCATATTATAATATTTCCTAGATCTTTTTTTTAACACATAGCCGTTGGCCAACGGCTAGCCCAAACGGCTACTTGTCTTGGCCAATGAGATCCCGCCATGTCATCTTGATAGCCCGCCCCATCGCCCTGGCTGAAACCCCTGCCCAAGGGGCCACGCCGAAACCCAAGCCCACCCGGGATGGTGACTTGGGCGTTTGTACTCAACCCACGTCACAACCCCGCCCCATACCCTATATTCTTATATTTTCTAGATCACTATTGATTTAGTTTGTTTTAATTAATTGAAATCACAATTTATTTAATTAATATATATTAAATTTACTGTTCATTCAGTTTCTGTTTTATTAGTATATAATTCAATCATTCCATTCTTCAATCTTCAACAAATTAAATACAAGTGACATACATTTTTTTGAACAACAGAAGATTCTACGATCATAGAATAAGGCCAACGAAGCTGTAAAATCCGAAAACAAGTACAAGTGACATACATGTCGAGACAAATAATACTAAAACAAAGGTGCCAAAAGAAGAAGCGCAAGTTCGTTTACAAAAAGAAACCAATAAGACATACTCCAGGGGGGCTTTATGTAACAAACTCATAAACAAAGGACACATATATGAATACAAACGACACATAAATTGGGGAAGATCTCTGTTATACTTTGAGCTTAGAGTTTTTGTTTTGGATTTTTCTTCCTCAAAGACAAAACCCACCCTCACCCCACCTACCCCCCCCCCCACCCCCCACCCCACTTAAAAAAAAATATGCATCTTCCTGACTCATACCCTTTAATAGATAGAGTGTTTTAACAGCTTTATCTTATTTTAATCTATCCTTCAAACTGTTTTATTTTATTGGCAGTGTAAGTAAGAACAACACATAATCCCTTCATTTTGGGAAACCACAATAATCTCAGCTTTAGCATCTTTTGAAACCTCATAAACGTAAGCTTAGGAAACCACAAATTACTTTCCCAAAGCACTTGTTTCCAGTGTTTGTCTGGTGGAACAACAACAAGTTTTCCACTTTTGTTTGTTTGTGTTCTTGTTGTTGTTGTTGTTGTTGAGCTCCATATAGTCTTCTTTCAGAGGAAAACTTGTTTCTTTTTGCTTGATTTCTTATCTTTTTTTTTACCAATGGCTGCAACCCACAAAGATTCAGTTGTTAAGATTATGATCAAGAATCTTTGTTCCTCTTTTGGATGGTCTTATGGTGTTTTCTGGAGCTTTGACCACCCAAATTCCATGTATGTTTTCTATCTTTTATAGCTTCATAGATAGATACAGAAGATATGTATGTATATCTATTTCAAGAAAATGACAAGATCAATTCTTTTCGACTTTCACTTGGTGCAGAGTGAGGCACTGGTGGACAATGATAGGAGACCCAGGAAAACCTGGGTTGAATCCTTGAGCCAAACGGGTTTTACTGGTAATTTCACCGTCGTGCCTGCGGGCGGGTGGGTTACTGGGTTTTCCCCGGATTTGGTGGTGGACTCGGGTTACTCTCGGAGTACTCGGGATTGATTCTGTTGGCCGTTCAAAAAAAAAAAAAATCTGTAACTATGATCTTGTCAGAATTATTACACATAATGTGGGTGAATTTGTGAATCCATACATTAATTACCACAACAGAATATTCCTCTACTTGATTATTAATAAATTCATTGTTTTCTTATTCTAATACTAATTAAGTTTATTTTATTTAAATTGATTTGTGTTAAAAAAAAATTTCTTTTTTTTTTGGTGGCTCAGATTGTCAACTATGCAAGATGCTTACTTTGAAGATGAATTTCAAGGTTTGATTGATGATTTGCTTCTACAATCTCCCATGCTTGGAGGAGGGTATGTTATCATTTTTTCCCAATTATTATGCAAAACAAATAATTTATTTTCATTAATTTGTTTTAATTCAAAATCTTGTAAAGTTAAACAGTGTTTTAAATAATAATAATAATAATAATCACACTTTATTTTTTTTTAAAGGTTAATTGGACAGGCTGCTTTCACTAAGAAACACCTGTGGATGAACTCAGAAGATAATTACATAGGAGAAAGCTCTTCAGGTTCAATTTGGGATATGTTTCAGGTATGCATTAGTTTTTTTTTTTTTTTTTTTTTTTTTTTTTTTTTTTTTAAATAGTAATAGTTTATATTTTGTTATTTGAGTTACCAACCATACTTGCCCCCTTGATCTTTAACTCTTTTTTTTAGTTCTTTTAGCATCTATTTTGATCTTTAACTCTTTATAATCCCCCTTGATTGACATGTTTTTTTTTTTTTTTTTTTTTTTTTTTTTTTTGCAGGATAATTCCAAATTTTGTGGGCAATTTTCTTCGGGTATAAAGGTAATTAATTTACTCAACTTGAATTTATTCGACGTCGATCTTGATCCAAAGCCGGTTTTGATCGTATTTTCGGTTCAATCTTGCAGACAATTGCAGCTATCCCTGTGGAACCACAAGGGGTGTTACAGTTTGGGTCTACTAATAAGGTTAGTAAGCAAACCTTAAAAAAATGTAGCTTTAAGTTTTTATATAAATTGTCTACATAATTTTTAGAGTAAATTACAAAAATCGTCCTTTATGTATGTCACTTATTGCAAACTGTGTCCTTTGTCTTTAATAATTACAGAAAACGTACTCGATGTTTACAAACCCTTGCAAGTTATGTCCTTTAGCCCTAACTTAGTTAATTTTTGTGGTTAAATATGACCAAATGGACCCCACATGAGGGTATTTTTGTGGTTAAATCTGACCAAATGGACCCCACATGAGAGTAAAATGACCAGAATACCCTCATGTGGGGTCCATTTGGTCAGATACTCAGATTTAATCACAAAAAATTAACTGAGTTAGGGCTAAAGGACATAACTTGCAAGGGTTTGCAAACATCGAGTACGTTTTCTATAATTATTAAAGACAAAGGACACAGTTTGCAATAAGTGACATACATAAAGGACTTTTTTTGTAATTTACTCTAATTTTTATAAATCTAATGAATTACTTTTGTGGTCAGATTCCGGAGAACACAGATTTTATAAATCAAACGAAAACAATGTTTAACGAAATTGTTAACGGAAATTTACCAACAATTTCATCTTCGTCGCCAAACGGAATGTTTGCGTCCTTGATACCGTCACAAGATTCCTATTTTGGATCCATGTTTGTTGATAATAACCAGTCAACTACAGAATTACAACCAAGCATCGGTTCGGGTTTGACTTCCTTTAAAGAACCACTTCAAGACATGTTTGACTTTGACTCACCGACCGATTTTGGAATCATGGATGAGTTCTTCCAAACAGGAGATTTCAATATTTCTCAGTGGTACCCTCAGTCCCCTATGCAAAGCAATGTCACACTCAATGATCAGTTGTCATCGCAATCCACTGGATTTCTTCCAGTCAGTTTCGACGAAAAAGTCAAACCTTTGACTATTTCCGGTATAGACGTTGACCTGTTTGGAAACACCGGAGATCTCGGAGACATTGTAACGCCCGTCATGAATGATAATCGTTTACGTTCCGATTCATTCAATTTAGCGAATTTAGCGAGTTTAGCGAGACTCCCTGAGTCAAAGTCAACTCAAAGTATCGAAAATGACTGGGCTGACCTTCCTCCAAAGAAAGGATTGTTCTCTAACCTCGGGATAAAGGAGCTCTTTGAGGGTATTTCGGGTACTTCCACCTCTTGCGTTGAGGATCAAGTGTCGTCTGGTTCGAAAAGAAGAAAAACGGATAATCCCATATGGGAAACGGGTCCGTTACAGCCCGCTGTGTATAATAAGAATCTTGGGCAGAAAAGCGAGCCTGTTTTTAAATCGGAGCCATGGTTAGGTGATGGTTATAGCATGGATGGTTCAAGCACGCTATCGCAAGCTAAGAAGCAAGTCGAGCCCACAAAGCCCACTAAGAAAAAAGCTAAACCGGGGACTCGGCCCAGGCCCAAAGACCGCCAAATGATATTGGACCGTATGGCTGAGTTAAGAGAACTCATTCCGAACGGTGAAAAGGTATTTACTTTTAAAGAACACTAGATATAAGTCATATTACAAGTATTTGATTTGGACCGTTAGTAACTAATTAGACGATTGATTCCATTTGATTTTACAGATGAGCATTGATTGTTTGTTGGATCGAACGATTAAACACATGCTTTTCTTGCAAAGTGTAACGAAACATGCTGACAGAATCAAACAAGTCGATGAGCCGAAGGTGATAATAAACTCATAGTTCCACTCTTTACATGCTAGGCTCGTTTTAAACTCGTAAATTTTGTCGTAACTGAATATTATGCTCTTATTTTCAGTATAATGGCGTCATTCAGAATAACCATTCAAATGATCCGAACAACAGCGGTGTGACATGGGCATGTGAGGTCGGAAATCAAACGATGAGTTGTCCGCTAATAGTAGAGGATCTTAGTACCACGGGACAAATGCTCATAGAGGTAAAAAAAAGTTAAATAACACAAAATATGATATTTTTGCAGAGTAAATTACGTTTTTGGCCCCTGTGGTTATATCACTTTTACTATATTAGCCCAAAATAAGAATTTTTAACATATCTGCCCCCATGGTCTCTATAACTAACCATTTTGGCCCCTAAGTCTAGAGATCATGGGTGCCAAAATGGTTAGTTATAGAGACCATGGGGGCAGATATGTTAAAAATTCTTATTTTGGGCTAATATAGTAAAAGTGATATAACCACAGGGGCCAAAAATGTAATTTACTCTATTTTTGCATGTAGCTTACTTTGCCGAAATTTGTAACCGCAAAATACTTTTCTTGTTGCAGATGATTTGCGAACAACATGGATTTTTTCTCGAAATAGTGGACGTAATCCGCGGTTTCGGTTTGACCATTTTGAAAGGCGTCATGGAATCCCGAGAGGAAAAGATATGGGCGCGTTTTATAGTTGAAGCCGAGGCAAAAAGGCATGTAACGAGGCATGAGTTATTTGCCGCACTTGTTCAACTTCTACAAACAATGGGGTCTAACGATAACCATCTTGAAAAAAAGATTATGCAAACAGGGAACTCTCTAGTAAACGATTTCCATCATTCCGGGATACAACTTCCTGTAAGCTTTGCCGACACAGGGTATGGCATGAACTTATAACCGCGCTTTGAATAATAATAATAATACCATGAGCATTGATTTCCATGATTGGTATTCTTGGAAAAAAAGTTAGGTTCACCGAAACGAGTGGTGATTTTGGCGAGAGTTAGAAAACGAAGCGTGAAATTTGTCGGATGCAAGGAGAGTTAGTTATGATTCTCGGCTTCTTTTACTTTGTTTCGAGTTGTTAGTGTTTTTTCGTCGGTTTCCTTCTTTCTGACAGTTTTCGGAATTCAAATGTTCATAGTTTGAAACTAACAAGAAAGAACAATATGATTTGTAGGCGGTTAGCCACCTTGTGATTATATCCATATAGGCTTTGGTTGCTTGTGAAATGTTAGCATTGATGCACATTGAGTTCGGCTGGAGCTGATACGATCCGGTGGTATTATCCAACCGGATCGATAACAGCTCTGGTCAACTCTCTAGTTACTCGTTATTTTCTCGTTGATATAGATTTGGTGTTATTAATGTTAATTAGAAGATATAAATTAAATTTCATACATGTTTTATTATACACATACTTATATTAGGATCATTATGCTGTAACCATGGTTGTAAAACAAGGTCTCCAAGCCCGAGTACTCTCCGAGTAGTCGCTACAAGGTAGGCTGCCGAGGCGACTTTCTTCAACTTTGCCTAACTACTCATAATTGACCAAAAGTGGTCAAACTCAGCCAAAATCGGATCTAGTAGGTGTAGGTCAAATCGGGTCGAGTTTGACTTAAAAAAAATAATAAAACATAAATTTTATGCCTATCATATTAAGGAATGAATATCATTTTCACGTATTTTGTTATAAATATTAGTAAATTCATGTTATTTGATATATATTTAATTTCTAAAAACTAATTTATTTACATTTTAACACGTCCGAGTACTCCCCGAGTACTCTCCGCCTAGGCCGAGTACTCTCAACTCCTCAGTCGACCGATTAGGGAGCGCCTAACGACTTTTACAACCATGGTTGTAACTATAACTATATTAGCGGCTGACATCAAATGATTGCGGGTCATTATATATGGTATTCGGCAATTAACATAACTGTAATTTAACAGTCGTGTTTTTGGCGCCAATTAACCACCGATAAACCAGCAAAAGCCCGATATATATTATATAGGTTAACCATTTCGATATCTTTTCATCTTTTCAATCCTATCTATCCGCTGCATATTTGTGTTTCTTATCTTGATACCCAACCGTTAAAGCATCTATCTTACATGTAAAACTTATCAAAACTACGATTCTTTAGGAAATCAATGATATATTTGAACACGATTCTTTAGTTACCTATATGGCTGTATTAAGACGCGCTTCATTTTACTTCACTTTATTTTTAACCATTTTGACCCGTTTGACCCATTTCATTTCGACTGCTATATTTTGACCCGCATAATATCACTTCATTAAATTTTTTAAACCATTTTGACTCGTTTAATTTGAAGTCATTATATAACCCTGTTTCATTCAAGGACGACGATACAAAACGTAAAAGTCCCAAACGCCGAGTTGTAATATTCAAGCAGACCAACACCATATAATACACAAAGAAAGTACAGTAGCTGCAAAATTGTCGTATAAAGATCCAGATCAATACATTCATTAAGAAAAAGTACTTCAAGGAATCAAAACCCATAAAGGCGTTACATTATTATGAGGATCAAAACCAGCGGCAAACCCAAGAAATTTTTCCATGGGGGTGGAATTTTTTAGGGGTTACTTGTCTATCGCTATATAATAATTTTTTCAGTCCGTCGAGTTGGGTCGGGTCATATGAAAAAAGATAAATTAACTAAATTTTATATGATCAACAAAAGTACGGCAACCATCTTTACAAATGTATAATAAAAATTTAATATGTCTAAAGTTTTTATCTACCGGTTTATTTTTTGAAAGTAAGCTATAACATCATCTAGAGAGAAAATTCTAAGCAACTCTTCTTCACATAATCACATTGGACATATTCATAACTCAAAAGTCTTCAATATTCTAATCCACATAAACTACTCATACAAACAATGTTTTGAATTTCAAGCATTTATATATTCAATCCAAAGTTCATAACGTATATTTTTTCAAACACTAGCCCCTAATCAAATAAATTAAAACTAACCATCAAATCAGTGATTCAGTTATGGAATACCATACCTAACGCTTCTGTTCTACGCTCTGTGTGTTTGTCACTTCTTTTTTTTCTTTTTAATTATACTTTAAAATAATGGGCTAAGACTTATTATTGGTCATTGGGCCTAATTTTGGATATTGAGCTTAATTATATAAATTATATTTGTCATTAGTGTTTAATTGATCATTATTATACATATTAAATTTATATGTGAAAATTATAAATTCCTAATTTAGTTTTCCTTAGGGTCGGTTTTAAAGTTTTACAGGGGTTGATTTGAAAGTTTAAGACGAGCGATTGCAAAATTTTATTGGGGGCGCTAGAGATTTTAACTCATGTATTACACTAAAAAAATCAAAGGTAGGCAGCTACCCCTAAGTAGACTGACTATAGGTCCGCACATGATCAAAACATTCATAAAGTTTTTTTAAAATACTAAAATTTTAGTTATAAATGAACATTAAAATTGATTGATTAATAGTGATTTTCTCAATTCTCAAATATTTTTATAGTTCTCACATGATACCTTCTCATACATGTGTGTGTATATATAGGGGTAGGATAACGTACGATGCGTACAAGATGAAATTATGCACGTTATAAAACTCAAAATCCTAATCGCATATTGTACACTAGTGCAGTGGCGAAGCTTGAAAAAAAAGTACGGACCTAAAAAAAATTTTCTATCGCGTAGTTTCGAGGTGTATGTTCGGGTCGGTGATTGGATTCGGGTCGAGTCAAACATTAATATCAAATAAAAAACGTTCCCAAACATTAAAAAAGAAGTTATCATTTTATTCTTCCACATAGCATAATCTAATAACAAAACAAGTTAACAAATCACCCTAAATTTCAAACTCTAATTTGTACCTAAATTTTTTTTTATAAAACTGGGGGATCGAAAACGTATATACCTACAAAATCCTGTACGAAACGTACATATATAACACTACTGACCGAAAAGTTCGGGGGGGGGGGGGGGCGGGCGCCCCTCCCCGCCCCTTAAATCCTTTGCCCCTGCACTAGTGAAAGTGTAAAGTACAATATCCTTTAACGTACAACACGTACGAGATGAAATCATAACATGCGTAATTAGTTTTATAAAATGCGTGATTAGGTTTTTACCCCATGCGTGATTTCTGATTTTGTACATGCGTGATTATGTTCATGCGTGATTATGGTTTTGAGCTTTATAATGTGCATAATTTTCATCTCGTACGTATCGTACGTTAAGGAATATTTTACGTTAACCGGATTCTATATATATATATATATGTGTGTGTGTGTGTGTGTGTGTGTAGGGATGAGCATATCGGTATCCGATACCGAGCCGATACCGATACCGCCTAATACCGATCCAGAATTTCACCCAAACTAGGTACCGATACCGATACCGAAACATGTCGGTTAGGTATCGGTACGGTATCGGTATAATACCGTATTTTGAGGGTCGGTATCGGTATAATACCGATACCGTACCGTACCGATACCGAAAACGCCAAAAAGTGGATACCGATCGGGATACCGATCGGGATCGGGATCGGTACGGGATCGGTATGGGATCGGTATTCGGTGGCATATGCTCATCCCTATGTGTGTGTGTGTGTTATGGGTGAAATTTCGAGCTCATATCCTGACGATATATCTTGATTTTATGTTAGCTGTTTATGATCAGGATACCGGATCGGGATACCGTACTAGGATATTGGTAACATCCTGAGCCAGTATCCTGGCAATTACTGATGATTTGCTTGTAGCTGAAGGTTGTTAACGTTCACAAAGACCAATTCCCATGAAGACTCGCTCAAATTAGTTGGAAAAGAGATGTTGAAGCAAGGGGAAATAGTCTTTAACGTTCAAAGGGAATATTCCAAAGTATCCCAGAATAATATGATAGTTTGTTGGTTCTTGTACCTATAAATAGGAGTGTCGGATCATAGGAATTCACACACTTTCGAGCTCTTATACTCGTACACTCTCATTTCTAGCTGCAATTACACTCTAACACTCACAATTCACAATCATTGTAACACTTAGATTCGATCCGAGCATTATCCTGCCCTGTATCTTGATTATTCAAGCAATAAGAAGAACAAGGCAGCTGACGATTGTCAGCTCCCGAGGTTTTATGCCGGAGATCTAGATTGATCAAGGGCTTTCCTCGTACATCTCGTGTCAACCTTTACATTTTCGCTCATTGTTTGATTATTGATATAGCTTGGTATCTTGAGCTATACCCTGAAAACTGTTTTTGCAAACAACCAAATCAGCATATTTTTCACAAACACTGCTAGCACACTACCTTACATAACTAATCTGATCACTTAATTGCTTCGGTAATTTTTAACCAAACAATATATCTCTATACCTAATAAAACAACAAGGTTCTGCCACTTGGCATCACCTCATTAAACCAACACACTTGTCAAAATTCTAGCCCCTCCACGTTAGTATAATCTTATGTGTAATTTTGTGAGATTTTTTACTTTTTTATGTTTAACTAAAGCACAGTCCCCAACTCTCTCTGTAACATCTCTTTCACCCTGTACACACAAAACGTCAAAAACCCAGCTCATACCCATCTTTCCCTTTCTTCTTCAAAATTCAAATTCATTGTTTCCCAAGCCAGATCTACAAAACAAATTCGAAAACCCATTGAGAGAGAGAGAGAGAGAGAGACAAGAGTTGAAGGTGATTCAGGCGAATCACCACCATCCGACGACAGTAACAGAGCTGCAAAGACAACCGCTCGAACTCTAATTTAAGGGTTTACTTGAAATCTGCTATCCTAGATCTACTAGACGTTATTGGTAAGGTTTTGTTTGTTAGTTTTTTTTCTTTGATTTTTGTTAACCTGACAGAGAATTTGGGTTTAAAGTTCCTTTGAAATTGATGTTGATTCGATAGACGTTATTGGTAAGGTTTTTTTTTTCTTGGATTTTTGCTATACTTTAATTTCTCTGTTTTAGCATGTGGTTTTTTTTGCTGTACTTTAATTTCACTTAATTATCGTACGATGAGGGTGAAGAGGTAGTGGTCCATATGATAGATACCAGCTGCACTCACTTTGTTCAAATTCGTACTCAACATGCAGTTAAATGACATTTATTTTGCGTCCAATAATGTATTTATGTTGTTATTTTGTGTTAATGAAGTTGTATCTGTGTAAGAGATTTGTGATAAATGTAAAATTATTATTGATACTTCTAAAGTGCTGCGTTTTAGTTATTTCAGCTGAGTGATTGAATTTTTTAGGCGATTTTATCGCGGGATATTAGTTTTCTAGCTTATTTGATGAATGTGACTGGACGGTTGTGAATGACAATACGTTGAAAAGTTTCGTTTTTTGATAGAGCAGGAATCAGATATCAAAGAGCTGGGATAAAATGACAATTGTGGAGGACCCGATTCCAGAGCTTTCGTCTGATTTGTCAACTATTTCTCCGCCGAATTCATATGGATCTGTTGTTCTAGGTGGCACGTTTGATCGCTTACATGATGGTCATCGACTTTTCCTCAAGGTTGTTGTCAACGATCTGTATTTGTTATTTCGTGCTACACATAATAAGCGTAGGATGAGATTTTGGTTATTTTTTGAGTTGTGGTGGATTTGATTGTTGGTTACAGGCAGCTGCAGAGTTGGCTAGGGATCGAATTGTTGTTGGTGTTTGTGATGGACCTATGATTTCCAAGAAACAGGTTTGGACCTTGCTCCTTCTCTGTTTTTTATACGTGCAAATTCTTATATATTTCACTTGCCACCATGAATGAAACAAGTACTCAAATACACATAGAGAACCTATGGATTATGATTTATAGTACAACAGATTTCTTTAGCAGTAAAATGATATAGTGATTCAAGTTGAATACTTGATATAGAAGACTTAAGCAACCATTACTGGTTGGAGTTTTTACACATGGTGTGGGTGATGTACTATCGTCTCTTTCTTAGGAGTTAATGTAACAACTGGATAACATATTTTTCTATGAAATGACAAATGAGAATTCATCTTAGTGGCTTTATATAGAACCAAAGTATCTATGAGGTTCTTACCAGTAAACATGCCCCTGTGGCCAATGCTACTGTTCTATATGCAGTATAATAGTGAAGTTACGCTATTAAGAATGTTGTAAGCCGTAAGTTCTACCAAATTAGAGTTGGTAAAAGTGGGAACGCTTTTATTAAGATCCACCTATCTGAAGTGAAAGTAGGAACACTTCCTATGTGTTGGCTTAGAGTGATTGATTGAATGAATGAGAAAAGTGAAATGCGTGACGCGTATCACATCTTAACACATATACGAAGATGGTTCAATGACTTTTAGCTCCGGCTCCGGCAAGAGAAGAATGTCTGATGCTTTTTCAGCAGAATTCGGTAATCTTGATTTGGTTTTGTTTCACATTTTCTCCACCAGTAAGAATCAAAATAAATACAAGTATATACTAGATCTTTATGCATAAATTCTTTGTTTTTGCCGCAAGTTGTTCTGTTCTTGATGTGATCTGTTGTAAAGTTATGATTTTTATCATTGTTGTTCTGGTTTTGTGTATCTTTTTTTTTAATCATTTAATCTTTTTATTGTTAATAGTGCTTATGATCTATGTTTGTATTTGTTGCAGGTGGTTATGTTGGATCCTTGGAGTGTATTGTGGGTGGTGTTCATATAAGAACAGGGGTTAGAGAATAAAGAGTATACAGAAAGAGATGAAGGGAAGGGAAGGGGAGGCAGAAAGAGGTATCGAATGGCAGGGGCCAGATCAAGGTCATGATCAAGAACAAGGGACCTTCATAAGCTTCTCCTAAGGCCAGGGCATCTGGTCGGACCCGCTTTCGAACCAGGTACCCAAGTAACTCCTATAACATATTATGTTCCAATATTATTATTATTTTAGTTGCTGCTAACTTGGTCTGATTTTGTGAAGCAGAGGTACGATCTTCAAGATTAAGTGTGTATATTGGTTGTGGGTGCTGGTGGGTTGGGTTGTGAACTTCTCAAAGAGTCGCCCTCTCCGGTTTCAGCAATGTAGTTTCATTATCTGTGTTTTTTAGCGTCTTTTGGAAATTGGAACCTTTGCTACTGAGTTGTGTAGGTTGTAGAGGCTTTAAGAGTAATGGTAATGGGTGACCCCTTTGGAGATACTATATCTAAGGTACACTGTTGGAAATCAGAGGTAGGGTACTTAAATAATCGGTGTCGTTGCTAGCGCATATCTTCTTTTTTTACCAATCGAAACCCTAATTGGGGTCTGGCTTTTTTTATCTCAATACTAAAATAATTTCTTGAATAAAATGATTTAGGAGGTTTTATGTATCAACACATAACACGTTCGTCCCAGTATTAACTGGGTCAAAAATATCAGCTGTAACATTATTATGGTTCAAATGTCTCGTGTTTTTCTTTTATGTTAATTTTTATTTACCATTTTGACTTTTCAGAGATAAAACATATTTTGAATTGACTGGTTCATTATTAACTGGGTCAGGGTCAAAATATCAGCTGGAACATTATTATGGTTCAAATGTCTCGTGTTTTTCTTATATTATTTTGATGATGACTTGCAGATTTAAACAATTAAAAGAACAAGAAGCAAGGAGGAAACAACAAAAAGAGGCAGAAAAAGCTAAAGAGGCTTCATTGACAAATGAAGTTGACCATGAACTTAAAGCCGATTCTATGAGTTCTGCTAATGGAAGTCCTTCATCTTCAGATTCCAGTCAAGTTGATAGAACTTCGATTTCTAAAGGGAAAATGGCGAAGATTCGGTTTTGTATAATAGCAGAAGAGATCGACAGCATCTTGATGAAAATCTTGAAAAGGTAGCTTTTGAAACTTTTTAACATTGTCTTAAATTTCCGATTATTGAGAAGTGGCAAAAATGAGTGGGTTGGATAACGGGTATTTTTTTGTACAGGTTGGAACACGTAGGTTCTGGTTGAAACATAACAGTTTTTGTTCAAAAGTTTTTTTTATATATAATCAATGTGCAATGTAGTTGCAAAAGTTGCATTATTCAAAAAGTTTAATAAATAAGTAGTGCGCCGAATATGATTAAAAAGTAGCATCACTGCAATAATAATGTAAGTTTTTTAGATAACACGGTTTATGTGGTTTATGTCATGAAAAATAGACTTTGTGCGACTAATGACCTGTTCGACCTATTTGTTTTTTAGCTAATTTTTTATATGATCTGTTCGACCCATTTCTTTTTCGACACATTGCCCAAATCAACTCATTAACAAGTAAATGGGTTTGAAATTGCCACCATGCTCATAAAATTGCAATACCTTATTTACGGGGTTTTCAGCGTCCCTTTTCGAAGTGTTTACGATAGAGTTATAGTGTTATACCTTTATTTGGACAAGCATGGTATGTGTGTAATTAAAGGTTATTTAGTTATTTGACAAACGAGTGGAACCAGCATCTTATGTTATTTTTAATTAAACTCAACATGCATTCTTGTGTAACTGCCATAGGAATGTTGTGGTTTTAAAAAAAAGATAGTTATTGCACACATTGTAGAAATATAGACTCAAAAGTAACCTCCATTCATGGCGTTTTCTTGTCTGAAACCAACTAAATTTTGCAAAATGTTGCATGTGGTGAAGTTCATTTTATTGCAGCTTTTGTTTTAGTTTTGTACCATATGAACTAATAAATATTTGCTTATACGGATTTCTAACGACGGGCCGATTCTACTTGGCAGGAAAAAGCCGCCACGTGTACCACAGAAAACAAAAGCGCAACCAAAGATGAACAAGAAGAATGATCATGAACAACCAAGCAAGAAAAAAATAATGTGGGAGTACAAAAGAACTTGGTTTAGGTTCATGAACACATGGTCATGCACACGCACCGTCAGGTTCGTTTTGATTATACACAAGATAAGGTGTAGATACGTTTAGAGGGGTTCGGATACAATGATGTGGAATATTTGTTTCTATAATCAAGTTTCCATGATATATAGGCAGTGAGAACTTAGAATTCGGGTTTAAAATTTGTCCCGATATTTGTTTAGACTTTATTTATACCATTTTTCGTGTTCCTCTTATATCCTTAACTACTTTAATGACAAAAAGTTATATTTTTGAACTACACATTATACAAACGTTGTCAATTACCAGAAACGATAGATCGATATAATGCTAGATTAATGAATCTTAATGTGTCACAATCGGCCGTTACTTGTCTACTGAAATCCATGAATTTGGAAGTGATTTTGAAGACGTTGATGTACGATCGTATGAACGTATCTTTTATCTTCTCCGTAATGGAGGTTAGGAGCTCCGGTTATGGAGTCTGCCTTTCTCGCTGCGCTGGCCGCTGTGCATAATTTGCAGGCTTACAGCTAGAGGTGCATAAACCGGTTAATTTCAATAACCGGTTAATTTGACCTTTTGACTTTAACCGATGATTACTTTATTTGGTTATTTTTTTAACTGGTCCGGTTGATAACTAATTTGGAGTATACACTTTTCATTGGTGTTGATAAAGGAATTTGGAAAAATATATTTGTTGGGTCTATAACTCTATACCAAATATATTTGTCCGGCCTGTGAACTTTCACGTTTGTTCTCTGTTTGAAGCACATACAGTTAGGTATCTGTGGATACCAGGGCTTGTGTGAAAAACTAGAAATATAAGGGAATGTCTACTTGGTGGGTGTGTGTTCGGATAAGTAATGGGGTGGGTTTCCTGGTGTAAGTCTTGGTTTGCGTATAAATAAATGGTGTATATATGATAGTTTCATCACTGTTTGGGTACATCGGTAGGTGTAATGTGTGTATTTTTTCTTCTATGGGTTGAATTAGTTGCTTCAGTTCGGATGACCCACATAGTCAATGTGTGCAAGTTATTCAATCTCACAAGCCCCCATTTAATTTAATCCTATGTGTTTATGTTATGGTACTTTTTTTGTTGGTAATGTTTGCCAAACATGAATGGTTATCCACTTAAAAGAAATCATATATAAAAATTTCTTTTGTATATATAATTTTTTTAACACAACCCATAACCCGTGAAGCTCACGGGTATATAATAAACTATATTTTAGATTGTGAGTCTGTAGGAAAGAGAAATAAATAATAAAATTAGTGTTTGTGAGTTAGATCAAGATATAGATATAGAGATGGACGTGATACGTTATTTAAAACTAAAGATAATTTAGAGAAAAATAAATTTTATATTAAATTATCTAAATGAATATAAAGGCACGAATGTCAATGCTCTTAGATGTTATTTTGATTGTTAAGATATAAAAGATCATATTAAATAATAAGTTATTAATTGTATTTTTTAAACCCGTGTGTCACACGGGATATAGGCTAGTATATATATATATATATAGAGAGAGAGAGTGGTGAAGATGTTAATGCACATGTTAGTTTTCTACCATTTTTTGTGCACAGGACGAAATTTAAAGGTTATTCAGTATTGCTTTTGATATTTAGGTTTGCCTTTCAAGTTGGTGCAGAAAAGCAAGATAAGTGGTCTTCCCATTCAATTCCATAGTGAAGAGGCTAAACAAATTAACCAATGAAATATATATATTATCTAGTTTTTAAATTTTTTATAGTTAAAAAAGCAGACTTATCATTCATGACCTAACTCCTTTCCTTTTCAAATAAAACCAAAAATTGGTTTACATTTTTTATATTGAATGAGATCAACTACAATATTGTTTTATATTGAATGAGATCAAATACAAGATTGTCATGTTGCACCAGAAAAAAAGTAAGTGTAAAGGCAATTCTTTGATGCTGTCTTTGTCTAATGTTAACTCGTTTTTTAAAATGATATATTTCTCTTGTTCAGACTATGTTGGTAACAAACCAGCTGTTGGCTTCTAGTATGTAAGTATCCACGAAATAAACTCCGCCTAGGATCCCATTAACCCTTTGATATGCATAATCTAATCAGCACTTGACCTGCATTTAGATTTGGGCATGCTGATAAATGTACGAAAGATAGATACGGAATTTCAAGAAGTAGGTATAAGTGTCAGGCTGAAAGAAACACCTAGTTCTAAAATCCTACCAAGTATCATGAAAGAACATAAGGGTGTCCGGGGCGTACTCGGGGAGTGGTTTCGGTGATGGGTTTCCCCGATCGGGAACACCGCCGCCATCACTGCGGGGTCCCGAATCGGGGTGTGAATTGGGCATGGATTCACCGATGGAGGAGAGGGGAAAGTTGGTGGGCCAGCTGAGCATCAATCAATCAAACTTTTTATTTCTTTTTTTTGTTTTTTTTTGAATAAAAAAATAAGGAGAGTTAAGAGGGGAGTGGCGCCATCAAATTGGGGTGTTAGGGGAGTTTAAGAGGGGACTTGACGTGGCACACGGGGATTGGTTTGGCGTAAGAGAGAGGACTCACCTATTAGGTGAGCACCCCCTTCACCCTAAGTTATGCAAATTGAGCTTTTAATGGTCTAGTCTATTCTTTTATATCGCTTTCGGTCTTATGACATTGTTGTCTAGTTGTAGGTTCATGATTCGGACCGTGACCCGTGATTAGTGTGTGATTGATTATGTTTAAGACGTGAGAGATTAGAGACTGATAAACAACTTCCTTATATAAATTCGGTAGCATAACGTTAGAAAGCGGCACGATTACAAGCTAACCGAACTATACCAAAGGAGCATACATCCGGGGAGAGACCAAGTGGTGATCTCTCCCCCAAGTCTAAAACCTTCAAATGTTGCAATGACTAAGGGTTGGTATTTATAGCCACACCCCCTTGTCTTGCAAACACACACGGTCAAACGAATAACCCTTTCGTTTGACCACTTCAAACGAGCGGGTCTATACACGTTCGTTTGACCTTTTCACTAACTATTACATAATCGGCATAAAATAAATCTATTCTATTCGAACAGCATCGGACACAAAAACTGCACCAACACTATTTCGAAAACTTAGGTGAATTTCTTATGGCAAACCAATTACAAAGAGACAAAAATTAACTAAAATTTATGTGGAAGGTGTCATCACATATGACTTTATCTAATGGTTTGGATAAAAAAATGTAGCTTAACCAATGTATGATTAGCATATGATTAATATATCTCATCCTCGGAAGAATGAACTATTTAGTGCCTTTATCTAAGGATTTAGGGACACAATATTTATATGTAGTGCTTTGTGAGTGTTGAGCATTGTAGACTATAGAAAGTTAGTGACATATATATATGTCATGCACCATATCTTGACCTACCTAACCAGAAAACATGATGCAACAATCAACATGAAACTATTTAATGAAAAAGTATATCGTACATTATGGCTTAACGTACTTCACGTACAACAATGTGCGTAATTTGTTCTATAACATGCGTGATTAATGTTTTCAATATGCGTGATTATTGTGTTTCAACATGCGTGATTTTGGATTTTTGAGTTACAACGTGCGTGATTTTAAAATGAACGCGCGTAATTACCTGTCGTACGTGATGTACGTTAAGCCGTAATGTATGTTAACCTTCCTCACTATTTAATAGCCATAGAGAAAAAAACATCTTCCTTTTTAGAATATTATTCTATATATAGAAAGATCGACCGAATCTTGGGCATATATATACACTCAAAGCCTTACTAGCAAGCATAGCATCCATACATATCTAACACTTGACAGCATTCTCTTCAGGCTCTTGCTCCTGATCTCCATCCACTTTCGTTTGCTTTTGTAACAATGGCTAACAAAAATGGAGTTGAGTGGAGCATCAGGTTGGGTGATGGATCATCCATGGCGCTTGAGCCTGAGCCTGAGCCTAAATATGGAGTGATGAGATTGTGGGACGGTTTAAAGGGTTTGGTGGTTCGGTTTGTGATGAGAGTGTGGATGTTTTTAAAGAAGGCGTGGAACCTCGGAGTAGATGACCCTAGAAAATTCTTGCATAGTCTTAAAGTTGGAATCGCTTTAATGGCCGTTTCTTTGTTTTACTACATGAGACCGTTGTATGATGGTGTTGGTGGTAACGCCATTTGGGCTGTTATGACCGTTGTTGTCGTCTTTGAATATACTGTTGGTAGGTACTTCATTTTAATTTCTAATACCAACATGAGTTTTACTTATAAGTTAAAAGTGTAACCAACTAGGGTAGCCCAGTTGGCCAGCCTCACCCATCTCTTCCCAAGAGACCTGGGTTCGAATCCTGTGGCCGGTGTAATACCACACAGGCTCTTCGATCTCGGTGGGGATTCACCGCCATGCAGCCATGGGGCTAGGCTAGCTGCGGAGTTGTAATACTCCTGCGGATGGGAGGTCCGTGCAAATACCCCCCCCCCCCCCCATAAGTTAAAAGTGTTTATTAATGTGTATAAATGTTGCAGGTGGAACTTTGTCCAAGTGTTTGAACAGAATGTTTGCTACTACTCTTGCTGGATTTCTTGCACTTGGGATTCATTGGATTGCTAGCCATTTAGGCCACGAATTCGAGCCGTACATCATGGGGATTTCTCTTTTTTTACTAGGTAATTAACCGTAACAACTAACAAATCTTATCACGAAAGTTTTCAAATGGATTAACATAAGAGCCTAATTAAGTTTCACCAATTAACTAATGATCTTTAATTTGTTACAGCTTCGGCTACAACCTTTTCGAGATTTATTCCTATAGTGAAAGCTAGATTCGACTACGGTTGCATGATCTTCATTCTTACATACAGCCTGGTTTCAGTCTCGGGGTACCGCGTTGACAATCTCCTACGCGTGGCTCACGAAAGGCTATCAACCATAATCATAGGGACTTGTTTGTGCATTATAACAAGCATGCTTATTTTTCCTGTTTGGGCTGGTTTAGAGCTCCATCTTTTGATCCCGCGTAACATGGATAAGCTTGCGAAATCTCTGGATTGTAAGTACCTCAATCATACCTACAACATCATAGATTCATAGCAATTTATGTAGTTTTTTTTCCTAATAATAATCATCATTTTCTTTTCTTTAAAAGGTTGTGTGGCGGATTATTTTGGTCGTGGCGACGAAGAATCTAAGAAAAGTTTACAAGGTTATAAATGTGTGTTGAATTCAAAAACGTCCGAGGAAGCCATGGCAAATTTTGCAAGATGGGAGCCTGCACATGGTCGCTTTAACTTCCGCCATCCGTGGAAGAACTACCTTAAAATAGGCATGTCAACGCGCAACTGCGCTTATTGCATTGAAACACTCACTAGTTGCTTGACCTCCAAGAATAAGGTGAATACCAACTTCTCATTTATTCAAATTTTATCACGCTTTTGGTACATGCATGGTTGCAAAAGTCGCTGGGAGCTTCCTAGTCGGTCGACCGGGGAGTTGAGAGTACTCGGTCTACGCGGAGAGTACTCGGGGAGTACTCGGACATGTTAAATTATAAAGAAATTACTTTTTGGAGATTAAATATATGTCAGATAACACAAATTTACTAATATTTATAACAAAATACGTGAAAATGATATTTATTCTTTAATATGATAGGCATAGAAATTATGTTATATTATTATTTAAGTCAAACTAGACCCGAGTTGACCTACTAGATCCAATTCTGGCCGAGGTTGACCGCGTTTGACCGACTCCAAGTAATTAGGCGGAGTCAAAGAAAGTCGCCCCGGCAGCCTGCCTTGTAGCGACTACTCGGGGAGTACTCAGCCTTGGAAACCTTGTTTTACAACCATGGGTACATGAAACTAGAACAAAAATCTAAAAAAGCTTCGATAATAATAAAACAGGTTCCGGAATCAATAAAGAAACATCTTGAAGCAGCATGCATGAACCTAAGCACAAGCTCATCAAATGTTATTAGAGAACTAGCAACAGTTGTAAGTTCAATGACGAGATCAGCGAAGATAAATATGGCGGTTGAAGATATGAAGAGCGCGGTTCTTGAGCTACAAAATGACTTAAAATCCCTTCCAGATTTGTTGATCCAAACACATGAACACAAGGATGAAAACAAGGTGGCCTTGAGTGAAATGACCATAATGCCCCTGATCGAGATCATGCCGTTAGTGAGTTTTGCGTCTTTACTGATTGAAATGGCTTCTAGAATAGAAGAAAACATGGTGAAAACAGTTGAAGAGTTGGCGGAATCGGCTAAGTTTAAGAAACCGGAAGATGAAGTAAAGCCCAAACACAATCAGACTAGCAACAAGATTAATGCCTCCAATGACGAAAATATAACGGTCCTTCAACGAGTATAAATATATATAAAAAACTTGATGAGTTTTTTTTACTTCCATTTTTTTACCTTTAATGGAAAGTACTAAAGACAACAAAAATGACTTATTTTACCAAATAGACCTATTGTATATAATGATAATTAGATATCTTTTAAAAATAATGTCGTTTGAGATTCTATTTATTAAGAACAGTTTCATTTTCTCTAAAATTATTATAATCAAAAAAAAAAAAAATCATGGAAATAGACAAATTGACCAAGAAAATTAACAAAATGGAAAATTTACTAGAATGGACAAGTTGACCTTCAAGTTAACGAAATAGACATAAATGTTTCAGTCCGTGGCAAAATAGACAAAAGCGTAGACTAATTAGCCGACGGATAGGATTTAGCCTCTTGTTTCTAGCAAGATTTTTCATCTATCGGTTATTTAGCCTACTTTTTTTCATCTGCTGGCTATTTAGCATACGCTTTACACGTGTCTGTTTTATTTTATTGGTTTTTTTTTCTGGACCCCATTGTACTTCACTATGAGTTTTTGTATAGGCTAAGCCTAGCCGTCTTAGCCCACGGATCGTGTTTGGCCTTTTCTGATTAGCTCTTTTTGTCTTTGTCTATTTTGCCAAAACTCAATATACATGTTGATTCCGTTAATTTGAAGGTCAACTTGTCTATTATAGTAATTTTCCCTAAGAAAATAGGCATTGGAATCACCCTGATAATCCGAGTCAGCTAACAAATAATATAAGTCGGCTCCTCTATAGCCCACAATCCGATAAGCCAGCCCCACCATAGTCCACACTCAAAAAAGCCGGCACTTCCATAGCTGACTTTAAGCTAATGTAAAAGTCAATGCTAAGCCGGCACCTTCGTAGCACACCCTCTGATTAAACCGACAATTGCATAAGTGACACAAGTAAAAATTTCAGTTGGGCTGATCAGGGGCGTAGCTTTCAAGGGGCCCGGGGGGGGGGGGGGGTGACCCCCCGAACTTTTCGCTCAGTAGTGTTATGTATGTACGTTTCGTATAGAATTTTTTAGGTATATACATTTTCGACCCCCCGGTTTTATAAACAAAATTTACTTATATAGAATTTTTAGGTCCGGTGACTTCCGACCCCCCGGTTAGAAATTTTCAAGCTTCGTCATTGGGGCTGATTACTGGTTCAGTTGGGCTGGTATGTCGAGTTGCAGCTGCTGTTCTCTCTTATTCGCTAACCATGATCAGGTTAACTAGCTCCGGACGTATCCGAGAGTCACCACCGTCTCCTGCATACACCATTTCAATGTTAGCGAATCCGGTATCAGTTTCAGAGACAACGACTACTTCAGAAGCTATAGATTTTTTGTTAGAATTTGAAATGCGGTATGGTTAAATGCATCTGAAATTTTGTTCAGGAGAGTTTTACTGATGCGGTGCAGGGGTCGAGGCGTGAGTTTAAGCTGTTGTTTGTGCATGCTCTGGATCATCCGGATATGTGGTTGTTCTGTAAGGAGACTCCGGATCATCCGGATACTTCTAGATTCCCTTTTTGCGCGTCATCATGGCGGCTACGGGTCAGAGTATTTCTCTGCTCCGGCAGGTATCCGATTCTCTGCTATGTATGGTGCTCTAACGCCCAAGCCACGTCAGCAAGTTTGGGCGTTAAACACCGCTCCATCTAGGTGTTATGGGGCCAACGTTAATCTGTTAACGGGCGTGAGGGGATGGGAGCATGAGTCCACCAACTCCAAATCAATCATGCACACCCTTCATTTTTTTTTCTTTTATAAAATTTACAACTAACCAGTACACATTTATTAGTGAAAAGTGAGTGAGAGCCTCACGCCTACGTGGCAGCGACGTGAAAGTCACTTTTTCACTTTTTAGTTAAACCATTACACATACTCTATTTTTTTACCGTACATTTAGTGGTCAATCCAGGATTTTATTCGCATGGAGTTACTGTTTTTAGATGCTTGAATTTCATACAAGCGAACATAAAAATTTACGACTCGGTTCAGGTCGGGTCCTAATATAAGTTTGTATTTTCTGATATGTACTAATAATTCATCACGAACTTTAATATATTTGTTAGAGTGTTTGAGGTTTTTTTATTATTAAATAATCTCGACAATAAATCATTTTTATATGGCGAAAAATATTATCAAGTCGTTTACATGTTAAAAAAATAACGTATGACTTATGATAAACGATTATTACAAGTTAGATATAATTTTGTGAGTGATACCATTGGCATCATGCAGAATGTTTTTGCCAAAAAATAACATTTGTACAAATGAATGTGGATCTGAGGAATGAATGTTGGTCTGGTTAATTTAATAACGAATGCTTCTACGTATTCGACGAATGTAAACTCGAATTTTGTTTGAAAAATCAATCTAAAGACTATGATTTCTAGATTTACACTTTATAATGAGTTTACGTATTTGTAAGAATAAGATTCAACTTTATCCTTTTCATTAATCCAAAGGGTATAAATAATACAAGAATGATCTAACTAAATCTCCTACAATAATGGAGATAATCTATTACAAATATACAATATGCTATTACACCCCCGCAGTTGAAACGTCTGGGGGACCGATGTTGAGACTGGTTCGGAAATCATCAAATAAAACTCGCGGAAGACCCTTCGTGAAGATGTCAGCAATCTGATGACGAGACGGTACATGTAAAACGCGAATACAGCCACGCTGCACCTGTTCACGAACAAAGTGAATGTCGAGCTCAATATGTTTAGTCCGCTGATGCTGAACGGGGTTGCCGGAAAGATAAACAGCACTGACATTATCACAGTAGACCAAGGTGGCCGTAGAAAGAGGATGATGCAGCTCAAGAAGGAGATTACGCAACCAACAAATATCCGCAACGACATTGGCAACCCCTCGATATTCTGCTTCGGCACTGGAGCGTGAAATAGTTGGTTGACGCTTAGAAGACCATGAAATGAGATTGTCACCCAAGTATACGCAATAACCCGACGTAGACCGACGAGTGTCGGGGCATCCAGCCCAATCCGCATCAGTATAAGCCACCAACCGGAAAGTAGGTACGGGCCCTAAATGAAGACCAAAGTGAGTCGTACCTTGAAGATATCGAATAATGCGCTTTAACGCATTCCAGTGATCAAGCGTAGGAGCATGCATATGCATGCAGACCTGTTGTACTGCATAAGAGATATCCGGGCGAGTGAACGTGAGATATTGAAGAGCACCGGCAAGGCTACGATAGGTGGTCGGATCTTCATATAAAGGCCCAGAGGAGGCGGATAATTTCGACTGTGTGTCAACCGGTGTGGCGACAGACTTGCAGGAGTCCATAGCTGCCCGATGAATTATGTCATTAACATACGCCTGTTGAGATAAAAACATATGATCACCGGTCCTTGTTACCTGTATGCCCAAGAAATACGAAAGTGGCCCCAAGTCTTTCATAGCAAATTCACCCGAAAGGATGTGTAAGAGTCGTGTACGAAGGGCCTCAGAAGATGTCGTAAGGATAATATCATCGACATAAATGAGGAGATATGCAATGTCAGTACCGTGATGATAAATAAACAAAGAGTTGTCTGACTTGCTTTGACGAAAACCCTGTAAGGTGACAAAATCTGTAAACCGCTGGTACCAGGCCCTCGGAGCCTGTTTGAGACCGTACAACGACTTCTTAAGAAGACATACATGGTCTGGGAAGTCCGGATGGCGAAAACCCATGGGCTGATGCATATAAACTGTTTCCTCCAAATTTCCATGTAAAAATGCGTTAGTAACATCCAACTGGTGAATTGGCCACGACTTGGATAACGCAAGAGAAAGAACTAGCCGAATAGTGGACGGCTTAACTACCGGACTGAACGTCTCACCACAGTCTATACCTGTTTGCTGTTTACGACCATCACAAACCAACCTTGCCTTATAACGTTCCAAACTCCCGTCCGACCTGTATTTATGTTTGAATAACCACAAGCTACGTATAATATTCATGTCAGGAGTCCTAGGTACAAGCTCCCAGGTCTTGTTTTTAATAAGTGCACTAAATTCGTTGTTCATGGCATTAAACCACTCTGGAGAGGACAAGGCAACCTATGGAGATTTGGGAATTGGAACGACGGTGGACATGTTAAGGTTAAAAATTTGCTTGGGTTTAACGATACCACTCATAGAACGAGTGTGGATGGTTCGGGTGGAGGTAGTTGGGGCCGATGGCACGAGGTTGGACACGGGTAACGGGACAGTGGGCTGGGAGGTATGTGATGGTGCTAGGCCGACGCTGGATGGGTCAGCGGTGTGGGCTGGTTGGGCTGAAGGGGGTGGGTCAGCGATGTGGGCCGTTTGGGCTGAAGGGGGTGGGGACGGGAAGGTAGTGGATTGGGCAGGGGTGAGTGGACTGTGGTGTGGGCCGAGAACAGGAGAAGGAGGGCTTGGGGATTGGGCCGTAACATGCGGGCCAGGGCTGTGTGAGGGAGGGGAAGTATTAGGAGTGAGGGTGGGTGGAGAGTTGGGCTGAGAAGGTTGGGCTTGTTGTAAGTAGTCCCAAACTAGTGGATTAATAGTCGGGTTCAGAAATTCGTAAGAAGGGGGTTTGGTGGGTGATTGTATGGTATAAGGAAAAATGGATTCCTCAAAGTGAACGTGGCGCGAGATAAATAATTGATGGGAGGTAAGATCGAGACACTTATATCCGCGATGGTTTGGCGGATACCCAAGAAAAACGCAAGGGTTGGACCGATAGTTAAGTTTGTGAATTGTGGTGGAAGGAGTTAGCGGGTAACAGAGACACCCGAAAACTCGAAGATGATCATATTCAGGAATGCAATTGTAAAGCAAGGTGGTAGGGGATTTGAATTGATGTAGTTTGCTTGGTAAAATGTTAAGAAGATATGTGGCAGTTTCTAAAGCATGATGCCACATATTGGAGGGTAGGGAGGCTTGAGCAAGGAGGGTGCGGATCATGTTATTGATAGTGCGGATTTTGCGTTCCGCCTTACCGTTTTGAGAGGAGGTGTAGGGGCAAGATAAGCGAAATTGCATTCCGTTATGATTACAAAAGTTGTAAAAATTTTGATTTGCGTATTCTTTGCCATTATCACACTGAAATTGCTTGATTTTACGTTCAAATTGGGTGTGAATGAGATTATGGAATGTGGTGAAGGTGTTAAAAACTTGAGATTTGTTTGATATGGGATAAGTCCACAAAAAATTTGTGAAATCATCTAAGAACAGTATATAATATTTGTGACCACCGGTACTAAGTACGGGTGATGTCCATAAGTCGCTGTGTATAATATCAAAAGCTGAACGAGTGTGATTAACAGAATCATAAAATGGCAATTTAACACTTTTACCAAACACGCAAGATTGACAAAGAGTTTTATTAAATTTCCCAAAATCAACAAAAGAAGAAAGTTTTAAAGATTGTAATAAATTTTTGCCAGGATGACCCAAACGTTGATGCCAGCGATCTTGAGAAACAGCAACAAAAGCAGATGGTTGGTCGGATTGAAGTGGAAGAGGAAGTGGTTCTGTCAGTGATAAAGATCGCCCGTGCTATTGCATCGTAGGATAGGAGCCCGTGTTTTGAGATCCTTCACAAGAAAACCAAATGGGTCAAATTCAACAGAAACAAGGTTATCGGTGGTAAGACGACGCACAGAAATAAGATTTTTGATTAAGTTCGGGGCGAACAGGACGTTATTAAGTTTAAGTGGTGGATAGGGGGGTGGGAGGACCTGGTTGCCTTGAGCCAAAACAGGGATTGTCATGCCATTACCAACAATTATATTTTTATTAGTGCAAGTATTAAAAGTAGACGGGGAGTATATACCTTGCTCATTGGCAGAGTGAGACGTAGCTCCAGTATCCATCACCCCCGGGTCCGATTGATTAAGTGCCAGTGAGTAAAGGGCCTGCTCGATGTCTGTGGGCGAATAAGTGGTGTGATGGGCCTGATCGGGTCGCGGGCCCAAGATGCCTTGTGAAGAAGAGGGAGCCGGCTTCGAAGGGTAAGGGCAATGAGGTTGGGCCGAGTGGGACTGATTGAGCAGGCTGGCCCATTGAGTAGCGGTCCAGTTGCTAGGGAACACGATGTACGGATGTGATGGAGTGGGCTGAGGTTGGTATCGGTTGTTGTTGTTGTTACCTCGGCCGGAGGAGTTGCGGCCACGGCCACGTCCGCGGCCTCCTCGTGAGCGATTCCCACGACCGCGGTCCGAAGAATAGTTAGGCTGGGTGTTGAATGACGGCGGGGTAGAGGTGGTGGCAGCAAGAGCTGTGGCGGCGGACTGAGCACCGCGAGTAACTTGACGCTTTTTCTTCTGTTCCTCCATATTGAGCCTAGAACGAACTTCATTAAAATCGGGTAGCGGATCCCGGTTTTGCAGCACGGTAGAGATGCTGTCATATTGGTCAGTCAAGCCGGTGAGGATTTTGATGACTAGCATCCGGTCATCAACCGGAGAACCCACACTTTGAAGTTGGTCAGCCAGATGTTTGGCGTGTTGACAGTATTCTGCCATGGAGGAAAAATTTTCAAGGCATAGGTTGGCGAATTCCTGACCAAGAAAGATAGCCCGCGTGTTTTTATTGTCACTGAACTCGCTTTCAACAGCAAGCCAGGCTTCATGTGCAGTCTGACCCGGTTGAAGGATGATGTGCAGCAGCGGCGTAGAGATGGTGGCATAGATCCACTGGAGCACAACGGCGTCCAGTTGCTTCCAGAGGGTTTCGGCGACGGCAGCGGCTCCCTTGTCTTTAGCCGAGTCGGCAGAGTCAGTGGTAGTAGAAGAGGAGGCGGCTTCCGGCTTAGCGGCAAGGTGATCAATAACCTCATATATTTGACAAAGGACTTTGAAGAGGGTCTTCCAAGTTGTGTAATGGGTTGAATCTTTTTCCAGGATAACTGGAACGTGGGTTTTAATGTTGGAGACGGTGAGAGCGGGATGGAGTTTGGGTTCCATTAGAGAAGAAGCTAAAGAGGGACGAAGGCAGCAAGCCGGCGGCCGGAGAGGGAAGGCAGCGGCGGTGGTGAATAGTAGGGTTTAGGAGAGAGGATCGTTTAGGTATGATACCATGTAAGAATAAGATTCAACTTTATCCTTTTCATTAATCCAAAGGGTATAAATAATACAAGAATGATCTAACTAAATCTCCTACAATAATGGAGATAATCTATTACAAATATACAATATGCTATTAGTATTACTTGCAGCTGCTAGTTATTACCACAAACACATGTTACAACTCAATAAAACACATACAATCCAAACAACCAATGTTACAAATATACAATGCACAAATCATCGTCGTCGTCGTCGTCGTCGTCATCATCATCATACTCAGTAAATCCCACCAATAGCAAAGCAAGGGTAGGGTCTGAGGAGGGTAAGATGTAGACAGCCTTACCTCTACCACGTAGGAATAGAGAGAGTGAGACCCCCGGCTCGATAGTAGTTTTGCATCAAGCCTTGGACATAAGGCACATAATACCCAGCAATCGGGGCAAAGACCGATTAGTGCATGTACCCTTTTGTCTTTCAGCTATCAACGCCACCACATGATGCATGATTAACCGTTCTCAGGTTTTAACGTTATTTTCACGAAATTAGTAAAATAACGTTAAAATTAGTACACTTTCACTTTTGCCCCCGATGTAAAAGTACACTAATTTTAACGTTATTTTACTAATTTCGTGAAAATAACGTTAAAAGCTGAGGACGATTAATCATGATCATGCACAAACATATTACTAATTCCTAGTATATGAATTTTCATCTTTTTTTACATATTAAATATAAGTTGGTCGAAAACAATTAATGAAATTAAGTCTTCGTGTAGCGGTTTGTTGCCTTGTTCTTAAATACCTATCGCCCACATTCGAACCAGCGGCTCCCCACAATGTGTGTAGCTGTTGGTTCGAATAAATTGAGGTTCAAACCCAATGAAGTTTTTTTTTAATTGTTTTTCTTCTAGCTAAATAAGAAAATCATCTATTTTTTGTTAATTAATAAATAAACTAGCGAAGTAAGCACCATGTCGTTGTCCCTTCGATCATATTACAACTTTATTAACTTTATTTGCGTGTTTCTCTTTCGGTTGATATAACAATTAGTGATACCGTGCTAGTACCTTATCAAGCCCGTTCATTATAGCGCATAGTCACATGGAACGCGATACGCTCCGGTACGCGGTACGAAAACCGGTACGCAATTCGGGCCTTTCTAAAAATCGGTACGTTGGGGGTAGGTTCATTTGGGAACGCTAATTCGGTACGTGGTACGGTGTATCCTATGGCGTACCACCGTAGTTTGGTATGTTGGAAATTTGTGAAAATAGCATTTTTCACAAATATAGGAAATGCATTTTTCCTATTTTTGGACTAAAAATAAATATAAGAAACTGAGGGTTTTCTATATATTTATTTGTGGGTTTGTTTTCTATTTTGGAAGAGCTTCGCAACGAACGAAACCACGTCCAAAACGGAGCTAAGATGAATGAGATATCGATGCTCAAAGTTTGGTGTTTAAAACATAGAATGCTGAAAAAAGTGGGAAAGTAGCACATTGTCCACATAGAAGGAGAGATGAAACTTAAAGGAGTATTTAAGTGGGAACTCTCCATCTTTATTGTTTCATGGAAGCACACACTAAGTGTACTCGCGAACTCGCACACGCGGCGATGGGCGCATAGGGGTGTTCAAAAAACTCGTGGCTCGCAGCTCGCTCAAAAAAAGCTCGAAGAAAGCTCGGCTCGAAATTGGCTCGGTTTTTAACGAGCCAGCTCGGCTCGACTCGGTTTGTAAACGAGCCGAGCTCGAGCTTGGTCTGGCTCGGCTCGTGAGCTCGCGAGCTGGCTCGATAAGGTTCACAACCTTCAATTTTTTTTTGTCCTACATCGCTTAGAAAACAAAAACTAAGGGAGTATTTCCCCTATATAAGAAGATAAAGACAATGTACAAAGTGAATTAACTATTTATACTTGCATATTTAGCCATATGGTTAAGTTAAATAGTAATTATGGCCATTAGTCTATGAAGAAAATTTTTTTTAAGGGCTTTTTAAGTAGAAAATTGTGCGGTTTTTTGTTAGTTCGAGCTAGATCGAGCCGAGCCGAGCTAGCTCGAATTCTAATTGAGTCGAGCTCGAGCCTCAAATCTCAGCTCGATTTGAAATTCGAGCTCGAGCCGAGCCAGCTCGAATCGAGTTCGAGCCGAGCTCGAGCTGGGTCTAGCTCGGCTCGTTTACAGCCCTATGGGCGCAATGTGGCGCTCTTTGCACTTCGCATCGCCGCTTGAGAGCCGCCTTTGTATTTTTTACCGCGTGCACGTGGTGGAGCATAGGGGCTGCAAGGACCAGGTGGCAGGTAGACCTTGGGGCGCGACTGTGTGGCGTGCTCGTATAGGCTCACTGGTGGCTGGCACACGCGCGCATGAAAGTGAGCCAAAATGGCGCACGTGCACATGAGCCAGAAGGGCGCGCGCGCACCAGTCTATCTTGCGCACGCGCACGCAGAAGCTTCCAGCAATTAATGACAGTGCAGTTACATTTTTTTGCATTTGAAACTGACTAGTCAACGGTTTTGACTGAGAATTAAATGACGAATTAAAATGCATTGAAGTCGTTTAATGCAATTTAATTCGTTTTTCAGTTTCTTCCAAGATTTGCAGTATAAATAGGGGACTTTCCTTGCTGCATAAACACACTGAAATACACAGCTGATACAATCTTCTCTACACTGAATTCTTCTCTTTTCCTTCAAGTAACAAGGTATACCTTCGGGTTGTGTCAAGTCCGGCAGTGTAACTGCTTAGGCTGTTGTATTCTGGAAACAAACGAGTTCTCCTGGGAGACTCAAAATTTGTTTTAAGGGACCCGTGTCTAACACGATCCTCAGCCAAGAACGTCCTTTCAGTTTGTAATTTTGTTCTTGTATTTCCATTTATTTCAGTTGTAAAAGTATTATAGATTGTCTGCTTTCTTTATTTCAGTTGTAATTCACGTTTTAATAAAAGTTTTATTTAATTCTTGCACGAACGGATTCCTATATGGTACGCGTATCATATAAGATGCGCGATGGCTTTCAGTTGGTCGAAATAAGATGCATACTTAGTTAGCAACATTACATCTTGAATTTCCCCTAACATATTATCCATTCTTTCATAAACTTCACCCATCTTTGTACCTTCACCGTCACAAAACATGAATCTGGCTGTACCGGAACACCGGCCACTACAAACGGAAACACGTTTCGGATTAATTTAAAATGTGCATTCACCGATTGGAACATTATTATGGTACACAATCGGGAACAGTCCAAATTAGCGATCCGGTACGCGTACTGGAGGCGATTGGGACGAGTCTGTACCGCGATTCGGTACGACCGATCTGGTATGCGATACAAGGGTCTTTTAGCATTTCCTGTGACTATGTTATAACGTCCGAGTCACACCACAATTTGCGGGTAAACTCTCACTAGTTTTACTGTAAAACAAGTTTATGACCCGCATCGGTTTGGCCTCAAACGGATTTTAACCAACTTTGACCAACCCAAAACCGGTTTGGCCGAGTTTGGTTGGAATCCCATGTTTAGTTTTTTTAGTTTGGTCCGTACCTATTTTGTTACTCAATTATTTTGCAATGAATGTAGCTGGAAAACGATATTAAATGCAGACAATGGTGTGAACATAAATATAGACTGAGGATGGGCCTCTATTGCTTCACGTAACAATACTTTTTTTTTTTTTTTTTTTTTTTGAACGGCAAATTTGGAATACTGACGGCAAATTATTTTCGCAATCTCATCTTAAGTGTAGCTAGATTGCGACCCGCTAATTAGTCAATTCGAACCCGCTTAGATCTTTTATGCTCCGTACTTTATTATTATATAACTATTACTTTTATTTTAACTATGTTTATTAACCCTTTTTAATTTTTTTTGAATGGCGAATTTTTGGGCTCAGTGGCACTGCCTCTTCATATGCCCTCAACCTCAGAGGGAATTGCAACCGTCCATTGTTAAGAATATCTATGAAACGGTTTTTTTTTGAGTTAAATGTCATTTTAGTCCCTGTGGTTTGGGCCATTTTGGCAGCTTAGTCCAAAGGTTTTAATTTTCGTCTGTGGGTCCAAAAAACTTTCACTGTTGACATTTTCGTCCACTGGGTTAACTTCATCCATTTTTTCTGTTAACGAGAAGGGCAATTCAGTCATTTTACATGTAATTTTGTTAATTAGAAGAGCAATTCGGCCATATAAAATGACCGAATTGCCCTTCTCGTTAACAGAAAAGTTGATGAAGTTAACCCATTGGACTAAAATGGCAATAGTGAAACCTTTTTGGACCCACAGACGAAAATGAAACTTTTGGACTAAACTGACAAAATGACACAAAACACAGGGACTAAAATGACATTTAACACTTTATTTTTGTAAACTTGTTTTTTTAGGTATGACATTAGATCTTATGAGCTTGTTCTTCTTGTTATTTTATTGGCAGTGAATATGTTTCACACTAGTGATTGTGGCTATATTAGATCTTATACTATACATCCGATCACTGTTATAGCAATCTATAAAATTATAAGAGTTATACACTTTATGTTTATTCCTTATGCCATAATATGATCAATCAAACTCTATGTTATTATGTTTGGCTTCAAGTTTCAATTTCAGAGCAGCAAACTCATCATCACATCACATTAGAGTGTTTATATAATATGATGTAGTTTGTATTGCTTTATTGATGTTTACTTGTCATTAATTTAATTTTAATAATTAATACTATAATTGTTCCAATAAGATAACACTTTGGCGTGGTCCCATCATTACATAGGGTTGGTTCAAATCATATATTCTATAAGGGACTAGGGGTGGAATCACTAGTGATGGATTCCATCACTCCCACTATCCAATCAGGGAATACCATGTCATCAACCATATTTCCATCACTAGTGATAGAAATGGACTAGGGGTGGAATCACTAGTGATGGGGATTCCAATATACAAGTATTAATGCACAATGTACAAGTCATACCCTATAAAACTCAAAAGTTTAACGCGTGCTGGGTTTAACGCGTTTAAAATTCCACGCGTTATGAAAAGAGAGGCGGCGGTGTTATGTTGCTTTTTAACGCGTTAAACTTGCTGATCACGGGGGTGCCCCGAGTCCCCTAATGCACTCTTTGTTTTTCTTTGTTTTGATGACGGTATTTTAAATATCTTATCATCATCGTCAGAGGCGGTTCTTAGAAGGGCTCTGGTAAGGCTACGGTCCGGGCAAGTTTTTCGGCCGTAGTGCAAATTTTCCGCATTTCGATCGAAATTTTTTATATATACTATGTTTGGCCCGGGCTTGCCCGAGTTTTTTTTTAGTGCTCGTGTCTTTCGGCCCTGGCACCTTCAACGGGCAAGATCTGCCACTGATCATCGTACTTACTAAATCTCACCAATAGCAAAGCTAAGATAGAGTATGAGGAGGGTAAGATATAGACAACCTTACCTCTACCTCATAGGAATAGAGAGACTACTTCCAATGAGACCCTCGGCTCGATAGTAGTTTTACATCAAGCGTTGGACATAAGATACATAACACTCAACAATCGGGACAAAGACCGATTAGTGCATGTACCCTTTTGTCTTTCGGCTATCAACGCCACCACATGATGCATGATTAACCGTCCGCCGCTTTTAACGTTATTTTCACGAAATTAGTAAAATAACATTAAAAATAGTGCAATCTCACTTTTGCCTCCGAGGGCCCACACATATATACATTATATGTACACATCGCAAGGAGGACGTTTAATTTAAAATATCTTATACAATTGCTAAATAAAAAATATTCATATCATATATTCCAAATAGCAAGAAATGATGTCCAAATAATCAACCAATTTATTAAGCAAATTAATTAAAAAAAATTAGACAGTGATGAAACAATGGTTAACCGGGCAGGGTTAACTCACTGGTCTCGTCAAGAAGGGTTAATCCCTTCCTCTCGAGGATCGCTGGCTGGATCACCGGCGGTTGATCTCCTGCACAAGGAAACAAGCCGTGACTCGTAACAAGGAGGATGGGGTGGGGGGTGCTCCTTGTTACCACTCTCCGGCGTGAGAATCAGTAGTTTGCTTGGGAAGCAAAGTAAGATAGTAGTAGTAGTGAGAGAGTTGTGAGAAGATACCTCAAACCTGGTATGGGGTTGGTATTTATAGCCGAGGAGTGGAGGAGGATGATGATGGATGGACTGACGACGTGCTGCCCCTTTTCAGGTGTGTCAGGCTCGTCGGTTATGGAGGTTACGCCACGTCAGTCCATTGCTTACGTAGCTCTGACAGGTAACTGTCATTGGTGCCACTTGCACTGTGGTGTCAGTACCACTTGCTTGAGTACATAGGATGCGGTGCAAGCCGCATCGCTACGTGCGGTAACATCTGAAGTTACCGCGTCTCCTACTTGTGATCAAGGAATACGCGAGATGCGGTGCTAGCCGCATCGTCGTCTTGCCTGCATCCCTTGTCGTGACGAAAATGTCCGTATGGTGCGGTGTCAGCCGTACCACTACGTTCATCTTCTTCTATGCCTAAGGTAAGGCTTTTACTGTATTGATAGAAGTGTTCACTGGACGCGGTGCGATGCCGCGTCGCTGTGAATACTTCCGTTTTCGTACACCAGATGTGATGCTATGTCGCATCACTCTACCGTTCTCCTGTTCCATGTAAGTCCTCCTTTGTTACTAGATAGATTGGATTCAACCCTTGTGTCGATGCGTTCCCGCATGGGCACAAGTGGGTTGTTAGCTAGTGGGGGTTTTGATAAGGGTAATGGTCACTCGCGGTCGATGCTGACGCGAGATCTGGGACCATACCCCTTCAAGTCCCCCCAGTCTAGTGTTGCTGCCACATACAAGGTGTATGTGGGAGGAGTACTGGACTATGGTGTTTGGAAGGTAGTTTGGAGTCTGGAGAAGATCCTAGACCATGTGTGGTCTTTTCTGTATGTAAATGAAGCTGGAGGTCCGGAAGGGTCATCTGACGCCTCTTCCGTATCGGTGAAGGAATCTCGTCTGATGCGAGATTCTCAGCCGATATATGTCACCAGGTGGTCTGCCACCTGTTGTTGTGTCGAAGGTCTCTTGGAGACCTTGTTAGTAATGCTGCACAAACTTCGAACCAACCTCTGAGATGGTGGTTCGAAGGTATGTGGAGGTTTCCCATCCTTTAAAGGTGGGCTTTTCTTCATACCAATTGTTGAATTGGTGCATGAAGAAGAAAAGAAACTTTTGGACCAATCTTTGAGACTGGGATCAAAAGTTGTTGATGCTTGCAAGTGCTTTGCTCGAGCTCTATGTTCAGCATCGAGTTATGAGACGACGATCCCTTGTTTGTGGGGTTTTCGTGTTTATCGTCATAGCTCTCTAGTAACCGCACGTTCTTTGCGGTTACCTCGTTGCGTCATTGTTGGCCATGTTTGGTCGAACAATGTATATTCATACTATGGGTAAATAAACATGGTCATAGGCAAGGGTATGCCCACCATTGTTTATTCTATGCGGCCCATAATCGGGTTAACAAAGTCATAAGCAGACTTGTTACCGCTGTTCGGACGCTTGTTGTTCGACGAGAGTTTATTTAGAGCGCTGTTCTGCGTTCGTTTTGGAGCCACTTACCTTCCCGCTCCAATACCGAGTTTGCCATGCAGTAGCATTATTCGGTGATGTGGAGTGAGCTTGGCTCTTCCGTAGCAACCACTCTGCGGAAGCTATGGTTATGTCCGTAGCTCCTCGTGAGTGTCTGTGGTTTTGTATTACCACATTTGCTCGAAGTGGGTGTGGGTCGGATGTAGCTCTTGAAGGTTCAGGAGACAGGGTTGCTGATGTGCGTTCGCGTGCATACCCTTCCTTCCTTTCGTTAAAGAAGGTGTTCATGTACCCTCTGCGGTTGTGAACCGGGCAGGAGGGATTTGAAGCTTGAAGAGAATGAAGGCAATGCAGTTCCCCTGTGTCTGAGATGCGGTTCAGTCCAACGGCCAGCGCTGGTTCTGAGCATCTGACACACCTGAACGGGCGCGTGTGTGGCAAGGCCGCATATTCCACGTGTGCTCGTGGGTAGTGCGGATAGGTATTATACCCCCTTATAGTGTAGAGATATATGTTTTTACCTATTTTTAGGGGTATGTTAAAAAACGACATGCGGTATGGGTTATGGTGCGGTATACCAGAGAAACCGCATGCCGCTTATAATTGGATAATGTAGTCGCTTTTTGTTGCATACGTGGCTGGACGCACGTGTGAGTTGGTGGAAGTTGGTGAGATCTTCCTGGCATGTGCTGAAATGAAAGGACGTTTGCACTGCCCGAGGCATTAAATGCACTGTAGCGAAGAGTGTAAACGTCTCTTGTGTCAGGCGCGTGGGCGGCCACGCGCGCGTGATAACCGTCAGCGGAAACGGCGCTCGACACGTGGTGTCCTATGATTCGCTCTTTTTGAACGTGATCATTTGTTTTCTCCCTCCGCATTAATTGCGATGGGTATATAAGGGGAAACTGTTCGTGGTTTCCCCTCACTTGTTCGAAATTTCAAAAATTTGCCGTTTTGAGAGAGAAACTGTTATCTGTCTTCTCCGACTATTTTTTCTGAAATTCCGGTGAGGTTGCTGGTGTTTCCGTTGACCATCTTTTGTTTCTTGAATATTTCTGATGGCTGAACCATCGAATCCACACAATGTGGAGGGTGAAAACCCTGAACAGCCGGTAATGGCTGAAGAAGAAGACGAGGGGGCTGCCGGTGTTGGTTTACCGGCGTTAAGGTGGACCAAGAAGTCTTTTGACAATCTTATGCTTACTGTCCAAATGCCCCCTGAATATGGGGCTCAATATCCATCGGAGGGTGATACTGGTGCCGACGCTCCGGCCGGTTATGTGACCATGTGGGCCGACTTTTTTGGTGACTGTAATCTCCGGTTACCGTTGACGGTGTTTGTCGTGGATGTCTTGGAGTGGTACAAGGTCCACATTTCTCAAGTGAGTCCGTTTGGTATGATTCGGATTCGAAATTTTGAATTCACCTTCCGTGCTCTTGGTATAGAGCCTACCGTCGGAGATTTCCGACGGTTCTATCAGATGACAGTGTCCATGGGGTTCTTTTCTTTCCGTCAACGAGACGGTACCCCCAAGCTGATGACTCCCCCCAAGGGGATGACGATGTGGAAGAAGAAATTCTTCTACATCAAAGCTGCTGCCATTGTTGCAGATATGACGTTTCGGAATGTGACCGAGACGATCATCGCGGAGACCATTGCGGTCCCTAGCTCGAAGTCAGTGGAATGGTTTCCTCAGTTGCAGACCATTGAGACCGTGAAGCTGACCAATACGCAACTATGGCTGTTGCGTATGATGCTGAGGAGGAGCAAGAACTCGAAACCCGTGGTGCGGGAGAAGAGCGGTGGTACGTACTTTTTATCTGTTTACGTTCCTTATTTTTGTGTGCGTTACTGATATTTGTGTTTGCTATCAGAAAATGCTCCTGCATGGAGGATGTTTGCCCCGGATTTCCTGGGTACGGTTGAGACCGTGGTTTGTGCGGATGGTGAAGAGGATCACAATACTATCATCCGTAGTAACTTCCGGGTGCCTACTGAGGCTGCACTGGCAGTTGAGTTGCCGTCAGGCAAAGGTATAATATCCAAGCTTTGTCACTTGTGTTGATAATGTTGGTTTATTGACGTATTGATTCCATGCAGGTGATCTTGGGGCCTTGGGGGACCCTGAAGCGAAAGGTGTGCCAAAGAGGCAAACTGTGAAGGGCGTGCGCTTTCGCCAAAAGAAGATAAAGGAGGTCACTACTGTGCCTCATCTGGTGCCGCAGGCAGCAGGTATCTCTCATTCCTCTTTTCGTCGACACAAGGATTATGTGATAGTATCTGATACCCTTGAGGGTTTGGGTACAGCCGCGGAGTCACGTTCTGGTGCTGCGAAGAAGCAGGCAGAAGAGGCGGCTGCGGGAGGGACAGCTGTGGGTCCCCTGTGATTGGTGAGAAGAGGAGGCCAGAGCAGAAAGCTGCTGGTGGTGTTGAAACCAAACGTCGGAGACTAGTAACCAAAAGGTCTGCTCCGACGCAGAAAAAACCTGCGGTTGTCGTTGGTAAGTGTAGGCTATCTAGTCTTAACTGTTGTGTAACTAGTTTTGATAGCTATTTGACTTTTTTGCAGAGCCTCAAGATGAAGATTTTTCTATCTTCGATGCTCCGGAGTCCCCCCCGCGTGCCACGGGTGCGGGTGCAACGGAGGTGCCGTCGACACCTCCCGTCAAGGTGGTACCTGAGTCAACCGTGCAGAAGGAGGGTAACGCAGAGAATGCTGCGGCCCAGATATTTGATACTGTCGACTCGTCCAACAATCTGATCTCTCCCAATGAGGGAGACGATTTGAGTGTGCGGTTCACTGCTACTGGGAAGCAACATTCTGATGTTGAACCGCAAAAAACTGGCGCTGAAGCGCGGCAGCATGATGCTGGGCCGCAGAAGTCTTCGGTTGATAAGGGTACCAGCTCGTCTGCCGGTGGTGCGGGGTATGACGGGCCTCCAATTCAGCCTGGGGAGTCTGAATTGGAGTATTACTACCGCACTTATTCCCCGGGTCGCAGTATGGTGTATCACCGACCCCCCTGGACTGTTATGCAGGGGGATGATATTTCGAATGATCCTGCGGCCTGTAAGGAGATTTTGGGTGGTCTGGGGACCCCCTTTGAAGTTGAGCGCGCCCGTGCCGCACCTCGAGAGTTGCGTATAAACCAGCTCTCAACAATGTTGGTAGGGACTTCCATTGTGGCGAATGCCATTTTGGAAGACTATAAAGTGCTGGGTCGGCGCGAGGAAGATGCTGCTCGTATGCGGGCAGAAGCGGAAAAGCTGGTCCAGGCTGCCCGTGCGGGTGCGGAGCAGCTGGAGAAAGACAAAGCTGCTTTTGAGAAGCAGAAGCAGACTGCTGAGTGGGCTGCCACTGCCCAGCTGAAACAGGTGCGTACCCTTGCTAAACTCCTTGCTGATGAGCGCAAGAGTTGGAACGAAAAGTTGTCCAATGAGCGCAAGAAATGGAATGAATCTTGGGCTAAGCAGAATAACGTTCTGTTTCATACTCGGCAGGAGTTGGCGAATGTCAAGGCGGCAAACGTTGCCTTGGGCAGCGAGAAAGCTGTGGCTGAGGCCATTTCTGTTAAAGCGCTGCAGGCGAAGGCCGACGCCTTGAAGGCGCTTGAAGAGGCCAAAGAAACCGGGGCTCGTGCCTCAAAGGCCCTTGAAGAGGCCGCGGAGAAGGAGAGCCGTTCTTCCAAGGCTCTGGAAGAGGCGAATGCGGAGCGCATTCGTTTGGATAAGGTTGTTTCCAGCCTTCAGGTATGTTTCGTTACCTCTGTTGTATATTTCCTTTATTGTTTTGAAAATATTTATCGAGTGTACTGTTTGCTGTTCTTGTAACAGGCTGAGGTTCAGGCCCGGGAGGTCGCGGTTACGGACCTTACTGCCCGCGTGTCTGCTGCGGAGAAGCGGGCGGACGCTGCTGCTGAGGCCAAGGATGCCTTGGTGTCCTCTTTTAACCAACTGGAAGCTGGCCGTGAGTGGTTGCGGACTCACGGCATCGCGCGTGTAAGTATCCATTGCCTTTACATTGGCTTGGATTAGTAGTTTAAGACTTATGATCCTTTTATTGCAGATTGTCGAGGCTATAATGAATGCCCCTGAGACCTCATCAGGTTTGGACCTGGTTAAGGAACGTGCGCGTGATGCTGGCTTCAAGGCTGGTTATAACCGCTGCATTGGGCATATCAATGTATTATCCGCAGGCGGTTATACTGATCAGGCATCTGGGTTCCGTGATGTGGATACCGAAGGTCGTCTGAAAGCGGCCGTAGCCTCCTTCTATGATACGCCCCTTGCCTGTGTAGGGGAGCTGGACGAGTGTTTGGAGGTTGCGGACTATGTCGACCGCTTGCGGATGCTTTATCCGGATGTGGAAGAGGAAGAACCCGCTGGTGGTGCCGGAGGAGACGCGGGGACCAGCGGTACAAAATAGGGTTTAGGTTGGCGAGTGTGCCTCCTTTTTTGTATTCCTCTTGTATAGAATAGGAACTTTATGTAAATTCAGTAAGCATCATGTGGATACTTGAATTTTTTGAATATAAAGTTTCTTTGTTCAGTTTGTACAAGTGTTTTTAATTCTTGCATGTCTGAACGTGTGTATGCGTAACTTTACCCATTTATGAACGGGGTCAAGTATACTCCATACTTTTGTTGTATGTGTATGCATCAATTCTGTTATTTACCGTGTGAGGGTTTTAGAATTGCTTTAAGCTTTGTAAAAGCTTATATTACCGGAACTCTACCCATTTGTGAATGGGGTCGAGTGTACTCCATACCTTTGTCGTATGAGTCCGCGTCAATTCCATTGTTTGCCTTTTTGGGCTCAGGAATTGTGTCAAGTGTTTAACAAAACTTGTGTATCCGGCCGGATAAAACATGCAAGTCTTTTTGCCTTTTGCTGGCCTATTACAATATTTGTGTGTGGTTACCACTTTGTATGGGTATCACGAATGAAGATTTTGCCAATCTGTTTTTGGGATACCGCAAAGTGGAACACGCATTTGTAATAGTAATAACAAACAATAATGTAGAAAATTGCTTATTTATTTATTTGCAAATGGCCTGCGGCCCGATAGGTTACATAAAGAAATGTAAGAACATGGCTTACATATAACAGCGTCGAAGCTGTTGTGCATTCCATGTGCGTGCGATAGGTTCGCTTTCTAGCGTTTGCAATCTGTACGCGCCTTTCCCTAAGACCTCTTTGATGAGGTAGGGTCCTTCCCACTTGGGGGCGAGTTTGCCTGGGCGCTCGGCATTAGATGCCTCATTGTCGCGTAGGACGTAGTCTCCTGGGTTGAAAGTACAAACGCGGACGCGCGCGTTGTAGTACTTTTCAAGTTTGGATTTATATTTGGCCTCGTTGATGGCAGCGTTTTCGCGCCTTTCTTCCAAGAGGTCCAAATCGATCCTGCGTTCCATGTTGTTGTCTAGTTTTTCAATAGCCAACATTCTAGGAGAGGGGAGACCTACTTCTGCGGGAATCACCGCTTCTGAACCGTAGACTAGGCTGAAGGGTGTTTCCCCATTGCTTGTTTTTGGGCTTGTGCGGTGAGCCCATAAGATACTTGGGAGTTCATCGACCCAGCCACGCCTGGCCGTTCCCAACCGTGCCTTGATCCCTTCGACTAGGCTTTTATTGATACTCTCGACTTGGCCGTTCCCTTGCGGGTGTGCGACTGAGGAGAATATGTGCTCAATGTGTAGTTCCTCTAGCCATTTTTGAAATTCGTCGGCAGCGAAGTTGGTGCCGTTATCGGTGACAATGCACATTGGTAATCCGAAACGGCAGATGATGTGTTCCCAAATGAACTTTCTGGTGATCATAGCAGTGGTTGAGGCGAGTGGTTTTGCTTCTACCCATTTGGTGAAGTAATCAACCGCCACTATGATAAATTTAACCGCACCTGGAGCGTCAGGGAAAGGTCCCACAACGTCAATTGCCCATTTCTGGAAGGGCCATGCGGTTGTGACGGGGACTAAGTTGTTTTTTGGCCGCAAGGTTTTTGGAGCATGACGTTGACAGTCGATGCACTTGCGCAACTCTTTGACGGCATCCAGGTGCATGCCGGGCCAGTAATACCCGGCATTCATGATTTTGGCCACTACCATGCGTGGTCCAGCGTGTATGCCACATATGCCCTCGTGTATCTCTCGAATGAGGTATGTGGCATCCTGGGGGTTGACGCATCGTAGTAGTGGCCCGAGGTATGATTTGCGGTATAAGATACCGTCTCCCATCTGATAATGGCACGCTTTGTATTGTAGTTTGCGTGCTTCTGATTTGCTTTCGGGAGTCACACCGGATTGTAGATATGCGATAATAGGTGTCATCCATGATGTTGAACCGTATTGGATGACGTTGACTTGGCGTAGGGGTACCGAAGGATTTTGCAGGATTTCGATGCGTATCTCCTTTGCCAAGTGTTGGAAGCTGGTAGATGCAAGTTTTGATAGTGCATCTGCGGACTTGTTTTCGCTTCGATTAATATGGCGAATATTGAATGAAGCGAATTTGGATTTTAGTTGCAGGACTTGTTCGAGGTAGAGGATCATGATATCCCCCTTTGCGGCATAGTCGCCGCGTACTTGGCTAAACGTAGCCCCGCTAACAGAGCCTCATATTCTGCCTCGTTGTTTGTGCTTTTGAATTCGAGGCGGATTGCATATGTGAGTTCTTGGCCGTCGGGGCTGACGAGTCGCAGACCCGCACCCGCCCCTTCGTCGTTGGAGGCACCATCTGTGAAGAGTGCCCATGTTTCTGAGGAGGGTGGCGTTGGTGCAGGAGTTTGTGCTTCTTCGCATTCTTGGATGCGATTCACCGGTACTTCGGCGGCGAAATCAGCTAAGATCTGGCCTTTAATCGCGGGGCGCGGTTTATAATGTATCGTGTGCGCGCCCAGCTCGATGGCCCATTTCGCTAATCGCCCAGAGATGTCGGGTTTGGAGAGGATCGGGCCGATCCTGTAATTGGTTAGCACCGTGATGACGTGGTTTACGAAGTAGCGTCGCAACCGTCTTGAAGCGTGCACTAATGCTAGCACCAATTTCTCCATTATTGAGTACCTCATCTCTGGGTCGTTGAGCATCTTGCTGATGTAGTAGATGGGTGTTTGAACCCCCTTTCGCTCCACGATTAGTACCGCACCCACCGCGTTGTCCGCGGCGGATAGGTATAGTATGAGTGGCTCATCCTTGCGTGGTGCGGTTAAAGTTGGGAGTTGTATCAAACACTCCTTCATTTCCCGGAAGGCCTGTTCAGCCTCTGCGGTCCACTGGAATTGTTCTTTCTTTGAACAGCTCCTCAGGGTCTTGATGAACGGATAAGACTTAGCTGCGTGGTTGGCTAAGAATCTGTTAAGTGCCGCTAGCCTGCCGGCTAGCCATTGCATATCCTTCATCGATGAAGGCGATGGCATGCGCTCGATCGCCTGGACCTTCTCCGGGTTTACCTTGAATCCATCTTTAGTCACGATGAACCCAAGGAATTTGCCTTCTTCCATTCCAAACGAGCATTTCCCTGGATTGAGCTTTATGTTAACGCTTCGCAGAGTTTGGAATGTTCTTTCGATATCTGTGAGCATGGTATCTTCTTCCATGCTCATGACGACCAGGTCGTCCATGTAGATTTCGACACTTTTGCTTATTTGGCCGCGGAAAGTGTCGTTCATCAACTTTTGGTAGGTTGAGCCCGCGTTGCGCAACCCAAACGGCATTTTTGTATAGCAGTAATTTCCGGTGGGAGTCCGGAATGCCGTTTTGTCTTTATCCTCGATTGCCATTTGTACTTGATGGTATCCTTTGTAGCAATCGAGGAAACACTTCCACCTGAATGGTGCGAGATTATCGACCTTTTCGTCGATTTCTGGAAGCGCGTAACAATCCTTGGGGCAGGCTTTGTTAAGGTCTTTGTAATCGACGCACATGCGCCAGCCCCCGGACGGTTTTTCTACCATGACTGGGTTGGACAACCAAGTCTGGTATTTAACTTCCCGCAGGATGCCTGCGGAGAGCAGTTCTTCGATCTGCTCTTGCATCGCCTGATTTTTAGCTGACCCAAGGTGGCGTTGGCCTTGGATCACTGGCTTGATACCTGGCATGGTATTCAAGTGATGTTGCGCAATATCACGTGGGACCCCGGTCATGTCTGCGGGTGTCCACGCGAAGATGTCTTGGTTTCTGAAGAGGAGCTGCTTCAGTTGCGCTTTGGTGGTCGGGGACAAGGCGTGACCCAATGTGACCTTTTGTTCTGGGTATCTCGCGTTGAGAACTCATTTTTCTGGCTGGTCATTGGGGGTGGGCCTTGCGACCTTGGTCGGACGTGCTTCGTCCGACATCATGACGTCCCTGCGGGCATAGATTATCGCGACCCCCGATTCGGTTGGGAAACCAACCGCAGAGTGGGGGACCGACGTAATCATATTGAAATCTCCTTGGGATTCTCTCCCGAGGAGTACGTCATATCTGGAGGTGTGAGGTAAAACCATGAAGTTTACCTCTTCTGTCCGTGTGCGGTTTCCGCTGGAAAGACGCACAGGGAAAGTAATCTGGCCTAGGGGAAAGACAGTTTCCCCTGCGAACCCGGTTAACGGGTAATCTACTGCTTGCAACCGATCTTTGTCCTCCTGGTCGAACTGGTTGAAGCATTGTTCGTAGATTATATCAGATGTACTGCCCGGGTCGATGAATAGACGCTTGGTGCAGTAGTGTGCCAGTTGGCCTGAAATGACGACGGCGCGCCTATCGCGCGGTCCGCCTCGGACTTTTGGAAAGACGACTTGCTCGTCCTTCCAGTCACATTCCGGCCTTCTTGCCGCTTTCCGCGGCCTGCCCTTGCCTCCGTGGATCATGTGGGTGGAAGCCACGTGCATGGTTCGCTTCCCGGAGGAGGTACCTTCGTCGTGAGGGGTAATGCGCTTGGTGGGTTTTTGCCCACCTGGCAAAAGATGTTGCAGTTTCCCCTCCTTTAAGGCGCGCTCAATCTCCAGTCGGAGACTGATGCAGCTGTTGGTGGTGTGGCCGGAGTCCTTGTGGTACTCACAGTAGAGTGTGAGGTCCTGATTTTTCTTGGACTTCATTGGTTGGGCCGGTCGCAAGAACTGTGGGTCCGCAAGGAGGACCTCACTTGGCGACATGGTGATCTCGGTCCAGTTGCGGTCCCGAGATTCTTTCTTGGACGCCCGATTGTCTCGGGCGGGGTTGTAGTTCTTTGGGTCGAACGTGTTGGTTTGCGGGAAGTATGGTTTGGAAATATCGCGATTTCCAACGTCCCGGTTGCGTTTATTGTTACGCTTGGACCCTTGTTGGGATGTTTCGGCTTGGGGTTTTGCCTTTGCCACATGCGGTTCGAGTGACCGCTGTGTCTGGGCGTATTTCTTGACCGCAGTCATGACATCTTCCCATTTTTTGGGCAAGCCCTCCTTGCCAGAGATGGTCATGATCATCTCCCTGTCTTTGACGGCCCGGATGAAGTGGTTTCGTGCCATTTGGTCTGCCACGTCACCTATCTCCAGGCACTCTTTATTATAACGGACGACGAATGCTTCGAGCGATTCGTCGTTCCTTCGCCAGATGTTCATGACGTCACACGAATCTCGTTCGTGGCGTCGCTGCTGGCAAAAATGTGCGAGGAACTTGGTACGCAAGTCCTCGAATGAATCCAGTGATCCCACTGGCAAAGAATCGAACCATGCCCTGGCCAGGCCCGTAAGGGTCTGGGGGAAAAAATTGCACCAAGTGGGTTCATCCCACTGGCCGTTGATGCCCGCGCCCATGAAGACGTTCATGTGGTCGTCCGGGTCGGTCGAACCATTGTATTTCCCAACGTTGAATGGGAACTTTGTCGTGGTGACATGGGCGTTGGCAATCCGCGTGCCGAACTTGGAATTTTCGGCCGCTGCCTTTGGCCTGTATGGTTCGTTTGCAGGGCGCTTTGCCGCCCTAAGGTATGTGTTGCAGGGGTGACTGGGAGGAACATAGTTGCGTCCTCCCGGTCTGCTACTGGTGTCATGCGAATCACCGCGGTAGCTATGGTCGTCAGGGTCGGTATGACCGTACCCTTCGGTGTATGGTTGTGGGCCCAATTGGCTCTGAATGCCGGGGCCGCGTCTGGAGGTTGATCGCCTCCTGTCCTCGCTATGGGGGCCAAGGCGGGTGTGTACCGGTCCTCTGGTGTGGGACCCGTATGAGGAATCATCCTCGTTGAGGGTGTGGACCGAACAGTAAGACGATCCCCTTTCTTCACGCCGGCTTCTTGAAGCCGGGCGTGAATGGATCCTGCCGTCGTATTGTAAAATACGCTCAACAGGGGTGTGCGGTGCTGGGGGAAGCCCAGCTCGTATATTCGCTTCAGTACAAGCGCGGTTGTATGCTGCAGTCAGCGTAGCTGCCTGCTGCTCGTACCAGGCATGAATGGTCGTGCCTGGTGGGATCACAGATGGGAACTGTGATAAGTCATGTCCGAACATAAAGGTGGGGCTCCTTTGTGTGGACGTGCCAATGTGTCCGGGTTGGGAGGTCGAGGCATTGACCCCTACCGGGTTTGGGATTGGAGGATTTTGGTTATCCGCAGTGTTGTTTTGGTGATCAGTCATGATCGTGAGAGAGGAGAAAAGGGATGGATTAGAAAATGCTAAGAGTAGCGGTGGGCGCCAATGATGAAACAATGGTTAACCGGGCAGGGTTAACTCACTGGTCTCGTCAAGAAGGGTTAATCCCTTCCTCTCGAGGATCGCTGGCTGGATCACCGGCGGTTGATCTCCTGCACAAGGAAACAAGCCGTGACTCGTAACAAGGAGGATGGGGTGGGGGGTGCTCCTTGTTACCACTCTCCGGCGTGAGAATCAGTAGTTTGCTTGGGAAGCAAAGTAAGATAGTAGTAGTAGTGAGAGAGTTGTGAGAAGATACCTCAAACCTGGTTTGGGGTTGGTATTTATAGCCGAGGAGTGGAGGAGGATGATGATGGATGGACTGACGACGTGCTGCCCCTTTTCAGGTGTGTCAGGCTCGTCGGTTATGGAGGTTACGCCACGTCAGTCCATTGCTTACGTAGCTCTGACAGGTAACTGTCATTGGTGCCACTTGCACTGTGGTGTCAGTACCACTTGCTTGAGTACATAGGATGCGGTGCAAGCCGCATCGCTACGTGCGGTAACATCTGAAGTTACCGCGTCTCCTACTTGTGATCAAGGAATACGCGAGATGCGGTGCTAGCCGCATCGTCGTCTTGCCTGCATCCCTTGTCGTGACGAAAATGTCCGTATGGTGCGGTGTCAGCTGTACCACTACGTTCATCTTCTTCTATGCCTAAGGTAAGGCTTTTACTGTATTTATAGAAGTGTTCACTGGACGCGGTGCGATGCCGCGTCGCTGTGAATACTTCCGTTTTCGTACACCAGATGTGATGCTATGTCGCATCACTCTACCGTTCTCCTGTTCCATGTAAGTCCTCCTTTGTTACTAGATAGATTGGATTCAACCCTTGTGTCGATGCGTTCCCGCATGGGCACAAGTGGGTTGTTAGCTAGTGGGGGTTTTGATAAGGGTAATGGTCACTCGCGGTCGATGCTGACGCGAGATCTGGGACCATACCCCTTCAGACAGAAAAACGGAAGGTGGTGGTTAATTTAAAAGGGCAATTTAAAGCAAATTAGGAAGTGGTTAACATAAGCTGGAAATGGACAAAACCCAATATATCTTGTGAAGCAAATATGTTGCAAGACAAGTTTTGGTCCATCTTCTATCTATTATGCTCAATCCCACCTAATCACAAGCAATTGTCTCAATGTGTAACATCTTGATAATACAGTCGATGCATGGTTCGACTATAGATCAACTATACTGCATCTGGACACTGTGGCGAAGCTTGAGATTTCCGACAGGGGGTTCGAAGACGTATATACCAAAAAATTTCTATAGAACCAGTGGTCGAAAACATATATACAAAAAAATTTCTATACGAAAACCACATATACTAATAAGCGAAAAGTTCGAGGGGTCCCCCCCCCCTTCTAACATGCGCCAATATCTGGACATATTTTGTGTTATCTTTCTTGTTGAATGTTTAAACCACATTTCCTTCCACGCTTTGATCTAAACACTTAAAAGCTTAAAACTAAAAATCTATTTTTCTTCAAGTGATATTTAATTCATAATCCATACATGATGGAGTAAAGAAGAGGAACACCAAAGTCAAGATCAATAGCAAGAGGTTGAAGAGAGAAAGAATGGGAAGAATGTTGTTGCTAGTATTGTAGTATTCATTAATAAACATTATTGTATGTGATAGTTGATTACTACCCAAATTAATCAGATGTTTGAGAGGTGATCACCATCTAGATTTGTGACTTTTAAATGAAGATCATATTGAAAACGTGTATGTTTTAAAGATCATATAAATTTGTGAATTTAAAATATCAATTTTGTGAATTTTTGAACACTTGACCAACTAATGTTTCCAAAAGTTTCTATATAGTCGTTTAAGATGTTTTAAGACATAAGGACACAAAACCGGTATATAAAATCTTGGAATTTTGGTATTAAAACTCTCAAACATGTCAAAAAAGTGTGGGAAAAAATGAGTTTAAAACTTGTAATATATATCTAAGGACGCCCACTATTTAGAATTATATGATTTGCAATGTTTTTAAACCCGGACCGGGCCGGTCAGGACCCGGAGAGTGTAGCTGGCCGGTTCCTAGTTTTGGGTCGTATCAACAAAGGGCCGATGGTTGGGCCGGGATCCAGGCGGTCGGGCCGGCGGTTCACAGCGATAGCGAGTGGGTCGGGCCGGTCATGTTATGTATTTTTTTTTTCATTACCCTAACTAAAATAACCATAAAACTCTAAAAGTTTATCTATTTTTCTATATTTTTATATAATTTATGACGTAATCCGGTTCTTAAATCAAGTCGGACCGGTCCGACCTTTGACCCCGTAAGGCGACCGGGTCGACCTCCGGCTCAATCATGAAAACATTGATGATTTGAGCTTAGAGCACCAGCCAACTCATCACCACCACGTTCTCTCTCTCTCTTTCCCTCCCTTTCTTCTCTCTCGTTTCTCCCCTCACATATCCCTCTGGTGTAGTCCAAAATTCCGGACTTCCCTCCTTCTCTCGTTACACCTTGCAGCCAACTTAACACCAACCCATTCACCTAGCAGCCAACTCGGATCTAGACGAGAAAGAGGTGCTCTTAGGATGATCATTTTGGAAAATATGATTATATTTTCATATTCGTTTAATCATATAGTCGTTGAGATTCAAGATTCAATTAATGTGGACTTTCCTTTGCAATTAATAAAATAAAAGGTTAAACTTATTCTAGTTTGTTTTTTCTTTTCTTGGCACAACACCAAAAAATGCAAGGAGTAGTTGATTCTTTAACGAGTTAGGTACGTAATTGTCCACACCAAAAAATGATGACATTTTTGCATTGAATAACAGAAATATGGAAAATACGGACATATTTATTAAAGAATTTTATGCAAAAGATGGTTAAACACGTTTCATGTGAAAATTTTGGATATCTTGTAACCTTCTCAATCCCCACAAAATGTTTGATAATCACACTTTTCAGAATGTAACAGGTCTAAACTACATCAAAATACGCTTAACGGGGAAGGTTCATTTAAGAAGAAATTTAATGTGACAAGAAAAAGAAAAAAAAACATAGTAGTAAAATACTATTTAATTTATAACTCATATCATTAATTTTTCTCTCTTTAATTAATTAGTCAACTAATCATTAATTATCCTACATATAATCTACAAAACCTACACATTTCAAAATTTTTCTACATGTACCCTACACATTATAGAATTTTATTCTACACAGTCGATATTTATCCTACACACATCGAAATATATCCTACACAACTCGTAATTTATCCTATACAACAAGTAATTTATTCTACACTTTAAATTAAGTTGTTTTTTTAATTTAGAAAAAATATATATTTTGAAAAGGAGTTACAAAATTAATTTAGTTAGTTATTAAATGTGAAGAATACAAATTAATGATTAATGACTTATGTAAGTTTACCGATATACCCTTATATTAAAATTAAATGCAAATATTAAATGAAGTAAAATTGAGCATTCTTATTGGTTAAAAGTTCTTCTTTTTTCTTCTTACAAAAAAATTCTTCTCATTTGAACTCTCCACTAAGCTTAACTATGTGTTGTGAATATGTATTTATTTGTAGCGTAACTAAAGGGGCAGCGCTCCAGCGGTATCCCAATGACTTTCTTTTGGGAGGTTGCTTATTAGAGTTTCGTTCGTGACAAGATATCATGCGCGAGCTAGGGGTTTTACCATAGTGGACCTTCAGATGGTGAGTTCATGGAATTGGTGATATACCCTGATGACCGAACGAAAACGTATATACCCACAAATTTCTATACGAAAACTACATATATAAATAACACTACTGAGCGAAAATTTCGGGGAGGGGGGGCGGGCGCCTCTCCCCGCCCCTGAATACTGTTATTATTGTAATGGAACTTTCTTACCAAACAAATTATAGAACTGAAACATGTAAATTAAGGGTGAGCATTTGGAACTTAATACCGACACCGAATTTTCAGTATTTTTATTTGGCGATTTTCGATACCGGTACCGATACCTAGCTCATTCTTAACGTAAATCGCTAACGTGACATATAACTGCATCCACGTTTAATAATTTATAAAATAATAAATTGTATAAATAACATAATTATTCTTTTCTAATTAATTGGATTCCAAAAAATCTGACGTATCAATATTAGAAACCAACCAAATATCTATAGCCTATAACCCAACTTGCAAACACATTTCACACACACACAAATGGAAGAAAATTCCTACAATGAAATCCGATCTCCACTTATACAACCTGCCTATACCGACGAAGACGAAGTTCTTCCGTCGTCTTCGTCGGCATCGGCGGTTAAACACGAGGATGAAGAAGAGAATTCTCCAATCAAGCAGGTGGCGTTGACCGTGCCCACAACTGATGACGCATCACTTCCGGTTCTCACCTTCCGAATGTGGGTTCTTGGCACGCTTTCTTGTGTGCTCTTGTCGTTTCTGAACCAATTCTTTTGGTACAGAACCGAGCCGCTTAGTATCACCGCGATCTCTGCTCAGATCGCGGTGGTACCTCTTGGTCAACTCATGGCTGCCAAGATCACGGATCGCGTGTTTTTTAAAGGGTCACGTTGGGAGTTTACTATGAACCCGGGCCCGTTTAACGTTAAGGAACATGTGTTGATCACGATATTTGCGAATTCTGGGGCGGGTACTGTTTATGCGATTCATGTCGTTACGGGTGTGAAGATTTTTTACAAACAACATATGACTTTTTTTGTGTCGCTCATCGTTGTGCTCACCACTCAGGTATGTATGTATGGGTTGTGTTAAACGTACCTCTTATATGATACAGGGTGCGTTTAGCCTGACCCTTGTTTAGGATAACATAGATATTGGTATGTAGTTTGGTGGTGGCTAACGGTGGCTAACGGTAGTTAACGGTGGTTAGGTGCTAGGATTTGGTTGGGCAGGAATATTCAGAAGGTATCTGGTGGAGCCAGCTGAGATGTGGTGGCCTTCTAATCTGGTCCAAGTTTCTTTGTTCAGGTAACTACCCAAATTAAAAATAATAATAAATAATAATTGAAATTATGTAAAGAGTTAATTGACATTTACTTTTATATGGTTTGTACATTTTTGCTATTTCAGGCCAAATTTTAAACTGTATCATTTTTCTCCCTGACATTCTCAAAACGTGTCATTTCAGTCTCAAAATCTAACCCCAATTAAAAAACTCAGTTAGCTCAGGGATAAAATAGTCATTTTGCATAGTGGTTCACAGGTTTTACATACCCTCCACCTTGCACCAACCTTTGAACCACTCCAAACCACTTTGTAAAATGACCATTTTACCCCTGAGTTAATTGAGTTTTTTAACTGGGTTAGTTTTTTTGACTGAAATTGCACGTTTCGAAAACATTAGGGAGAAAAATGATACAGTTTTGAAATTTGATTTGAAATGTCAAAAGTGGACAAATCACACATAAATGGCACTTAACTATTATGTAAAAGAAAAAGTCATTATTTAACCTCATTTAATGATTTTGTTATAAACTTTATTTGTACTTTCTTTAAAGTAAATGGCAGTAATTATCTCTTATGAAATGATTTTACCTTTAATGTTTTCTATTAATTCTTTTTTCTCTTTTTCAGACCAAAATAATGAGTCAAATTTTTTATGTGCAAGTGAGTAAAACTCACTGTTAGAAAATTTTAATATTTTTGTTGCTTTAAAAGTAAGAAATGTATAGTATCCAATGAGTTGACATTAGATAAGAGATTCTAGATCATTTTTAACGCTACTTCCTTGGATCACGTCACGATGTAAAATATAATAATATATTATAAACATTAATATAGTTTAAGGACTTATTATTTCTTATTTACATTAATAGTCCTTATAGTTTGTAAAATGTAACACATCTTGAGTTTAGTTTATAAGGTTGCTTGTTTAAGGTGTTTATGATATGTAGTTGGCATTCTGTCTTTATCTTTGGTTTTAAAACTAAATTTTGTTAAAGGTTCTTGAACTTTTTTCCAACATGACAACTTTGCCCTTTTAGTTAAACAAGAATAATAACTTTCTCTTAGTAATAAATTAATAATTATTTCCTTTGGTGAATATATAGTTTTTAATAAATTAATCATGATATGGCTACAAAAGACACATATAAATTAACTAAAAATTATAATAATGTTATTTTAAAAAAGTTAACAGAATTATTGACGAAAGTTGATGTTATACACAAAATATCTTATTAAACATACTATAGAGATTTTATTTCTCTACCAACTACCACACTAATTATTTATTGAATTATTCAAAATTTATTCTTGAAAACTTTGAAAAAACCAAGTTCTTGAAATGGACAAAACTTAAAAGTAAAGGACCTACGATTACGAAATGTCTTGAATAAGACATATGGCGTATGATGGCAAGCAAGTAGGGGTTATGATTTATGTGACATCCTGTAGGCCCCCAAAAGGCTCAAAAACTTTTATATGAAAGATGAGAATTGAGATCCAATCCTTTTCAAAGGATAAATATCTCATTTGTCATTCAAATTAATATATAGATATACACGTGTATATATAAAGCTAGGTTTATTTGTGAACAACCCTCGTGACGGTGAACTGTGTGAATTAATCCTAACCCTTGATTATTACACAAGTGTAAATCAACGGCCATGATTTGATGATGAAAATACACTAGTGCATTTTATGATTTGATAATGTAAATCAGTGGTCAGGATTTGTTCACTCAGTTCACAAATATACTAGTGTTCACTCTAAAACCCCACCCTATATATATTTATATAACTTGATAAATAGAATATGAACTTAACTATATTTTTATTTTATTTTACAGGGCTTTGCATGAGCAAGAAAAACGGCCCAAAGGGGGGTTGACACGTACCCAATTCTTTCTAATTGCATTCATTTGTAGCTTTGCATACTACATTTTCCCTGGGTACCTTTTCCAAATGTTAACATCTCTCTCATGGGTCTGCTGGATCTTCCCTTCATCAATCATGGCCCAACAAATCGGTTCTGGACTTCATGGGCTTGGCATAGGTGCTATTGGGCTTGACTGGTCCAGTATCTCTGCCTACCTTGGAAGCCCATTAGCAAGCCCATGGTTTGCCACAGCCAATGTTGCTGCTGGCTTCTTCTTGGTTATGTATGTCATCACTCCCCTTGCTTACTGGTTCAATGTCTACAATGCCAAAAACTTCCCCTTCTTTTCCGATGGCCTATTCACCGCCAATGGTCAAGAATACAACATCACTACCATCATCGATTCGAATTTTCATTTTGATAATGACGCGTATCAAAAAGAAGGCCCGCTTTATCTTAGTACGTTTTTCGCCATGACTTATGGCGTCGGCTTTGCTGCTCTCTCATCCATGGTTGTTCATGTGTTTCTCTTCCATGGAAGGTAAGTAATTAAGCTCCAAACAAGACTAATGAGTAGTGACATATGAGCATTTTGATTAGGATGGTAATGGGCCGGGTATTCGTAAGCCCAGTTTTGGACACAATTATAAAACGTGTCCTATACCCGACTACAGGTGCACAAACCGGTTAATTTCAATAACCGGTTCGGTTTACCGGTTATACCGGTTAATTTGACTTTTTTTTTACTTTAACCGGTTATTTTTTTAATTACTTTAACCAGTTCGGTTAGTTAACCGGTTATTTTCAGTTAATAACTGTTTTTTTTTTTTGCCTTTTTTAATTTTTGGGTTTTTTTCCAGTTAACCGGTCTACCGGTTAATAACCAGTTCCTATACTAGATATTTATAACCGGTTAGTTACAGGTAATTAAAATTAATCACTAACCGGAAAATGTTATACCAGTTAATTAAGCGGTTTTTTTACCCACCTCTATACCCGGCCTAATGCCTGTTGAGTATCAGGTACATACATGTTAGTTTAAAAAAGAGAAAATTACTTTTTGAGTACTTTTGTTTTAGTGGTTTTAAGTTTTAACCATTTGGGTCCAAAATCAAAATATTTAACGCCTGAGTCTCTAGACATTTTTTATAACCATTTGAGTCCTTTTGAGTCCAAATTTTAACCTTTTAAGTCCAATTTTTTTTTTTAACAAAATTGGACTCAAACCGTTATAAAATGAACAAAATTGGACTAAAAACGTTATAAAATAAATGGCTAGCGACTCAGGCCGTTAAACTTTTTTATTTTGGACTCAAGTGGTTAAAACCACTAAAACACAGGGACTCAAAAAATAATTTACTCTTTAAAAAATTACATGTTGGCATTCTCAAATACATTTCTTACCGTTTTAATTTTATAAAATTTTATTACCTGAAAAAGTTAGAAATATAAAACTAAAACTAGTGAACTAGTCCATTATTCTATGAGCATTCTGATGGGAAGATTGAATGTTTTAATTGATTTGTGTATAGTGAGATATGGGAGCAAAGCAAATCGAGTTTCAAAGAGAAGAAAGTGGACATACACACAAGATTAATGAGCAAGTACAAGCAAGTTCCCGAATGGTGGTTTTGGTGTATACTTGTTGTAAACATCACGCTCACTATATTCGCGTGTGAGTATTACAACGAGCAGCTTCAGTTACCATGGTGGGGTGTCATTTTAGCGTGCGCGATTGCCATCTTCTTCACTCTCCCCATTGGCATTCTCACCGCCATCACTAACCAAGCTCCAGGATTAAACATTATCACCGAGTATATAATCGGATACATATATCCCGGATATCCAGTTGCTAATATGTGCTTCAAGGTGTATGGTTACATTAGCATGACACAAGCCGTGACTTTCCTTCAAGACTTTAAACTCGGCCACTACATGAAGATCCCACCTAGATCAATGTTCATGGCACAAATTGTTGGAACCTTAATCGCGGCTGTAGTGTACTTATGCACCGCGTGGTGGTTAATGGAGACGATTCCAGACATATGTGACTCGTCGTCAGATGTCTGGACATGCCCTGGTGACCATGTGTTCTATGATGCATCGGTTATATGGGGTTTGATTGGGCCTAGGAAGATCTTTGGAGACCAAGGAACCTACACTATGGTCAATTGGGCTTTTCTTCTTGGAGCAATAGCTCCAGTGTTGGTTTGGTTAGCCCACAGGGCTTTTCCAAACCAACACTGGATCACACTGATAAACATGCCAGTGTTGATTGGTGCCACGGGGAGTATGCCACCAGCTACAGCCGTGAACTACGCGGCTTGGATATTTGTTGGGTTTTTATCAGGGTTCGTGATGTTTCGATATAGGCCCGATTTATGGCAAAGGCATAATTATGTGTTGTCGGGGGCTTTGGATGCGGGGTTGGCGTTTATGGGTGTGTTGTTGTACCTTTGTTTGGGATTGGAGGAAATTGGTTTGGATTGGTGGGGGAATAATCTTGATGGGTGCCCTTATGCTTCTTGTCCTACTGCCCCAGATGTTTTTGTGGAGGGTTGTCCTGCTTTGTCATTTTAAACCAAATCAAATGATGTATTCATTTGAATTAAGTGTTTGGCATTTTGTTTGTTTGCTCAATAGCATCATTGTTGTATATTATAAGATAATTTAATATCCTTTTATTTAAATTGGTTCTTAAACCTCACATTTGTTGAATAAAATGTACATTAGTTGTGAAACATTTATCTTTATTATGCATACATATGTTATCTTGAACTTAAGTTGAGTAGTGAACAAAGTGTAGTGGCAGTAGAGAGGATCATGTCGGCCTCAAGTGTTAATGATCATTTTAAGACCACACGATATGGGCGTGGAAACACGGCGTTGTGCTTAGGGCTTGAGGATTTCCACCGGCGTGGGGGCAAATATGTGGGTGAAGTGAAGGCTCTTGATTGGTGGGTGTAATTTAGGGTTGTTTTGATTGGTTGATGTTTATTTTCTTTTTTAATTTTTTTTATTCTCTTCCACGCCACTTTCCCACTCGGTGCTTTTTTTCTCCACGCCACCATGCTGACGTGGTTGCCACATGTCGCTCCACGTCATTCCTTCAAGCTCCTCCACACCGTGTAGTCTAAGTAGTGAGTATGTTGTTTTCTAATTTCCCGACTCAAAAACTAGACTGACATGTAACTGTCAACTTAGAGAGTTAATACTTTTTTAAAAGATACCAACATCTTATCGTCACGCTAACCCACCTCCACACCAACATATGCGCCCAACACACCACCCCCACCTCCAAAGGAGGACGCCAGGGACTTCATCGCCATGTAGATAAAGAGCGTTAAAGGGATGATTTGAGGGCTCACTTGCTATCACCAATCAGATTTCCGTTTTTTTATTTTCTTTTAGAAGAGTCTTTATTTCACACCGTGCAAGTTAAAAAAAAAAGCTCCCAACTTACATGGCGTAAAAAACCCATAAAGGCTGTATTCCAAACCATGCGGCCTAACAAGTTTGAGTATCTAACATGTACGAGTTGCCATAAAAAAAATTGAAATGTTTGGTTTAAAATCGGACAAATGACCTAAGTTAATGTATTTGTCTCGTATTAGTTATTTTTAATGATACAGAAAGCCTAAACTAGGGTTCTTCACGAGCGTGCAACGAGTGAACAAGCTTGTTGATGCACTTTTATCAAAATTTTACAAATGGGCTATATCTGGACTCACCTATAAATGGGCTTCTTACCCGACCCGATAACCTTCAAACCATCTAGAACAATGAGAAACAAGAATCCAAATCTTGGTTAATAAAGCCGAATCAATCGCGCTTAGTTCTTAGCGTTTTTTAAACTAACTGTTAGGGATGAGCAATAACCGAACTGTTAACCGAAAACCGATGAAACCGGACCGAAATTAACCGAAAGTCGGTTATCGGTTATTTTTTGTACTATCGGTTAACCGAAATTAACCGAGCTGAATCGAACCATTGATATTTTCATATATTTATAATTTTTATACCTCGGTTGATGTTGTATACTTTCATTTCATGTATTTATACGTCTATTTCATGTATTTATACCCCCATTACTTGTATTTCTAAGCAAAAAATACAGTCCTTGTTTGATTTGGTTATTAACCGAACCTATTTCCCAAATGCTAATAACCGAACTGAGCCGAACTGTACAAACCCCTTACTAAGGGCATGTTTGTCTAAGCTTATTTAAGTTAAAAAGGATTTTTGGGAAAAGGACTTTTGGGAAAAGGACTTTTTGAAAATGAGTTTTTAAAAAAAGTGTTTGGATTAGCTTATGGGGTGGGAAAAGCCAATAAGTCAATAAGTTGTTTTTAAAAAAGTGTTTGACTTAGCTTATTGATGTAAAATAACTAAAAGGGACATTCTTTCATAAAAAATAAGGGGTATATCGGTAATTTGTTGTTTGAAAAGCTATAAGCTGATCAAGAAGTCATAATCTCTTATTCTTTCATAAAAAATAAGGGGTATATCGGTAATTTGTTGTTTGAAAAGCTATAAGCTGATCAAGAAGTCATAATCTCTTAACTTTTCAAAAACTCATTTTCCTTTGTATCAAAAAGTCATTTTAAAAATCACTTTTCCATTTGCCAAACACTACAAACAACTTATTGGCTTTTTGATAAGTCAATAAGCCAATAAGTTGGTTGGAAAAGCTTAGCCAAACATGCCCTAAGTACTAACTGTTAAGCTGCCCATGACATTATAGCCTAGTGACATCTTGGGGTGAGATAAGACTTATGGATCGTTAGGTTCTGGGTTCGATTCCCACAATGAGGGTTTTTTCAAATTTATTGGGTTTTCTTCTGAATTGGTGTATACACATTATTGTCTAGTGATAATTGATATTAGTTAGGGGGTTTCGGTAGCGACACGATAATACTCGAATGGTCTGCAAGCAACTTTTTGTTAAAAAAAAGGTACACAATTGAACACCTCATTATAAAACCTTAATTTTGGTCAATTCCTCTGCTTCAAACAACCAACCATGGAGACTCAATCTCAATCAGAAACCAGTGACGAAACCACAAACATCAAAGAAATCACCCACCAAATCTCCTCTCGGATCCAAACCCTCCACCATTCCCAGCTCGAACTCATCTCCACCCTCCAATACACCGTCCCCGACATCACCTCTTCCCTCAACCTCCACCTGAAGGTCATCTCCTCCTTCAATGGCCGCCCCTTCACCCCTCTCCCCCACCCCCTCCCCACCCCTAACCCCACCTCCAAACGCCGTATCCAACCACCCCCCATCACCCCCTCACTCAAAATCACCAAACTCTTACACCCAGAACCCTTAACAGAAGACCCTTTAACAGAAACTGTTAATGGGTTGTCTACGGTTAGGGCAATGGTGGCGGTTTGTTTGCTGGAGAGAGTGCCGTTTACGGAGATTGATTCGGTGGATCTGGTGGGGAAGTTGGAGAGTGAAGGGTTTCAGTCGGTTACGGCGGCGGAGAAGGCGGCGTTGAAGGAGGTGGCCGGTGGGGATTCGCTGGCGGCGGTGGAGACGGCGTTGAGGTTGATGGTGGAGGATAATGGTGGGGTTCAGTTGGAAGAGGTTAAGGTTAATGCGAAAGTTAGGGTTTTGGTTAAGGGGATTGATAGAGTTAAGTTAGTTAAAGAGTTACCCGAAAATAAACAAAACGAATCGAATTCGAATAATTTAAATAACGCGCAAAGTTTTGGGGGACAGATGATGGGGCAGAGAGGTGTGATGGGTAGGCCGAGAGGGATGGCGGTTAGTGCGATGCATAGGCCGATGGGGATGGGGATGTATTCGCCTATGGGCGGGAGTGGCGGCGGTGGTGGTGGTGGGATGAATTCGAAGCCGCCTCGGTCGGAGGAGGATGATCTTAAGGATCTTGAAGCGTTGCTTAATAAGAAGTCGTTTAAGGAGATGCAGAAGTCGAAAACGGGTGAAGAGTTGTTGGACCTTATTCATAGACCTACTGCACGGGAAACTGCGGTTGCTGCAAAGGTTTGTTTTTAATCGATCACTTATTGTTTGATATGATAATGCTTTGATTATGATCATTTCAATATAAAAGTAAATTTGCTATGATAGTGATGATCGTAGTTGTTAATAGCGATCGCTACACTCGTTATAGCAAATAGCGTGGTGTATAGGTCCATGCTCGCTATATGGTCTGTAGCGATAGATAGCCGCCTTTAAATTTTTTTTTTTGGTTTTTTAATATAAATAGCTATAAAATAGCTGGATTTTAGGTTTTGTTAAGAGTTAATTATTGTTTTCGTCCCTATGGTTTATCAAAAATCACTATTTCAGTCCATTAGTTTAAAAATTGCAATTTCAGTCCATGTGGTTTCACTTTCGTAACCATTTCAGTCCCTGTGGTTTCACTTTCGTAACCATTTCAATCCATTTGTTCTGTTAGTACAGGGACTGAAATGGTTACGAGATGGACTGAAATTGTTACAAAAATGAAACCACAGGGACTGAAATCGCAATTTTTAAACTAATGGACTAAAATAGTGATTTTTGACAAACCACAAGGACGAAAACAGTAATTAACTCTTTTGTTAAATATATATGTAAAATAGTGTATAAACCAGGGTATTTTGATATAATATACATATAAAAAGAATTTAAAAAAATTTATAGTGCATTGCTATTTTTAAAATAGCGCCTGCTATTTATCGCTATTTGTCGCTATTCGCCATTAACAACTATGGTACTGTATATGATCATTTCAGTTCAAAAGTAAAGGTGGTTCTCAAGTTAAGGAATACTGTACCGCTTTGACAAAAGAAGATTGCAGACGTCAAACGGGCTCCTTTATATCCTGTGAAAAGGTTCATTTCCGACGTATAATTGCTGCGCACACTGATATGAACCTCGGTGACTGTTCCTTTCTCGATACGTGTCGTCACATGAAGGTAAAATTATCATGAATTAATCTGTTTTTCTTTACTTGAAGATGTTCAAATTGGGGAAGGTTCATTGGGGAACACTAAAAAAGTGGGGAACCGCGGGGAACCGACTCAAACGAACTCCGATTGGACTCATTCCAGCGGCGTTCGAACCGGCTCGTCGAACCCTAACTAAGATCTCTTAACCCTAAATCCTAACTCCTAAACTATAAACCCTAAAGCTAAAAAATAAGGCTAATACCTAAGCTAAACCGTAAAATCTAAACTATAAACCCTAAAAGCTAAACCCTAAAGGCTAAACCTAAAGCTAAACCCTAAACCATAAAGCTAAACCCTAAACCCTAACGCTAAACCCTAAAGCCAAACCCTAATATATTTAGGGTTTAGGGGTTATGATTTAGGGTTAAGAGATCCTAGTTAGGGTTCGACGAGCCGGTTCCAACGCCGCTGGAATGAGTCCAATCGGAGTTCGTTTGAGTCGGTTCCCCACTGGTCCCCACTTTTTTAGTGTTCCCCAATGAACCTCACACTGTTCAAATTAATCTGATTTTTTTATTTGTATGTTAGACTTGTAAGTATGTGCATTATGAATTGGATTCGACGCCAGATGTTCCACACATGATGATGGGTGTCCCCGCTCCTTCAAAGCCATTGAAGCCTCAACGCGCCGAATATTGTTCAGAAGTGGAGCTTGGTGAATCACAGTGGATTAATTGCGACATTCGTAATTTCAGAATGGATATTTTAGGACAGTATGGAGTGATAATGGCGGACCCACCATGGGATATTCATATGGAGTTGCCGTATGGTACCATGGCGGATGATGAAATGAGAAACCTCAATATTCAAGCGCTGCAGACCGATGGTCTTATTTTCCTTTGGGTAACTGGAAGAGCAATGGAACTTGGACGCGAATGGTACGTAAGTTTAATAAATATGGACCTAGGGGTGTAAACAAGCCCAGAAGCTCGAGAGCTACTCGTGATCGGCTTGGTTAGAAACTCGAACGAGCCGAGCCTTAACGAGCCCGAGCCCGAGCTCGAGCCTGAAATAGAGCTCGTTTTGTTATCGAGCCCGAGCTCGAGCCTGAAATAGAGCTCGTTTTGTTATCGAGCCCGAGCTCGAGCCTGAAATAGAGCTCGTTTTGTTATCGAGCCCGAGCTCGAGCCTGAAATACAAAGCTCGTTTAGGCTCGCGAGCCTAAACGAGCCCATGCAAAATTTTAGTTTTTTATATATAATATATTAATAATGATGATAACATTGATGAGCCGAGCTCGAGCCAAGCTTTGGCTCGTTTAAGCGATGATGAAGTGAGCTCGAGCTGAGCTTTTAGCTCGTTTAAGGTTGTTCTCAAAATAGTTCGAGCCGAGCTCGAGCTTTGGGTTTTACTCGCGAGCCAAGCTCGAGCTCAAAGAAGTAGGCTCGAACCGAGCCGAGCTCGAGCTCGAACTTCATAAAAACATACCGAGCCGAGCTCGAGCTTGGTCGAGCTCGGGCTCGGCCCGGCTCGTTTACACCCCTAAATATGGTCTTCCGAAGTTATGATTTTAATATTACCGATTTGCAGTTTGGAACTGTGGGGATACAAGCGTGTCGAGGAGATTATATGGGTGAAGACGAATCAACTTCAGAGGATTATACGAACGGGACGCACAGGTCATTGGCTCAATCATAGCAAGGAACATTGCCTCGTTGGCATCAAAGGCGATCCGATTGTCAACAGGAATATTGATACTGATGTCATTGTTGCTGAGGTTCGAGAAACCAGCCGTAAACCAGACGAGGTTAATTTACATCTTTACTCGTAAGCTAGATGTTCTGTTTGATTTTGTTGATATTGTTTATCTTTAAGCGTGAAAATATATGATTCAGATGTACCCTTTGTTGGAGAGAATCAGTCCACGGACACGAAAACTTGAATTATTTGCTCGGATGCACAACACGCATGCAGGGTAAGATTCTGAATGTTGATTGCTAGGGCTGCAAACAGTTCATGAACCGTTCGGCGGGAAGTTCTTTTGTGTTCGTTCGTTTATTAAACAAACGAACACGAACAAGAATTTTCGCTCATTTAGTTAGTTTAACTAAATGAACAAACATGAACATAGGCAGCGTTTGTTCATTTATGTTCGTGAACGTTTAGTAACATGTTCGCTTATGTTTGATTGCGTTCGATAGTTCATTATTTTTTTAGTTTTTATATTTTAATTAAATACTTCAAAATTCCAACAAATAAAATATTGAGTTAATTGCCCGGATGGTCCCTGTGGTTTCATGTTTTTTCACGTTTAGTCCCCACCTTTTGAAAATAGCAGGTATGCTCCCTATGGTTTGTCATTTTGTTACTCGGATAGTCCCCTGACATTTACTCTGGGGACTATCCGAGTAACAAAATGACAAATCATAGGGAGCATACCTGCTATTTCCAAACTAACTGACATCTACTCAGGGGACTATCCGAGTAACAAAATAACAAACCATAGGGAGCATACCTGCTATTTTCAAAAGGTGGGGACTAAATGTGAAAAAACGTGAAACCACAGGGACCATCCGGGCAATTAACTCTAAAATATTTAATAAGTGTCGGTGTATTATATATTTTGTTCATGAACGTTTGTGTCCGTTTGTTTCCATTCATGTTCATGAACATTAGTTTGCGTTCATTTGTGTTCGTCAACGTGTGTTGCCTAAATTAACAAACGAAAACGAACGTGTTCATTTCCTTAACAAACAAATGTTCGTGTTCGTTCGGTCCGTTTGCAGCCCTAATGATTGCTTATATAAGTATTCACAATGTGATTAGTTTATACATTTAGCTTGATTGATTGATGATGTATGCGTTAGGTGGATGTCACTTGGTAATCAACTAAATGGGGCTCGATTAGTGGACGAAGGTCTGAGGGCAAGGTTTAAGGCGGCTTACCCTGAGGTTGAAGTGCAACCGCAGTCTCCACCTAGATCCGCTGCTATGGAAGTGGAGTCAAGAAGCCCGTTTGCGAGAGGTGAATCGCAGCCCATGTCGGCCCAGTTTTCTGATGTTAGACCTCCAGAGTCAACAACCTATGCAGCAGCAGGTGAATCGAATTCGAGGAATCTTGATGTCGAGATGACAACCGGATAATAACATTTTTGTATGGTTAGATATTTCTTTCGTTGCTAGAACTTAAAATTATGCCTGAAATGTAATATTGTTGTGTTCTTATACGTGAAGAATGGATTTTAACAGTTGCATTTTAGTTAAATCATGTCTGCAACACTGTATTGTCACTGCCTACCGTCTGCTGTACGCGAGCAAAGTAGAGTAAGCTCAAGCTTGGCTCGAATATCGAGTCAAACTTAAAATTAAGACTAAAACTATTCGAGCAAGCCAAGCTCGGTCCAAAAATTTTTTAAGCCGATTTTGAACCAACTTAAAAGTCACGGTCGATTTGAACAACCCTAGCCCCATTTGCATGCAGTGAACTCCACAACCGACGCAATTTCAATCTTCCGATTCTACCTGACGCATTATGAGAAGCACCTCTTGATAACTGCCTAGGTATCCCATTCTTAAATCAGTAATCGGATACCTTAACCAGGGCATGGGAAAACCACCGGCTCTGTTTGCTTTTTTGGCCGTTTTCTGGCTCATTTATGGGGAACATGGTGTGTCCTGAGGTACGAGATCCAAAGCTTAGCCACATTGTGTCGAAGAGTCCAGATCGCAGAAGTATGAGCAGCAATGAGGTCATAGAGACATGAGAGTTTCAAAGATGCTACTCGGGCCACACGCAGATTTAGGTTGGGTGTACCGGTGTCATATGATACTGGTATACAAACTTGATGTGTTTTATTCCCTATCCAAATGGTTAAGTGCAGTATAATTTTGGATGCAAACATCGTATATATTTTAGTACAAATGACACAGTAAGTCAAATATGCTGCTCAGACTATCCACATTCATAACCCAACTCAACCCAACCTTTAATAAAAAACTAATTTCTCTTTCTTCCATTTGCACAACCCAACCTTTCATACCCATTAACAACCCAACCTAAACCAACTTTTATAAATAAATATTTATTTTATAGAGTTAATTGCCCGGATGGTCCCTGTGGTTTCATGTTTTTTCATGTTTAGTCCCCACCTTTTGAAAATAGCAGGTATGCTCCCTATGAGTTTGTTATTTTGTTACTCGGATAGTCCCCTGAGTAGATGTCAGTTAGTTTGGAAATAGTAGGTATGCTCCCTATGGTTTGCATTTTGTTACTCGGATAGTCCCCTGAGTAAATGTCAGGGGACTATCCGAGTAACAAAATGACAAACCATAGGGAGCATACCTGCTATTTTCGAAAGATGGGGACTAAACGTGAAAAAATGTGAAACCACAGGGACCATCCGGGAAATTAACTCTATTTTATATTAAAAATGTGTTTTTTTAACAAAATCTGTTTTTAACAAAATTTATATGGGTATGTTCACAAAATTATTTTAAGAAATACTGTGTATTTACTTTTTCTTATAAGATTAATTATAAAAAGTTAATTAAGTAATTAAATTGATGAGGGAAATTAGTCGTTAATAAAAAATGGTGCACCAATGATGGTTTGACAAGTGGATATGGTTTTGGGTCATGACCTAGATTGTTCCAACAACCTGGTCGTTGGATTCATTTTCATTTTTCTTTTTTTAAATTTAGTACAACCACTAATATTTTAACAAGTGTCAACCAACCTACGTAAAGGTCATGAATGTGGATGGTCTTAGGGTTCGAGATGGGAAATTTAAGGTGGGTTTTCTTGTCGAGTGTTTTTGGTGAAGACATGATGCCGATAAAGCAAGAGTCACCATAGCGGAGTGCAATTAAAATAAAGTCGAGTATACTCCCACAAACACATCCAAGTCGAGCGAATGACATGTGATAATTTACCAGTCACCAATGCAGTAAAACTAAAACAACTTTAAAATAGTTAACTCTTCCCCGAGTTGCACCGTAGTTTAACTCAACAATCTAGCACACTTGTGAACAATGATTGCCAAAACCAACAAATATGTTTAGTTAGAAAACTCCAAAAAATTGGAGAAATCATTTTGTAGTTACTCCGCCCTGCTTATAGTTTTAAGCCACCTCGAGCCATAGCAAGTGCACCCTCATAGGTGTGATTGCCGCCAATAAAGCCACTCATATGCACAAAAACGCACCCCGGGATCCCAGTTTCTTTAGATAATTCATCATCTCTTAGCCCTCTCCACTGAGACGGAAGAGCCTTGCGGCTCTCAAAACTCTCAGGGGATTTTGCTACCGCCTGCACCCGCCAGCCTTTGCTCCTTTCATCCTGTTGACATAAAAATAATAATAATAATAATAATAATAATAATAATACTAATAATAATAATAATAATAATAATAATAATAATAATAATAATAATAATAATAATAATAATAATAATAATAATAATAATAATAATAATAAAGCATTCCATAGCCTCATAGGTAAAACATTAAAAGTTGTATTGAAATTACCGAAAGAGTTAATTACTGTTTTCGTCCTTGTGGTTTGTCAAAAATCACTATTTCAGTCCATTAGTTTAAAAATTGCGATTTCAGTCCCTGTGGTTTCACTTTCGTAACCATTTCAGTCCACCTCGTAACCATTTCAGTCCCTGTACTTACAAAATAAATGGATTGAAATGGTTACGAAAGTAAAACCACACGGACTGAAATCGCAATTTTTAAACTAATGGACTGAAATAGTGATTTTTGACAAACCACAGGGACGAAAACAGTAATTAACTCTTACAGAAAAAAGAATCGCGTATATGGATGGATACCTCGTAAAGAACATATTTGATAGATGGTTCTATCTTCAACTCCTGTTCAAGCTCATGTAAGTGAAGCTTCCACTGTTAACAAGAAAATAACAATCACATTAACGTAGCATTAGCAAGCAGCAATAAAAGTTAACGTATAGCAACCAAGTTATCGAATTACTAAACTTACAGGACAAAATCTATCCAAAACCATGATTTCTCCACTAGGGTCAATATCGGTTCTTGCCGCAAGGCATGCCATGACAATTGAGCGCGCTGGGAGCCATGATCTTACATGAAAACGAACGCTCTGTGCACAAAAGTCAAAACTAAGCAAGCAGAAAAACTTTATTTTTTCTAGAGTAAAATGCCAATTCCGTCACTGAGGTTTGGCCAGTTTTGTGACTTTCGTCCAAAGGTTTGTTTTTCCGCATCTGGATCCAAAAGGTTTAAAATCTTGATAGTTTCATCCAGCCCGTTAACTACATCCATTTTTCTTCGTTGAGTCAGGGGTATTTCCGTCTTTTTTGTTGACTTAAAGGGCAATTCGGTCTTTTTCAGGGGTATTTGGTCTTTTTACATAAAGTGAAAAATACCGAATTGCCCTTTAAGTAAGCAAAAAAGACAGAAATGCCCCAGACTTGACGAAGAAAAATAGATGGAGTTAACCGGCTGGATGAAAATGACAACATGTCAGACCTTTTGGATCCAGATGCGGAAAAACAAACCTTTGGACGAAAGTCGCAAAACCGGCCAAACCTCAGGGACAAAAATGACATTTACTCTTTTTTCTATAAATAAGTTTAAAACTTACGTCTAGAAACTCAGTTCCAGCAAGAGCCATGGCTCGTTGGAAGGCTTCGTTTTCCTTCTCGAACGATTGATCTGGATCAGTCCAATCAAGATTGAACTTTCCAACTCTTGATGACAAGTGTGTATTGTTCACGTATTTTGGAGGTTGATCAGTGTCGTATTGGTTGATCCCATTGTCGATTGCATCAATTGCCTATTTTACAAAAAAAAAAAAAAAAAAAAAAAAAAAAAAAAAAAAAAACAAAGACTAATAAATTAGGTTTAGATCAGTAACCCGTATAACCAACAAGCAACAGCACAAACATCTATCCTTATTTCAAGACTTCCTATCACTAGATAAAGTCATAGGCTTAAACCATGTATATATACAATGTAAATACGAATGATATTATTGAGAAATACGATTATCCCAAGCAAAGTCCGTAATGGCCTTTCTAAAAGAATGTAAAAACACAAGCGCTGTAGTATACACCGTTTTCATGGCATTATTTTAAATTAAGACTGTATACGAAGTGAAGAATGGGCAGAAAATAAATTAAACAGCTCAAGGTTTGTGTATGCTTCATAATTTGCATATCGGTATCCTGTATCTAGGGCTGCAAACGAACCGAACGTTCAGCGAACAGTTCGTGAACTGTTCGGTGTGAAGTTCGTTTATGTTCGTTCGATTAGCTTAACGAACGAACAAGAACAAAAAATTTCGTTCGGTTACGCTTAGCGAACGAACACGAACACAGGTCTCGTTCGTTCGACTGCGTTCGTGAACATTCGGTAATATGTTCGTTTGATTATATTAAAAAATAATAAATAATAAACCTTTTATCTAAACATATTGAAAACTTGAAACCCTATTTTTTCTAAGTTAGCTAAAATTTGGACATTCTAAGACATTTTTGGGGATAATTATGTTTAAGTTAGTTAAACTTTATTCATCATTTGGTGGTGTGGTAGACTTCTTGTGTTTTGATTTATCATTTGATGGTTGTATTTAACTACGTATATCCAATGTTTAAGGATAACAATGTTTTCATTTTTTTATTTTCAAGTTAAATGTTCGTTTGCGTTCATTTTTATTTGCTTGCGTTCGAGACCAGTGTTCACGAACTGTTCGTGAACAATTGAATTTCCTTAACGAACGAACACAAACATAAATTTATGTTCGGTATGCGTTCGTGAACAGTTCGCGGACAAGTTAGTTTCCTTAACGAACGAACACGAACATGGCCTTGTTCGTGTTCGTTCGGTTCGTTTACAGCCCTACCTGTATCCGTATATTTGTTTAGGGAAAAACCATCAAGTTTTTAAGAAAAGAATAACAATATAACACTAATATAAGCATCACCTCCATGAAGCTTTTGTAGATGGCTAAATATAACCTATGCACGTCCGGGTGGCCTTCATCAAGCTGAACCTCTTTTGCAATAATCTCTGTACCAAAATGCTATAAAAGAAAACCGGTTATTAGATTGCTTAAAGCAAAAAAAATGCTATAGAACCCATACACAATAACACAATTTTATATAAAGTAATTAGAGAATTACATAAACGAGATCCACTTATAACTTATAAGATTGCAATCAATTCTATTTTCGTCTATCCAGACGATTGAACTTCATCATCATCATACCCAGTAAATCCCACCAATAGCAAAGCTAAGGTAGGGTCAGAGGAGGGTAAGATGTAGACAGCCTTACCTCTACCCTGTAGGAATAAAGAGGCTGCTTCCAGTGAGACCCCCGGCTCGATGGTAGTTTTGCATCAAGCCTTGAACATAAGGCACATAACACTCGGCAATTAAGACAAAGGCCAATTAGTGCATGTACTCCCTTGTCTTTCGGCTATCAACGCCACCACATGATGCATGATTAACCATCCCCCTCTTTTAACATTATTTTCACGAAATTAGTAAAATAACGTTAAAATTAGTGCACTTTCACTTTTGCCCCCGAGCGCCCACACATATATACATTATATGCGCATACCGCAAGCGGGACGTAAGACGATTGAACTTGATAATGCTAAATCTTGAAACTTTAAACAGTGGCTTCACCTACTCTACTATACCCATTAACAGCTAACAAGTATAAATCTTAACATTGTATACACAGGGGAAGGTTCAAATGAAAACCACTAGTTATTGTGAAAACTCGAAAACTAATTAAAAAAGCCAAAAAAAACATACAAAAAAAATTTATTTATTATTTTTTTTTTGCAAACCAATTTCGCAGGTTTTTTTATATAAAAAAAATTCAAAAAAATAAAAATAAAAATAAAATTTTTGTGTAGTGCACATGTGTAATACTACACATGTGTATTATTACATATGTGTACTACAATTTTTTTTTAAGTTTTTTTTTATATATAAAAACCAGCGATTTTTATAAAAAAATTGAAAAAAAAAATTGTGTGTTTTTTAGGCTTTTTTTTTTAAGTTAGTTTTCGAGTTTTCATAATAAAAGTGGTTTTCATTTGAACCATACTTTATATATATAAGAGAATTTTCAGTCTACAAAGCTAGAAATTTAAACTTGTACTTGAGAAACAGATATGTAAAGTACACCTTATAAATAAGACCAGCACTGCTAAGCTTAGTGGTAAACCCATGACCAAAAACCTCAGCAAAACCCTTTTGGTGGTGGTCATACCGATCTCGACTAGGATCATACACTCCACCCACATCAAGCACAGCATCAAGAGTCTCCAACACCTGAAACCCAACAGCCAAATTTCCATAAAAAAAAAAGAGACAATTTTCACTTGGGCATTAACACAAACAGTTGGTGTGCAAGAGCAAGAGCAAAACCTGTGGGTCTCTTGTGCGTACGATTTCAGCTCCGGAGTACTTGTTGGTGAGGCGAAGCATGAAGCAGCCGAGTGCTTCGTCACAGTGAAAGCTTCCATTGTGTGTGCCAATCTTTGTTGGAGAAAGCTTCCTTTTCAAAGGGGCTTCTGAGGTGGAGAAAGTGGCGGCGGCCATGAGGGTGAAGGAGGAGAAACTGAAGGTTTTATGAGGAATGAATAGTCTTGGAGGTGTGAGTAACTTTGTAGCCACCGTAAACATGCCTCGGCTTCTTGCAAAGAAGTCAATTTCGGTTTTTATATGGGCTTCTTCACTTTCAGTTTGGCCCCTTCATTTTAGGTCTCCAAATACAGTTTCCAGGGCTGTTATTTTTACCCGTAACCCGATCTGAATACCTGAACCTGACTAACCTGAACGGTAAATGGGTCAGTTATCGGGTCAATTTTGCTGGCTAAAAACCTGAAATACAAGGGAAAAAAAACCCGAAAATCATATTAACAGTTTTACCACGACAAAATCACAAAAGTAACAATGTTTAATTTTTTTTTTTTTTTTTTTTTTTGTTTAGTATAAGTATGCTTCTCATAGCAAATTATAATGTACATATACCAAATAAAAGAATAAATTTGTAGAGAAAGTGTATTGTACAATATTCCTTAACGTACGATGCGTACGCGATTAGTATATAACATGTGGATTGAGTAATATAACATGCAGATTTTGTACAATTTGCGAGTCCGAGCGATTTTGAGATATAACATGCAGACAACCAAATTGTGAGTCCAAGTTTGTGTGTCCGAGTCTATGACCATGCGAGTCCGAGTTTGTGTGTCCGAGTCTATGACCATGCGAGTCCGAGTTTGTGATAAATATAACATGCGGGTTTTCGTTTTTTAGGTTTATAACTTGCGGATTTCTAATTGCATACGCATCGTACGTTAAGGTCAATTGTACGTTAACTGACCCCTAAATTTGTATATCTACTTTATAGTCGTGTATCATTAGGATTTTCTGGCGAACATGACCATATTAAGAAAATTAAATATGGACTTTTAAGAGTGCTTACGATTAAAAAAAAAAATAGATGTTCAAGAAAAGTGTTTTATGAAATAAAAAATGTATAAAGTTACTGAAGTTTTGTATATTTTTAAGTCTTTTATGATGATAAGCGGATACAAATTAGATGTACGAATATTTCAATACTAAAGGGCAAACCAGGTGCACAAGGCTATTCAATGAAAGAGGCCCATGGGTGGCCAGCCGCCAACCTAGGTCTGATGTCAAACGGAAAAAAATAGACGCGGGTTCATCGTAACGCGCAAGCCCTAGATCGCCTTAGTTATTCTATTCTATGTTTTACGTTTCGGTTTAATTTCTTCGCATTAACACACCGCAACTTCAGTGTTGGTGGTCGCTGACAGTAGTGTGACATTGGCGTTCGCCCCCACCGGCCGCCGCAACGTGGGGGTGCTTATCACTCGTTTATACATACAAATCACTAAAACTACAAACTTTATGATGCAGCAGGTGCTACACTTGATGGACGGTATGCTTTCAGTGGTGCAGTTTGCGTTTATAGAAAACGTTTCGATTTTTCTTTTTGCTGCAGCCGGTCTGGATATATGCTATTACGATGGGATATTAAGTCCACTTCCACTTGAAAAAAGAGCTAAGATGTAACAAACAAATACAGTTATACCAGAAATTGTATCAGTAAGAAAATTTATTATACTTGACTACCAAGTGGTAGTTAGTTACTAACTAACTTAATAATTACTATACAACAGTTGTTTTAAAAGAATCAGTATAAGTTGTGGAAATGAACATACGAGTACGACGTTTGATATCCAGAACCACAAGTAACTTCACACAAAGCTGTTAGCCTTCTCCTTCAGCTTCAGAAATCCTGAAAAATAATTATAGTAGAATGTATATCATACATCATGTGACTGACTATAAGGTAAAGGATCAAATAAAAACAAAATTAACGTATTTCGTACGAATTGAGGGAAAAAGCAAAAAGTGGCGGTGTCATTTTGGTAATTATCAGCAACTTCAAATTACTGGGAAAAAGCAAAAAGTGGCGGTGGCAATCTGGTAATTATCAGCAACATGTACCCGAAATATGGTGAAAGACCCGAAATATCTGACTCGAAACACATGTACCCGAAATATGGCACAGAAAGAACAGGGACCTGAAACTCTTTTTTTTTTTTTTTTTTTTTTTTTTTGGGGGGGGGGGGGGGGGTTTGGTTAGTGTAATTTTGATAATTACCCTACAATTTTGATAATTACCCTACACGACCAAAATTACTCTACATGAACATTTACAAAATTACTCTACAGAAGCTCAAAATTACTCTAGTAGAGTAATTTTGAAGTTGCTGATAATTACCAAAATGACACCGCCACTTTTTTGACTTTTCTTTCACTTCGTACGTTTCGTATGTTTATTTTATTTTTACCTGAACTTAACTCCTGACTATAAACATACATATTCAAGAAATTTCAGGCAATTTAGGGAAGAAAGTATACCAAATTATCAACAGGGTCAACACGTGGCGACCAATAGGTTGACCCGCCAGCTACATATGTTGGAATCTTTGCTTTTCTTGTTGCATCAACAGCTTTTTCTAGGTCAATCTGAGACAACGGTCTTGGTTCCTGAAAAAAGAAACTGAAATCAGATAATGAAATGAATTACAGTTAAAAACTTTTTTTTTAAAGTACGTTTTAATCACTTGCAGGCAAGCATTATGTACTCACTAAAGTTTGTTTTCCATCTTTCTCGTCTTGTAAGAACTCCTTTAACGGAAAATAGGCAGCTTGCTTGCAAAGCTCGACAATATCAGAACCGGTGAAACCTCCGCATAAACTAGATATATAATCAAAATCAATATTTTCATCAATTCTTTCTCCTTTTAATGTCACTTTCAATATCTTTGTTCTATCACTCTTTCCAGGTTTTCCGATTTCGAAAGCCATAGGAAGTCGTCTAAGTATTGCCTCATCAAGATCCGACGGCCGATTAGTTGCTGCAAGCACCATCACCCGAGCATTCTCTATACAAAATAAATAAATACATAACCATACGTCCATACCGTACATTTCACATAGTTCTTATGACCTAAATAGTTAATACGAGAACACTCACGGTCGGTAGTGAATCCATCCCACAATGTCATGAATTCGGTTTTCATATTGGTTAAAACTTCATTATCTGACGAACGACGCTGCCCAAGGAAACTATCAACCTCGTCAATGAAAATAATCGCCGGCTGAAGTTTATAAGCCAGACTAAAAACAGCTGAAACTGAAAGGCAATCATGAGTTAATACACAAAATTTCATAAAAAAAAAAAAAAAAAAAAAAAAAAAAAAAAAAAACCTTTTTTGCGTATTAACACGAGGATAAAGTGATAATTCTCCCTATAAGCTTACCAAGTTTCTGAGCATCACCAAACCACTTGCTCATCAAATTAGAAACCCTAACATTAATAAAAACCGCTCCAGACTCCTTCGCGATAGCTTTAGCCAGCATCGTCTTCCCGGTTCCAGGTGGTCCGAACAACAAAACGCCTTTTTGCGGACTAAGAAGCCTCCCATTAGCGAACAACTCAGGCCTACGTAAAGGAAGTATTGCCAATTCATACAATGACTGTTTCGTACTCTCCAATCCTCCGATTGATTCAAACTCCACATCTATGTGGTCTGGATTCACAACATCACAAGCTATCATATCCTGTATTATTCAATGATATCTCAAACTTCAAATTCAACTAATTATCTAACAATTTCACTTGGGCTGCAAACGAACCGAACGATCAACGAACAGTTCATGAATCGCTCGGTGGGAAGTTCGTTCGTTAATAAATGAACGAACATGAACAGAGGACGTGTTCGTTCATTTATGTTCGTGAACCTTAGTTTTAAAAAGCGCGCCTGAGGCACGCTTAAGCGTGAGGCGCAACAAGGCGCACACCCGGGGGCTTTTTCGCTCAGCGCCTAGAGTAATTACATGAAGTGCCAAAAACAATTCTGGGCTTTTTTGGCCTGAGGCGTGTGCCTCTCGTACCCGAGGCGTTTTTATGCATCTAACCGTTGTACTTTGGGTTTTTTGGCTTGTACATGCAGCTAAAATCATACAAAAACCTTACTTATAGCTATATTTTGGGTAGGGAAAGCTAAAAACCTATGGGATATATAAAAAATATATATAATTAGCTTGCGCCTCGGGTATGAAAAAAGCCCGCCGCTTTTGCGCTTCGCGCCTCCGTTTAAGACCTCGTCGCTCTTGTGCGCCTCTCGCTTTTTAAACCAAGTCGTGAACATTCGGTAACGTGTTCGCTTATGTTTGTTTGCTTGTGTTCGATAGTTCATTAGGATTTTTTATTTTAAATTTTATTGAAATACTTCAAAATTTCTACTAATAATATATTTAATATATGTTCGTTTGTGATATACTCATACCATTTAATATATGATATTTTGTGTGTGTTTCTATTTGCCGGTTTATGTTCATTTGTGTTCATGATCGCTTGTTTGTTTGTGTTAGTTACCTAAAATTACCGAAGAAACACGAACATGTTTATTTCCTTAACGAACGAACACATTTATTTGCTTAACGATTCGTCCAGTTCGTTTGCAACCCTAAATTTCACACAATTTCATCCAATTTCATACATCTAGAAACAGGTAAAATTAAACAGAACATATATGAATGTAGAAACTAATCAATTATCAATCAACTTGCCTCGTACGGAGTGGTGTGGATTAAGGGGCGACCTAATCGTTTGAAAAGCTGTTTGCGATGTTCAATGGTTCGTTTGTTTTCTTCGCGATTGTTCTCGATATGACGGACGCCTGCAAGGAGTAGCCAGCAACTAACGGCAGCGCTAGCGGCGTACCATATTAGGTTCTGTATCAGCTTCATCTTGGGGTCTGTTGAGTTCGCCATTGCTAGGGTTTCTGAAATTAGGAAGATGAGTTGCCCCCTGCAAACGTAACTGATTTGGAAAGGTGTGATGTTTGGTTAAAACTGGTTTTAGTGCATGTTTGGCTTAGCTTATTTTCAACTTATTGAAAAGGACTTTTGGGAAAAAAAAGTCAGGATTTTCTGACTTTTGGAAACTTCAAAGGACTTTTGCCTTTTAAAAGGCCTTCAAAAGGAAAGCCAAACACTTTAAAAAGTCCTTTTTCCTTTCAAAAGTCCTTTTTTTCTCAAAAAAAGGAACCCCAAACATGCCCTTAATACTTTGGAATATTCGTTAAAATGACATTTCTAGTCCGGATCCGGACTTACCGTATCGGATTTGGCTCAGAAACAGTTTAATCAGGTGTACTGGGCGGTTTAATCGGTTATAGGGGACGGTTCAACCGGTACAACCGGCCGATTGAACCGATTTTTAAAACATTGAGTAGATTAATTGCGGCTTGAGACGGAGTCTTTGTAGACATAAGACTGATTATTATGGACCCACGCACGGTGATGTGATGGCTCAGGGGAGTGAGAGGGACCTTAAACACCAATTCACAGCAGCGTGAAAGTTATAGGTGTGGTGGGGATGAGGGCGTGAAGAAAAAAGTGAGAGAAAAAAAAGGAGATGAACTAAAAAATACTCACTTTTTTCTTTTTTATCTATTTCACTTAATATTATTTTAAGGGATAATGAGTAGTGAAATTTATAAAACTATTATACACAAAAGATAAAAAAGTGAGTAAAAGCTTATGACTACATAGAATTTATGTGACAGAAACTTTATAATGTAGCAAGGAAAAATTGTTAAACGGTAACACATAGCATAAAGTAATCGTTTGAATCGTCCCTACACTTCTACCCAACTAAAGATGTGCCATGTGTGCCTAAAAGTGAACATTTGAGTCTCATGATATCTTTGGCATTAAACATTGAACATTAATGCTATTAGCTTTTGTTGAATTGTGAACACTTTATGGTATTTATGACAACTTTATCTCCTTATTAGATTTAAGATCGTTGTGACTATCTACGAAAGTGGGTGAAGACTCCCTAACCCCTGAGTCGATCGGATGCTAGCTATGCGGCTCTTCTTCCTACTAGCTTTATGCACGTATGACCATCTCTAACAGGAGGCTTCTGAGGTGTTTGTTGAGTGAGGTGGAAGAGTCAAGATTGGGCAACAGGACATAACGAGAAAAAAGGCAAGCAGTAGCTCACACAGAAAAGTGCACATGTGGAAAAGGAATGATGGTTTGTAAGAGAGGAAAGAGAGAGCCTCCGTTGAAAGGGGAAAAAGGAAGGTTGGTTTTAGTTTGTCAATACGAACATTGGTTCACATGAAGTGTTTGTTAAGCTTGCAGGTGGAGGTGTTAGGTTGCAAGTGTGTTTATGTGTCCTCGCTTCCTCGGTTTTGTAGTAGTGGTTGAATGTGGGGTGTATTTGATTTGTAAGTGTGTTTAGGCGTCTTTCTTTCTATACTACCTTGAACCAAAAGTATAGGTGGCAAACGAACTCGAACTTGATTAACATACTTTAAAACTAAGGTGGTGTTTGTTTTCCTAAAAAAGATCTGTGCAGGTTCTTCTGTCTGTTCCGCGTAAACCACGCACAGACATTGTCTTCTGAAGACTGATTGTTTTTCCAAAGACGTTTCTTGAAAAAACGTCTGCACAAGCTCTTCTTGGTTCAGACTTGGCCCAGCCACTTTTAAGATCTTCTAAGTCTGTAGACGGTTAAACACCACCACCCACCACCACCGTCCACCACTGTCTACCACCACCCACCGTCCACGCTCACCACCAACGTCCATACACCACCATCAGTTTATTTTAGAAGTCTATATACGTTAAAGAAAAAATAAACAAACTTCTACTTGTAGACTGCAGAATTTTGGCCTACCAATGCCAATTAAGTTATATCTCATTAACAAAAATATTTGATTACATATTAATCATCTAATAATAATAACTCACCTAACAAAACTAATTATTACTATATGTTATTAAACGAATTGAAAAGAATAGTGATTTTAATATTATAATAATATATAGTTTTTTAATATTTTCATTATTTTAATATTATAATAATATATTGTTTTTTAATACTTTATTATTTTAATATTATAATTATAGTTATTTTCTTTACTTTTTAACTTTAATCATTTTCTTAATATCAGGGGGTAGGAATAAGCTTTGTGTCAACCGGTATCGAACCAGTACTCGTATCGCAAATACCGGTACGGTCCTGTTCGGTATCAATACATGAAAGTAAAAACCGGCACTAATACAGAAAACACCAAAAGTTGGTGCCGAATTGATATTTAAAATCTTTTGGTTCGGGAAATTCAGTGCTGCTACCCGATACCATTTGCTTATCCGTGATCACGGTTACCGTACGAACAACGATATCGTACAACTTTTTTTGTTGATTTTCTTCAACTTTTAATTTTTTTCTTTTTTTAGTTTTAGGGGTAGGGATGAGCTCGGTGCCAACCGATACAGAATCAGTACTGATACCGAAAATACCGTTTACGGTACCGGTATACGTTGGTAAAAAACGGTAGTGAACGGTACCAGGAACGCCAAAAGTCGGTACCGAATTGGTACTTAAGGTCATTCGGTTCCGCAAATTTGGTATCGGTATCCAGAACAATTTGCTCATCTCTGACCACGGGTTTCATACGAACAACATCGTCACCATACAACTTTTTGGTTGATTTTCTTTCGGTTATCTTTTAATGTTTTTTTCTACATTTTTTTTTTATTCTTGTCAGCAGTTCCGTTCGCAACACGCTCGTAATGATTTCAAAACACATGTAAACACAGATTAAATAACAAAAGAAATTCACCGCAACGCGGCGAACTTATTTAAACCTAGTTAAACTTGTAATATAAATTAAGAGTAAACTGCCAACATGGTCCCTAAGGTTTGGTCACTTTTGCCACTTTAGTCCAAAACTCAAACCTTTTGAATCTAGGTCTTTGTGGTTTCAGTTTTGTTGCCATTTTCATCCAAAAGCAAAATCTTGTCAGATTTTTCAGTTAACAACCAGTTTTTTTTGTCTTTTTCCTCCCTTTTAATCAAGGGCGAAATGGTCAGATTTTTTTTAATTTGTTATAATAAAAAGTTAAAAGACCATTTTCCCTTCATTAAAATGGGATGGAAAAAACAGAAAAGTTGGATGTTAACTGAAAAATCTAACCAAACTTTGATTTTTGATGAAAATGACAATAAAATTGAAACCATAGAAACCCACATTCAAAAGGTTTGAGTTTTGGACTAATGTGTCAAAAATAACAAAACCTCATGCACCATTTTGGTTGTTTACTCTTCAATTAATACGTAATAATCAGTAATAATAATAATGATCTAAATAGTAACAGTGAAAATCTAAAATCACATACTATAGAATTCAATTTTTACATTTGGTAGATTATGATTAATAAGGTGTAATTCATAAATAGGAGTAGAGTAACACTCGTTGTTTAAAAAAACAATGCTTTAATTAAAACGATTATTTATATAAATATCAAGAAATTAAGGTTTTATAAGTTTTAAGACCTAAAATTGACATTTTTATACGGCATAGACACATTGTATATATTTACTTGAATTAAAATACAAATACAAATAAGAAGTCGTGTCGGCGTGTCTATAGAGTCGTATAGTGGTAACTTAAATGTCTAAAAAATATTTAAAAGTAAACTTAAAATTAATTTAGTGTAAACGCATTGTTTTAAGTTTTTCAGAATTGCTTTATATATCTAAATAAATAATATAAAATAAACTTGTATTCTTAAAATGGAAAGTTAGTACAACAGGATAGAGTGACATTTTAAACTGTTATAGGGTGTGGGGATCATGGTTGGAACATGATTTGCAACCTAGGAACATGAATGGAAGGCTACACCACCCCCTTGATTGATCCACCATGGTTTGCATGGATTAAACCATGGCAACCATGGTCCTCCTTTCCATTTTTCAACAAATAATTTCCTTTTTGTTTAGACAAAGATAATAAATAAGGGGCTAATGGTTTTGGTCATGACTATACCCTTAGGGTAGTGGTTTTGGATGGTGAATTAAAGAGGAATTACATGGCACTAACATGGAGGGTCATGGTGGTCATGAGGGTCATGACCACACCCTATAGCCTTAGTACCTTAGATTGTTATTTTGTATAAAACATGAACTAACTATGTAATTAATTCATTTAAATAATATAAAATAAACTTAATATTTTTTTTGTTATTCCAGATAATTAGGATGGTTGTGTTGTGTTACATCATATAAACGTAAAATGAAATAATTCTTCGGATATTATCATGCACTAAACATGCAAATATTGTTATGAATTTTATTTAATTAATTCAAAGAAGTATTTAAACAAAAAATAAATAAATTTGATTGAAATAGGAGGATGTGTTACTGTCTAGCATTAATTCCAATTTTTTATTATAATTTAGATTTTGTAATTTGATATTGTCATAAAAAAAAGGAAAATTGGTATTTAATAAACCAACCTTTGCCCAGTTGGTAAATAATAATCCAACCTACAGAATTGGTATATAATAATCCTACCTATCAATATGTTTGTTCTCAATGAACCTCCGTTAGTTTTTTTTAATTGAAGTTAGTTTTTAAGTTTTATTTATTACACAAACAGTCCCTGTAGTTGTAATTTACTAGTTTTAACTATTAGTAAATAGCCAAAATGGTCCCTGAGGTTAATAGCCACAGCACCGCCACCACCACCACCACCACCACCGCCACCGCCACCGCCACCGCCACAGCACCGCCACCCCCGCACCGCCACCACCACCACCACCATCGCCACAGCACCTCCACCACCGTAACCATCGCCACAGCACCACCACCACCACCGCACCGCCACCACCACCACCACCACCACTGTCGCTAGAGCTGTTGGATCTGTGATGTTTTTTGTCAGTCATCGTCTGTTGCTGCATCTGAATTCAAACCCCTTAGGCGTCGATGATCAAAGACAGAGATGGTGGTGGTGGCGGTGCGGTGGTGGTGGTGGTGGTGGCAGTGCTCTAGCGATGGTGGTGGTGGTGGTGGCGATGGTGGTGGTGGTGGTGGCGATGCGGTGGTGGTGGTGGTGGCGGGGGTGGTGGTGGTGATGGTGGTGGTGGCGGTGCTGTGGTGGCGGTGGCGGTGGCGGTGGTGGTGGTGGTGGTGGCGGTGGCGGTGGCGGTGGCGGTGGCGGTGGTGGTGGTGGCGGTGGCGGTGCTATGGCTATTAACCTCAGGGACCATTTTGGCTATTAACTCATAGTTAAAACTAGTAAATTACAACTACAGGGACTGTTTGTGTAATAAATAAAACTTAAAACCTAACTTCAGTTAAAAAAAACTAACGGAGGTTCATTGAGTACCAACATATTGATAGGTAGGATTATTATATACCAATTCTGTAGGTTGGATTATTATTTACCAACTGGCCAAAGGTTGGTTTATTAAATACCAATTTTCCAAAAAAAAATTAGTGTAAAGTGAACATAAACACATCATCCTTGCCATACAAACAACCACTATAAAACGCAAGTACGGAATCACGAAACGTAACAGCACACAAATAAAATGAGGAAACGCTATGCAGACGAAATTGACATTGACGAAGAGCTCCGCAAAGTTGCGCAGCAGACGGCAGACATTCAACCCGAAATGATCGGAGACGCAAATGCAGTTGCAGCAGAAACAGATGCACTCCTCGACCTCCTTCCGCCACCTCTCGACGATCAACCACCTCACCATGGCGAACTCATTGATGCTAACTTCTTCAACTCCTTTGACGACGACTTTGACGATTCAGATATCCTTTAGGTTTCGCAAAATTCACCTGTACGTTTCTATCCTTTATGTTGTTCAGTTGCTGTTATTGTTCTACATTCAGATTTTCATCTGATCGATCAAAAATCGTATGCATAAATGATGCTCCAATTCATTAGCTGTTTGCATTGCGTTCGTAGATCTGGTTTTTGCTTTACAAAATTACCTGTTTCTATGCTGCATGTTGCTGTAATCAATACTCTAATTGATTAGTTATATACTTTTATACATTGCGTTTATAGATCTGAATTTGTTTTACTTGTTTGATCTGTGAATTGTGAACTGAACTGTATGCGGAATTTCGATTCGAGCTTTGATTGTTTGCTACAATCTCGTTCGATGATTCTCGTCATTCGAGTTTCGATTCGATTCGATTTGTGTGATTGTATCGTATTACAAATTTACGGTACATCTATTTGCATTAACATAATGACAATGAAACGACGATTTGCATTTTATAGTTCCGATAGGTTTAATTTGTTTTCATAATGTTATTATAAAACTCGATTCGTGATGAATTTTGCTGGTTTGAAGGTTCGATTCGTAACGTGAACTTCAACATCTAAAGCATCAGTTGCAGGTTAACGTTTATTTTTCTGTTGTGATGATGAACGAATTCGTTTTTCGTTCTTCTAGTTTAACAGAATCTAGAATGTTCTAGAAACAATGCCAGCTAGGAATTCATGACGTGGATGCAAATAGCTAAAAGTGCAATAACAGTCCCTCAACTATTGGGCAGCTATTACACTGAATCATCGATACACAAGTTACACATGTTCAACAACTTCATAATATAATTATAAAATTAATAATAATAAAAATGGAACTGAACAGCTAAGTTTTCTATTAATATTTGTATTTTTATAGAAAATAAAGCAATAATAAAATAAAAAAAAATCGAGTTTAACGGATTTTGTTTTTGTCGGCGAATTTCATGTGTATGACATAATTTCCAGGTTCATGTATGTTCAGGTTCATGTACCTGAGTAGCGTCAATCCGCGAACAGGATTAAAACACTTGGTCATAACGCGTACTTGTCGTGTGAAAACATGCTTTATTAACCATTAATTCGTTATCTTTTGGTAGAAAGAAGTAATATTTTTCTTGTTGACAATAAGATTTATGCCAAAATGGTATTACATTCAATATTAGTTATTGATCTTAACTGATCCAAAAACTATACAAGTTCTCCAAATGCAAACACTTCAGCTGCATGTTCACACAACAGTGAACTTGAAGACCACGATTATAGCCGCGTGTTCAAATTAGCACAACTTTCGTCATATGTCCAATTAATGCATTAATGAATCAAATTCAAAACCAATTGACACAAATCATAATTCAAAACCAAATGCTATCACTACTGCTTCTTCCCTTCCTCTCCATCTTCATCCAAATGCTTAACCCGTTTAGTATCTCTACTTTTACTTCTTAATTCATCTTTGCTTGTCTCCTAATACACCAAAAACATTTCATCACATACCACCCCATAACCAATATTTTGAAGGAAAAAGCATATATTACCGGATCAACTTATTAGTACTGTACCTGTTCCGAGACTTTGGCTTCTCTCTTTCGATTAAACAACGGGAAGTTCTTAATATCTCCGTTCTTGATGCTTGCTTCTAGCTGCCAATAGTATAAACATCAAGATAATCTCGGCCAAAACCATAGTTGTTGATAGCGATTGTAGTGGTCGCTATAGCGCGCTATGTAGCGAAGCGATGTAGTGTCGCTATTATGGTTATAGCGATGGATAGCGAGAATAGCGACACCTTATTTTTTTTCCTTTAATATAAATAGCAATTAAATATAGCTATAAAATAGTTGGGTTCTAGGCTTTTGTTAAATATACATGTAAAATAGCATATATACCAAGTATGTTGATATAATCTACATATAAAAAATTTAAAATTTTTTTTCTAGTGTATCGCTATTTTATAAAATAGCCGCTCGCTATTTATCGCTATTTGCTATGTAGCATATAAATACCTCATCGCTATTTGTCGCTATTCTCCATTAACAACTAGGCCAAAACGTAATGTAGTTATGATGAGGCTTTACCTGAACGTGAAGAATGCCCACAAGAATGCTAGCAATTGGCAACCAGCTTTCATCCGGCAGCAGTGACAAATTCGACCTACAACAATTCACGAATAACTTCAAGATTATTATTAGCCCTTTGAATCCTAACTAATCAAATTCAAATTCAATAAGCAGATGACAAGTTTAACAAACCTTATGTAAGGAGCCAAATAAACAATAGCATATGCAGCATAACGCTTATCCCCTGTATCCATCAAAGCAAACACCCAACTCTACATAAAACAACATTATCAAAACCAATAATTCATATAAACTATCCTAAGACCCTCCGTAATGGGGCGCTATGTGTGGTTTTTGTTGGCCGATCGCGCCCCATAGCGCCTTAAACACCACGACGGACGGCGCTATGAGGGTCAATTTTGGGTGGAGCCCCATAGCCATAGCGGCGTGATTTTTCTTGAGAGGGAGGAGGGCTATGGTTTTGACCAATCAAAAAATAGTTTTTTTAATTAATTAATAAAAATGAAATTAATAATTAGATAATGATGGATATGGGCTTTATGACGCTCTAGGGATATAACGCCTCATAAATCCTCTATGTGACGTGGCACGACACCTGTCGCATGGCCTAAATAATCTTACCATCCAATTGAAGTAAGGAATGAAGCTAATAATCCCCATGACTGCAAACCTTGCATCAGAAGAATTAATCATCGAATCATCATCTTCATTGTCATTGGGACCCACAGGGGGTGGGGAGGTCAACGAGTTGAGTACACACGCGCCGATAGCCCCGGCGAACGGCGCGTCGTGCAACAGCACCGCCTTGCACCTGATTCTCCTGTTCTGTTAAAAAAAAGACACAATACCTAGGGTTTTAAAACTAAACACCAGTCAAACATTAATAAAACTAAAAAAAATTAATTATAATACCTGCTGGTTGACGTGTATATGTGAGTGATAATGATGATGTGTGTATAGAGGGTTGAGTTTTGGAAGCGAAGAAGAGTTGCAGGCGGAGGGAAAAGGGGTGAGAGAGTGGGAGTTGATCGCCGGAAGAGCGGAGACGGCGGTGGACGGCGGCGGGGGTGGAGGCGAGGTTGGTGAAGAAGAAGAAGGTGGTTTGAGTTTCGTACAACAATTGGGGAAGCGTGCCGCCATGAGGGAGAATTGGCTGTTAGCGATGATGGTCAAGTTGAAGTCTTCACGTGGTCACAATGTTTTTTTTTCATCGGGTGGGTGTTAGTTATTTGCGGGTGGTATGGGTGTTAGTTATATATGAGTTTTTCGTAAAGTTAAATTTAAGCCTGATCTCTGTAATCTTTTCATGATTTCAAGGTTAGAGAGTTATTCTTGATACATAATCCAGACGCTTGGTTAGATTTTTTTTTTTTTTTTTTTTTTTGGGATCAACTTCATTAACACACACAGAAAGTCCTCAAAGCGAGGACCTCTGCAAAAAAAAAAAAAAAAAAAAAAACCCAACTACAACAATACAGACGGTTTTTACACCATTCTTGCCAAAGCAAACAATTACAATCCAACCTATATCTAAACCAAAAAAAATGATCTAGACTTGATGTTGTGCGCTACCTTCATAACTTTAGCATTCTTCCCGTTGAACAATTTATCGTTGCGAGCTAACCAAATAGACCAAAGAGTGACCACGGCAATGCCGTGCACTATCTTTCTATCACGCGATCCTCCTTCAGCCCCTTTATAGATGTTAAGCAAATCCCGGATATCAAAGGCAAAAAAAAAAAAAAAAAAAAACGGGATTTTACACCAAGACGCAATTCTCCACCATATCTCAGCAGTTAAAATGCAAGCAGTAACCAGGTAGAGAGTCGAATCACTACCTTGTTCACATAAAACACAAGTCGTGGAACCAACACAAATGTTCCGTTTCTCAAGCTCAATACGTGTGGGGAGTCTATGCGTTTCCGCCCTCCAAGCATGAATGTTACATTTCAATGGAACCCAATTTGTCCACATCATTTGAAAGTTCTCAGCGCCTCTTCCTTCAACAATCTCCTTCTTAACCGCGTTCACTGAGAAGCCTGATTATTTACGGTTGGTTAGATAAGAAATATATAGTCGGTTTGATTACGAGCTAATGACTATGTGAGCTAGACAATCCAACGAAACCAAACCAAAATTGATGAAAAGTAGTGAGAAACCGTTGATGGGCGACTACCAAGGGGCGGACCAATGTTTAGAACGTGTAATAGGTTATCAAACAAAGGAGGGTCATACCATTTGTAATGCTTCATGATAATCATATTATTTGTTAGAGCATTCACATCTAAATTGGTAAATCATGTCTTATTCTTATATTTTAATGTAAATTTTAAAAACCTTTCAAAATACTGATCATCCTTGTGATACTTTTGTGAGTGTCCATAGAGAAAAAAATAGTATAAATTAATTAAAAGAATATATTTAGCTGAATAGATATAAATATAAGGAATTGGATGTCAGAGCTTTTTTGAAAATCTTTAAATTGAGAAGATAAATGTCTTATTGAGAAGATAAATGTCTTCTAGTTAAATTACAAGGATCTGGATAAGAACTCGAATGTGAATGCTCTAGTATTAAACTAACCCGGTTATTCGGTTATTATATGTTTAAATAATCTCTTTATTAATCAATATAAAACAACTTGCTAGATACTTGATAACTAAATACCATACTTTAATTCATCTTTATCTTTTTTATATTCTTAAACAATTTATCAAAAACACTTCCACAACCACAATTTTAGATATTAAATGACTAAATACCATTCTACCTATTTTACATCTTATTAACTAAATTTGATCATCATAATCAATACAAAAAAAATAAAAAAAAAACTAACATAATTTTATAATATTAAGAAATGGCTACATTATTGCATCCTTATTTCACTAAGGAAGGATTTTCTCCCAAACCCAAAAATAAAAACAAACTCATAAAGTAGTTCAGTTTATTGTCTTATTCACATTTATGGGATTACAACAGTTACATAAAATCTCAACATACATCAAAAAAACTTATCATGTAAACCTTTGTTCCTTCACAATTACATTTTGCTACAACATTAAACATGATATATTATATATATATATATATATATATATATATATATATATATATATATATATATATATATATAATGAGCTTCAAGAGATTCAGCCCAAAGAATTAAGCCATCTTGCTTCCTACTATAACAGCAAACTGCAAACCCAGGCACTCTCTCTTTCTATGAAAAATGAATCAAAGAAATGGTTTCCTCACTACCCGATTTTTTTCCTTTTTTTGGCATTTCAAGATCGGGAAATCTTTAAACAAAACTTATTACACAGCTGAGGAAGATCACCCAATTTTCTTGATTTTAAGTACCACTGCTTGCGATTGTAGTTGTAGTTAGTTAGGTTTAAATAAGACACCGTTAAACAAATATTTTATAAAAAATGAATAAATTAGTTTTACCAGAATATACAGCATTATTTCCACGAGTGTATCAAGCATCAGCTTCACCTTTCTGCCCATCTTCCCGACTTGTTATTGCATCAACTCGCTCTTGCAACTGAAAGCAGCGGATAATTTAACATTTTATTTTTATAATATAACTAACCGAAAGTACAAAATCTAAACAAACTCACTTGTAAGTATTTTAACTTTTCTGCAGTCAATTCCTCGGTCAAGGTAGTTAACCTTAATATGACCAAAAAAAAATCAAAACAAAAGCATAATAAAGAGTAAAATGCCATTTTCGTCCCTGAGGTTTGGCCAGTTTTGCGACCTTCTTCCAAAAGTTTGTTTACCCGCATCTGGATCCAAAAGGTTTGAAATCTTGCCATTTTCATCCTGCTCGTTAACTCCATCCATTTTTCTCCATTAAGCCACAAGGGTATTTCCGTCTTTTTTGCTAACTTAAAGACTGAATATCCCTGAAAAGGACCGAATTGCCCTTTAAGTTCGCAAAAAAGACGGAAATACCCTTAGCTTAACGGAGAAAAAAGGATGGAGTTAACGAACTGGATGAAAATGGCAAGATTTCAAACCTTTTGGGTCCAGATGCGGAAAAACAAACCTTTGGAGAAAAGTCGCAAAACTGGTCAAACCTCAAGGACGAAAATGGCATTTGACTCCATAATAAAAGTAAAAAAAGACACAGTTTAGATGTTAGTTGAACCTGGATTGTAGCTCAGAAACCTTGGTAAGCAGTAAACGTTCTCTATCAGAAACTTCAACCTGAAAAATTGGTAATGAATACCAAATTAATATAGTATTTGAATTTAAAGTAAAATTTGAATTTGTTTACATACAGATCCGTTGTTCTCGGGAGTGCGAGGCAATGGGGGCAATTTCCCATTTTGAGAAGCTGAAATAATAAAAAAAAAAAATTGTCATAAAACTCATTCACAAACAAATTAATATCCAATAGAAATTTCGACTCACCCTCTGCCACCTCAGCTGGTTGTAAGCTATTCAACAAATTCAAAATAAGATCCTGGGGAAACCGAAACAAGGTATTTATTTAAAATCCGAATCCGAAATATCCGAAAACCCGTATCCGAAATATCCGAATTTTCGGATATCCGAAAATCGGATAATCCGAAAATTCGGATTCGGATAGTGATTTTGAGAATTTTCGGATAATCGGATTATCCGAAAATATCCGAAAATTTAATTTTTATTTTTTTCGGATATCCGAATATCCGAAGTATCCGAAAAATATCCGAAGTATCCGAAAAATATCCGAAATATCCGAAAAAATATCGTTAATGTCATGTAATCATGTTTGTAATATTGTATTAGAAGTAAATATGGTGTAATTAATTACCTGTTGAAGTGATGTATGTTGAAAAAGGTTTTGAAGGTGTGGCATTAGGAATGATGCAGGTAAATTGCTATGTACAGAACTGCTATTGTTCTCCCTAGGGATAGGCTGGTTAACCGTAAACGGAAAGAAAAAAAAAAGGAAATTAGAATAAAAAACTTTATGAAGTTATATGAAGAGGAAGTTGAATGGGATACAATTATACAAACCATTTTATTTGAATCGTATATCCAGTCACCCACACTTGCAGACTTCCTCAGTGATGAGTCCTGTTTTAACATATTTAACGCATTAGATAAAAACGTATAGATTAGTCATTTAGATATGAACACTTTGCAAAAAAAAAAAGATATATATTAAAGATAAGATTTAATAAAAGTAAAAATTAATTAAAACACTTTGCAAAAAAAAAAAAAAATTAGATATATATTAAAGATAAGATTTAATAAAAGTAAAAATTAATTAAAACACTTTGCAAAAAAAAAAAAAAGATATATATTAAAGATAAGATTTAATAAAAGTAAAAATTAATTAAAACAAAATACTAGTATACAGATGTTTTCATCATTTGTTGTGTTACATAAAAATTTAAGTAGAAACGGAACTAAACGGAACTTATTTAAACATATTTTTGTATATAACTTTTTTAGATTATATAAAAAGAATAAAGTAATACATAAAGTACATGAGATTATTTTTATAATATATTATAAAAAGCATTAAAGTAATAGACAACTTGATTTTATTTTATACAAAGTTTCACTTAGGGGTTGTTTGACAACTTCTGAATGGTTAAGTGCTGAACCAGTAAGAGGTCTGAACCATTAAGTGCTGAACCAATAAGAAGTAAGACGTCTAAATCATTAAGAGCCAGTATAATACTTAACCATTCAGAGGCAAATGTCTGACCAATTCAGATAAGAGGTCTTAACCATTCAGACTCAGTATAATGCTTAACCATTCAGAGGCAAATGCATGAACCATTAAAAAGTTCGTTAAAGTTTAAATCTCAAACAATAGCGGATTCTTCTTCTTACCTGAGGCGATCGTCGGGGGACTGTACATATCGGAATATCCTTTACAAGATCAAGATCTTCAGATGTCACAGAAAACCGTCCTTTTATTTGTACTAAATTTGCTTTTGATTTTTCATCCAATGATTCCCTGTATCCTGTAGAAAAGTCAACATATATGCATGCGGGTCAAAAAACAATTGTTTCCATTAATATTTAATAATGTGAGAGATAAAAAAAAGAATACCTCCTGTTGGTTTTATTGGAGCAGATAAACTGTTTCCCGAAGCGCGGTTTGGAAGATTCAAAGGACCACTAAAACTGGGAGCTCTCCTTACCAGATGTTTTTTATCGATTGCTTGTGAGCTTTCATTGTCAGACCTGATTAAAAAAAAGAATTAATTATGTAAATCTTCAATCTCCATGTAAGTAATCACATGACTCTAGGGGTGTTCAGAATTCGATTCCGATTCGAAAAATTCGAAACTCGACTTAATTCATTTCGATTATCAAGAATTCGAATCAATTCGAGTCCAGTAAATCGAATACAAATTTATAATTTTAAATTCGATTCGATTGGAAATTCGAATTAAAACTATACATATTTATTTATTATATTTATATATAATACACGTATAACTTTAATTTGGGCTATAGCATAAATTAATCTATAAAGAGTAAATTACGATTTTGGCCCTTGTGGTTATATCACTTTTACCCTTTTAGCCCAAAAAGGAATATTTTAACATCTGAGCCCCCAACGTCTTTTTTTCTAACCCTTTTGGCCCCTAACACTAACCCCATCCATTTTCTTTTAGGGGCCAAAAGGGTTAGAAAAAAAAGACGTTGGGGGCTTAGATGTTAAAAGATTCCTTTTTGGGCTAAAAGGGTAAAAGTGATATAACCACAGGGGCCAAAATCGTAATTTACTCATCTATAAATTATTCTAAGTCTTTTAATAGCCCACTACCAAACCGATTATCAAGCCCATAACTTACACCTAACTTAGCATCAAAATGAATTTACTTGAATTCGAATTTTTAATCGAATTCGAATCACATTGAGCAGTTTTTAATCGAATTCGATCCGAATTCCAGCAAAAAAAAAAAAGTATTCGAAAATTCGTTATTCGATATTTCGATTCCATGAACACCCCTACAAGACTCGATGAAATAAGTAAAGATTACGGTGAAACCTCTCTAAAGTACGAGTTCTTTCTAATTTAGAATGATTTAAGACCACACCCGCCACTAGGGGCCCACTTTGCGTTTGTCGATTTCTTCCCGTTAAAATTCTAGTTTTAGCTGGAATTGCATCTTTATCTGAGGTAGATGGGAGTTGCTCGGTTTTTGTTCTGTTGTTTTCTAGAGTGTTCCCTTTATTACCGTCTGACGTATCACTTTCCGGAGTATTTCTCTCATTGCTCGGGGATTCAGACGGGACCACCTCATCACTGAAACAAGTTTATAAATGTTAGAAACTAATAAACATTAGAGTAAAATGCCATTTTCGTCCCTGAGGTTTGGCCAGTTTTTTTGTGACTTTCGTCCAAAGGTTTATTTTTCCGCATCTGGATCCAAAAGGTTTGAAATCTTGCCATTTTCATCCGGCTCGTTAGATCCCATCCATTTTTCTCCGTTCGGTCGGGGGTACTTCCGTCTTTTTTGCTAACTTAATGGAGAAAAATGGATGGAGTTAACGAGCAGGATGAAAATAGCAAGATTTCAAACCTTTTGGATCCAGATGCGAAAAAACAAACCTTTGGACGAAAGTCGCAAAACTGGCCAAATCTCAAGGACGAAAATGGCATTTTACTCTAAACATTAAAAAAATTAGTAAAAACTTGAAAAGACCACGAATTGAGAACTGGCCTTGAAACAATCTCGCTTGTGGAGTTTAGTTCGCCAGGTGTAGCCTTTGAACCGGATGCATCCTGAAGCATATATCAGTATTTCATTATGATGTACAATTATATGCATTCAAAGGGCATACTAAGAACGGTTTAGATAAAATGTCGTTACGTGATTGGCAGATGAAGTAGCATGCGCGTCATCTTCTTTGGCATCTTGATTTTCGTCATCATCTTGCACCTTTAGCGAAAATTTAAAAAATTAATTTAAAGTCAGTTATATAAGTACAAGAACTCAAGATTAGGGCTGGCAATTTTACACGAATACACGACACGAACCTACACGAACTTAACAGGTATCGTGTATGGCCTTAACAGGTATCGTGTACCAAACAGGTAGACACGAGATTACTTGTTAATTTTCGTGTATAAACAGGTTAAATACCTGTTTACCTGTTAATACCCGTTAGTACACGATAAGAAATTAAATTAAATAAAACTCATCAGCCATGTGCGGTGCGTGTGGGTTCCTTAATTCCTTTCTATTTTCATTCCTCATTCAATTAAAAAAATAAATAAAACCCTAAACTCCCTCTGTAACTCTCAGATAGCATGTCGTGTTCGTGTTTTTGTTCGTGTTAACAGGTATTAACAGGTAATTTTCGTGTATAACAGTCGAACAGTCGTGTTAACAGGTAGTAACATGTAATTTTCGTGTAATCGTGTCGTGTTCGTGTTCGAAAAAAAGGACACGATAAGTTATCGTGTCGTGTTCGTGTATGGGATTTCGTGTATCGTGTCTTATCGTGTCGTGTCTTATCGTGTACGGGTATACACGATATGCCAGCCCTACTAGTCAAGATGCAAATTTAACAAGATGTATAGGATGAATAATACCAAGGAGGCTTTGAATTTTAGATCTTGAATGTCAAAGTTCCAGGCACTAACGCCTCGCTGGTACTCGCTCTGGATATAAGCAACACAAATTACGAAAAGAAAATTAGATAAACATGAAACTATATTTTAAAAATAAAGCTGATTTAATATACAAAGAAAAATCATCGAACCTGTGATATGGCTTCTTGTTCTGCTGACGGCATCTTCTTAAGAGCTAGCTGGGCAGCATCTTTAATCTATGCACATATTTCACAAATTATACGAAAGCTATACAGGCAACAAAAATTAAGGAAAAAAAAAACGTGACACTTTATACACCATAAAACAAGAATTGCAAACCTGGAGAGCTTTCACACGGTGCCACAGTGGCGGCAAGTCAGCAAAAAGCTTCTTTACAGAGAGCTCTGGTGGTTTTGCTTGTTTAAAAAAAGAATGTTTTAACAACTTCTCAGCAGTTGGCCTTTTTGTTTGATCTTTCACCAAACACATCGCAACCAACTCTTTAAAAGACTGTTAAAAAAATATAACACATAAGCGGCTTTCCGTCAATTTTTTCATGTTTATGTAAGAATGTAACATTGCATGCTCCTACAAAATAAATATATATATACACACACACCTTAGAAAACCGTTTATCCCGATCGTAATCAAGTCCAGGGGGTGCATTTTGAATAGTCATCAAGAGAACCTATGACACAAAAGTATAACATAAATTTCCATAATATATACACACATATATATAGAAAAAGTATATCGTACATTACGGCTTAACGTACTTCACGTACAACAACGTGCGTGATTTGTTATATAACATGCGTGATTAATGTTTTCAATATGCGTGATTGTTGTGTTTCAACATGCGTGATTTTGGATTTTTGAGTTATAACATGCGTGATTTTAAAATGAACGTGCGTAATTACCTGTCGTAGGTGATGTACGTTAAGCCGTAATGTACGTTAACCTTCCTCTCTCTCTCTCTCTCTCTCTCTCTATATATATATATATATATATATATATTGATTACATTACTTAAATACTAACCTTCATTGGAGGATACTTTGAGAAAGGGGCGTGACCATGAGCCAACTCAAGTGCGGTAATTCCAAACGACCAAATGTCAGCCCTGTAAATGATGATTATGGTGTCTTATACTCTTATTACCAAATTGTAATTCTTCGCTCAAAACATTAAACATTTATATTTTCTAACCGTAAACAATTTCTAAATAAAAAGATTTAGGTACACTCACTTGAAATCATATCCACTTCCTGGTTGCAGCACCTCTGGTGCCATCCTGTAACATTGAATTAAAATCAAGTCACTGGTGACCTAAGAGATTGAAAAAAATAACCAAAAATATATTTTAAAGAAGTCAGAGTTGGTAGTAGGGCTTGTAAACGAACCGAAGGTTCGGCGAACAGTTCGCGAGCCGTTCGGCGGGAAGTTCGTTTATGTCCGTTCGTTTAATAAATGAACAAACACAAACAAGAAATTTCGTTCGATAAGCTAAACAAACGAACATGAACAGAGGTTGCGGTCGTTCGTGGATGTTCATGAACATTCGGTAATGTATTCATTTATGTTATTTGTGTTCGTTCATTTAAGGGTTTTTTTATGTTATATTTTTTTATTGTTTTTAGTTTTTAAAAATTTAAACCATAGTTAAACTGTAAGCCTCCACCAACATCCCTCATTTGACCATTTCAGTTTCAATTTGTGTTAAAGCTTGACAAACTTCTTAATTTCGAATTATGTTTATGATAATTATGTCAACTATGTTCAGATAGTTATGTTAAGAACTTATATTTTTTTCGGTGGTTTATTCGAATCTTTCTGATGAAAAATGCAAATTTTATTCTAAAATGAATATATAACATTCGTTTGTGTTCATTTGCGTCTGTTTACATTCGGTAAGTGTTCATGAACATGTTCATTTCCTTAGCGAACACGAACAAGAAATCTCGTTTGGTAAGCGTTCGTGAACCATTCATAAACATGTTCATTCCTTACCGAACGAACACGAACAAGGCCTTGTTCTTGTTCGTTCGGTTTGTTTACAGCCCTAGTTAGTAGATCATGTACTAACCAGCAAGGAGTTCCTACAAAAGTATTTCTAGAACGTTGTCTATCCCCTCTATCAAACATACAAGCTGACACACCAAAGTCCCCAAGCTTTATCACCCCATTAGTGTCAAGAAGTATATTTCCAGCCTGGACCAAAATAACGTTGAATAACTTATAATAATAACAAGAGTAAATTACGTTTTTGGCCCCTGTGGTTATATCACTTTTACCATATTAGCCCAAAATAAGAATTTTTAACATATCTGCCCCCATGGTCTCTATAACAAACCATTTTGGCCCCGAAGTCTAACCATTTTGGCCCCCATGGTCTCTATAACTAACCATTTTGGCCCCCATGATCTCTAGACTTAGGTAGGGGTGTAAACGAGCCGAGTCGAGCCCGAGCTCGACTGGGCTCGATTTCGGCTCGTCATGTTTTTATGAAGCTCGAGCTCGAGCTCGGCTCGGTTCGAGTCTACTTATTTGAGCTCAAGCTCGGCTCGCGATTAAAACCTAAAGCTCGAGCTCGGCTCGAGCTATTTTAAGAACAACCTTAGACGAGCTAAAAACTCGGCTCGAGCTCGCTTCAGTATCGCTTAAACGATCCAAAGCTCGGCTCAAGCTTGGCTCGCCAATGTTATCATCATTATTATATATTATACATAAAATAAATAACTTTTTGTTTGGGCTCGTTTAGGCTCGCGAGGCTAATCGAGCTTTGTATTTCAGGCTCGAGCTCGGGCTGGATAACTAAACGAGCTCTATTTCAGGCTCGGGCTCATTAAAGCTCGGCTCGTTCGAGCTTTTAACCGAGCCGATAACGAGTAGCTCTCGAGCCTCTGGGCTTGTTTACATCCCTAGACTTAGAGGCCAAAATGGTTAGTTATAGAGACCATGGGGGCAGATATGTTAAAAATTCTTATTTTGGGCTAATATAGTAAAAGTGATATAATCACAGGGGCCAAAAACGTAATTTACTCTAATAACAATAAGAAGAAGAGTAAATATAGTGACCTTAACATCACGGTGTATGTGTCCATGTTGATGCAAATACTCCAAAGCCTTAAGGGTCTCTTTGAGAATAGATGCGATCGCTGATTCTTCAAAGCCATCTGGATACGCTGTTTTCATAAGATGTAGACATGAACCTTCGGCCATGAATGGCATAACCACCCAAAGATTTTGGTTGACAACAAATGAACAAAATGCTCTTATCACATTAGGGTGGTCTATCAAACTCATTGTTTGGGCTTCCCTTCGAATATCATCCTGTAACCAGTCCTTACACAAGTTATAATCATTACCAAATTTCACTTTAGGTATATTTGCTACACAAGTGATATTGTATATATGTAGTATATAAGCGTGTAAAAGGAAAAAAAAAGACAAAACGGGAATGTGGTTTGTGGGAAAAATGAAGTCAGGTACATAGTTGTCAATAGCGGTCGCTATAGCGAATAGTGTAGCGTATAGGTCGAAGGTCGCTACAGGGTATGTAGCCATAAATAGCAGGATTTCAGTTATTTTTTTTTATTTTTTTTAAATATAAGTAGCGATTAAATATAGCTATAAAATAGCTGGATTTTAGGTTTTTGTTAAATATACATGTAAAATAGCATATATACCAGGGTATTTGGATATAATATACATATAAATAAATTTCTAGTGTATCGTTATTTATAAAATAGCGCCTGCTATTTATCGCTATTCGCTATGTAGAATATAGGTACCTTACCGTTATTTGTTGCTATTCACCATTAACAACTACGGCCAGGTACTTCAATGAAGCCCATGAAGAGAATCAATGCGAATTTGATTATAACTAATATTTGCTTAATATGATGAACTTAGCATCAACTAATGTTTTTCAAGATTCTTAGGTATGTTCAAGTTAACGGATAAAGTACTTTGTTGCTAAATTGCTATATAATCATTGTTATTTTCTCCGGAAAACTAAATGGGATTTTTATGTATCTACTATCTAAATAAACCGCTTGTGGAGGTTAACATCTACAAAAGCATAACGATAAACTATCGTTAACAGCTTGTGGAGATATCAATTCTAACTTTTCCGAAGACACATTGAGACTTACCATAAAAAATTCAAAAAAATCCTAAATTTACTTATTTATGAGAACAACATAATTGTCAAACACATCCCAAAATCACTCAAACTTATTGAAGTGAATCAACTAAAACCCCTGTTCTGCTAGCCCCAATCTTTATACAGGTAAGGCTACTCGGTGTGGTTGATGGAGGATGGGCCTCCACGTCAGCGCCACGTAGGATGGGTGTGAGGATGGGGCAAAGAGAATGGAGCCAAGGAAATGAGGGATGGGCCTAATATATATATATATATATATAGGGTGGGGTTCTAGAGTGAACACTAGTGTATTTGCAAACTGAGTGAACAAATCCTGGCCATTGATCTACACACGTGTATGGCCAGGATCTCATCATCAAATCGTAAAATACACTAGTGTATTTCAACATCAAATCCTGGCCATTGATCTACACACGTGTATGGCCAGGATTAGTTCACTTAGTTCGCAAACTACACTAGTGTTCACTCTTGAACCTAATCCTATATATATGTGTGTGTGTGTGAGAGAGGAGGAGGCACGTCCTCGTCGTCAAGGGTCCGACGATCTCGACGAAGGAGGCACGGCGACGAAGCTAAGGAAACAGAGAGTGGGGTCGCCGCCGCCCCACGACGTCCCTCGGACGACCGCCGTACCAAGTAGACTAATGCGTCTACACTAAAGCAAAGCTCAAAGCACAAATATCACAGATCATAATAAATAAAACTTTATAAACTTCAATGCCTTTTCACTTCTAATGTCAAATGACCCAAATTTAAAATTAAAATTCAAGATCAATGTCAATTCCAACAATTATAAACACAATTACATTAATTAAACTTCATAACATATTCGTGCATTCGATCACGATAACAAACCGGAATCAAAACCAATTCCGATTCAATAAAAAGGAAGCAAAAATGCCCTATTTTTAGTACTATTTAGTTATCTAAATAGCTAAATTGATGCGAGAATAAAAAGTAAAAAGATTAAGGAGCAATGAAATTACGAGATTGCTGTTGATGCGTTCGAGATCCAGACACTTAACGGCGACGACGTCATTGGAGGGAAGATAGATCGCGCGGTAGACGGTGGCACTGGCACCGTAACCGACTTCTTCTAGAAGGTTGTAGTCGTCTGGATTGGTGGTGTAGGTGGTCTGACGGGGGCCCATTAATTAAGGGTGATCTGAAAAGAAGTTGACGGAGAAGAAGACAGACGGTGGTGATTTTATTGATATTGATATTTGGATTTGATTATTATCTTCTTTCTATCTGCACACTCACTCACTCCGAGCACCCTACCGTTCCGGGATTTCACGTCAAACTCCCATTATTATTATTTTTACTAATAATTATTATTTTCTCCTTTTTTTTGACCCAGGATTAAATAAATAAATAAAAATATAAAGTATTGCAATTATTATTACGGTTATTGGATTTTATCACTCCCAACTATTAGCTATTGGATAGACGGGGTGACGTGACAGTTAACGATTGGAGTAGGAATGGCCATGGGCCGGGTATTAGTAATCCCAGGCATGTACCCGGTTGTAATTCTTTGTCCCATACACGGTCCGTTACCCGTCGAGTATCGGGTATACCCATTAATTTCTTAAAAATACTCGTTGGACAAATGTGCAATTTTTACTTTGATGTTTACATAATACACTATTTTAATTACTATAACAAATGAAAATATGATTAATAACTTACATATCATATTCATACCACATATACTAAACTAAATTAAAATGATTACTTAATTAAGTAATTGTACCAGGACCACCTAATTGTATAAAACATCCACATAATAAAGGGTGATAGCTTCCATATCCAATATACATGCTCAAAAATAAGTTAGATGTTCACTAAACACTTGCCAAATACATATCCACATATGACTATAGAGAAGGTAATAAGCACACGTGCTAAATTTATATATATGGAAATCTATAATATGATACTTTCGGGTATTATTCGGGTAAATGGACCGGGTATCGGGCGGGTATCACTAAATCCCATACCTGTACCCATACCCGAATTTTTTCTATTTTTAAGCCCGTACCCGGCCTATACCCATTGGGCTTCGGGTATACCCGGCCCGTATGTTTCGGGTTTCAGGTATACCCGTCGAGCTTGGGCTTTTTTGTCATCCCTAGATTGAAGAATGTTAGGGTAGGAGGGGCGAGTGGCCCTTCCTCTATTAGTTTTAGAATAATGGTGTGGATCTTGTTTTCATTTTGATTATAAACTTGTTTGATGTCTATTTGTGCAAGTCTTTGTCATCAAATGAGATGTTGAAAGTGTGTTTTTATAGAACAAGTAAAGATGAAAGGGTGCTTGTGAGTGTGTCCTTGCTTATTCTTATTAAACTAGATATTGAGCACTTGCTTGTAACATGTTAAGTGAAAGTCATGGAATGTGTAAGGTGTTGTCATGTTAGGATCGGAGGCTGTTATGATAGTGCTTGTTTGTAAGAATTTGACAAATCAATGGATATAAAACAATGTAAAGTGCAGCGGAAATGGATACAAACTTTGTAAACACAATCAAAGAAGAGAATAGTATGATAAACACTTGCTTTACTTTGAGTCGAATGATTACAATGAAAATCAAAAGATTAACAAGCATGCTTACATATCTAAACTCCCCCTCAGCCTGATACTTCAAGGTTGGTTGCACAAGATGAAAGGATTGGACTAAAGAAGAAGAATCCTCTCAGTCAATCAAATGTAACAGCACAGAGTACTGTAACATTTATAGACAGTCCAAACCACTGAAGCATCTCAGCTGACGTCACCATGAAAGTGACATCTAACAAGCTAACAAACTCTATCTACTGATCTATACAACTACTGCTTTGCTAACTACTGATATTACATTACATTACATAAGATGAATAAAACTGCTACTGCATCATTCCACTGCTGTGAACCCAGCAGTACTTGTCATGATCAGCAGTGCTTGACTCAAGGCAGCAGATTGAACAGTAGGGCTTTTAGTCTTCATCAGTCCTTGAGTAGAACAGCAGTTGTAGGTAAGCAGATGTGAACTTCTTCAAAACTCTTAAATGTTCCAACCACTGCTGGAAAGACAAAAGCAGATGGCAGATCAGCAGCATGCTATACATGTTCAAAAGCAGTTATAGGAAATTTTCTTTTTGAAGGATCATCCTCGGTGTAGAATTGTTTCATCTCATTCTTTACAGCATCTAATTCCAATGGATATTTTGCAGCAATAGGATCAAATTTTTCATCGGTGGCTTGAGTTGTTTCGCTTTTTCTTTTGTAAAGCTTTGTGGATGAAAAGTATTTTTTTACAAAAGAAAAAGAGAAACAACTCAAGCCACCGATGAAAAATTTGATCCTATTGCTGCAAAATATCCATTGGAACTAGATGCTGTAAAGAATGAGATGAAACAATTCTACACCGAGGATGATCCTTCAAAAAGAAAATTTCCTACAACTGTTTTTGAACATGTATAGCATGCTGCTGATCTGCCATCTGCTTTTGTCTTTCCAGCAGTGGTTGGAACATTAAGAGTTTTGAAGAAGTTCACATCTGCTTACCTACAACTGCTGTTCTACTCAAGGACTGATGAAGACTAAAAGCCCTGCTGTTCAATCTGCTGCCTTGAGTCAAGCACTACTGATCATGACAAGTACTGCTGGGTTCACAGCAGTGGAATGATGCAGCAGCAGTTTTATTCATCTTATGTAATATAATGTAATATCAGTAGTTAGCAAAGCAGTAGTTGTATAGATCAGTAGACAGAGTTTGTTAGGTTGTTAGATGTCACTTTCATGGTGACGTCAGCTGAGATGCTTCAGTGGTTTGGACTGTCTATAAATGTTACAGTACTCTGTACTGTTACATTTGATTGACTGAGAGGATTCTTCTTCTTTAGTCCAATCCTTTCATCTTATGCAACCAACCTTGAAGTATCAGGCTGAGGGGGAGTTTAGATATGTAAGCATGCTTGTTAATCTTTTGATTTTCATTGTAATCATTCGACTCAAAGTAAAGCAAGTTTTTATCATACTATTCTCTTCTTTGATTGTGTTTACAAAGTTTGTATCCATTTCCGCTGCACTTTACATTGTTTTATATCCATTGATTTGTCAAATTCTTACAAACAAGCACAATCATGACAGCTTCCGATCCTAACAATTGGTATCAGAGCCTGGACAGTCAAATTCGATCTAACAATCAATTTGACATAACAGTTCGGCTCAAAATTCATTGATACTAAGGTTGATTGTATTTAGTTGGAAAACAGAGCAATGAGAAATCATGCTCAAAGTGATGAATCAGAGACTCTGTGAAACAACCAAGATGTCATAAGATTCACAAATCTCAAACAACTAGCGATATCATGCATAAATCACTCATAGTCCCCAGATCTGGAAACTTATCTCGTAACTATGATATGATTATCTTCATTCAAAATTGATTTCAACTGTTGTTATGGAATTTGTGATGATTTCATCATGTTTTATACTAAAGTATGAACCTCAGATTAACAAAACCTATGTTCATAATAAACATTAGTGTTTTGCTAACATAGAAAGAGGGAAATAAAGCTTTAGTCATGAAATCTTATGTGTTAAAAAGCAGGTTGAGAATCCTCAGAAGGACCAAATCAACTCTGTCAAAACACATGAAGAAAATCTGGGGTCAAAACAGTCCAAATCATATGTAATGTGAGAATTGGTAATAAAACATGTACAAATATGGCCAGATCTCTCAAAACATTGCTGAAAATGATTTTTGGACTGAGGATTCTTTCATAAAAACCTCCCAGTAAGTATTTTATTACTTATGAATGGGAAGGGTAAAAGGGGAAGAAGAAAATGAACAAAACTCAAAAGTGTGCTTATCTCAAAGCTTTTGAAACCAAAAGAAAAAGAGTATAAGCATAAAACACTTGTGAGGTCAAAGTTAGGTAAACAGTGGTCATCATGCAACTGTGTGCTTTCATCAAATACAGGAATCGTTCAGGTAACAATAGCATCTCCAGTGATTGACCTTAAAAGAAGAATTTACAATCAATGGTCAAGAAAATGACCCTAAACAATGGTCAAAATAACTTGAGAATGATATGATCATGTTCTTCTTGGAAATCTGTCAGATCCTTTTGATGTTATTTTCAAAACATCCTTTGACTATTTCTTAAGGTGTTTTTCTCAAATAAAACCGGATATATTACTTCATTTTTTCTGAGTAATATATTTTGGACTTTTACTCATTTTTAATCGTGAAAGTTTTCTCACCGGTCAGGATATAATTTCCTTATTTTTGTGTGAAATTTCTATCCCTAAATCTGATCAAAAGGAAATGGCACACATGTCATAGTCATGTTAAGCTCAAGTTTGTTTGTCATTGATCAAAAATTGATTGCAAATTGATTTTCAACTACTAAGATACTCATGTTCTAATTCAAATAATTAGACACAAATTGAGTAGCCTTGGTAGAAAAGACTTCATCATCTGGAATGCTGAACCACTGTCAGGAATAATGAGCATGTGGCAAAGCCTTGAACAAAGATTTCTGAAGATAACTGCTGGCAATTTAAACTTGAGAATTTACATCCAAAATGTAAATTGTTGAGTATAGCATTTCTGAAACTAAACAGATGTTGGACACGATATTGTGTTTACACAAGACAAAATCAATACCCACATCTGATCAAGCAGATGCTAAAATTATCTGTCAAAAGTTAAAACATTGCTGCACTAACAGTTGTTGTACTAATGGTTTTCATTTTTCTACCACTGTTCTCCCTTAACTGCTGTCGTGCCTTAACATCTACTCCCTAATATCTGTCCACTGCTAAAAGTCAACCTCTGTTCTCATTTTCCCTTAATAAGCACTGATGATTCAAAATCAGTGTTGTATCCACTGATATGCTATCCACTGATGTAGTAAAAACATCCACTGATGGTAAAAATCACCCACTGGTTCATTTATTACCGTTGTAACCACTGATTTGTTTCATCAGTGCCCCCCCCCATAACAACTGTCCTCAATTATTTACTCTTTCATCAGGGGTTGGCACGTGGTCAGTTTTTAGTCGTCAGATCATTATAACCGCTGCCACGTCAGTATTCACTTTTTCCCTAAAATAAAACCCTGATTAAACCCAAACAGGGGCTCACACTGTCGAATTGAATTCCAAAAATTCTCTTCTCAAAGCAGTTTCCCACTCTTCTTCACAAAAACGCTTTTCGATCTTCTTCATCAAAAATGACGAAATCAAAATCGAAACCAAAATCAAAATCATCTTCCTCATCCCCTCCTAAAGACGCCACTCAAATGGCTGTTGAACCGAGCGAAATACCATTCAAAGCTCCTCACAACTACTTGGGTATTCTCACAAAACCCTCATTCAACAACACCTTCGACGCCATCATCAACACCTTATCTGCATCAAAGTACAAAACTTTGATAACCGCAGATGCTCCCATATACATAAAAACCCAGAGAGAGTTCTAGAACAATGCCACCCTTGAAAAACAAGGAGACACTGTCACAACCATCAACTCCTCAATACAGGGTAAAAAGATTCAAATCACTCCACAATCAATCTCAGAAGTCTTTAAACTCGGTGATCAAAAAGGTAAAACTTCTTTATCTAAAGACGAGTTGAAAACTGATTTTCTGGGAAGAGGGTATGCAGTACAACCAACAAGAGATACCTTACAAAAAGGCTATTTCCCTTCTACACCCAGGTTTTTATTTCACACTCTTTTAATGTGTGTCTCAAATAAAACAACATCTTTTAATGAAATACCATTAAAAATCCAATGTCTGAGATATGCTATTTTGAACAATGAAGATTTTAATTATTCCCAGGAGATTTTTGATGATATGGTAAAAAATGTTGACAATAAAGCTTTTCTGCTCTTTCCAAGGTTTTTAAGCTATTATTTTGAACAAAAATTTGAAAAGAAAGATGCAGAATTGCTCAAACAAGGTGCTCCTCTAAAATAAACTGTTTAACACCAGAAACATTCTCTAGAATGTTGGCACCAATAAAAACAAAAGCAGAGGTGCCTGAGCAGAATTTAGCAGATGAAACTGCTCCTCAGGTATCTGCTGCTGAGTCCACTGCTCCAGGTGATCAAAGCAGCACACCCACTGTTTTGAAACCCACACCTGCCACCACTAAAAAGACAAAAAGAAAAACATCCAGAAAGCCCACCAAACCCAAAACAAAGGCACCCCTGGAAGATGAGATCCCAGAGTCAATGCCAGTGACAGCACAAAAGTCACCAATAACCACTGCTGCTACTTCCTCACAGCAAATGGAAGAAAGATCTCAACCCTTGCCTCAAACTCCTCCTGCATCCTCACAAAAGGATCAGGTTGTAAGCACAGGGACCCCACAATATGAAGCTCTGGACCCACCCGGATCCATCTTCCACAGTCCTAATCCCAAGGACATGTCTCTTTCTACACCTTCACCCTCACCCTCCATATTACCACAATCCATGATACCTTTGTTGCATACAGTTGGTATTACTCAGACACAAACCAGTTCCTCTCAAACACCTATCACTGAGAGTATACTCCCACAAGTGACTGGGTCTGATGTTGATATCTCTGTTATCCCAGCAACAACTGAGGAGGTTACACTGCAGGAATTACAATTAATTCCTGTCAGTAGTTCAAGTGGAGCAGCCACTACAAATGTTGAACCCACTGGTTTACATTTGGACAGTGGTTACATTCATAAGACTCCCTTGAAGGCAATTTCATCAATAGCACCACTGAGAACCACCAGTGAGATTGTTTTAACTACTTGCAACATCAAAAGGTTATCAAGTGCTGAAGAAAGAAGTCCCCAGTACCAAGAACAAGGGGCATCAATGGCTGACTTTTGGGACTCTGTTCCTAAGTCATACATTGGTAAAACCACTGCTGGTGGGGATTCAGATGATCCTGTTAATTCAGGTGATGATTCAAAATATCAGGAATTGATGGGCAGGGTCGAAAACCTTGAAACCTCTGTTGCTGAAATAAAGGATATGGTGCAGCAGCTGTTAAAAGCTCAGAAAGCCCAATCCACTGCTCCTCCAGCTCAAGCACCTGCTCAACAGGCACCTGCTGCAAATGAGTTATGGAACATGTTCCAACCACTGCTTGAAAGACAAAAGCAGATGGCAGATCAGCAGCATGCCATACATGCTCAAAAGCTGACAAATATGGTGGAATCAAGGTTCAAAGATACCCAGGCAGATATCAAAGCTATCAAAGCTCACATTCAAAGTGTCCTTTAATCAAGACATTCACAAAGTTAGTAATGTCAACTTTACTAAATGCCCGTATCATAGTACAAGGCTTTTGTACTATATGTGTCAACGCACGAAATGTTGTTAACCATATCTATCATTTAATTTGGGGTAACGTGTATTTCACGATAACCCTATGTGTTGTTTACAACACTTTAGCATGCTAAGCTATTAACACACTTGCACTTACCGGATTTGCGATCAAGCCTCGAACCGAACACACCTTACTCTTTAACCCTGAGCTCTGATTACCAACTTGTAACATCCTAGTTATTATTTTAAAGATTTTCGTATTTTTAACGAAAATAAACATGTAGTTAACGTTAAGTATCCTTAGAAAATACGAGTTAATTAAAACTTTCACAATTTCCAAGTACACCGCCTAATGTGACAAAATTCGTCGTTTAAAAATATCGATTTACAATGTGCGGAAGCGTGAATCTTTATAGTGTTCGGTTCTTCGATGATGCTTGATCGTCTTCCGGCATCCAAAATGTACCTACATTTCATAAACATGAAATGCTTTAGTCATACAGGACTTAAAACGCGTCTAAACGAGTTCGAGAAACAATTGATAACAAAAACAAAGTTTTCAACCTGACCTCCACCGTAAATTACGGTGGCACCGTAATTTACGGTGGCCACTGGTAGTACAGGCCCCTACCGTAAACCAGGAGGGATCCACCGTAGCATTTTTCAACTCCACCGTAAATTACGGTGGACACCGTAATTTACGGTGGCCCCTGCATCAGCAGGTCTGCAGCTTAGTTCAGCTATGCCAGTTTTTACGGAAACGGCCATAACTTCTTCGTTATTGATCCGTTTTACCCGATTCCTTTTCCTACGCGTCCGTAATTTAATCCTCCATCTTATGAGGTTAAAATCCGACATTCGACTTAACAAATTTTAAGACTTCTAAGTCTTCGGCTTATTTCCCCTTTTTGCCAATTTTGACCCGTTTGTGATTTCACCATCAAACATGTTTATTTGGCCCTTATATCACATATACTTCTTCGACTTATTGTTGCCTATCATATTAGATTTTAATCGCCGGTTTAATTACTCAAATTAAATCAATTTTTACTCGGATGTTTATTTTGACCCGTTAAGGGTATTTAAGCATTTTCAGGCCTAAAAACGCTTTCGATTTCTTCTAGTATTCCATCACCACATTTCTTACCCTATAATACCCCACCTCGACTGCATTTAAGGTGAGTTTATTATGGTGATCTTATATAACCCAAATTTTACCTCTAAAATCAATATTTTACGGCAAAACTCAATAGTGCCGTTTGACTAAAAACAATACCCCCTTCAACTTCTATACTTATTCTAAGTATTTATCTTATCGCAAAACTCGTTTCCAAACAACCTTTAAAGGTTGTTTGTTCAATTTAGCCTACAAGGGCATTTTGGTCGATTTTGGTCCTTCTTTTACAATGAAGGGCTATCACCAATTATTCGACCAAATTAGTATTTTTACATACATCATAAATAAGCGTACCTGACTCGGGTCAACAAATAGACCCGATCTTAATACCTTGCTTTATATTCGCTAATTAAGAACGGTGCGAATATCCATTGGATATCTATTCCTGTAAGCTTATGACTCGACAAAAGAATCATTAGTCTATATAGTCAAAAGGTGTTATCTACACCTTTTGACCCGTTTGGCCGAATTGACCATTTATCTTTGATTTTCTTGTTCCGTTCGATTACACGACGGAACATCATATTTCAATTGTTTAGACACCTCATTCATAATTTATATGATAAGAAAACATTCCACAATTTAAGACTAGTGTAAGTTATACTTACCTTGCATCCGAATTATGCTTTTCCGCCATTCTTACTTCGTTTGACCCGCTTCCTTTCCAAGCCTCTACCTAGCTTGTCAAGCGTCAAACTATCATCATAATTCGTAAGACGGTTATATTAGTCATCATTAATTATGACTATTCCATCTTACATATTTTCTATCACTATTATCATTCGATCTTATTAATGGTCGGTTTGACTATTAAAAGTCAAATCACCAATTAACACATATGATTGCACTATCAAGTTTACAAGACTCAATTAGCACATTATCAACGCTTAGTTCTCATTTAGGCATTTTAACAAACACCTAATGTGCATGATTTTACATATTTACTAACTAGTTCCTAACTAGTTATTTTTACCAAGATTAACATCCAAAATTCACCACTATCACTTATGATCAATTACTCAAACTTGCAAGTTGTTCAAGTATCTTGCATCAACTATCAACTATGATGATTTCTTGCATAAACATATCATCATCTTCGCTACACAATCAAAACCCACTTAGCACATAAGAGGGTAATTATCAAATTCCTAGTTTTAGTACTAATTCTTCAAGTTTTCAACTAGGGTTTGTTTCTAAGCATGAATCTCATCCTAGTTTCACCCAAACACCAATCATTCAAGCTTCAATTTCGATCTTCACAAGTTCATCAAAAATCTCAACTTCATAAACATCAAAAATTTGACATACCTTACGATCCCCACGACTAGGTGATCGTTTCTACGTATTCATGCATCGATTTTGACCTTGAATCAGGCTTCAATTTGATGATTTGTTGAGTTCTAGGGTTTTGGCTCCCTTTTCCTTTCCCCTGGTCGCCCCATGCACACACAACATACTAAGTGTGTGTTGTGTTTTATTTATTTGATTTTATTAAACCTAGTTTGCTCACTTGACAACTTTGGCCCCTTGTGTTTTATCTTTCATAAAAAGGGTTATTATCCATGTTTTCTTCATTGTTTTAAGACACCTTTTTAACTAGGTTAATATTCCTAGCTATTTGGTGAATTCAGGAAAGTTATGATTAAGTTCATTTTAAGTCCCGTTAACTCGGGCCTCTCATAACTTTATTTCCTTAAAACATCTATTTACATTTTATTTAATATTAGATTTATTTATTTTAAATCCTAATATTTACCGGGTTACCGTTACTGCTAACAGTATTTTACCCGTGTATTAATAATAAGGGGTTTTGATTACCAAACCCGATTTCGGGGTGTTACAAGTCTATCCCCCTTAAAGAGGTTTCGTCCTCGAAACCTTTTATGATATAACTCATTGAGTTTAAACTCAATGTATTTTGAGCCGAGAAATCCTTTAAACATTACTTATACTCTTAGCCAATTGTTAGTATTACCAGAAAAGTATGGTAACATCTTTTTGGCTATTAATTGTCTACGTACCTCTTACGACATAGTGCAATTCGAAATTACGTAATCTCGTTATTTCCACTAGTTTAGTTACTTAGCGCTATTCACCACTTCCATATATTATCGAATTCTTTATGGATCCGTTACCTTGACCCATTTAAAGGTCTTTAGTGAAATCATTCACTTTTAACAACAATTTCTTTTGTTTTCAAATTTATTTATTCGGTTTAGTTATACCGAATCCATCGCTTATAAACAACCAAAATTACTTTAATGAACTTAACCGTTCTCACTAACTAGACCTTGTAGTCCAGTTACTTTTACCGTTCGTTTAGTGATAATGTGATTCCACTTCACGTTGCATTTCTTGACTGTGATCGTGTCACGTCATGTTTAATTTTTATCAACCTTCCATTTTCGAAAATACCTCTTTTCGAATATATTGTCTTGCGCCTATCAGTGTCAAGACTTGTATCTTTCATGCTTACTATTTAAATTCTTATCAGAATTTATGTTTGTAAGAACATTATTTTTTACTAAAACCGAAGTTTTAGTTTTAGGATCTTTTCTTTATCTTGTGTCAATCATCCATACCGAGATATTGACAGTCCGTAATTCAATCCTTTACAGTCTTAGTTTTTATGCGGGGATTCTTAACTGATTTCCTTGCTTTATTCCGTCTAACCCGTAGGTTTATCACTTAGCCTTATGGGCTATTTATTATTATTATTATTTTTTTTTATTAGACATTCACCTCTTTAAGGCGAAGTCCTTATAACTTCTTTCCAATCATGACCCGTGGGTCGTTTTGGCCCCGTAGACCTTTTGCTCTAATTAATACCTCGTAGGTTATGATGATCCCGTAGATCATCTTTTATTCGAGTCTTCCTTCAAATGTGTATACATTTATATACGCATACGGCGTTAAGGCACCATGTTTTTGCTTAACATCATTTATTATCGTTTTGATATTATCTTTGACCTTGACCATAGTCTAAGGCTACATTCGTTTCTTTTCGGGCACATTTTCCGACTTTATGATTTCTCACGTCATTTATGCGTCGGTTTATCTTATGCTCACCATTATCCAGTTTACATACATTCGTGTTTGATTATGTCCCATTGCCGGGCTCATTATTCTCTTGCATTTAACACTACCTTTATCTGGCTAGTGCTCATTTGTGCCATTCGGCGTTATATTGTATTCAACATGTTTGACCTATTAATGTGAAATCCATCACTTATAAACAATCAACTTTATTCTTTATTTGACCCATTCGACTTCGAATAGTTGAACATATTTACTCACAATTTCTATATACGAGATTTTATAGTCATAACTCGTAATCCGCGTTACCTTGATCTTTCTACCCGCGTTCACGTCTCTTGGTTTACGCATGTGTTTAATTCTTACCCATCCACCGGGTGTTTTACCGAAATTGTTATTATTGCAACCCTCCCGGTATGCATTAAGACCTCGCTTCGGTTTTTATATTCTGACTTTATCTTTAAGTTCGACGTTTTACAAAAATGACCCGTTAAGGAACATATTTGCATTTTCCGGGTTCGAGTGTAAGTACACCCCCTCCCAATGCATATCTAACTCATCTTACATGTTTACATTCTCCGGGTTCGAGTGTAGGTATCACTCCCTCCCAATATTTGTCTAAATCGTTTTACATGCTTGATGTTTTCTGGATTCGAGTGTAAGTACACTCCCTCCCAATACTTGTTTAAATCATTTTACATGCTTGATGTTTTCTGTGTTCGAGTGTAAGTACACTCCCTCCCAATACTTGTCTAAATCATTTTACATGCTTGATGTTTTCTGGGTTCGAGTGTAAGTACACTCCCTCCCAATACTTGTCTAAATCATTTTACATGCTTGTTTGTCCCTTCACCCGGGCTCATTATCCTAATGTAATACGCTCCCGTCACTTGGTTGTGCGTTTACATTATTATCAAATATTTTGCTTATCTGATTCATTTGGGTACTTTTCAATTAGTCCCATTCACCCTGCCCTTACTACATCGGATGTAAACGTGTCCGCCATAAGAAGTTCATGGTATCATATGCCATTACTTACTTGGCCAGAGTAAGCGATTAACACATGACACGCATGACCTTTTTACAGTTTTCACATCACGCCCAATGTAAGTAATACCTCTATCTGTTTTTCTTGGAAACAATATCCCGGATAGGTTTTCTATTTAGGTCTTTCCAAGTTTTCAATCTACATATGCAACTTTCAATCTCTACATATCTGTTGCATATTACTATTTATGCAATGATTTAAAACGTGCACCTGATAATGCTTGCCCCAACGGGCTTCTCTTGCCATTAGCCTTGTTCGCGGTCGTTACGCGATTTTGTCCTTGATGGGCATGTTCCTCTTGTCATGCCTCGGACTGTTCCTTTATCACATCTTGCATTTGTTTAACCTTTGCCATCTTTAAATGCAAGTGTCCTTTAATCAAGACATTCACAAAGTTAGTAATGTCAACTTTACTAAATGCCCGTATCATAGTACAAGGCTTTTGTACTATATGTGTCAACGCACGAAATGTTGTTAACCATATCTATCATTTAATTTGGGGTAACGTGTATTTCACGATAACCCTATGTGTTGTTTACAACACTTTAGCATGCTAAGCTATTAACACACTTGCACTTACCGGATTTGCGATCAAGCCTCGAACCGAACACACCTTACTCTTTAACCCTGAGCTCTGATTACCAACTTGTAACATCCTAGTTATTATTTTAAAGATTTTCGTATTTTTAACGAAAATAAACATGTAGTTAACGTTAAGTATCCTTAGAAAATACGAGTTAATTAAAACTTTCACAATTTCCAAGTACACCGCCTAATGTGACAAAATTCGTCGTTTAAAAATATCGATTTACAATGTGCGGAAGCGTGAATCTTTATAGTGTTCGGTTCTTCGATGATGCTTGATCGTCTTCCGGCATCCAAAATGTACCTACATTTCATAAACATGAAATGCTTTAGTCATACAGGACTTAAAACGCGTCTAAACGAGTTCGAGAAACAATTGATAACAAAAACAAAGTTTTCAACCTGACCTCCACCGTAAATTACGGTGGCACCGTAATTTACGGTGGCCACTGGTAGTACAGGCCCCTACCGTAAACCAGGAGGGATCCACCGTAGCATTTTTCAACTCCACCGTAAATTACGGTGGACACCGTAATTTACGGTGGCCCCTGCATCAGCAGGTCTGCAGCTTAGTTCTGCTATGCCAGTTTTTACGGAAACGGCCATAACTTCTTCGTTATTGATCCGTTTTACCCGATTCCTTTTCCTACGCGTCCGTAATTTAATCCTCCATCTTATGAGGTTAAAATCCGACATTCGACTTAACAAATTTTAAGACTTCTAAGTCTTCGGCTTATTTCCCCTTTTTGCCAATTTTGACCCGTTTGTGATTTCACCATCAAACATGTTTATTTGGCCCTTATATCACATATACTTCTTCGACTTATTGTTGCCTATCATATTAGATTTTAATCGCCGGTTTAATTACTCAAATTAAATCAATTTTTACTCGGATGTTTATTTTGACCCGTTAAGGGTATTTAAGCATTTTCAGGCCTAAAAACGCTTTCGATTTCTTCTAGTATTCCATCACCACATTTCTTACCCTATAATACCCCACCTCGACTGCATTTAAGGTGAGTTTATTATGGTGATCTTATATAACCCAAATTTTACCTCTAAAATCAATATTTTACGGCAAAACTCAATAGTGCCGTTTGACTAAAAACAATACCCCCTTCAACTTCTATACTTATTCTAAGTATTTATCTTATCGCAAAACTCGTTTCCAAACAACCTTTAAAGGTTGTTTGTTCAATTTAGCCTACAAGGGCATTTTGGTCGATTTTGGTCCTTCTTTTACAATGAAGGGCTATCACCAATTATTCGACCAAATTAGTATTTTTACATACATCATAAATAAGCGTACCTGACTCGGGTCAACAAATAGACCCGATCTTAATACCTTGCTTTATATTCGCTAATTAAGAACGGTGCGAATATCCATTGGATATCTATTCCTGTAAGCTTATGACTCGACAAAAGAATCATTAGTCTATATAGTCAAAAGGTGTTATCTACACCTTTTGACCCGTTTGGCCGAATTGACCATTTATCTTTGATTTTCTTGTTCCGTTCGATTACACGACGGAACATCATATTTCAATTGTTTAGACACCTCATTCATAATTTATATGATAAGAAAACATTCCACAATTTAAGACTAGTGTAAGTTATACTTACCTTGCATCCGAATTATGCTTTTCCGCCATTCTTACTTCGTTTGACCCGCTTCCTTTCCAAGCCTCCACCTAGCTTGTCAAGCGTCAAACTATCATCATAATTCGTAAGACGGTTATATTAGTCATCATTAATTATGACTATTCCATCTTACATATTTTCTATCACAATTATCATTAGATCTTATTAATGGTCGGTTTGACTATTAAAAGTCAAATCACCAATTAACACATATGATTGCACTATCAAGTTCACAAGACTCAATTAGGCACATTATCAACGCTTAGTTCTCATTTAGGCATTTTAACAAACACCTAATGTGCATGATTTTACATATTTACTAACTAGTTCCTAACTAGTTATTTTTACCAAGATTAACATCCAAAATTCACCACTATCACTTATGATCAATTACTCAAACTTGCAAGTTGTTCAAGTATCTTGCATCAACTATCAACTATGATGATTTCTTGCATAAACATATCATCATCTTCGCTACACAATCAAAACCCACTTAGCACATAAGAGGGTAATTATCAAATTCCTAGTTTTAGTACTAATTCTTCAAGTTTTCAACTAGGGTTTGTTTCTAAGCATGAATCTCATCCTAGTTTCACCCAAACACCAATCATTCAAGTTTCAATTTCGATCTTCACAAGTTCATCAAAAATCTCAACTTCATAAACATCAAAAATTTGACATACCTTACGATCCCCACGACTAGGTAATCGTTTCTACGTATTCATGCATCGATTTTGACCTTGAATCAGGCTTCAATTTGATGATTTGTTGAGTTCTAGGGTTTTGGCTCCCTTTTCCTTTCCCCTGGTCGCCCCACGCACACACACACACACTGAGTGTGTGTTGTGTTTTATTTATTTGATTTTATTAAACCTAGTTTGCTCACTTGACAACTTTGGCCCCTTGTGTTTTATCTTTCATAAAAAGGGTTATTACCCATGTTTTCTTCATTGTTTTAAGACACCTTTTTAACTAGGTTAATATTCCTAGCTATTTGGTGAATTCAGGAAAGTTATGATTAAGTTCATTTTAAGTCCCGTTAACTCGGGCCTCTCATAACTTTATTTCCTTAAAACATCTATTTACATTTTATTTAATATTAGATTTATTTATTTTAAATCCTAATATTTACCGGGTTACCGTTACTGCTAACAGTATTTTACCCGTGTATTAATAATAAGGGGTTTTGATTACCAAACCCGATTTCGGGGTGTTACAACAGTGGACTCACAATAAGCAGCAGTTTACACTTTGTTTTCCCCTTGAAAGTGGCTCAAACATCTGATATGCTCCAAAGTACTGCCTCTATAAACATCTGCTTACCTACAACTGCTGTTCTACTCAAGGACTGATGAAGACTAAAAGCCCTGCTGTTCAATCTGCTGCCTTGAGTCAAGCATTGCTGATCATGACAAGTATTGCTGGGTTCACAGCAATGGAATGATGCAGCAGCAGTTTTATTCATCTTATGTAATATAATGTAATATCAGTAGTTAGCAAAGCAGTAGTTGTATAGATCAGTAGATAGAGTTTGTTAGGTTGTTAGATGTCACTTTCATGGTGACGTCAGCTGAGATGCTTCAGTGGTTTGGACTGTCTATAAATGTAACAGTACTCTGTGCTGTTACATTTGATTGACTGAGAGGATTCTTCTTCTTTAGTCCAATCCTTTCATCTTGTGCAACCAACCTTGAAGTATCAGGCTGAGGGGGAGTTTAGATATGTAAGCATGCTTGTTAATCTTTTGATTTTCATTGTAATCATTCGACTCAAAGTAAAGCAAGTGTTTATCATACTATTCTCTTCTTTGATTGTGTTTACAAAGTTTGTATCCATTTCCGCTGCACTTTACATTGTTTTATATCCATTGATTTGTCAAATTCTTACAAACAAGCACAATCATGACAGCCTCCGATCCTAACATTTCATGAGAAATTTATATCTAAAATGAAAATGTTTATGTGTAGCCGTGGGAATACATGTGTATATATATGTATGTTCATTATGCTGAAGTTTAGTAGTTAAAAGTATCAAGTATGTGGTATGATGTTGGTTGTTGAACTTGGATCATTATTTATGGCAAAACAACAAGTATGTTCACGAGTGTATGTGTTTGTGTTGATGATAAGAGTATACTTGAAAGCGCTTGAATTCTGGTTTGTTTGGAAGTGATTTTTGTATGATGAGGGATATGTTCAAGTAGCATGTTATTCTAAAATGAGGAAATTGTATGTATGTATGTTGGTCGTGGGGTGTGGATGGATATTTGATGATGTTTATGTGTTTGTAATGGTATATTAAACCTAAGGTCTATGTATTATGGTAAATTTGGTATGATAATATTTGGGATTTGTAAAGTGTATTTTTTATACATGGTTTGCATGTTAAATATGTTCTTGCGAAATGGTTATTTAGTGGATCTAAGTATGTGGTTGGACATAAGGATCACCAAGCGGAGTGATTATAAGTGATGATGATCTTGGTATGATCATTAAGGGTTTTGTGATATTTTTTTTTTTAAGTTTTAACATAAGACTTGGTGAAATTTTATGAAAAAACAGTGTTTTATATAAACTCGGGTTTTAAAAAAACATACAGGTATTTTAGTTTAAAGTTATCGTTTATGCAAAATCAAGCTTTAAATACTCGCTAATGCGTCGTAACGTTTAACACTTTTTATTAAAAGGTTAACATCTCGTATTATCTAAACAAATTTGGTGAACGACTTGTTGGCTAGACACATTGTTAGGCCTTGTTGTCTTATATGGTTTAGGACACTTGTAGGTTGCGATCATTATGTTGCTTGAACATTTGTTATTACTAGCTTTTGCGTGGAACGCTTAGGTGAGTTTTCATGACGCCTTTATTTTTAAATTGTTTATTTAAAATTGGAGGAATTACATGCCTGGTACAGGGTATGGTAGTTGGGGATGGAATCCATTCGGTCTATTATGCGCGCATAAGTTTATTGGTTTAAGCTCGGGAAGCCCCCGTGGTGGTAATTCATTTTAGTAACCATTAGTCTGTGGAGAGCACGGAACATTCAAATAGATTTATTGGGTTTAATAAGGCCCACCCTTGGTTAGTTGCAACCTTGGGTGCAACTGTGTCCTACTTGTTAGACGTCGCCATGGTGTGCGATGTGACGAGACAACATTGTTATGGTTTGGTTACGGGCTTATGTTTAGCAGATACGTCATTGTTTTGCAAGATTATGATTTGATCATCGTGATTTCCATAACTATTCATACTAAATTTTTATCAAATAAGGCTTCATTTGTGTCATTTTAACCCTGTGAACTCACCAATATTATATTGACATTTTAAGCATGTTTTTAGGTAGAGCAAACTTTCGTTTTGCTCCCCGTGGTTTGGTCACTTTAACGGTTTTGCCCCAAACCTTTAAAAATAGTTATTTTCCTCCAATAGTTTGCTATGGTTTTTCCATTTTGCTCCCTGCGAGGAGCAAAATGGAAAAACAGACAATTTGGATGGAGTTAGAGGCGGGGAGCAAAATGGAAAAACCATAGCAAACTATTGGAGGAAAATGGCTATTTTTAAAGGTTTGGGGCAAAACCGTTAAAGTGACTAAACCACAAGGAGCAAAAATGAAGTTTACTCTTTTAGGTAAGTGAACGACGGTTCACAGCTCAGGGAGTTCTTGCGTGCATCATAGGCGATACCATTTTGTAGGTTTTGCCTAGTATTTCTCATTCGCATATGGGATATATTTGTCAAAGCCTTGGTTTTATAAACATTGTTTTTTGTTCGGTATTTTGGACAAATTGTCTATCTTGGGTTATGTAAACCTAAATATGTTACTTTGGTTTGTAACTCTTAAACTATTTGTATCATATTGATATTTTAAATCATATTAGATGTTTAATAACCGGATGCTTGAAAATCTTTCGTGTCACGTCTCATGTTTCCGTCTTCAACTGGGTGTGACACAAACCAAGGGATGTGGAGATCGTGGTAAAATCCTTTGGATAAAATTTGAAGTTAATGTTATTTTAATGATTTTCTCTTTTGTTTGTTATACCAAATGTTGATCCTGTAATAAACAAAGCCAATATATCAAAATCGAATTCTCCTCGCATCACACGAGAGAATGCCATTATTATAATAAAAGACGCTTCATTTCTATCTCACCTTTATCCTAGATATTATAATTCTTTCACTTAAAAAAACTCTCTTTGTTTCCTCGTCTTCAGCAATATGTTTTTTTTTGAATTGTATGTTTCATTAACAGAAAACCGACCCAAACCGGGCCGGCACAAGACAAACAAAACTACATATACATGGCTTTACACCAACTATCCCAAGTACAATCTTTATGTTTCGATCTAGACGAGAACCACAAAAAACCTACCACCTTAATCTCGTTGATTATGTTCTCTACCTTAACCGGAGTGGACTCGAAAACAAACGCGTTTCTCGCCTTCCACAGACACCAACAGCCAATCAAGATCAGACCCTGCACCAGCTCCCTCCTATTGTCCGGGACGCCATGATCGGAGTGCAACTCGAGGAGATCCCGAAACGAGAAGGTAATAAAAGAAGGGACTTTACACCAGAGAGCCAAGTACTGCCAAACAGACAAAGCAATCCAGCAATTGGTGAACAAGTGATCGACCGTCTCGTCCCCGAAATCGCACAAAGGACAGGATATATTGTCTACCCCAATGTTTCTGCGACTGAGAGCGACCCTTGTCGGGATCTTGTCCATCTCGCAGCGCCAAGCAAAAATGTTACATTTGAGGGGAACCCACCTACACCAGTCCATGACGAAGCTGATGTTATGATTAGAGCCGGAAACAATGAAATTCCGTACCGCCTTAACCGAGAAATCCCCTTTCGAACCCCCTATCCAAAGCCATTTGTCCGCCACGTCAGAAACGACCACGTCCGAGAGGAGCTCGGTCAGCTGCTGGAGGTCGTAACTGTGACTGACTGACGCTTGATTCTTCCACTCCCATCTCAGCAATATGTTAGTTTAGTGTTTTTTTAAGTTTTTTGTCTATTAATTTTGCCAAAATTACTTATGGTTTAAAGTATTGTAAACGCCAAGTATTAAAGTAATTAAGTTTTTTATACATGTATATAGCATATTCACAAGATTGAGGTCGGTTATATTTTTTTCTTCATGTTCTTAACATGCCACAAGTCAGAGAAAATTTTTTCTTCATCTTCTTCATGTTCATAAGGTTTTTGTGACATTTCTCTTGATCTCGACGGGCAGATTTCCTTTTTCTAGAAGTATCCCTGTCTTCCAGTTCGACGGCTTCGTTAATAAGATATTGAAAAAAAAAATTAAACTACCATCGCTTAAGGAAGAATCATCGTCTTCACTAATATCAATTGGAATGAATAGCGGTGGTATATCATCCATTTTTAGAAAATAGAAGTGAAAAATGGAAGAAGTGAATTTTTTTAGAAAATAGTTGGATGGAGAAGAGAATGGTGAAAAATGGTGTTGTTTTTATAAAGAAAAGTTGAATTTTTTTTATATAAACGGCTAGTTCCATGGTCTGATAACGGCTATATTCCTCAATCAATCCCACTCAAACAATTGGTGACAACACCAAAAAAAAGGACTCACTGATCACCGAAAAAGGGGCGGGGTCATTCACCAATCGGTGAAAGCAAGTCTCTGAAGGCACTCAGCGAAGTACCGAACCATATTGTCCACCTTTAGTAAAAAAGGAAAAGACAGACTTATTTCCCGAACGCAGCGAAAGACACCAAATTCTCCGGGAAGCCCTATCTGATTCATTTAATTGCTTTATTTTTAAAAAATGTTTTTTTTTTTTTTTTTTCATAGAGAGAGAGTCTACAAATCCTTGGATACTCTACGGGACTCTACGGGACATTTAGTCATCTACACTATGTTTGGGCCCATAATGGGCTTGATTTATTCTAGTTGGGGCCAATATGTGGTCCTTAGCTTAGTTGGGTTCGGCCTAAGTTGTCCAAACACATGACAAAGAAATGAAAACACGTCATTAAAGATGTATCATATTATCATTTACGTGTAGTAACAACCAGTGGCAAAGATTGAAAATTTCCACCTGGGGATCTGAATTCACCGGACCTAATATTTGAGGGGTCGAAAACGTATATACCTAAAAAATTCGATACTAAACGTACATACATAACACTACTGAGCGAAAAGTTCGAGGGTCGGACGCCCCTCCCGGCCCCTTGAAAGCTACGCCCCTGGTAACAACTTTGTTTCTTACAAACTAAGTATTGATGTACTCTTACCAAGCTACATATGAGAATCCCACTTATAGACGTTCGTTCGAACGCACGTATGACAAAAATGAATACAAAGAACATTATATAATATGATGTAATACAAGATATAGTTGAAATGGAAGAGAAAATTGTTAGAACATAAAAATAAGGATACCACACCATGTGGGGGTTAAGACTTTAGTATATATTCTTTAAAAGCCAAACTACTTTTGAAAATAGAATATCATGATCAAGGAACACGAATTTAGGACACTTGATCTTTGTAATATCTCTTTTGGATGGTAGTGAGATTCCAAAAGTCTACCATCTACCAAAATATCTTTAGGACTTTTTTGTAACCTTTATTCAATCTCGGCCTCTAAATTTATTCTATATCCGTAACGTCAGTGTCAATATCGAACATGTAGTAGAAGAGCCAATATGGAAAATGGAGTTTCCTTTCGGTACAAGAACTAAAAAATAGCAATGATGTCTTCTTTGAAATATTGATTGCCCCATGATATCCTTAAACTTATTCGTTTGAAAATCCATTATAATAGATCAACACTTAAAACTATACTTTATATATCAAAAACTAGTTTTAAGTGTTGATATGTAACTTAAGGATCTTATGAGGCATAAACATCAAATTAAGTTATGACACTATATGTTTAAGTGTGGAAACTCAACAATTTTTGTATGGTTTATAGGTGGGGTAATTGGGTGTAAATAAATCTAATTTGCTTCTCTAATTGACTCAATTTTTAGTATTATATCTATAGCTCAAACTCAATTACTTTTTACAAGCTGGGTTTATCCTCGACTCTTTTACTGTTTATATAGTTTTTATTATATAGGGTCAGGATCATTTCAGAACCATAAATGTTTACAGAACTCGCAGAACTCCTAATAAAAAATCTTTTTATTTATTTAATTTTGTTATAATTGTATACGAAATACATAACTACAACAAGTAATATATTATTTATTTAATTTTGTTATAATTGTATACGAAATTCTTATTATTTGTGTATATATTTTATGAACCCCAATTTATATATATTAAACCAAAGTCATCATGAACAATAGTGGTTTTGTTGGTGAATTTGATAGTAAATTTAGAAAATGAATTTTTTAATAGATCAATATGTATTAGTATTTATAAATCTGACTTTCTTTTTTATTTGAAAACCAGGATATATTTAGAATCAAATATTTTTAAACCAAACTCACAATGAACAGTAGTGGTTTTGTTGGTGAATTTGATAGTAAGTTTAGAAAATGACTTTTTTAATAGATCAATATGTATTAGTATTTAGAAAACTGACTTTCTTTTTATTTGAAAACTAAGTTATATTTAGAATCAAATATTTTTCTGTTGTGTAAGTTTGAAAATAAAGTTAATTTTTTTGTATTATAAGTTACTAGAATTACCACCCGCCGCAGGGGATTCGTTAGGCAAATGTTTCTCACGTGATCACGAGCGAGTGTGTAAAACCGAGAAAAAAATAACTAAGTCGATATCTGACTCGCGCATTGCGACAGACCTATCAAATGGGGAAAATAGATGCACTGCGACGGGTCAGTCAAACGTGAAAAAAATAGATGAAAAAACGTTGAACCTCACACGCACGTTACGGCGTGTTAACTCGGAAATTTAGAATGACACGTTAAACGGAGAACTTGTGAAAGATGAAAAGTATAGGGACCAAAGTTGAAAGTAAAAAAGTGTTGAGATTAAATTGCAAAAGATGAAAAGCTTTGGGTTGAAATTAAAAAAAAATTAAAAGGGAAATTGAAAAAGATGAAAAATTTTGAATTAGAAGTAAAAAATCAAATTAATTAAAGGGATTAAATTACCAAAGATTGAAACTTTAGACTTAAATTGCCAAAGATTGAAACTTTAGAGTTAAAAAAGAAATCAATTTCATGTAGACTTAAATTATTGCCAAAGATTGAAATTTTAGAGTTGAAAAGAAAATCAATTTCAAATTATGAAAACAAAAGAGATAAATAGATTTATTTAAATTGATGTTTAATATTATTATTATTATTATTATTATTATTATTATTATTATTATTATTATTATTATTATTTTACAGAAGAGATAAATAGAAAAATAAATATGAGAAATTACCAGAGAATGACATGTGTACAAAAAGGATTTTTGTTTATTAGTATAGAAAGATTCAAATAGGAGAAACATTTACATCGAAATAGTTGGTAAACGGGCAACAAGCTGCGCCGCTACCCCTTTTTGAATAAGTTATAGCCAATGATGTTATCGCTGTGGTGCCATAACGAACCCAATCGTTTTCCATACCGCTAACGACGAAGCTTCTGTCATGTAACGTAGGGGAAACGACCAAACTTCCGCCGCGAAGCGTGGAGAATAAAAAACTAGTTTAGGCTTAAGCGTGTGTGGCTCAAACTAATTTAAGCCCGACTGATTTGAAATTTTATTAAGCTGATCTTTAGTAGCTAATGAACAATTTGACTCGTTTATAAAGTATAGGTGTAGTTAGTGGAGAATTTTGGCCCATTGTATTGAGTTGACTCACATTATGAATATTTGAGAATACAAAAATGAAATTATGAAAGAGATCCGGCAGCACCATGAACCCCTTTTGTTGATGAGATTCCATAACTCTACCTAGCATACTTTAGTGTCGAATTTGGTATAAACTATATATGTGTATCTTGAAAACAAGTGTCGCATTAGGTATAAACTATATATATGTATATTTTGAAAACAAACAAAAGGTATAACTAAATTTGTTTACTTGTAAACAATTCACATGTATTTTATGTTGTATACACCAACCATATATTTGTTTACTTGTATACACCAACCATATAATTTTTTTATGAATTTTATGTTTCCTAAGATTAATAATTGAAGTGTGGATAACAACATCAATTATTGTCACCGGGTAAGTCCAAAGATATTTATGAGGTTTGTCCTGAATTGAACGATTCCAAACCTCTAAACACGGCATAGAGATGGGTTTTTATTGACCATATATCTTTCTAGCTTTTTTTTATTGGAATATTGGATTTAAATAACCATAACTTTCACCAATTGGCGATAGCACTCTCAACTTTCGATTTGTCCACATCACTCTCAACTTTCAACTTATTAGCCGATAGCACACCCAAACTAACTAAATTCTAACACAATTAGTTTTTTGCTGATGTGACATTTGTGTGTTGACATGACATCTGAGGTGGAATTTGTTGATGACGTGAAATCTGATGTGGCATCCGACTAACCAATGTTTTAAATACCGGTATAAACCGGCCGGTTATATCGTTAAACCGGATATCGGACACGAGTCTGGTACGATAAAGGTCGGTAAAACCCGAATACGGTATGTCTTCTGTACCGGCGGTAAATCCGGTTCTACCGGTTCAAACCATTGAACCGGTTTGCATTATCTTAAGATTTGATTTCTTAATTTTAATAAAAATACAATATTAAGGTAATATTGATCTTACATATTTTCGGTAATTAATCGAGTTCCTTCTATTCCTATATTTCGTCATTGTTGAAATTGTTACTCACCTCATACAATGCAATATTGTTTTATAACTAAAAAAATATTCTTAAAATGCGTCTGTTTGGTATGGGGTAATGGAATGGACGGGGAAATGGAATGGATGAGGTAATGGAATGGATCATTACTTTTAATTGTTTGGTATCCGAGAAAAGACGAAGGAATAAAATCGGATAGCTATGGTCAACGATGGACGATGAGGGTGGGTGGTGATAGGTGGCAGTTGTAGCGGCAGCGACGGTGGTGGGTGACCGCGGTGGTGGGTGGCAGCGGTGGTCGAAGGTGGTAGCGGCGGTGACGGTGGTCGTAGGTGGTAGCGACGGTGGTGGTGGGTGGTGGGTGGTGGCGGTTGATAGCAGTGGCAGTGATTGGTGGCAGGGACGGAGGTGGGTGGCGACGACAGGAGGTGGCGGCGGAAGTGGGTGACTGTGGTGGTGGGTAGTGGCAACGGTGGTGGGTTGTGGTGTTGTTAATGAATGGTGAAGAGGGAATGAAATGGAAAAAAAAAGAGGGGGATGGATGGAATGATTTTGAGGGAACGGAATGCATTTTGGAATGGACGATTCCATTCCATTGACTCACGAAACATTCTTTTCTTCATTTCTTCACAATGGTCCATTACATTCCATCTCTCATCCCTGCATACCAAACGCTACCTAATAATTTACAATAAAAATTGTTGTTTTTAGATAAAACTATGATCAGTTACATAAATTCTAGTTGAGATTGCATTGTTTTTTTAGATGAATTTTTATTTTATGAAATTTATAGGGTTAACTAGTAACCCGGTTCAACCGTCCGATACAACCCGGTTCAACCGGTTGAACCATTTTAGAGCACAACCCGGTATGACTTAAAAACCGGTTTTTAAAACATTGCGACTAACTAAACTCTAACCCAGATAGTTTTTTGCTGATGTGACATTTGTGTGTTGACATGGCATCTGACGTTGAATTTGTTGATGACGTGACATCTGATGTGGCATCCGACTTGACTTTTTTGATGACGTGGCATATGACTTGGCTTTTTTATGATGTGACAACTGATGTGGCACTAGTTTGGTGACATCAGTGACGTCTCTAAGAATTCATGTACCCTGTTCGAGCTCGAGAAAATGTGTCATTCCGTAATGTTTTATTATTGTTATATTTTAAAATCAAATGGGTATCGGCTCACTAAATATAATACCAATGGGCTAACTTCAAAACCATGAAAATTATTTTGTAAATGAGTCTATCTTGAAGTTGTTTATGAGTATACTATTTAAAAAAAATAACATATATATATGGTGAGTTCTAGAGTGAACTCTAGTGTATTTGTAAACTGAGTGAACAAATCTTGGTCATTGATTTACATCATCAAATCGGAAAATACACTAGTGTATTTTCATCTTAATATTAAGATAACTTAGCGCGAATTTTAAATTGAAGATTTATTATAAATTTTTAGAAAAATAAAAAAATAAATTTCTAAAAAGGATATTTTATTTAAATAACCTCAACTTTTATCAATTGGACGATAAAACTCTCAACTTTCGATTTGTATCACAACACTCCCAACTTTCAACTTATCTTACTCTGGCAATCCCTAACTAATTGAACCCTAACCCTATTAGCTAATGTCAACTGTCACGTCCTCAAAAAATGTCACGTCAGCTGCCGTGTCATTAAAAGGCCACATCAGATGTCACATCACCGAACAAAGTGCCACATTAGCAAAAAAACTAACCGGGTTAAGTTGTAGTTAGTTTGAGAGTGGCAGAGGAAAATAAGTTGAAAGTTGAGAGTGTTGTGGTACAAATCAAAAGTTGAGAGTGTTATCCGTCAATTGATGAAAGTTGAGGTTATTTTAAATAAAATATACCTTTCTAAAATTTGATTAAATTGTAGTAGAACCTGATTTTCTTTTCTTTTTTTTTGTTTTTTTTTAACAAAAAGCAAGGTTATATTACATCTTATTTATTTTTTAATGTTGAATTACAACTATAGCTAGGACTATATATTATATATTTAATGAAATAGAACCTGACCTTTTGCTAGCAAGCGAATTGTATTAGTTTTCTTCATAGAGTTTAGTTCCTTTAAACCTGGTTGGCTGGTTCTGTTAACTTTTTTGAGCTTGCCAAAATATTATATCTTCTTTCTGTATAATCAAATTCTATTATAATAAGAGTGACAGATCTGTGTTTTTTAACTGTAGTGACTTATATTTATATATTTTAATTTTTAAATATTAATAATGTTCAATGTTCAATATTCAAAGTATATGAGGCAAGCTTGTCACACGAGAGTGTTAACTAAAAGATTCTTATAGATGAAGAGATTACTAAACAGAGGGATGTTAGTCCAACATAAAGAATCTAGAGTATTCCCTATATTTTTTTAGTTATTGGGAATATATGATACATCAAAACTTTTATTTTGTCAAAATAAGCAATCATTTGAATATCTAATTATACTATTAATACCAGTGAAAAGATTGATGATGTAATATATCACTTTGAGGCCTAGCTAACAATACAATGAGTGGACGTGTATTTTATCTTAAAATTACATACTACTTAGCAGGTGATAAACTATTTACACAAAATCATAAATTACTATTTAACTAGTCTGTTAATCAGATACACAAACCATGGGATACTAGATTTAAATAACCTAAATTTTCATCAATTACTAATGTAGTGGTGGTTCATTGGCAAAAGCAAAGCCTTTAAACACCTTAGGAGGGAGAGGTCTTAGGTTCAAGTTCCATAGACGACATGTATTAAAAAGAAAGAGTAAATTATGATTTTGGCCCCTGTGGTTATATCATTTTTACCCTATTAGCCCAAAATTGAATTTTTTAACATCTGTGCCTCCATGGTCTCTGTAACTAACTATTTTGGTCACTTAGTCTAACTCAACCCATTACCCTGGTCCCTGGTTAATTAATTGTCACATGCAACTCGCATGATGTGTATATTAGTAAATTCACCTCCCACTTTACCAAAACAGTTAGTCAAATGGTTAATGATAATTCTGAGCTTTAATCCTCTGAGCAAATTCACTAACGTTTTAGCATAGTTCATCAAGGGTTTGTTCAACTTATTTATAATGATATTCCTATAGCTGTAGACAAATTGTTGCAATACATTTAGTAAACTGGAACACATTTTTTTTGTAAAATATCAATGAAAACTTGTAAAAGAAAAACTCAAGAGGCTCAGATATGTTAATAATAATCAAAACAAAGAAAAATTGTTGGTGCATGCATCTGTCGACTTCGTCTTGTATCGAGTCTTGTTGGAATTGACACTTTCAAAGGGTTAGTTTGAAGACAAAAGTTTGAAGATGACAAAAGTTTGAAGAGTGCTGAAAGTTTGATGAGTGCTAAAAGTTTGAAGATGACAAAAGTTTGAAGAGTGCTGAAAGTTTGAAGAGTGCTGAAAGTTTGAAGAGTGCTGAAAGTTTGAAGGCTGAAAGTTTGAAGAGGGTTTAGTTTGAAAGTGTCCTGTCCGTTTGAAGCCATTCCATTTGAAGATGTTATGTTAGTTTCAAACGGAAGGGTCACCTTCAAACAGAAGGGTCATTCCCTATAAATACTCTTCAAACGATTTCATTTGTAATGTTCTAGTTTCCGACGCCGAGGTGCTGTCGAAGTGTCTCTGTGCTGTAAAAGTGTTACAAGATCAATAAACAAGACATTTATTAGTGAATCCAAGCTAAACGAAGACCGAATCAATGAATTCCGCATCTGATTCTGTCTAAGCACTCTTCTGATCGACTCGTTAGGTCGTTTCACGATCCTACAAAAACCGCCATGGCTGCAAACGTCACATTTTCTTCAACGATAGAAGCCTCCAGAAATTACCCCGCCAAGATACGGTTTGTTTCAAGCTTCGTTCGATTCGCTCAGACAACAAGTAGAAAGTCATCATCATTGCCTCTAAAATCTTTGTTGTTTTTTCTTCATAATTTAGCTTTTACGAGAAACAAGACCAAAAGAATACTGATATGTTTCATCGTATTTGAGGGAAATGATATTTGAAAAAGGCAACAAGCACAAAGATGACAGGATCGAAAATGCAAGGTAGACAGAAGACACGAGCATTACATATGGTGTTGAATATTGGGGTGGAATCGAAGATTACGGGCTACGGAGGGGGACTTTCTAAACGAATGTTAGTCTAAGTAAGGAAATGGGCACACCCAACCCTTCCCAACTCAGGATTGGCTTGAGTATGGGAGGTTTGAATGACAGCTTCAAACCCACATCTACAGATCAACCATTGTGAAATTAGGGTTTGAGAGGGAATGGTGAAGAAGATGAAGTGATAAAGGAAAGGCTAGGGTTTTGTTTATAAAGTCAGGAAAGCGGGAGGTGAAGTTACTAATATACTGATCGGAGTGTCGCGCTCCGGTCAAAGATAATATTTATAAACCCTATTTACCCTTAACAAATAGCTAGTGGTAGCAAGGGGTCGAACCACGAAGAGTATGTGGTTTGTGTATGGATTCGATTGAATTATAGAGAAGTGTCACAATTTATGAAGCTTGCTAAAGTATTTTTGTGTTTTCGTTTAATTGAGAGATATGATTTTTAACTAAATGGATTGATGAGAATGATTGACAAATACTACTTAACGATTGCAATAAAAACGGTTGCTAGAACAATAATAATAAAAAGGAATCACGCCCGGCTTCGGTAATTGTTAACCTAGGGTTTCTACAAGTTCTAGTTTCAACTCAAATGCATTCGATTAACGGATTTAGTGTACCGTGACTTAGGTGCTACTAACTATCAACGTCCCGAAGAACGGACAAAAAGACACTTTGTAATCAACACAAGTAAATCCTAACAACGACAACGTACAATTACATATCACCGTTTCACAAAGTCATAACTTTTAACATCGTTCGACAATTCATGAATTCGTAATAAATGTAATACTATTGTCAAAAGTTTCAAAAACCAAACAAAAATTGTCACTAAGATGAAACAAGAACAATTCGAAACACTTGAATTAACAACTACCTACGCCGGGGTGAAACCGAGATGATTAGTCGCTCATGGTTGATGCAACTTGATCACCGGATGCTTGGAATGCGGATGGAGTCATCTTGAAGCTTGTAGGATGGAGGAATGATGGAGAATTAGGGTTTATGGAATGATGATGGTGAAGTGGTGAATGGATTGGATCAATTAGGGTTTTGATGGTGAATTGGGGATTTGATGGTGATTCGGTTGTAGAGATGATAGATGATGGAATGGTTGGTGAATGATTGATGAATATGGCTCCAAGAACAAGTTCAAAACTCAAAAGTGAGTGTAACTTACGAATTGAATGCCCCAAGACCAATTAGAATCGTTCCTATATCAAAGATACCCAATTTTTCGCGTTTCAGGAAACCACAACCCGTCGCCGACGGCCTGGGACCCGTCGGCGACGGCCTCCCTAGTTGCTGAAATCACCCGACGGCTTGTTTGGCTGTTTACGGGCATTTTTTCACGACGGAACTTTCTAGAGCCCGTCGGCGACGGCCTAGAGCCCGTCCCCGACGCCCTCTAGTTTTTCCTGTTTCGTCCGAAACTGTTTTCTTCATAACTTCTTCGTTATAGCTCCGTTTTACTCACCGTTTTTGCCCACGTACTCGTAATTCAGCCCTCTATCATGCCATCTTCCAATATATTCATTTTAAATCCATTAACATTCCCAAAACACATCCAATCTTCGTGATTAACCCGGTTTTGTTCATTTCACATCCCCGGTTGATCCGATTCACGTCCCGGTGCTCCGTTTAGCTCCCGATTAGCTCCTTAAACTCTTTTAGACCTGTAAAACACAAATCCCATTAAAAGTAGGCTATTCAAGATTAAAAGCTATGTAAAAACATCAACTTAAGCACAAACGATAACGAGTTTTCGACCACGTATCACATCCCCACACTTGTCTTTTGCTTGCCCTCAAGCAAATTTGTTTTTCACTTTCACGTGGGTCGAACAACGAATACACTCCCCATTCCCGAGACGAAGGTTAAGGTCAATTGTCATACTAAAGTTCAAACTGTTTACAATTTTCAACATATTTAACGGTTAAGTGACTAATCACAAAAAAAAAATGGTTATCCAAGATTAACCCGCCCGTAAAACTAACAAGTCATGCACATCCCTCACAATGTTCTCTCCACTCGGCTTATAACTTGGCTAATGTGTATAATGTATTAGCACTTCAATCAATTAATCGCTCAAAACCAATTAGAACACGTACCCGCATAGGCTTGCAACTCAATCACTCTCCACCACCGAACACGAATATCAAGCACAAGTCATAAGGTCTTTGAACGGGTCGTAACAGGGCTAGGCTAAGGGTAGGAAATAGGATATTTTAAAGTGGCTAAGGTGATGCAAATTCGATTTTTATTACAAAACAACTAATCTACGCACAACTAACTACCAATATCAAACTAGAAGGCAACAAGCTTTCACCTTTTATTTCTCAACTAAGAACACATATTTTTGTTCTTTTCTCAACAATTTTCTCGTCTTTTTCATAACATTTTCCGATTTTTCTCTTTTTTTTATATGCAAACAAACAAACAACTATACAAACTTGACTCCTATAATCGAATTTCCATCACACGGGTTAAAAACAAAAAGGTTTAAGGTTATGGGCTAAAGGGTGGTCAAACAAAAGGGTTAGGCTCAAAATTGGCTACTAAGGGATAATTTTTTTTGGGTAAGGATATAAAAATGGTGTAAACGGAAAAGGTTTACCTAATGCCTTAATCATTCTCGTGCTTGTATTCGGTCTATGGTCTCAAACGTATCAAAAGTCGCAAGTTCTACAATACGTAGCTAATGGTCCACTCAAACAAAGAAACATGTATATGTAAATCTATGATATAAAAGTGGCTCAAAACCTCACGTATACGGGTATGGTATGTGATATGCATAAAATGCTAGTTCTTTAGGCGAATTATTCCCAAATAACCACCCGCTAAATACCCGTCATGCTATTAATTTGAACTTGACCATGACAAAAGACCAAATGGGTTGTGCCATCCCTCGTTGACTTGGTTACTTGTGCTTTTAAGATCGCTTTTGAAACAAGAAATTTTTGAAATTTTTTTTGAAATTTTCCCCCATCCCCACACTTGAGGTAAACATTGTCCTCAATGTGTAGTGTTTAAATGAACGGGTCAAAATCGAAAATTTTTACTACTCCCCCATCCCCACACTTGATGTACATATTGTCCTCAATGTGTAAGAACTAGAGTATTAGATGCACAAGGGATGTGACACGGCTAATTCCCCCAAATTTTCACCCCGGAAATAAAATACAAAAATACACTCCACTTATAACTAAACTAAGAATCAAGGTAAAAGGAAACGCATGCACCTGATTTTTCGCTTGATGCCCGTGTCTTCTTCTTCTCTTCATAAAACCGGTTGTCTCTCGAACATCTTGTGTAGAAGCATGCTTCTCACAACCATTGAAATTTGTTAGGAGTTTAGTTCTACCGTTTTTATAAAAGTATTACCAAATCATGCGTTAAATTACCTTGATTTTTTTGTGGAAAAACAAATTACAACAACAACAAACCTAACTCACTTTCATAGGAATCACGGTTGCATTTAGCTCATGCAACAAGCCCTTTTAAACCACCCGATAGCTCGGGAGGACGAGAGGTCTCGTGAGGGTTATATAGAGAACACACCCACAACGTTCATTTAACTACTAAATTGAAATAACAAAATTATACAACAACAACAATACTAAATAAACTACGGATAACACTAAAACGAAATGCGAAATAAAATATACAACAACAATTAACTTACCACCTCATGGTGGTCGAATGGCGTGCTTGCCGTCCACGAGCTCCTCAAAATCACCCACCGGTGATTCGTACCATTTGTTGCCAAACGGTCCAAACTTCCTCACCTCCTCTTCCTTTTTCTTTTCTAGAGTCGACTTCTTTGCTTTCTTCTTCTTGACTGTCTTCTTCTTTGTTTCTCCAAACCTACCAACCATAGCACAAACCTTTTTGTTTGGATTCATATCCTTTTTAGGACACTTATCCTCACCGAGTGGGTTAGTAAATTTTGGAAAAACATTTAATTTTAATTCCCGGTCCCCAAACTTCATGCTTACCGTTCCCGTTGCACAATTTATTATGGCATTAGCAGTTGCCAGGAACGGCCTACCTAGTATGACTATCGGTTGGGTGTCCCCAACACACCCAACATAGTCTACTACCAAAAAGTCAACTGGGTAGTAGCAATCATCCACCTTAACAATCACATCCTCCACCATCCCCCTTGGATACGTGGGAGTCTGATCGGCCAATACCACGGGAGTATCAAAATTTTTTAATGGACCAAAATCATATTGGTCATACAAACTCCCGGGCAAGATGCTCACACAAGCTCCAAGATCTAGGAGCGCCCTCTCAATTTTAAATGTTCCAATTTGAATTGGAATAAGAGGATCTCCCGGATCTTGAGCTTTTGGGGGAAGGGCACTCGATAAAACGGCACTCACATGAGATATCAAATCAACCGGTTTGGGTAATTTGTTGTGCCGTTTTTCGATGCTTAACTCCTTTAAGCATTCCACATGAGCCGGAACCTTTTTAATGTCATCTAGTAACGGTAAATTAATTTTAGCTTGCTTAAAATTTTCCCACCCCTCGTCCTTCGGTGGGCACCGTTCTTCACTTTTCGATGCATTAAGCGGGTTAAGTTGATTTAAACAATTTTCACAAAAAGAATTTTTAGTTACGTTTTCATTTTTACTTTGTGAAATCGTTTCGTGTTCATTTTCACTTTCCGGCTCCTCACCTATATTTTCCAATACACCATCAACGAATTGTGGTGGTGGAATGTTTTCAACACTACAAACTTCATCATTTAAAAGAATACTTACCGCGCTAACGCGTGCATCCCTCACGTTGCTTGTGCTAAAACCTTGATGCTTTGGGTTCACCGTGGTGTCACTTGGAAGCTTCCCCATGCTTCCTCTTATCTGAGCCACTTCTTCCGCTAGTTGACCCACTTGTTTCGCCAATGCCTCATGTGCTTTATCTCGAATCTCGTTTGTCTTCTTCATCTCTTTGATATCATTGTGAGTCTCTTTTATGTTGTTTTGAGATTCTTTTTGCATGTTTAGCAAGGCATCCATCTTGGCACTCAAGTCGTCACCACCGGTTTGATTGTTCGACCCGCTTCCATTACCGCCTTGATTATTATAATTCTTTTGATACCCACCTTGGTACCCTTGGTTATAATTTCGTTGATAACCTCCTTGGTTACCACCTTGACAGTTTTGATATGATGACCCACTTCCTCCTTGATTACCCGATTGGAAATCCGGGTTCATGTGGTTTGAAGCGTTGCCATACCGGAAGTTGGGGTGATTTCTAAAGCCCGGATGGTAAGTGTTGGAGTCCATGTCATATTGCTTTCGGTCCCCATACACTTGGTTGACTTCTTCAGCGTAATCACTCGACCCCGTTGGACATTGTTCCACTCTATGTCCAATATCACCACACTCTTCACACACCGCAAACTGCACCGCGTTCACTTCCTTCTTTTTCATGCGAGCCATTTCCCGCTCTAAAGTGGAAATCCGATCTTTAGAGTCAAGATCGGGAAGTGACCGGGAAACGGGATGCTTTTTGGCTCGATCGGCCGATTCCTTCTCTTTCGAACGCTTGCTCATTCTTTCCAAAAACTCCCAATCATCGTACTCATGGTTGCTTAGAAGGGTCCCATTACTAGTTGACTCAAGTCGGTTCCATGTGTTATCATCTAGACCCCGTACAAAGCATTTAACCAACTCCCACTTCTCGATTTGATGATGAGGGCATCTTCGCATCATTTCCCTAAATCTGGTAAAGGCTTCATGCAACGGTTCTCCCGATAATTGGCGAAAAGACCGAATTTCATGACGAGCATCATCAGTCTTTGCCATAGAATAGTACTCGTCTAAAAACGCCTGTTGCATTTCCCCCCATGTGCGGATGCTATTGGCCGGGAGTGTAAGAAACCACTGCTTCGCTTTATCCTTTAGTGAAAATTGGAATAAGCGAAGTTTGACTTCTTCTAAAGCAAAGTTGTGTCCCCCAATAGTGTTACAAACTGAAGAAAATTCCGCAAGATGTGTGTAGGGCTCATCGTTAGACCTCCCATTGAAATGAGGAAGTATGTTGATGTAATGTGGTTTACAATCAAACATCATTCGCTCACAAACAATGGGTGAATCGTTCTCAGTGACGATCGGCCTGAAACGGTCATTTACTCCCCGTGGAGGTTGTTGACGACGATAAGGACCATTAGCTTCTTGATCATCCATTCTTCGGTTATCCCTCCTATCATCTCGTCGATCATTCCTTCTTTCATCTCGCCTCTCATCCCTTCTCTCATCTCTTCGATTTCCACCTCGATTACCCCCTTGATGACCACCTCCCACGAAACGAGGAATCCGGTTAGGGTTAGCATTGTTGTTGTTGTAAAACCCATCATTCCGGTTCCGTTGGTGATTGTTTCGTGGTTGGCGGTTATTTTCATAACCGTTATTCCGTCTATTCCCGTAACCATAATCGTCCTCCCCAACGTAGTTGGCATTTTGATAGCCAAACTTTTCATCTTCGTACCCTCTCGCCCGGTAGTTATTACCGCGGTTGATGTATCCCCAATCTTCATCATCATCCACTCGATCATCGTAATAACCCCCATCGTCAGAATTTTCGGTATGCACACTTACATGTTCCGGCGATTGATAACCGGGAACACTGTAAGGTTCATCATCGGGGATTGCATCTCTCAAGTCGTCGATGTTGAAAAACGGGTCTTCATCTGCGGGATTGCCGCGATCACGATTACCTCTACGATCTGAATTGACATATCCATCATCGAGGTTAACTGGTAAAGAAGTTTGTCTGTTACGGTTTTGTTGTTGGGGTGTGCGTTGGTTATTGTTGGGATGTTGGTTTCTGAAAGGTGGTGTGGGTGGTCTAGAGTTGTCGTTACCACCCGGTTGATCTTGAGGTAGAGGTTGGGTGTTTTGAGCAGGATTAAAGTTGCTCCGGTATTGGAATTGGTTCTGGTTTTGGTTGGAGTTTTGGTTTGCCATTGAATCGGTTTCAATGGTTGGTGTGAGTTGTGGTGTTTGGTGGGTTTGATTAGAAGCGAGAGTTGCTTCTAACCGGCTTGTTTGGTTTCTTCTTGCTACTCTTTCGATTTCCGGTTCGTAGACTAGAGGTGAAGTCCTCCCGGAATTGCGCGTATGCATGCACCACCTGTACCCTGCACAAGTAACACACCCCGCGTAACAAAGAAAAAGACAAGTACAAAAAGAAAGCTAAACAAATTAAACAGTTAATCACAAAAATTCAAACAATATCCAAACACAAAGCGCACGCACTCCCCGGCAGCGGCGCCAAAATTTGATCGGAGTGTCGCGCTCCGGTCAAAGATAATATTTATAAACCCTATTTACCCTTAACAAATAGCTAGTGGTAGCAAGGGGTCGAACCACGAAGAGTATGTGGTTTGTGTATGGATTCGATTGAATTATAGAGAAGTGTCACAATTTATGAAGCTTGCTAAAGTATTTTTGTGTTTTCGTTTAATTGAGAGATATGATTTTTAACTAAATGGATTGATGAGAATGATTGACAAATACTACTTAACGATTGCAATAAAAACGGTTGCTAGAACAATAATAATAAAAAGGAATCACGCCCGGCTTCGGTAATTGTTAACCTAGGGTTTCTACAAGTTCTAGTTTCAACTCAAATGCATTCGATTAACGGATTTAGTGTACCGTGACTTAGGTGCTACTAACTATCAACGTCCCGAAGAACGGACAAAAAGACACTTTGTAATCAACACAAGTAAATCCTAACAACGACAACGTACAATTACATATCACCGTTTCACAAAGTCATAACTTTTAACATCGTTCGACAATTCATGAATTCGTACTAAATGTAATACTATTGTCAAAAGTTTCAAAAACCAAACAAAAATTGTCACTAAGATGAAACAAGAACAATTCGAAACACTTGAATTAACAACTACCTACGCCGGGGTGAAACCGAGATGATTAGTCGCTCATGGTTGATGCAACTTGATCACCGGATGCTTGGAATGCGGATGGAGTCATCTTGAAGCTTGTAGGATGGAGGAATGATGGAGAATTAGGGTTTATGGAATGATGATGGTGAAGTGGTGAGTGGATTGGATCAATTAGGGTTTTGATGGTGAATTGGGGATTTGATGGTGATTCGGTTGTAGAGATGATAGATGATGGAATGGTTGGTGAATGATTGATGAATATGGCTCCAAGAACAAGTTCAAAACTCAAAAGTGAGTGTAACTTACGAATTGAATGCCCCAAGACCAATTAGAATCGTTCCTATATCAAAGATACCCAATTTTTCGCGTTTCAGGAAACCACAACCCGTCGCCGACGGCCTGGGACCCGTCGGCGACGGCCTCCCTAGTTGCTGAAATCACCCGACGGCTTGTTTGGCTGTTTACGGGCATTTTTTCACGACGGAACTTTCTAGAGCCCGTCGGCGACGGCCTAGAGCCCGTCCCCGACGCCCTCTAGTTTTTCCTGTTTCGTCCGAAACTGTTTTCTTCATAACTTCTTCGTTATAGTTCCGTTTTACTCACCGTTTTCGCCCACGTACTCGTAATTCAGCCCTCTATCATGCCATCTTCCAATATATTCATTTTAAATCCATTAACATTCCCAAAACACATCCAATCTTCGTGATTAACCCGGTTTTGTTCATTTCACATCCCCGGTTGATCCGATTCACGTCCCGGTGCTCCGTTTAGCTCCCGATTAGCTCCTTAAACTCTTTTAGACCTGTAAAACACAAATCCCATTAAAAGTAGGCTATTCAAGATTAAAAGCTATGTAAAAACATCAACTTAAGCACAAACGATAACAAGTTTTCGACCACGTATCATATACCCATCATGTGAGTTGCATGTGACAATTAATTAATTAGGGTAATGGGTTGAGTTAGACTCAGGGGCCAAAATAGTTAGTTATAGAGACCATGAGGGCATATATGTTAAAAAATTCTATTTTGGACTAATAGGGTAAAAGTGATATAACCACATGGGCCAAAATTGTAATTTACTCAAAAAGAAATTTGCCGTTCAAAAAAACTTTCACCAATTGGCATTTAACATTCTCAACTTTCGATTTGTATTATAACACTTTCAACTTATTTTGCTTTGTAACTCCAAACTAACTGAAACCTAACCCAGTTAGCTTACTCAGATGCCACGTCATCAAACAAGTGCCAAATCAGATGCCATGCCAACAAAAAATACCATATGCCATGTTAGACGTCACTTCACTAAATGGGTGCCACATGAGACGCCACATCAACAAAAAAGACCATGGAAGATGCCACATCATTAAACAAAGTGCCATATCAGCAAAAAAATTAACTGGGTTATAGTTCAGTTAGTTTGGGAGCGCCAAAACAAAATAAGTTGAAAGTTGGTATTGGTGTGGTACAAATCAAAAGTTGAAAGTGTTATCGGCCAATTGATGAAAGTTAGAGTTATTTAAATCTAATATCCCACAAACCATAGCAAAGAAGATGTAACCAATCAACTAAGTTGCACAATAAGTTAATTGTATATCTTGGTTCATCCCCTCAAACTAAAAGTATAATGACTTATTAGACGTCAATTAAAGTTGGTTGATATATAAGCATCAAGAAAAGTTGAGAGTAAAAGGAAGAAAAACAATAACAAGAGTTAAATTGATTAAACCATTTAGTGAAGATTTTGACCCAAAGGAGATTGACGTTTTGATTCTTTATTTTGAGATCGATGGTGTCAGTATAGTCCGGTGATTTTTCATAGAGAGGTATCTCTATGACAATAATATACTTTGTTTGTTACAAGTTGTGTGGCGGTCATCATGTTCCATTTTGAATTTTGAGTCACTTTATATTATTTTTAAATATTTCATTATCAGTCATTTGGACTGATCATATTGAGTCACTTTATTATTTTTAAATATTTCATTATCAGTCATTTGGACTGATCATACATATCGTATTTTTAATTTTATAAATATAATTTGTAAAGATATTGAAAATAAATAAATGAATAAATAAATAGTAGAATGTCTTTATTGAAGTCTTTTAATAAGTTTAATGAAAATAAATAAATGAATAAAACATTTAAATATATTGTTTCCCGGTTTCCCATTTTTTAGTATTCCATATTGAACCTCACACACTATATATATATATATATATATATATAGGGGAGGGTTATCTTGAGAACGCTAAATATTGCGAGAACCGTGAGAACGAATGAAAAAACCAATCAAAACCAATTTTTTTTATACAAACTCATTGTAATTAAGATACAACATCAAAACTAGAATTTATAACATCAAATAATTCATTTCTCATTTCAAAATCATTCTTTTTAGATTTTTTACACATGTGTAAATATAGCAGATTTACACATGTGTAAATGGCAAACATACACATGTGTAAATTTTCTTTATTTATGAATTCACGTAAATTTAAACGTGTAAATTGAATTTCTAACATTGTATTCGAATAATAATGATAAGTGTAGAAAATTTTTTTGAATTTGAATTGTTTTTGACCAAGTTCTCATGGTTTTTTCATTTGTTCTCACGGTTCTCACAAATATTTAGCGTTCTCATTTAAACCATTCCCTATATATATATATATATATATATATATATATATAGGGTTAGGTTAACGTACAATGGTTCTTATCGTACAATATGTACGCGATCTCAGCCGTACGATCTGGTGTGATTTCACTCTTGAACATGCGATCTGTGCTGCTGAAAAACCAATATGCGAAATTGCTTTATATACCAACATGCGATTTCATCATAGTTACCAACATGCGAAATTGCCACAAGAAAACCAACATGCGATTTCATCAAAAATACCAACATGCGATTTCACAATATCGTACGAGCGTACGATAAGCCCTAATTGTACGTTACATTTTTTCTATATATATATATATATATATAGATAAAGTATAATGTACTTCACGCCTTAACGTACATTAACGTACTTCACGAAATATATAACATGCGTAATTATTTTTTTACCAAAATAACGTGCGTGATTTTGGATCCCATGCGTGATTATGTGGTCCCATGCGTGATTATATGTTCCATGCGTGATTATATCCCTGATCCAACGGTTACCATTGTCTCCTACGTGAAGTATGATAAGCCGTGAAGTATGTTAACCTTTCTCTATATATATATTCTTTATCTGATTTACATACAACCCTTAAACTTTAATAAAGTTATCATTTTAAGTTTTTTCACGAATTTTCTATTAGGCGGTTTTGTTATGGGTTTCATTTTCTATATCAATTTCCATGCGAGTTATTTTTATCTATATTAACGTGATTATTCATAATGTTGTTTCTAAACCGACTGGTTGTTTTAAACATTTTATTTTAAACTGTTTGATTTTAAACAACCCGGCAACATTCATCTCTAAATACACCATTGCTCCGTGTATTTTTTTGTGAATTTTCTTAACGTTGTTTTCAAATCGACCAGTTGTAATACACGGTCGCCGTGTTTATCTTTATATACGTTTTGGAATAAATTTTGTTCGAATAATTTGACTGTTGTATACAATAATATAACTTTTTCGTGATTTTCAAATATACCTTTGCGAGGTGGGTTTTTGCTATTTCTATTTCTATCGTTGCGTTTGGTGTATCGATTTGACCCCCTAGTTGAAAATAGTAGAATGTCTTAATCGAAGGCATAGTGATTAGAAGAGTGTGGGGGCGTGTGGTGTAAACATTCCACACCCACTTTTCAACTCGAAATCAGAGCCTTCCAAACGGGAACAATCTTTGCCTTCATGCCCATACATCCTCCCCCAAGTGTGAGGTTACCATTTCAATGGGCCTTTGCACTTTCCTTATTTTTTTTTTTATTAAATTCCATTACTAACTTCACATGACATGAATGGCACCTCCATTCGTTATTTGGAATTAGGCTCATCTAGGGGTTTTGATTCCTATAGAGGTGTTCTCGTTTTTTTTTTCTTTTAAACAAATCGGTAAAATGATCATATTTATAAAACTAAATTTATGAAAAATAAGTGTTTCTCCACTCTTAAGGACAAAAAAGGTGATGGACGAGTAAATAGTTGTGACTATATACGTAATTTTAGGGCTGGCAAATCGTGTCTTATTGAGTTTAACAGGTCTCTAACGACGCGTGTAACACAAATATTAAACTTGAATACAACTCGTTTAACTACTTTATATCTTATGTTTATAACACAGTTTTACGTTTTATGTACCAAAAAGAAGAAATGATGGATCCTAACCTCATAATTATATTTATTTTTAAAATGTGAAAAAAATCACGTTGCGTACTTTTTCAGTAAACAGGTCTAATCGTCTCTTGTACAGATATCTATTGCAAACCTTACGTATTTTCTTAATAACTAAAATTCTTAATAGTTAAAATCAGTTAGAGTAAACTGTTAAAATGGTCCCTCAGGTTTGGTCACTTTAGTCTAAAACTCAAATCTTTTGAATCTGGGTCGTTGGTTTGAATTTTGTTGTCATTTTCATCCAAAAACAGAATCTGGTTAGATTTTTTAGTTAACATCCAGTTTTTTTTATTTTTTTTTATTTTTTTTTTGTCTTTTTCCTCTCTTTTAATAAAGGGTAAAATGGTCTTTTAACGTTTTATTATAACAAATTAGAAAAATCTGACCATTTTGCTCTTCATTAAAACGGAGGAAAAAGACAAAAAAAAAAAAAAAACTGGATATTAACTGTAAAATCTGACTAGATTTTGATTTTGGATGAAAATGACAACAAAACTGAAACAACAGAGACCCAGATTTAAAACGTTTGAGTTTTGAATTAAAGTGACAAAAGTGATGAAACCTAAAGGACCATTTTAGCAGTTTACTCAATCAGTTATGAAACTTGACTTTTATTCATAAATGTTATTGTCATTTGTCAGTGAACCATTATTTTGAGTGTAACAAATTATGCAATGTCACATTCAAAATACCAAACAAATAAAAGTATAGGGTACTAAACTGCAAAGTAACATGCTTCAAATACTATTATCATCCTTTTCATTTCAATAAAAAACAAGACATCCCATTTCATTTCAATTGTAACAACTTATGGAAAATAACACAAACCCAAATAACATCAAGAGTGTGGCCTCAACGGAACCGAATTCGACGCTTAAACGAAGATAATAACCTGCTTCGAGTGTTGTGTGGCACGCGCGGTGTGCTTTGAAGCAAGTTCTTCTAGCAGAAAAAAAGGTGAGAAAGATTAAAAGATATGAAATAATTCATTTTCTTTTATGTTGTTTTATTGTTTAATGATCAATTGTTGTTGTAGGATACATGATGAACATAGAACATAAAGAGAATGGAGAAATCGAAAGAGACAAAAGAGAAGAACAAGATAAGAAAGATGAAGGTGATTATGATCATCATCAGTTAGAGGGTCCAACAAGGCTGCAACCATGGACAAAACAAATAACGCCTCGCGGGATTGTAGCAAGTGTTATCTTAGGGTGTATCTATAGTATTATCGCGATGAAACTCAATCTCACGACTGGTATGACGCCTAATATGAACGTTTCGGCTGCACTTCTTGCTTTTGTGTTCATGAGAACTTGGACAAAGATGCTCCAAAAATCCGGGATCTCCACTGTTCCATTCACCAGACATGAGAATACCATGATCCAGACATGTTCGGTCGCCTGTTACAGCATTGCCATAGGAGGTTTACTAATTAGTGGAATTTGATTCCTTTTTTCTTACAATTTTTTTTTACAAAAATAGTTATGGTTTTTGGCGATGAATATGTAGGTGGATATGGGTCTTATTTGCTCGGATTGAACAAGAAGACGTATGAGCTAGCCGGAGGAGCAAGTTCTCCGGGGACTTACAAAGAACCCGGTGTGGGCTGGATGATGGGCTACTCTTTCTTGGTCTGTTTTATCGGCCTTTTCGTATTGATTCCACTTCGAAAGGTAAATCATAGGGCTGCCAAATCGTGTCTTAGCGGGTTTAACAGGTCTTTGACGATGCGAACACAAGTTCTAAACATAAATACGTCTCGTTTAACTAGTTTTATATCTAAGATAACACAGTTGTATGTTTTATGTACGAAGAAGGAGAAATGATGGATCATATCCTTCTAATTTTAATTATTTTAAAAAAAGTAAAAAAATCATTTGGTGTAATTTTCAATAAACAGGTCTAATCGTGTCTTATACATGTTTAAATCTTTATGATATCTTGTAATTGTAGCAAACTCGAAGTAAATTATGTAATCATAACACTTAATGGAATATTAACAGGATGATTGACACATTAGATGTGCTTTTAGATTTAAATATACACATTATATAAAAACAAATGGTATTTAAAGATCGGTTGATTGATTGATTGATTGATTGATTAATTGAGTTCTGTTTGGTTAACCACAGGTTTTAATTGTTGACTACAAACTAATATTTCCAAGCGGGATGGCGACCGGGGTTCTTATTAACGGGTTCCATAGTCAAGGAGACGATATCGCAAAGTACTTAAATTAATTGAAACTTTTTTTTAAAAATTTTTTTTCCCAGTTTTGCATCTATTCTAATAATGTAAAAAATCATGATTTTCTTATATATTTTGAATTTTTTACATGTTTGTAGGAAACAAGTGAAGGGATTTGCAAAGTATTTTTCAGCAAGTTTTCTATGGGGATTCTTCCAATGGTTTTTTACAGGGAAGGAAGGAAATTGCGGATTTGCGCAGTTTCCGACCTTTGGATTGGAAGCTTGGAAGAACATGTATGACCATCATTGCTTGTAAAGCAAGCAACTATATGGGAAAATCACGAAAATGGACATGGCCCAGTCAAAATTACAAAAATGAACATGCTTCGCGCCTATGGTAGCCTCAATCCCTGACTACTGCGTCTCTGCCATAGACTCATGAATACTAGCGAATAAGAAGTTGACATGTGTTATCATCCTTACTCCTTAGGGTTTTTTTTTTTAACTTTTCAACTACGATTTTTAAATGAGCATAACTTTTTCATACGTTAATATTTTTAAGAAAAGTTTACCCCAATGTAAAAAGATTTTTTTTATCTTTTATTTGGTGCATTTTTAATAAAAAAAATACTATGGTATAAGAAAGTAATCCTCGTTTAAAAATCGTGGTGGAAAAAAAAGTAGGCGCGGAAACCCATGGTACAATCTTAGACGCAAACTTTGAATCTCAGACGCAAACTTTGAATCTTAGACGCAATAGTTAGGGAATGAGACTACCATAAACGCGAAGCATGTTCATTTTCGTAAAGTTGAAAAGTCAATGTCCATTTTCGTGATTTTCCCCAACTATATATATATTACATTAACTGATGCCCTTGTTGATTGGTTGTAGGTTTTACTTTGACTTTAGCATGACTTATGTGGGAACAGGGATGATCTGCCCTCACATTGTGAACATATCATTGCTATTTGGAGCAGTGATTTCATGGGGTATAATGTGGCCATTGATTGGACAAAAAAAGGGAGATTGGTTTCCTCCTGGTTTGCCTGAAAGTAGCATGAAAAGCTTAAATGGTTACAAGGTCATTAATCTCCTTCCCTTTGATTTATTTTGCAACATTTGATTAGGCCTGTATACGAACCAATCTAACGCGGACCCGCGGGGGGGGGGGGGGTTCATGTTCGTTCGTTAAGAAATTAATGTGTTCTTGTTCGTTTATGTCCGCTCGTTGATATTCTCAACGAACGTAAATTAATGAACATAAATGGTAAACAAATGAAGGCATGTTCTTGTTCGTTCGTTATTCGATCACCCAAAGCTTTGTTCTAATGTTAATAACTAAAAGTAACGAATATAAACAAACATAAACAAACATAAATGAACGATCAGGGTATGTGTTCATGTCCGTTTCATTACTTAAATAACCAAAAAAAATTGTTCATATTCGTTCTTTTATTAAATAAACGAACTTCTCGCCAAACAGTTCAGTAACTAAAAGTAACGAATATAAACAAACATAAACAAATGTAAATGAACGATCAGGTTATGTGTTCATGTCCGTTCCATTACTTAAATAACCAAAAAAAAATTTGTTCATGTTCGTTCGTTTATTAAATAAACGAGCTTCTCGCCAAATAGTTCAGTGAATGTACGGTTGCACGAACGGTTCACTTAACGTTGGATCTATTTAAAGTCTTAAATGTGATTATTATATATTTATGACTTTTTCTTGGGTTGGCAGGCCTTTATTTCCATTGCATTAATCCTTGGTGATGGGCTATACAATTTCATCAAAATACTATATATCACATCCAGGAGTGTTCATGGAAGAATCAGGACCAAAAACCTTAATCCAGGTGGTTATTAATTAACATTAACACATACATTAAATATGTATATGTTTTGTTTGTTTTTATGTTTGGTTAAACAACCTTAACATGTCTTGTATTTGTAACTCTAGTTATCGAAAAGAAGGTTAGCGAAGAGGAGCAAAAGCAATATGAGATTTTCACCAGAGAAACTATACCCATGTCGATCGGAGGAACCGGATACGTTATCTTCGCCATTATCGCAGTAATCGCGTTACCATACATGTTTCCCGAGGTTAAATGGTATTACGTAATCATAGCGTACATATTCGCTCCATCTTTGGCCTTCTGTAACGCTTATGGAGCAGGGTTGACCGACTTTAACATGGCGTATAACTACGGTAAAATCGGGCTTTTCATGATGGCGGCATTGGCGGGGAAAAAGGACGGCGTGGTGGCAGGAATGGCGGGGTGTGGGTTGGTGAAGTCGGTTGTTTCGGTTTCGTGCATACTTATGCACGACCTGAAAACCGGTCAACTCACTTTGACTTCTCCTAGAACCATGCTTGTTAGTCAAGCAATCGGTACCGCCATAGGGTGCATTGTGTCACCTTTAAGCTTCTTTTTGTTTTACAAAGCTTTCGATATCGGAAACCCTGACGGTGAATATAAGGCACCGTACGCGATAATCTACCGAAACTTAGCTATACTCGGAGTCCAAGGGTTTTCGGCTTTGCCTAAACACTGTTTACAATTATGTTACGGTTTTTTCGCTTTTGCAGTGGCGGTCAACATGGTCAAAGACATGTTACCGAAACGAATAGGAAAGTGGATGCCGCTGCCGATATGTATGGCCGTGCCGTTTTTGGTCGGTGGCTATTTCGCTATAGATATGTGCGTTGGGAGTTTGGTTGTGTTTATTTGGCACAAGGTTAACGCAAAGGAAGCCGAACCAATGGTGCCTGCGGTTGCTTCGGGTTTGATATGCGGTGAAGGTATGTGGACCCTACCGGCGTCGGTTCTTGCTTTGGCGAAAATAAATCCGCCGATTTGTATGAAATTTTTAACTTCTTAAATTAGGAAGAGTTTGTTATTAGTTTCGGAAAGAACTCAAAGAAGAAATGGTATAGCCAGTTATAGTTTCTGTGTTAGTAACAGATTTGGTTGCTCTCAATATCAATATATTTCATGATATCAGTGGTTTCAACTTGAACAAACTATCCGGTTATTATGCCCGCTAGAACATCGGTTTTACCCCGTGCAAATATCGTGTAAACTAGTCGTAGAGCATCAAGCCATGAGTCCAAGTATTCCCATGAATCTGCAATCTGAAAATAAAATAAAACAGAACATACATTTAAGCATTGTAAAAGTTAGAATTTTAGAAAGGGTTAATGATGGTTTAGCCCTCAAAGTGTTAGCATTTTTCTTTTTAACTTTTTACCCTTTTAACTAGAGTAAAATGCCATTTTTGTCCCTGAGGTTTGGCCAGTTTTGCGACTTTCGTCGAAAGGTTTGTTTTTCCGCATCTGGATCCAAAAGGTTTGAAATCTTGGCATTTTCATTCGGCTTGTTAACTCCATCCATTTTTCTCCGTTAAGTTAGGGGTATTTTCGTCTTTTTTGTTAACTTAAAGGGCAATTCGGTCTTTTTCACTTTATGTACGTATTTCCGTCTTTTTTGTTAACTTAAAGGGCAATTCGGTCTTTTTCACTTTATGTACGTTGTACATAAAGTGAAAGTGAAAAAGAACGAATTGCCCCTTAAGTTAACAAAAAGACGGAAATATCCCTGACTTAACAGAGAAAAATGGATGGAGTTAACGAGCCGGATGAAAATGACAAGATTTCAGACCTTTTGGATCCAGATGCTTTTTAACTATTTTTGACAATATTTAGAGGGTTGAAACATTATTAACCCTTAAGATTCAAAACAACATATGCAGTCAACTCATTAAATTTCACAAAATGAAAAATACCAAAAAGATTTGTCCGTTAATTGTATCGATGATGATGGAAGGACCAGGTGGTAAGGTCAAATCCGAGCATACTTTTACCGATACAATATCCTGAATATCGACTCTGATAGCTGGTCTGTCATTAGTTTTTTCTTCATCATCATGGATCTAAAATAATGAATAACAAATAACAAATCACTAAATAAACGAAAGAGTAAACTGCCATTTTGGTCCCTATGGTTTGGTCAATTTTGCCACTTTAGTCCAAAACTCAAACTTTTTGCATCTGGGTCCCTGTGGTTTCAGTTTTATTGCCATTTTAGTCCAAAAATGAAATCAGGTCATATTTGTCTTATAAAATCCTGTTATTTTGTCATTTTCTGCAAGGGCAAAATGATCATTTCTTTTTTATAAATAAACACCATATTTTATAAGACAAATATGACCTGATTTGCCCCTGAGGAAAATGACAAAATTGCAGGATTTTATAAGACAAGTATGACCTGATTTCATTTTTGGACCTAAATGGCAATAAAACTGAAACCACAGGGACCCAGATGCAAAAAGTTTGAGTTTTGGACTAAAGTGGCAAAAGTAATCAAACCTCAGGGACCAAAATGGCAGTTTACTCTAATTTACGATTTAAAATTTTAAATAATCAGAAACATAAAAAGAACAGAATGATACCTGCTCGAGTCCTTCATGGTTCAAAACAAATTTAAACCGTTTCCAATCACAATGCGGAGCAACTGGATTTTCCACTGGCGGCACCGTAAGATATCCGACTTTTAGATACGGTAAAGGAAGCTGCAAAACAATTCATTATCAGTTTATCGCTAATCCTGATTCGGTAATCAAGTTTATGTATAAAAGTTTTAAATTACGTACTGACCATAGACCGCACAAGCTTTAACGCACTAGTGTAAACCTGTGATTAATAAAGCTTTCAAGTTAGAATCGAATTTAAAAACTATACCGAAATAACAGGGTAGTAACTAGTAACCGAGTAATTTGGTTTCAACGCATGAGCAGCAGCAACATAGATAGCAGATTGACTGTATAATTCATTGGAGGAAATCTCGTTTCCGATTACTAGCACTCCGGTTCTTGATGTGTCTTCTGCTAATCCGTACTGCAGAAACAGGATTAGTAGTGTCAGCCCAATGGCCACCAGCCCGCATTCTAACCCGGAGGTGGCGGGTTCGAGTCTTGCTCGTTCCCAATGCCCCTACGGTAGCGGATTTACCCCCAGACTCAGACTTGCTGGGTGGCGGTCTGCGAGGTGGGATCACCTCGGCGGTTGGGAGGACCGTGGAATATCCCCCCCCCCCTATATAGCATAAACGGGTATAAATTGGATGCAAACAAACCGAACGAACACGAACAAGACCTTGTTTGTGTTCGTTTCTTAAGGAACTATATGTGTTCACTTACCGAACAAGATTTTCTGTTCGTGTTCGTTCATTAAGGAAATGAATGTGTTCGTGGTCGTTTGTTAATTTTAGGTAACGAATGCAAACAAACGTTCATGAACACAAACACAAACACAAACTAATGTTCATGAATATAAATGGAAAAAAAACGAACACAAACAAGCCGTCATGAACAGAATTTATAATACACTAATGCCTATTAAATACTTTATTCATTGGAATTTTGAAGTATATAAATAAAATATAAAAAAAGGAATATTGGATTTTAATAATCCCAACTATTCGTCGTTGGCCGCCAATAGTCCCAACTTAAAAAATAACCACTAGCAGTCCCAACTATTGACATATTGGCCACCAATGGACCCTGACTAACGGAACCCTAACGTCGTTAGTCTCCGGTCGCTGGAAAACCGTTTTTTGGCTAGAATAAGGTTTCTAAAGGTCCGATCTAAGGTTACAGAGAGGTTTGGGATGAATACATTGAGATTTTCAGCCAAAAAGTTGAGTTTTTCGACCAAAAAGAAGTTTTCCGGTGACTTCAATAATTGGGGTTTTACTAGAAAAAAAAGGTTCTTAAAGGTCCGTAATAAGGTTTACAAAGAGGTTTGGGATGAAAATGTTGAGTTTTCCGGCCAAAAATGAGTTTTCTAGCAAAAAACGTTTTTCCGGCGACCGGAGACTAACGCCGTTAGGGTTTTGTTAGTCAGGGTCCATTAGAGGCCAATATGTTAGTAGTTGGGACTGCTAGCGGTAATTTTTGAAGTTGGTACTGTTGGCGGCCAACGACGAATAGTTGGGATTATTAAAATCCAATATTCCAAACGAACACGTTACCGAAGGTTCACGAACATAAACGAACTTCCCGCCAAACAGTTCAAAACGTTCGATTCGTTTGCAGCCCTAGGTATAATATTGGGAATGGGGTCGGTGTAAACTGACCAGAACAGTGCCGAGGTTGTAAATTGCTCGATGGAAATCAAACTGCAACCGTATTGCTGCACGAAACTTACTGATTGCGGTTTTTACTATCGTCTGTTTTTCTCGTGCAGTGACAATTGCACTCAGTTCCTGCAACACTCGTTATTTATTTAATTACTAAAATATCATATCAATGTATTAAGAATTATATAACAAGTTTTAGAACGAAGAATGTAATATTTTGACGCACCTGTAAAGCAAGTCCCCAGTTGTTGAGAGCCTGAAATGTAACCGAATATATAAATAAGAGTTAATTACTGTTTTCATCCCTGTGGTTTGTCAAAAATCACTATTTCAGTCTATTAGTTTAAAAATTGCGATTTCAGTCCCTGTGGTTTCACTTTCGTAACCATTTCAGTCCACCTCCGTTAACCCCATCCATTTATTCTGTTAAGTACACATGAATTGACCATAATGCCCTTATTAATAAAATACAAAAAAGATATCTAAATGAGTTAATTATTGTTTTCGTCCTTGTGGTTTGTCAAAAATCACTATTTCAGTCCTTGTGGTTTCACTTTCGTAACCATTTCAGTCCACTCTCCGAACACCGTCTATTTTACCGTTAAGTTTTTAATGAAATACCTAAATTACCCTTGTGTTAATTAAATATGGACTTATATGATTTTATTGTTGTATGACATATGGACTTAAATTGGATTGTAGGGTTCGACCCACCATGGCTTCAGTAGAAGTAGAAGTCTGGCACTATTTTTACATATATGGTTCCAAAATTATAATTTTGGATTTTAGAATGAGAAAATGTCCAGGTAAACATTATTTTCCAAAGTTATTATGTTAATTGATGCTGCTAGGAATATATTAATTGGGGTGGGGTAATGGGTCGCTGGACATTAAGAGGGTGGGTTGCGATGCCGGAGACTGGACTAAAATGGTTACGAAAGTAAAACCACAGGGACTGAAATCACATTTTTTAAACTAATGGACTGAAATAGTGATTTTTGACAAACCACGGGGACGAAGACAGTAATTAACTCATTTAGATTCTTTTTGTTTTTTTATTTATAAGGGCATTATGGTCAATTCACATCTACTTAACAGAATAAATGGATGGGGTTAACGGAGGTGGACTGAAATGGTTACGAAAGTGAAACCACAGGGACTGAAATCACAATTTTTACACTAATGGACTGAAATAGTGATTTTTGACAAACCACAGGGACGAAAACAGTAATTAACTCTATAAATAATTATATACATATGCATATACACAGATGATTCAAAGTAAATTGTTTTCGTAGTTACCTGAGGACTATTCCAATTTAGTTGAACGGCTTTTTCGTAACTCTTTGTTGCCTGCTTCCATAACGCTTCAGCTTCCTTTGTACGACCATGCAGTTTGGCTCGATCTGCTATGGCAATAGCCCAGTTATAATACGCCTGAAAACCGACATAATCATAGTCATAATCATAGTCATAATCATAATCATAATCACATCATTCAAGAAAATGAACGATTGCACGATTGGATAAAGCTGCATACGTCATGCAGTGCAGGGTTTAATTGGGTAGCCTCATCGTACTTTTTGCAAGCCTCTTCGAGCAATGCATCTTTAGTATGCGAATTAGCACTCGAATTAACATTATCTGCACATTCCTGTAGATAACATTAATCAAGTTTTAACAACAATTATGATGCATTTGTAATTATTCAAATTAAACAACAATATGATTGATAGTTACTTAGACCTGAAGAACAAGTGCCCAATTATAAAGTGCATCGTAATCATCCGGATTGCTCTCAATAGCACTTGCATACCTGAAAAGTTTTTATTAATAATAGAGTAAACTTCCGTTTTGCTCCCTGTGGTTTGGTCACTTTAACGGTTTTGCTCCAAACCTTTAAAAATTGATTGTTTTTCCATTTTGCTCCCCGCAGGGAGCAAACTGGTAACAAAACCAAAACATCAGGGAGTAAAATGGCTATTTTTAAAGGTTTGGGGCAAAACCGTTAAAGCGACCAAACCACAGGGAGCAAAATGGAAGTTTACTCTTAATAATATGAGCAACACATTCAAAGTTAAATGAAAGAGTTAACTTTCGTTTTGCTCCCTGTGGTTTGGTCATTTTAACGGTTTTGCTTCAATAGTTTAAAAATAGCCATTTTCCTCCCCGATCTTTCGAGTTTGTCGCCAGTTTGCTCCCTAATCTTTCGAGTTTGTCGTCAGTTTCCTCCCAGATGGAGTTAGAGGCCGGGAGCAAAATGAAGATAAGTTAGAAAAATCAGCGAGGAAAATGACTATTTTTAAACTATTGGAGCAAAACCGTTAAAATGACCAAACTACAGGGAGCAAAATGAAAGTTAATGTTTTGATCCCTGTGGTTTGGTCACTTTAACGGTTTTGCTTCAAACCTTTAAAAATAGCCATTTTACTCCCTGATGTTTCGGTTTTTTTGCCAGGCCGCCTCTAACTCCATCCAAATTGTTTGTTTTTCCATTTTGCTCCCCGCAGGGAGCAAACTGGCAACAAAACCAAAACATCAGGGAGTAAAATGGCTATTTTTAAAGGTTTGGGGCAAAACCGTTAAAATGACCAAACCACATGGAGCAAAATAAAACAGTAATCATTAGTTTATTACCTCTTTGCAGCAAATTTGAGCATTCGTTGCCTTGATCGCACGTCGTCAGAACTTATGATAGTATCGATCAAGGCCATGATAACGCTGTTTTGTTCTTTATATTGTTTGCTTTCTTGACTGAAGTGCAGAAAGAAAAGGAAAACTGTATATCAATATGAATTCTTGCTCAAGAAAAAAAAAGACATTAACCAATGCAAGAAGTAAAAATAGCATACAACAAACTAACTATAAAGATTGCAGTTAGTTAGGTAAAAATGATTTTGCTGTCACACAATGAATATGAGATTGTATATATATTTTCTTTAATTTTTACTTCACCTCTTATATTATAAATAAAATATACATTTTGTTAAAAAAGCTGAATATGTCATTTTGTTAGTTTTCCTTTCTCGACGTTCCGGTATAAATTTCGTTGAAAACAGAACTGTATTCAAAATAAAGCGTTTTTAAGTATCGTAAGCTGTCCCCCCACTTGTGGCCTAGTGGTAGGAGGCTTGGGTTTTCCAATGGAGACTCAAGTTCAATTCCCACTTGTGTCATATTGGGGTGGATATAGGCAATGAAGGATTTAGACTAGGCCTTGTGTGAGGTTGTAAGTTTGATTCCCGAGCCCAACTGGGTTTTCGTCCCACCGTTTGTTACACCAGAGAGTTCTGCTCTTGTGGTGGCACAACGACTGTCAAGTGGCAGCCAGCGGTATGGTTTCCTGAGGGAACGCACAAAAAAGCCAAACTTTGAAGCCAGCGTGGGGCCGGTTAAGACAACATAGTCTGGCCAAAGTGGGGTAATATGGGGCTCTCCGATTTGGAGAGTGTGGTAACCTTATACATGAAGTTCACCGTTAAAAACAAAAAAGTATCGTAAGCTATAGCAAGCGCCGGTGCCACGACGAACTGAACAACATTGGCACCGGTAAGGGTGTGACGGTTCAGTTCGGTTATTAGCATTAACTGTAACCGTAATCGAAGTCATTGGTTAACCGGTTCGGTTAATTCAGTTAATTCGTCGGTTTTCGGTTCGGTTCGGTTAATTTCGGTTAATAACCAAATCAAACAAGGGCTAGAATTTTTGCTTAGAAATACATGAAATAGATGTGTAAATACATGAAATAGATGTATAAATAAATGAAATGGAGATATAAATAAATGAAATGGAGGTATAAGACATGAAATGGAGATATAAAAGCTAGAAATATATGAAAATTTTAATCGTTCAGCTAATTTCAGTTAACCGATGGTACAAAAAATAACTAACAACTGACTTTCAGTTAATTCGGTTTCGGTTAATTTTGGTTTCTGTTAACAATTCGGTTATTGCTCACCCTAGGTTAGGTACCGGTATCAGCATCTAACCGTTACTGGTATTCGTTTCTATGAATATATCACTACTTTATTTTTGAGTTTCCTCTTTCCATTGCTATACCGGGACCCTACCGGGACCCGATACTGTCCAACAATGCGTGATGGAATTCCACTAGTTAGATCAAATTCAGCATGTATTATATTTTAACCCTAATTGCAGCTAAAAACAAAATGAAATTGGGGGAAAAGTCAGACCTACGAGAAGGCGTAGAAACGACAGAGGATGGAGAATTATCATTGCTATTGGTGGATCCATTCTCCAAAGCACTGAGCAATTCTTTCATTGTGACAGTTGGTCTACCATCGTCTTTACGTAGGCCAATAAAAATGGGTTGTTTGTGATCCGATTCAACAACAGCCTTAGGACTGCGAATGGGAGAGCGAGGGGCATTGTTTTCCGGTGAGGGTGGGATGGAAGCGTGTTGTGGTTCATGTGGATCGTGTTTCTGTTTCGTGTGGAGTTCTGCAGCAGGCTGATGATCAGTGTTTGTAGACATTGTTGATAGATAGATAGGATCAACAAATGTAGTGATGATGTGATTGTGGAGGATGTTATGATCAAGAGGCAGGTTTTGGTGTTACTCGATGATGATGATGATGATCAATACATTGATGTGGTAACGTAGCATGGAGTCGCCAGTTTAATTACAAAAATGGATAGGGATGTCTAATAACCGAACCATTAATCTTAACTGGACCGAAATTAATCGAAACTGAACCAGAATCCGAACCGAAATTAACCGAAACAGAATTAACCGAAAGTCGGTTATTGGTTATTTTTGTAGCATCAGTTAACCGATATTAACCAAACTAAACCACTTATATTTTCATATATTTCTAACTTTTATACCCCAACTATGTTTTTACCCGGGTTTGCTTCCCGGGCTCGGGAAACTCAGTTATATTAATTACTATTTGTTACTAATACAATCACATTACATCAACCATCTCATTTGGTTCAACAACAATGTCTTCAAATCACCGGATTAGATCATGAACTATTATTAGAGGACAAAAAAAAAAAACACAACAGGACCATATGAATAATATCATTTCCACTTTTACTTCAATGCACTTACATGATAGGGTGATTTGGGATTTTGTAAAAATTTTTGTTTTTGTACTTCTTTACAAAATAAGATGTTGACCAAATTTAAAACAGATGTTGACCAAAAGTCAATCAGAAGTTGACAAATAGTCAAACAGATGTTGAGCTTAAACAGATGTTTGGTTTAAGGTCAAACATCTGTTTAAGGTCAAACATCTGTTTAAGTCCAAATATCTGATATAGAAAGCGAAATACCTGTTTAAGGCAAAACATCTGTTTAAGGTCAAACATGGGTTTAAAGTCAAACAACTGTTTAAATTCAAACATGTAATATAAAAGGCCAAACATCTGTTAAAGGCCAAACATCTGTTTAAGCTTTAACAGATGTTTAACTTACTAAGATCTATTGTCTTCTCACACTGTTTTCCTCTTCAAAAGGCAAACAGATGTTCAAACCATTGTTTGTTATTGAACTTTTTTACAAAATTAGATAGAATTCAAGAAAATGAAACAATGACTTAAAGAACTATAATTTAACACAGGATCTAATTGGGCAAATATAAAACATAAAGTGCTAATAAAAGTGTTTTATCATCTTAGCCATATATAGCAACAAATCATCAACTTAATAATTAAAAAAAAAACATACAACATCACCATCAAAAATTCATAGTTATAGTATCTGATATCAGAACAGACTTAAATGTGTTTGTTAAACTGATGTAACTTCATTTAATACAATCTTCTGTTGCGAAGACACGTATGTGAAGTGCAACATATCACCAAACCTCAAGTTATTGCCAGTCATAAACTTTCGCCAACCGTCCAACGCATAACGTGGGTTCAATTCATTTAACTCAGACTTAACATCATAAACCTCCACAACTCCAACCATGTTTTGAACTTTCAAAGGATGAAGATCAAGAGAAAGACCTGCTCGTCTGGCAACTTCAGCAGGAAGACGCTACATGTATTGTGTGAAAAAAAAATAATAGTCAGACAAATAAACATAAATCATTAGTTTGTTATAAAAAATGGTATACGGGCCTATAGTCTCCTTTGCGATCAAAATGAAAGAACTCAGGGTCGAGAGGATGTCCAGAATGTTTTTTTGCAGTCTTTGCAATCTTATTTCTACTGTTAAGCTTTTTTTGAACGGTGGCGGCTCTCTTCCCCTTGATGAAAAAGTAAACATATACATGTGAATTAAAGGAATGTTGAATATATGCAAAAAAAAAAAAAAAAAACAGTTTATATAACATATACTAATTAACTGGCAAGTATAGATACCTTAACTTTATGAACAGACGAAGAACATCCAATATGATCACTTGTGTCGACAGGAAAGGCAGCATTTCCCTTAGTCCTATTCTTGACCATCTCCTTATATGCTGTTTTATTAAAGTAATTAAATAATATTAGAAATAATATGCAACGTAGGAAAAATAAGAGAGAGAACATCAATTTTAAATTACCATTTTGGAACAAATAGTCATCAAGAAATTTTTTTATTTTTTAATTTAACTTTAAATTTTATCATTAAAACAATGTTGGAGGAACTCTTATGTCATTCGAATGTAACGATTAAGTAAAATGGTAATTTGATTGTAATTCTAGTTTTCATTTGATAATTTCAATATATAACTAATTAACAACATCAATACTAAAAATGTGAGCAGTGACTGTTTTTTAGGGAAATAACTGATGGTCAATATCAGTGGATGTCAACAATTCCAAAGTGAGCAGTGACTATTTTTTCCTATCAGTGGATACCCAACAGTTTTTGAAACACTGATGTTTGGACAGTCAGTGGTCAACACGGAGATTGAAGAAACAGAGGTTGTATTTCAGTAGTGGATAACTTTTAACAATCAAATGTTTGAACCAATTTCAAGAATACTATACCCAAACAATCAATATGGGGAGCTTAATAATCATCACAGTGTATTTGATTTTTATTTATTAGTATAAATATGAAACAACTGTTCAATTTATAGTACAGATCAAACCACTATAGAGATGTGATAAATAATGTTACATATAAACACTGTTGTAATAAACACTGATGCAATAAAAATTGTTACATATAAAACACTGATGTGATGACATCTAACAACCTAACAGACTATAAAACACTGATGTGAAAAACACTGTTACATAAAAACATTGTTAACATAAACAAAGATAGAATAACTAATGTTGAAGCTGAACCACTTTTGTTGTTGGACACTGTTGTTGGACATCATAAATTTCAGATGTAATTTCAAAGGTAAGTAGTGTATATCCTTATATGCTGCTTTATTAAAGTAATTAAATATTAGAAATGATATGTAAAGTAGGAAAATAAAAAGAGAGAGAACGGTAATTTTAAATTATCATTTTGCATATTTTGAATTTCAAAATTACTGACATTATCAATAATTACTGACTTGATTTAAAAGCAATTGACATGATGACTTTTCTAAATTTTATTTTAACTTTAATTAAGAGATAATAACCGTCAATTTAAAATTCACATTTTGCTTAATTCAAATGTCCAAAGCTCAAAAATTAGCATTAATTACTGATTTGATTTGGAACAAATAGCCATCAAGAATTTTTTTTAATTTTTAATTTAACTTTAAATTTTATAATGAAAACAATGTTGGAGGAACTCTTATGACATTGGAATGTAACGATAAGGTAAAATAGTAATATGATTGTAATTCTAGTTTTGATTTGATAATTTCAATCTATCAATAATTAACAACATCAATAATAAAAATGTGAGCAGGGAGTGATTTTTAGGGAAACCACTGATGGTCAATATCAGTGGATGTCAACAATAAAAAAGTGAGCAGTGACTATTTTTTCCTATCAGTGGATAACCAACAATTTTCGAAACACTGATGTTTGGTAAGTCAGTGGTCAACACGGAGATTGAAGAAACAGAGGTTGTATTTCAGCAGTGGATAACTTTTAACAATCAAATGTTTGAACCAATTTCAAGAATACTATACCCAAACAATCAAGATGAGGAGCTTAATAATCATCCAAGTGTACTTGATTTTTATTTATTAGTATAAAAATAAAACAACTAAAGTGATGTGATAAATACTGTTACCTATAAACATTGTTGTGATAAACACTGTTACATATAAACACTGATGTCATAAAAATTGTTTCATATAAAACACTGAGGTGATGACATCTAACAACCTAACAGATTATTAAACACTGATGCATGGTTGCAAAAGTCGCTAGGCGCTCCCTAGTCGGTCGACTGGGGAGTTGAGAGTACTCGGCCTAGGCGGAGAGTACACGGGGAGTACTCGGACATGCCAAATTATAAAGAAATTAGTTTTCGGAATTAAATATATGTCAAATAATATAAATTTACTAATATTTATAACAAAATACGTGAAATTGATATTTATTCTTTAATATGATAGGCATAGAAATTATGTTTTATTTTATTTTAAGTCAAACTCGGCCTGAGTTGACCTACTAGATCCGATTTTGTCCGATGTTGACCGCATTTGACCGATTCCGAGTAATTAGTCGGAGTTGAAGATAGTCGCCTCGGCAACCTACCTTGTAGCGACTACTCGGAGACTACTCGGCCTTGGAGACCTTGTTTTACAACCATGCACTGATGTGAAAAACACTGTTACATATAAAGACTGTTAACATAAACAAAGATAGAATAACTAATGTTGATGCTGAACCACTCTTGTTTTTGGACACTATTGTTGGACATCATAATTTCAGATGTAATTTCAAAGGTAAGTAGTGTATATCCTTATATGCTGCTTTATTAAAGTAATTAAATATTAGAAATGATATGCAAAGTAGGAAAAAAAAGAGAGAGAACGACAATTTTAAATTATCATTTTGCATATTTTGAATTTCAAAATTACTGATATTATCAGTAATTACAGACTTGATTTGAAAGTAATTGTCATGATGACTTTTCTAAATTTTATTTTAACTTTAATTAAGATATAATAACCGTCAATTTGAAATTCACATTTTGCTTAATTCAAATATTCAAAGTTCAAGAAATTATCATTAATTACTGATTTGATTTGCAACAAATAGTCATCAACAATTTTTTTTATTTTTTAATTTAACTTTAAATTTTATCATGATAACAATGTTGGAGGAACTCTTATGTCATCGGAATGTAACGATTAGGTAAAATGGTAATTTAATTGTAATTGAAGTTTTCATTTGATAATTTCAATCTATCAAAACACTGATGTTTGGTCAGTCAGTGGTCAACACGGAGATTGAACAAACAGAGGTTGTATTTCAGCAATGGATAACTTTTAACAATCAAATGTTTGAACCAATTTCAAGAATACTATACCCAAATAATCAAGATGAGGAGCTTAATAATCATCCAAGTGTACTTGATTTTTATTTATTTATTAGTATAAAGATGAAACAACTGAAGTGATGTGATAAATACTGTTACATATAAACACTGTTGTGATAAAAACTGCTACATATAAACACTGATGTCATAAAAAGTCTTACATATAAAACACTGAGACGATGACATCTAAGAACCTAACAGACTATAAAACACTGACGTGGAAAACACTGTTACATATAAAGACTTAAAGACTGTCAACATAAACAAAGAAAGAATAACTAATGTTGATGCTGAACCACTGTTGTTGTTGGACAGTGTTTCACCTTTGGTTCATCAGTGCTTGTCTTCAACAGGACTTTGTTGTTGATCAGTAGTTTGATAATTGAACAGTGGATAATGTTCATCAGACTTTGTGTACAACCATCGTTATATCCAACAGTTGTTAGGCAGATCAGTGTTTTGCCTTATTAACTTGTTATAACCACTGTCATTGTAGGAAACTTAGCTGGGCAGTGCTTATTGGGGATCTACAAGCGATTACAAATGAATCAATGCATCAATAAACGGTAAATCAAAACGTTACAAATACCAAAAAATAAATCACACAAATTGAAGTTACCTTGGAATTGTGCAATCACTTTGATGTCCATGACAAAAGCACCTTCATAAAAAACAATGTAAAACTGATTGTAAGATTAACAAACCTGGTATCACCTTTCAACAAACCTGGTATTACCTTTTGTGCTGGTATCACCTATCAGCAAACCTGGTATCACCTTTCACATTTCCATCTCCTCAACAATCGTCCGGCAGAGGTTGCTTCTAATCAACAAACTCTATAAAATAATAACAATAAAAAAATAAGCATAAATCTATATATTCTGCTTAGAGTGCTAGAATAATAGTATAAAAGTTGAAATAAAAATAGAGGATCAAGAAACATAGGAGCATAAAAAATTACTAACATGGGTGAATAAATCAACAAAAAATCTTATAAAAGACATAAACTACAAACATATCAAAATCAGTCTACTCCTAATCACATGATACAACAAACCAAACATCTGAAACAATAACAAAGGAAAGACAAAATCAAAAGCTACAAACAGATTTATTCATAAATTTCAGATATATACAATAATAAAAAGATTATTAGAACATACCAGTGTCAACAATTAAGAGGAGTTGTACAAAAGGGTTCATCGAGTAAGATAAGAAACCTTAGAAGATCTGCTTCTTCTGAGGGTACAAAAGGGTTCATCGTTTTCAGTATGAGAAAATAGATAAAACGAAATAAAAGTTCTGAATGAAAAAACATATCTTACATGATTATTCTCTTCTTCAACCACTCGACGGTACATGATTTAGGGTTTAAAACGCAAATGTATCCAATAGAAGTAACCTCTGCCGTACGATGTTGAGGAGATGAAAATGGGAATGAGAAGGATGAACATCAGAGAGAAAGAGGATCTGAACATCGATCGGAATAGAGCAGAGCAGAGGGAGGGAGAAAGTGGGAAGCCCTAAATCAGTAAATGAGGGAGGATATAAATAGAAGAGGGCAGTGGTACTGTTGGGCGGGAAAAGAGAATTGAGGATGCCCTAATTAAGTGACACGTGACCCAAATAACTTTAATTTATTATATATAATAGATAATAGATTTCATGTATTTTATGTTTTTATACTTTTATTTCACGTATTTATACCTCTATTTCATTTATTTATACATCAATTTCATGAATTTATACATCTATTTTAGTATTTATACCTCCATTACATATATTTCTAAGCAAAAATTGTAGACAAATTAATCGAACCGATTATAACTGAATCGAACCATGCATGGCCGGCCCTGGCCGGTGGGTGCCCTGAAGGTGGGCGAGGAGGACCACCAGTCAGGGCACGTTATTTTTTATAAAGCATCGATATGTATATGTAAAAATAAATAAATTAATAGGATATACTCATACAAACACCAACATAAGCCCACTTACAAAATGATTTTTATGGTTTAGATTAGGTATTAGCCCATTGGCATTAGGTTTAAACCTTTAGTGGGCCCAATACCCAATCTCGTTAAGGCCTAAGGATATGTTTTTTCGAGTTCGAATATGGTACATGAATTCTTAGGGCCGGGCCTGGAAGTTGGAACCATGCAAACCCCTATCAGATATTTAAGTGTAAATAAAATCAAAGGATGAATAGGCACGGATCATCCGATAATGAAATGTGATACCAAACAACCAATTTTGTGATTTCTTTTACATAAAGGAGTTGATTAACATCTAAATATGTTGGGAGGTAAACATAATCTCCAATCAAAATTAAAATGGACTATCAATCTTCCTGATTAATATACTAGGTTAGAAACTCGTAAATTGGGTTAAATATATGAAACATTAAAATAGTGAATAATTTTAAAACGATATTTTAACATAAGATAGAAAATACGAAAGGGTGAAATAAAAGAAACGGGAAAAAGAATCTTGTATGTACAAAATTATGACAAATGACGTAACTAGTTATTTATTTATTAGGTATAGATTAAGATAAGAATAAATCTTAGTTTGTGATTCATATATACATCAAATTGCATTTTTTGGTCTCAACTGTTAAAGATTACATGAAATGTCATTATAAGTTTTTAGTTGTAGTTAGTTTTCTGAAAATAACCATTTTGTTCTTAACAAAACATGTAATGTTTACCATTTTTCTTTGTTTCTCTTATCAATTCATTATGTTTTTTTCCTTTACTTCCTTTTCTTTTATTTTGTTCTTAACAAAACTTGTAATGTTTTCCATTTTTCTTTCTCTTAACAATTCTTTATGTTCTTTTCTTTTACTCCTTTTCTTTTATTCTATTATTCTTTCATCACTTCTATCTTTTACTCTTTCAATAACTGACCTGCATTATAAAAACTCAATTTCTTTATAGGACTTTAATTAGTTATATATATTTTTTCAACATTTATTATTTTTACACACGATTTCTTAATAACCACTCTTGCATATAACAAAAAACTAGATTAGAACCCCGTGTATTACACGGGCTGAATAAATGTGAATTTATATACTAAATAATAAAATAATATATCTTTAAAAACTTTGTTTATTACATGGATTGAATACATATAATTTTATATACTAAAAAATAAAAAGTTATATCTTTAAAAACCCCTTGTATTGTTGTACAGGTTGAATAAATATAATTTTATACATCAAATAATGAAGACTAAATTGCCATTTTAGTACCTGAGTTTTGTCCAAATTTGTCATTTTAGTTCAAATAGTTTTTTTTTTTGCCTCTGGGTCCCTAACTTTTCCCTTTTGTTGTCATTTTGATCACATACACTAACTCAATCCAAAAACTCCATCTTTAACCAGGGGTATTTTGGTGATTTTCATTTTAAATGTTTTCAATTGTCATTTTGATCCAATTCCAAAAAATCAAAAAAATTCCAAAAAAATTCTAAAAAATCATAAAAATTCTAAAAAATCATAAAAATCCGTTTCGGCGCGAACCGTTTCGAACCCGAACCGTTTCGAGCTGAACCGTTTCGACGCGAACCGTTTCGACCCGTAATTTACAAAAAAATTATATCTTTAAAAAACCCCGTGTATTACACGTGTTGAATTTATATATCAAATAATAAAAAAATATATTTTTAAATACCTCATGTATTACACGGGTTGGATAAATGTAATTTTGTATAGTAAATGATAAAAAAAAGTTGTATGTTAAAAAACCCTGTGTGTTACACGGGTTGAATAAATGTAATTTTATATAGTTAATAATAAAAACTTATATCTTTAAAAAACCTCGTGTAATACACGAGTTGAGTTCTGATTAATTTCAGATTTTGATTTCCTGCATTTTCTCTCCTATTAAATAATAATAATTTTTCTCTCCTTAAAATTACATCTTAAGTCATATTCTTATTTTTATAAAACATATTTAAAAAATATGTAATATTTTATTTAAAATAAATATATTTAAAACATTTACTGATTATAAAAAGTTAAATATATTTAAAACATATTACTGATTATAAAGAGTCATAGACAATTTAAATATGTTACCTAAATTTGGATGTAAAAGTATAAACGTAAATATTAAAATAAAATCTCTCTACGATATAATAAAACTATAATGTAACCTATTCCTATATCTAAGGAAATTTATTATAAAAATAATAATTTAATATTAATAGTATATTTTCTAAATAAGTTTTTAATCTATACTATATCTCTACCTTATAATTATATATATTAAATAGTAGGGGATGGTTCAAATGAAAACCACTTTTATTGTGAAAACTCGAAAACTAACTAAAAAAAGCCTAAAAAACACACAAAATTTTTTTTTTTCAATTTTTTTTTATAAAAATCGCTAGTTTTTATATATAAAAAAAACTTTTTAAAAAAAAAAAAATTTGTGTAGTGCACATGTGTAATAATACACATGTGTAGTACACATACATATGTGCAGTATTACACATGTGCACTACACAAAAAAAAAAATTTTTTTTTTTAAAAATTTTTTTTTTATATTAAAAAACCTGCGAAATTTTGATTGCAAAAAAAAAATTAAAAAAAAATTTCTTGTATGTTTTTTTGGCTTTTTTTAATTAGTTTTCGAGTTTTCACAATAAATAGTGGTTTTCATTTGAACCTTCCCCTTAAATAGTATATCTCTATGTATATCTCATAAATAATTATTTAATTTTAAATAATTATTTAATTTTAATAGGCTAAAAAATAGATGGCTCCAATGAGTGACATGTGTCCTCAAAGTGGTTTCTTTTATTATATAGTATAGATAACTACGTATCTGGAAAATGCATTTAACAAATAAAAACCAGATTCATTGTTTACAAATTTTAAGTTCATATCGCAATTCAACTCATCATTTTGTATACGTTTATTTGCAATAATAAATAACACAAGTCGAGATTTATGTGACCAACTTATTATATTTCTAAGTGACCTAGTGGTTTAACGCTATGTTAAAACAGTTAATTTAACGCTAGTTTAGAACTTTTATTTAACACTAGTGGTACAATTATATAGATATAGAGCTCTAAACAAATCTAAAGTTAAACGAGTCAAACTTGAAGTTAGGTGGGCTCAGCCGGTTTACATTCCAAATATGATCTATTGTTTGTTTGAAATATAAAAATGAGAAATGAAAAAAGCAAATAACTAAACTAAATGAAAAATGCCTTAAGCATAAAGAAAGATGATTCATATAATTTTTGAAGATTAATTATAAAGGATGCAATATCTAAATACATAAAAGATGAAAAAGTGACCGATTAGGTCTGATTTTGACCGATTTTCCCTGATTTTGACCGATTTTGACCACTGCCGCCTAGTTTGACCGATTTGCCAAAATCCAGGCGGCAGACTTCCGATGAGCGTTTAATCACCGCCTAGGCGCCGCCTAGACGCGATTTCTGCAACATTGACTAACACAGCTAACATGCGTCCTCTTCTGATGAATTTGAACTTGCAAGTGGATAAACTCGTCAAGTGACGACAGGGGAATGGAGGACGAGTTTACCAAGTGCAAGCTCACGTGTTGAAATTGCATCAGGAACAAGTCAACTACGACAAAATCAGCATGGGTTGACCATGGTTCACCACCAGCAGAAGCTAAACGAAAAATGCAACATTCTACACTTCAACTACATAACAAAAACACATGTAAACGTATTTTTTTTCTAATTTCTCGACATTAAGACAAGAGCCGACATGTTTTAGAAACAAGCCACCATCACTCGACAGAGTGCGGGCACAGAAAAGACAGAAGTTCAAGTAACTTATTGAAACGAGATGTAGATGCAAGTGGAAGGGGGTGAAACGTAAATTAAAAATAGATAACGAAAAACAGTAAGAAATAAAAAATAAAGATAACCAACTAACCGCTCCTAAATCTTGTCATGGAGGGTTACAACCAAATCATGTGCATCATCTAGAAGCTTCCAAACATCCAAATGTCCAGCCATGCTATTACACTCTCTCAATATCTCATCCATGCTGCTATACTTCTCTATAATTTGCTTCCTCCGTTGTAATACACACGCCGCTATTGCATACAGCAACAGGTCATCCGTCGGTGGGGCCCGCAGCCTCATCTTCCCCCAACCCGATTTTGTAATCCCCGCTCTAATGGCGGTCTGATCCGCCCACATCACCTCCCACAGACACAATGTTTGTTCGAAGTTGAGCTCTCTTCTGAACAGAACCACCACCATTCTGTACACAAAGAAACAATCCTCCGCCTGCATCTCCTCCAGGTGGCGGTATAGATGCGAGTCTTTCCCCTTGATGATCTTTGACACTATGTTCAACTGCCGCCTGATCCCCACCTCATCGAGTCGGAAATTATGGCGGGCTTTTTTCATGAAACCGACGAAACACCAGAAGGCTTCACTGTCGTCTTCTACAACTGAAATAATCGGCGAAAGTAAATCGCTCATTCCTTGACAGTAACCGATTTCCGAGTCGTACAAAGCGTATGCTTCTAGAATTGAAACTAAACGTGCAGCGTGGAAGATTCTACACGCTTCCAGATGAGTGTAGTCCTTGAGGCATACACTCTCGGCTAACTCGTGTGCTTTAGCGGAATCCACTGCTGCTTGAGACGGTGTGTAAACGATCCATTCGTCGTTTGCACGGATGGCGTCCAGGCGAATGATTCGCTGCCATGTGGCGAAACTTTCTGACTTGTGTGGATTTATGGTTTTACCTTCCGTGTTTGAGGAAGTAGTATCGGATTCTTGTGTGGTTTTTTCGGGGCCCGTGCCATCACATTCTTCAGATGAGTCGGAATCAGACGACTCACTTTCGCTTTTGCAAGCGATTTCGTTTCCGTCACCAACTTCATCCAGTTTAACGCTGTCTGTTTGATTCTCAGGACTAGACTGGTCAATAACTTCACCACCATCTGTGCAGTCGTCCTTGCTGTCGCTTTCACAGATTTTGTTTATCTCGGTGGTTTTTTCACGTAATTTGTAAGTTTCTTGACACTGTTTCCTAAGCTTCTCATACTCTTTCCTGCAAGGAAGAAATTCCATATATAAATTAATTTTAAAAACATTATTTGGGAATTACAAATTACAAAACCAATTAATAAGTAAAATGATGGCTTCATGGGGTCAAAATGTTAGATACCTATTTTTAGTTTTCACGGCATCTCGTTCTTCTTTCGAACTTTTAAGATCATAGCTGCAAGGGAAAAAAAGCAAGTTATCAGGTTACATGATGAGTTCTTTTTTTAATGAATTATAGCTTAATTAATAACTAAACAAACAAAATGTAAATAATGTAAAAAAAAAGGTTAGAATGACTTTGCAACAAAGGAAGGTCCTGCATGAATGGTAAGAAAACAATACATGTAGAAGTTAATGCACCTTAATGTCAATGCAAAATACATATTTTCTAAAATGTTTAACATGTATAGGAACGCATGATAGGTTTTAGGGTGCTTACACTCCAAGAAGAAATGTCCAAACTTCTGCTCTTAAGCTAGGATGAACACCCTGCATAAAAATTACAAAATCAAATAACATAAGCATGCTGAAAGGCATTATAGCTAAAAGTAAACTAATTTCCAATTATAAAACACGCTTTCATGTGAATTTATGCAATAAGGTAACAACATACCCCACTTCTAACTTTCTTCAAGAATTTCACTCCACCGTCACATAGTCTTCCATCTTCATCAAATAAGCTTCTCCATTGTTTCGGCTGAACAGCATGTTTTCTTCTCTTTCTCGACCAAGGTGATTGCAGATGACCCCTACATCACAATAACCATTAAAAACATTAAACCTATTATACAGAACCACATATCAAACAAAAGTAACAAGAAATTACAGACAATATAAAACTTTAAAAACCTCTAGTGTGCAGTGATAATCAATAACAACAACTAGTGTGGAAATCAACAGTATATGATCTTCTCAGTTCTCATCACTCTTTTCACATTTTATAACTCCATAGTCAACGTAAACTCACACAATGTTCTAATATAACAATTTTAACACAGGATTAATGAATTTGTCACAGTCCATACTCCATACCGAACAGTATTAATGTGACTTTTCACAGAGTGATATAATCATAAAATCAGACAATTAAGTAATTAATTTGAACAATGTTTTGTAACTCCATAGTCAACTTAAACCTACACAATGTTCTGATACAACAACTTTAACACAGGATTAATAAATTTGTCACAATCCATACAGAACAGTATTAATGTGACCCACACAGATTGATAAAATCAGACAGTTAATTAATTAATTTGATATTAATGTGTGCTTAAGAGTGCTGGAGTAAGACATCATCCTCGCCATGAACAAATAATAATAAACAAAATCCACAGTTTGAACATTTTCACTACAGAAGTAAGAAACCTACAACAGATCTGCTACACAAGCAGAGAAAACAAGAGATTGAAGATCGAGATCTGGAAAACGAAGGAGAAATGAGTGAAGAAACTGACCTATTTGTAGAAATTGGCGAGGACGATGATGATGATGATGACGACGAAGAAGCAACGACTAATAAAACCGATCGCAAATGAATCCACGACGACGACGGAGACGACGACGGCGTCGGAGAAGACGAATCCGGTGAAGACGAAGTGTGACTCCGCCGGAGTACTCTCAATACATGTTGTTTAGGCCGTGACGCCAACATCTTTCCAGTTTTTAACTAAATCTATACCTAACTATATCTATAACAACCTATACGAGCCCTAGATACTCAAATCACAAACTTAGGGTTTCAAATTCAACCGATCTATCAATAATCCGATTTTGAATCTGAATGTGTTTTTGTTTTTGTTTTACCTATTAGAGTAAACGAGAGTAGCAGCCACAGCGAGTCCAGCCATCACCGTGACGGCAATAGCTATTCCGGCGTTAGATTGAGATCCATAACCATAACCACCACCGCTACCACCACCAACGCCGCCGCCGGTCATCCAAAAAACCACACCTACACCTCCGTCGCTCTTTCCGTCAACGAAACCGTAACTTCTCCGACGAGCATCACCACCGGAGAATAAATCAAACATCAATGAGCAAATCAGCACCAGAAGAAGTGAAATTACAACATTAACCTTGCTGTTCTTCCTCCTTATTGTTGTTGTTGTTAGCCCTAATTTTCTCCACACCATAACCTCTTTAAACACCTACTCTGGTCCCCTTTCTGAGTGCTTTAATTTGTGTTGTTTATGTTGAATTGATTAATTATTTAATTCTACTGCAAAATACTCGAATCTGATTAAGTATCGTTGATCAATGAAGATGATGATGACGATTACATATCTGGTTTCTCTCTCACACACCGAAAGTGACACACTAGAGAGAGATAATAAGGCATATTTGTGTGTGTTATCAAATGGTAGTAGTTATCGAACTTTTGCCTTTATTAGGCCCAGGCCCAAACTTTGTCAATACGCTTCTTTTGAGAAATCATCAAAGTTGAAAATATCTTGTTTGAGATAAAATAAAGTTAATTTGTCTCATTTGCACTTTGCAACATGTAACATGCGTTCATATTGTAACATGCGTTCATATGATATGTGAAGTAACAATGTAACATGCCTCTATATGTTTATATGATGTGTGACTTTGGTATTTTAAGGTTTGAATTTATTAGTCAAACAATATTATAACATAGGGTTGGAGTTGGAATGCATTTTATATAAAGAGTTAAAAGAGAGTTGTAATAAGTGTTTATATATAGTTTTGATTAGATGCAAAGAGAAAAAATCACAGTTGCGGTTGGAGCGACAGAGAATGTGGCTATAGGAAAAAATCACAGTTGCGTTTTTAATCTTTTATGAATCATATTTGAAACTATAAGGCCATAGGATGTGGCTTAGCGCCACCCCGTCATCTCATCTATTTTAGCGTCTTTGGGCGCCATCAACCACACCACCATCGTTAACAAGGGGGCGCTATGGCATCCCCACCAGCGTGCTAACGAGTGTTGAAGGGAAAAGCTGGAGAGGCCCATATGATATCAACCAATCAAATCTTTTCACTTTTTTGTATTTTGTTTAATAAGAGGCTTTAATGGGCTTTAAACAATTGTATACAAGTTAAAGGGAGTGACTTTAAAGCTCCTTATGTGACATGACACTAATGTGGCGTGATAAAGCCCCTAGAGGCTTTATACCACAACCTCTAGCCTAAGTTAGTTTTTGTAGTTCTATAGCTATTTTTTTGTAATAAATGTCCTCTAATGTTATAGTACTTATTTGCGATTTATAATTAGAAAAAGGAAAAAGAAAAAGTTTGTTTTATTTTCAAATTTTAAGGGCTTGACCATAGTTTATTCCATAAGTAAATGAGATTCCCATTCTTTGCTTTTATTAAAGGAAAAGGGTGGTTTTTGGGAATTCACTTTTGAAATACATACATACATACATACTTTTTTTTAATTGTTGAATGATTAATCATATTAAACAATTAAACAAGACTTAAATTAACAATCTATATATTAATGGATTTAGTAAACCTTGACTTAGCAATGACTAACTTCATTAGGGAAATAACTCTCTGAATTAACACAAACTACCATTGATTTGTTACAATATTAATTTACCAAACATCATAAATTAAATTCCTGCAACCAAATGTAGATCGAAATTTCCAGATTAAATGATCATTAATAAATTAATTTCTAAGTTATACAATTTGTATTATTTATCATCTCTATCTAGTAAAAAAGGATAAAGATAATACAATTTTAATATTTAATTAACAAACAAGTTAAATTTCCTCATCTTCAATGTATATCATTTAAAATCTACCTATGGAATTGGTAAAGAGGCAAGAAAACTTAACAATAAGGGAAATTTATTAATTCAAGATTAAAAATTGGAAAGTTTGGTTGTAATTGGAGAAAATTAAGAGAGTTTGCACATGGCAACTGTAATTGTATGATGTGAGGGGACAAGACAACTCCAAGGATAAACCCATCCACATGGATGTCAATTGCAAATCACGTGAGGTTTTTCGATTTCCGAATATGTTTCATTACCATATGATCATAATTGTTTGCTCCATCTTTACACATGCATATTTCATAGTTCATGCTTTTATTTATTTTAGAAATCATTCACTATCATATGTTTCGAGTACATGATCTGAAAGTACGGAACTAGTCAACTAGAGTACGTAGTAGGTACAGATTGCAAAAGAAAGTAATACCAGCCGTTTAGTAAACATAAACAGCTGGTTGTCCCAAAATGATGAACAAAAGTGTAAGTAGTTTTTCATGGTAAAACAATTCCTTACTTACCTTGAGCAGGGCCAAGAGGCTGACCGCGTAAGCCTCGGCTTTTCGATCTTCTTATCCTCTTCTAGAGAGATCATGGCAAGGTTAGATGGGTTCTCTATCATAAGCTTGGCTACAAGGTACCCCGAGATGGACCACGTTTGATACTTCCTCGCTTGCTTCCCGATGTAACGTCCCTTCTTACCGTCATAGTACTCGGGCCACGCGTCTTTTGAAAGCCGCTGCTCCACCAGCTCTATCGCTCTTTTCGCAATTTGAGGCCTTCCCGCCTTGATGCATGCGGCTGTCAGCAGCCACAGAAGAACTGCAAAACCGCCACAAATATGTTGTAAATTTTAGCCAAACATTAACCTAGATTAAACTTTTAGTTTAGCCGTTTAGGAGTCACCTGGCCAAGAGCCGCCATTGTGATAACTCCAGCGTGTGTTCTTCGGATCACAACCCGTGACGATGTTCCACTCGTAGCCCTCCAAAGCGGGGTATGCAATCTTCAACGGCATCTCGCCAATCAGGTCTTCCCAACGTTCCTCCACCAAGTCCATAATAGCCGTTGTTTGCGCCATTGTGGCTAAAGAACTCAATATAGCAATACAGTTGCCAACTAAGAACCACCTGAAGTCCATGCGAGCTGGGCTCACGTTTCCAATGAAGTAGCCGCCTCTCAACGGCATGAAATCAAACACCCAATCTGGGATGGACTCGGGTATGACATTGAACTTGTTAACAGCTGTGTGGGAATACTCCTCTGTTTTGTATCGATAGATGTTGTTAAGTTGGGTGAAATCCAGCCAGTAGTAGTTTCGGATGTGGTAACTTAGAGCTGTAATCCTTCTTTCGATCCGTTCAATCAGTTTGCTTGAATCGGTGTCCTCTTTAAGCATTTGTTGTGCACACCTCAGTGCAAAAAAGAAGAGAGCTTGGATCTCAATTGGATATCCATATACACCCTGCCACACATGCAAGTTGGAGCTGATTATGTAGTATCATAAATGATAAATCTTAGCAGACCAGGTTAAGGAAATTAAAGCTTACCATCCTCCTGTCAATCATGCTACATCCGTCGGCGCATAGGAGGGTCGGGAAAGTGTCAAAACCATCAGACAAGCAAAGGTCGAGTATTAACTTCATTCCTTTTTGCACCTCAGGTTGCTCTGCCAAGGTGTAATCTTTTGTACACTTAGTGTATGACCTTAAGAGTATAATCCACCAGAAACCGGAATCAACTGGTGCAACTCTTCCAATTGCACTGCCACCGAAGTCAGCCTTCAACACCTCCTTTTTCTGGAAAGATTCATACATGACCTTAAAACTGGCAGGCATGACACCTTCTCCGAGAGTGAAATTGTCGATTGTCTTTTTCCATCCTTGGAGATGAAGAGTCTTTAGCAAGAAGTTTTTCACAATCTCTGGCTCGTGAGATGGAACTTTCATTAAGTAGGCCAAGGCTGTAGGTACAAAGTCTCTCACAAACACCTGCACCAGAATTGCACAGTTCAAGGTTGAAAGACTATACAAATAGCATCTATGGTGGACAAGTGTATATACGTTCGTCCATAATGAATGTTATGATGTATCCATATATGTTCCACCAGTTTTGCTAGAAACCAAAGTGGAGTGACACAATTGTGGACAACACACATATGAATTATGCTACTAGACATCTACCAAATATAGATACAAATTCATACCACTATACGTAGTGATAGGATCAACGCATATCATCCCAATAATTATGCTACAGGATATCTATCAAATATAAAACATATACATTATATATCCTTGCTAATAATATGTCGACCAGTTACTACCATTTGTGCATTTTGAAAGTGATATTGATTGATTAACAAATTAAACGTAAACACTTTTCTGGTTTAAATTAATGCTGCTAGAATGTAGCATTTGTTTCTATACGTGCACGCATAGTTGTATATCATCATTGATTGAACCTATCGGACCTATGTGAATCTACAGACACATCACATCAGCATATAAGCACATTTGACATATATGCATCAAGCAAAAATGATCATACAAACACACTTGCAAACAAATCAACGATATACACAGTCAAAGACAGAACATAAACGCAAGCAATGAGTTCCACTGGATCAGATAAGCAGTGGTGAGTGGAGTAAATTAATTACAATTCACGAGCACAATATCGATCCGTTCCAGCTGTATGACACATTAAAATGATTATGTGAAACAGAAGTTAATTATAAGGATAACATGTGCAACAAATAAGCCTGTGTAATATGCATATGCACTAGTACAATTTGTCTAAGGCAAGCAGATTAGTAATATTAGGTCTTCCTATGCCTAATTAAATGTATCACACAATCGTTCATGCATTTTAAAAGTGATGATTGATCGATTAACAAAAAACTAACGTAATCACTCTTCTGGTTTGAATTAATGTTGCTAGTATGCTAACTTAGTCCAGTGCAGCACATTGTTTAGAGTGTTAAACAATGTTCAGGAGTCAGGACCTCAGCAATAGCTGGCTAAAGATATGGTACTTTTCTCATCTTCTGGCAGGCCAAACAAGTAGATTATTAGTAGGTACAAAATGCTTCAGTTAGCATTTAGATCCTATTATTAGCTAACCTAAACATCAAAACTGCCTGAAGTTTGCATTCTTTTGGTACTGCTTTGTTAACATTACATCTCAAACACTATCCACAACAGAATTTCAGATCAATTTATATCAGAGAAACATCTCCAATAGAATATAGCATATTTGTTTCTATACGCGACCGCATATCATCATTGATTGAACCTATTCGAGAGTATGTGTATCTACAGACACATCACATCAGCAAAATAAGCATATCTGACATACATGCATCAATTAAAAAATAATCATACGAACACACTTACAAACAAATCACCTATATACAATTCATGAGCAATATTAATCCGTTCTGGCTGTATGACACATTAAAATGATTATGTAAAACAAAAGCTAATTGTGAGGATAACATGTGCGATTTGTCTAAGGCAAGCAGACTAGTAATGTTAGGTCTTCCTTATGCATAATTAGATGTATCACGCTATAAAGCACTCAAGGAGTAAACTGTAAATAGATTGCACATATCTACGAAGAATTATAGAAATCATCAATGAAAATGTGCTTATAGTATATACCTGATTGTAATTCAATTCCTCTGCACTAGGATCGAGTGCTGCTGCTAGTGTTCCAACCGGTTTACTCTGAAAATAAACAAACGAGTTTTTCAATCGAGTCCACGCTTCATCCATCATTGACGGACAACCGCTATCAGATCCATTTGATTTCGCATTAGTCGCCTCAGGCAGAAGGTGAATAAGACTCGTACCGACGCTAGGAGACGGTTTCAAAATCGTTTTATTCTCGAACGAACCACGTACTCCTGACTTCTCCTTCTCCGATGACTCCTGATCAGCTGCAGACTGCAATTGCTTAGATGAATCATGAATATCAGTGATCGGAACAACTTGTTCTTCAGTTTCGAGTGCAAATGTTAATGCATTAGTTCTCTCTAATGCATGCTTCTGGAAGCAATCACGATTGCTGTTGATATTTCGCCAGATATCATCAGTCGAGTTGTTTTGCTTCATCAGTGACATCGACGATACAGATTTCTCTGCATTTGCTTGATCTTCATCCATCTGAAACTGCAGTTCGTCGCTTGAAGAGGAAGTTACTTTCTCGCTCATCGTAGCTATTTCTGTATTCTAGAGAGAGAGTTGAAGATGGAGGGAATGAAAGATGCGTGAGTGTACTACGTACTGTTTAGTGTTTAAATATCGTGACGGGGTATTCTGTTGGAAAATGTTGAATAACTTGAAGGAATTACGTGAATGCCATTCCGTTACATGTCAGAAGCTATGGGTGTGTGGCATAGCTTGTAATTACTACGTAATTGACGGGTTAATTGGATATGTAAGATGGGCAAAACGTGAACGTAAAATTCTTGTAACCAATGATGGTATAACATGTGGACGCGTAACAAACTTTATGAAGGAATGTTGAGGTGACGATAGCTTAAACTCTTAAACGACGTCGTCTTGCTTCAATTGTGTACCGTTTTCTTGGAGACACTTCTCGTCTTTCACTGATTATTGGGTGTAAACGAGCCGGATTGAGCCCGAGCCCGACCAGGCTTGAACTCGGCTCGTCATGTTTTTGTAAAGCTCGAGCTCGGCTCGGTTCGAGCCTACTTATTTGAGCTCAAGCTCGGCTCGCGAGTTAAACCTAAAGCTCGAGCTCAGCTCGAGCTATTTTAAGTACAACTTCAAACAAGTTAAAAGCTCGGCTTGCCTATGTTATCATCATTATTATTATTATATTATATATAAAAAAATAAAAATTTTGTTTTTGTAAGTCAATTCAAATGCTAACATTTTCGAATTTGTGATTTGTAAGTCAATTTAAATGCTAACATTTTGGGTGTTGCCACTTTTTAAGGCTTCGATTGTCGTCTCATGCTACTTTATTATGAACTTTTTTCATTTGACTAGGTTTAGTTGTAAATTATAACTTTGGGCATTTAACTTTGTGATGGTTTATTAGTTTTACAAACTTGTACTTTTAAAATGTTAAATAGTTTTATAAACTTGTACGTTTAAAATGTTAAATAAAAGTATGTCTTGAAATTGGAACTAAAACAAATTCTTTTTTTCCCTCAATTTGAATCCAATCAAATTAACTCGAATCCAAACCAAATTTATAATTCAAACTTGAATCAAATCAATTTTTCCAAGTTAATTGTGACTTTGAATCGAATATAAATCTAGCTTCAAATTTTGAATAATACGATTCGGTTACGACGACTAATTTCAAAATTAAAATATTGAATTCGATTCATATAAACAACTTAAATTTCAAAACAATTAGAGTTAGAGGTGCACAAAACCGAGTTTTTTAATACCCGGGGTCGGGTACATACTCGAGTACAGGTATGACCGAGTTTAGAATTTTCAGGTATTGCCAATACCTGGGTTGGGTTCAGGTCCGGGTATTGGCCAAGAAATCCATACCCTGTGTACTCGGGTATTATAATACCCTATTTCCGAGCCTGGGTAGGGTTCGGGTATGATACATGTATTAAAAAACCCGCATTAGGTATTCAAAAAACCCGGTGCGCTGAATAGAAAAGAAGATGTGCAGCGAACTGTTGTGTGGGTTTGTAAGCGATTTTTTGTAGCTTTTTGTTATTTGACTTCATAAACAGCATGCAGTCCCCAACGACTCTATCAAGGTATCCACTTTCAGTTTGGCGCCAAACTATTTTTTTGTAGCTCTTTGTTGTTTTGAAAAGAAACAGAACAAGTCCCCAACGGCTATGTTACCATTAATAATTTTCATAAAAGGCTCTTGTGAACACAACATGCAATCCAACCATACCCAGTGCAAACTCGGTTCCAGGATTTTTAAATCTAATGTCGGATATTATGTAAACCCGGGTACGGTGTTATGTAAACTTGGGTACGGGTATTTTGAAAACCTGGGTATAGAATGGGTACAAAAAAACCTGGTCACGGGTTCGGTTTCTGCGAAGAATATACATACCTGGTCCCTACCCGAGTAGAGTCGGGTTGAGTATAAAAAGCCTGGTTTCTAAAATACCCGAGTCCGTTTTTTTGCGCACCCCTCTCGCCGGCGAATCAATCAAAATCACCATCTCTGTCAACACTAACCGTCCGACGAAAGTCACGAAATCAGGTACACAATAGCTACATTTTCTCATCGTTTTCACACATAAATTCGCACTAATCAAACGAATTTACTCAGCTAGTTAGTACTAACGTACTCTGTCGTTCCTTTTCACGATCGAAATTTGTGGCTTTTATGCGGTGATTAACAGGAATCATGGATGGAGGTACAACTAATTTCAAAGCGTGGAATATACTGTATCCTGTATACATAAATTCAAAGAAGACAATTGCTGAAGGTAGAAGAATCTCCGCTTCAAAAGCATGCGAAAACCCTACCGCTTTGGAAATCGGCGATTGTTGTGGCCACCTCAAAATTCCTTTCGCTATTGAGGTTTTTCATTTTTGCATTATTTAATTAGATTTGGAATAGATGATAGCTTAATTTACCTAATGTTATCAATGTAAGTATGTTAGGTTTTGAGTTTGTTATTTGGGATTGAAGATTAGGTCCGTAAACGAACCGAACTGATTGGAGCCTTGTTCATGTTCGTTTGTTTTCGTTTAGCATTGAACTTGATCACGAACACAAATGAACATATATCATTTTAAACATAATAAAAGTACATCCTTAATCCCAAACATTAGACAGTAATCTACTTGTTAAGCACTTAATATAATAATCATAAACATAATTATCACAAAACAAAGGCATTAGTTAGAGATAAAAAGCATAAACATAAAAATCCCAAAATAATGTTTCAAAGATGTAAGTTTCTAATGACCAAACACAAACTAAACAAAACAAACGGCCATGAATGGACATAAACCAACATATTACCGAACGTTCACGAATACAATTGAACGATTGCGACCTGTGTTCGTGTTCGTTTGTTTAATTAATAGAACGAAATTTCTTGTTTATGTTCGTCCGTTTATTAAACAAACGGACATAAACGAACATCCAAACGAAGGGTTCACAAACGGTTTGCTGAACGATCGGTTCGTTTACAGGCTTACAGCCCTTTTGAAGATAGTAGTTTTTCATGTTTACTTTGGAGATCTTTAATGGTTAACTTTTGTGATGGTTTTGAAGATTGATAAGGCATATTCAAGGGACTTCATGCAAGCAGGGAGGGTGAGGGTTATGCTGAAAAGATCAGATGGGAATCTGCACAATCCCCTTATTGCATCCAGTAAGCATAATTATATTATATGTGGTTTTTACTTATTTGTTATGATCACATGACTATTAGGCCACCTGGGGCGGTCTACTTTTTGCCCGTGATGAGTGTATATCACGCGTGAAACAATCCCAAACACCACCGCCACTCAATTGTATCACGCATCAATTTGATAACGCGTTGAATGTATCACGCTTGAAGAATGAAAGAATGTGAGGGAATGTGATTAATGGGCATTTCCACTAAAATCCATCACCAGTGATGGAATAAAGCTCAATGACGTGGCGGAACTTGATTGGAAGTTGTGAGTGAGTGATGAGTGATGACCACCCCTACCCCCCTATGTTGATAGTGTTGTATTTGCTTAGATATATGTTGTCTTGCCAACGAAGCGGTGTTAATAAAACGATTTCATGTATATGCAGATTAGTTGATATATTTGGTATGAATATGTTTTAAGATTTGGTAAGTAAGTTTGGTGGAACGATATTGCAGAAAAGCAGTTGATGCTTCGCGTTGCTGAATTGGTTCCGAGACATCCGGGTAGAATAAAGAGACAAGAAGCTGCAGCTTCTGCTTCAAATGCTGCTGCACCTTCAAAGTCTGGGAAGGCTGGGAAAAAGAAGAGATAAGATTCTCATTAAAATTTATAACTTTTATTTAGGACCCCCTCTTGTTTCTATGTACAAACTGGCTTTACTTTAAACTAGGCCCTTTGGTTGCTCAATTGTGAACCACAATAGACATTCTTTTTAATGTTGTGTGTGCTTTTGATCAAGGTTTAAAAAAACGGAAACGAGTTTCGAGGCATTTTCCCTTCGCCTCACGAGGCATAAGCCTCGAGGCGAACCGAGGCGTAAGCCCGAGGCGGAGTTAAAAAATAAAAATAAATATAAATATTATATATCTTATAAAAATAGTAATACTAACTAAATTCATCATCAAATTCATCAAAATAATAAAAAACACACATAAAAAAGACGTAAATTGCTTGAAATTGACACAAAAACTCAAAAACATCAAAAACAAATATCAAAAACCCCTGAGGCGCACCTGAGGCGCAGCCTTTTTAGCGCCTCATCCCCTCTGAGGCGCACATACAGTATAAACCCCCCGAGGCACGCCTCAGAATCGTTTTTTGACCGTTTCGCCTCGAGGCGCACGCCTCAACCGTTTTTTAAAACCATGCTTTTGATATCAAGCTACTTGAGCTTATTACATTTGGTTTATGACTTTTAGGCATTTATCTGCTGTGTATAGAGAACTAATATAGAAGCAGTAGTTATGCTGAAAATGGTTCTTATTTGTTATATAAACGATACCTCTTAAATAGGCATGGAAAAACAAAACGGAATTAAAAACTGAAACTAAACAACCTGATCGTTTATTCAGCAATAACCTACGAAAAACTCACGATTATCTTGATGCATTCTTTCTCAATGGATTCTTCCAACTGTCACGTTATTTGAATTATAACTTTAACGCCTTCCCTTGATTCAAAACGATTTAGTGAGGATGTGTGCCAATTGCTCGTGTCATATGTTTTTCAACTCGCTTAAGATTTAACGATATTTTATGTCAATGTGTTTACTTCTGACATGCTTGATTGTTTCTTAGAATACGGCTCGAGTTATTGTCACAAAACAATGTAGTTGCCTCCCCTCCCTCTTGTAGTAACTCATGCATTAGTTTCCTTAACCATCGGCTTGGCATGAAGCCACTTTTGCTGCAAAATATTCAGCTTCTGTGGTAGATAAAGCTACCATTAATTGCTTCTTTGAACCCCATGAAGCTGCCCCTAACCCTATTGAGAACACACTTGCCGAAATGCTTCTTCTATCCTCATGATGCATTTGTTGTCAAAATTGTACGATTTGTATTATGATCGAGCCGGGGGTCACACTGGAAGCAGTCTCTCTATTCCTACGGTGTAAAGATAAGGCTGTCTACATCATACCCTCCTCAGACCCTACCTCAGCTTTGCTATTGGTGGGATTTACCGAGTATGATGATGATGATGAGACTGAGGGCAGTATCCTTTGATAACTAGAATGAGCGGGTTTATTTATTGAGTTTGAGGTGCACCTACTAACTACAAAAATTGTGTTAATATATTGAAGATAACATTCAAGTATCCCAATACCTCAAAAATACATAACTATAAGTCAAAAATTACAGAATAATTGAAAGATCTCAACAAGATAGTTGTACCAAACCTATTAAAAAGGAAGATATCATTGTAGCTACCCAAAACTTGAGAGATGTGATTCAGAAAAATATAATGGAGACACCCATTGTGAAACATCCAACAGCTACCCATGGGCTCAACCGCTCACCTGTTCCAAAAATCAATCACAGGTGAGATACAAACCGCATTATGATTCATGAAAGCAAATTCTTTTTATCACACACTTACCTATTCGAGCAGCCTTCCAGAAGAATCCTCGAAATCTGCATAACACATCATCAGAAAGCTACTATTAGAAAAAACTCAAAAAGTGATCGGCATAAAAGTTTTACGAGTACAGAGACATACGTTAAGACTGTGCAAATGGACAAACTACTAATTGTTAGGTGGTGTTTGTTTTTTGGCCAAAAGCTCTTCTGAGCACTTATGTCTGCGTTGCGCAGATGCACGCAGACATAAGGGTCCTGCAGCTTGTTTGTTTTCTTGAAGATCTGCAGAGCTTTTACCTCTGCCTCACCTCTTCATGTACAAGAATGTGTGTGATCCCATGGTCCATTCAATGGATGGAAAACAAATGCCAATATTTTTTCTAGATTCTAAGGAAATAGTTTGTTCATGAAGTCGTCTTCGCATCACACAGATTTCCGACATCAAAATTATAAGTCACTAAACATCACTTCTTTCAGATCTCCACATAAACTGTAGATCCTCTCCAGGTTGTGTTAATAAAAAAATAGGATTTATCACCGTCGGAAAATTCTATAATTAACCCCAGAAAAGGAATGCTGATTACAGTAGTAGGTCAAGATGACCTAAACAAGCAAAACGCTTAAGCGAATCTCACATCAGTGTAGGACGGGGAGGATGTTGAGTCCATAAGACTGTGTAGTGGGTTTAACTAAAAAGTGCAAAAGAAACTACTACGTCATTGGCACGTAGGCGGTGAGGTTTTAACCAAACCACCATTTCACAAGATTGTAGTGGCAAAGCCCCCATTGGCGCCTCTTTCACCCTTGGTCAACTTGCTAAGCAATTGTCAAATATGGGATGGTACACTGCCCGTTAAGGGCATCGGGAAACCCCCATTTCCCCATTGACGCCCCTTTTTGACGCCCAAGTTGTGGTGGTTTTGGTACCCTTTTTTGGGTGAGTTGGCATGGCTTTCACGCCCACTACGCATAGTCTAAAAATAAAAATGTCTCGCCTCAAGTACTATCAAAAAGTTTTGGACACTTAGTTGTGGTGAGAGAACTTCACAGTTAATTATGCTTGGGTTGGGCTAGAGAAATTTGTGACCTTAGGGAAGTCTCCATTTAGGTAGCAAAAAACAAACTTGTGAGCTCCCGATACGCAAAGAGAACAATAATGAGTGGTACAAAAAAACAAACTTGTGAGCTCCCGGTATGCAAACAAAACAATATTGATTGATACGAAGATGTGGATGTAATGTAACTCTTACGTCGTTTAAGATGGTGAGCCAAACCTAGGATGACGAGTTTGTAAGAGAATGAATATAACACCTTAGGCTAATCTTATATCGGAACAAGGCATATGCCATATTATCATCATACTCAGTAAATCCCACCAATAGCAAAACTAAGGTAGGGTCAAGGAGGGTAAGATGTAGACAACTTTACCTCTGCCCCGTAGGAACAGAGAGACTGCTTCTAGTAGTGAGACCCGGCTAACAAGTATTGGCCTCAAATAAAACAAACAAGTGTTGAACATTTATGATAAAACATTAATATTTCAGTTACCATAAGCCTTTTAATAACTGATCCACTTATTTGAAATTTTCACAAATTTGGGATTGTTTTCTGTTTCAACCTAGAACAATAATAAGGAATAAATTAGAAATTAAAGATAGATAAAAAAGAGAGGATCTAACCCAGTTTTCTGTTCAAGTATGGTAGGAAACTGCATCTTCAAGAAGGTGCATGTGCAGATTACAAGCAAAACCACCGTCAGAAACGAATGGAAATTGAATAGGGCCGACTGCGTTAATCAAATACAAAGTTTAATAAGATTTAATTTAACATAAACCATCACACAAATACAAAAGGTTAAGGAATCACCATGTTAGTGGAACCGTGATGAACTGATGATTAGATTAAAGAAAGGTTCTTCTTCTTAAGCTCCGATCACGCAAAAACATACACGATGTAAAAAAAGATATAAATATTACATAGAGTAAAATTATGGTAAAATTTCACGGTTAGTCTTTTCTTTTTGAAATTACATTTATGTTCCTGGTATAGGATCATATACAAAGTGGGACTTTTGTAAGAAGTATGAGAAATAATTTGGGAGTGACAAGTGTCCTTTATCCTAATTAATTCAAAAGGGTATATTAGTAATTTGACTTTCTTATCATTTAATTGATTTCAAAGATAACTGCCAAAAAAAAAAAAAAAAACTTGCGATGAGTTTTTATAGGAATGAATCGAATTTTGAATTAGGAGAAATTTTAGGAAACATTATACATCTGATTCTTTTATCTTCTTCATCATCTTTTAATCGCAACATCTTTTAATCATATATTGTTCATGACGTGGTGTTTTAAACATTTGGATACAGTGTTCATGGCGTGGTGTTTTAAACATCTGGAGACATTGACTATGATTCAAGTCATGGTGTTTTATCAGGAGACATTGTTCATGGCGTGGTGTTTTAAACATCCGGAGACATTGTTCATGGCGTGGTGTTTTAAACATCTGGAGACATTGACTATGATTCAAGTCATGGTGTTTTATCTGACTTGAATTCCAGATAAAACACCATGACTTGAATCGTCTGTTTGTTTGATGATTTACAATGTTTTTTGGATTCCAGATAAAACACCATGACTTGAATCATAGTCATGGTGTTTTAAAATATGGGAATATTTTGTATTGATAAAACACCATGACTTGAATCATAGATGTTCTGGGAATGTTGTGTATTTGATAAAACATCATGACTTGAATCATAAATGTTTAAAACACCACGCCATGAACAATGTCTCCAGATAAAACACCATGACTTGAATCATAGATGTTTAAAACACCACACCATGAACAATGTCTCCAGATAAAACATCATGACTTGAATCATAGTCAATTTATCCAGTTGTTTTAAAACACCATGCCATGAATCTGATTACAGTTCTCGTTATGATAATGTATGACGAATATGCAACCAAAGACCTCCTATAATTAAGGTGAATCATTAATTCCTATATTTAAGGAAAAAGGAGTAAATATAGGAGTTTTTTGGTCGTGTATGATATGATTACCATATTTCAAACATTAAAAAAGACACTATTGCCCTTCAATTTTACATAAGGTCCCTCTAATTAAAACATAATTTACATTTTTATACCCTATTGATCTCAACCATTAGATCAAATATCCAATGGTTTAAAACACTTCTTACCCTTCTTACATTTCAGACACTTTTTACCATATCCCTACCCTATGTTCCCTATAGTTTAATAACTTATTACTCAGAAAGTTAGTTTTTGATGTTAAATGAATGTAATGACAATAGTGAATAAAAAAAACCCAAGTGACCCCACCTGAGTAACAAAAACAATTTAATTAAAAAAAATTGTGGGCCCCACCCCACTCTAAGTGGTCAACCCCAGCTGTCGGATGATTTACCCAAGGAGGAGGAGGAGCCTGGCGCGGCAGGTGGTGATGCTGATGACGAGGATGGCGATCACGCTGTGTCTGCGGGCCCATCTCGACCGAGAGCTCACACCATCGCCACCGCAACCGTAGGGGGTGCCTCGGTACACCTTATCTTAGGCTTGATCACAACATCAAGGGGAAATTAAGTTTTGTGATGGCTCGTGCCTGGAGATTAAAGGATAAGGTATGGTCGTCTTGGAAGGGAATTCTGGGGATGGTCAGTTGGACGAGATAGGGTACAAGATCACATTCCAAGATGGTATAATTTGGATGTTTGAGCAAGACATAACTTTGCTAATGATGGTACCTCGTTCACCTAATTGCATTTACAAAATTAATCTTGAGGTTGTATCTCCAGTTTGCTTACAGAGTAAAGATGACAAGGCTGAAAATAACGACCAAATAGTCTTTGATGTGACAAAAATTAGTGACCAAATAGATCAGTCAGCAACAGGAATCAACGACCAATCTGAGCAGGTAGCGACACATCAGACATTTAGCAATCAGACTAACCCACTAGCGACATAATCTGATCAGTTAGTGACAACTTTTAACGACCAGTTTGTGACAGTTCGAAATTCAGCACTTCAATGAGTTCAAGAGGTCCGAATCAAGTCTATATTAGCTCAGAACACTTTATCAGATCAAGGGACAAGTGTGAAAGTCGAGAACTTACTTCGAGAGAACGTTAAAATGGAAAGTGGTAGCGGGGATTTGCAACCAAGACGACATCCTCACGAAAACCATGCCACGATTGAAGATTATCGAGATGAGATATCTACTTGGTATTGCAAGATTAGGTGGTGATTGTTAGATTAATCTTGCATATTTTGCTTAAGTTCGGGTTAAAAGTGACTGACTTACAAAGCTCGGGTAAAAAGTGACCTAGTTACAAACTTAGGGGTTTTTTTTTTTAATCCTAGTCTAAGTTAAATAGGCTTACTTGTTGATCAAGTTTTAGACTTATAAAAAAAGGAATTATTGTAACCTAAATCAACCAATTATCAATAAAATCGAGTTTTGTTATCCAATTCTAACAGTCACGAATTTAGTTTTTAGCTTTACTCTTTCGCTTGCTATAATGAGTGATGATACCATAACAAATCAACCAGATACCGATCAAATTCCCGTCGTGAAGTACGGAGAATCCCACTAGTTATATACAAGTACCAATTTTAATTAAGGGGTTGTTTGTTTACCTCTTAATGAGTCTCTTAATGGTTCAGACCTCTTACTGATTCAACACTTAGAGGCTGTTTGGCAACATCTGAATGGTTAAGTGCTGAACCAGTAAGAGGTCTTAGGGGCTGTTTGGCAACTTCTGAATGGTTAAATGCTGAAGCAGTAAGAGGTCTGAACCATTAAGTGCTGAAGCAGTAAGAGGTCTGAACCATTAAGAGCCAATATAATGATTAACCCTTCAGAGGCAAATATCTGACCAATTCAGATTAGAGGTCTTAACCATTCAGACTTTGTATAATACTTAACCATTCTGAGGCAAATGTCTGAACCATTCAGACATATGCTCACGAAACAAACAGTCTGAACCATTAAGTGCTGAACCAGTAAGAGATCTGAACCATTAAGAGCCTCATTAAGAGGTAAACATACAACCCCTAAACCAGTAAGACGTCTGAACCATTAAGAGCCTGTATAATGCTTAACAGTTTAGAGGCAAATGTCTGATCAATTCAGATTAGTGGTCTTAACCATTCAGACTTTGTATAAATCTTAACCATTCAGAGACAAATGTCTGAACCATTCAGACATCTGTTCGTGAAACAAACAGTTTGAACCATTAAGTGTTGAACCAGTAAAAGGTCTAAACCATTAAGAGTCTCATTAAGAGGTAAACAAACAACCCCTTAATGGTTCAGACTGTTTGTTTTGCGAGTAGATGTCTGAATGGTTCAGACATTTACCTATGAATGGTTAAGGTTTATACAGAGTCTGAACGGTTAAGCATTATACAGGCTCTTAATGGTTCAGAAATCTTACTGGTTCAGCACTTAATAGTTCAGACCTCTTACTGGTTCAGCACTTAACCATTCAATTGTTACCAAACAGCCCTTAAATAAATGTACAACATATGTTACATGACATACAACATGACAATGTTGACTTGTTTACCATGAATTTGGCTAAAGTCTAGTTCGACGTGTTTTGCATTTACACTAAGCTTTAATGTGGTACTATAAATAATACACAAATAATTAGTGAGCTTTATCCCAATCAACTTAAAACACTTGGAGATTTTAACTTTCAATCCAGTGATGTCAACTATTGTCAAGCACAAGTTTGTTCGCCATTGGGGAACATAAAATAAAATCCGTTTAACCAGATGAAAAATTCACACCAAAGCCCCTCTTGATATTTACACCTGTAGAAGCAGGAGAATTCCCAGTACTTGTTTTACTCCATGGCTATCTTCTTAATAACTCCTTTTACTCTCAGCTCAGCCATCAAATAGCTTCCCATGGCTTCATTCTCATCGTCCCCCTGGTTTCCTCTCATTCCTTTTATTAGTTTGGGATACACTGGATTTAAACAGCTTTAATTTTCACTAACGATTTGTACCACACCACTTCTAACTTTCAACTTATTGGCCGATATCACTCTCAAACTAACTCAACACTAACTTAGTTTGCTTACATCAGTTGCCACGTCATCAAAGTTGGAAATGTTGTGGTACAAATCAAAAGTTGGGAGTGCTATCCGTCAATTGGTGAAAGTTAGGTTATTTAAATCTAATATCACTGTTAGTTTTGCATATTTCCATTTAACTTGATCTTGTTTTCTTTATACCATAAACTATTGAAAGCCATCTACTGGGTGCAAGTTGCTATTTACTATCCCGCTGGTTAATAGGGTATCGATGAGTCCTCTGAAATAACGGGTGCTCATGGCTAAAAAAAACAAAGGGTTATTGGATTTTATCACCCCCAACTATTGGCTATTGGCCGCTGCCACCCCCAACTATCACTTTGACGCTCGTCACCCCCAACTTAACACCTAATGTGTTCTATCACCATATCGTTAACTGATCACTAACTTTTGATCCTGTTACTATACTTTTGTGGGTGTCATAGGGATCTTACGAAGATTTTAGGGATCTTAGGACACCCCAAATGTATGGCAACATGATCAAAAGTTAGTAAATCAGTTAACGACGTCGTGACAGAACACACTAAGTATTAAGTTGGGGGTGACGGGCGTCAAAGTGATAGTTTGGGGTGACATCGGCCAATAGCCAATAGTTAGTGGTGATAAAATCCAATAACCCAAAAATAAATCTTGGTTTTCGTAATCCGTCAGATTCATTACCATACGTTTTTCTATATATTCGTACACTTAATTAAGTTCATTAAAATTACATCTTGGGGAAGTTGGTTTTTAGGGTGTACGGGGCACCCTTCGGGGACCCCATCGGTGACCCAAAACCCCTATTAGGGGGGTGCTGCCAACCTTTAGGTGAGTTAGAGAGAGGGAGTGAAATGGGTGAGTGGTTGCCGAAGAGAGGGGAGGAGAGAGGGAGGAGAGAGGGTGAGTTTGACCAATCAAAAATTTTCTTTTTTTTTTTTTTTTTTTTTTAAACCAACTCCCCTAATAGGTGAGTGCCGCCATCAAAAAGGGGTATTAGGGGAGTGTTAGAGGGGAGTTGACGTGGCTTATTCTGGTTGGTTGTGTGTAAGAGGGGGGACTCACCTAAGAGGTGAGCACCCCTTACACCCTTATAGAGTGAACGATAGACTTTGTAATTTAAATATTTTGCAGTCTATGCTGTTAATACCTGGGTAAACGTGACAAAAATTATTATAATTTTGGTATATAAATTACTTTATATAAATGCATGAGATGAGATTTTTGTTAAGAAGTTCATGCTGATTAGCATATACAAATGTCTAAAAAATGGTGAACATAGCGAAATTAAAATAATTAGGTTTTAGGTTGTCATGTATAACTTTTAATGATACGTTCAATCCGTTTTATTCACTAAGGCTTGTTTGTATTGGCCAATTAACATTTTTAGGTAAACATATCGGCAGTTTGAAATTAGAATCAGCATTTATTATGCACATGATACTGTGACGAGAATGCTTAATTAGTTCTTATTACTTTTGTAATGATAGTATATGTAGATAAACTTTTCAAAACCAAAAAAAAAAAATACTTAGAGATTTCTTTTGGTACCATGTGACAGTTATTCAGTGACTGGAATAGACGCGACTAAAGAAATCGATTACGTGGCTCAAATAACAAACTGGCTACCCCAAGGACTTGCAGAGTTCCTTCCGTCGCATGTAAAAGGAGACCTAACAAAGCTAGGACTGGCCGGCCATAGTCGTGGCGGAAAAGTGGCTTTCGCTCTTGCTCTAAATAGAGTTAAAACCGAACTAAAGTTAAATTTTCGGCATTGATTGGGATTGACCCGGTTGATGGAACTGGCAAAGGCAGCCAAACTCCTCCAAAAGTTCTCACTTATGTTCCACACTCATTTAATCTTGAAATGCCGGTAATGGTTATTGGTTCGGGCCTTGGTGAAGTCAGGAAATACAATGTGTTCCCGCCTTGTGCTCCAAAAGGGGTGAACCATGAGGACTTTTACAACAAATGTTGTAAACCGGCTTGTTATTTTGTCGCGAAAGATTATGGGCATCTTGATATGCTTGATGATAAGACTAAAGGGATTGGGGGTATGTTTATCAATTGCATGTGTGAAAGTGGCAAGTGTAGAGAACCCATGAGGAGATTTGTTGGAGGGGTTGTGGTTGCTTTCTTGAAAGGTTATTTACAAGGGAATTTTAGTTTTATAACGGCTTTAAAAGATGATGAAACTATTGCACGTGCTTCAAAAAGTTGACTTTCTACTTTGACTTTTATGTGAAGATGACCTTTGTTTACTATTGAAGCACTACTTATGATATTGTTTGAATAAAACCATGTATTATACGGAAATAAAATATAATGTTATGTGCAGACGTTTCATTTTAGTCTACTGAGTTAACTTCATCTGTTTTTTCTGTTAACTAGAATGGCATTTCGGTCATTTTATATGTAATTATGTTAACTAAGCTAACAGAAAAAATGAATGGAGTTAACCGAGTGGACTAAAATGACAACGTTTTAAACTATTTTGACTAAAATGATAACGTTTCAAACCTTTGGACCAAACTGACAAAATATCCCAAACCACAGAGACTAAAATGACATTTAACTCTAACAAGCATACACAATTAAGTTAGGGCCTGATTTGGAACATTATAAACCATGAGGGGTATGGCTGCAATTTCCCCTTCACTAGATGTAAGCCGAGAAAACCTGGAATGTTATTACAAAACGCACATCCGTAGGTCAAGTAAACGGCAAAAAATCCGGTACCGGAAACTCTCACCAGCGTCATCGCCGTCGCCGTCGTCGTCCCTAGGTAATACTTCCTCAAAACTTTTATCTCAACTTACACAGATTCTACTTCAAGCAATCAGATCTACTACCACCATAGGTTTACACGACTTCGAATTTATTATATTTTTACTCTTTGTTTATCCGATTTGCTATGTAATATAATGAATTTGAACTTTAATTGGAAGATTTATCGTTGCTGAGCGTGCTAATTTACTCGATCGATTAACTGTTATCGTTGTTCGTTGTTATATGTCAATGTTTATTGATGATTTTATAGGGGCGTTTTAGTTTAGGTTATGGAAATTGTACATATTGATTAGTGAGGAAAGTTATTGGATCTGTATAAATATGTAGCCTTAGCTTAAGATGATGAATTACTAATTTTAATAGTTGTTTTATATCAAGGATTTGTATTTGTTTTTCAATGTGTTGGTGAGTTACTTTTGAAAAAAAAAAAAAATCTCTCTGCTCTAGAGATGATAACTTGATTTATAACTAGAAATGATAACTTGGTTTATAAGTAGAGTTCATGGTTTTAAAAAACGATTGAGGCGAAACGCCCAAAAAACGATTCTGAGGCGCTAAAAAGGCTGCACCTCAGGTGCGCCTCAGGGGTTTTTTATATTTGTTTTTGATGTTTTTGACTTTTTGTGTCAATTTCAAGCAATTTATGTCTTTTGTATGTGTGTTTTTGATGATTTTCATGATGAATTTAGTTAGTTTTATTATTTTTATAAGATATATATTTTTTATATTTATTTTTTAATTCCGTCTCGGGCTTACGCCTCGTGAGGCGAAGGGAAACGCCTCGAAACTCGTTTCCGTTTTTTTAAACCTTGGTAGAGATGATTCTTGTGAGCTATAAGCCTATGACTAGAGATGATACTTGTTATATGTAAATAATTGTGCGTATAAATGACAGTTGGCTTATGGTAACTTGATTTATGTGCTGCGTTCTACTAATAATTCAACCGTATAGAGTATAGACCATTAGTTCTTAGAGCATCTCGAGTGAGAAGCCTAAAAAACGCATCCACGTCACACTTGCCAAAAATGCTTCCTCTTTCGCTCGTCCCTCCCTTTGCTTGAAGTTTGCTTCTCTCACAAAACAAACACACAGCCAAAAATGCTTTCTCTTTCGCTCGGCTCTCACTTTTCCACTCTCACAGAGTCCGTCCAAGGGCATCTTTGGGGAGGGATGCTGCTCATCTTCTCTCTTACCCCTCTCCTCCACGTTGGTGCCACGTCCTTCACGAGAGCCAAAAATGTTTCCGTTGGGGATACTTGTGATATGCAAATGTTTTTGTGTATATTTGACAGTTGGCTTATGCTAACTTGATTTATGTGATGTATAGCATCTTGACGTTGTAATACTAATCGAAACCTTATATACCCTTAGGATTGTTACAGAGTTGTATATATTTAGATCATTAATAACATCTTTTTAACATGTCTATTTCATAATTCATAAAATAGAAAAAGGATTAAACAGTCGACTCTCATGTCTGTTCTTGTTCTATCTCATTTTCTCATATCTTCCAAACGTATGTGTTTTCTTTTAGAGGTAGCAAAACAGATGCATGAGTTGGGTTTGGTAACGGGTCAAACAGGCGGTGTTGACCCCTAAACCCTTTTCTTTATCTTCTTTTGTAATTGCATAAATGATTTATATAGTAATAATCTTATGTCAAATATTGTCTTATGCATTTTGAATACACATCAAGCAATATCTAACACATTGCCACCTCTAGTTTGTGCAACTTGTGTATTCATACTTACATATCAAGGCAATTTCTTAAAGTCATTAGTTTTTTATGCATCGATTTTCATGTTTTGTTGGTTTTTTACTACAGAACTAAAAATGGTGGGTGGCCGAGTTGCGCATCCTGTCTTGAAAGGCCCTAGTGTGGTTAAAGAACTGATCATCGGGTCAGTGCTTGGGTTAGCCGCAGGTGGTTTATGGAAAATGCACCACTGGAACGAGCAGAGAAAAACAAGGGCGTTTTATGATCTTCTAGAGAAGGGCGAGATCAGCGTGGTTGTACAAGAATGAACCGAAAACATGAACAGTTTCATCTCCTAATGTTTAATTCCGACGCTTAAATCAGAGATAATGATACTCTGGAAACTATTCGAATAAGTTTTTGTATTGGATTTGTGATGTTTCTTGATTCATATTGTTAAAGTTGCTATTGTTAAATTCGCTTCATTTGCCTTTATATAGGCAAACAATAAAACGACTTAATTTCTGCCAATCGGATCTGAATAAAAGGGACCTTAAAGTTATCTGTATGATACAATCTATCGACTATCGTTCTTATTCTTGTGTATGCTAAGTAATGCTTTGAAAAGGTTTCTGGTTTTCTTGGAGTAAACTTGGATATCTTGTCTTCTTTCTTTTTCCGAATACAACGAATAAGACCTTCTTGCCTCTGCCTGATGCTTCAGCTGTGTATTTGGACTGAACGATCGATTAATAACTGATCCAGCATACCCAACCCGAGAGACTGGGCTGACAGATGGGTTAGCAAGAGATCCCGATCGCTTAATTCTGAACCGACTTGGTGAAACTGATCTCGATCGTTTTTCTGGTTATCAGGTAAACCTTAGTTAGTACATAACGTTTGTATAGGGCTGTAATTGAGCCAGGCTAGGCTAGGCTCGAGCTCGAACGAGCAAGCTCAGCTCGACTTGATTATTTTTTCGAGCTGAAAAGTCGAGCTCGAGCTCGGTTCATAGAAACTTCGAGCCCAATTTAGCCGGCTCATTGAATTTTTTTTTTTTATTAGTTTTTTTACAAATATTGGTAACATAAAAACCAAATAAAAAATATAACACACACATTCATAAGAGCCAAAGAGCCGAGCCATCAACTCCAGCACCCTGGCACGAGCTCGGCTTGATTACAGAACGAGCTTTTCTCGAGCAAGTCTCAAGCCGCGAGCTTTCTAAACACCCCTAGTTTGTTGGTAAAATGTTTAACTTTAAAAAAAATAACACTTTTTTTAACAGTCCCACCTGATCCTTTGTTTGATGCAGCTTTTGCAAAAGTAAAATCAACCAAATCCGATCCGAATTCTTTTAAATCCCGTTTGTTACGCTCTTTCCTGCGCAAGAATCTTAAACGATGAACATGATGTTGGTGGAGCTCCACCGAATTAAAGTGATAAACAAAACATTACCTCAAAGTGAATGATTCAGTCTTTGCTTTCGCTGCTTCAGGAAACTGTCCGTCTATAATTTTATAATATTTAGTATATGCTAGCAAATAAGAACCCAAAATATAAAAAAAAAAACACATTTAATAACCTGGTAGCAGATATTGCTTATGGTACTTTGGCGTCTGTATCACCAACGATTGTTGCGAAAGACCCTCGTGATCGCTAAACGTCTGGCATGTTTGTAATCTCTGCAACAATCTCCAACAAAATCACACACGTGCAACAAACAAACGAATATTGATATGTAACAAACCTGTTTGATGCATACAACTCGAAGATTTGTTTCATAAGCTTCATCAATGTTTTCATCCAAAAAACTGTTGACTTTAGATGTCACAGAGCCCAAATGGTCAATGGTGCTGATCAGAGCTTTTGACACATAATCTTTTAAGCTTTCTAACAATCTAAACCAAGATTAAAGCAGCAAGTTAGTTGATAAATGATAACGAAATCAAATTAACAAAAAAACACATGTACTTACAAGGGATCATGTTCGGTTTTATGATACGAGTCTTCGAAAAACTCTGCAGCTGAGTATAGTTGACTTCTTACTTTCCTCAAGTCCTATAAGTTGTTCATCAAACTAGTTTAAAACAAAGTTGTCTAGATACAAAGATTGAATATATGCACAGATAAACATACTTGAAGACTGTCGGAAAAGATCAAGCGTCGTTGCATGAAGATTTCATCGTAATTCGAAGGCGGATGAAAATCATTTACAGCCTCCATAAACAACCTTGATCACAAAGAGTTGATTGGAATTTTGAAATTTAATTTTTTAGTTGTTGTTGAAGGGGAGGGGTAGGGGTTTATAAAGTGTCGGCTATAAAAGATGTATACATTAATTAATTAAATAATTAAAGTTAATAATAAAAACAAAAGGGTGGGGGCAAATCAACAACAACCTTGGTGGCTTATGTATGGTTGGTTTTGGAGGCAAGTGTGGTGACATTGATGATACAATATCAACTTTGAGAACAAATATTGATGTATCTAAACGTAATTAAAGCAGAATAGACAGGTTAATTCGTCTATAATGTAGTAAAGTATTTATGATTAGTGTTGAATTGGGTGAGTGTTTGGGGGGGGGGGGGGGGTTGAAGTTGACCAAAGAGTTGACTTGTTCAATGTATAATTGCGTGTGAGGAAGGATAACTGCAATTTAATATACTAAAAGTGACATAGTATGTGTGTTGGGGGCGTTATGCGACAAGTTGCAAAATGCATAAGAGTGGGCTTTATATCACAAGAGGGTGTAGTGGTAAGGGGGTTATATAACCCCTTCAATTATACATACATATGTATGTATATATATGTGTGTGAGTGGGGGGAAACATTGTGCAGCGTTATCACCTTCGCGTGGTTACAAAATCAACCACCCATAGCGCCGGCCGTAGTGGTGTGGCCGGTGCTATAGACCCATTTCACGCGGTATGCCGCCCACTACGGGTGACCTTAGGAAAATAAATGCATCCATCATGTGTAGATATCCAAATCTTAAAAGGACCACAAAACAATAAAAATTTAAATAGTTAATTTCATACTATTTAGAGTTGATTACACATATGGTAATGTAATGTAATATGCCGTGGTACGTCTTGAATTTTTTTAAAATTCTACTTTTTCGATCCTCACTAGTAGCTAGTAGCGGACTCAAAAATTTTTTAGAGGTACGGATGAAGGGTTCAACCATATTTTTAAGAGGTGCGATCGGGTTTTTTTGCCTAAAAAATACACTAATTTCTTTTTCAAGAGGTGCACCCGCCCACCCACCTATCAAGGTAGGTCCGCCCCTGCAAGTAACATGTTTGGTCCTTAGTATGCACAACGGTTAAAAAGTAAGTTAAAAACTAGTAGTTATTCACTCCAAGGACTAAACAAGATATATGCGAGTAAAGAGTGAGGGCCATGGATGTAATTTTCGAAACTTAAAACCAAAACTATAATATGATCTTAGAACAGGGATGATCTATGTAATTAAAGCAATTATTTATGAAATTTTCTTATCAAATTCGTTAGCATCATCATCAATCATATATCACTTGCACATTTTCTTCCTAAAATTTTTAAGTATTTCTTCTTAATATAAAGTAATTCAATATTTTTGTTTTTCTTTCTATCAAATAATATTATTTTCTTTTCAAGTGTTGTTTTCAATTGTTAATTTGACTTTGATGGGGAATCCGTGGATCCAAGCTGTACATAACCATAAATAAAGTCTAGAGTTTGAAATTTAATTTTTGGTATAAATATTAATTAAACTTAAATAACATAAGCTACTAGTATGTAATAAGTATAAGTAAATTTTATATAATAAGTATAAGTAAACTTCAATAGTTATAACAAACAAGATACATACCACTGATTTGCTTTTATAAACCACCACCATATATAAGGTAATAATTCAAAGGGTACACCTACCGTTTACTAAGTTTAAAAGTGGTTATATAATATAATATATTTGATGGTAGATATAACTGCCATGGGTAGTTGAAACTTAACTTCTTCGTGTTCATATTCCCGTGAATGTAATCAAGATATGCCACACGGTTTCAATTGACCAAATAGAAGATATGGTGTTCACGCAATCCCAGTGAAAAGAAAGCACGAACCAAATAGTACAAGTGAATGAAGTGAAAGAGGAAGACAAAAATAATTTTATTTAAATATATCAACATATACATACAGTGATACACTGATACAGATTTGATTTGCATTTATGTTTTGAAAACTAACTTTCTTTTGTTATAAGTTAACGACAGTTAACCATAGATTACAATAACTTTTAGACCATGCGTAGTGGTAAGGTTTTTGGACGTTTTACCCTTGAAAAACGCCCCTAAACGCCGATGATGCCGCTCCCGTGGGCGTTTTTTGGTCATAATGAGTTGTGGCGTTTTATTTTCCACGCCTTGGTTCACTAGTCTTGGCCAATCACCATTGATCTTCTTTTTGTTGTCCAATAAGATTTTTTGATGATTTTTTTTATTTAATTTTATTACACCTCTTTTAACATAATGCCCCACATCCCCACTACACCCATTTTAGAAAACGCCCCATAATGCCCCATTACTGACTGGTCTGCCACATGACACAAAATGCCCATGGGTAAGGGCATTACTACTACACATGGTCTTAGAATCTTGAAAGTATATATAGTTAGAAAAATTAAGTCTTTTTCATTAAATTTGGATACAAATAAGTATACATATTGATTACATATATATAATTATTTATTCATGCTTTTAAGATCTTCTTTGTGAGAGTTTTGCAACAAACTAAAATAGTGTCTAGATCTAAAGTAAATCATGTATCAGGATGTTCAATATGGTGTGTTTGAAATAAAAGCTTTGTGAGAAATTAAGTAAAAGTTATATCCCAATGTAACAAAAGAATGGGTGCGCAAACCTCGAATGAGAGCACCTCCATTTAGAGGAGCACAGATCAGGTATTTTTGATAACCGGTTTTGGTAATGTAACTCGTTTCGATTTCTCGTTTTAAGGGTTAGAACCGATTATTGCTATAACCGGTTTTGTTTTGGTTCCGGTTATTTGACCAAAAAAGCATACCCTATGTGCCCGGTTCAGAGTAGGGTTCGGTTTCGGTTCTTAAGAAACCGGGTATTAGAAAACCCATTTTTGGGTTTTTTATACCTTATTTCCGAGTTTTTTAGTTCTATATTTTCGCATATTTAATACTCTATTGCGTTTTTATCACCTTATTTTCTCGTATTTGCGAGAACAAAAAGGAACAACTCTAAATCACTAAATTTTGGGATTTAAGGTTCATATTTCTTAAATTTTATGTTTATTACATTCATATGTGTGTTATATATACATAAAAAATCATATATTTTTCCCTACACGTAGTCTACATACATGTAGGTAATTTAGTCTACAGATAACCTACATGTGTGTAGGTTATTTAGAAACTGAAGATCTTTCATATTTTGTTTTAAATTCTAGTGTGAGAAACAATAAATCTTACATTTATAACATTTTCATTTACTTTTTAGGTTTTTAGGATTGAAGAAATGAGTGATTCACTTTGTTCTGCGTGTTCTCGCAATATTTAGTGTTCTGCATAGAACCTTCCCCATTATTATTAAATATGCATTGTATAATGTAAGAAAATTAAAATAAATGCACTAACATAAATTTAAAAGAAAGATATCAGAATCATGTACCGGGTATAATTGGTTCCGATTGCGGTTCTTGTCCGATTTCGGGTATCAATCGGGTATGATCAGTTCTGGTTCTAGTTCTAGTTCCAGGTATTGAGATCAAAATGCATACCCTATCATACCCTACAAGTAGGGTCGGTTCCGGGTATAGAATATCCGAGTATTAAAAAAACCCATTCTGGATTTTTTACCGGTTCCGGTTCTAGGTACGGTTTTTTTTGCACCTCTACAAGGGCTGTTCACGAGCCGAATCGAGCCGAGCTAGGGCAAAACTCGGGCTCGGCTCGATTATAAACTGAGCTAGCTCGGCTCAGCTTGGATTTGAAACCAAGCTGGAAATCTAAGCTTGGGCTCGGCTTGGTTTTAACCCAAGCTGGCTCGACTCGGCTTAGTTTGGCTCGATTTTGAAAAGAAAAATAAATACATGGATCTCAAAATTCAGTAAGCTAAAATATTATTTAATAATTCAAAAGAACGTATCCAAATAAGCTCAACCTAATACATTACAAGCAAAAATCAAGTTTAACAACACAAAATACGTTCTTCATTTCATCGAAATACAATATAAGTTCATTAGCATGGTAACCAACCCTTAAATGTGGTATAGATACTAAATTACACTCCTAATCACATGTAAATAATAATCAATCTTTGTGATATATTATAATGTATATAAAAATAAAATGTATTAAAAGTAAAATAATTCGAGTTAAGCCGAGCCGAGCAGAGCCGAGCTAGACTCACTTTCTAACCGAGCCGAGCCGGCTCTGCTCACTTTCAAACCGAGCCACATCGAGCGAGTTTTTTCCGAGCTAAATCCGAGCGAGTTCCGACCCGCGAGCTTTTTAGACAGCCCTAACCTCTACCTCCATTCCGCTGTGCATCTATAACCAGTGCTGGCCCAATGGGCTTACAAGGCCAAGCAATAGCTTAGAACCCCCAATTTTTTAAATTTGATTACCGTATTTTGCAAAAGATATAAGCCCATAAGTTAGCTATGTTCAACTCAATAATCAAGCCGAAAAGAAAAAAAAAAAAAAAAAAAAAAAAACTAGACCCAAAACAAATCTAAATGGAGCCCAAACTTAGAACACAGTTACAGTTACACAACTTTTAAATTTAATAAAAAAAACCCCTTAGATACTAAGTAGCGGCGGAAATTGGGAGGTAGTAACTACTTTGCCATTTCCTGCCCGGAGTTTGTTTTTTCACTCCTCCGCTTTCACAGAGTCCATTCGAGAGCATCTTCAAGGTATTATTAGTAGTAAACTTAAGGGTTTATTTTAAGGGTGGAGATATAATAGGAAGTTTATTTTGCTAGGAAGGCTAGAAAGTAATCTTGACCATCAATTTGATTAATCAATGGTTGAAATTAAATGGGTGAAATTGAACAAGAAAAAAGAGGCGCGTGAGTTAGTTTGAGGGTATTCTAGTCCATTCAAGTCAATAATTTCTCTCTCCTCCAATTCCACATCGTTTTTAAAACGTTAATAACTTTTTCATACGACAATATTTTTTTATAAAAATTACACCATAAAAACGAGCGTTTTTTTTATCTTTAAAACGAGCACACTATTGTTATACTTTTGAAAAAAATTTCGAAAACCCAGATGCGTAAAACGCAATGGATAGAACAACACACTATAACCCAGGTTATAAAACGCAATCGAGTTTCATATGGTCGTGATTATGTTTTAACATGGTCATCCCTCTATTCTAACATGATCATGTTTATGTTTTAGCATGATCATGTTCTCTGCACTCAAATTATGAAGAAAACGTACCTAAAACGCAATGGGTTTCACATTGTCATGTTTCTCTTTTAACATGGCCATGCCTTTGCTTTAACATGGTCATGTTTTTGTTTTAACATGGCCATGCCTTTGTTTTAACATGGTCATGCCTCTGTTCCAACATCCAAAATCAAGGTTCTAAAACGCAATAGGTTTTAACATGATCATGTTTATATTTTAACATGGTCATGTCTTTGTTCCAACATGATCATGCTTCCCTTTTAACATGATCATGTTCTTTGATGTTATTTTACACTCCAGTTCTAAAACGCAATGAAACCCAAAATCAATATTTTGCACTACATATTCTAAAAAGCAATGAAGTTTTAACATGGTCATGTTCATGTTTTAACATGGTCATGCTTTTGTTCCAACATGACCATGCTTCTATTTTGGCATGATCATGTTCTTTGCACCCCCAGATTGTAAAACGCAATGAAACCAAAATTCAATATTTTGCACAATGGAGTTTTAACATGACCATGTTTAAGTTTTAACATGGTCATGCTTTTGTTCCAACATGACCATGCTTCTATTTTAGCATGATCATATTCTTTGTCTGTAAAACGCAATGAAACCAAAAATCAATATTTTGCACTCTAGTTCTAAAAAGCAATAAAGTTTTAACATGGCCATGTTTATGTTTTAACATGGTCATGCTTTTCTTCCAACATGACCATGCTTCTGTTTTGGCATGTCTATGTTCTTTGCACCTCATGTTATAAAACGCAATGAAAACAAAAATCAATATTTTGCACTGTATGTTCTAAAAAGCAAAAGCAATGGAGTTTTAACATGGCCATGTTTATGCTTTAACATGGCCATGCTTTTGTTCCAACATGACCATGCTTCTATTTTAGCATGATTATGTTATTTGCTTGTAAAACGCAATAAAACTAAAAATCAATATCAATGAAGTTTTAACATGGTCATGTTTATGTTTTAACATGGCCATGCTTTTGTTCCAACATGACCATGTTTCTACATGTTCTTTACACTCCAAGTTGTAAGACGCAATGAAACCAAAATCAATATTTTGTACTACAGGTTCTAAAAAGCAATGGAGTTTTAACATAGGTTCTAAAAAGCAATGTAGTTTTAACATGGGTATGCCTTAGTTCCAACATGATCATGCCTCTGTCCAAGCATCATTATGTTCTTTGCACTGCAGGTTCTAAAATGCAATGAGTTTTAACGTGGTTATACCTTTGTTCTAACATGATCATGCTTCTATTTAGCATGGTCATGTCTCTGTTTTAACATCCAGAAGAACAAAATGAAAAGAACTCTAACTAAAACATAATGATGTGAAAAACGCAATTGAGGTTTGATAACTAAAACGCAATGAAAATAAAATATAACATAACTTACAAAAGAACTGTGATTAACGACGGTGGACGGAAAAAGAACTCTGATACACCGTGGGGAAACTGGTGGCGGTGGAGCGGTGGCGGTGGATGGTGGAATGATGGTATCAGATCTGAAAAACCCAACAGGTGGTTGAAGGTGGTAGTTTCAGATCTAGTTTCCGGCAAGATGTTGGCGATCGTAGGTCGTAGTGGTGGTGGTGGTGGTGGTAGTGGAGGTGGTGTTGGTTGTGATGTGGTAGTTTATAGTTTTGAAAATGGTGGATTTGAGTATACGGGTAAGAGAAATGAATTGCAGATGCTGGGTTTTTTTGAAGATGGTGAGTTTTGACCAAAATGCCCCTCCTTATGTTTTTCATCTTTGCCACATGTCATCCTCTTATTGCTTCCTATCCTTCCTAGCGAAATTAATCTTCCTATTTGATCTTTTCCCTTTATTTTAATATGTTTTATTATAGTTGATTTATTTTAGTTAAATGGATTCTAGTAGGTTTAGGAAAGATTTAATTGTTTTAGGAGTAAATTACAAGTTTTGTCCTTTATGTTTACATCAAATTGCAGGCGCTGTCCTTTTGGCCAAAAGTTTACAAGCGGTGTCCTTAACCTTTTAAAATCTTGCACGTTTTGTCCTTTAAGCCAAACTTGGTTAGAAATCTCAGTTAAAAATTATCATGTGTAATGCACATGAGGGTAAAATGGTAATTTCTAACACCCTTCCACTTTCCCTTCTACTTCAAATGGCAAGTGTAATCTTGTTCTCTCTCCAACAACACTTGCCTTCTTCTTACCCCAATTTCATCTCTCCACACAATCATCACCGGGAACAACTCCTTTACCTATCCTCATCAACAAAGAATACCTTCAGGGGTTGTGGTGGTGGTGGTTGTGACCAGAGAAGACCGTGGCGGAGGAGGTCCGATTACAACTACGCCGGGCTTCCTCCATGTGCTTCCACAACCGTGGTAGCCGGAGAAAAGATGTTGTAAATTAAAACCGGTATCGGCGATTTTGGATCTACGATCTGGGTAAACATTAAAACTTCTTGATGTAACTGGAGTTGGAATTAGTCGCCGGAGATGGTTTCTTTGAAAAACGGATAAAACATTGATCTTTACCCCATTAGCTGGACCTAACCCGTGCCCAAACAAGCGTTTGATTTATTCGATTACTGTTTGATTTCTTGTTTCATTTCTAATTGTTATCATCTACAAGTTGTTGTTTATCTTAATCGGTGAAACAAATCTACAAGATGTTGTTTAATCTTAATCGGTGAAACAAAACAAATTGTATAAGTATGAGTTCGATTAATCAAAGCGTTGAGACGGTTAACGCTGCTGCAAAAGGACAGCGCCTGCAATTTGATGTAAACATAAAAGACAAAACTTGTAATTTACTCTTGTTTTAGAAAGGAAGTTTAGTAAATAGGGGTCTAGTTATTGTTTTTATTTGTCCTGTCGATTGAATAAAAAGAGTGTGGGTTTGTCCCTCCCAAATATTTCGTGTTCAATCTGATTGTTTGATCCGTCCGGGCCAACACATCGTTGGGGAGGGATGCTGCTCACCTTCTCTCTCATCTCTCTCCTCCACGTTGGTGCCACGTTCTTTGTGGGCAGCCAAAAACGTTTCCGCTGGGGATACTTGTGATATGTACATGTTTTTGTGCTCATTTGACAGTTTTCTTATGATACTCGTATTTTATTTAGGGGTATCATTTGTATAAAACCGGAAAAAAACAGTACGAATACGGGGTTGAGCCGTAGCCCGTGCTACGGCTCCTAACATTATAGTTCCGCCTCTGTTCATGGGGGCGGAAATTTACAAGGTCATTTGTTTATTGTTATATAATATTTTTTTGGTTGGTTCGGGTCGGGTCGAGTCAAGTCATATAAAAAAAACAAACAAACTAAATTTTATATAATAACAAAACTACGTCAAATGTCATTACAAATGCATAATGAAAATTGAAGAAACTAATACATCTAAAGTCGTTTTTTATAGTCTCTTATTTTTTTAACTTTAGTCATAACATCCACTAGGAAGACATTAAACGAAACAAATATTCATAATGTATATAATTTTATATCATTTGAGTATGATAATTGGTTATTTTTCTCAGGGTGGAGATACAATAGGAAGTTTATTTGGCTAAGAAGGCTAGGAAGTGATCTTGACCATCCATTTAGTTAATCAAGGGCTAAGATTAAATGATGGAAATTGAAGGGAAGAAAAGAGACGCCTTAGTTTGTTTAGGGGCATTCTAGTCAATTCAAGTCAATAGTTTCTCTCTCCTCCAATTCCCCCCCCCCATTTTTTAAACGTTAATAACTCTTTCATACGACATTATTTTTTTTATATAAAAATTGCACCAAAAAACGAGCGTTTTTTATCTTTAAAACGAGTATACCATTGCTGTATTTTCGATTTTTTTTGAAAACCCAGTTGCGTAAAACGCAATGAAAAAAAAAACCTAAAAATTGACATTTTTCTAAAACGCAATGCACAAAAAACACAAAGAAATGCCTTATTTGTAAAACGTAATGGCCAGAAAACACAAAAAAATGTGTTATTTCTAAAACGCAATAGCCTAAAAACTCAAAAGAAGGTGTAGTTTGTAAAACGCAATGGACTGAAAACACATAAAAATGTGTTTTACCTAAAACGCAATGCACCCAAAACACAAACACATGTCTTATTTCTAAAACGCAATGGCCAGAAAACACTTAAAATGTCTATTTTCTAAAACGCAATGGACTGAAAACACATAAAAATGTGTTTTACCTAAAACGCAATGGCCAGAAAACACTTAAAAATGTCTCATTTCTAAAACGCAATGGCCTAAAAAAACAAAAGAAAGTGTTCTCTGTAAAATACAATGGACTGAAAACACCTAAAATGTGTTTTTCTAAAACGCAATGACCAGAAAACGCATAAAATGTATTAGTTTTAAAACGCAATGGCATAAAAACACCAAAGAAAGTGTTATCTCTAAAACGCATTGAACCAGGACAATAGTTGTCTGGAATGCAGTTCTAAAAAGCAATGGCATAAAACTGTCTACGAATGCAGTTTTCCAGAGATAAATTTATAGAAAATTAATTTTTCTCATGCATTTTTATTAAAGCAATTTAATCGAAAAAAAAATTTTCCGAGCTGACCTGGCAAGATCGAAAAAGAAATTCTTCCTTCTTCTCCCCAAGTAACTTCAAAACCCACCATTTTCAAAATTCACCATGTTCAACGTTTTCTTCACTTTCTATCTCAATAATCACTACATTATAGTGCAATTTTCGTCACCAATCAATGATTCAAACACCCAATCAACGTGTTCTTCAACTTTTTTTAAGAAACCCAGTTTAACTTCATACAATATCTCATTTTTTCCCATGATTTTGAAGCGAATCACTTGATCCGTTTGATTTGATCGCTGATAAGTGTTTCTATCATTTAAATTTCGTCAATCGTTGAAGAAATCGGTTTCGATCCATGTAAGAAATTCTTGAATTGCATTTTTATGATCTGGGTTTTTTAATTGAGTCATTGCGTTTTACGATCTTGGCGGGGGTCCGGGGCAGCGTCCCTGGGAGTAGGGTCCAAGGGGCGGCAGCCCCTGGCGGGGTCCAAGGGGCAGAGCTCCTGGCTCATTTCATAGACAGTTTTTGATCTCCTGGTTCAGACAATTCACAGACAAAACATACCATGGTTCAATGCGTTTTAGAGAGAACACTTTCTTTTGTGTTTTCAGTCCATTGTGTTTTAGAAAAAAAACATTTTTAAGTGTTTTCTGGCCATTACGTTTTAGAAAAACACATTTTTGAAGTGTTTTTAGTCATTGCGTTTTAGGTAAAAAAACATTTTTATGTGTTTTTAGTCCATTGCATTTTAGAGAGAACACTTTCTTTTGTATTTTTAGACCATTGCGGTTTAGAAATAAGACATTTTTATGTGTTTTTTGGCCATTGCGTTTTAGGAAAACACGTTTTTGAAGTGTTTTAGAAAAATTCGAAATTCGATTAAATTCGATTCGATTATCAAGAATTCGTTTCGATTATAAGAATTTGAATTAGACATCGATTCAATTCGAGTCAAGTAAATTGAATACGAATCTAATACGAATTATAGTTTCAAATTCGATTCAATTCGAAATTCGAATAAAAATTAAACATTTTTATATACTAATTTTATATATAATACATATATAACTTTTATTGGGCTATACTATAAATTATTTTCAAAATTTATTCCAAGTATTAAAATTACCCATTACCAAACCTACTACATGGCCATAATTCAAACCTAAGTAACAAATCTATCAATAGATTTTTAACCCTAAAAATATAAACTTGTAATTGAGGAGTGGTTAGTCCCGACTTCTTGTCACACCCCTAATTTCCACGTGTCACCGGTGGGCCCAGTGGGGGTGTATCGTGACGTAGTTGATATCATCATAGTCAAACAACACAAATTATAATGCACAGCGGAAGCAATAAAATAGATTTATTTCAACCAAACATAGTGTAATATCCAAGTATCACATAGTAGCTGAAATAGATCCACAGGCGGATCAATATAAAAAGGAAAATTGTTCAACAGATGAATGGCATCCCAAGCTTGCGAGACTCTAACGATGCTAAGGAGTAGCCAGCCTATTACGTGTAGAACCTGCACTTAATCTTTTTGGGGAAAATACGTCAGTTTACACTGGTAAATACAATTTAACTGACTCATTTTGAAAATGTTGTAAAAACTGATTTAAATGCACATGGCACAAAACTTTTTATAACTTGGGGATAATTAATCAAATCTAATCTTGTAAAAGAATTACATGTTTGTTATGCGTTAAGTCGCCCGGTTCGTGCCGGGTTTAAGGTTAATAGACACACCACATAGTATAAATCCGCGGCGGGAAACCAACGGTTATACCTTAATAAATATGGACGCATTGTCGGGTGTACGCCTACACCCGCGTGTCAAGGTCGTGGCCATTTCGTAAAATGATACCAAGGATATCCGGGACATGGTCATTAAACTCCCAAAGGCGTAAAACAAACAAAACTAAATTTTTAACGGGTCACATTGATAATACCCAACTACTAATGAGTTAGGGTCAATTGCCCGACCAAGCGGTATTTTATATACCGTACCCCAAGCCCGTATAAGGGAAAATAAGTTAAAAGTATTTACCTGAGCAAGTATAAAACCACAATAAGCAAATGCAAGTGTCTTTTACTGGTCTCCTATTCTGGAACGAAGGTTTATAATAACCTATTAGAATCCTAACGGGTCTTTAATATAGCGTAAGCTTAGACCGGTTAGTTTCAAGGAATAAATACGGTTTAATCGCATGGAAGACGAAAACCGAGAAGGAATGTGATTTAGACCCAACAAGTTTGGAGACTTATATATTATGGGTAAACTAAGTACTTTCTGGATTTTGAGACAAAGATGATATGGTTTGACCCGTTTCGGCTATTATGCGTAAACTAGTTACATAAGCCGATCCGAACGCGAAAGCGCGTAACGGGGAACCATATAAATCATATACAAGTTTCCTGAGATTATATGCACCAAATATTTTGTGACATCAGTAAGATATGTCCTAATATGCCCCAAATGATTTTAAACTCAAGTTACGCCTCATAAGGGCATTTTGGTCATTTAAAAGGGTATAAAAGAGTTAGACTAGCAATCTGAGTTACATAACTGAATAAATCAGTAATTATACTTAGTTTATCATGTTATAACAGTAGGGTATCAAATATATGTGAATTTTATTAATTATAACCATCTTATGCACCAAAAGGGCATTTTCGTAATTTCACATAAGCCTAAAAGGTCAAAACTGGAAATCTGAGTTTCAATCTTTAGTTTACTGTTATAATATAGAATTTTACTAAATATATCAGTAGATATTGACTCTTATGCATATAAACTAGTTTTGACATAGACTATGTCGTAAACATGTCTAAAAAGGCGATTTGGAGCCATTTCCGGGTTTTAAAAGAAAAGCTATATTTTTATAATTCCAGAAGGCTCAAAATAATATATTTAACATAACAAATCAGTAGAAAAAGGTTTGAGGTTAAAATGATTATAAAACTCATTTTATAGCTCAAAAGGGCAAAACCGGCAAACTAAGTTATACTCAGCCTAAAATGGAATAAAAATCTCTAAAAATCCCAAAATATTATTTTATAACAGTAGGTATAAAGTTTTGTACAAAAATTTGGGTTTAGATAGGCTATATGCAATTTATGCTATTTAATTACTAAAGAAGCTCTTAATTACGCTAACGAGCATGACTTTGATTCTGGACCTCAAACTGAACTCAAATTTCGGTTACAAGTCTATAATTCAGTAACTAAGATGTTTACTCTTTTACATTTTCAAAAATCATATTTTATAGACATTTGGGCATAATGGTCAACATATGGGCATTTAACGAAAGTTTGCATAATAATTAGACAACTAGTGAACTAAGCCGTATAATCACAGAGGGTTATACTAACATGTTACTAGGTCCAAAAGAAACTCTAAGGCAATCTTAAACTTGACTAAAACGGGTCAGAACTGAAAGTCAAAGCGAAAGTCAAACTATGCGACTTTCGGTTTCAAACCGGGTCTAAACAGAAAATTGTCGAGTTGAACATGTTGGGACATGTTCTTACATTAGTTACCAAGTTATATTAATGATTAAACAGGTTGCATGTATCCTACATTGCTAATTATGCGTTAATTTGGATTTAAGCATTCTGTTGACTTTTTAAAGTGTACTTTGACTCGACAATTAACATGGTTAGAGTGGGAATCTGATAATACCCTTTTAAGGGTTTGTTACCCACATAATTACCTACTTATAGGTATTTTTAATTCGAGGTATTACTGAGTAATTGTGGACTAATCTCGAAGTCAAACCTTAATTACGACGGTTTGACTTTTAGCTAAATAACTAAGCTAAAAGGGATTAAGGAAGGTTAAGGACACTTACAAGAGTCCTAATGATGCTTATGGAGCCTAAGAGAAAATGGTTGCTGACCAGGAGCTCCAGAAATGTCTTGAACAAAAGTTCCAAGTGAGCAAATGAAATGGTTACCACTACATGCTCTTATATAGTGAACAAATGAGCTCAAGATCAAGACAAGCAAGTCTAGGATGGTTACAAGATCATCCCAGGTGTCCCTAATAGGCTAAATACTGCCTAGCAAGTCCCTTGTTTCGAAAACCATCTCATTAAGTCGGTGTAACAGGCTGAACAGGCAACTGTCCAAAACCTGCTGCCAGCGACAGCCTTACGGACCGTAAGCCTAAGCTCTTGCGGTCCGTATGCTCCTCTTGCGGACCGTATTCTTGAATGGTTGCGGTCCGTAACCGCCTCTTGCTGAAATCGCCCAGGTATGCACCTTACGGACCATAAGCCATGACCCTTACGGTCCGTAACCGATGGTCAGAGGACAAAAATTTGCAAACTTTCAAGTCTTGACCATGCAATTACACAAATCCGAATCCATGCCACCTTTCTCAGTTGTGGGACCTTCTTGCTCAGCCATTGCATGCTTGTATATGCCTTACATGTTTTCCATTTCACTTTGGTTTCTTGTAAAAGTTTAAGTTGACGGAAACTTCAAGGATTTCAAATCTTGGATTCTCACAAGGGTTAAACATGTTTTATTTAACTATTTCCAACTCCCATTAGACTATGATTTAATATCAGAATTTTAGTAGTAACATTCCTAATTATCCAATTTCCATATAATAGATGAAACTTTATTTATTTACAAACAACCGGATAGATGTTTATCATAATGATTTAAGGATCTTGGGATTTATGATTCGGGTCGCTCAGAGGTGTTTTAATAACATGTCGCCCCTTGGGTCGTTCAGAGGTATTTTTTAATAACATGACGCCCTTTTTAAATCCTACCATACATCTTTACTTGACCCGGGTTCCTGGCACGTTTGTCCCACATGACACGTGTCTTTATTTTTATTGGACAAGAATTTTCGAGGTGTTACACTTCTTGTTTTGAACTAATTCTTATGGTACTTTATTTGGAACTTTTTTAATGTGATATCGTGCTTTATGGTTGATTTAAAATTTATGTTTCATCTTAATAGTTTTTTTACATGTTTTAAAACAATTTGAATCAAATCGAATTTATTCGAATTCAAATATTTAATCGAATACGAATTGGGTTTTTTATTTGAATGCGAATTCGAATCGAATTCGGTATGTTTTAATCGAATTCGAACTGAATTCGAATTCAAAGGAAAATAAAAATTATTCGAATAATTCGATTCGAATAATTCGAAAATTTGATATTCGATTCGATGAACACCCCTGTCTGATTCCATAGTTCTGTTGTTCATCGATTGATAATAAAGACAATTTTTTCTGTGATACATGTTGTTTTTGACACGATTTTACCTCTATAGTACTTGTACGAGTAGTCAAAAACTAAAAAAAAAACAAAGTGGTACTAAAGCGGGTATTGTATCAATACCCGTACTCATATCCGTACCATACCAATATATTCGGTACCAAAATACCTGTACCATACCAATTGGTGGAGGGTTTCACGGATTAAACGTTGATCTAATCGAAAGTACAATGCCCTTTAGTTACATTTTCTATAAATTCTTTTTCCGAACTTAAACACCCCCTAGTAAAATCCAAAATCATACAACAAACCAAACAAAAAGGTACATCACCCAATTCCACAACAAAACAACAAAACCAAGGATGCTAACACCCCACAACATGAACCACTTACTAATTAACATATTATAGATATAAATTATAAATGTGGTATGACACTATGCCAAGCTAGAAGTTTGTAAGGGAGAGATTTGGTGTTCTAAGGGACCCAAGTTCGATTCCTGCCCTCCCCATTATTTTCTGCGGCACCTGGTGATGATGGGAGACTAGGCGAATAGGTGAAGATCGCTAGTTCGATCTTTAAACTGAGCGGGTTTTACCTCACCGCACTGTCGTGCCTTCGGGCGAATGTTCACGGGCTTCGACCCTAGGTGAGGGTTTTCCCCGGTTCGGAGGCGAATGTATCCCGATATGGTGAATTTTGCTAGTAGCCCATTTGAATGATTTGTTCGTCGTTAAAAAAGGAAGTTTTTGATAAAGTTTACGAAAAATAAATATTTACAAAGAATATAATGAATTGAGAGATTCGTTGATTCTTCAACCGGTAATTAGTTAAAGAAAGTATAATGAAAAAACTATGATGATGTTTTGATTTTTGTTAAGTGTTTTTTAATAAAACTTGTGATGATTTTAACTTATTAAGATACTAGGAGGGAGAGGATCAAATAGGAAGTTTATTTTGGCTAGAACGGATAGGAAGCAATAGGATTATGGCATGTGTCAAAAATTAAAATAAAGAGAAAGGGTATTTTAATCAATTTTATCCAATCTTCCCCCTTCTTCTTCTCTCTGTAACTTCAAAACCCACCATTTTCAAAACCCATCATTTTCAACCTTTTCTTCACTTTCTATATCAATAATCACTACATTATAGTGCGATTTTCGTCACCAATCAATGGTTCAAACACCCAATCAACGTGTTCTTCAACTTTTTTGAAGAAACCCAGTTTAATTTCATACAATATCTCATTTTTTTCCTGTGATTTTGAAGCAAATCACTCGATTCGATCGCTGATAAGTGTTTCTAACATTCAAATTTCGTTAATCGGTGAAGAAATCTGAAGCATCGGGTTCGATCTATGTAAGAATTTTTTGAATTGCATTTTTACGATTTGGGTTTTTGAGTTGAGTCATTGCGTTTTACAAAGTAATCTTGGCGGGGGTCCGGGGGCAGCGCCCCCTAGGAGCAGGGTCCAAGGGGCGACAGCCCTTGGCGAGGTCCAAGGGACAGAGCCCCTGGCTGGGGTCGACTGAAGCCCCGCCTGAGAAGAAATATAGTGAAGTCTTCATGGAGAAGACTAAGAGCCAGGTGGTGCCTATGTTTCTCGTTTCAACGACGATGGTAGTTTTCCTTCACAAACATGAAAATATCCACATTCACAAGTTTGAATTTTATCTCTCTATGGTTCTTCATTTGTACTGCTTCATCAGCGATGTGATCCTTCTTATGATTTTTCAACGTGTTAAGAAGGACCTCGAATTGAGTCCGTGGATCACCGCTTTTCTGGTTTGGCTGCAACATCAATATTGATGATCACCGCCTTTATCCCATCAGAATTAGGGGATTTTCTAGAATATATGGTATTAGTCGTGGGGGTTTTCTATGCAATTGGTTCTCTGCCTAGTGATTATCTCAGACGCCTTCCTCGCTTTGTTTTCGTTTTGTATGATATAATGATATGTAACGCCATAGGGCCGGCGGGTCAACTTTTGAGGGAAGTCTGCGCTTGATGTTACAAGACTTTTAGGTTGAGCAATGGTGGGTTTAATCATTATCATATTGATTGTCGCTGAGATGATTAAGAGAACGTTTGTTCTGTTTTTAAGCATTTATGAGCTCACGATCGTCTGTTTTTTGGATTTGATAGCGTTTTTTAACTTTATTAAGCTCTAATCATCTTGAGTTTTCTGATTTGGTGTCGATTTTAGCTTTGTGGTGCTCATTATCATATTGATTGTCGCTGAGATGATTAAGAGAACGTTTGTTCCGTTTTTAACTATTTATGAGCTCACGATCGTCTGTTTTTTGGATTTGATAGCGTTTTTTAACTTTATTAAGCTCTAATCATCTTGAGTTTTCTGATTTGGTGTCAATTTTAGCTTTGTGGTGCTCATTATCATATTGATTGTCGTTGAGATGATTAAAAGGACGTTTGTTCCATGTTTAAGCATTTATAAGCTCACGATCGTCTGTTTTTTGGATTTGATAGCGTTTTTTAACTTTAATAAGCTCTAATCATCTTGAGTTTTCTGATTTGGTGTCGATTTTAGCTTTGTGGTGCTCATTATCATATTGATTGTCGTTGAGATGATTAAAAGAACGCTTGTTCCGTTTTTAAGCATTTATGAGCTCACGATCGTTTATTTTTTTAATTTGATAGCTTTTTTTAACTTTATTAAGCTCTTATTATCATGTGTTTTTGACAATTACGTTTAGTTAACCGAAGATTCTATAGATCTAATTTAAGAGATGGTGTATATAAACCAAAATCCGCTTTAAATTAAGCCTGTTGTTTATTTAATGAATTATCTTCTCATTTTTAAATGTTGGGCTTTGTCTGTCGTATTCTAAATGTTGGGCTTTGTTTTCAGCCATGTCTGCAATAGAAGAAGAACCTAAACCTAGGAACTGTTGAAAATATTTTAATCAAACAGTAAATTAATATAAACTTCATTAATTACCGAGTTATCAGCCAAACCAGTTTGTTCCAACTTGATCAAACTGATTAAAGAAAGGTAGAAGGAGACTGTCCCGTTATTGGATGAATTTAAAGAACACGCAAAAAATTAAAACCAACCTGGCGATTAAGAAAGAAGATCCTTGAACTGCACGGATGACTCCTGTCCTTAAAGGATTTTACGCGCTCGTATTGCTGTGAGCTGCAGCGTAAACTCCCAGGATTTAATGCAGAACTGACTCGTATTCCAACAGCAATGGAAACCAGAAAAACGCAGAAGCTGGAAACGAAACCGGAGCACACAAAGGTGGGAGAAGGCTGCGGAAATTAGGTATCTTGAATGGGTAGCAGGAGGCCTTTATTTATAGGTTGTGATCACACCAAAGAATGAGAAATACGAGGAGTGGGATAACCAACCAGAACCAAATAGTAATATATTATATTATATTATTCCCATCTACCATGCACATAAGAGAGTACACACATTTTGGTAACCAAATAGAATATGTACTAAACGGTATAATTGATTATTCTTCAGCAACTGGATCTTTAAATCAAATAACAAATCAAAACTAGATGTCCTCAGCAAAGTAAAGATCTGCTGAGGTCCGTACAACCAGCCAAGGGGGTTTTCTTAAGAATCCCATTGCAGTAGCATAACAAGCGTTTTGGTTCATGCCATTGTTGCGGGTGAGAAAGGCGAAGGCACGGTTGGATGCAACCGATATTAGGCTAGGCACATTTAGGGTCTGGGCTGCTCATAAGGGTGCACTCTCACTTCTAATTGCCATGATGTAATTCATTTGTACATGTAGTCATTTACATTTTTAATTCACACAATTTTTTTTTTCCAGAATGTGCATTTTATTATAGAACAAAAGTCGAGACGATTACAGACTAATGGTAGGCAGACGGACACCAAGTCGCGCCGCTAAACACGAAATTTCGCCCCTAATATGCGCGGTGTTACTACTTATCACCTGCTGAACCCGCTTGAGGAACCGCACCGCGTCAGGGGCGAGAGCGCCAAAGGATGTAATTCGCAAAATCCGTAACTATAGATAACAAATTCTTACGGTTGTAAGGGTTTCATGTATTTCAATTCCTAGATAGACGTGATTACTCGACTTCTTAGGTGTGATTTCCTATATAATCAACTTTGTTATGTGAATCTTCCTCAAACCAATTTGAATAGACCATTCACGGTCGGATATCAAGACTTACTATTTATAATTTTTTACCTAAAACACCTTTCGTCGTAGTTGTCTAACAACACTTACAGGTCCGTATTCAAGCGGCTCTCTTTTACCACTCTTATTCCTAGTTATAATGCTCGTATAGTTCTAGGTTATGCATCTCGTATAGATAAAATCTCTTCGTGTATCACTGAGCTTATAGATAAAATCTCTTCTATTCCAGAGATTCCGGTAATTAATTAGATTTATCCTTATGTTTCTCTTTTTTTCAAAAAACAAGTCAGCGAGCGTGGTCGTTTAGTATAATTTCTACTTTTTTTTAACGATCTCATCATTATATGCTTTTCACAACTTGATTGTCGTTGACGATTCAGAGAACATTTGTTCCGTTTTTAAGCTTTTATGAGCTCACGATCATCTGTTTTTTTATTTGGTAGCGTTTTTTAACTTTATTAAGCTCTAATCATCTTTTAGCTTTGTGGTGCTCATTATCATACGCTTTTCACGACTTGATTGTCGCTGAGATGATTAAGAGAACGTTTGTTCCGTTTTTAAGCATTTATGAGCTCACGATCGTCTGTTTTTTGGATTTGATAGCGTTTTTTTAACTTTATTAAGCTCTAATCATATTGAGTTTTCTGATTTGGTGTCGATTTTAGCTTTGTGGTGCTCATTATCATATTGATTGTCGCTGAGATGATTAAGAGAACGTTTGTTCCGTTTTTAAGCATTTATGAGATCACGATCGTCTGTTTTTTGGATTTGATAGCGTTTTTTAACTTTATTAAGCTCTAATCATCTTGAGTTTTCTGATTTGGTGTCGATTTTAGCTTTGTGGTGCTCATTATCATATTGATTGTCGTTGAGACGATTAAAAGAACGTTTGTTCCGTTTTTAAGCATTTATGAGCTCACGATCGTCTGTTTTTTGGATTTGATAGCGTTTTTTTTAACTTTATTAAGCTCTAATCATCTTGAGTTTTTTGATTTGGTGTCGATTTTAGCTTTGTGGTGCTCATTATCATATTGATTGTCGTTGAGATGATTAAAAGAACGTCTGTTCCGTTTTTAAGCATTTATGAGCTCACGATCATCTGTTTTTTTAATTTGATAGCTTTTTTTTAACTTTATTAAGCTCTTATTATCATCTGTTTTTTACAATTACGTTTAGTTAACCAAAGATTCTAGAGATCTAATTTAAGAGATGGTGTATATAAACCAAAATCCGCTTTAAATTAAGCCTGTTGTTTATTTAATGAATTATCTTCTCATTTTTTAATGTTGGGCTTTCTCTGTCGTATTCTAAATGTTGGGCTTTGTTTTCAGCCATGTCTGCAATAGCACAAGAACCTAAACCTAGAAACCCCTATTCTGATGTGTTCGTCGCAAAGGCGAACCTGCTGGCGATACCACTCTTCCCTGTGACGTTGTCCGTATTTCTTGGCCGAAACCTCCAGAAAGGCAAGGCGCTTCCTGCCGAGGTGCATGTCTCAATTGGGCTGTTTGTTTGTTGTTTTCTTGTGGGCGTCTCCCTTTGTTACAAGTTGGAAAAGGCGAAGAAGGATCCGGAAGAGAGCAGATGGATGCGGCTTCTGGTTATGTTTTTCCACCTATCTGCGGTTGACGCAACTGACCTCCTCATGATACGCTCTTTCATTAACACTAAATTTGGCGTTTTCTTAAGATATCTGATGGTGTCAGTTACCGTCGTGTATCTGATTGGTTATACCTTCTGTGATATACTGATAAGGATGGGCGAGTTTCTTAGCAATGCGTATGACTTTGTTAAAGACCATGGTAAAGACCTTGTTAAAGTGCCTGGCGTGGTGTATGGCTGGGATGGGAGAGTGCTATGTGGTAAACCTGGCGTTATTTCAATTTAGCAGAGGTTGTTTTGTGTCATCTAGTGGTTGTGATTTGGTAGTACGTGTTTTTTTTAAATGAGTAAACTGCCATTTTGGTCCTTGTGGTTTGGGCACTTTTGCTATTTTAGTCCAAATCTCAAACTTTTTAAATCTGGATCCCTGTGGTTTCACTTTTGTTGTCATTTTAGTCCAAAATTCAAAAACCCCTTTTTTTGACTGTTGAAAGCTGCCTATTTTGTCTTTTTGTTCAAGGGTATTTTGGTCCTTTTAATTTTAATATAACATGGCAGTTTATTAAAATGGCATGTTTACTCAAAAAAAAAACCTATACCCCTTCATTCTTGAACCAGCGCACACAACCACAGTGCCATCTCTTTCTCTGCTTATCTTCACCTCCTCAAACCCTACACACCCACAGACCCCCTTGATCTCTCACTTTCGATATCAGCTCCAGCAGCCGGAGCCAGAGGTCCGACCGGGCTCTGGCACCCCTGTTCTCACCAGTAAATGATCACACACTCACCCACATAACTCTCTCTCTCTCTCTCATTCAGTTCCGGTGAAGACAAAGGCAGCGCCGCCTCAGGCGGCGACGGTTGTTTCCCGTTCTCATTCCGGCAACCACACCATCACCTAATCCCCCTCTTCCTCCCTTCTCTCCAAGCAGAACTCCGGCACGAAGGATCACCTGTACCCACCACCACTGTCTCCCTTCCACCACCGTACACCCACACCACCTCCTTTCCACCTCTACCTATCTCCGCCACCGTCAAACCACCTGCAACAACCACAGCAACATCCACCGTGTTTAAACCATCGGCAACCACCACCTGTCACCTTCCGTCATTCTCCCACAACCACAAAAACCTAGAGAGAGAAACACCTCAAAACCCCCAATCTAGAGAGAGAAACCTCTAAAAAATATCAAAACCTAGAGAGAGAAACACCGCGTTCTTCGTCGATGTTTTGTTGTTGTTCATCGAATGAATAAAGATCTGAATCAAAAACAAAAGTTGTGGTGGTGGAGTTCCTGGATCGGGTGGTGTTATTGAGAGAGAGAAGAGAAAGAGAGTCAGATGTTTGTTTAGAGAGAGAGAGAGAGATGTGTTTTGAGGTTTTTTATTATTTGTTATAATAACTTATAAAATGACCAATTTGCCCCTGAACAAGAAGACAAAATAGGCAGCTTTCAACATTCAAAAAAGAGGGTTTTTAAATTTTGGACTAAAATGGCAACAAAAGTGAAACCACAGGGACCCAGATTTAAAAAGTTTGAGATTTGAACTAAAATGGCAAAAGTGCCTAAACCATAGGGACCAAAATGACAGTTTACTCTTTTTAAATTCCTAGCATTGTAATAACTGTTTAGTTTTTGAATGAAATACAGTAGTTCTGTTTTTATATATCATAGTGGAAAGTATTGATAGCGACAGTCAACTTTTTTTTGTTTCCAATTAACCCAAAATAATATTCAGTTTAGGGGTGTTCACGATCCGACCCGATCCGATCGAGGGTCTGCTCATACTCGGATTGAATTACAACCGATCCGATCCGAGCGGATCAAATTTGTAAAACCGATCGCAAAAGTGATGCTCATGCTCGGATTGAATTTGAATCGATCGGCTCGGTTTCGCTCGGTTTTTATCAAATCCTAAAAAAAAAAAAAAAGCGAGCGGATCGTTTTCGCTCGATTGAATAATAAGGCTTTGTTCAACAAAAACAAATTCTAACTTAAAGTGCGAATACAAAAGGAACATAAAATAAAGTGCGAATACATAAGAAACACAAAATAAAGTGCGAATACAAAAACAACACAAAATAAAGTGCGAATACAACCAACCAGGCCCAACTAGCAAGAAGCTAGAAAGGACCTGGGACAAACAACAGCTAATCACCAACCATGTTTACATCAAAATTTTGCCAACTGTCGAATGTCATCGATCTCCATCTTGCTCTATGCTACTATAACAAACATACCAAACAGCAGATTAAAAAAACAGCAGATTAGACACACTTGTTGCAGATTGAAGAACTGTTGAAGACCGTCCGAAGATTGAAGACTAGAGACAGCGGCGATATGTGTGTCGGAGATTAGAGAGCGGAGCTGGAGATTAGAGGGTCGGAGACGGAGACTGTGAGTTTGTGACTGTGGAGACCGGAGAGTGAGACCGAGATTAGAGCGGCGATTTGAATACGACTGATTAGGGAAGAATAGATTTAGGGTTAGATACTTAGATTTATATATTAAATATTAAGTTGGGTTGAATGTTATTTGGGCTTTTAGTTTTTTTTGGTTATTATATTTTTTTGGGATTTTATCTATAAAATCTATAATATAAATATATATATATATATATATATATATATATATATATTAATTATTAATAAAAATAATTCGAGCGAAACCGAGCGATCAACGAGCGAGCGGAGCTATGCTCATGCTTGGATTGAATTTGAATCGAACCGATCCGATCGGCTCATTTACAAACTGAGCGGGAATCGAACGAGCATTTTTTGAGCATTTTTCGAGCATTTTTCGAGCGATCGTCGAGCGATCTTCGATCGTCGAGCAGTTTGGACAGCCCTAATTCAGTTGTATGAAAATGGTAATAATCGTATGTATGCATGCACGAATCTATGAAAATGTATAATATTGCCATTCCGATTGGTAAAGTAGAGGGTGAGTTAGAATCCAAGAGGTTCTGTGGGGTGAATCGGGCGGGGTATAAAAAATGGTGGTGGGTGAATCGAGCGGGGTAAAAATGTTGGTCCGCAAAAAATACCTCATCTCTCGTTCAGCCATTTTCGGTTAACAATGCTCTTCTTGAAGAGCCGGATAAGTTAGGTTCTTTTAGTGATGGTGTGAGTGGTGCCTCATCGGCCCAAACCTATTAATGGTCGTGTGCTTCCCTCGACATGGGGTCCCCCTATTAACTATGGAATTACAACCGTCCATGATAATTTCTCATTTCTTTTTATTGATGGTCTAAAGCCCAATTTTTGTTCTTTTAATTTAGTGTTGAAGGCCCAAGTGGGGACATCTCGAAGCCTGGCCCAAGGAAATTTTTGCTATGCATCTCTTTATGGGCGAAACCTTATTTACCCAAAAATAAATCCACAATATACACTATTTTTTTTTTTTAACATAAAGGGGACCCAATTTCATTCCATACAACACAAAGCCTCTAACAACTTACTAGAGGTACAAGCATTTAAAGACTTCTTACATACATTACACATTTTACTCCACATCTATACCAATAATCTAAAGATAAAAATCCTCCCCATTTTGGCTCTGCACAAAAATACACTTTTTTTCCACTATTTTAGTGTACATTCCATTGAAAGCTTTATTGTTTATGTGTGTCCAAATCGCCCATATAGTGGCCATTACTATGCATAAGGTCGCCTTTCTTTGTTTCTTTGACATTGTTGGTCGTCTCACTGCCAATACCGCCTCTCTAACAATCGTGTGTAAGAACAGATCAGGCACCTCCAGCCACACGCCTATCGCCCACCAAATGGATTTCGCTAGGAGGCAAGTTACTAGGGTATAGTCTGCTGTGTTGAAAACTGTTGGGTATAGCTCTTTTAAACTCGTATCGGCAGCCCATAGACAATAACTCTGTTTACAAATCCGACAATACACATATATAAATCTCGAAGAAAATAAAGAGAATTAGTACCAAATGTATAATAGAAACAATCTCACAAAAAGGAGAGGCATAATCATCTTTAAGTAACTTGTCGGTATCCTTACCAACTTTTGTTGTTTGTCAAATCTAAAAAGATATAAATAAATAAATAAATAAAGTTAGATTTAAACTATAGTAAAATTTATGGACATGCACCAAATCTAAATAGAAATAAATAAAAGAAAGGTTAGTTGAATAGTGGAGGGTTTAAATGAGAAGAAATTTTTTGTAAGAAGAAAAAAAAAGAAATTTCAACCAATAGGAATGCTTCATTAGACTTCATTTAATATTTGTACTTAATGTAACTATAAGGGTATACTAGTAAACTTACATACATTATTAATTGGTAGTTTCATCTTTAATAACTAACCATATTAAATTTGTAACTTAATTTTAAGATATATATTTTTCACAAAAAAAATAAAAATAAAAATTCATTTATAGTGTAGGATAAATACGAGGCGTATAGGATAAATTACTAGTTGTGTAGGAAAATTTCAATATGTGTAGGATAAATTCCGAAATGTGTAGGATAACTTTTGATGTGTGTAGGCAAAAATATTTAGTGTGAAGGATTATAGTTTTAATGACTAATTAATTAGTCAAACATAATAATAAATGAGATGAGAAAGAAACTATTTAATGTTTTACAATTATACCCTTTTATTCTTTTTTTTTCTCAATAAAATTTTCTTCTCAAATGAACTTTCTCTTAATTGAATAATAGACTAAGAAGAAAAAATATATATTACCCTGCTAAATATTGTGCAAGAAATTACTGTTTGTTCATCTAAAGCTCGTATACTCCAAGATGTGATCTTTAAATTATCCGGGCTTACATCGGCACATGTGACATGACCCCTCTTTGTGGGGTGGTTTTAACAAAAGATTAACTAACCATGTTAAATTCAACTTTGATATGTGTAGATTGTAGATATCCGCTTAACCGTTTTATGTTTTGTCACTCATACCTTTGCACAATGTTTTAAAAACCGGTTTTATAATTATACCAGGTTGGGTTTAGAAATGGTCCAATCAGTTGTATCGGACGGTTTAACCGGATAGACTAGTTAACCCTATAATTCCATAAAATACTATTTCAACTTAAATAATCATCCAAAGCTACATGATTCCATAATCAAGAATCAATTTTTCCAACAAAGCATTATTAAATAAAAGAGTACAATAGATTTATGGCGTTCGAGTGTTAAATCCGTCAAGTTGACAATCATTTAAAATATGAAATTCACTATCATCGTTAATTCAAACTCAACAATTCAAATTTAAACTCAAAATTTTAACATAAGATTAATCAGGTAGACCAGTATGAACCTGCCTTACCGAATATACCTACGGTTCAAAGACCATACCGAGACCTATTTATACCAGGTTTAACCGTACCGTGACAATAAACCGACCCGTATTTAAAACATTGCCTTTGCTTTGCAAAACCCAACACGATGATGATCTCTTCTTCTTTCCTCCCATCACGTCCTCTACTCAAAACATTAACTCCATTTACCACCAACAAGCTCACACCTTTCATCTAGGGGTGTAAACGAGCCGAGCCGAGCCCGACTAGGCTCGAGCTCGGCTCGTTATGTTTTTATGAAGCTCGAGCTCGAGCTCGGCTCGGTTCGAGCCTGCTTCTCTGAGCTCGAGCTCGGCTCGCGAGTAAAACCCAAAGCTCGAGCTCGGCTCGAGCTATTTCGAGAACAAACTCAAATGAACTAAAAGCTCGGCTCAAGCTCGTTTCAACAGCGATTAAACGAGCCAAAGCTCGGCTCGAGCTCGGCTCACCAATGTTATCATCATCGTTATTATATTATATATATAAAAAACTAAAATTTTGTTTAGGCTCGTTTGGGCTCGCGAGCCTAAACGAGCTTTGTATTTCAAGCTCGGACTCGATAACTAAACGAGCTCTATTTCAGGCTCGAGCTTGGGCTCGGGCTCGTTAAGGCTCGACTCGTTCGAGCTTTTAACCGAGCCGATCACGAGTAGCTCTCGAGCCTCCGGGCTTGTTTACACCCCTACTTTCATCCACAACCACCACCATCATCATTCCAAAACAAACCCCTTTTCGATCAAGGCCCAAACCCTAGATTTCTCCGGAACATTCTTCGAAGGAGGCCTCGGAAACGAAGATGACTCCAACAACTCATCCATGGCTGCCGTTGAAGAACAAGAGGAGCCCCAGTGCCCACCGGGTTTACGACAGTATGAAACCATGGCTGTTTTACGACCCAATATGTCTGAAGACGAACGACTCTCTTTAACCCACAAGTACGAAGAGGTAACTTCACAATTTTGTATGCATTTCTGGTGTAATTAGCTAGGAGTGTGTATGTTAGTAGCGTCAGTTGAAACCGTTATTAGTTAATCTATATATTAGCTAATAGCTAATTGGTTAGTCAGTTTGGTTTATTCGGTTAGTTTGAGCTAAAATTTTTGTTTAAAATTATATGAAATGGAGGTATATAAATTATAAATATATGAAAATATGAACAGTTCGCGTGATTTCGGATAGCTGAGGGTAAAATAAACCGATAATGGATTTTAAGTTGATAGGCTTTCGGTTAATTTCGGTTCGTTTTCGTCAGTTTTCGGATCGGTTTCGGTTAGTTCGGTTATTAACTAAAACCAAACCTGGGCTTATAAATACATGAAATGGTTGTATAAATACATGAAATGGAGGTATAAAAAACTAGAAGTGTATGAAAATATAAATGGTTCGGTTTCGTTCGATTATTAACTAAAACTAAACTTGGGCTTATAAATACATGAATAGTTGTATTAATACATGAAATGAAATGAAGGTGTAAAAAACTATAAGTGTATGAAAATGCGAATGGTTCGGTTAGTTTCGGTTAACCGTGGGTAAACAAAAAACGATAATCGATTTTAAGTTGATAGGTTTTCGTTAATTTCGGTTCGGTTTCGTCAGATTTCGGTTCGGTTTTGGTTATTAGTTTGGTTTCGGTTAATAACTAAAACCAAACTTGGGCTTATAAATACATTTTGAAATGGTGGTATAAGTACATTAAATTAAAATGGAGGTATAAAAAACTAGAAGTATATGAAAATATGAACGGTTAGGTTAGTTTTGGTTAACCGAGGGTAAAAAATAAAAATTCGATAACCGATTTTCGATTTATACAATTTTTTATTAATTTCGGTTCGGTTTCGTTGGTTAATTTCGGTTCAGTTTCGTTGGTTTTTGGATTGGTTTTGATTAACTTGGGTTAATTAATACTCACCCCTGTTTATTTCGTTGGTTTTCGGTTTCATTGGTTTCGACTAATGGTTCAGTTATTACTCGCCCCTATTTATCACCCCCAGCTTTAATGAATTTGTATTGTTATTGTTACAGTTGCTTGTTGCTGGAGGTGGGATGTACGTTGAGGTGTTCAACAGGGGAGTTATTCCACTTGCATACAGCATCAAGAAGAAAAACAAAGCTGGCGAAACCAACACATACTTAGACGGTATTTATCTTTTGTTTACGTATTTCACGAAACCCGAATCGATTGAGGTGCTCGAGGCAACGTTAAAGATGGATGATGATGTGATTAGGTCATCCACCTTCAAGGTTAGGAAAAGAAAATATTAGTTCATGTATCGGAACCAGGAAGGATTAGTGATGTAATACGCGTTGAATGTGTTAAGAGTACGTAAACCAACTCGGCAAAACCAGTGGCAATGTTGTTCCAAATTCTAATACCCATTTGTTTCCTTGATGTTATTCGATTATCATCGTTTTAGAAGTATGTCGCCCGAGGATTTTTGTTACTAAACAGGGTACAAGACATAAGCGATTACGCGCTAAAGCTATATGCTAAAATGCCAAGAAGAACCCAAACGATACTTGTTAATGGCGAATAGCGACAAATAACGATAAGGTTTCTATATGCTAGATAGTTAATAACGATCAATAGTGGAACGGCTATTTTATAAATAGTGATACACTAGAAAAAATAAATTTGAAAAAAATTTATAAATAGTGATATACTAGAAAAAAAATTGAAAAAAATTTATATGTATGTTAGATCAAAATACCCTGGTGTGTGTATATATATATATATATAGGGGAAGGTTCATTTGAGAAGAAAATTTGATTGAGAAGAAAAAAAAATAAAAGGGTATAATTGTAAAACATTAAATAGTTTTTTTCTCATTTCATTTATTATTATGTTGACTAATTAATTAGTCATTAAGACTATAATCCTCCACACTAAATATTTTTGCCTACACACATCAAAAGTTATCCTACACATTTCGAAATTTATCCTACACATATTGAAATTTATCCTACACAACTCGTAATTTATCCTACACGCCTCGTATTTGTCCTACACTATAAATGAATTTTTATTTTTATTTTTTGTGAAAAATATATATTTTAAAAATAAGTTACAAATTTATTATAGTTAGTTATTAAAGATGAAACTACCAATTAATAATGTATGTAAGTTTACTAATATACCCTTATAGTTACATTAAGTACAAATATTAAATGAAGTCTAATGAACCATTTCTATTGGTTGAAATTTCTTCTTTTTTCTTCTTACAAAGAATTTCTTCTCATTTGAATCATCCACTATATATATACATATAGGGAGCCGCTAGAATGAAAATCACCCCGAGTTGTAAGAACCGCGAGAACTACACCATCCGGGTCGCCGTTTACCATGATTTTTTTTACAACTACATGTGTATATTATAAACACATCCGTAAAAAAAAAAAAAAAATTTAAACGCCCCCCCCCCCCCCCCCCCCGAGGGGGTAGTTTTTTACACCACAAGTTTGGTGAAAAAAAAAAGAAAAATAAAAACACCAAACTTGTGGTGTAAAAAACTACCCCCTCGGGGGGGGGGGGGGGCGTTTAAATTTTTTTTTTTACGGATGTGTTTATAATATACACATGTAGTTGTAAAAAAATCATGGTAAACGGCGACCCGGATGGTGTAGTTCTCGCGGTTCTTACAACTCGGGGTGGTTTTCATTCTAGCATATATATATATATGCTATTTTACATTTATGTTTATTTAGCAAAAACTTTATTAACATTAACAATATCTATTGCTACAACCCTAATAACTAGTCTAAACCTATACGCTACGTAGCGCGCTATAAGGATCGCTACGCACGCTATTGACAACTATGACACAAATCCAAAGCATCATTCCTTTGTAATCACCAAGATAGAAACGAATGAAAACAGATCGTTCATTTGTAAGTTTTATGTTGATCAAATCGTTCTGAAATAAACTATGAAACTAGACAAGACTACCGATATAACGATATGCGGTATGAAACATCAGAAGAGTGAGCCTCGGATTTGCATCAAATATGTAAGATAGTAAGTATTTCGAGAGTGTCGTATTGCCTTGTCGATAACGAACTTGAAGCACGTAATAAAGTGATATGCGATTTCCATCCCGAGGGATACATATATGACTGTATACGCAACCCGATTGAGCTTTGGAGGGATGACAAGCGCCGCAAAAACCAAGATCGTTACAAGAACAAGTACCAAGCTATTGAAAGTTAACAGGGATGACATCTTTTCTTGTTCATGATCTTCATAACATAAACATGTAACTATGATCCCAAAGATCACACACACCAACAAATACCCGACCCAGGTGAGTTTGGCGGGGAGAACTAACTCCATCGTAAGCGAGAATATAGCAAGAAACGCCGAGAAGCTACCGATAAATTTCAAAATGGTGTAACTGCCATCCGGCATTAACTCGTTTAAGCAGAAGCCCATGCTTGTAGCTATGAATTCAAGGGTCCAAAATGCGACAATGCCGGTCTTCTTAAATGCTTGGTTATTTTCAAAAAAAGATTGATGTTCGTTTCCAGGCGTCCATTTAATTCGGATCCACATCATTCCATAAATCATGCCAACGCGATGCAAAAGAAAAATATACAATAAAATCCTGAAGAAAACAGTTTCACTAGTTATTATTGTTATCAAAAACATAAAAATTGAAAAAGGAAACTATAGATTCATCTTAAGACCACGTAGTGGGGTTTTTTGGCGTTTTTCCCACAAAAAAGCCCAACCAAGCCCCAAAACCGCCCCCTGGGGCGTTTTTTTTTATTTGAAAAAAATGGGTTTGGCGTGCTTTTAAAAACGCCCGGAACTTGCTGGATGGCCAATAGCATTTTTTTTTATTTACTTCTGTTAGAATATAATGCCTCACAATATTTCAAGCCTCACTACACCCCTTTTAACATAGAGCCCAATAAAGCCCCCTTACTAACTGGACTGCCACATGACGCAAAATGCCAAAGGGTGGGTGCTTTGTTTTATCCTCCCACTACACATGGTCTTAGACGAACAGAAAGCCTTACCGCATCTTGGCAGTGCTGGAAAGCGGAGATGCTGGTGCAGGTGCCCGTGCCCTTGCCGTTGGTGCAGGTGCGGGTGTGGGTGCCAGTGCTCGTGATGGTTGGCCATCTCTCACCAAAATGGCAACCTGTGAATTCATGGTATGGTAGGTTCTATGGCAACCTGTGAATTCATGGTATGGTAGGTTCGAATGCACATACACTAGATATTTCACGCATGATTAATTCATATACTCCCTAATCACATACCACGTAGTCTAATGTATAAGTAACACACATACTATCATACGTATTGTAACAGTTGACCATACAATGTAATCGGCAACATACATCAAAATATCACATAGTAGGTGATTAAATCCCCCAATATCAGTTTGTCTACAAGACCCTATTTAGAGTATGCGTAGTGGGGCTCCATATGGCGCCACTTTCTCTCGTAACGCCCTCATAACGCCCCGAACACCACTACGGGCAGCGTTATGAGGCAAAAAAAATTGGGCAGCGCGATATCCATAGCGGCGTTGTGGAGGGAGGGTTTGAAACTTGGACCAATCAAAAAAAGGGTATTGTTTTTATAATTAATTAATAATATTGAAAATTATTAAATAGGTAATGATGGGTAGGGGCTTTATGACTACGGGCTCTAGTGATATAACGCCCCATAAAGCCCCCGTGTGACATGGCACGACACGTGTCGCATAACACACCACAAGGGGCTTTATGACTACACATGGCCTTAGAAGTCCCAAATCGTAACAGTGTGCGATCACATGGTTTGTCCGCGGCCCATCATGACTGGCCCAATCGAGTAGTGTGTGTGCAAGTGGATTCAAGGTGTGCGGCCCAATGTACCAATCATCACAATCTCCTTAAATCAACCAAGTAGGACAAATTCCATTAAATTCACGGATTTCAAAACATGCAACATAAAGGTATACTTGTACATTCAAGAAAACCCAGAATCCATCACCTCTAATGGCAGCTCCTATTTCCAATTCATATAACATTCATATCCAAGCATCTTTGTCATTAACCATACTAGTAGGAAGTCATCATCTCCACTTAACATAACAAATAGAACTTCTTATAACCAGTATTTAAAACGATTTGCAGGCGTTATATCATTAACACCTAGAGTCATTCCACCGAAATCATCATCATTTATTCTTTAAACAGCTTAACAGATTTAGCACCAAGCATACGGATATCATCATCATTTATTTTCAGTTCACATGAGTCATCTATGTTTTCATCAAGCTCAACTCTAAAACAAGAACAAAACAATCGTTCTAATCCATACTGCCGATACACATACACACATAAACAAGACACCAAGGAATGTAAGTTAATTCAATGGGTAAACATACTAACCGTACTCAAGAAAGACGACGAACGGAGAGGAAAAACTTCGTCCAGAACACGTTGCCGTCGACCAGAGAGGGAGAGGGTTAATGCTAGGGTTTGCGTTTGTGTGTTTGAGCGTAACAAGGAATACCGCATGCAGTTTAATTAAATGTGGGTACATGTATATCGATTAGATTTGTTTTGGGCTTCGGAGGTTTGGGCAGCCCCAAATTGAATTAGAAAGGCCCAAGGGTGCGGCCTAATGCGATCAAAGGCACTAGTGTAGTGTGTAGCGGCCCAAATTAACAACCATTTAATTGAAACAACTAATACTCCCTAACACAAAACTTAACCGAGTTAAACAAGTAAACGTTTAAACTTAACCAAGTTAAACAAGTAAACGTACAAGCATACGTAGCTACCATGCAACCCAATCGCAACAGAAAGTGATTCGGAATTAAAGACACACCTTAAGATTACGAGTCGTCACAGTCCCCATTGTGACATCTGTGCCTCTACGACCATCATACAAATGCAAAACCAATGAAATCTTGTATTTCATATTTCATACTTGGGATTTGTATAAATACATGAGACATTTGAACATATCAATTCTTGTTCAATTGGGAGGGGGGGGTTATTGCACGGACCTCCCGGCCGCTGGAGTGATCCCACTCCACAAGCTAGCAACGTCCCAATGCTGCCTGGCGGTGAATACCCCATCCCGAGCTGGGTCCGTTTCCCTCTGGGAAGAAGGTGGCAGAATACCCCCTGCCTGGACTCGAACCCGGGTCTCTATGAAGAGTAGAGGTGGGACTGGCCAACTGGGACACCCCAGTTGGTTAATTCTTGTTCAATTTCAAGCTTTAAATCGCTTTCTGGAAAGTTATACGCGAACTGATGAATAAACATAATCAGTTTAACGCGACAAACACTCTGAAACAGCGACATGGGCTTAACATACCTTAAATAACCTTTACATAAGGTTTTGGAGGGTTTGGTGTGTCGAAAACAAGTTTATTCGATCGCATGGACTATTTGCATCAAACTGCGAAAGTAGGCCGATTCGTATAGAAACGAACAATTCCGGAACTTGATCATAAGCTAAACATACCCTAAATATCCTTTACATAGCTTAGAAATAAGCCTTGAGGGGTTCGTTATGCGAAAAAGTGCTTATTTGATCAATAGGGACTAAAATGGTCAAAAAGTGTATAAGTTTGCATTTACGCGCATAGCTTCCGTTCTGAACATATCCGGACATCCAAATATTTTTGTAATCATTAAAATATTTTATTTTATTGATTGGAATGCAAAAATACCATTCATCGCGCAATCTGGATCATTTTCGCGTCTGTTCGAGTTTTCGTCGTAATTAACCGAATAACGTGACCGTACGACCAAACGAACCGACATCCGAGATGTTTTCAAGCATATTTCATGTTCCCTATGCTTTAACTTCATTGTAAAGCCTTGAAATGGGGTTAACGGGGCTGAAATGTATCAAAATCAAAGTTTTGGACACGTAGGGATTAAACTGACAATTCTTGAAACTATCCTGGCGGGCCGCGAAAGATGGGGTGTAAGTCTACGCGGGGCGCGACAGACTGCCCAGACAGAAACATTGAATCTGTTCAAAACAGCCTGTTCTCATGGTTTTAATCCCTGATTTGGCATGCCATTGGCTTGTATTTGAGCTCCCCTTGTATTCTAATCTATGGGCCATATGTGTATGGCCAAGATCATGCTTTGATTCTTGCAAAAACACATGTAATGAGCCTAGAAACTCAAGACTTTCTATAAATAGCTTGGGTTTTCTCATTTGTTCCTTGCACCTTGATCTGATTTACTCTAAGTTGAAGCTCTCACATTGTTGAAGGCTTCATACTTGAGCAGTGGCGGACCCAAGATTTTTTTTATGGGGGTACGAAGTATTTTTAAAGATTTTAGACCCCTATGTATATATAAAAAAATTGGTTCATATCGGATTGGGCCGGTTCATATCTAATACATATCCAAAGTTGTTTTTTACGGGTTTTATGTTTTGAAATTTATCCATAACATCATATATTGATACATTTATAGACATGTCTTTTTCAATGCCACAAGTAAAACAATTATTAGTATCTAAGGAAACTAATGAAACCATAATACTTGGTTAGTTTTCTTTTACTGAAATACCCTTTAAAAACTATTCTCAAGTTTTACAGAATTTTAGAAAATTATAGAATAAATATCATTAAATAATAATCATTAAATCAAATAAAGGGATAACTAAATAAAATAACATACAATAACACAACCAAAATAAACTATTTATCTCCCCTTTTCCCTTTTCTCTTCTCTTCATTCTCTTTCATCTTAACAACTAGTTTACAACCCCGTGTATTATACGGGGCGAGTGACGAAAAATGTAAATTATAAACTTGTATATAATCCTTACTAATTAAATGACTTATTAAATAAATTAGTAAAAATAAAGAACAGTTATATTTTCGTTACTTGTACATGTGACTTGATACCTTATTAGTAATTATTGTTTATATCCAAATAATATATTTTATCTTAACAAATATATATGGTTAGGGTAAAATGAAAACTTCTATGAGTTGTGAGAACTTAGAGAACTCAACCTTACAAAAGTTTTTTTGAATTTTTTACAGAGGGTGTGAATGAGCGGTTAGAGACTCAAAGTGTTAAACTTTTTGATTTTGGATTCAAGTGGTTAAAACCACTAAAACATAGGGACTCAAAAAGTAATTTACTATTAATTAAATTTAAAATTATACGTTTGATCTCTAACTATATTAAATAATATTATACTTATTATATTATTTGATACATTTATATTTGTTATAGATAATTATCAATTAAATTTGAATTTAGACGTTTATCTCTAACTATATTAATTAATATTATATTATATTTTGTGTATAAAATTAATATGTAATATTATTATTAAAAGAGAGGAGGCACCAGAGAGTGACACGTGTACAAAAAGATTTTCATTTATTAGTATAGGAAGATTCGAAAGGTTAAATTTATAACAATTTTGAAAGGGTTAAACATGGAGAAATACACTTTTATATAAAAGGTCTTTTTACATTGCAACGCAATAAACATATAGTTTTTAAATACATATCTATATTAAAACAAATGTCCTAATTATATATTTTTAGAAAAAATAAATAACTTATAGAATTGTAACAAATTAATAAATCCTAACTTAAATAAAGTAATAAATAAATTAAATGTTTTATCCTTAAATAAGAAAAAAAATCAAGAAATGTTTACAATAAGATTCAAGAATTGTAACAAATTAATAAATCTTAGTGCTTGTAACTGTATCTAAGAATTGTCTTCGGTATTAACACCAACTTTAAGATGGCAAACCGAAATATCTATAATATTTTATAATAATAGAAACTGGATAGCCTGAATGGTAAATTAACACCAACTTTAAGATGACAGACCGAAAGCCTCAAAAGAACAAATACCTAATTTTTTACCCTTTTCTTCCCTTACTGCCCCTACCCCTGCATCAACTTATTATCCTCCAAGTTTATCTCCCATTTTAGAAAATCTTCACATCCCATTCTCCATACATATCTTTGTATTATTTCTCTGCTCCTTTTTTCTTTATTATTATTATTATTATTATTATTATTAATATTAATATATGTGTATGTGACAAATATGATATAGAGAGTAGTAGTTTTTACATTTGAGGGGTGAGTGTGGCTTTTCTACAAAATTTAGGGGATGGGAATAGAGATAGAGAGTGGGATGTAGTGATTTTTTATTGATTTTTTTGGATTTTGAAGATGGGGATAAGAATAGTGGAGGGGATGTGAATACTCAATAGTTTCCACTTGACAAGCCCACTGATCTTATTTTAAGGAATTTAGCATTAATTAATAAATAATACATATTTTAACAAAACAAAAGTACAATAAATTTAAAAAAACATATTTTTAACAAAACAAAAGTACAATAAATTAAAAAAACATTACATTAAATTAAAATAAATTAAACTAAATAAAATTACTACTCTTCGTCAGATTCCATCAATAGATGGGGTAAATCTAGTCTTTTGAGATGTTCCACGAGATCATGTTTTAGTCTCCAATGCGTATCTTCATCCATAAGCTCGTTTAACACACTGTCATCTAGAGCAGACTGGACTGGAGGATCCCGAATGTGTACCGGTGCTGTTGCGTTTCCGTCGTCTTTTAAAATCATGTTATGTAAAATAATACACGTATACACCACATACCGAATGTTTTTTCACACTTGTAGCACGCATTGGCTGATTCATGATACCCCATTTTGACTTCAAAACACCAAAAGTCCGTTCCACGTCTTTTCTTGCTGCCTCGTGTTGCTTCTTGAACTTCTTTCGTCTAGTAGGTGAGGATATGGAAATGATTTGACAAACACGGATCATGTAGGGTAGATTCCATCCACGAGATAGTAACCACGTTTGTATAAGTGGTTGTTAACATAAAATGGACATTTTGGCGCGTTCCATTTCGTTCAGTAAGAAATAATAATGGAGATTGCTGAAGCACATTGATGTTGTTTTGTGTACCTGGAGGACCGCAAAAAGCATGCCAATCCCACAAATCTTGAGAGGCCACCGCTTCGAGCATAACTGTCGGGTATTGGTGATCTCCTCTCATATATTGGCCCCGAAACTCTGTGGGACACATTCTCTAAACGAAATGGGTGCAATCAAGGCTACCGACCATTCCAGGAAGTGATGTTTCTTCTCATGAGCTTGGTACAAAAGCGTCATGTCGTGGCTTGTTGGTCTACGTAAGAACTTGGGAGGTGTATATTTTACATACCGTTTCGCAAAAATATTCTAGACACTCGCAGGAAGTCCTTTCCGCCATATGTAAATACTCGGCGTTCTCGTCTGGAGGGTTACCGGTTGCAGGTTGTTTAATAGCCGATGTAACTTTTTGCAACAGTGTAAAACCCTTCTTCATTCTCGCATCCACGTCCTTTTCAAACCACGGGTTATTATTCGCTTCCACGTCGCTCACAATTTTTAGAAACAAACTTTTTGTCATACGGAACCTATGACAAAAAATGTCATCGTTGTATTTAGGGTCCTCGATAAAATAATCCGCCATAAGGGTTTCGTGGCCACTCTCACGATCACGACAAACATATCGTTTTTTTGCTAGATGCGCTCGTGTCTTTTAGTTCGGTTTGCTCGATGAGATTTTGGAAAAAAAATTATGCTACTATCGGTTGAAGCTAACTCGTCGTCACTGCTATCGGGTGAAAAAAACAATGGTATTTCATCCGCCATTTTAATAGGGATAGAGATTAGTTTTGGAGAAATGAGAAAATGGGTTGGGGATGATTTGGTATAAATTGGGTTGGGTTTATATAGTGTACAAACTAGGTTATAACCCTGTTTATTACACGGGTCGAATAAATGAATTTTATACACTAAATAATAAAAGAATATATCTTTAAAAACCTCATTTATTGCACGGGTTGAATAAATATAATTTTATATATTAAATAATAAAAAGTTATATCTATAAGAACCATATTGTACGGGTTAAATATAATTTTATATACCAAATAAAAAAGTTATATCTTTAAAACCGCTTGTTTTACACGAGTTGAATAAATATAATATTGTTTACCAAATAATAAAATAATACATCTTTAAGAAACCCCATTTATTACACGGGTTGAATAAATGTAATTTTATATACCAAATAATAAAAAAGTTACAATGAATGTTTTATTATATAGTATAGTATAAATATATATATTTATATTGATATAAATAGATTATTATATTGTAGTAATATTTGTTAACAAGTATTAATAAATTTAACCATTTAAAACTTGTAAATGTAACGAAGTCTCAATAAATCTAACCATTTATTTAAAACTTGTAAATGTAGAAATGATAAATAATATTAGTTAATTTTATTTTAAGTTTCGTAAAATCTATTTGATACCAAACTAACCAAAACGTTCAAATATATAGTATAGATATCAAGAGTAAATTACGATTTTGGTCTCTGTGGTGATATCACTTTTATCCTTTTAGCCAAAAAACAAATTTTTTAACATCTGAGTCTACAACGTCTTTTTTTCTAACCCCTTTGGCCCCTACCAAAAGGGTTAGAAAAAAAGACGTTGGGGTCCAAAAGGGTTAGAATAAAAGACAATGAGGGCTGAGATGTTAAAAAAATTCTTTTTGGGCTAAAAGGGTAAAAGTGATATAACTACAGGGACCAAAATCGTAATTTACTCTAATATCAAATTAGATAACTAAGTTTGAATTTGAAGTAAATAGATAAATATAAAGGTAATAATTAAACTAAATAATATTTAGTAGGAGAATTATCTATAATTAATTAGAAGAGATTAAACGAAAATTATAATTATCCATAAGACATGGCCTAATATGATAATATGATGACAAGTGTCCTCAAAGTGGTTTCTTTTATTATATGTATAGATAGATATGTAATTTTTTTTTTATTTTTATACAGCTACAAAGCCGTTGCCTTCCTCCCTCCAACGGCTATAATTAATTCAAACGGTCAAATACATGTGCGGTGAGTAGTCGGTCACCCAAATAACATTACCGCGCCGTGTTCCCCGCCGGTAAAACCAGTTACCGTTGGGTTCACCGCATCCACCCTGTTCACCCTAAGGGCTTGTTTTGTTGTTTACTCATTATATGTTGTCTAGATAAAGTCTGATTGGATAAAATGAGGTTAGGATGGAGCTGTTTGTTGTTTGTTTAATTGTTTTATAGTTTAGCATAAGCAATGACTGCTTTACTTCTTTTCCCTAAAATTATATTTATGGCGCTTGATAATTCTTTTGAATTGAATACTTCAAATTTTATTTCCCAAAACTATTATTTAAGTATTGGTTTTTGTTGCTACGAATTAAACATTATGGTTTTTGAAGATTCTTTCAGTTGGGTCCAATCCAATCCATTAGATTTATAGAATTTCAACCAATAATATTTGCGTCCACATGTAAAGCGGGCCACGATTCGGGCCGAAAAGAAAGCTGAGCAACAAGAAGGTGGTAAGGTTACAAACAAAGGTAAAAAAAGAGAAGAAACAGTATTGACCACCTGAATTCCTTTGATCAAGCAAACTTAAACCCTGCGAATTGCGAGCCGTAGTCGAATCTTGTTTTAGCTTTTGTTTTCAGTTGGTGAGCGTTTTGAATTGTTAACAAGTTTTAATGTAGTCATGGTAATTTGAATTTTGCACGGTATGTTATTCCTCAAAGTGGGTTGTAGCTTGAAAACGGGTCAATTGGATAAAAATATAGTAAAACAGGAAACGGGCCGAAAGGTTTAGAAGTTGTCCCAGGTATCACGCGTTGGATTGTTTGGTATACCTAGGGGTGGAAACCAGTCGAGCTACTCAAGCTCGGCTTGAAAAAAAAACTCGATCGAGCTGAGCTTAAACAAGCTCATTTGGTAAACGAGCCCAAGCCCGAGCTTCGCTTATCGAGCTTGAGCCGGCTCGCAAGCCTAAACGAGCCTAGTGTTTTAATAATTATTTACTAATATATTTAAATATTGATGATTAATATTTATAAAATTATGAATAAACTAGTATTAAGTAGCCCCCACGTTGCGGCGGGAGCGAACACTAATGCCACACTACTGCCAGCGACCATCGACACTGAAGTTGCGGTGTGTTAATGCGAAGAAATTAAACCGAAAGGTAAAACATAGAATAAAATAACTAAGTTCATCTAGCACTCGCGCGTTACGATGAACCCGCGTCTATTTTTTCCCCTTTGACAGGTTCATCGTAATTTATATATAATATACATCATTACCATTATAAAAACCATAATGCATACATTACAACAACCATTGCATCAATATGTTGCAAATTATATTTATACAAGATTTTGGCTAAATTAATTAGATTATTTTAATAATAATAATAATTTACAAATAAAATAACACAACTTTGAATGGATCAAACTGATTGAATATGGTAAAATAATGAAACCATTATTTGATTAGGGTACAACCACTTAAGCACAATTTACAACCATACATGCATACAAAACAGACTGAATTTGGTAAGGTAATGAAACCATTATTTGATTAAAGTACAACCACTTAAGCACAATTTACAACCAAACATGCATACAAATGTTTCAAATTAATAGTATATAAATTTATAAATAATTTACAAATAACCAAAGAAAAAGTACAACTAAAAATAGCATAAACCACAACTAAAGCCACACTTAGTCACTTACAACTTCATATTGCACTAACATGTTGCAAAATAATACTATATAAATAACTAAATCATATATAAAACATATAAACTATAATTAATATAAATTAATTAATAAATGTTAAACGAGTCGAGCCCGTGCCAAGCTCAAGCTTGAAAAATTACATACGAGCCGAGCTCGAGCTTTAGAAACAAAGCTCGGCTCGTTTGCACCCCTAAGTATACCTGATCACATTGGTTATCAGGGTATATCAACAAAACAAATACTTGCAGATACTTCATTTTAATAACCAAAAATGAAGCACACAGTAGCAGAACAACAAACAGAAACCAGTCCATAACAAGAAGTAACACAAATCTTAAATATTGTACCAACAACCTAGGATTCAACATAAATAAAAACAAAAAAGAACCATGATTCTAGTCACTTGAAGACCCATCATCATCATTTTCATGCTGTGATATCACTTTCTCGATAAACCTCTTCCTCACGCCTTCAAGAACAGCTTCTCTAGACGCTTCACCTTCATATTGCCCATCGTTAAGCACAGGATCCGACTGGCACAGAACCAGCGCAACACCTACACAAACAAATAAATATTACCAAAAAAAAAAAAACAATTCGCAATCTAAACACAACAATAACCTAACAAACTGTAAAAAAAATGTACCTTCAGGCGTGCATCTCCGACCAAAAGTATATAAACCGACATAATTCGCCTTCACAGCACGATTATTATAAACCAACACAGTGGGGAGATTACGATCTGGGTAATTCGAAATGCAATCGGTCGATATCATTTTAACAAATTTTGTGGCGGGATACATCGTTGCCAGTTCTTCCAGACATTGCATTAGGACACCACATTCAGGGTACCTATTTAATGGAGTTAATAACCAAAATGGTCCATGAGGTTTGCTTACTTTAGTCCAAAATCCAAAATTTTTAAATCTGGGTCCCTGAGGTTTGCATTTTGTTGCCATTTTAGTCCAAATTTCAAAAACTCCCTTCTTGACTGTTGCAACCAGCCTATTTTGTCCTTTTGTGCAGGGGTATTTTGGTCATTTTTATGAGTTATTATAACAAACTCAGATCAAGAACCTAGAATACCCCTGCACAAAAGGACAAAATAGGCTGGTTGCAACAATCAAAAAAGGGGGTTTTTGAAATTTGGACTAAAATGGTAACAAAATGCAAACCTCAGGGACACAGATTTAAAAATTTTGGATTTTGGACTAAAGTGGCAAAAGTGAGCAAACCTCAGGGACCATTTTGGCTATTAACTCCTATTTAATGACCCTATTAATCAATTACTAATAACAAACAAGATAAACCAATTTTAACTAGAACACGAGAAAATCAGTAGTAATTACTAAATACCCGTCTTTGTATAAAATAACCACCACCCACACATCCGGTGGTGCTTGTGACACCTCACGCACAAAATCCGATCCGGAAATCAGTATGATTGACCCGAACTTTGCGATTTTCACTACGTTCTTCATCTCTGCTAATCTCGTTCTCCTGCAAGAGTGATGAACTATAAGAATAAATAATTAAAAGCCCAAATGCAATGCTTCAATTGTTCAAAACTAGTGAGATTCACCTGCGTTACGCAGCAGAAATTAGGTCTGTATCGGTTTGGTTCATTACGGTACTGGCACTTGTTATTACAACCGAAAAAGAAAACCCAAAAAATAAAGTCGTTATATGCCCAAAATGATATAAACACGACTTTTATACCGATCAAAAACCATAAAAACGAATCCCGGTATCGGTTCCGTTAATACCGGTCCCTATACTGTTCGGTTGAAATCAGTTTGGTTTGTCGTGTTATCAGCACTCTTATAGCCTATGCTACCGAAAAAAAAACTATATTTTGAATACAACTATGTTTTCAATAAAATTTATATCGGAATGTCCAGGATAAAAATAAAAATGAACACCATCATATTCAGTTTTTTTTTAAATAACGAACGCAAGTTATCAAATTAGATACAGATTAAATTAAATGGGTTAAAAGCGTACACTATAATTAATAGTATAAAGGGTTAATATAAAAATTTAAAAAAGCTTAAAATAAAGCCAAGTGACCAATCAAAATTAGTTACTATTCACAAAACTTGCAAATGTTATACAGATATAATTGTATGATTTTTAGTCCTTGTGTAATGGGGCTTTATATCACGGGGAGAAGGGCCATATCGCCGCCCCACACCACTACGGGGGCGCTATGGGGGTGAATTTTCTTGGAGCCGCTATGTGTATCGCGGCGTGAGAGAGAGGAGTTTTCAAAAAAGGACCGTTGCCAACTCACACACACATATATATACATACATATGTACGTATATTGAAGAGGTTATAAAACCAATACAAGAGGTGAGAGTTCACCCCATCTCATCGGATATATATACCCATCGCATTTAATGCGATGGGTAAACGTGCCGAATTCGCCGCACAAGAGACCAATCAGAGGATGCCACGAAAGCCGTGGAACCCGGAGTGACAGTTACCACGCGCGCGTGGGCCTCACTCTCCTGACGAAAAGTGGAACCGTCAGAATCAGCATGATGACAGCCGTGCCAGGAGTCAACTCAAAAGTCACCATCAACGACTATCTCACCAAACCGTCAGAATTCAAATTTCGAGGAATTTCCCGCTCAAATTTCAAGAAACTTAACAAAGAAGTTACTTAGGGGCGCGCTAGATGCTTAGTTACCCAAGGCATCCGCGCGCCTACCAAACTAAAGCGAGCATTTTCTGCACTTTCTTTTTATAAGTCCAGAGCTCCAACCACTTGCCTTGCGCATGGTGCAGCACTGGACTGGGGGGACTTGAAGGGGTATGGTCCCAAAAAGGTCGCGCAAGCCTTCCTCAAGGCTGCGCGCGGGACCATACTCCTCGTCCAACAACCGTCTTATTAGCAACCTCGCGCGAGCTACGTGACATGCCATCAAGGTGGCGTGAGGTCCGACCAAGAGAAACCACAATTATGACACTTAACATTCTGAAGAAGCATGCAATCACCATAACCCCTGCGCGAGGTAACTACGTGGCCAGCAAGAATCTTACAAGGCAACGACGCGGACCTGTATCAGACAGTACACAAGGTACAAGTGGCAGAAGGAAAGAGCCAATCAGCGTCCTTCTGGACCTGCTCAATCGTGCTCCACGGTCATCTGACATGCAGGGGACAAAAGGTACTGAAGGATGCCAACGTGGCACCAATCACAGGGCAGGGACACCTGCCCCACGATCTCCACTCACCTGCTGATGGCAGAAAGGTGGCAGGGCCGACAACCACGATACGTGGCTGCAATCACGGTGCGCCAGCACCGAAGAGCCTCTAGAAGCCACTAACGGTCGACACCAGTGAGACAAAGAGCATATCCGCTACATTGTCGCCTTCTAGCCCAAGGCCCATCAGCCCACACCCTCTTACACCTCTCCGGCTATAAATAGAGACCTCAGTTCACAGGTTAAACATTCAATTCCCTCTACTCGCACTCTTAATACTTAATTATCTTCCCCAAAGCAGTCGCTTATTCTCACGCCAAAGCCCGGTTAAGAGGGAAACCCCCATATTCCCCTCTTAACGAGTAACGGTGTTCTGTTTTGCAGGATTAGACGATAAGGTCGAAGCTCAGAATATCAATAAGAAGATTAACCTCTATGGTAGAAACATAAACCAAACTGATTAGTCGTATAATTAGTTCCGTGTTTCTTCACCACCTGAATTCCTTTGATCAAACAAACTTAAACCCTGCGAATTGCGACCCGTAGTCGAATCTCGTTTTAGCTTTGGTTTTCAGTTGGTGAGCGTTTTGAACTGTTAACAAGTTTTAATGTAGTCATGGTTATTTGAATTTTGCACGGTATGTTATTCCTCAAAGTGGGTTGTAGTTTGAAAACGGGACAATTGGATAAAAATATAGTTAAACAGGAAACAGGCCGAAAGGTTTAGAAGTTGTCCCAGGTATTACGCGTTGGATTGTTTGGTATACCTAGGGGTGCAAACCAGTCGAGCTACTCGAGCTCGGCTTGAAAAAAAAAAACTCGATCGAGCTGAGCTTAAACAAGCCCGAGCCTAAAAACAACCTCGTTTAGGAAACGAGCCCAAGCCCGAGCTTCGCTTATCGAGCTTGAGCCGGCTCGCGAGCCTGAGCCTTGTGTTCTTATAATTATTTACTAATATTTAAATATTGATAATTAATATTTATAAAATTATGAATAAATAACTAAATCATATATAAAACATATAAACTACAATTAATATAAATTAATTAATAAATGTTAAACGAGCCGATCCCGTGCCAAGCTCAAGCTTGAAAAATTACATACGAGCCAAGCTCGAGCTTTGGAAACAAAGCTCGGCTCGGCTCGGCTCGTTTGCATCCCTAAGTATCCGTGATCACATTGGTTATCAGGGTATATCAACAAAACAAATACTTGCGGATGCTTCATTTTAATAACCAAAAATGAAGCACACAGTGGCAGAACAACAAACAGAAACCAGTCCATAACAAGAAGTAACACAAATAAAAAAAAAGTAACACAAATCCAAAAATTTTGTACCAACAATCTAGGATTCAACATAAATAAAAACAAAAAACGACCATGATTCTAGTCACTTGAAGACCCATCATCATCATCTTCATGCTGTGATATCACTTTCTCGATAAACCTCTTCCTCACGCCTTCAAGAACAGCTTCTCTAGACGCTTCACCTTCATATTGCCCATCGTTAAGCACAGGATCCGACTGTAAAAAAAATGAACGTTCAGGCGTGCATCTCCGACCAAAAGTATATAAACCGACATAATTCGCCTTCACAGCACGATTATTATAAACCAACACAGTGGGGAGATTACGATCAGGGTAATTCGGAATGCAATCGGTCGATATCATTTTAACAAATTTTGTGGCGGGATACTTCGTTGCCAGTTCTTCCAGACATTGTTGGGTTTTTGGGCCAATGAGGAAGCCCAACAATACTTTCTATGGCCCAATCTTATTTTTTAAATATGGATAAAAGAGAAGAAGCAGGGTTCATTTGGTTAACACCCTCACAAAAACAACACACAAAGAAGAAGAAAATTTTCGCTCATTTCCGTCACTCCAAAACCTAGCTGCAGAGGTCGTCCGTTTCCCGGAGTTTGAACCATTGGATCGCTCTGATTTTTGGGCACAGTCATCTGCACACCAGGGCGACCTTATCCAACGGTGGGTTTGTCGAAATCAGGTCTGGAAGTTCGTCTGCACGGCCTCTGTTCGTAGCTGCAGAATTTCTGTAGAATTTTGGTGATTTCCTTCTTTTGTCTTTGTATTTGATTCCATATGCTTGATGTTGTTGATTCCAAGTGTATGATGATTATTGTATGCCTCTAGTAGACCTAGGGAAGACTTTGTATTGCTCTAAATTGGTGATAGTGGATTTGAAGCGGCTCTAGTAGTCCCGTGGTTTTTACTCTCCTTTCTTGAGAGGTTTTCCACGCTAAAATTTGGTGTTCTTGTTATTATTGTTTTCGGGTTGTTTAGATTGCAGTTGGTATACCCTATTTGTTTGCATCCTCAAAGGTTCATTCAAGTTTGGGAAAATTCTTGGACAAACGAAGTTTGCTTCCGCGTTTGTGTTTACCGTTTGTGACCGGGTTTTGTGTTTTTCCCATCATAGTGGTATCAGAGCCATTGGCTCTTGTTATTGGGCTGAAACTTGATTGAACAATGGAAGCTAATACAAGTAGGATTGTAAATTTGAATGGTTCTAATTATCATGTTTGGAAAGGAAAGATGGAAGATCTCCTTTATGTTAAGGATTATTATATGCCTGTTTTTAATACTGACAAACCGGGTGATAAAACAGATGAAGAGTGGAATATATTGCACAGAAAGGTTTGTGGTTATATTCGCCAATGGGTTGATGATAATGTTTTGAACCATATTAGTGGGGAGACTCATGCTCGTACTTTGTGGAACAAGCTTGAGGAGTTGTATGCTCGAAAGACCGGAAACAATAAACTGTTCTTGATTAAACAGTTGATAAATTTGAAGTACAATGATGGAACTCCTGTTACTGATCACTTGAATGTTTTTCAGGGTCTTATTAATCAGCTTGCAGGAATGGGTATCAAGTTTGAAGACGAGGTACAAGGCTTATGGCTTCTTGGTACTTTACCGGATTCTTGGGAGACTTTTAGGACATCATTGTCCAACTCTGCAGCAAATGGTATTATTACTATGGAAATGGCTAAAAGTAGTATTTTAAATGAAGAGATGAGAAGAAAATCACAGGGTTCCTCTTCACAATCAGATGTTTTGGCCACAGAGAGCAGGGGGAGAGGTCAAAGTAGAGGTCCGAGTAACAAAGAGAAGCATCGTAGTAAGTCTAGAGGTAAGTTTGCTGATTATGAGTGTCATCATTGTGGTAAGAAAGGGCACACAATTAAATTCTGCAGACAATTAAAAAGGGAGAAAAAGAAGGCTAATTACAACAATCAAAAGAACAATCATAAGAAAGATGATGGTGGCAATGACACAGCTGAAGTTAATACTGCTACCGAAGAGTTCTTCGTTTGTTGTGATTATGATATGGTGAACATTGCACGTGATGATCCGAGTTGGGTTGTTGACAGTGGTGCTGCGTGTCATGTGACATCACAAAGGGAGTTTTATTCATCTTACACACCTGGTGACTTTGGGGTTGTTAAGATGGGTAATAACGGGCTATCAAAGGTTGTAGGCGTTGGGGATGTTTGCTTGAAGTTTGACACTGGGATGGAGTTGGTTTTACACAATGTAAAACATGTTCCAGATATTAGACTCAATTTGATCTCCGCTGGTTTACTTGATAATGATGGTTACCATAGTACCTTTGGTGATGGTATTTGGAAACTCACTCGTGGTTCTTTGATTGTGGCAAGAGGTAAAAGAAGTTCAAAGTTATACAGAACGCATCCGAAGATCTCCAAAGACTCGGTCAATTTGTTAGTGAATGCCGATATGACCGACTTGTGGCATAGAAGACTTGCTCACATGAGTGAAAAAGGGATGTCTATCTTGTTGAAGAAAAATGCCTTGCCCGATTTGCATAATGTTCATTTGAAGAAGTGTTCTCATTGTCTAGCAGGTAAGCAAAGAAGGGTTTCTTTCAAAAGTCACCCTCCTCATAGAAGAAACAATATACTGGATTTGGTGCATTCAGATGTTTGTGGTCCTATGAAGACTAGAACACTTGGGGGCTGCTTATACTTTGTCACTTTTATCGATGATCATTCGAGAAAAGTTTGGGCCTATACTTTGAAGTCTAAAGATCAAGTATTAGATGTGTTCAAGCAGTTTCATGCCTTAGTTGAGAGACAAACTGAGAAGAAGCTCAAGTGTATTCGAACAGATAATGGAGGCGAGTACATTGGTCCTTTTGATGCTTACTATAGAGAGAAAGGTATTCGGCACCAAAAGACTCCTCCAAAGACACCACAATTGAATGGTCTAGCAGAGCGGATGAATAGAACATTGGCTGAAAGGGTTAGATGTCTGTTGTCACATGCAGGGTTGCCTAATTCCTTTTGGGGTGAAGCTTTGAACACCGTAGTAAATGTTATTAATCGTACTCCTTGTGTTCCTTTGTCTTTTGATGTTCCTGACAGGGTTTGGAGCGGCAAAGATGTTTCATACGATGATTTGCGGGTCTTTGGATGCAAGGCTTTTGTGCATATTCCCAAAGATGAAAGAACAAAGCTTGATGTAAAGACCAAGCCATGTATATTCGTTGGTTATGGGGGAGATGAGTTTGGACACAGGTTTTATGATCCAATCTCGAAGAAACTCATAAGAAGTTTCGATGCTGATTTTATTGAAGATCAAAGTTTGAAAGATATTGAGAAGACAAAGATAGTTCCTCAACATACTGATGATCTTACTGATTTGGATCCAGTTCCTCCACAACACTCTGAGCCACATAATGAAGATGATATTCAACATGATGAACAACACGGTACTGATAATCATGATATTCCAGAGCAGAAAGAGTTAGATGAGGGTCCTCATCCAGAGTTACCAGTGCCAGGTATGCCAACATTTATCCCACTCAGACGGTCTACAAGAAACCGTCATCCTTCCACCCGTTATTCTACTGATGAGTATGTCTTGCTCACTGATGGGGGAGAGCCCGAGTGTTATGAAGAGGCGATGGAAGATGAACACAAAAGGGAGTGGGTTGAAGCCATGCAAGATGAGATGAATTCCTTGTATGAGAACAATACCTTTGAGTTAGTAAAGTTGCCCAAGGGCAAAAGAGCTTTGAAGAACAAGTGGGTCTACAAAGTGAAGACTGAAGAACATACCTCGAGGCCTAGGTACAAAGCCAGATTGGTGGTTAAAGGGTTCAGTCAAAGAAAGGGTATTGATTTTGATGAGATTTTCTCTCCAGTCGTGAAGATGAGTTCCATTCGGGTGATTCTTGGTTTGGCAGCTAGTCTTGATCTTGAGGTTGAGCAAATGGATGTCAAGACAGCTTTCCTTTATGGTGACTTGGATAAAGAAATCTATATGGAGCAACCTGAAGGCTTTCAGGTTAAAGGTAAAGAAGACTATGTCTGTAAGCTTCAGAAAAGTCTTTATGGGTTGAAGCAAGCACCAAGACAGTGGTATAAGAAATTTGAGTTTGTTATGGGGAAGCAAGGCTACCAAAAGACTATTTCAGATCACTGTGTTTTCTTTCAGAGGTTTGGTGATGATGATTTTATCATTTTATTACTCTATGTTGATGACATGTTGATTGTAGGCAAGAATGCAGAGAGAATTGTTCAGCTGAAGAAAGAATTAAGCAAGTCGTTTTCTATGAAAGACTTGGGCCCAGCAAAACAAATTCTTGGTATTCGGATTACTAGAGATAGAGCTTCAAAGAAGTTGCACATGTCACAAGAGCAATACATTGAGAAGGTGCTTAGCAGATTCAACATGGCTAAAGCTAATGCGGTTAGTTCGCCTCTTACTCCCAATTTTAAACTAACCGATAAAGATTGCCCTTCTTCGAAGGAGGAGATTGAAGACATGGATAAAGTTCCATACACGTCAGCGGTTGGAAGCTTGATGTATGCAATGGTGTGTACAAGACCTGATATTGCCCATGCAGTAGGTGTTGTTAGTCGGTTTCTATCAAATCCAGGTAAGAAGCATTGGGAAGCAGTTAAGTGGATCTTTAGATATCTACGTGGTTCTTCCAAATTGGGTATAACATTTAGGAATGAAGAGCCAATGCTTGTTGGTTATACGGATTCTGATTTGGCGGGAAACAAAGACAACATGAAATCCACTTCTGGAAATTTGATGACTTTTGCAGGGGGAGCTGTCTCATGGCAGTCAAGACAACAAAAGTATGTTGCTTTGTCTACAACTGAGGCTGAGTATGTGGCAGCAACAGAAGCATGCAAAGAACTGTTGTGGTTGAAAAGGTTTACGCAGGAGCTTGGCTTTATGCAACGGCGCTACGTGGTTCTTTGTGATAATCAAAGTGCTATTCACCTTGCAAAGAATTCTATGTTTCATAAGAGACATATTGATGTGAAGTATCATTGGATTAGAGATGCGCTTGAAGACAAGTTGTTCGAACTTGATAAAGTTCATACCGATGATAATGGTTCCGATATGTTGACAAAATCTTTGGCAAGGGAAAAGTTGAAGATATGTTGCTCAATCGCCGGGATGGCGAACTCTTCCTCATAGGCCAAAAAGGGGGAGAATTGTTGGGTTTTTGGGCCAATGAGGAAGCCCAACAATACTTTCTATGGCCCAATCTTATTTTTTGAAGATGGATAAAAGAGAAGAAGCAGGGTTCATTTGGTTAACACCCTCACAAAAACAACACACAAAGAAGAAGAAAATTTTCGCTCATTTCCGTCACTCCAAAACCTAGCTGCAGAGGTCGTCCGTTTCCCGGAGTTTGAACCGTTGGATCGCTCTGATTTTTGGGCACAGTCATCTGCACACCAGGGCGACCTTATCCAACGGTGGGTTTGTCGAAATCAGGTCTGGAAGTTCGTCTGCACGGCCTCTGTTCGTAGCTGCAGAATTTCTGCAGAATTTTGGTGATTTCCTTCTTTTGTCTTTGTATTTGATTCCATATGCTTGATGTTGTTGATTCCAAGTGTATGATGATTATTGTATGCCTCTAGTAGACCTAGGGAAGACTTTGTATTGCTCTAAATTGGTGATAGTGGATTTGAAGCGGCTCTAGTAGTCCCGTGGTTTTTACTCTCCTTTCTTGAGAGGTTTTCCACGCTAAAATTTGGTGTTCTTGTTATTATTGTTTTCGGGTTGTTTAGATTGTAGTTGGTATACCCTATTTGTTTGCATCCTCAAAGGTTCATTCAATTTTGGGAAAATTCTTGGTCAAACGAAGTTTGCTTCCGCGTTTGTGTTTACCGTTTGTGACCCGGTTTTGTGTTTTTCCCATCAGACATTGCATTAGGAGACCACATTCAGGGTACCTATTTAATGACCCTATTAATCAATTGCTAATAACAAACAAGATAAACCAATTTTAACTTTAACACGAGAAAATTATACCCTTATACAATTAGCAACTTAGCTTATCAAACACTCATGAACCATCATGTCTTTACAAACACACCTTTTAAGTTTTCCACAACATGTTACTTACTGAAACCCCTTATAATATTATTAAGTTTCCCACCAAATAATAAACCTCTATAATACACATATACACCCTACTTACGAGACCCTCTTTTCTTTTAATTCTCAAACCTATTCTTCTTATCTCATCCCAACCGCCCAGACTTACCATTCCCATGTTCCTTTCAAACTCTCTTCATCCAAAACCATCCACTAAGAATATTGATATTACAGGTACATCACTTTTTACTCTGTTTATTTTATTTGATTCGACTCTGTGCATTCGATTCTAATCTGTTCACTTGAATCCTCCATTCCGTGATCATGTTTTCCCCCTTATTGATAGGCAAATAGGGTAAAAAAAATTTTTAATTAGGGCAAAATGGTTCGATCTCTCCATTGAATCAACATTAGGGTACCCTTTATATCTATTCCTCATATCATATCACTTGAATTAAGATTTGGGTAGGCAGGTAGCGTTATATTTGTTCCTCATATCATATGCATATAATAATTATGTGTTTATGTATGCAAAATTTTCTGCGCAAATTGGTTCTTGCTCTCAATTTGAATCATAATTAGAGTAAACTTCATATCTGATACCTATTTTACCAACAATGATTGTCTGTTTGACTTTTTCCCTATGCTATATGTTTGTATAATTGTGTTTCCATATGAAATTCATTTCTTAGTTATAACCGAACTGACATTCCGTTTGTAAAAGTTAATCAGCCATCTTATGAATTGGTGTGTTTATTCATCACATCGGTAAACCGTATTCTAAATAAACTAAATCAATAAATAGTCACGTCATCTTTGTTTTAATTGAACCGCTTCCACTTCTTTGTTTTAACCAAATCCATATCCTCAATCTTCGTTCCTGAATTAAAACCAACCCACCCACCATTTACATTCGACATCATCAAAGGTTAGGTAAACAATTTTTCATGATTTTTGTTTTTATCCTTTTTTGAATAGCGATTATCATGTTCTTCTTGAATCCGCCTACTTCTGAATCAATTCAATCATGTCTTTTCATGATTGTCGTGTTTTTCTATATTTAGAAATTGATTACAAAAGACAATTTCGTATATGCATGTGTTTGCAATCAAACGAAAATGATGAATTTCAATTGGGTATATGACGTACAAAGATATATAGTCATCAAATCCAAAGAACATGTATGTATATCGTTTGTGATTGTGTAGCAGAGTGTAGAGATAGACAAACACGTGTGTTTTTTTAGAGATGAAGGAAAAAGGTTTTTTTGGGTTGGTGTGTCTGTTATTGTTATTAAAATGTCTATCATTATAGGAAATATGAAATTTAGGTTTCATTGTATCATCCTATTTTTTTTTTGTCAAATCATAGGCAAAGTTTTGTGGTGGTTTTCAAAGGTTTCTATGGCGGTTTGACAAAGGAAGAGTTGCGATAGTTCCAGTAGTGATTAATAATGGTGGCATGGTGTGCCAGTGGCCGGTGGTAAGGCTGCGGTTCCCCCTCGATTGGGCACCACACCGCTCTAAATGAGATGTGCACCTGCCGCCGGTATTCTCAATAGATGACATGTGGAGATCGGCTAGGGAGAGGCGGGTTGGCTCACCGATGTTGTGAACTCATGCCGGCTATTCTTTTCAGGTTGAAATGACGGTGGTGGCGATAGGGTAGTGCGACGGTGGTCGCAGCTCCGCCATCGCACTGCCGTGATAGCATAGCATTATGGACAATTAGTTTCAAAGTTTCATGTTCTTACAAGGAAAAAACATAATATGAAATACATATTCATACCACTTTATGTTATTAGTATAATGATTTCTTTTTCAATTTGCAGCATTTGATAGCATAGCAGGTGGATTTTATCAAAATTTAAAACAAGGATTATACGTGAAAATAAAGAAAATATCTTTAACTATTTATACTTATATAAATAAAAATTTGAAATATTTGATTAAATTGATTACTCAATTCATTAAAACACAAGCCATTAAAGATGAAAAAAATTCACACATAAAGCCAATCTTCATAAAACATTAATACAGTAGCCACGTATCTCATAAATCATTGTCATTTTCCTAATATAAAATAAGAAAGAAAGCAAAGGCATGGATTTATATTATTCCATATATAAATAAGTAACTTTTTCATGCATAAAGACTTGTAATTTGTGCTTTGGGGATGTCTCAAAAAAAATAACTTGATTTTTTAGTTTTAACCCAAAGGTTTTTACCTTTTTGCAATTTTAACCCTACAAAATTTGTTTTTTAACTTTAACTCAAAACTTTTCATTATTTGCAATTTAACTTCACAACTTTTGTCAATTATACTTTTCGTCTTTGGTTTAACGTTTTTACGTTTCGTTACGTATAGTTCTAAATTTTTCGACTTAATACGACGCAACGTATGTTTGGTTCAACTTTTTTATGTTTTGTTTCAAATTTTGAAAGTTAACACCGCGCAACGTGCATGTGTGGTTCAACGTTTTTACCTCTATTTTTTCATGTTTGACAGGTTCGTCGCAATACGCAGATCCTAGGTCGAGTAAGTGTTGGTGGTCGATCACGGTTGTGTGACATTAGTACTATTTGACACCGTTTTACGCCCCGCCGCAACGCGGGTGTGCTTTGGGGGTTTTCCAAAGAAAAATGGTTATGCATATGGTTGTCGTAACCTTGGCTTTAGGGGTTTTCAAAAAAAGTTGATTTTTTTTACTTTTCACCCAAAAGTATTTTATAAATTACTTTTAACCCAAAAAATTTTATCTTTTGCAATCTATCCTCACAACTTTTTTTACTTTCAACTTTCAAAAAAAAACTTGATTTTTTAGTTTTAGCCCAAAGGTTTTTACCTTTTGCAATTTTAACCATACAAAATTTGTTTTTTTAACTTTAATCCAAAACTTTTCATTATTTGTAATTTAACTTCACAATTTTTGTTAATTATACTTTTCGTCTTTGGTTTAACGTTTTTACATTTCGTTATGTATAGTTCTAAATTTTTCGAGTTAATAGGACGCAATGTACGAGTGTGGTTCAACTTTTTTATGTTTTGTTTCAAATTTTGCAAGTTTAACACGGCGCAACGTGCATGTGTGGTTCAACTTTTTTACCTATATTTTTTCAATGTTTGACATGTTCGTCGCAACACGCAGATCCTAGGTCGAGTCAGCGTTGGTGGCTGATCACGATTGTGTGACATTAGTACTATTTGACATCGTTTTACGCCCCGCCGCAACGCGGGGTGTGCTTTGAGGGTTTTCCAAAGAAAAAATGGTTATGCATATGGTTGTCGTAACCTTGACTTTAGGGGTTTTCCAAAAAAAAAATGATTTTTTTACTTTTCACCCAAAAGTATTTCATAAATTAACTTTAACCCAAAACTATTTGTTTTTTTTTTACTTTTAACCCAAAACTTTTTATCTTTTGCAATTTATCCTCACAACTTTTTTTACTTTCAATTTTAATCCTTTATAGTTTTCATTTTCCGCAAATTTTTCGCTTTATGCTTGGTTCTAAATTATGTGACTTAACACATCGCAACATGCGTCTTTGATTTAACGTTTTTACGTATCGTTTTAAATTTTGCGAGTTAACACGACGCAACGTGCGTGTATGGGTGAATGTTTTTACATCGTCTATTTTTTTCCCGTTTGACAGGTTTAACATAACGCGTGAATCTTAGGTCGACTTAGTTATAACTAAAGAATCCCCGCCGCATTGCGGCAGGTCTCAATTCTAGTTATATATTTAATTCGTGGTAATATTTCATTAATCTTTATTCAACAAGCAAAATGAGCTACCAATTGGAAATGAAAATTTCAAAAATGCCAATTTATTGGTACATAAAACGTTAATACATATATCGGTCAAATATTTTAAAGATTTATACAATTTAAATAAAAGTCAGTTTCGACCTATTTCAGTATAGTCCAAATTTTACTTTACTCATATATATTCTAACCACGTATTTTGAACCATACATGTTTAATCGTTGCATCCAGAAGTTATGTATACCACATTTACAAAACATACACTCTAACTCAATGTATACAAAAAAAAGCCCACGAATGCCTATTACACCGCTGTGGTAATTATATAAAACGTAACAATTTTCGCATGCACGTGTCAAAACTTCCCGCCGCAACGCGCGGGTGGCCTCAACTCGTTAGTAGTAATTACTAAATACCCGCCTTTGTATAAAATAACCACCACCCACACATCCGGTGGTGCTTGTGACACCTCACGCACAAAATCCGATCCGGAAATCAGTATGATTGACCCGAACTTTGCGATTTTCACTACGTTCTTCATCTCTGCTAATCTCGTTCTCGTGCAAGAGTGATGAACTATAAGAATAAATAATTAAAAGCCCAAATGCAATGCTTCAATTGTTCAAAACTAGTGAGATTCACCTGCGCTACGCAGCAGAAATTAGGTCTATATCGGTTTGGTTCATTACGGTACCACGGTACCGGCACTTGTTATTACAAACCAAAGAGAATACCCAAAAAATAAAGTCGTTACATGCCCAAAATTATATCGACACGAATTTTACACCGATCAAAAACCATAAAAACGAATCCTGGTACCGGTTCCGTTACCGGTCCCTATACTGTTCGGTTGAAATCAGTTTGGTTTGTCGTGTTATCAGCACTCATATAGCCTATGCTACCAAAAAAAACTATATTTTGAATACAACTATGTTTTCAATAAAATTTATATCGGAATGTCCAGGATAAAAATGAACACAATTGTATTCAATTTTATATTTCTAAATAACGAACGCAAGTTATCAAATTAGATACAAATTAAATGGGTTAAACGCATACACTATAATTAATAGTATAAAGGGTTAATATACAAATTAAAAAAAGCTTAAAATAAAGCCAAGTGACCAATCAAAATTAATTACTATTCACAAAACTTGCAAATGTTATACAGATACAATTGTATGAGTCCTTGTGTAATGGGGCTTTATATCACGGGGAAAAGGGCCATAGTGCCGCCCCACACCACTACGGGGGCGCTTATGGGGTGAATTTTCTTGGAGCCGCTATGTGTATCGCGGCGTGAGAGAGAGGAGTTTTCAAAAAAGGACCGTTGCCAACTTACAGGTCCGTATTCAAGCGGCTCTCTTTTACCACTCTTATTCCTAGTTATAATGCTCGTATAGTTCTAGGTTATGCATCTCGTATAGATAAAAATCTCTCCGTGTATCACTGAGCTTATGGTCTTGCACATATAAAATCTACCCCGTCTAACTCTTTTTCTTTATGCAAGAATGTCGGAAAGGAAAACTAAAAACTAGAGGGTTAATAAGTTTTTTACCTTATTTTTTCTCAATAAAAGATACTAATCACAACACGTTATAGCTTACGATATGACGGCCATGTTTTTTTCCTTTTTCTTGTAATTTTGAAAAGTTAATTTAACTAGAATTACCACCCGCCGCAATGCGGCGGGATGCGTTAGTTATGTGTCATATTAGATGAAAGGCAAATGTTTCTTACATGACCGCGAGCCTGTGTGTAAAAGATAGAAAATAATAACTGAGCCGATCTATGACCCACGCATTGCAACAGACCTATCAAACGGAGAAAAATAGACGCGTTGTGACGGGCCTGTCAAACAGGATAAAGTAGAAGAAAAAATGTTGAACTCCATACGCACGTTATGGCATGTTAACTCGGAAAATATAGAACGAAACGTTAAACACAAAACTTGCGATAGATGAAAAGTATATGGGGTCAAAGTTGCAAAAGTTGAAAAGCTTTAGGTTAAAAGTAAAAAAAAATCAAAGTGGTTAAATCGTAAAAGATGGAAATTTTTGAATTAGAAGTGAGAGTCCAAATTAATCAAAGGGGTTAAATTGTATAAGCTGGAAACTTTTGAATTAGAAGTGAAAAATCAAATTAATCAAAGGGGTTAAATTACCAAAGATTAAAACCTTAAACTAAAATTGTCAAAGATTGATACTTTAGGTTTAAAAAGGAAAATTCTAATTTTTTTTTAAAACTCCCAAAGCTTAAAGTACAACACATGTATGCATAAATAAGTTGCTAATTTATAGGTTTATAATAGTTATATAAATATATTGTTGATAGAGTTTAGTAGTTTTCACACACACTAAGATTATATTATTTAATACAAAAATGTGGTGATGGGCCCAAACACATGACATTTATATTAAATAAATTCCAAAAGGGTGTGAATGGGCCCCGTCATTTATTATATAATGTTTAATAGATTTGGCCCAGCCAACAAGGCTATATAAGTGTGTTGTAGTGTGCATTTAGGGTTTTTCAACCCAAAAATCCTGCGATTTTTCTATTCCAGAGACTCCGGTAATTAATTAGATTTATCCTTATGTTTCTCGTTTTTTTCAAAAAACAAGTCAGCGAGCGTAGTCGTTTAGTATAATTTCTACTTTTTTAACGATATGCTTTTCACAACTTGATTGTCGTTGACGATTCAGAGAACATTTGTTCCGTTTTTAAGATTTTATGAGCTCACGATCGTCTGTTTTTTTTATTTGATAGCGTTTTTTAACTTTATTAAGCTCTAATCATCTTTTAGCTTTGTGGTGCCCATTATCATATGCTTTTCACGACTTCATTGTCGTTGAGATGATTAAGAGAACGTTTGTTCCGTTTTTAAGCATTTATGAGCTCACGATCGCCAGTTTTTTTGGATTTGATAGTGTTTTTTAACTTTATTAAGCTCTAATTGTAACACCCCGTGTTTTCCAAAAGTCAAAGTCAAAGTCAAGAGTTGACTGTTATTGGAATTAAAGATTAATAAAGATTAATTTCATTTTAGTTTCATTTTGATTTTCATATTATTTGGAGTAAGTGTTGTATAATCAAACTAATCGGACGATAATCGAACTGTGAATCAACGACCGACTGTGAATGGTAGGAAGTAACAATGCAATAAAGCTAGTCAATCAATAATCAAGCTAATCAAATCAATCATCAAACTCAAGTGTGGGGATTTTAGTACTTTTTATACGTGTGTGTGTGCTTTACGTGTTACTTGTGCATGTTTACTTTTATGTTAAAGTGTGTGGTGAATCAATCAAATCAATCAAGAATCGAAGGTGAATCAAACTCAATGGAAATCGAACCCGAAATGGTTGTAAGGATGCTTGTATGTTAAATATAGTCTCGACTACTACTAAAAGTAATTTGATTAGGAATTCTATCATCCTCAAATCATCGTTCATCGAAGTCGAAATATCAAAAATCGTCGCGAAACACTCAAAACCAGGCAAGCCGATCGAACAGGGCAACCTGATCGAACAGGCTAGCCGATCGAACAGGCTGTTCGATCGAACAGCTGCTCGATCAGGGATGCTGTTCGATCAGCTGACCCTTTCCTCTTTTGGAAGCCTATAAATAGGGTTGTCCTTGTCAAGCTTTCCACTTTTGGAAAAGCTCTGACCGACCAGCCTCTTCTTCTCACTAAATCTCAGATTTCACTCAAACCGGTAAGTATTTCGCTCTAATCCTTGTACGTTCTTGTTCATTAATCGATTCTCCATCTTTCTATCTTTCAAAACTTGGATTTCATCCATGAAATCACCAAGATCTAGGTGTTCTTGGGTGATGTCATCATGTGTTCTTCAAGAACACTAAGTTTTGGCATCTTTCCACCATGAACAACTTAGATCTAACCGATTTCCACATAAATAACCTAAAATCTTCCAAAGATCTTAACATTTCACGGTGGAAAAGGATTGAAAGACGGGTTTTCATCTACCTTTCAACTCTTTTACACTCAAAAAGGTGAAAACGAGACTTGAACCGATTTACAAATCAATCTAAACAAACACATGGTTCAAGATTCGGGTTCTACCGAGAGATATACCGATTCCGGGTTAAACGTTAAACTTGGGTTCCAAACCGTCTCTGACCGAGTTTGGGTGATTCCTGCTCGAGTCAGTAGGCTAAGTGGGGACTTCAGTTTGTGGTTCAACTCGTAGTCAAAATATCCCTAAAACATCAACAATTAACGGGAATAACCAAGTGTTAGGTGATAGGTTAACCAAACCAAGAAGCTGGCCGAACGGCTAGGCTGTTCGATCGAACAGCCCAACCGAACGACTATGCCAGCCGATCGGCTAGGCTAACCGATCGACTAGCACTTAGGCCCTCAAACTCAAAGTGTAGTATTGACAAGGGTTCTGTTCGATCGATCGAGCCACTCGATTGTAAACATTACTGCTCGAATCATGAGATACTATACTTCAAACACTTAGACTTTTCGAAACCTTGGAATGTCACCCGATCGAGCATGCCAGCCGATCGAGTGACATATTTGAAAACAATGCAATGCTAACCGATCGGTTGGGCTAACCGATCGAACAGCTGTTCGATCGGCCAACTAGAAAGGTAGTACAAACCATCATACACAAACACATCCTTCACATCAAAGGAAGAAACAATCCACTTGAAGGAACCAGCCGATCGAGCCAGCCGGCCGATCGAATGGATGTTCGAACGGACTTTCAAACCAATCGAACAGCCCACTCGATCGAACTGCTGTCCGATCGAATGGCCTACTCGATCCAAGTACATTGTTTACTTTTTCCGCGTTACTCATCGTTGTGTTATCGAACTATTCAGGCTAACCTATTCTCAGTGCTCCCTTCAATCCACAATCAACCACTGTGAGTATACTCGATCCCTTTTTGCTTTCAGCACTTTTGGGTGTTACATACGTAATCTATCAAATTCACAAACAACACAAACTATTTGAACGCTAACCTACTTGCATGTATTACTTGTCTAAATGATTGCTGTTTATTATGTTTACACGTGGAGTGCTATCTACCTGCTTTAGCAACGTAGTACTATAGTTTGGACTCAGCACCCGTTCACACGGGGGTTGCTAAGGACAATTACTTGCATGGATTACGGTGGTAATCATGTATCGCGAACTGTCTCGGACAGTCAACTCGAAGTCATTGGTATCGATGGTCCCATGTTGATAATTTACATGCATCGTTTGCCCTTGTGTACGTGCTTGGTTATGCGTAAACTATTCGAACTTTATATGCTATATCAAACTTGTGTACTCACCTTTACATTATATGTATTGACTTTTATTTTAACGTATGTGACAGGTGTTTAAGCTACTAGCGTGCTAGGGAAGCGAGGCATTAATAAGCTTCTAGGAGCCTGTGACCTTAGGACAGTGTCCACGTATCTGTTCCAGGGCCATAATTATCTGTAGATCTTGTACTGGCACCTGTAGTCAGTAAGATTTACGGATAGCCGTCTAGAAGTCTTAAAACAATATTTTAATTCGGTCTGTAATAATTAAGGATTTGAGTTGTCGGAACAGTTCCCATATTGTTTAGTTGATTTCTATGATAACTTGTTATTATTTGGGACACGGTATGGGACGTGTTATATGACTGAATTGTATGATAGTTGTTGTGGAAACTTCTGAACAATCTGTTTCGCTCAGTGCCGCGCCCCGATGATTCCGCCATCGGTTGGGGTGTGACACTAATCATCTTGAGTTTTCTGATTTGGTGTCGATTTTAGCTTTGTGGTGCTCATTATCATATTGATTGTCGCTGAGATGATTAAGTGAACGTTTGTTCCGATTTTAAGCATTTATGAGCTCACGATGGTCTGTTTTTTGGATTTGATAGCGTTTTTTTTTAACTTTATTAAGCTCTAATCATCTTGAGTTTTCTGATTTGGTGTCGATTTTAGCTTTGTGGTGCTCATTATCATATTGATTGTCGTTGAGATGATTAAAAGAACGTTTGTTCCGTTTTTAAGCATTTATGAGCTCACGATGGTTTGCTTTTTGGATTTGATAGCGTTTTTTTTTTAATTTATTAAGCTCTAATCATCTTGAGTTTTCTGATTTGGTGTCGATTTTAGCTTTGTGGTGCTCATTATCATATTGATTGTCGTTGAGATGATTAAAAGAATGTTTGTTCCGTTTTTAAGCATTTATGTGCTCACGATCGTCTGTTTTTTTAATTTGATAGATTTTTTTAACTTTATTAAGCTCTTATTATCATCTGTTTTTGACAATTACGTTTAGTTAACCGAAGATTCTAGAGATCTAATTTAAGAGATGGTGTATATAAACCAAAATCCGCTTTAAATTAAGCCTATTGTTTATTTAATGAATTATCTTCTCATTTTTAAATGTTGGGCTTTGTCTGTCGTATTCTAAATGTTGGGCTTTGTTTTCAGCCATGTGACCATGTCTGCAATAGCACAAGAACCTAAACCTAGGAACCCCTATTCTGATGTGTTCGTCGCCAAGGCGAACCTGCTGGCGATACCACTCTTCCCAGTTACTGGGACGTTGGCCGTATTTCTTGGCCGAAAACCTCCAGAAAGGCAAGGCGCTTCCTGCCGAGGTGTATGTCTCAATTGGGTTATTTGTTTGTTGTTTTCTTGTGGGCGTCTTCCTTTGTTACAAGTTTGAAAAGGCGAAGAAGGATCCGGAAGAGAGCAGATGGATGCGGCTTCTGGTTATGTTTTTCCACCTATCTGCGGTTGACGCAACTGGCCTCCTCATGATACGCTCTTTCATTAACACTGAATTTGGCGTTTTCTTAAGATATCTGATGGTGTCAGTTACCGTCGTGTATCTGATTGGTTATACTTTCTGTGATATACTGATAAGGATGGGCGAGTTTCTTAGCAATGCGTATGACTTTGTTAAAGACCATGGTAAAGACCTTGTTAAAGTGCCTGGCGTGGTGTATGGCTGGGCTGGGAGAGTGCTATGTGGTAAACCTGGCGTTATTTCAATTTAGCAGAGGTTGTTTTGTGTCATCTAGTGGTTGTGATTTGGTAGTATGTGTTTTTTTTTAAATTGAGTAAACTGCCATTTTGGTCCCTGAGGTTTGGGCAGTTTTGCCACTTTAGGCCAAATTTGAAACCTTTTACATCTGGGTCCTGTGGTTTCATTTTTATTGCCATTTTGGTCCAAAAATCAAATCAAGTCAGATTTTTCAAAAAAACCCCTGCCATTTTCAAAAAAAAAAAACCTGTCTCTTTCCTCTCTCTCTCTCTATCTGCAAATCATCACCATCAACACCACTTCTACAGAGCCGGAATCCCCAAAACCATCACCGTCGATCACTCATCCACCAGCCAAAACCATCACCGGCGATCTCTCTTTTCTCTCTCTCTATCTGCAGATAAAAAACCCAGCACACCTTACTAATTCAGGAATACACACAACACATCCTCTCTATTTTCACTCTCTCACACACACACAAACACACACACTCGCCAGAATCCCCAAAACCATCACCGGCGATGACTCATCCACCGGCCAAATCACCATTCCACTCACACATGCTTTCTCTCTTTACCCCCTCTCTCTAACAAACCCCCCAAAATGTCAATATACACCGACGATCACTCATACACCAGCCCCAACCCCCCATCTCCCTCTCTCATCTGCAGATGACCAACATCGTTTCCGGCGACCACCGCACCACCCCCATCTCCACTATCGCCTGACCTAACCACCACTATATATTTTCCCTCTTTTCATGATAAACTCTCAAATCACACAATCACTAAAGTTCCTTCACAAATTCCCCATATCAAACAAGGATCTTCATATTCTAGCAACCCCAGAATTCTCCATTTTTCAAAAATAAACAATTTGATCATCGTACCTTAATTCTAATCGAGTCTCATATATGCGTTAGATTCATTGCCGAAAAACAATCGAAGATGGATGGTGGTGCGTTGTTTCTGGATCAGATCCTCGGACATCGCCGTGCACGTCAATTCCAACGGCTTGTTCACAACGGCAAGGTTACACTCCTCTGTTTAGCCCTAACCGATTGGGGATTCTGTTGTGGAATAAACTACTGCGGAAACAAATCTGGACGGCGGTGGTGATGTGACGACGGTGGTGGTGCTACAGGCGGTGGTGGCCCCTGATTGTTTAGAGAGAGAGATAGTTTGTAGAGAAAGAGAGATGAGGGAATTAGAGTGTGTTGTCTGTGTATATATCTATATATATAATTAATAATTTGCAAAGTAATAAAACAAATATGACAAATATGACCATTTTGCCCCTGGAGAAAAGGACAAAATAGAAGGGTTTTAGAGAGAACAATTTCTTTTGTGTTCTTAGACCATTGCGGTTTAGAAATAAGACATTTTTATGTGTTTTCTGGCCATTGCGTTTTAGAAAAACACATTTTTGAAGTGTTTTAGAAAAATTCGAAATTCGATTAAATTCGATTCGATTATCAAGAATTCGTTTCGATTAATTTGAATTAGACTTCGATTCAATTCGAGTCAAGTAAATTGAATACGAATCGAATACGAATTATAGTTTCAAATTCGATTCGATTCGAAATTCGAATAAAAATTGTACATTTTTATATATTAATTTTATATATAATACATATATAACTTTTATTGAGCTATACTATAAATTATTTTCAAAATTTATTCTAAGTATTAAAATTACCCATTACCAAACCCACTACATGGCCATAACTCAAACCTAAGTAACAAATCTATCAATAGATTTTTAACCCTAAAAATATAAACTTGTAATTGAGGAATGGTTAGTCCCGATTTCTTGTTTTGAATTTAATTCTTATGGTACTTTATTTGAAACTTGTTTAATGTGATATCATGCTTTATGGTTGATTTAAAATTTATGTTTCATCTTAATAGTTTTTTACATGTTTTAAAACAATTTGAATCAAATAGAATTTATTCGAATTCGAATCGAATAATCGAATTCGGTGTGTTTTAATCGAATTCGAACTGAATTTGAATTTAAAGGAAATAAAAATTATTCGAATAATTCGATTCAGATAATTTGAAAATTTGATATTCGATTCGATGAACACCCCTGTCTGATTTAATTGTTCTGTTGTTTATCGATTGATAATAAAGAGAGTTTTTTCTATGATACATGTTGTTTTTGACACGATTTTACCTCTATAGTACTTGTACAAGTACTCAAAAACTAAAATAAAAACAAAGTGGTACTAAAGAGGGTATTGTACCAATACCCGTACTCATATCCGTATCATACCAATATATTCGGTACCAAAATACCTGCACCATACCAATTGGTGGAGGGTTTCGCGGATTAACCGTTGATCTAATCGAAAGTACAATGCCCTTTAGTTACATTTTCTATAAATTCTTTTTTCCGAACTTAAACACCCCCTAGTAAAACCCAAAACCATACAACAAACCAAACAAAAACGTACACCACCCAATCGCACAACAAAACAACAAAGCCAAGGATGCTAACACCCCACAATATGAACCACTTACTAATTAACATATTATAGATATAAATTATAAATGAGGTACGACACTATGCCAATCTAGAAGTTTATAAGGGAGTGACTTGGTGTTCTAAGGGACCCAAGTTCGATTCCTGTCCTCCCAATTATTTTCTGCGGCGCCTGGTGATGATGGGAGATTATGCGAATATGTGAAGATCGCTAGTTCAATCCTTGAACTGAGCGGGTTTTACCTCACCGCACTGTCGTGCCTTCGGGCGAATGTTTATGGGCTTTGGCCCCAGGTGAGGGTTTTCCCCTGTTCGGAGGCGGGTGTATCCCGATATGGTGAATTTCTCTAGTAGCCCATTTGAATGATTTGTTCGTCTTTAAAAAAAGAAGTTTGTGATAAATTTACGAAAAATAAATATTTACAAAGAATATAATGAATTGAGAGATTCGTTGATTCTTCAACCAGTAATTAGTTAAAGAAAGTATAATGAAAAAAAGTATTAGATCGATCTGTACCAGTGTGATGATGTTTTGATTTTTGTTAAGTGTTTTTTAATAAAACTTGTGATGATATTAACTTATTAAGATACTGGGAGGGAGAAAATCAAATAGGAAGTTTATTTTGGCTAGAAAGGATAGGAAGCAATAGGATTATGACATGTCTCAATAATCACTACATTATAGTCGATTTTCGTCACCAATCAATGATTCAAACACCCAATCAACGTGTTCTTCAAATTTTTTGAAGAACCCCAATTTAATTTCATATAATATCTCTTTTTTTCCTGTAATTTTGAAGCGAATCACTCGATTCGATCGCTGATAAGTGTTTCTAACATTCAAATTTCGTCAATCGGTGAAGAAATATGAAGCAATCGGCTTCCATCTATGTAAGAATTTTTTGAATTGCATTTTTACGATCTGGATTTTTGAATTGAGTATTGCGTTTTACAAAGTAATCTTGGCGGGGGTCCGGGGGCAGCGCCCCTGGGAGCAGGGTCCAAGGGACAGAGCCCCTGGCTGGGGTCGACTGAAGCCCCGCCTGAGAAGAACTATAGTGAAGTCTTCATGGAGAAGACTAAGAGCCAGGTGGTGCCTATGTTTCCCGTTTCAATGGCGATGGCAGTTTTCCTTCAAAAACATGAAAATATCCACATTCACAAGTTTGAATTTTATCTCTCTCTGGCTCTTCATTTGTACTGTTTCATCAGCGGGTATGATCCTTCTTATGATTTTTCAACGTGCTAAGAAGGACCCCGAATTGAGTCCGTGGATCACCGCTTTTCTGGTTTGGCTGCAACATCAATATTGATGATCACCGCCTTCATCCCATCAGAATTAGGGGTATTCTGGAATATATGTTATTAGCCGTGGGGGTTTTCTATGTAATTGGTTCTCTGCTTAGTGATTATCTCAGACGCCTTCCTCGCTTTCTTTCCATTTTGTATGATATAATGATATGTAACGCCATAGGGCCGGCGGGTCAACTTTTGAGGGAAGTTTGCACTTGATGTTACAAGACTTTTAGGTTGAGCAACAGTGGGTTTAATTATTGGTTTGGAATTCAGCTATGCGTCCTTTAGTAGTAATGTAATTGTCTTTTACAGTGAGTTTAGCATTTTCTAATATTTTGTAGTATATGAATATGAATACATGGTTTTCTAATCTTTTGTTTCTAACGTGAACAGTTGGTATTCAGGAATACCTTGTCTTTTTTATTATATTGTAACAACTCAGTGAAATATACATCTATACAAGAGCCAAGAATCGAGGAACCAAACATTAAATAAATAAAAGGGAAAATCAAGAGAATAGCCAACACTTGGTCAAAGTTTCAAAAATAGCCAATTGACACCCCATAAAATGGGCTTTCACGAATTCCCACGCGGCTCGAATTAAAAGTTAAGAACTTTCCTCATGACCAATCACCTTTTGCCACGTGTGCTGCTGTCATCACCATGTTCCCTCAATCTTTCTCCCTCTCTCTATCTCTCTCTCTGTCATCTTGTCTGCACAAAGCCGTTTCAGCACATTGTAGATCATAAATGTAGACCCTTTCTCTCTCCTCTTTTTTAATTAATTATGGCAGAAGTTGGTGGAGTCTGACGATGGCCATTGACATCCCGGAGAAACAAGATGAAGAAGATTGTCGTCGGAGACCATGGACATCCCGGAGGGAATCGAAATCAAGATCAAGGCCAAGGTAATCAAGGTCACAAGACCTAGAAGAACCCTTACTCACAACTTCAAGCATCTCAACCTCGATTTCCAACTCATCACCGACGCTGAATCCGGTAAACAGAAGCTCAAGGTTGACGCGTGGTTAGGATCCCGCAGAACCACTGCTGCTATCTGTACTGCACTCAGATATCTTCAGGTAGTTCTTTAGACTTTTCATCATGTTGTTTGAATATGTGATAGATCTCGAGGAAGAGGAAGATAATGTGGTTTTTAAAATGAACATAATGCAAGTTTCCGATGAAGATGATCGGAGATGGTGTGCAGGCTGAATAACATGGTGTGCCGGCTAGGGTTAGAAAGAGGAGAGAGAGAAAGAGGAGAGAGAGAGAAAGAAAGAGAAGAGGGATGAAGGGTGTATTCCTTATTTTCAGAACTCTGCATTTATGACAAAAAGAGGAGAGGGTGGTGGTGGTTTACGGTGTTGGTTGTGGTGGATGGAGGGTGGTGGTGCTCGGTGAGGGTGGTGGTTGCAGGCGTGACGTAGAGTCGATGACGGTGCTGCTGCCGTTGTATCTGTAGATGCCGCCATTAACGGCGGAAATGAAGGTTTGGTGTGTGTGTTCTGAGTGGGTAGTGATTTCATTTCAGTCAATCGGAGAAGACAAAAGAGAAGACTTTTGGTCTTTTTACTTTTTTGCCCTTGATGTGCAGACAAGATGAGAGAGAGAGAGAGAGAGAGAGACTGGGGGAACATGGTGATGACAACAGCACACATGGAAAAAGGTGACTGGTCATGAGGAAAGTTCTTAACTTTTAATTAGAGCCGCGTGGGAATTCGTGAAAGTCCATTTTATGGGGTGTCAACTTGCTATTTTTGAAACTTACCCCAAGTCTTGGCTATTCTCGTGATTAGCCCTAAATAAATCCTTATTGTTATCCACTTCAACTGATTTATTTGTGAGTTTGAATTGAACGAACATCCTTTTGCTAATCATTACTCGTAGAAACATGCAATCATCAAGGCTGGACGGTACGGGCACCGTCCGAACTTCATCGTGGCCCGGCGCCGCCCAGGAGACCATTTCCGGAGGACCGGCGTCCCAGCTTTGGCGTCGAATTTGTCGATCTGGCGGACGTTGAAGACGGGGCAGATAAGGACAAAACCAACTTATACACACACACACCTATACATACAATATATACATATATATTAGGTCCATCCCTCCATTTCCTTAGCTTCATCCTCTTTGCCCCATCCTCACACCCAATCTACGTGGCGGATCATCCTCCAAGAGAGGACCATCACCATACCGCATATCCTTATAATTTGATCTTTTAGTTGCGATGAACATTTTAATAATAATTACACCGACTTTGCAAAGAGCTAGAGTCAAGGATTAGACCATAGAGTGTGGTTTGGGTAGTCCCTTTGGGGACTATCCGCCACGTAGGTGTCACGTCACATGAGGTGGAGGACCATCCCCTTGGGGACTACCCAAGGGTGTGGAGGATGGTCCCCACCCCCTTTTTTATTATTATTTTTATGATTTAGTAAAATAATTAAAACAAAATAAATAAGAATAAAAAGTTACAATTAAATAAAAACCTAAAGTTGCATTTAAAAAGAAGGAGAGTATCAAATAGAAAGTTTATTTTGGCTAAGAAGGATAGGAAACAATAGGATTATAACATGTGGCAAAATTTAAAATAAAGAGGAAGGATATTTTAGTTAATTTTATCCAATCTTCTTCTTTCTTCTCCCCCAGTAACTTCAAAACCCACCATTTTTAAAACCCACCATATTCAACCTTTTCTTCACTTTCTATCTCAATAATCACTACATTATAGTGCAATTTTCGTCACTAATCAATGATTCAAACACCAAATCAACGTGTTCTTCAACTTTTTTGAAGAAACCCAGTTTAACTTCATACAATTTTTCATTTTTTCCCGTGATTTTGAAGCGAATCACTCGATCCGTTCGATTCAATCGCTGATAAGTGTTTCTATCATTCAAATTTCGTCAATCGATGAAGAAATCGGCTTCGATCCATGTAAGAAATTCTTGAATTGCATTTTTACGATCTGGGTTTTTGAATTGAGTCATTGTGTTCTATGGGGGTTCGGGGGCAGCGCCCTTGGGAGCAAGGTCAAAAAAAAATTCGTCAATCGAGCTGCATCAGAAAAATATTTTTTTGATTAAATTGCTTTAATAAAACTGTATCAGAAAATTTAATTTTCTGAAAATTACCTCATTTCGTAGACAAAAATTCGTAGACAGTTTTTGCTCTCCTACTTCCTGGTTCAGACAATTCACAGACAAAACATACCCTGCTTCAATGCGTTTTAGAGAGAACACTTTCTTTTGTGTTTTTAGGCTACTGCATTTTAGAAAAATACATTTTTATGTGTTTTCTGGTCCATTGCGTTTTAGAAAAACACGTTTTGAAGTGTTTTTAGTCTATTGCGTTTTAGAAAGAACATTTTCTTTTGTATTTTTAGGCCATTGCGTTTTAGAAATAAGACATTTTTATGTGTTTTCTGGCAATTGCGTTTTAGAAAAGCACATTTCTGAAGTGTTTTTAGTCCATTGCGTTTTAGGTAAAACACATTTTTATGTGTTTTCAGTCCATTGCGTTTTAGAAATAAGACATTTCTTTGTGTTTTTTGTTCATTGCGTTTTAGGTAAAAACACATTTTTGAAGTGTTTTCAGTCTATTGCGTTTTAGAAAGTACACTTTCTTTTGTGTTTTTAGGCTATTGCGTTTTAGAAATAATACATTTATTTGTGTTTTCTGGCGATTGCGTTTTACAAATAAGACATTTCTTTGTGTTTTTAGTGCATTGCGTTTTAGAAAAAGAAATCAATTTTTTACGTTTTTTTCTATTACGTTTTACGCAACTGGGTTTTCGAATTTTTTTTTTCGAAAATATAGTAATAGTATACTCGTTTTAAAGATAAAAAAACGCTCGTTTTTTTGGTGCAATTTTTATAAAAAAAATAATGTCGTATGAAAAAGTTATTAACATTTAAAAAATGAGGGGGAATTGGAGGAGAGAGAAACTATTGTCTTGGATTGACTACAATGCCCTAACATAAACCCACGCGCCTCTTTTCTTATTTTCAATTTCACTCATTTAATCTTAGCCCTTGATTAAATCAATTGATGATCAAAATTACTTACTAGCCTTCCTAGCAAAAAAAAACTTCCTATTATATCCTAACCCCCAAAATTAAACTAAAGAGATGTTTTTTTTTTAAAAAAAAAGGTAAATTACACTTTTCGTCATTTATGTTGTACCGGATTGTAACGGATAGCCTTTAACTTCAATAATTACAATTACAATCCTTTATTTGCAAAAACCATTACACTATAGGTCCTTTTACTCTAACCTCGTTAAAATTTTCAGTTAAGTCTAACTAGTTAAGGATAATTTAGTAATTTTACTTACTTAATTAAAGAAAAAAATAAAAGATAATTTAAAAAATCCACTAGTCATCTTTTTCTTTTTACATTCTTTCATTTTTCTTTGTTCTTTCACTGTCACCGTAACCCAGAGCCGGCTATTGGGCCGGCCATACGGGGCCGTCGCTCGAGGCCCAAGCATACAAAGGGCCCGAAAGTCTTTTGTAGGTTTTTTTACTAAAAATAAAAACGCTATGTTGGCACTGAAATTGGTAGATCAGTTGGTTCGTGACTGGCCTTGTAAAGGCCACTTCCCGTATTCGAGGCTTGCTCTTCACTAGTTTTACTAATTTTTGACCTTTTAATTTAGCTTCATTGGCTTTGTGGAGCACATCACTATAAGTCTGGCACATTACCATGTTTTTTTTCTTTCTTAAACATTTATTATATTAGTATTTTGTTATGTAACCCTTTTAACTTTATTATTTTCGTTTAAATTTAAGTTTATTTATATTATACATGTTTAGTTTGTTTTAATTTGCTAATATATACGTATACTCCATCTACTTTTATTCCTTTTAGTATTTTGCCTTTGAATGTTTTTCTCTCGCTAACATGACAAACCAAACTGATTCCAACCAAACACTACCGTTAACATTATCAGTATTATAAGAACCGGTAGTTTTTTGCTTTTCCTATTTTGTCTTTTAGTTTTTTTTTTATACATATGTTGACGTTACAATGAACTTTTCCCTGTGGTTTTACGCTGTTTCTTTTCAAGTGTCGATACTGTACTGATAATCAAACTTCCACCGCAACGCACAGTGTAAAATTACTAGTTATATATAATCATAAAAGGCGTTTATCCGCTTATGGCCTAGAAAAGGGGCCCAATTTTTTTGTCTCGCACGAGGCCCAATTTTTTTTTTATATTTCTCGGGGACGGCTCTGCCATAACCCCTCTCTCTCCAACAACCACCACCACGCCTCTCTCTCTCCAACCAACCCCCATCCTATCACCACCACCAAATCTGTCGTCGCCACCATCACCACCAAATCCGCCACTGCCACCACCACCAAAGCTGCCGCCACCACCACCAAATCCGCTATCGCCACCATCACCACCAAATCCGCCGCCGCCGCCACCACAGCCTCCATCTAGCTCGTGACTAATTTTACTGTAGAATAGATCTTGTTCAAGTTCCTTCCAGTCAACATCAGCCTCAACTGCAGTACGTTGGGTATACACAGATTCACCACCCGCTTTAGTCTGTTGCTAGTTCTGCTTCTGGTGGTGGGCCTGGGGCTAACTATGGATATGAGTTTGCTGATCCCACACAAGGACAACCTATATACTAGGCGGCCCAGCCATTGCCATCTCAATCGGCTGCGCAGTATCAAGCAGTGACTGCTGAATCGGGTTCGTATCTTACTCAAACAACAACAGGGGATAACTCAACAACAACCTCGAGAGGTTAGATTCTTGTAAGTTTTGCAGTAAAATTGGCTTTGTTTTTATTCGTGTTCATGATCATCTACATTCTACTGTCTATCTTTTTTCAAGATTGTGGAAGAGATCTTACTATAGAACAGATCTTGAAGATTTGAATCAGCTGGATTGTTTTGATTTTTTGGAATATTGGAAGTATGAGATGATAATTTGAGATTTGGGGGTGTTTGGGATTAGAGAGGGAAAGAGATGGTGTTTAGAGAGAGTACAGGGTGTTTATATGTTTTATTACTTTTTATGTTTTATTTTTAGTTTATTTTTTTAAATTTATTGAAAAAAGGACTGAATTATCCTCATGGGCAAAACACATACTATATTTAACTGAAAATTTTAACTAGATCAGTGCTAAAGGACTTAGAGTGTAACAGGTTTTGCAAATAAAGGATTGTGACTGTAATTATGAAGTTAAAGGGTATCCGTTGCAATCCGGTACAAACATAAAGGACGAAAAATGTAATTTACCCTAAAAAAAGTTTCATTTTTTAACGGTAAAAAAAAGTTTCACTTTACGATTTAGATTTGAATTATATTATATACATATTAATAACACAATGAAATGAACAGTGATGAAGGGCATTTCAGGGATTTCACAGAAACATGTGGGTGTCTCCCCAACCTCCACCATTTCCCATCCCATTAATTTATACGGTATCAAATATTATTATTTGTAATAGAATAACTAGTATGACTTTTGAGTTTTGAGTTTTCTGAACTTTGAAAATGAAGAAAAACATTAACTAACTAATTAAAGGACTATTTTTTTAACGACAAATTTCTTTTATTCTTTGCTGTTTGAGGGACTTGAACTTAAAACCTTCTCTCTCAAGGTGTTTAAAGGCTTTGCTTTTGCAATGGACCACCACCCATTGGTAAAGGACTATTTATTTATTTGACAAACTTCTTCTCCACTTTTATTTTTCCGTTTTCACAGCAACTACTTCGCCGGCGCAACCTTTCATCACGGAAGAAAATGACAGGTTTCCCTCTCTTAAAAACCACAAGATCTACATTTCCTTTTCTAGCTTCATTTCAACTACTGCCTTTACCACCCTTCTTTATTTGACATTTCAAGTCTGCAACTCCGCAAGTCTCTACTTCGGTCAACTTCTAAAGGTCAAGAAGGTTGGTTTCGAAAGTTCAAGGGGGGCGATTGCAAAATTTTATGGGGTGTGCTCGGGATTTTCACTTACATATAACACTAATTTTTTTAAGGGGGGCGCCCGCACCCCTTGCCGGAACAGTAGGTCCGGCCCTGATCCCACGAGCCATACCCAGAAAAAATAACATTACAAAAAATACAAAAAAATTCATGCCGTTCTTAATCTTCATTATTTTACATAGGGCTGACAATTTTGACACGAACACGATAAAACGACACGAACCTACATGAAATTATCATGTTTCGTGTTTGACCTTAAAATGTTTCGTGTCTAAACAAGTTAAAACCCGTTAACCTGTTAAGACCCGTTAAGTACATGTTAATAACTAAAATATTATATTTGGGTGTGGACATGGGGTCATCAGTCGTGGAACTTAGGATGAATTATACACAAACACACACGGTTCTTTTTCCACAATCCAAACCATAATTTTTAAATTTCTCTCACAAACACCATCATTCCTAATTCGGTTCACAGCTTCTCCAATTCGGTCGTGTTCGTGTTTTAAACATGTTGTGCTCGTGTCTTAAACAGGTTGTATGATACATTGGTAATTTTTCGTGTCTTAACAGGTCATTTCATGTAACTTGTTTATTAACTGGTTCGTGTTCGTGTTTCGAAAATATGACACGATAAGATTTCATTTCGTGTTCGTGTTTACGTGTTTTGGGTTCGTGTCTTACCGTGTTCGTGTCTTAACAGATCGGGTTGACCCGTTATGCCAGCTCAAATGTTATAATAGTTTTCCCCCAAAAAGCTAATCTATTATCCGCAGATCCCCTTATTTTTCAATTCCGATGCTAAAGATTTCTAGTCGTGTTTGTGTTTACTTGTGGATTAGTGATCCGTGTATCAAGGATATGTTAACCTCACATAGTGTGGCAGAACTACCGGAAGAATCAAGGATCCTTAGTGCTTGTAACGGTATCTAATAATTGTCTTCGGTATTACACCAACTTTAAGATGGCTGACCGAAATATCTATAATATTTTTAGGCTGGACGGTATGGGGGGACGTCCCCCTCCGTCCCGGATCGGCGATGACGCCAACACCACGCCCCCCCCCCCCCCTTCGTCCTCGTCCTGGGCGTCCTCTGCTCGACATTGGGGACGATCACAAGAAGGCAAAAATTATTCCCCCCTCCTCTCACATACCCCTATACATACAATATATACATACACATTTTAGGTCCATCCTCCCATTTCCACACCTCCATCCTCTTTGCCCCATCCTCATGCTCATCCTACGTGTCGCTTACGTGGCGGACCATCACCATACCGTGTAGCCTTATAATAATAGAAACTGGATAGCCTGAATGGTAAATTAACACTAACTTTAAGATGGCAAACCGAAAGCTTCAAACAACAAATACCTAATTTTTTACCCTTTTCTTCCCTTACTGCCCCTACCCCTGCACCAACTTATTATCCTCCAAATTTATCTCCCATTTTAGAAAATCTTCACATCCCATTCTCCATACATATCTATGTATTATTTCTCTGCTTCTTTTTTCTTTATTATTATTATTATTATTATTATTATTATTATTATTATTATTATTATTATTATTATTATTATTATTATTATTATTATTATTATTATATGTGTGTGTGACAAATATGATATAGAGAGGAGTAGTTTTTACATTTGAGGGGTGAGTTTGGCTTTTCTACAAAATTTAGGGGATGGGAATAGGGAATAAAGATAGAGTGTGGGATGTAGTGATTTTTTGTCGTTTTTTTGGATTTTGAAGATGGGGATAAGAATGGTGGAGGGGATGTGAATACTCAATAGTTTCTAGTTAACAAGCCCACTGATTATTTTAAGGAATTTAGCATTAATTAATAAATAATACATATTTTAACAACAAAAGTACAATAAATAAAAAAAACATATTTTTAACAAAACAAAAGTACAATAAATTTTAAAAAAAAAACATTACATTAAATTAAAATAAATTAAACTAATTAAAATTACTACCCTTCGTCAGATTCCACCAATAGATGGGGTAAATCTAGTCTTTTGAGATGTTCCACGAGATCATGTTTTAGTCTCCAATGCGTATCTTCATCCATAAGCTCGTTTAACACACTGTCATCGAGAGCAAACTGGACTGGAGGATCCCGAATGTGTACCGGTGCTATTGCGTTTCCGTCGTCTTTTAAAATCATGTTATGTAAAATAATACACATATACACCACATACCGAATGTTTTTCACACTTCTAGCACGCATTGGCTGATTCATTATACCCCATTTTGACTTCAAAACACCAAAAGTCCGTTCCACGTCATTTCTTGCTGCCTCGTGTTTCTTCTTGAACTTCTTTTCGTCTAGTAGGTGAGTATATGGAAATGATTTGACAAACACGGACCATGTAGGGTAGATTCCATCCACGAGATAGTAACCACGTTTGTATAAGTGGTTGTTAACGTAAAATGGACATTTTGGCGCGTTCCATTTCGTTCAGTAAGAAATAATAATGGAGATTACTGAAGCACATTGATGTTGTTTTGTGCACCTGGAGGACCGCAAAAAGCATGCCAACCCCACAAATCTTGAGAGGCCACCGCTTCTAGCATAACTGTCGGGTATTGGTGATCTCCTCTCATATATTGGCCCTGAAACTTTGTGGGACACACTCTCTAAACGAAATGGGTGCAATCAAGGCTACCGACCATTCCAGGAAGTGATGTTTCTCCTCATGAGCTTGGTACAAAAGCATCATGTCGTGGCTTGTTGGTCTGCGTAAGAACTTGGTAGTGTATATTTTACATATCTTTTCGCAGAAATATTCTAGACACTCGCAGGAAGTCCTTTCCGCCATATGTAAATACTCGTCATTCTCGTTTGGAGGGTTACCAGTTGCAGGTTGTTTAATAGCCGATGTAACTTTTTGCAACAGTGTAAAACCCTTCTTCATTCTCGCATCCACGTCCTTTTCAAACCACGGGTTATTATTCACTTCCACGTCGCTCACAATTTTTAGAAACAAACTTTTTGCCATACGAAACCTATGACGAAAAATATCATCGTTGTATTTAGGGTCTTCGACAAAATAATCCACCATAAGGGTTTCGTGGCCACTCTCACGATCACGACAAACATATCGTTTTTTTTTTTTTGCTAGATGTGCTCGTGTCTTTTAGTTCGGCTTGCTCGATGAGATTTAGGAAAAAAAATATACTACTATCGGTTGAAGCTAACTCGTCGTCACTGCTATCGGGTGGAAAAAACAATGGTATTTATCCGCCATTTTAATAGGGATAGAGATTAGTTTTGGAGAAATGAGAAAATGGGTTAGGGTTAATTTGGTATAAATTGGGTTGGGTTTATATAGTGTACAAATATGTAATTTTATTTTTATTTTTATACAAAAACAGCTACAAAGCCGTTGCCTTCCTCCCTCCAACGGCTATAATTCATTCAAACGATGTGCCGGTGAGTAGTCACCCAAATAACATTACCGCGTTGCCGCGCGGTGTTCCCCATCGGTAAAACCAGTTACCGCTGGGTTCATCGCACCCACCCCGTTCACCCTAAGGGCTTGTTTTGTTGTTTACTCATTATATGTTGTCTAGATAAAGTCTGATTGGATAAAATGAGGTTAGGATGGAGCTGTTTGTTGGTTGTTTAATTGTTTTATAGTTTAGCATGAGCAATGACTGCTTTACTTCTTTTCCCTAAAATTATATTTATGGCGCTTGATAATTCTTTTGAATTGAATACTTCAAATTTTATTTCCCAAAACTATTATTTAACTATTGGTTTTTGTTGCTACGAATTAAACATTATGGTTTTTGAAGATTCTTTCAGTTGGGTCCAATCCAATCCATTAATTTATAGAATTTGAACCAATAATATTTGCGTCCACATGTAAAGCGGGCCATGATTCGGGCCCAAAAGAAAGCTGAGCAACAAGAAGGTGGTAAGGTTACAAGCAAAGGTAAAAAAGGAGAAGAAAGAGTATTGACCACCTGAATTTCTTTGATCAAGCAAACTTAAACCCTGCGTATTGCGAGCCGTAGTCGAATCTTGTTTTAGCTTTTGTTTTCAGTTGGTGAGCGTTTTGAATTGTTAACAAGTTTTAATGTAGTCATGGTAATTTGAATTTTGCACGGTATGTTATTCCTCAAAGTGGGTTGTAGTTTGAAAACGGGTCAATTGGATAAAAATATAGTAAAACAGGAAACGGGCCGAAAGGTTTAGAAGTTGTCCCAGGTATTACGCGTTGGATTGTTTGGTATACCTAGGGGTGCAAACCAGTCGAGCTACTCGAGCTCGGCTTGAAAAAAAAAAACTCGATCGAGCTGAGCTTAAACAAGCTCATTTGGTAAACGAGCCCAAGCCCGAGCTTCGCTTATTGAGCTTGAGCCGGCTCGCAAGCCTAAACGAGCCTAGTGTTTTATAATTATTTACTAATATATTTAAATATTGATAATTAATATTTATAAAATTATGAATAAACTAGTATTAAGTAGCCCCCGCGTTTTGGCGGGGGCGAACACTAATGCCACACTACTGCCAGCGACCATAGACACTGAAGTTGCGGTGTATTAATGCGAAGAAATTAAACAGAAACGTAAAACATAGAATAAAATAACTAAGTTCATCTAGCACTCGCGCGTTACGATGAACCCGCATCTATTTTTTCCCATTTGACAGGTTCATCGTAATCTATATATAATATACATCATTACCACTATAAAAACCAATATTTACATTACAACAACCATTGCATCAATATGTTGCAAATTATATTTATACAAGATTTTGGCTAAATTAATTAGATTATTTTAATAATAATAATAATTTACAAATAAAATAACACAACTTTGAATGGATCAAACTGATTGAATATGGTAAAATAATGAAACCATTATTTGATTAGGGTACAACCACTTAAGCACAATTTACAACCATACATGCATACAAAACAGATTGAATTTGGTAAGGTAATGAAACCATTATTTGATTAAAGTACAACCACTTAAGCACAATTTACAACCAAACATGCATACAAATGTTCCAAATTAATAGTATATAAATTTATAAATAATTTACAAATAACCAAAGAAAGGGTACAACTAAAAATAGCATAAACCACAACTAAAGCCACACTTACAACTTCATATTGCACTAACATGTTGCAAAATAATAGCATATAAATAAATAACTAAATCATATATAAAACATATAAACTATAATTAATATAAATTAATTAATAAATGTTAAACGAGCCGAGCCCATGCCAAGCTCAAGCTTGAAAAATTACATACGAGCCGAGCTCGAGCTTTAGAAACAAAGCTCGGCTCGGCTCGTTTGCACCCCTAAGTATACCTGATCACATTGGTTATCAGGGTATATCAACAAAACAAATACTTGCGGATGCTTCATTTTAATAACCAAAAATGAAGCACACAGTAGCAGAACAACAAACAGAAACCAGTAAACCAGTCCATAACAAGAAGTAACACAAATCCTAAATATTGTACCAACAACCTAGGATTCAACATAAATAAAAACAAAAAAGAACCATGATTCTAGTCACTTGAAGACCCATCATCATCATTTTCATGCTGTGATATCACTTTCTCGATAAACCTCTTCCTCACGCCTTCAAGAACAGCTTCTCTAGACGCTTCACCTTCATATTGCCCATCGTTAAGCACAGGATCCGACTGGCACAGAACCATCGCAACACCTACACAAACAAATAAATATTACAAAAAAAAAAAAAAAAAAACAGCAATCTAAACACAACAATAACCTAACAAACTGTAAAAAAAAAAAAATGAACCTTCAGGCGTGCATCTCCGACCAAAAGTATATAAACCGACATAATTCGCCTTCACAGCACGATTATTATAAACCAACACAGTGGGGAGATTACGATCTGGGTAATTCGGAATGCAATCGGTCGATATCATTTTAACAAATTTTGTGGCGGGATACATCGTTGCCAGTTCTTCCAGACATTGCATTAGGACACCACATTCAGGGTACCTATTTAATGGAGTTAATAGCCAAAATGGTCCATGAGGTTTGCTTACTTTTGCCACTTTAGTCTAAAATCCAAAATTTTTAAATCTGGGTCCCTGAGGTTTGCATTTTGTTGCCATTTTAGTCCAAATTTCAAAAACTCCCTTCTTGACTGTTGCAACCAGCCTATTTTGTCCTTTTGTGCAGGGGTATTTTGGTCATTTTTATGAGTTATTATAACAAACTCAGATCAAGAACCCAGAATACCCCTGCACAAAAGGACAAAATAGCTGGTTGCAACAGTCAAAAAATGGGGTTTTTGAAATTTGGACTAAAATGGCAACAAAATACAAACCTCAGGGACTCAGATTTAAAAATTTTGGATTTTGGACTAAAGTGGCAAAAGTGAACAAACCTCAGGGACCATTTTGGCTATTAACTCCTATTTAATGACCCTATTAATCAATTGCTAATAACAAACAAGATAAACCAATTTTAACTAGAACACGAGAAAATTAGTAGTAATTACTAAATACCCGTCTTTGTATAATATAACCACCACCCACACATCCGGTGGTGCTTGTGACACCTCACGCACAAAATCCGATCCGGAAATCAGTATGATTGACCCGAACTTTGCGATTTTCACTACGTTCTTCATCTCTGCGAATCTCTTTCTCCTGCAAGAGTGATGAACTATAAGAATAAATAATTAAAAGCCCAAATGCAATGCTTCAATTGTTCAAAACTAGTGAGATTCACCTGCGTTACGCAGCAGAAATTAGGTCTGTATCGGTTTGGTTCATTACGGTACCGGCACTTGTTATTACAACCGAAAGAGAAAACCCAAAAAATAAAGTCGTTATATGCTCAAAATGATATCGACACGAATTTTACACCGATCAAAAACCATAAAAACGAATCCCGGTATCGGTTCCGTTAATACTGGTCCTTATACTGTTCGGTTGAAATCAGTTTGGTTTGTCGTGTTATCAACACTCGTATAGCCTATGCTACCAAAAAAAGACTATATTTTGAATACAACTATGTTTTCAATAAAATTTATATCGGTATGTCGAGGATAAAAATGAACATAATTGTAATCAATTTTATTTTTTTAAATAACGAACGCAAGTTATCAAATTAGATACAGATTAAATGGGTTAAACGCGTACACTATAATTAATAGTATAAAGGGTTAATATAAAAATTGAAAAAAGGACTGTTGCCAACTCACACACACATATATATACATACATATGTATGTATATTGAAGAGGTTATATAACCCCTTTACCACTACACCCTCTTGTGATATAAAGCCCCTGTCTTACGCGTTTCGCCACTTGTCGCATAACGCCCCACAACAGGCTTTATGACTACACATGGCCTTAAGCTCAAAATTGTATGATTTTTAGCACCCACCAGTATTCTTGGATGAATGGATCGTCGTCATCAGTGGCGGACCCAGGAATTTTTCCATGGGGGTGCGTAACATTTTTAAAAATTTTAAGCCCCAAGGTATATAAATAAAAAATCGGTTCGTATCGGGTCGGTTCGGGTCGAGTCATGTAAAACAAAAGAACTTAATTTATACAACCCACCATAACATAATGAAAACAAAACGAAGCACATGTCTACTATGGTTAGTATGCGGCTATAATAGGCCGCTAGAGGTGGATAATATCAACCAAAAATCATCAAAAATAACAAAGAAATTTACCCGTGGCTGATTACGGTAGTATGCGGCTGCTAACTGTTCACTGTTATCGCTGTTGATGTTCTGATCGCTGGCGTGCAAGGACGATAAAGAGAGCATGATAGAATACGTAACGGTTTTGGGCTTGTTTATTTTATTTTCGTTTGAAATATTGTTGATTTGTTGGGTTTGTTTATTGGGCTAAGACTTAGTAGTGGGCTAGTTAAATGTATTGGGTATTTGGGTTTAGTTATTTAGGTATTAAAAGTAAAATAATTTAGGTAGTATTTTTTTATAAAATAGGAGTTTACTAAAGAATATTTTTAAAATATAAATTGATAACATTTTTTACCTAAGGGTGCGGACGAAAAAGTCCAAGAGATGCGGACAGAAAATTCCATGGGGTGCGGACGAAAAATTCCGAGGGGTGCGGACGGGATTTTCGACGGAACTTAGCACTAATTTTTTTTTCCCGGGGTGCGCCCGCCCACCCTGGGCTATGCTTAGGTCCGCCCTTGGTCGTCATCTAGATCATCTTCAAGATCTTCAAGTTGTTCTTCGGTCTTGTTATCGATCCAATTCTTGTCTTTAGGTTTGGAATCTTCGTCTTCTGCGGGAGTAAAGGGGTCGGGCTTGAATGCAGGGGGTTTGGGAGGCAAATTTCCGAGTTTTCGTTGGATATCGTCCCATTGAGTTGATGATCCTTCAACGTCTTTGTACACAAAGTGATAGTCTGCCATTGTTGTGTGCTATAAATCTGCAAGAAAACATTAAAGGGCTCAGGTTTTTTTCAGATCCGAATTCCATCAAGAGGGATTTCTCATGCACTGCAAATGCTTTCATTGGGGATTTTTATCGAACACTTGGTGATCAGAAAATAAACATAATAATGGCTTTTCATCTGTGCATAATAACCTGCGATTTGTAAGTGATGTGAGATTCTGACCGAGATATCCACGACAACAACAGTGTAAGATTCAGATCATGCTAGAAACCAGAAGCCAGAAATCGCCATTGGATTAGATGAAACAGAGAACTTGGATGAAAGGAAAAAAAGAACATAGCACATTATATCACCCTTACGTATTTTACGCAGGGCCGGCTCGGCCTTTTTTGAGGCATAAAGCGCATTTTAAATTCGGGCCCCTTTTTGAAAAAATAAAAAAATTGCATACGCTCCTAACACATGGGAATATGATGCAAGTTTTTTATACGATTAAGGAAACTATAATGAAATATGACTAACTAGCCTAAGAACCCGCGAGCTTCGCGGGTGGCTTAACAAAATAAAAAAATTCAACCAATTTAAAACTATAAAACGTAAATCGTGCTTTGTTAAACCTAATGTTTTGAGACACTTTAATACGTTCCAAAACTACATCAACATAATGTTCGTTTCAGGTTAAACATTGCTAAACAAAACATAGTTAATAATTGTTCCAAAATTGTTACCACATATAGGATAGCGTTGGTAACGATATTATATGTTTACTTCTAACGACATCTTTCAATAAACACATCGTTCAGTGGTCCTGATTAAGAATTTGCAACATGTTTTGATCCCTAAAATATCGAAGCAGAAACTCAGCTCCATTTTCCAACCCAGCTTGCAGCATGAAGTTACGCCATCCTCTGAAAGCATACCGAGGTATCCCACGTGCCGTTTCCTGACGGATCCCGAGTGTCATTGAAAAACCGTCTTCAGTTTGAAGCAACATCTCATCAAGGACCGAGAAATCTACATTTGCTGCAAAGTCCTTTGGGATACGCTGCATTAAAGTAAGGAAAAATAAAGAATTTTAAATAAAAATATAAACACTGAAAGGTTTACATAATATAAAAAATAAAGCATTTCAACTATGAAACACTTACAAAACGAAAAGATAGACACCATCTTAGTTCGTATATGTTGCCTTCATCAACAACTGCCGGAATGTGTGGAACGTCAACCACGCCTGCTTCCAGGACAGGATCGGCAATAAAGATGGGCACAGGATCAACGTCTACATACTCATCTTCCGTGTCTTGATTTCCCGTGTCGAGTATGCAATCTTCACTAACATCCATTTGTTCCGTGTCTTCCTCTTCTTGAACACAAACACTATTTGCAAACTCGGGAAAAACAGATTGTATTCCATTGGGACGGAAAAGCATAATGTTGAAAATGCGTCTCGCAACCAACTCAAAAAAGATGACATCACCTGATATGAGATGAAGATCTTGGGTGATTTGTGAGAAATCATGAATGAAGTAATCGGATCCCCAAAGCCTATTCACTTTAATAGTCCACATGTATGTACTACCAAAACGAATTGAAAAGTTATCGTCCAATGTGTCTGCTTTGAAATACATGTTCATAAACTCCTTTGGCAACCACTGAATACACAATAAATGCAATGGTCAATAAAAAAATTGAGTTGGTTATTTATCATAAGTAGCAAAAGTATAACTTACCAAGTTAGCGTTCTCGGGAAATAACATCTTTACATAAAACTTGTTCTTAACACAGGAAAGACCATCAGCCTTAAAATGAGTGAACTTTAGCTTGTGATCATCAACCACATGCAAAACAATAACATCGTTATCCTCTAGACCAACATCACGAACCATAGCAGACCAACCATTCGAGAAACAATAACCATTAGCAGTAGATTTAACACAAACAGTCCACTCATTGCCCTCTTGATTTGTCATAAGTACAGTACCAATCAGATAGCCCTTCAAGTTGTCAAACTTATTTTACCATAAAGGAAGAGACTGTAAATTAAAAACAGGGATTACATTAGTTAATGCTAATACGCTTGACATATTAAAAATTAGCAATAAATTAAATAACAATTACCTGTTCGGATTTTGAGGAGTCCGCAATAAGAATATAAAAGCCACGGTCTAAATAAAAGTTTAGGACCTCCTGCTTAATGGATTCAACCACTGGTACGGCAAGGTCGGGACTAAGAGACTGAAGACCATTAGTACGGAATAGTTTAATTTTAAAGACATATTGATCAACCAACTCAAAAACAATAACATCGCCAGATACTAAACATAGATCATTGGAAACTTGAGTAAAATCAACAAAGAAATGGTTCATATCCCAGAGTCTACTCATACTAACGGTCCACGTGTGGTTTTTGTCAAAAACAATAACAAAATCGCCATACAGATTATCACCGTTGAAATGCTCTTGCATGAAGTCTCTCGGTACCCACTGCAATTGATTATAAAACATTGAATAAGTACAAAATGTAAATCTTTACTTAAAATAAAAATATATGTTTAAAACATACCAGATTTTGGTTCTCAGGGTATTTCATAACAATGTGGAACTTTGAACCATGATCCGGGTGTGGATAACTCTTAAAATGAGTTATTCTAAACGTCAGTACATCCATAAGTTCAAATACAACATAGTCTCCAATGTCTACTTCAAGAACATTTATAAGAGTTGACCAACCGTTTGACAAACAATAACCGTCCGTAGACTCCTTGATTTTAACATCAAATATTGCTTTATCATCAGTTATTAAGAAAACATTACCAACAGGATATCCATCTAATTCATTAAACTTGTTATACCAAGCTGGTAAAGGCTGCAAGAATCATTTAAGTGATTAAATAATAAAAAGAACATATAATGCTACTTAAACGGTTCCATAAAACTTAGATTGTTACTTAACAATATAATAATATATAACACGTTATGAACAAACGTATAACCTGTTCTTCCAATTTTCTGTCCTCGATGTAAACATAAAAACCACGTTCCATATCTGTAAAGATATTTATAAAGAACATTCATATATCTAGATTACAGTTATAAATCCATCGAAAAGTAAATTAGAAAGCCAAACAAATGATATTAAGGCAGTATGATTAACATTATTGGTAAAATTGGAGATTTATAAATGCATTCATGCCTCTTTTGTATAGTAAAAGTTACTTTAATATAATAGACATAACATTAACTGATTTAATAAAATGTTAAAAACGTCAAGTAATCGTCAAATATACTTTTAACATATGCACTGATCAATCTTAAAAGACTTAAGTGGTAGCAAGGGCATGTAATAAAAGTCAATAAAAACAACAAAATACAGAGTATACCAGTATATTAACCTAAATTGGAAAAAAAACATCATGAAACAAAACTTTAATAACAGAAGGTGATGAGAAATACAAAGATACATGGTATGGTTCAATTATTGTTCAATCAGACAAAAATTAATTCATTCAATAGAAAAAAAAACTTAAAAAAATCACACAGAATAGTTGGTTATCATCAAAATAGAACAACTTAAACAAAAATAACACTAAAGATGTGCATATCAACAAAAGTTAATTGCCGAAGATTTCGGGTATATGAATATAAATCCAAACATAATGAAAGCAATCTGTTAAAGATAATGACTAAAACAACAACATTAAATGAATAGAAAGTTACAATAAACATTATGACCTAAAAAATCAAGATGCAAAAAGATTAGGGTTTATAAAATAAACCGTAAATAACTTTAAATCAGTTACTAAATCAAGAATCAGAGCTTCACAAAATATAGAATCGAACCTGTAATAAACTTACCGGAGGCAAAAACGACGAACTAAATTGCGAAGATGATGAAGGCGATGGTAGATAGATAAACCGTTTAGAGTTTAAGGAAGAATGACGGTATGAAAATCCCCAAAAATTCATCATTATAAATTATATTAAAACACCGATCTTCGTAATTTTGGAATGACTGATGTGATTATGTATAGATTGGAGAGATGCAATGATAATTTTTGGAAGAAAAATAAGGAAACAGGGAACTGTAAGCGTGGTTTTTTTAAATGGATTTCAAAATACTAAAGAACATGAAGTTATGAAAGACTAAACCAGAAATAAGGTTTTCACGATATATATTTATATATGTGTATATATAAACAAAAATTAAAATTAATGCAAATAACAGGAGTAATAAGACAACAAATGCCAAAAAAATGTTATTATTTTCAAATCGTTTATTAAAAAAATTTACATTCAGTAAATATTCATGTTGAAATTATACATATTAAGTAATAATGAAAAATCATAAGTCGTTGAATATTTCTTTATACACAACATTAGTTGTTTTATTTGTAGGCTTCCCATCTTTGTCCAGTATTAGCATTTTAACACCGTCTCTTGTTCTAACTCTCGATAACGCGACATACAACTGACCGTGGGTGAAAACCGGTTGTCTTAGGTACAGACCAACTCTAGAAAGTGATTGACCTTGGCTTTTATTGATAGTCATAGCAAAGCAAACAACAACCGGAAATTGCCTTCTTTGAAATGAAAAGGGAATCTTCTTGTCTGAAGGTACTAAAGTAATTCTGGGAATATAGGTTCGAGTACCAATGTTAGCTCCAGATATTATTTCAGCCTCTATTAAACGGTTATACAACTTTGTAACCTTCAACCTTGTTCCATTGCACAAACCATTTTTTTGATCAATGTTACGTAACAACATGACTGGGACACCAACTTTTAGCACTAACCGATGATTCGGTAAGCCTGAAACCTTAAGACCATTGAGAACATCCGGTGTGTATAATCTTTCTTGTATTGAACTTACATTTTCAGTTGCACAAAGACGGTCAGAGCTTAGATACTCTCTTTCTTCACCGGGAAACAACGCTAACAGCCTATCGTTAATCTCGTTGACAACCTCGTTCTTCGGCGCAAGTATAGCCCTATCACTAAAATAATTAGGACTATTAAAGTTATCGAGAATTGAAGGATAAACAAATTCGATCAGGCAGGAAATGGGGTCGGAAGTATCATTGATTATAAGATTAGATGGCACTTCAATTGTTGCTTCTCCATCATTAGGACCACCAACATTTCCCTCTCCTATGTCCAAAAGCCACTTTGCAAAACTATTTATTTCCTCAATCTCGGATGGAGATCTTCCAACGGTTAACCTCATATTCCTTGACAACGTTAGCACCTTACATTTACTCCACAAATACGACGAACTTAATGATGCGTTCACCGTCTCTTGTCTTCCACCATTTCGAACAACGGGAAGTACTTGTCTAAAATCTCCACCAAAAACAATAACCTTACCACCGAAAGAGGTTTCAGAATTTCTCGAAGTGTCGAAATTGAAGATGTCATTCATCGTGCGGTTCAAGGCTTCAAACGCATGTTTATGGACCATAGGTGCTTCATCCCATATAATAAGTTTGGTCTGATGCAACAATTTAGCAACATCACTATCAGCTTTTATATGACATACGAATCCTCATTAAGATTCAAAGGAATACGAAATCTGGAGTGTGCAGTCCTGCCGCCTGTCAATAACAGCGATGCAATTCCACTCGAAGCAACATTTAATACAATTTCTCTTTTTGACCGAAGTGCAGCAGACAACGTCTTCCATAAAAAGGTTTTCCCGGTGCCCCCGTAACCGTAAACAAAAAACATCCCTCCAGTGTTACCATCAACAGATTTCATTATCTCTTCAAACACTGACCTTTGTTCTTCAGTTAACATATTAAACAGATTAACATATTCCTCTGCGAGACTTAATACGTCGTAAGTACGCTCCTCGTTAATCAGACGATTGTCGAGATCAGATAAGGAAGAAGAATCTGGAAAAGGCATTGTTGAGAAGTTGCGTAGCGATGAGCTATTCATACCTAAAAACTTTTCAATTTCCAACAAAGCGTAATTTTTAAGTTCATCGTCTGGAATTGATAAACCTGTTAGATGTTCAAATACTGATACAATGAGTATGATATTTAAGTTAAACCTTGTATGAAAAAAATTAAAAAAGCAAAATGGATTTTATAAAGTTTGATAATGTACCTTCAACACGATGTAGTTTACTATATCTGTAGATGAAATCATCTGTCATGTATTTCCACGTGCTTTCCCATACGATCTCCGGTCTTGACATAGTATTGGACAATAGCATCATGCCAAATAAATTTCGTACGTAAGAAGTTGTTGCTGTTTCATTTGCTTCTTTAATTGCTTCGATGTACTCTTTGTCATCATCTAAAAGACCAAGTGCAAAACATGCATCTCGAAATGTATCATGTACATGACCATTAACAGTTTTGATATCGTCATATGACTTAGGTCCTTTGACTTTGTTGAGCAAGATTCTTAAAAAATAAGCTTCTCCAAGAGATGGAGCAACATTATGAATTCTGCCAATTGTGTTACCTTTTTTCCGAGGTTGCCAACAACGGTTTTCAGTCTTCCATACATACCAAGTTGGAAACTGGACATAAGTTAGTGTACGCGCCAAATGGTCATCAGGGTCTTTGTTCCTTTCCATCCAAGACAGAAACATAGAACACTTGACAGATGGCCTGTTAAGAACATAATTGATGTCTTCATCTGCTCCAAATACAACCGGTTGGAGACCTGGAAGATGGAATGGAAGCCTCATAACAGAAGGATATCTGTAATTTACATCGTAACTAAAAATCCTCCATGATGCCTCGCATGCTGAGATATAGCGACAGTCATAATACTCTTTAATCTCATCTTTTTCATGTTGTTCATTATGATTATCACTATGCAAAACAGCAACTGTTGCTCTATCCGGACCTTTGTTGATATACTTAAACAAATATTTAATTGACCCAGCTTGGTTGCACCACTCAACGTTTATATGTGCCTGATACTTTTTCAATAACTTTTTGTTGTATGGTACAACACTTCTATTATCTAACTCGATCCGGTTTTTGACAACTGTTCTTCCATCATCTCTCCTTCTGTATAATGGGAAACCATTGGCGTCAATTGTCGTAGTATCTTGAAATCTTTTAGGAAAGCCTTTAGAACACTGTTTATCAACCATACATGGGCAGCTCATATTAGCATTACCACACGGTCCATGAATCATAAAATCCTTCACAAGCGTATACAACTCTGGGTCATCATCTCTGTTTGGAATTTCTGCACATATGAACGGATCAACTTGGTCAACAGTGGGAATTTTAGCTTCTGGTTCCATGAATAAGCACAAATGCGCATGAGGCAAGCCACGTTTTTGAAACTCAATTGTATAAATAACTGCATAAAAATAATTTAAAATCAATAAAAGCAAATGTAAAAAATATATTTAGTAATAAAGGATTGCAATACGTACTTGCTGCTGCTTTTCCAAACATATGACATTCCTTTAAATCTTTACAAATTGCATCCAGTTTGAATTTAAACAACCTTGACAGGATATCAGGCCTATCTTCTGGATTCAGAGTGGTGTCTTTAAGATACCGTTTTACCTCTGGCCACTTGGGATTGCATGTAATGGTTATAAAAAAATCAGGATAACCAAACCATTTACATAAAGCCATTGCATCTAAATAGTTTTGCATCATATATCTAGCTCCACCGGTAAACGAAGAAGGCAATATAAGAGGTGTACCAACATTAGATATATCTTGCTGACCATTATTTCTCAATTTCCGGAGACTTTCATAGGTATCAGATCTTAGATTTTTTTGTTGAAAACGTATGTAGTTTAGTCTCTCGCTCTCAATCATCGTATAAGCATCAACCAAAAATTGTTGGAAAAGTCTCCTTGAATTTAGAATCAGAGAAAATTGGTTTACTCTATCTTGAATACGATACGAAAAGAACTCTCTCATCGTACAATTTGGACGCTTCTTGTTGGTTACATCTACGACACCTCTATGAGGGATGTCAACTCTGTAACCATCATCTCCATACGGGAAGAGAATTGGGTATTGAAGAGCAAGGTAAGAAGGATGTAATTCACTAATTCGTTGAAGAGTCCCCGATTTAGTTTCAACAACAATGTCTCTGTTCTCAAATGCGTTTTCAACATCTCCAACAATTAGAGCAGCAACCTCGCCACATGTTGGTAAGTTATACATTCGACCATCCTTGTCCCTTCTTCCAATAAGACGTACCTTAAGAGTAAGCTGCGGATCGTCATGAAAACAATCTCTAACCATCCTGTAAACTTTAACCAATACATTATCGGAGTCTAACACAGACTTGATATGTTGGATCAAGTGACGATCAACTGAAGCAGAAGATGATGTATCCGACTCCTTAGATCGACTGTTTTGACAAAATTTTTAAAAATGAATTATTAATTATTAATTCAGAAACAATTGAATCAAATTATACTGTAAGATACTTACCTAAATATAGAATCTCGGTTGGAAACTTCGTTCTCTGTATCGTATATGTATAGCTGGCAAAACTTTGGTTTATTGCCATTCTCCGGCAACAGACTTCCAATACTATGATAGTTTTCACCGCTAATCCTGTAGCAAAATGGGCCATTACCTCTATTAACAGTCGGATCGACCTTACCACCCATAGATGTGAAAGCGAACATAGAATTATAACGGCGAATGTTTTTCAAAAAATGCTTGCTTTCATTATCCAAAGACGTAAACAGTTTCTGATAATTTGGATGCGCATCTTTATAATCGGGTAGCTCTACTTTAGCATATCCACAACATAAAAAATAACTTGTCTTCCGATTATTGGTTCTGCCTCTCGCCGTTTCTACTTCCCAAAACTTTGCATTGCATACTTGACACGTAATACACTGGTCCCCATGATCTAAGTAATCTGTAGATTAGCAGGAAATAAAAATAAATGAAATTAAGCGATGTATTTAAAAATAAAAAAATGGTATACAAAATAATGTCGACAATATGTAAATGAAGCGACTACCTGGTGAAACACCTTTGTAAGGATCTACATCTAACGCTGCATCTGTAGTCAAATCAACCATTGGAATAGGAGATGTAATTCTTTGTCTGCCTAATAACTTAGATTTACCAGTAGATAGCTTTGGAGACGTTTTGCGTAAAATAGGAGTTGTATTCATTGTTGTTATGTTTGGAGAAATAGAAAAGCGACGGACACTTGTTGAAAGTGATTGGTTGTTTGAAGCAGATGGGTAATCACCTAGACAAAATATCAATTTAGAAAATCGGATATAATATTACTTGTAAATATTAACAAATGTATAAAATTACCATTTTGTGTGTTACATTGAAAGGACCTTGTAATAGAAGAAGATTGTAAACTGTTCATAGCCCTGGATTTGCCTTGTAAGATAGGAGATTTTTTACTATCTAGATAAAGTCTCCTTAATCTCCGTCTCTCTTTAGTGTAACTTTGATAACTTTGCGTGAAAACAACTGATAAAATAAAAAAAATAAGTATATTGTTTTAGACATAAATATGTATAAAAATAGTTAAGTATGCAAATTAAAAAAAAATTGAAAAGCTTAATGATAATATATAACTAAACCGGGCGAAATAGTAGATGAATGTCGTGAAATATTCGGAGTGTGTAGTAAAATGGAAGAAGAATTAGAAGTCGACGATTCTTTTGTCGTAGAACCCGGTAAAACGTGTGATACGTTAGATCTTTTACTATCCAAATACAGTTTTCGTAGTTTACGCCTCTCTCTGCACTCGTCTTGTGTAATTACCGGAGTAAAAACTGAATTAGCATATAACACCAAAGAAACAATATAATAGCATTAGTTGTATAAAAAAAGTAACTATATAAAAATCCATTAGGTGCAATGAAATTTTATAATAATTTAATTTTTCGTAAAAATGTTATCATATTTGACATATATAATAATTTTAGACATATATACGTTTTACCAAATAGTTAAGTATACAAATTTAAAAATTATGAAAATTTTAAATAAATTAAATAAATAAACCTGGCGAAATAGTAGATGCATGATGTGAAGTAGTTGGAGTGCGGAATAAAGTGGAAGACAAATTAGATGTCGACGATTCAATTTTCTTAGAAAGCGGTAACACGTTTGATACATTAGATCTTTTACTATCCAAATACAATTTCCGTTGCTTACGCCTCTCTCTGCACACGTCTTGTGTAATTGCCGGAGTTAAAACTGTAGTAACATGTAAAACAAATGAAACAATATAATACGATTAGTTGTATTAAGAGAATTAGTATATCAATCAATAAGTATAAATAAAACTTTGTTAATATTTAAAGATTGTATAAAAATGTTATCATACTTGATATATGTTATCATGGTAAACAAAAAATTATTACATTCTAATAATTGATGCCACAATAGGTATATAAAAAATTAAAAAAGATATTAATATATAAAATAGAAAAATGCAGAAATAGATATAAATATATGGCTAAAAATGATTCTCAATGCATGGAACCTTGTGCTCAAATATGACATACTGATATGCATAAAAATTAGTCAACATTTACTAATTGCTTCTACGTCGACCTCATCATGATTTATGTATATATCATTAAAAAATCTTATACTTTCATTTACTTTCATTAAGGGTTGAAAACTTCCGGCTAACATCTGCATTCTGAAATTGTGCATTATACGGTTCCCAAGTCTACGAAAATCAGGTAACATAAATCCTTTAAATTCAATGTTGATGTTCATCTGTAATTATCGGATTCGATTTATTTGATAAACTACCAAATCTGGATAGCAGAAGGTAAACGGAACTTGTTTCATTGACAATTTTGTTTTCATTGATTTAGTTAACATACATGATGTTGTAAGTGTATTTGGTGCATACCTGTATTCTGCTATGAAAATAACTGATTTAGGTTGTGATTTGAATATAATGACATGCAATAAGACATAAAGAATACAATGCACACCAGGTGTTTGAATAAATGTCTATATGAAAAATGTTGCAGTTAACAAAAGAATCATTTTTTAAAATTAAAAAGACAAATAATAAGTAGGAGTTTTATATGATTAGGTAGTGAAGTTAAGTTGTTCTCGGATATGGGTTTAGGGGGTAAAAAGAAATGTAATAAGAATGTTTGTTAGGAGTAATTGTTATGTTATTGGGTTAGATGAAATGTAAGAACAAAGGTTGTTAGGATTTTACTTATAATGACTTTAAAGTGTGTGAAGATAATGAAAGTTAGAAAATTAACAATACTTTTAACTAAATACAAATGATTGGATTATATGTTATGAGTTTATGTTTCCTTTAAAATATGTCAACCTTTTAACTGTTTCTTAGCATGGCCGGAGTAGAGAACAATGTTGTGGTTATATCGGATTCTGAAGAGTCTTTGGCTGATTCAGAAGAGTTTGATGATGATGACGATGAAACTGGTCCGCTGATATTCATTGTCCCATACACCAAACGGTTTGTAAGTTGATACTAAATTATATGTTCGTACATTTCTAATATGATTACATAATTTGAATAAGTTTGGTATTTTTTAAAATATTTGACATTAATATTGGAAATTGGTAATATGTTTTGAAACTTGAAGCGCATACCAGTTGAGGTAGCACGGATAACAGGAGTTGACGAAACATTGAAAGTTAAGATCGTCAACAGGGAGAATGTCGAGACAAAACATGATGTTAGGGCGGAGCCAAATAAAAACAGTATAAAGTACGTTGTCAAAGGATGGGCGAAATGGCTTAAGGATAACAACATAAAAGATGGTGATCATTGCAAGTTCCAGTACTTTCCACATATTGGTGTTTTGTTCCTTGCCAATGTTTTCGGCTAGTGGTAATGTCTGAAAGTTGGAACGACTGTAGAAGAATAACATATTGTTCTTTTGGCTAATGAAGTAAGATAGCGTAAGTTATGTGGTGTTAAAAGTTGTAAAGTTTTTGTTAACATGTGTGATCTTTATGTATGTGTTAAAAGTAAGGTAGCGTAAGTTACGATCTTTATGTAGTTTGGACAGCTACTATGTAACCGTATTTATATATATATATCATGTGTTGTACTTTTATTTTTTAGCTTATATTTAATATTTATTACATGTTTTGTACATTCACATGAATTGAATAACATAAAATCGATATACATTGGTAAATAAATGTTGAAGAATAAGAAAATAAGTTAGTAAATGAGAGAAGTTCCATACCATTGGTAATGTCTGAGAAAGGACTTCTTGAGGTAATAGCGGCAACATCTAAATTAAAGAAACATAACATAAATCATAGCACAAAATAGTAGAAATGAGAGAAGTTCCATACCATTGGTAATGTCTGAGAAAGGACTTCTTGAGGTAATAGCCGCAACATCTAAATTAGAGAAACAAAACATAACTAAATCATATCGATATAGTTATTCTAGTTATACAAAGTAGACAAACATGACATTAATCAAAAAAGTGTTACCTGTTGAGTTGTTTATGTTAACTTCATTACTGGAGATAAATGAAGATCTACGCTTGCATTTACTTGAAATGCCTATCATTGAAGTAAATAAAATGAATTACACTATAATAAAAATCATTAATAAACATAAACAAACAAAGGAATGTTAAAGATAAATCAAATAAGAAAACCTGAAGTGTTTCCCTGGTTTGATTGGTTTCGGGAAGTATTGGAATCATGCTTTGACCGTTTATACATTGCGGAATAAGCTTTTGGAATATCAAACTTATCGTTTGTTCAAATTGAATTAAAATACCATTGGAGTGAAAGGGATGTACTCATAGCACAAAATAGTAGAAATGACTTGAAATGAGATGAAGAGATTTATATGATGTAAAAATTCTTTTTTAAGGAAACATTATTAATGTTAATATTTAATGATATTAATATTCTTCATTTTGGAAAGTCAACAGTTTAAATTTTTTTTTGGAAATAATATATATAAAACCGAATCAAGTTACCATATGTAAATAACTTACCAAAACAAAAACTTTAATATAAAAATTATGCTTTAAATGCATCGTATATAAATTTGGTTTATATGGCAGCATTCATACATTAGAACTTTAATAAAAATATTATTCTTCTTTTTTATTAATAATATAATCGGGTTAAAAACATTATTAGACTTAAAAATAATGGATATATAACATCAAACAATAAAGTATCGTAAAAATATATATAAGAAAAATAAGTATAATTAACAACAATTAGCAAAAATAAAATTGTAACCAGAAATAAACAACTAAACCACGAAACAATCACGTTCATATAAATTAACCACAATAGTCAAATCATTGTCAAAATCCAAAAAAATCCCAACAAAAATATCCAAAAAAATGAAAACAAAACAAACGATGATATCAAATGTTTGAATTATAGATTACTAAGCTTCTTTATTTGGAATCAGAATAACTTCATCGACACCACCGTCTTTACGCATCTTTGATGAAGACTGGGAAGAAACAACATCCACGTCATACACGGTATCCAAATTGCGCTTCAAGTCACGTTCGCTGTTCGTATCCAAGTCAGCATCCTTCTGATCAAACGATGTTGTAAAGCCAACTTTAAAAACATTCGAGCTAGGGGTTACATCGTCTCCCGTTTGGGATATGGAATCCTATAAAAAGAAAATAAATAAATAAGTAGGGATGAGTTAAAAATATTAATTTATTTAACAGGTAATGAGTAAGAATTAATTGAAACATAAGGTATAGTATAGTAAACCTTAACAGGCAAATCTTCAATACGATTTGAATCAGATGGTTCGACACTGAAGGCTTCTTCATCAATAGGCTGAATTTGTATAAAAAAAAAATAACCAAAAAATGATAATAATTAATACACAAAAATTATTGACAACTTGTAATAATAGTACAAAGGTAAATTAGAAAAAATATACCTGAATAGTGTCAAAATGTTTATCAAGCTCCGATAAAACGACAGGGTTATTAGTCATCTTGGAGACTGAGTAGCCATCAGACTTTTTGGTAATGTTAAAAGAAGAAACAGCAATCTTGAACGCAAACTTCATATTGAGTAAAGAATTAAGCTCATTTGGAAAACTTCCTTCGTTTGCTAACTGTTGAAAAAGAAAATATACTTTACTGTTGTATGTTGTATACTAACGAAAAAATATGATAAAAAGGAAATTTTTATTACGTACTTCAATGTTGTTGTCTAAAAGCTGATTAGCATTAACCTTCAAAAGCTTTGTCACCTCACGCTCGAACAATGTCAGGCTAACAATACCAGTACAATCTTGCACACGTATATAAAGCCTAATTCTGCAAAATATATTAATGATATTTAATTATCTTGAAAAAAAAACTTAACATGGATAAGATTTACCTTGGAACTGATGAAACGTTCTTTGTATTACAAACATCAGTCTTGCATTCCAAGACAGTGACCTCTTCAACACCATCAGTACCATCCTGCTTCTGTTTAACAACAGTAGTTGTTGAAACCTTTTTGTTGCAGGTTGTGCAGGCGTTGTAAAACCACTCATTGTTCGATGCAAAACTCTTGATAGTGCCAACAATGACAACAAACCTCGTCTGTGTTTAAGATATAGATAATGTATAAAAAAAATAGATAAAAGAATAAATATTAAAGATATTTATATCGGTGTTACCGTATCTATTGAGTTTAACGACCCAATGGGATAAAACGTCAAGTCAGATAGGAACTCTTCAGTGACAGTCTTCACAACAGGAGAACTTAAGCCAGAATAACTGGAAGAAATATCGGGAGAAAGTCTCTCGATAAATCTAATAAAAAAATGTCAAAATAATTATTTAGAACATTATTGAAAGTAATACATATTAAAAGTAAAACTATAAAAAAATGTAATACGATTGCAAACCTTTTCTTGAAATCCATTATCTCTTTCACCTCAGAGTTTATCAAGACTCGAGTTACATTATACAAATTTGAGACATACATATTACCTGTTTCATTATTACAACATAAAAATAAAAGTCAAAGTTGTATAAAAATCAATATGTAGTTTAATGAAAAGTCTGAATGTAGGTATAGAATATACCTCCCCAAAATCTGTACTTCCCAAACTGAACAACAACCACAACATTCTTTTCGTCCTTATTGTTTTTCTCAAAATCCAAAATCTGATCAGCATAACAACCCCATAACGTGACGTAAATCTGATGGTGTCTAAAAAACAAAAAGTAAAGAATTAACTTGATAGTTGTAAAATATATAAAAAACGGGAGAAATATATAAGTAATATAAGGTATATGTATATATATATATAAGGATGTACTGCAAATCTTCCAAAATAAAGGTTGTCTTCTTCTCGTCTTTGCCGTTATTATTATCACTCTTATCATCTGACGGAAGACACTTGACAACAAAACCGATAACATCTAAACATCACAGAATAATGAAATTAATATTACATAAGATATATAATATTAAATTTATTAAAAATTAAGAAAAATTAAAAATAATTTACCAATAGGGCTTTTGAAAGACTTGCTATCATCTAGAGGGTCATCCACAATAGAATCAAATGGAGAAAAGTCAAATCCCCATTCAGCACCAACAGGCTCATTGCATTCTTGGACAGTAGTGTTGGGATTTAGATTGATCTTGAACGAAGTATGAACATATTTGACTTTTTGACGATTTTCACCCATCGAAGGGTTACGAATGGTTAAACATTGATTTTCTTTCAGCAAATGTTCATAACCAGTAGTGTTTTTCTGTAAAACAAAGGCCTGCATTTTCGTACCCTGAAAAAAAACAGTTTTATAAGTAATTATAATCTGAAACTAAATATTTTTTATTCAAACAAAAGTATGAGTTGGTCTAAAAAAAACCTCCTGGTCCATGAATATCATGTCGTAGCAATAAATCTTTCTAGGATTATTGAAAGTAGGTCTTGTCCATAGCCTGACAATGCGGATTCTGATGGTGTAATCATCAACATTAAGATCAACATTATTCAAAAGTGTGACAGCAGCCTGTTCCATCTCTAAAATAAATAAAAAAACAGTTAAAATATGTTAGTTGATGATGATATAGAACAATAATTGAAGAAAAGAACATGAAAACATCCTATGTATGCTGATGACTAAAACAACTTAAAAATAACTACATCAAAGACATTACAAATTCAAAACTCATACCAGAAGATATGTATATCGAAAGAGACAACTTCAGTAGTTGTGATGTGTATGAATAATAACAAATGAAACTAATTTATATAATAAAATGGTCACTTAATCATGGTAGCAATATTATTTATTTATCTTAATTATAATTGATAAACTTTACTAAAATAAAAAAAAAATTACATTTTTATAAATTATTATGATTCAACAGTTTCCATAATTAACTAAACATTTACTAAAGTAAAAATTTTCGACTTTGTTCAAGCAATTAAGAGAAAGTTGACTTTCTATTGTTAAAAAGAATATTAATACTTTCTTTATGCTAATTAAATGTTATATTAAAATTAAAAAGTTTATAATATAACAGGTACAAACTAAAATGCAAGGTTTACAGATGAAAATGAAAAACATACAATATTCTACAATCTAGAAATAACAACAATATAATCTATGTGCAGAAAGTAAGTTGATAAAATCATGAATAGGATCGTGGTTATTTTAAATCATGTTAAATGGTTAAAATAATAAGGTATTCTATCAATATCAATCATTTATAAATATGCTTGACTTTAATGTTTAAAATTTTATTTTTTTATATTTTTTTAAAAAACCAAAAAAATATAGAATACATTAAATTATCACAATAACAAAATATACATTATACAGTAATGTTATTATAACAACTTGAACCGTGAGTTATATAAAAACTATATAATTTGTAAACATTAATCAGTTAATATTGGAATATATCAGCTTCTTTTATCCTTATAAGTAGTTTGTATATTGTTTTAAATACATCATTAATGTAGTGAGATTAAAAAATAGTAATAACATACATTGAACTTTAAAGACATGGCATATAGTGAATAACATAACAGTTAAGATATGAAAAAATAAAAAAAAACCTTGAAATTGAAAACCAAAACCAATGTTAAAACCAAATAAATGGATAAGGCAAAAAACATGCCGTAATTGTCATATAACTACTTAGTACGCTTAACGTAAGGTACAACCCTCACAACACTCAAAACCTGCTCATTTTCATCAAAAGAATAGTGAACCTGGTCACGGACCTTAATCCGAGCGGCTTTCATGAACTTCTTCCAACAGGTTAAAGCGTATCGATAACCACGACCGTTGGATCTTTTTTCACGTCTTGTACCGTTGGTAATTTGCAGTGGAGGATCCATATGCAAAAATCTTATGTTCAAATCCTTTAAGCCTTCATCAAGTCTAGCCTTGCGTGAAACAGGATCAAGGATTCTCTGCATTGTTGTAAAAATATCTTTAACAATAGATATGATTATTTATCTTTATATCTTTATTCTTTATATCTTTATAGAGTAAAATAAAATGAGATAACTTGTTTTTAAGGAGTTTGTAAAAGTATATTCAAACTTACAAAATAATCTTCACCAGCCATACGAACAAACGTTGTAACACAACCATCTATGTGTTCATCAGGTTCGTTTTCAGCATCTAAGGGTGGAACTTCAGCCTGAAAAGTAATAAATATAATTTGTAATCAATTAGCATGTTAGCATATATATATAATGTATAAATTGCTATCAATATGTAATTTACCTCATCAGCATCTACATCAGGATAATTGATTTCAACACCGTTTTTTCCAAAAACTTTTAAATAGAAAAAATGACCAAAACCTTTAGTAAATAACAATAAACAACCAACCTCCAACTGAAACAGACTAACAATTACGTCCATACCAACGGTAAAACCGACTTTACCGTCGTATGTTACAATAGAAACGTTAAATGTTTTGTTGTCTATCATTACAGTAGAGGTTACGTCATTTGAGGAATAATCGTAACTTTTGGGCAAAGTACTTTGAGGGATGTCCTGTAGGATGATACAAAAGGAAAGAAAAAAAGGTTAATATTAATATAAATAAATTAATAATTCTACACATTAGGAAAAAGTAATATATGAGTTTATCTTACATAAAAATTACATGACGGAGATAGCATATATGTCCAGAAAGAGCCACGACTAACCCCATCAATGAAACTTGTTAATTTAAAAGTTGTAGGATCTAGTGGATTAAAAACTACCAAACACCCTTTGGTTAGTCCCAAGTGTATTACAACATTGGACCAACCATTAAAAAAAAATATCTTCCCTTTAGAAGCGCTTAAAAAAACATTAAAGACACTGCCATCTTCAGTGTGTATCGTAACATTAGTAGGGCCTTTGTCAACACCCCATAGTTTAGACGCAGCGTCATCTGGTATGGCCTAATGTAACAATAGAATGGAAAAACGAATTATAATTATACTCAAAAGGTTTAAAAAAAATTATAGTAAACTTTATAAAATAAAAAGAAAAAAACTAAACAAAAACTCAATAAAAAATTATTCACCTACCATAATAACTTGGTCTGCTCGACTCATTTCCCTACAGAACCAGGGTGCTCTGTAACTGAATTAGAATACAATACAAAAACAAATGTTAATAAAGTAAAACATGTTTAGGTTATTGCAACAAAATAAGTAAAATGAATACAAAAATACCTTGATGAACTATCACCCATAGTAAATACCTAAAATACAGTTTACATAAACAAACGACATCAGATAAATCATTATGCATTCAACGTAGTTACAAACAAAATAATCAAATTATGCAATCAAACATAAATTTCTGTAAACAACTATCTTCATAAACATAATGTGGAAAAAAATTATGACAACTAATTATATAATCATATTATGATAGCATAAAAAATAAACTGATTACACATTACAATCTGTTTAATAAGTAGTTCTATAACACAAAAAGTAAGGAAAATATAAAGTTGAAAAACCAATATAAACATATTAATTCAAAACAAATTGTTAAACCCCCAAAATCAATTCATTTTTATATGCAAAATCGGATATAGACTGTTGAATCAGAATCACAGAATTATTAACAATTACAGATCAAAAAATCAAATAATATTAATATACAAAAGTTAAAATTATAGAATTCAAAGTTATTCAGCATCCAAATCGGGAATAGGGTTTGATACAAAGTTGAATGAATGAAAAAACAATATAAATTAAGATAATTCAGCAGCATGCATCGGGTTTAGGGTTATTCATAAACATCGTATTTGTAAAGGTAAACGTAAATTAAAACCCCAAAATCAACAGATTTATCAATGACAATCATATTTAGGGTTTATTCAACATAAACATAAATTTAAGAAAGTAAAGAAACGAAGAAACACAAAATAATGATTAAAGAAGAAATTTAACATAAACAACTTACGGATTTGTATATCGATTTCAGAATCTTCTATGAATCGCCGATAAAAGAAAAAGTATGCGTCGATGAAGAAGCAGAACAATCGAATCCAATGATTATATGTAGATCCAGCGATTTTCATTCTTATGTAAGGAAACCAAATGTATTTTGGGAAGATGATTGGAGTGAAGATGAAGAGATTTCTTTGTGAAACGGTGGTGAATTAATTAGGTTAGAGAAAGAAAAAGGAAAATAAAAGAAAAGTGAGGATTCTTGGTTTTGGCGGTCATTAGAAACAAAAATGGATTAGTCAATTGCCAAGTGGCAAGTAATAGGTTAAAACTATGACAAATGGCTTAAAATTATTTTGCTTTATTAGAAGTAGTAGATAAGTTAGATTATATATTCGCGTAATAATACTTTCTGACTCATCGAGTGATCTAATTTCTTCCCAAATTGAAGGCTTTAACTTAATTTTCCTAATAGCATTGAAGCATATTTCTAAATATATAAAAATTCAATGATTGTCGCCACCCCTTTCGCATTTCCAAAAACCTTAATGAGGATTTAGTCATTAGTTATAACCTTAACTAAATCAAGTGATGCTTAACTATGACATGATAAAATCTATTAAAATACCTTTTAGATGGAAAAAACTCAGGTACCATTGTTTAAGTGCTCTGGCGGTGGTAATACCAACACAATTATAAATCCAAAAAGATAGCAACAAAACATATTGAAAATTGTTACTTTTTAACTGATCATATGGAATAGAATTAGGGCTGTAAATGAACCGAACAAACACGAACAAGGCCTTGTTCATGTTCGTTCGTTAAGGAAATAAATGTGTTAATGAACGGTTCATGAACACTTACCGAACGAGATTTTATGTTCGTGTTCGTTCATTAAGAAAATGAGCGTGTTCGCGAACGATTCACGAACACAAATAAATTTGGCGAACGCGATGAAGGATAAAGATAAATAACCCAGAGAGTAGCACTTGAACTTGAATCCCTTATTGTGGAATGGAGGTCGATCGTATTCGCTGATGTAAATAATGAGAAATGAAAGGGAAATGATGCATAAACAAGGTGAAAGTGGGTTTCCTAGATTAATTGTTAGGGTAATAAAATAAATAAAAGTTTAACAATATAAAAAGTACAAAGAAAATATAAGAAAGTACAAAGATTTTCAATTAAAACACAAACATATAAATATAAACGAATGCAAATCAACGAATGTTCACGAACACCTTACCGAACGATCACGAACACAATCGAACGAACGAGACTTCTGTTCATGTTCGTTCGTTTAACTAATCGAACGAAATCTCTTGTTCATGTTCGTTCGTTTAGTAAACGAACGAATATAAACGAACTTCCCGCCGAACGGTTCATGAACTGTTCGCTGAACGTTCGGTTCATTTACAGCCCTAAATAGAATTATTTTAAATGTTTAATAAAAAAAAGATAAATTAAGAATAACAACAACAGGCTATACTCACCGTATTGTTCAGCAATTCCAAAATGAAAAGCCCAAATTAACATATACATGAAAAACAAAGCTACTAATGGGGGACCTTTCAACTTTCAAGAGTAGAGGCCTAAAGTAGAGGCTTGACTTTACTTCCTAATGAGTCGGCTCTGATTTTACCTACACCCCTTTTTGACCCACTGATATATTTGTCTACAACCTAAATAAACCCACATGTTATGACAAATTACCCGTTTGTAAATGAACCGATCGAATAAGAATAGAGTATGCTGATGTTTGTTCGTTTAAATTCAATGAACAAATGATCAGACATGAATTATGAATCCACATGATCCTCATTTTGGTGGATGTTAATCTCAGCTTTAATTAATTATTTTACTACCGATAATTGTGCTCAATTGTAACAATAAAGAATAAAAAATGATAGATCTGATACTTCAAAAATATATATTTTTTTTTTTAATCATAAAAAGACAATATCATTCCACACGAAAAAGGGCAATTACAAAGCAATGGCAGGTAGTCGGGCAACAAGTTGCGCCGCCACCCCCTTTTGAATAGAAAAACCAATTCTACTAAATACAAAGTTTGAAACCTTTGGCGACGAAGAATTACTATTAACGACTTTTTGAACCCGATTCAAAAGTCGCACAGCGTTAGGAGCGAGACCACCAAAAGTATCAAACGCAAACGCGACAAACACATGTTGATTCTCCAGGCAGGCTTTCTCATGTTTTGCCACTTTGCTCGTCTCTGCCTTGAGTACCGCTTGCCCTACGACAAAGCCCTTGTCCTTGAGCCCGACAAGGGGGGAGACTCCAGTTAAATCTACACAAGCGTGTTTCCCCCCTTCCCATCCAAACACAAGGATGTCCGCCGGGCGTAAAGTTGACCTCCCCTCTAAGGGGTCAGTCAGGAAATTAACTGGAGCCTCCTTTTTGGCAGAGATCCCGGCCCGCTTAAGAACATCACATAACACATCTCTCACCCAATCATGCCGATATTTAAACCCCGGTAGCTCTTTACAGTGGATCGCGTGCTCGCCGAAAGAATCCAAACACGCTTTGCGGCATACCGGACATGGCTCGTCAACTGGGAACAAAGGAATCATCAGTCGGTATCTAAGGATTGCACGGTATTCCACAGCCGACATGTGTTGCCCCAAGCCTTCAATAGGTGCGACAGACAGAAAATCCTGAGCATGTGGGGCACGTAGACATTCAAACACAGCTCTTTGTCGAGGGGATAAAACAAACTTCTCTTCAAACCTCTTGACAATTTCGCCATATAAGGCATTCGCCAGAATTTTCTGGGATTTTGGAGGGGCGGTGTCTTTAATGTAGAAACCGCCAATATCAAGGTCGGGAAGAGAACTATGCAAAAGGTCCAACGCACTCCTGTAATCGGAGTCTAAAACATCCCCACCACATTCTCGGAGTATGTGGTCTTGTAACCCCCAAGATTGGGCCCTTGAAGCCACGAAAGCATATGAAGAGGCATCCTCGGCCGTACAAATCCCTAAGCCTCCGAACCGGGTTGGGAGAGAAGCCAACCTCCACTGGAGATCTCCAAAAAAGGCCCCCCCCACAAACAACAATATCCTCTAATGCTCCCCGGAGGCCTTCATCAAAAACAGAGACAGCTCCCCCGACCAAAGAAGGTTGACACGTTCGAAGACCAAACAATAATTTAGCAACACCCATACAAGAACGAAGCAAGAGGAGCTCGCTCTGAGGGTCCCGTAGGCGTTTAAGGCACCTCATCAGCTCGACTGCACAGTTCGCTCTTTTAAGAGCCATACTACTAATAAACTCTGCATCACGACTAACGGCACCCCCCAGTAGTTTCACACCCAGCACCGGCCTCCCAATCCCCCGAGGGAATAAGCCCTCCTGAACCTTTACACCATTGCAGGTTGGCCAGAAAACTTCAGTTTTTTTTTATATTAAGTTGAAGCCCTAAGCAAGGACCCTCAGCTCTGATGATATCTAAAGCATTAGCCACTTGGGTGGCATCTCCAATAAGCGTTCCGTCATCTAGGTACCAGGCGTGAAATAGAAGTTTGCAACGATCCCTTATTCGGTGAACAAGGGGGTGTAGAACAAGGGCAAAAAGGAGGGGCCCCAAGGGGTCCCCCTGCTGAACGCCAGTAGTAGACCAAATAAACTCATCCCCAACATATAATCTAGCTGGTTGACCATATAAAAAATCGACCCACGTAGAAATAGAAGGACACCTTTTCCTTACCTCGTACAGTAGGGCTGTCCTATCAACCAAATTAAAAGCATTCGAAAAATCAACAGTAAGCATAGCAAGAGACCCATCTTGGTGGTACTCATTAAGGAACCTGTTCGCACTATGAAGAACGGCCTCTGCCCCACACGGAATCCCTACCCCAAACTGGAAATCGCCAAGGTATTTGGCCATCTCCTTCCCAACACCTTTCATGGCCACCTTGGAGATCACCCTCCTCCAAATCGACCCAACAGCGATAGGCCTTATCCCATTATCCGGTTTGAGAAGAGGTGTAAGAGGAGCAGAAGCAACAAACTCCGCCAGACTCCTCGGGCACCTCCCCCCCAAGCACAAATTAACCATAGCTGAAGTAGCCCTAAGCAGGCTATCAGCAATCACAGACCCCTCCCCACAAAAAGCATCTAAAAGATGTTGGGCCCTTAAGCCGTCTCTCCCGCACGACGTACCTTTGGGGAAAGATTTAATACACCCGAGCACACAATCGGGCTCCACCACAAGAGGAGACTCAGAAGGCAAGCAGGCAGGCATGGAAGGAGGGGGCATACATGGGTGCTTAGCCACTAAAGCCTCCATAGTATTCTTATTGAGAGGGGCGACCCCCGAGGAACATAAAACCTTAACCGCTGCAGTGAAATGACCATCGGCAACCTTACGTAAACATTGTTTCCAATTGGTCCCCCCACACTCATTATCAATCTCAGTGCCCTTTTTGATTCCATCCGTAACCCCCCTCACGGGTTGATCAAACAACGACTGAACAAGAGTGGCAAAACCCTCACGATCACCCCACTGAGCCAAAGACCGCTGGATGCTAAGGCATTGGCCCGTCTTCCTATTGCCCGACCTCTTGTCCTGACGACCAACAGGCTTGAACACCCGCAAGGTGCAACGTGGTAATATCAAAAGTCGAACCCATGCTTCAACAGAATCAGGCATAGCAACCACCTTGTCCAAAGCTGCAGTTAAGACTTGGGCAAAAGCCATACGACAGCTAAGGGGGATATCTTAACAGTCTTGATGGGGAGAGAGAAAACACGGTCAAGCAAAGCAATATCTACACCCAACTCTTCCGACGAGGTATCAACGTTTTCAACACCGGGTCTAGTGATGCCAACAATAAAACCCTGTTCATCTCTCTCACCTGGCACAAACCGAATAACCTTATCCTCATGGTGGCACGCCCGACTGAAAGCATGAGGGCACATACACTCACCACATAACCATTGTCCGGACACCCTCAAAGCTTCACAAACAGAGGTGAAAAGCTTCACAAAAATAATCTATCCCAAAATTCAAGCAATTTTTTATCTTCGATAAGAAAATCAAGATGGTGCAGGTTTTGATCGATATGGGGTAGCAAATAAGAATTTAGAGGTGCAGATGGTTCTTGAGATTTAGTCATTTTAATCCAAAACTTAAAAATTTTTGAATTTGGGTCCCTGTGGTTTCAATTTTGTTGCTATTTTCATCCAAAATGAAAATCTGGTCATATTTTCCAGTTAATATCCAGATTCAAAAGGCTTGAGTTTTGAACTAAAGAGATCAAACCCCAGAGACCATTTTAGCGGTTGACTACTTATGGTCTTATGATTTTCCAAAGTGGATTTTTGAAACGTATGTTTTCTCTGGAATGGTAATAAGGGCGTGTTTGGCTAAGCTTTTCCAACCAACTTATTGGCTTATTGACTTATTAAAAGCCAATAAGCAATTTTTAGTGTTTGCAAATGGAAAAGTGCTTTTTAAAATGACTTTTTGATAGGAAGGAAAAAACGTTTTTGAAAAGTTAAGAGAATGTGACTTCTTGATCAGCTTATAGCTTTTCAAACAACAAATTACCAATATACCCCTTATTTTTTAACATCTCTTATGAAATAATGTCCCTTTTAGTCATTTTACATCAATAAGCTAAGTCAAACACTTTTTAAAAAACAACTTATTGACTTATTGGTTTTTTCCATCCCATAAGCTAATCCAAACACTTTTTTTAAAAACTCCTTTAAAAGTCCTTTTCCCAAAAGTCTTTTTCCCAAAAGTTCTTTTTGACTTAAATAAACTTAGTCAAACATGCCCTAAGTCTGGTCTTCCCGTTCACAAGTGTAGTTGGTATTTTACCATTCTCGGGTGACTTTGATCTCTGTAGACATCCGCTTTTAAGTTTTGTCACTCGTATGCAAAACCCTCTCTCTCTCTTCACTAAAACCCAACACGATGAAGATGATGATCTCTTCTTCTTCTTCTTTCCTCGCATCACGTCCTCTACTCCAAACCCTAACTCCTTTCCCCACCAACAAGCTCACACCTTTCGTCTACAACCACCCCCATCTTCAAATCAAAACAAACCCCTTTTCGATCAAGGCCCAAACCCTAGATTTCTCCGGAACATTCTTCGAAGGAGGCCTCGGAAACGAAGATGACTCCATCAACTCATCCATGGCTGCCGTTGAAGAACAACAGGAGCCCCAGTGCCCACCGGGTCTAAGACAGTATGAAACCATGGCTGTTTTACGACCCGATATGTCTGAAGACGAACGACTCTCTTTAACCCACAAGTACGAAGAGGTATTACACAATTCTCTATGCATTTCCTGTTGGTGATTAGACTCAGTTGAAACCGAAGTCATTAGTTAATCTATTTTATTAACCAACCGGTTTGGTTTATTCAGATAGTTTGTTGATTTTCGGTTCGGTTAATAACCAAAATCAAATTTGGGCTAAATTTTTGTTTGGCTACAAATATATGAAAATATGAGCTGTTCGGTTAACCATGGGAAAAAAACGATAATCGATTTTCAGTTAATTTTGGTTCGGTTTCGTTATTTTTCGGTTTATAGTTCCGTTATATATGAAATGGGCATATAAATACATGAAATGGAGGCATAATTGTCGATAGCTATTATAGAGGTCGTTATAGCACGCTATATAGCGATGCGATGTAGTGTAGTGTCACCTTTCATGTAGAGAAATAGCGAGAATAACGACACCTTATTTTTTTTAATATAGATAACAATTAAATATAGCTATAAAATAGCTAGATGTTAGGTTTTTGTTAAATATACATGTAAAATAGCATATATATACCAGTGTATTTTGATATAATATGTACATATAAAGAATTTTAAAATTCTTTTTCTTGTGTATCGCTATTTATAAAATAGCTGCCCGCTATTTATCGCTATTCGCTATGTAGCATATAGGTACCTTATCGCTATTCGCCATTAACAACTATGAATGGGGGTATAAAAAACTAGAAGTATATGAAAATATGAATGGCTCGGTTAGTTTCGGTAACCGAGGGTTAAAAAAACCGATAACCGATGTTCGGTCTTGTTCGGTTAATTCCGGTTTGGTTTCGTTGGTTTTCGGTCAATTCCGGTTCGGTTTTGTTGGTTTTTGGTTTGGTTTTGATTAATGGTTTAGTTATTACTCACTCCTATTTATTACCCTCAGTTTTGCAACCATTTGATGAATTTGTGTTGTTGTTACAGTTGCTTGTTGCTGGAGGTGGGATGTACGTTGAGGTGTTCAACAGGGGAGTTATTCCACTTGCATACAGCATCAAGAAGAAAAACAAAGCTGGCGAAACCAACACATACTTAGACGGTATTTATCTTTTGTTTACGTATTTCACGAAACCCGAATCGATTGAGGTGCTTGAGGCAACGTTAAAGATGGATGATGATGTGATTAGGTCTTCCACCTTCAAGGTTAGGAAAAGAAAGTATTAGTTCATGTAGAATAACTTAAGATCTAGGGAATGTTATCATGTTTTAGTGATCCTTGAATGTGTTAGAGTATGTAATACCCCTTGTTTCCTTGATGTTATTCGGTTATCATAGAGTTATACATCGTTTCAGAAGTATGTCGCCTGGGGATTTTCGTTACTAAACAGGGTACAAGACATAAGCGATTACGCGCTAAAGCTGTTTGCTAAAATGCCAAGGAGAACTCATAGCAACACACTTGGATTTGACGTCTTTGGAGGCATCATTCCTTTGATCGGCGAATAGGGGTGTGCATGGGTCGGTTTTGGCTCAAAACCATAACCATAACTGCAAAAACCTTGCCCCTTACCGTATCTTGGCGGCGCTGGAAAGCGGAGATGCTGGTGCTGGTGCAGGTGCCCTTGCCGTTGTGGGTTCAGGTTTTGGTGCTGGTCCTTGTGACAATAATGGTGCCGGTGCCGGTGCTCATGATGGTTGGTTATCTCTCACTAAAAAGGCAACCTGTGAATTCATTATAGTTGCATACTCTACAGATTTATATTGGTCATTTAAAACCACTTAAAAATAACATAAGTTATAACTTTTAACGAATTAAAAGTACTAAGCGTCACTATTATTTTGTGTAACAATGGTCTACATGAACGATCATAAAATAGAAGAATATTAATTAATATTGTTAACGCATAATATAAGGCCACTCGGGGCGTTCACTAGATTCTTCTAAAGGTGTCGGCGGGTTCGACTAGAACACCGTCACAACCATTTTGATCTAGTTAGATGGCGGATTGCACCATCTCTAGATGGGAGAAGGAAGAGAAAGACAACGTGGAATATTTGAAATTAATGCATTAGGAAGCGTTGGAGTTTGCTAGAACACCGTCACAAGCCATTTGATCTTGTGGGGGTTTCATGTGATATGATAGAGATGAAGTGTCACAATAGGATTGTTTAGTGGTGGGGTTCAGAAGGGTTGTTGGTCTTTAAACGCCTCATACCCCCTAGCATACATTTTACACACAATCCAACTAAGCAATAATTAAAATTTAGAAAACATAATAAAATAAAAAAGATATGATTTTTGAAAGGGGTAGGGTATGTATATTAAAAGTGTCCCTAAAAGGCATGAACTGAACATCAAAAATTATGTTTACACGAGGAAAGTTCTTGTACAAATAATCTTAACATACTAAACATACAAATTGAAGGAAAAGTCAAAAAGACAAGGTGACATTTTTGTAATTATCTATAACTATCAAAGTTACTCTACAAATGTATCTAAAAAACCTAAAAAAAACCTAACCCCCCTCCCTACCCAAGCTAAAAACTAAACCCCCAAAAAATCTAAAAAAAATAAAAAAAAAACACACAAAATAATTTTTTTAATATTTTTTTATAAAAAAATTGCTACTTTTAGTAGCAATTTTTTTTTAACAAAATGTAGCGATTTTTTATAAAAAAAATATTAAAAAAAATTGTGTTTTTTAGGTATTTTTGGTTGAGTTCACATTTGTATAGTAACTTTGATAGTTGGTGGTAATTACAAAAATGTCACCCTGTCTTTTTGACTTTTCCTTCAATTTGTATGTTTAGTATCTTAAGTTTATTTATATTTAATCTTTTGCCTACACATTATAACCTCTCTTCTCTCTTTCTTTTTTAAAATCTTGACACTTCTATTTATCTCTCTCCCATCTTTCACGTTTAAAATTACCTCTATGAACAAATGTATATACACCAACACCAAATGACATTTAGACAATAGATACAACTTTTATACCACATATAGTACAACCATTAAAAGAAAATACTTGACTACTTGAGTGTTGTTTTTATTTTAAAAATAATTTCAACAAATTACATGTTTTCTCATTGACATTATACCATTAGAAACCTTCTCACGACCAAAGTGATAGTCTAAAGCCACATGCTTCATACGAGTGTGATAAACAGGGTTAGCACAGAGATGGGTTGCACTCGTGTTGTCACAAAATAGTGTAGGTGGCTGGCTGGCTGAGATAAATGTCAAGTTCAGCTAACAAGTGTTGAACCCATGAGATTTCTGCGGTGGCATTGGCGAGAGCCTTATACTCGGCTTCAGTAGAGGAGCGAGACACCGATTTTGTCGCGTGGACTTCCATGATCTTATGTTGGACCCCAAGTAAAGTATGTAGGCAGTAGTGGAACGACCTCCGTCATGAATGCCTCCCCAATCAGAGTCAGAGAACGCAGTGAGATTTAGAGGTGAGCCACGGTGAAGGAAGAGACCATAGTGAATAGTACCTTTGAGCAACCAAAGGACACGTTTAAGGGATTGCCAGTGAGATTGTTTGGGCGAGTGCATGAACTGAGAGAGTTTGTTGACGGCGAAGGAGATATCAGGTCGGGTGAAGGCAAGATATTGTAGAGAGCCGATAAGCCAACGATACGGGGTTGGGTCGACCGATGAGGATGAATCATTCGGGTTGAGAGGATCAGAGGAGCTAAGGGGAGTGGGGACCTCCTTTGCGCCATCCATATGGACTTGGGAAAGACGGTCATGAATGTGGCGATGTTGAGATAGAAGTAAGCCAGTGGAAGTAGATATTACTTCTATTCCAAGAAAGTGATGAAGAGGGCCAAGGTCTTTGACCGAGAACCGACAACTAAGCATGGTAACAAAATGATAAAAAAATGCAGAATTTTTACCGGTTAGCACGATGTCGTCTACATATACCATGAAGTATGCTATAATATCATTATGGTGAAAGATAAATAGAGATGTATCAGTTTGAGACTTGCGAAATCCGGAACTTAAGAGAAAGTTGGTTAACTCCAAGTACCAAGTTCGGGGAGCTTGTTTTAACCCATACAAAGATTTTCGAAGCCGGCAAATGTGATTCGGAAATTGGGGATGGACAAAGCCGGGAGGTTGAACCATGAGGACTTCTTCTTGGAGAGTTCCATGAAGGAAGGCGACATTGACGTCGAGGTGTCGCATCGGCCAATTTTTTGATAAGGCGATCGATAGAATGGTTCGAATGGTGACCGGCTTTGTGACGGGACTGAATGTATCAAAGTAATCTTTCCCATATTGTTGATGTAAGCCCTTGGCGACTAGGCCAACCTTGTATTTGTCAATGGATCCATCCGCATTACGCTTGATGCGGAAGACCCATTTGCAACCAATTAGGGACAATCTCCCAAGTTTGGTTGTGGATGAGAGCATTGAATTCGGAATCCATTGCTTGTCGCCATTTTGTATCTTTGAGAGCTTGAGTGTGAGTGGTAGGTTCTAAGGTACTTGGAATAAGATGAAGGGTGGTGGTGTGGATTAATTGTAGGTTGAAGTATTTGGAATTTGGTTTTCATTTTCGAGTGGGAGAGGTAGGTAGCGGGTTGGTGGGTGCCGGTGAGGCGGGAGAGGTGGTATGCGACGAGTGTGAAAAGGAGGTGGGGTGAGGAGGTGGGACTCATTGTACCGTTGGGTGATGAGGATGTAGGAGATGCTACAGATGAGTGGGATGGATTAGGGGGTTGAGAATTAGGTGAAGGATTGAGGGTGTTGACATGAGAGGGTGAACTGGACGTTACATTTGGGTTGGGTTTAAAAAGAAAGGGTGTGGTTTGAGTAATAGTATGAGATGTAGGTGGTTGCATGGTAGGCGGTTGTGGAATTTTTTGCATAAATAGGTGGTTTAAACCACAAAAGAGTGTTATTAGGTGGTTAAACATTTTGTTTTCAGATTTAGGTAGGTTGTGGTTCCATACAGCGACTTTCATGAAGCAATTCTGCCAAATATCAGAGTTTCTGCAATAGCTGCAAAAGATGTTGAAGGTTGCTGTTTGATACAGCGACCTTCTGAAAGTCGCTGTTTTATCTTGCAATGTTATAGAAAGTCGCAGTTTCATAATACAAGGTTATTAAAAGTCGCAGAATCATAATACAAGCTTATTGAAGGTTGCTGTTTCATACTACAAGCTTATTGAAAGTCGCAGAATCATACTACAAGCTTAATAAAGATCGCAGAATGGTGTCACAAGCTTATTAAAGTCGCAGATTGATGGGTTCTGAAATTTGAAATGTTATGTTTTATAACCCAACTACACATAAGAGATGCCCAACAATTCGTGTGTTGTGAACAACATACTGTGTTTGTTAAAAAAATATAATGTTGAAATTTAAATTGTGTCTATATGATGTTCTTTATTAAAAATGTTCGTTGGTTGATATTTCTGCCGATAGGAAAATTTGATCAATGTATGATGATTCTCTTGGATCATTCGTCATGATGTTTTTCTCAGTTTTAATTTTCGTATATCAAGTGGGAAGATCTTGTGTGGAGGAGAAAGATTATTCTCATCTACCATCTCCTCCCGTAAGGTGTACAAAGATAATGAAATTTGCTGCTGTGGATGCGTCAACGTCTGCTATTGAGTCTTATGAAAGACCTAGCAGACGCTGAGGTATTTGTCATCTACCATCTCCTCCCGTAAATTATTCTGCAAGTTTTGGTGGGGGAATCAGCCCCATGCAGGACCTTCAGCATCCTTAACCTTCGACCTCTCATTTCCTTCGCATAAAAAGTTGCATCAGGAAGCTCGATATAAGAAGAAATGGGACGGGATTCACTGGATTTTACTTCTAATTGGAAGCCCGACAAACAGTCTTGCAATTAGAAATGATTTGTTAAAATAGTACGAAGTGAACATTGTATTTCTGCCTGTATGTAATTAAAATAGTACTACATTTATGTAATTTGCGAGTTTGATAGATCCTATCGTAATGTTGTAAACATTTTTAAATTTTGTGTTGTATCATGCCTTGTTGTAAACCTAATTTCAATGATGGTTCAAAAAAAAATTAGAACCACTTCAAACGAATAATAAAATCCGACTAACTGATTAGTTGAAACAAATAACCATTTCAATGTATTTAAAGTTGTTTTAAGAGAACTACCATTTTTACTTTTTTGAATATTTAAAAAATATAATTATATGTATATTCATCCAGTAGATGGTGGGCTCCACCAACTATCTTGTTACTCCAACACTATAAATACTAGTTGTATTAGGTTCTCAACCCACTACATGTAACACCCCAACCTGGAAAAGGCTGACGTGTCACTCATACAGATATCAAAACTAAAACCAATCCATAAAGTTTAAAACAAAAGATCCTAATTACATTTTCATTACATTACCGAAATAAAAATAAATCTTTATCTTCAATACACTCTTCACTTATTCCCCACGTTTCCCCAAATTACCTGTCAAACACATAAGACAAACACAAGAAAGAAACTACAGCTGAGCCAAAAAGTTGCTCAGTAACGGAGAAATCAACAGTAAAAGTAAGACAGACATGCGAACAGAAAAATATGAACGGTACTGACGTCAAACAAGTCTAGATTTTGGCACTGAAACAGATACTTATATAACTTGAATCCCAAAACTTATACTGAACAAATAACAGATACTGAACATAACCAGATGCATATAAACATATAAACATATCATAACAGAGACAAGACATACGTGACAATATATAACAATAAAACAAGTCACGTAATATAGAAGCACCCACGAGCCTAAACAGAGGCATGCATGGCTATAGTCCATGCGCCGAGATGGTGCATGTAGGCGTACACACATTATTCCATCTCAACAGGAGTCAGGAGTCAGGAGTCAGAGCTAAGATCGATCTATTCGCCTCTAGGGGCCATGTGCTACACAAGCACAAACTAGAAACGCCGTGAACTTTAGTTACGCACCGTCACGATGAGTGCCATGTCGTTGACGCCCCAACGACAAGTCAGAAGCGCTCGGGTGACAGAGTACAAAGCCGTATCAGAAATAGAATATATTTTGACATAAGTTTAGAGGGAACATGCAATAATGAGCACAAAGTCTAAGGTTTATTGCATGCTACAATAAGTACTAGTCTTATAACAATACGAAACAAAGACAAGTAGCGAAAACATCCGTACTACAAAGTAACGGACTTGGATAAAATACTATAATGAAAAGATAACAGAATCCATACCTGAACGAGTGTCTAGAACTTCTAAAGTCTCAAGTTAAAGGTCCATCGACGTGCTCAACGCAATCTACAACGGGTAGTTTAAACTCTAATTTAAAACTATCAGACAACAATACAACTATTCGTTTTCTAAAATACCCGACCCATTATTTATTAAGTTGGCTGTTAACTTTTTTTTTTTACTAATATAATTGTTGTTATTATATCTATTGCTTTAAGAAATATTTGTGGATGACAAAGGCTCCATGGTTTTATGTAAGTATACAGATCACTTAAATCTTTTTAAAGAAACAATAATTGATTTGCAATATTCCTTCAAAAGTTAACTTAGTTCATTTGATGCTTTCTAGCTAAAAATACCTAGTAGTGACTTTAGAAAAATGCTCGGTAGTCATTATAAGGAAAACATCAGAGTTCTGACTCATTTACTAACCTTTATATGATCAAGAACTAATAATTAAACCATACTAGTTAACCCAATTATTGAACTTGTTGGGTTCTGAGAGTTTTGTAAAGTATCAGTTTTGGTTTCAACAAAACTTACGATAACACAGTTTGTAACCAAAAACATTTACTAAAGTTTCCAACCACAAACTATCTCTAGATATTCTTGTACAAGTATAGCAAATTTACCACCAGCTAGTATGGTTACCGGCTTATCGGAAGAGATCGAACCAGAACGGGACAATCCTAGATGAAAACGGTGGCCGCTAGGTGGTGGTGCTACGGTCACAACGGAATGCGAAGAATGGTACGGTGTTGGTCACGGTGGCGAACGGCTCTTGGCGGTAAGGTTGTGCGGCTACCGGTGGTTGTGCGGAGGCTGTCAAAGTCGTCGAAACGCAACTTGTTGCAGATCGGAGGCTACGGAGTTTACGGTGACGAACGTACATGCGACGGTCGTGGCTAATGAAATTGAGGTTTCGTGATCGTGGGCAAAGAAAGAATCTAAATTGATATAAACTGTTGAGATCGAAGAGTCATCCCAACATATCGGTGGGTTAGTTTGAATGTGATAGTGTTTCAAATCTAAAAGAAAAAGGTAGCCAAAGAGATAAGGAACGGATTGCCGCAATGTGATGAATTTCAAAACATGCTTACTTATAATTAAATGTATATTTTATTTTCCTTCATTTCTTTTTTTTTCCATTCACGTAACACACATGCATATGTAAACATAAAGATTTTTTTTTCTTTTTTTTTATTATTGTTATTTCTATTATTAATGAATTTTATATAGGTATGAATATTACACTACACAACCCACTCATCCTTAACATTTCTTAACAAACGAAATCCAGCTTACACAACCCACTCATCCTTAACATTTCTTAACATTTCACTTTCTTAGTTAATGGATTCTTTTCGGCCATACCTCGTAAGACTATATTGGGGCGGTGTGTTTTCCTTTGTTAACGGGGTTGTTCAGTTTGACCAATCCATGCTAACAACCTCTTTCTTTATGCGACGTAAATCGTCGTATGACGAATTGGTAGATTCAATCTGTAATCATGTTCAACTTCAGAAAGAATCGGTGCGCCTTTCATTGTTACTAGGGTACACGTTTCAGGGCATATCTCAGACAACAAAAATCTTCAACGATGATGGTATTGCAACAATGAACTATTTAGCCGAAGTATCGGAAACCAACTTCATTGCCGAGATCTATGTTCAATGGGAGGCAGTCAATCCTGTCCAACACATGAGTTTCACAAACCTTCTGCATGACATTACACAAGGTAATGTTGTTGACACCCAAGATTCTGATGAAGATGACGAGGGATACGGGCAAACAACTCAAGAACACCACTTGATGCCTCCTGTTGATAACATAGTAGGTCCGTCCTCCCAGTTTCTGGTGGGTGACAACAATAATGACGGTTTTGATGATTCGGAAAGTTGCAGCACCGAAGAAAGTTCTGAAAGTGAAGAGGCACCACCATCCGACGATGGTACTTCTGACGACGAGGCTGCAGTCAACCAACACACTGAGTTGACCCTGGCTCAGTCGAGGCCTATCATTCCAGCGACACATGACGACCCAGGCGAGGAACTTAGGGATTACATGTGTCTGGATTATGAAGATAATCCATGGACGTATGGAATCCAAAAGTAAAACAGATACGTCTCGGCATGTATTTCAAGTCAAAACAGGAGGTGGACCTTGCTATCCGAGAATGGAACATTCGCCGTGGAAGGGAAATTTTTTTGATGGATAGCAAACCAACTTTATACAAGGTTAAATGCTACACGAGAAACAAAAATTTTAAAAACCCTTTCCCTCATGCTCCTTTGTGTGAATGGCGTGCAACGGCATCAAAACAGAAACACCAACACCTTTGGCAAATTACCAACTGGGCGCCTGCCCACAGTTGTTATTCCACGGTGGTACGCAACAACAACAGGTGCCTTAGATCTAAGGATATCGCTGCACACATCCTGCCACAAATTCGTACAGACATTGCGTTGAAGGTGAAACACATCAGGACGCATATAAAGCAAGCGATGTCTGTCGATGTTACGTATACGAAGGCGTGGCGTGGACGAAGAAAGGCAATTGAGAGGATATATGGAACCTGGGAAAGCAACTTTCAGGAGCTGCCAAAGTACGTGTTACGGCTTCAGTCTCGAAACCCTGGTACGGTGGTTTCATGGTTTGATCATCCGCACTCGGCTCCAGGACATCCAACATTCAAATATGTTTTTTGGGCATTTGGTCCTTCAGTTCGCGTGTTTCATCTTTGCCAGCCTGTTATCTCTGTGGACGGCACACACTTGAAAGGAGGGTACCGTGGTAAGTTGTTGGTTGCGGTAACCAAAAACGCCAACAACTACATAATGCCAGTGGCGTACGCTCTAGTTGACGAAGAGACGGTTCATAGTTGGTGTTGGTTTTTCCAAAATTTGAGAGAATACGTCACCAAAGACTGTAACAGTAGAATTTGTGTTCTATCAGACCGTCATGCCGGGATAATTAATGCGATGGAGAACCTTCTGGGTTGGAGGGAACCAAACGCCTACCACCGTTATTGTCTTCGGCATGTCAGAAGCAATTTTAGTGGTAGGTTCAAGACCAAATCTCTTAGGAAGCTGTGTTGGATGATTGGGAGCACAAGTCAACGAAGAAAGTATCTTTGGGCTGTGAGGGAAATGCAGCTGTTAAATCGGGGTGCTTGGAACTACCTGAACGACATCCACAAAAGCAAGTGGACTATTGTTCATGACCGCGGAAACCGTCGTTGGGGTAACCTTACGACGAACATATCTGAGTCTATGAATAATGTCTTACGGGAAGCAAGACTCCTGCCAGTAAAAGCCTTGATTCATTATACGTTCACCAAGGACGTATCAGAGTATGCACGCCACGCGCAGATGGCCCAAAGCTGCAATACCCCTCTACCCCCTCGAATTTGGTCCAGGTTTAACAGTTGCATTCCGTAGCCATGCAACATGAAGTGTCCGTCTACGATGTCAGAGAAGGTCGTTACGCGGTGGTTTCAAGGGAAGAAACCAATGATGACGGTGGAAACGAGTACACTGTTGAATATAGACGCCACTGGTGCTCATGCGGGAAATGCAAATGCTTAGATTCCCTTGTTCCCATGCTATCTCCGTTTGCGCTTGGAGGGGTGAGCAACCACATGACGTTACCCACTCCATATTCCACACCACCACCTATCAGGAACAGTATAGCGGTCATTTTTTCACCATGGGACACAAAGATGAGTGGGAAGAAGCGGACTGGACAATTCAAGGGGACCCTTCGAGGGTCACAACACATCGAGGCAGGGTTCGTTCAAGAAGAATTCAAAACGAGATGGATGTTAACTACCACGATGAACCCCAGGCACGTCGATGCAGCAGATGCGGAGAAACCGGGCACAACAGGAAGACCTGTGGCCGACGTTAAGTTAGTATCTTTTTGTGGTTTTAATGTTAACTGTTAGGTGTATCCTCCTATGTTTTGTGTTTGGTATTTCTGTTTGAATTCTCAATTGGTGTAATTTAACAATTAAGACATGTGTTCCAAAATTCACTAAGAATCATTAAACACAACAACACAAATATTATTGAATTGAAAATACATAAGACAGCAGCTAAGGTAGAATATGGTGGGGTTCAAAAAGATGAATCAGAATCGCTATCGTAAGTCTGATACTAATCCCATGGATCATCACTAACCACTGCGTCATCTGATAACGCGTTTGAGTCTCGATCGCTGTCGGATGGCTCAGTATGCCTGGAGTAGTAGTGGTTTCCATCCCTGCATAGTGATGCCAATATGGCTGCCCCCCTTTCTACAACTGAGATGTACGGGCTGCTAGGGTTTTGTGGTGCTGCCATGAAGGATGTTTGATTTTGATTTTGCTGACTATGATGATCTGGACAGTAACGACGTTGTTCTAGTGTTGAAGGTCTGGGAGGGGCATGCAGGTGTTCAGTGGAGGGGAGCACACTGTTAGGGTTTCGTTGTCGAGCAATATGGTTACGGTTGGTTTGGGGTTCAAGAAAGTTACGGTTGGGTTGTGGTTGAACAGAGTTAACGTTGGGTTGTGGTTGAACAGTGTTACGGTTCGGTTGTGGCTGAACAGAGTTACGGTTCGGTTGTCGTTCAAATTTGCAGGGTTTGGCTCCCCTTCATGTATATGCAAATGAAAATGAATGTGTAATTCGTTATCACCATCTGCCATCCGAATAACTAGTGGGGTGTGGTAAAGATGTGAAGACATATTTGGGTGATAGGTGGTATTTATAGACAGGAGAAGTATAGGGGTGGGTAGTTATTATACTACTAGTAAAATAACCTACTGATACAATAAAGTATAATAACCTTCTTCCACTAAAGAGATAGAAAACGACAAAAAACTTTCAAGTAAACACCACTACAACAAACATCATGATAGAAAAGGAGCAACCCTATTTCCAATGGCAGTCACCTCTAGATGATAGTTCCGAGTCTGACTCTTCTCCAGAATATGGGTTGTGCCAAACACAGGACCAATCTTCTTCTTCTTCCTCATAGTTCCAAGCTTCCTTCAGGACTTCTGGGTCGTAATCCTCTTCCAGGTTAGGGTTGAAATCAAATTATTGATTGTCATAGGTCCAAACTTTTTTAACAACGGGGATTTCTTCAACCTGTTTATTTCTTCCACGAACGTCCTTCTGTTTCGCCAGTTGATGATTCACAACTGCACCGGAAGACGATCCTCCTTCCTCGACAGGTTCCAATTTTGTTGATTTCTTTCCTTCCTCCAGAACCGTAACCTTTGGGGGTAGTTCCCATTCCAAAATAGCTTTCATGTCTTCTTTAGTCAACCATATGTTTTGAAAGTGGGAGAAAGGAGGTAACCGTTTCTTACCATTGCGCTTATCCATTACTACGAAATGGTATTGCAAAGAAGAGTGATGAGGTGGTACCAATGGAGGGCCTTTTATAGATGAAACAGCGACCTAATATAACATCTCTGAATGAAACAGCGACCTAGTATAACATCTCTGAATGAAACAGCGACCTAGTATAACATCTCTGAATGAAACAGCGACCTAGTATAACATCTCTGAATGAAACAGCGACCTAGTATAACATCTCTGAATGAAACAGCGACCTAGTATAACATCTCTGAATGAAACAGCGACCTAGTATAACATCTCTTAATGAAACAGCGACCTAGTATAACATCTCTGAATGAAACAGCGACCTAGTATAACATCTATGGATAAATAGTCACTCATACCCCCATCTCGAATTGCACCAACGACACACAACAAATGGGGGACCCGGAAGACTCGTTATTGGAGCTGGAGGAAGTCCCTGATACCCCCCCTGAAAAGATCCCCAGAAAGACACGCTGGTATTATTACCCAACAGAAGAGTCTAGATCGTGGTCAAAAAATGTAATGGCGTTCTATCATAACGGAGATTCTTCTTTCTGTTATAGCGGATTCCTTGGAAGGAGACAACTCGGGTCCGAGTTTTGGGGTGCCCTACTTGGATACGAGAACTACGGTTACTTGTCGCCACTGGTAAGGAGTATAAATTATTAAAACCCTCCGAAAATTTAGTTTTATTCTTATGTTATAAAACTTTCACCGTTGTAGCATGTGTGTGGGTGTGTGACGAGAATGATGAGGTTCAGATCGATTTTAATAAAAAAAATCCAAAAGACCAGAACAACTGTTTCCATGGACGATTCTCCCACCTCAATTTCTCGACCTTTTGGAAAAGAATCCTAACCATCGTGCGTTACCTTTTGCTATTGGATTAAAGGAACATTACCCTCCATTTTGGGACATCGATACGGTAACACTTACATCCCCCACTGTATATTTTAAACCAAATACGTTTAACTTATTTATTTTTGTCTCAGGTTTATATTCCAATCTGTGTTGACCTTCAAGACTGGTTCATGGTTCGTGTTGATATGCGAACACTTCACCTTACTTTGTATTTTACTGGGACGTGTACTTCAAGTGTTTCTGATGGGTCAAGCTTGATTCAAGTTAGGGTATACCCAACCCTAATAAAATTTGAATCGTTATTCAAAACATTTTTGGAACAAATTGCATACTGGGAACATTCTGGACGCCCACACGTGGAAAACACAATGGTGACACATACTGAAGTTTGCCAACATCAAAAGGAAAACCCAGGACCAGATTCAGGGGTGTTAGTTTGTATGTTGTTAAGTAAACTGGTTAATGACGAGGACGTCGGGATTGGGGGAGATCTTGTCGAGGCTTGCGCGAAATACAGACGAGAGATGGTGGATGAGTTTTATGCAGCTCGTTTTTCACCCCCAAAACGAAAGGAAACGACCTCTGGCGAGACAACGCCAATGCCCCAAGTCCTTATTCACCCTTACATGTAATAAAACGTGTAATGTTTATCGTACTTGTATTAAATTATTAAATATCAATTTCCACTTTTTTTGTCAAACAGCCAAAAATGCCTTTTTGGCCGTTTTGCCCCCCCCCAAAAAAACGAGAGGAAACGACCTCTGGCGAGACAACGCCAATGCCCCAAGTCCTTATTCACCCTAGCATACGACACGAAGAAACCCGGTGATGGCGAACTGCGACAAACCGGTGAGATAACAGACCCAGAAAACGCAAGGTTGGCCCTTTTTGTCAAACAGCCAAAAATGCCTTTTTGGCCGTTTTGCCCCCCCCCCCCCCCAAAACGAGAGGAAACGACCTCTGGCGAGACAACGCCAATGCCCCAAGTCCTTATTCACCCTAGCATACGACACGAAGAAACCCGGTGATGGCGAACTGCGACAAACCGGTGAGATAACAGACCCAGAAAACGCAAGGTTGGCCCTTTTTGTCAAACAGCCAAAAATGCCTTTTTGGCCGTTTTGCCCCCCCCCCCCCCAAAACGAGAGGAAACGACCTCTGGCGAGACAACGCCAATGCCCAAGTCCTTATTCACCCTAGCATACGACACGAAGAAACCCGATGATGGCGAACTGCGACGCACCGGTGAGATAACAGACCCAGAAAACGCAAGGTTGGCTCTTTTTGACAAAAAGCAAAAAATGTCGGAATATGAGGAAACATTAAATTTTTATTATAAAGAAAGTACGAAAGCACAATTCATAAACAAAAACAACATTCATCCTACATACAACGCCATCTATAAAGCTCGTTAGCCATGTGGCGACGGTAGTTGATACAACTCTCTTCTACGTCAGTTTCATCAATGAGCGACTTGCCTCTTACAAGGTTCTCCATCATCATACAGACAAGCACCCCTGAATTAGCAATGTTACCATTGTCCTGAGGCACACCATCTTGAACAAAACCAAATGAAACTTTTTTCTTTGTGCAGTATCTCGAGTTTCGCCAATAGTGGATTTGGTCAAGAAAATGCTTGAAGAAAATTGGAAAAATGTCCATTACGTGTTCAACCAGCCGTCTTTTTTCATTTCCCCATCTTTTATCAGTCCAATATTGTGTTATTTCCAAGTTAAACATATCAACACGGAATAGTAACCAGTCCTCCTGCTTAATCCATATCGGAATATACAACTAATCAACCTCCCAAAATGGAGGGTACGGTTCCTTCTTTCCCGCCATGTCTACCGCTCTTAAACAATCCTTCGTATAACACACGTCTTCATAAAATTGCGGAGGTAAAACCGTCCAACGCAATTTCCTTGACGGGTCTTTTAAAAGTTTAGATTGTCGAAGCCGCATCAGCCTTAACGTCCACGCTTGAACATGCTGCCATAAAAGAAATTATATCTAATCAGTGATTTGTATAATCAAAATTAATACTGATAGGATTGGGTTTACAATGTCATTTAGGCATGCACTAGATTCGTAGCCTAGTAGGCTACCCCAAAAGCTTCTAGGTAGCTGTATTTCCCCTAAAAAGCGAGAATAACAAAAAGGGGAATCCCCGTTTAGGTAAAACTCAACAGCATCCCTTGACCAATTTTCGGAATTTTCGGTTGGAAATGCAAAAAAATTTCTTTCTGGAGGGCTGCCACCAGGTTTACTCGACTGAGCGGACGACCCAGGGTTATTTAGGACGACCTGGGTCGGCTTTGGAAAAGACGAAGTGCTAGAACGACCGGTAGGACGTCTTAACTTGTTTAGAATCGAAAATGACTTTCTCAGGACAACATGCGAATTGTTTTGCTCATCAGCTACTTGATTGTCACCTTGGTTAGCCATAAAGGTGGTTGTGGTTTTTGTGGACTTCTCATTCCCCATGGTAGGGGTATTTATAGTGGGTGGAAATTGAATTAAAAATACTTTTTCTTTTTAAGAAAAATGCTTATTAGTTAAAAATTGTGAAATGTCCTTTATACCCTTAATGATAAACAAATATAAATACCTCATGATTGTGGTGGTTTATGTGTATTTTTAGTATCAGTTTACTTTGAACAATAAAATAATAATAAGTTATATTGCACAAATAACAACAACAAAAAAACACAATATATTTATTTCACAATGTATTACACAATATATTTATTTCACAATGTATTACACTCTATGGGTCATTCGGTGGTGGAAACAGGTTCAAGTCGAGACGCCAGTCTAAGGGGTTTGGTTCAACATTTGCATAACGATTCCGGTGATCTTCGTTACTTTGGTTTGGGGCCCAGTACTGATAGTCTGTTTGGGTCTCCGGCATAAAGGTTATCATCTGTGACGCGGGGGTAACAAACCCTGCCAGACTTGTGTTGGGGTCCATCATATGTGACGAGGGGCTAAAAAACCCCGCCTGACTTATGTTTGGGTCTACAAACTGATTGTTGCTACCCATATCATTCTGTTGGGGGCCTAATAAGTCACCGACGTCAAAACCCTCGGAGCATGCCGTAGCCAACACTGACTGCCATGATCCACCCATATCAGTATTATCATTGTTTGGCACTATATTAGCATCCGCAAACATAGTGCCAACGTTATGTGACCCACCAAAGTTTCCCGCAAAATTTTCATCTTCGTTACCGCCGGATCCTGATCCTCCCCCTGTTTCGAAGTTTGGGCCCCAATTTGATGTCCCGGCCTCTTGAACGTTTCTACCACCACGACCACGACGTCGGGGCCTCCCTAACCTCTGTGTACGAGGATATGAAACAAGGTCCACCGGCTCCTGTGACAGATGAGTCGGATATTGTGTGTATTGTGGAACATTAGACATCTCAAGGGCCCGATACGCCGCACCATGAATAACGTCCACATCTTCAGATCGGTGAATTAGACCCATCGTCTCCGACTGCAAAAAAAAAATTAATAATAAATTTTTTTACTAACAATAATAAAGGTAACTTTCAATAATTTTAAACTTGTATATACCATCATTTGGGCCCTTGCTCCTTCGTCTTGAAAACCGCTCGTAGGGCCAGCTGGCAACTGTGGGTTAGACACATATAACACGGTATGTTCCATGTACCACGGCATGTAATCATTGGCAACGGAAAGAGATGTGATGAGTTCCCCGGTGACCAAGTTTTGATGACGTGCCTCCCACTGACAAACATACGCTGCGTGACGACTTAACCAGTTCCAGCCGGTTTTCCCGCTCCGGTTCATGGAATGAAGCATGGCATGGTCATTATTATCTATGGAAATTGGGTTAGGTATATACTGGAACATGCCAAACTGTCTCATCACTCGTTGAGGATAGTGATGCTCCACAACCGAGAAGTATAGCAGAGGGCAACAACTCCACCAAATTCCCATCCCACTCCGACATATATCGGGCAGTCTACCCACAATGTCGTCGTATGGTCTCCAATTAAACTGAAACAAAAAAAATCAATCTTTAGAAACGTGTTCAAACATACTTATATTTTATATGTCAACAACTAACAAACATACCGTTGCCTCGGTCATAAATTGCAGCTGAGATCTATATATTCTGAGGCAATGTGTGGAAACATCTGTACACGTTAAGCTTCCCTTCCACCTAAAAAGATAAATAAAAAAATAACATAGTGTTATATAGATACAAAATAATAAATTTAATTTATTCCAATTCACACTACCGAGCAGCTAACGGGGCATTGTACTGGAACCGGGCAACAGCAGGAGCAAAACAACGAAACCTCTCCCAAGCCCACACTTGTAGAAGCGCAACTGGGCCAGTAATGGCTATAGCATTAGGTGCTGCACCGTTACAAAGGTTTCTGTAAAGGTGAGCTAACACAACACTGCCCCAACTATATCCCTAACATGCGGGCAAGTCTACGAGAAATTCTAAAAATTTGACATCAATCAGGTGGTTTGCATTATCAGGTAAGATTGTGCACCCTATCAAATAAAATATTATTTGACGTGCACGAAAAATGCAATCTTGATCTGATGCTTCGTTTTCAGAAAAATTGGATGACGTTATTTGTTGTAAAACTCAGGAGGACTTAACCCTTTTGCCCTTCACATCAGCTTCCTCAGGGGTAAACCCCAACACCTCTTGACACTTGTCTCGTACAGTATACATCGACATACCAGTGTCAGCCCCAGAAATAGGCAACCCATCTATTGGTAGCCCCCACAACACGTTGACATCCTGTAATGTCACAGTCGTTTCTCCAAAAGGAAGGTGAAACGTGTGAGTTTCTGGCCTCCATCTCTCAACCAACGCAGTTATTAAGGCGTGGTCTACATACTTGTACCCAATTTGCAGTATCCCGCTGAATCCTGCTGCATGTATTAAACCTTCTACCCTTCCACCAACCGGATTTTCTTTCATATGCTGCCAGAACGTTCGATCTGATCGTCTAATATTTATTGGCTCATCATACGCTGTTGGATTTTTGAATACCTCAAACGCACGGTGATTCTTGTCCAAGAACAACACCGATGCATTAAGAGGACCAGGATGACATTCAAAATTCATCTTCGGCTGATAAAAGGTGACTGAATATTTATCGGTAATGAAAGGATTGAAGCTTCGTTTGATATTGAAAATGTATCTCCAGTGCTTTGCTTTATGTTCATATGTAAAGACTTCATTCTGTGCATCATTTTTCGAATTCATATTGAAAGACAGTAACAGCGACTTTCAGAAGGTCGTTGTATCAAACAGCAATCTTCAACATCTTTTGCAGCTTTTGCAGAATTTGGCAGATTTTGCAGAACACTTCATTGAAGGTCGCTATATCAAGTTGCAACTTACCTAAAAGTGTAAACAATATGCATGAGCACCTAATGCCACTCTTTTGTGGTTCAAAACACCTATTATTGCAAAAAATTCGCGGTTGTGAGTGCATGGCAATATTGGGAGTGAACGTAGTGAAACACCACCGGTTGTTTTTTAAATTGGAACCGTTGTCAGCCAATGCCTAATAATTAAGATTATTAAAATCAATTATTCCTATTATTTATGTCTCTAGTTAACTTATTAAATTTTCTTATGAATTTTGCGTAAATAACAGTAAACACAAGCCTATCTTCTTTCGGCCGAGCACGACAAACAATTATATTCATTAAATAAGATATTCATAGACTTATGAAGCATCATCTATTTCTTAAACTAATTTATGATTTTTGTCGGTTTTTTAAAGTTGCTCGTTGTTGGAGGTAGGATGTGCATTGAGGTATACAACTTGTATACAACATAAAAAAACACAAAGGTGGAGAAAATAACACATACTTAGACGGTATTTTATCTCTTATTTACATATTTCACAAAACCGGTCCGAATCAATAGAGGTGCTCGAGACAATATTAAAGATGGATGATGATGTCATTAGGTTAATTACCTTCAAAATCAAGAGAAGAAAGTATTACCAAACAGGGGTGGAACCAGAGGGGGGTCAAGAGGGTCCGTTGACCCTCCGGTCACTGGAACTTTTTGAATTTTTATTTATAAATTTTGAGTTTTTGAAGAACAAACTTAGAGATGGACCCCCTAATTTGAACCAGTATAGAATATAAGCTTATGATGACTCCCTAACTAAATTGTTCTGGTTCCGCCACTATTACCAAATGTAGAGTAAGATACGGAGATAGGAAACAGGACGGATTATGATGTAATAAGGTTGCAAAACTCAATGAATGAGCTAGAATATATAAAACAACATTGGCAATGCCATTCCAAATTCACACACCCCTTAATTCCTTGACACTATGCAATTATCACATAGTTATACATCATTTTACCAACATGTTGCTTATGGCTTTTTATTACTAATTAAATTGGGTACAATAAATAAGCGCATAAATTGTTTGCTAAAATGATGAGGAGAACCCAAAGCAAATAACCAAAGCAAGACATATAGATTTTAAGGTAGTCTTTGAAGGCATCTTTCCTTTATCACTCCTTAAAACCATGCCCTCATATACCGGCCAACTATATATGACACCAAGCCCTGCTATGAACAACTGCACAAACATATCTTCAAACTTCTCACCATTTGTCAACACTCTCTTAATTCCGACAAGAAAGGCGAATAAATTGACCACGGTTGTTGTACTAACCATTAATAACAATGGTGATTCTACTCCAAATTCAAAAATTCCTTTCTCATAACGCTTGGTTAGCTCATTGTCCGATACCTTGCTCGTCACGTTAAATTCACATGTTGACATGCCAATGGATGTGAGAAACCAATCTAATATAGAAAATGCGTAACTCGAGCACCCCAATATCAACCACATTCTTCTGGAATTCCACCATTTTTTGAACACTGAACCTGCCAACACGTGATCAAGAAAATCTTTCGCGTGTGATCCAAGGAAAAGAAATGCGTATAGAGAAAACCAAGGGTCGGAAACCTGTACCAAAAAAATCATTTTATATATAGTTTGTCAATTTTTATACATAGCCATCTTTTGTATAACACTTAAAACATTAATTGCATGTTACTAAGTGGTTCTCACATTTTATTAATTAAAATTAATTTTATATATAGTTTGTCAATTTTTATACATGTATAACATTTAAACACTAACTAGCTTTGTTGACGTCGCGCGTTGGGGCGAAACGAAGCAAATGACACTGTAAAACAAACGTTATTTGAAATTGAAGTATGTTGTTTGGAAAGACAAATCGTCACAATCGGTTTTGTTTATCAAACATACCGCTTTACGACACCAAATAAATACTCTATTTTGAATACAATTTCATTTTAACAAAACTTATACCGGAATGTAGTGGGAAATAATTAAACACAACTCTTACCTAAATTTTTAGAAAAAAAAAATAACAAACGTAAATTATTAGAGAAATTTAAATTAATTGATAATGGAAATATGATTACAAAAGTTAAATAATAATTTAAAAATATGTTAAACTTAAAAGTGAATATACTATTATAATATTAAATAATAGAATATTAAAAAACTATATATTGTTATAAAAATAAAGTTACTATTCATGAGCCTTCGAAATCAATATATATATAATATAATATCATGTTACTAAGCGGTTCTCACATTTTACTAATTAAAATTGGTTATGTATTGAACATTCGTGTATACTTGTATGTGTGGACTCACCTTTGGAAATATTGGTAAAGAATTTATGAGCGCTAGCTGGGGCAAAAAGGCGTAGATGATGACCGGAAAAGACCATAAAGCACGAAAGTAAAAGTGCGAATAACACATAGCTTGGAGAGGGTTTAAAAACCTAATTCCATATGTCATCGGACTAAACTTGGAAAATCCTACTTGTAACATGCCCATGTACCATCTATTCGATTGACTTAGTGCGTCGTTAAGGGTTGTTGCCACTTTGCCTAGAAATGCAGCTCTAGTTGGAGTACAGGCGACCGAACTCCAACCTAAGCATTGCAAATGATAACCCGTGTAGATATCCTCAACCAAAACACCATACCGAAATCCAATCTGCAAGTAGCATACATTAACAAGTTAAAAAATAATCGTAACACATTTTCAAGAACAAGTCATAGGTGTACGTGTATGTACCTCTGAACCCCATTTAGTATTGTCCTCGTAACTACAACTTGTGACACGGTGCGCTAATGCCATAGTATCTCCATCTTTATCTTGCTCATTCCATAGCCCGTATGGTTTCATAGGGTACTCGATGAGAGCTCGTCTTCTAAAGAAGCCACCGGTGCCCATGAAAAATACGCCACTCAAACCATCCATCCCTAAAGTGCAATTTCGTATCTCGGCCACATGTTGACCAGCATAAATGTCGTTTTGATTGAGGTTGTGAAAGCGTTGAGGAAATTGAACGAATGCAAGCTTTGGATCACTATTAGAGTCCATGAAATGACATAACGCACGGCTTGGTGTTTTTGGATCATTGGAAAACATGTCACAATCCAAGGTAAGGAATATAGGTGCATTGGTCATGATTGTTGATGCTCGAATCTATATATAAAAATGGTAAATCAGCGAATTAAAACTCCATTAAAAAACTAAAGAATCAAGATTGTACTGTAAAAATTAACGAGTTTTGTACTTAATGTTTTAAAATTCTGAATGTGTGATAACAGTATTGGTCCTACTCCAATCACTGGGATTAGTTGACTAAACTGAAGAATCAGATGATGTCACAACTAGTTTCAAAACTTGTATTAACTTGAAAATTTAATAACATTATGTTGTTTCATTGATTATTTTTAAAAACTAAAAAAATAAAACGTGAATAAATATTTTTTTTTAAGAATAAGGGAGATTATAGGAATTTAAGAAAAAAAAAACTTAAATAAATAATATTTTTTTAAGAATAACGGTGATTAGAGGAATGTAAACAGTATCTAATTTTAATACTCAGAAATATAACATAGAATACATTCTTAGGAGTAATTACAAGTTTTGTCTTTTATCTATATACTTTTTTTCAGACGGTGTCATTTGATACAAAAATTGACAAGTTTTGTACTTAATATTTCAAAATCAAGCAGGATATGTCCTTTAAGAGCCTAACCAGCTAAATTTTTCTGTTAATTACACAAGAGTAATTTGGTTTTTCTACTCACTCATTATTTAAAGTATTTAAATAAATAAAACATATGTATATGAGTGTGTAAAACACACACTACAGAGATTTATATCTCTCCTCCCCCTCTCTCTCCACCCACTCCCACCTCCCACCTTCCACCACCAACACCCAACCAGCGCCGCAACCAGTGACGGATCTAAGATTCCGACCAAGCGGGAACGTTTTATAAATAGGCGTTAACGAAATCGAAAAAACGTCAAATTTTTCCAAAATTTACACTAAAAACGTCAAAAATTTTCCGACCAAGCGGTAGCGGAGGCTACCCCTTGGTCCTCTATAGATCTGCCCCTGGCCGCAACCTCCCACTACCAACACCCAACCAGCATCGCAACCACTGCCCAGATCCGAGCCACCTTTAGTCGCCACATCCCACTTCGCACCACCACCGCCTCCATTGCTCAGATATGAGGACCTGAGTTTCGTTTCGGCTAGGCATTTTGGTCCACTCCACTACTCTGATCTGAGCCTCTGTTCTGGGTGATGAACTTTGATGATCCTGGTGATGTTTGAACTTTGATGATTGGAGGTGTAGTGTGTGAACGATGGGGGAACTGTTGCGGTAGTGATTTGGGTTGTGGTGGGTGTAGTGGGGTTAGGGTGGTCGATAGGGCGGGGTTGGTGGTGGCGGTGAAGGCTGGGGTCAGTGGGGTGAATGATGGCGGTGAAGGTTGTGGGGTGGTGGTCCATGGTGGTGGTGGTGGGTGAAGTCTGTGAGAGAGAGAGAGAGAGAAAGAGAGAGAGAGAGAGTTGTAGATAGGTGGTCGATAGGTGGGTAAAAAGACTAAAATACCCCTGAGTGACCAGATTTAACAGAAAAATTTAACTGGATTAGACTCAAAGAACATACCGTACAAGATGTTGAAACATTAAGTACTTAACTCGTCAATTTTTACGTCAAATGAAGGACAAAACTTGTAATTTATTCTTTTCTTAAAAAGGTTTTAATTTTAAATCTTATAAACACAAAAGTTCAAACCTTTTTGTAACCGGTCCAACCAATAAACTTTTTCATTGTGCTTATATCCGGTTATAAAACACTTAGGTATAATTATATATGCATCTTAGAGTAAACGTCGCAGGTTTAAACATAGGCAAAAGAACTAGTTTATATTTATTACGTAAAATAGAGTATAAGTAACATTTTTTATTAAAAAGAAATAACTAGATAGTTAACATACCAAAGCATTAAGGGCACCCGCTTTAAAATTGTGCGGGATGGCTTTATTCTTTTCTCGTGCTAAATAGATGAGATTGGGCATACAGTGACCGGTAACATCTTTATCTTCATCACCTTTAAGTAGAACCTGTTTGTAAGTGTAAAAAACGTTTAATTTCAATAAATCACTAAAAAATCCTATTTTTATTTCAACCCAAAATATCTATGATATATTGATTGCAAACCTCTATGACCGTAGGATGTTGTTGACGTGTAAACCCAGCGGTCCATTTTCTTAAAGCTTTGATCGTACGGGCATCCTTTATTTGGTCAATATTAATGCTTCCTTGGTCCATTACATATTGAATTGTTGTTTTCATGTCTTCGTACTTTGACTGTTTACAACATAAGAACCATCAAAATTTGGTTATACTAAATCAATCATTCAGCTAGCCATTATTAAAAAAAAGATTAAACAAAATAGACTAAAAATAAAACAGACTTATAGATTGATTTGATGTTTTTATAGATGTAGGTATAAGGCCGATGGATGTGGAGGAGGGCACTTCTTTGGGGATTATTCGTCACGTAAGCGGCCACGTTATCGAGTGTAACGCATAAGCCCCAAGGGATGGTGGAGACGAAACAGACCAAGGGGGGCGTTGTGAATGGGCCTCCACGGGGCTCGACGGCCCTCCGCCGTCACCCACACCACATAACCAAATTAGTAAAGAGGGGATGTATTGAGAATAACCTTCTAATCTTATCATCACCCTAGATTATATTAAATATTTAAATGTACGTATGATAATCACTTTAATATTTGATTAATAGAATACTCATTTGGTTACATTATTTTTTTTTTAATTTTACTTATGATTAGCTGTCATGATAACAAATATATCACGTACTTCTATTTAGTATTTACACACCTTTAAAACATAGGTATTAAAAGCTTATGTCTATAAGCTTGGAGAAATTATAAAAATGTAAACTTCATCCTAATAATTATTAAAAAAAAAAGCGTATTAAAATTTATTCACGCTGCTTGTACATGTGAGGATAAATTCGTTACAGCTAATTTCATGCTTTCTTGAGTGAAAAAAAAAAAAAAAAAAAAAAAACAAGGTGCAACAAAGTATCACTTTACCTTCAAGTGTTAAAAAAAAAAAAAAAAAAAAACGTTTGGCAGCCAGATTTTCAGATGCGGTTTTGAACCGCATCTAAACCTTCTAACATTAACCCACGTCTGATAATAAAACAATTTTAATTTTAAGACGCTATGTGTTACACGCATTCAAAAACCGCGTCTTATGTTCTTTTCCACCACATCTCATAATCGTTTTTGAAGTAGTGAAAGAAATTGAAATAAAAATCTGTAAAAATGATATATAAAAATGATATATGTTGAATTCAGTGGCGGATCTAGGCCACTTTTGTGGGTTCTCGGGAACCCATTTGGTTTGAAATAAATGGAGAAAATTAGTGAGAACCTCTTATGATTTGGAAAAAAAATAGTGAGAATTCGTGAGAATCTACCGAAAGGAACCCAGTGAAAAAAGTTATTAGATCCGTCACTCGACTTCAATTAGCATTATAATAAATATGAGGTAATGGACCTGGATATCACTTGTTTCTGGTAACAAAGATGGATCATTTCCGAAATAAACTTCAGGAGACCGATCCATTATATCATACTTCCTGCAATATGGCAGCCAATGTCTAGCAAACTTAGCAGCCTCCATGAACGCAAAAAGCGTCAACTGGGACCCACCATCATCCGACAAATATACTGACAGTTTTTCTGGTGGGTAGTCATAAGCCAACACAGACAACACCGTGTTAACCACCCCAATTGGCGGCTCCTTGAACGGATCCGCAGTGCAAACAAACACATCTAGCCCCGGGTACTCGCTCTCCCGAGGCAGGTTTTGTGGGAAAACCTGATGGTGAACCGGGTTCATGAAGAAAGTTTGCCATGTGGTCCATAAGAAAGCTAACACAAGATCAGCTACAAGTAGCAAGATGGTGGTGAAAGAAGGAGAGGTGATAAGGTTACAACAATGGCGATAAACGAGTGCGAAAATCGCGATCAGGTGCACGAGTGCGTAAAGTCGGTTGAACCATCTCAGTGGTGAGGGTTTGCTGGTGTTAAGTGGTGCTTTCAGCATGGTCATTTTGTGTGTTCTAGAATAGAATTCAAGTAGATATGTTGCTTCACATCTTCACATGGGTTTTATAAGATATTGTGGTGGGTCCCACGCTAATCCACGTCAGCAACATTTATGTTGCCATCTCATTACATCCAATTTATCATGCGTCATTGATGATTGCATGTAACAAGCGACATGGGAATAAGGGGTGGGCCAACTCAGAATCCACATATCACTCTATCACATGCACACACATTTATTTATCTATTTAGCGGCTCCCTCTATATATATATATATTTTCGTTCCAAAAAAAAATCTATTTATATTTTTTTATTTTGTTAAACGGTTAAACCAGTTAACTACGGCATTTCAATGGGTTTAGCTAGTGAGAGCTCATTGCCTACATCATGGGGTATGGTGGGGCTTGGGTTAGGGGTTTGAGTTGGGGCATTGGTTGACACGTAGAATGGGAGCCCCCCACCACTCAAACCCACGCCCATGGGGTATGGTGGAGCTTGGGTTAGGGGCATGAGTTTGGTTTGGCCATTGAGAGCCTGCCATGTCACTTACTAGCCCGCCCCACGCCCGGCTTCAAACCCACACCAATGGGGGCCACGCCCAAAACTCACGCCTAACCCAAGCCCCATACCCCGTGACCTAAGAGGGGGTGGGGGGGGGGGGACTAATTGATGGATTATATCTATTAATTTCTAACACCTGGAGGAAAAGTGGTTTTTTTTTTGTTTTGTCTTTTCTTTTTTTTTTCTTTTCTTTCTTTCTTTATACTAAAAATTCCTAACATGGCTTTTTTTTGTTTTTGTTCTTTTTTTTGTGTTTTGTTATTTCTTTCTTTTTTTATGGTAAACTTAAATATTTTTATTTTTTAAAATTTTTTTGATGTTGTTAGATATTTATTAAATTTTTCTCGAGTTTGGTCGCCGTTTGGTTGTTAGTTACCAAGGTGTTTTGATGGTCATATTTAGTCCTTCATAGTTTTTTACCCCATCAAATTTCAATACGTGTCGGTATACATTCAACTTCGTCTATATTTTACGTTACGTGAGTTACTCGATGTTAGAAATTCGTGATTTTATTTTACGCTTTTTCCGATTTCGGCCGCCGTTTGGTTGCTACCTAGCATGGTTTTACGCCTCATGCCCCACATTCCGCGGCAACACGGTTTTATGTCGTCGCCAACGCGGGGAGTTCAGACTAGTTCTCATATAAATTCTATTATGTAATAAGTTGTTTGTTATTTACAAACTAGGTTATAACCTTGTGTGTTATAAGGGTTAAATAAAGAAAAAAAATCAAATAGTTGGGAATAAAGGTTTAAGAATTATAACCCGTTCTTCTTAAGTCACTTTTCAAATGCACGAATAAATTTTGTGTTGTGTATGATCAAAATGTGTGATTACACCAAGTTTATATATATGAAAGCATTTGCTCAGTCGTTTAGAGAATCTGCATTATCAACTTTCTCATAAGTTTAGTGATCACAAAAACATACAATTACATGATCAACTTTTTCATAAATTTTGATAGTCATGGTGACGCTGTTTTTGATGGGTTTTTTTTTTATAATTTTACAATTGACCGAATAATGTATATTGATGAGACATGGAAAATCAAATCCTTAAAAATTTGGTTTTAAAAATAAAAATAATTGGAATCTTAATTAAATGATTTAATATTATGGTTATAATATATACGAAAAATAAATTATTGAAAACGTAATTTGTGATTATAGCATTTAAAACAAAGATATTAAATAACGATCTATTGGATTATTAGTTGTAACTCACTTATATTTCCATAATATAAATTTGCAACAAATTGTTGCATTATGTGTTGTACTCTAAGCATGGGGGATTTTTCAAAAAAAAATTATGATTTTTCATTTTTAACCCAAAAGTTTTAATCATTTGTATTTGAACACTTTTAATTTGTTTAGTTTTAACCCAAAACTTTTCACCTTTTGTAATTTAACCCAAAACTTTTTTATTTACAACTTTGGTCCCCATACTTTTTATCTTTTGCAAGTTTTTCGTTTTACGTTTCGTTCTAAATTTTTCAAGCTAATACGTCCCAACGTGCGTGTGTGGTTCAACATTTTTGGTCTATTTTTTCACATTTGACAAGTATGTCGCAATGTGTCTATTTCTCCCCTTTGGCAAGTTCGCTGCAACGGGCAGATCCTACATTGACTTAGTTATTCTTTTCTACGTTATTATACGAGTTAACACGGCGCAACGTACGTGTGTGGTTCAACGTTTTTACGTCTATTTTTTCCATGTAACAAGTTCGTCGCAACACGTGTGTACTAAATCGACATAGTTTTTTTTATTCATATTATATGTTTCGGTCTTATATTTTCGCATTAACACGCCGCAACTTCAGTGTTGATGGTCGCTACCAGCGGTGTGGCACTGATGTTATTTGGCATAGTTTTAAGCCCCCGCCGCAACGCGGGGGTACTTATTTCTAGTTAAACTTAATTTAGTAACGATATTAATAAAATCTTTCTGTTTCATTGATATTAATTAGGTTGAATTAGATTTTAGTATTTAGCAATAATATAAAAGTTATAATATATAAGTATATAAAAATATTAAATCTTTCATGCTAATTATTAATAAATTAAGTTTAGAAAATTTTCTATAATCATTTTTTTTCAAATAATAGTTAATAGTGGAATCATATTCAATGTTAATGTAAATTGAATAACAGTATAAAAGTTGTATCTTTAGTTAAATAAAATGGACTTTAAAGAAAATAGAATTAACTTACCATATTCCTAATTGTGAAGAAAAATATTTTAAAAAATATTAAATTGATATTTCCTAAATAAGTTATTTAATAGTGTATTTTACAAATAGGATTTGGATGGCAAAAAATGTGAATAAATATTGGTGGTGACACGTATCCAAAATTGTAATCGGTTATTAGGTAGTACCCTTATATTGGATGAGACTCAATTTGAGATAAAATTTATAGATAAAATCAAACAAACCGCGACGTTGTGTTGAAATCTTTATGAGAAAATATCTATTAAAACCTATAAAAAATAAAACTGTATATAAATAAAAACCTATGAAATTAAAAACGAAAAATGTAAAAGGGTTTGAGTGGCCATCAAAAAGTATAAATAGGACTTTTCTCTAATATTAGAGAAAGTCTCTGAAAACCAGTAACGATATTAATAAAATCTTTCTGTTTCATTGATATTAATTAGGTTGAATTAGATTTTAGTATTTAGCAATAATATAAAAGTTATAATATATAAGTATATAAAAATATTAAATCTTTCATGCTAATTATTAATAAATTAAGTTTAGAAAATTTTCTATAATCATTTTTTTTCAAATAATAGTTAATAGTGGAATCATATTCAATGTTAATGTAAATTGAATAACAGTATAAAAGTTGTATCTTTAGTTAAATAAAATGGACTTTAAAGAAAATAGAATTAACTTACCATATTCCTAATTGTGAAGAAAAATATTTTAAAAAATATTAAATTGATATTTCCTAAATAAGTTATTTAATAGTGTATTTTACAAATAGGATTTGGATGGCAAAAAATGTGAATAAATATTGGTGGTGACACGTATCCAAAATTGTAATCGGTTATTAGGTAGTACCCTTATATTGGATGAGACTCAATTTGAGATAAAATTTATAGATAAAATCAAACAAACCGCGACGTTGTGTTGAAATCTTTATGAGAAAATATCTATTAAAACCTATAAAAAATAAAACTGTATATAAATAAAAACCTAAGAAATTAAAAACGAAAAATGTAAAAGGGTTTGAGTGGCCATCAAAAAGTATAAATAGGACTTTTCTCTAATATTAGAGAAAGTCTCTGAAAACCCTACCTGCTTTGTCTCTCCCTTCCTTATACTTTTACGATATTGTAATTTTAGCCTATTAACTTTGGTACCTTTAAAGTTTCATAAAATGACAAATTTAGTTCCTAAACTACTACTTCATTTTACAAATAGTTTGCTTTTTACACCCCAACTTTGTGGTACTTTCCTTTTCAGCCCTAATTTTGTTATAGTTTCCTTCTTATCCCAAAACTTTATCAAATTTTATCTTTACCCTTTCTTAGCCCATAAGTTTAGGAAATGCAGTTTTTAACCGCTTAACTTTTTATTAACTTTGTAAATGCCACTTTGATCCCCTCGAGAGTTTTTGGCTTGACGATATAAATCCGAGTTAGTCGGGTCGCTAATAATACGTTATGATTATACGATATAAATTCGATTTACGTTACGTTTTGATCCAATCGCAATGCAACTATAGGATATATTGAGTTCAATCGGATACGTCAGAACGTGCGTTTTCATATGGTTAACACATCACATAATGCTTGGACTAATCCGTTCGATATTTGCAAAGTACCCGCGCCGCAACGCGCGCGGATCTTATTACTAATTAAGTAGAAATTACAAACGATTCCTCTAGGTTTTGTTAATAATCAATTCACCCCACATATTTCTAAGTATACACACTCTCACCCTTATTGATTATTACATTGTTTAACCTCAACCTACATTATGATCACTATGAGTTATTTGTTTCTATAACATGCCTAAGTTGCATTAGAAAATGTAGCCAACATAACTTTTATCATTCAAGATAAATAGGGTGTTAGAATATATATTATTTAGTTGTTTTATTATAACTTTTATTTTAAAAGACATTTTATACATTAATAAAACTTATATCAATAATTTGTTAGTTTAAACTCACGAACTAGCTCAAATCCGATTACTGAAGCTTAGGACTAGACTCGACCTCGTTTAAGCTTAGCTCAATTTTGAGCTTATAAACCGTTGAACTCGTTTTTATTAAATCTATAAACTATTATGTCACGTTATTAATAAAATAAACTTTAAGGAAAAGTTCTAGATGCTTGCGGATGTTCATAAAACTTGTTTCACTTCCCACATGAATTATGAACTAGTAAAATTCTCAATTTGGTGCGGTATCAAACTGGTCTGAATAGAGTATTCAAAATATTAAACACAACCACGTATTCAAAACTTTTTAAAATATATAACGAATAAGAGTTATCAGAGGAAAATCAAACTAAATAAAAACTGAATGGATTAGATAGGTATATCATTTCAAGTAAGAGTTTGAAGTTTTATATATATTAAAAAACTAGTGTGGAGATACAATAGGAAGTTTATTTGACTAGAAAGACTAGGAAGTGATCTTCACTATCCATTTAGTAAATCAATGACTAAGATTAAATGATGGAAATTGAAGGGAATAAAAGAGACGTATGAGTTTGTTTAGGGGCATTCTAGTCAATCCAAGCCAATAGTTTCTCTCTCCTCCAATTCCCCCCATTTTTTAAACGTTAATAACTCTTTCATACGACATTATTTTTTTATAAAAATTTCACCAAAAAAACGAGCGTTTTTTATCTTTAAAACGAGTATACTATTGCTATATTTTCAAAAAAAAATTAAAAACCCAGTTGCGTAAAACGCAATAGAAAAACCCACAGTTACATAAAACGCAATGAAAAAAAAACCTAAAAAATGACATTTTTCTAAAACGCAATGCATCAAAAACACAAATAAATGTCTTATTTGTAAAACTCAATGGCCAGAAAACACAAAGAAATGTCTTATTTATAAAACGCAATAGCCTAAAAACTCAAAAGAAAGTGTACTTTCTAAAACGCAATGGACTAAAAACACATAAAAATGTGTTTTACCTAAAACGCAATGCATCAAAAACACAAACAAATGTCTTATTTCTAAAACGCAATGGCCAGAAAACACTTAAAATGTCTGTTTTCTAAAACGCAATGCACAAAAAACACAAAGAAATGTCTTATTTGTAAAACGCAATGGCCAGAAAACACTTAAAAATGACTCATTCTAAAACGCAATTGCCTAAAAAACAAAAGAAAGTGTTCTCTGTAAAACGCAATGGACTAAAAACACCTAAAAAGTGTTTTACCTAAAACGCAATGCACCAAAAACACTTCAAGAATGTGTTTTTCTAAAATGCAATGGCCAATGCAGAACTGTGCTGTGAATTGTTTGTGCTGTGAACTGTCTGAAGCAATGCAGTTTACGAATGCAGTTTCCAGAGGCAACTTACAGAAAATTAATTTTTCTGATGCATTTTTCTGATGCATTTTTATTACAGCTCAACCCCAGCCAGGGGCTCTGCCCCTTGGACCCCGCCAGGGGCTGCAGCACCTAGGACCCCGCTACCAGGGGCGCTGCCCCCGGACCCCCTGCCAAGATCGTAAAACGCAATGACTAAATCAAAAACCCTGATCGCAAAAATGAAATTAAAGAATTTCTTACATGGATCGAAGTGATTTCTTCAACAACTGACGAATTTTGAATGATTGATACACTTATCAGCACTCGAATCGAACGGATCGAGTGATTATCTTCAAAATCACCGGAAAAAACGAGATTTTGTATGAAATTAAACTGGGTTTTCTTCAAAAAAGCTAAAGAACACATTGATCGGATGTTTGAATCATTGATTGGTGACGAAAATCGCACTATAATGTGGTGATTATTGAGATAGAAAGTGAAGAAATGGTTGAAGATGGTGGGTTTTGAAGTTACTGGGTTTTTAAAAAGAAGAAGAAAGGGTTGGATTGACTAAAATACCATTTTTCTTTATTTTAAGTGTTGCCACATGTCCTAATCCTATTGCTTCCTACACTTCCTAGCCAAAATAAACTTCCTATTTGATCTTTTCCCTAAAAAACCATTTCACCCTTTAATAAAAAGAATACAAAAACAAATATAACTATTTATCTGGTCACATTTTCAAATCACTTCGGTCACCCTCTCCACTCTTGTCATCGTCTCCACTTTCATTTTTATTAATATAATATAACATTCCATAAAACACCGAATACATCATCGCAATGTGCTTATTTTTATCTAAGATTCGATAAAAGTTTTATTCAAAACGGGTCAAATATAATCAGGGTCGGCTCAACGTTTCTTGAGGCCTAAAGCGATCATGAAAATTTGAGGCCTTTAAATAAGTTACTTTAGAGAGTAACTTTTTAACAGATCCTCTTATTTAAATAACATTTCAACACAAAATATGTCAATCCTTAATATTCCTTGTCCCATTATTAAGATTTCAAAAATAATGCAAGTGAACTTTAAATTAAATATGCTATTTCGTAGATTTTTTTATCCATAAGCATTTAAATTTATTTATATACGAGAATAACAATATATGTAAAACAATCTAATTGAAATAAGCATGTATCTCAACACCAAAATATAGATTTCATCAAATATAACTTAAATATAATTGAGTTCTTTTAACACATAATATAAGTATAAACCACAACGAAGTATTAAAGTTTATAATATATGTGAAACAATAAAATATGTATAAAAGACAAAAGTAGTTTTTTTTGAACGGTAAGGAACGAGTGTTAACCACCGTGACATTGGGCATTGTGGCTAAGGTCGACTACTCGACCGTCGCCAACCCCTTGGCTCTCCCAAGATGAGCGGAAACCCAACCTCCACCCGCCCGAAGGCACGACAGTGGAATAATCGGTAAAACCTCGCCTCCCATCCAAGTCAAACCGGTGCCACCCGTATTCGCTCTTTACCTGGATGCCGCAGAAAATAACAAGAAGAGTGGGAATCGAACCTGAGTCATAAGGAATACCAATTCTTTCCCCAACCACTCCACCACTACCTCATTGGCAAAAGACAAAAGTAGTTGACTCATTCTTTTAGGGGAAATCTATTGGCACACCGGCCAATCTATCCGCAGACTTTGTTTTTTTGATACGGGACGTATAAGCCTATACGGGTGTATAGGTTCAAAAGTCAAAAGTTAAATCTGCATATGTCAGTTCTTGTCTGGCGGCTGGCTGGACCAATATAGGTCGTATAGGCCTATACGGATCGTATTGCATTGTTTTTTTACAAATTTTTGTATGCATTTAATCATAGTTTTAACAAAGTTTAATAAAATAATTCTTTTATTTTTTAAACAAAAAAACATTTTTAAAAATTTTTCATGTAGTATAGGTTTGGTACATGTTTATTATACTATAATATCTATGTTATAACCGTATTATATATTACATTTTTTTTTACAAATTCTTGTATACATTTAATTATAGTTTTAACAAAGTTTAATAAAAGAATTCCTTTTATTTTTTAAACAAAATACATTTTTAAAAAGTTATCATGTAGTATAGGTTTGGTACATGTTTATTATACTATATATCTATGTTATAACTACATTATATACTATGAGTTAAGTTCCCGTGAAAATAAAATAAACGTACGAAACGTACGAATTGAAAGAAAAGTCAAAAAAGTGGCGGTGTCATTTTGGTAATTATCACCAACTTCAAAATTACTCTAGTAGAGTAATTTTGAGCTTCTGTAGAGTAATTTTGTAAATGTTCAGGTAGAATAATTTTGGTCGTGTAGGGTAATTGTCAAAATTGTAGGGTAATTATCAAAATTACATTAACCCCCCCACCCCCCAAAAACCTAAAAAAACCTAAACCATTGTAAATGTTCATGTAGAGTAATTTTGGTCGTGTAGGGTAATTATCAAAATTACACAACCCCCCCCCCCCCAAAAAAAAAAAAAAAAAACCTAAACCACCCCACCCCCCACCCCCCAAAAACCTAAACACCCCCCACCCCACCCCCCAAAAACCTAAAAAAACCTAACCCCCCCCCAAAAAAAAAAACCTAAAAAAACATAAACCACCCCCCCCCCCAACTAAAAGCTAAAAACTAAACCATAAAGCTAAACCCCATAACTAAATGCTAACAAAATTACTCTGCAAGACATTTTCCAAAATTACTCTATAGAAGTCAAAATTACTCTACTAGAGTAATTTGATAATTACCCTACATTTCCCAAAATTACTCTAAAGATGCTCAAAATTACTCTACAGATGCTCAAAATTACTCTACAAGACACTTTTTGCTTTTTCCCAGTTATTTTGAAGTTGCTCATAATTACCAAAATGACACCGCCACTTTTTGCTTTTTCCCTCAATGCGTACGTTTCGTACGTTAATATTATTTTTATTTGATCCTTTACCTATATACTACACTTCTTTTTACAAATTTTTGTATACATTTAATTATTGTTTTTCTATACAAATTTTATAACAGTATTCTATACTACACATATACTATATTATACTACAACTATTAGCATATACGAGATCTATACTACACCTGTAGGCCTATACGAGACCTATACTACACCTATAGTTTATTATAGTATACTATACTTATTCTATTGTATTTATGTTATAATACGACATGTAACTATAAAATACGTCAAGTAATAATACCGTAAGACGCGTATACATACAATACGACACGTTAGAGTACAAGTGGATTCCAAACAAAATTATATGTAATCATAGAATACGATACCACATGGAACCGAACGTCAACACTACGGCACATATAGAGCATATACTTCATAAAACGACACATAATGACAAAATACGGCTCGTACACGCACCGAATGGCAAAATATAAAATTATGAAATTTTGATTTTATCCCTATACGCATCTTATAGTCAAAACTGGGTCGTATAATACCATTATACGACTCGTATAGGCCTACACAATCCATGTAGACTCCCCCGAATTCTAAAAAAAACAAGGGTTAATTGATAAATCAGGGGGTCTATACGGATCATATAAGCCTATACGATCCGTATAGACCACCTGATTTATCAATTAACCTCTTGTTTATTTGAGAATTCAGGGGGTGTATACGGATCGTATAGGTCTATACGATTCGTGTTAGCCTACTATACGACCCAGTTTTAACCTATACGATGCGTATAGGGGTAAAATCAAATTTTCATAATTTTAGGTTTTGCCTTTTCGATGCGTATACGTGTAACATCCGTAAAATCGGATCTCCGAAATCCGACCCGGGTGTCGGAACCGGACCATTTCCAATTAAAGTATAGTATCGCGTCAGATTAAAACCGGATTAAAAACAGAAGTGTATAAGTGAAACTCAGTTAGTACGGTTAGACTAATAAAAGAAAGACATTAACGGATTTAAATTTGCTAATTATAAAAAGTTACAAGTTGAGGGGGTTTTTTTGTAATTACTGGAAACTATAAAATAAAACAAGTTAATTAACTAGGTTAGTTAATTAGTTAGCTTTATAAAAGAGATATACTAACTAGGTTAATCAAGTTAACAACTTACATAGCATTAAGGGGTTAAATTGTCTTTTAATGAAAGTTATGAAATTCAGGGTCCATTCTGCAATTATTTGAAACTTGAAACTAATGTTTAAAAAATCGTGGTGTGCAGGATTAGATGTAAGTCCCACATCGGCTGAGGAGGAGAACGAAGCCTTCCTTATAAGGAGTGGAAACCTTCATTACAAAGACGCGTTTTGTCTGGGCGAGCAACACGTCGAGTGAAAACAAAACCGTGAGTTCCTAGATGGGCAACCCATCGGGTGCAAAGCAGACAATATCTTGGCACTATTTACTTGGGCTGTTACAAATGGTATTAGAGCCAGGGGTCAGGCCGGTGTGCCAACGAGGACGCTGGGCTCCCTAAGAGGGGGTGGGGAGATGTAAGTCCCACATCGGTTGAGGAGGAGAACGAAGTCTTCCTTATAAGGGGGTGGAAACCTTCTCTACCAAGACGCGTTTTGTCTGGGCAGGCAACTCGTCGGGTTAAAACAAAACCGTGAGTTCCTAGTGGGCAACCCATCGGGGGCAAAGCGGACAATATCTTGGTACGGTATTATTAATTGGCGTATTTTGTTGTTAAATGTAGTATTATGAAGTATATTGTCATTATGTTTGTGTATTATGGCATTATTGTCCGTACGGGTCGTGCCGTGTCGATGACGTTTGATATTGTCACGTTTATAGCCTGTAAGTATCGTATTAGGGTGTATATTGTCTATACATGTCGTGTTATCATGTATTATGGCATAGTATGTCTCTACTCAGTGGCGGAACTAGAAGAAATATCCACGGGTATCCCAATTTTTTTACTATACATTTATAGAACGAAAAAAAATTACCTACATTACGGGACGGGGCCGATCCTGAAAATTCAAGTGCTCTTGAGAAGCCAAAAAAGGCCCTTAGGCTTTACCGAATTAAATCTTGTAAACTAGTTTTTTTAAATGTTATTAGTATTTAGGTTAAGGAATCAATATTTCTTTTGGGCTAGAGTATCCTTTTTTTTTCGTCCGGGATATCCTCCAGTGGCGGAACCAGAAAAGTTTAGTTGGAGGGTCAAGATTATTTTTTTTACATTCACTATTGTATATAAATTATTTTTTACAATGTAATATAAGCTCGAGAACAACTATGCATTTATGAAAATCAATTTTTTAGACTTCAAGTTGCAAGTTGGTATATACAACTTTTAAAATTTTATCTCTTGAAATAGTTATAAATTTGTTCTATTTTTATAAAATTGTAATAACAAGAACTAAAATAAATCTGTAAATAATTGATTTGATTTATTGATGATCAATAGTTCCAATGTATAATCTGTTGAAATTGAACCATAGAAAATATCATAAAATAATAATGAGCTTGTCGTATAATTGGACTAAAGTTTTAAAGGCCCACCATATTAAATGCTTTACTCCTTCTTCTCTGCTATAACCTTCAGCCGGCGAGAATACCACCGGAGTTTTTCAGATCACATTCCCTACTTTATGGGTGATAATGAGGGGTGAAACTAACAAAAAACGACCACATAATAGGCGTAACTTATAGAAAACTAACCGAGTATTTGGTCACCGAAGGGTCGCCGGAGAGACAACGGAAAAAAATACACTACTGATACGAAGTTGAGCCGTAGCCCGTGCTACGGCTGGTTGAATGCTAGTTCCGCCCCTGTCTCTACTTGTCGTATTGTTCCGTATTATGGCGTATTATGTCTATACGGTATCGTATTTTGGTGTATATTGCCGGTTACTTTACGTGTTGTATCCATTAAACAAACAAAAAACACTTTAAATACATTATATAAACAAAATACCTTGAAAATTACATATTAACCTATACGATACATATACAGGATCTTTACTACACCTATATATGCTCATACGGGACATGTATCTCACCTATAGTATACTACATTGTACATGGTATTCTTAAAAAAATAAGGAAGTTTTTATTTAAAAAATAAATATTTTTTAAGAAAACTTTGTTAAAACCATAAACAAATGTATAAAAAAAATTTGTTAACAAAAACTCAACCAATACGACCCGTATAGACCTATACGACCCGTATAGGTCCAGTCAAATAGACCTAAAATCTGACATATTGGTCTTTATTGGAAATTGAAAAGGCAATGCGTGTCACACTCCAATATTTCCACGTATTACTGGTGGGCCCGGTGGGGAGTATCGTGACGTAGTTGATATCATCATAGTCAAATAATCACAGTTCAATGCACAGCGGAAGTCTAAAGTAAATATATTACAAACTGATTCAAAAGTAACATCAAATATTACAAACGGATTGTAAGATGGATCCACAGGCGGATCTTAAAACAGAAATATAAACACTGTTCAGCAGACTTTAGACGTTTAGAACTTGCAAGATTCCTTATTAACGCCCTGAGCTCCCAGAATTTTACGTACAGTACCTGTCACTAAACCTTTTTGGAAAATACGTCAGTTTACACTGGTAAATACAATTAACTGACTCTTTTGAAAACGTTTAAGAAAATTGATTTAAATGCACAAGGCACAAATATTCTTTTATATCTTGGGACAATTATATTAATAACAATCTTGTATCAGATTTACATGTTTGTCCAACATTTAGGGCAGGTGATAAAACAAACCGATCAAGATTAATCGACACACCACAAATATAAACTCACAAGAAGTTACCTCACGAGTGAGTATATCTTTTACATACGCAACAGGCAGGTGTATGCCTACACCCTGTGCTTAAGTTGTGGCCATTTACGCTTTTTAAATGAGCCAAGGATATCCAGGACACGGTCATTAACCCCCAATGTTATTTGTTATCAAGCAATACTGATTAAAACGAGATTATGCAATTTAATCATCTCCGATTAAAAGGTTTCTACACCCGACCAAGCGATATTTTTATAATACCGTATCCCAAGCCCGTATAACGGAAAATAAGTTAAAAGTATTTACCTGAGCTTAAAATGCAATTTATACTCAGCCGTATATTCTAATCAGCAAGCACAAGTACCTCTATTGGGGCTCTCAATCTGGAACGAAGGTTTTATTAACCTATTATATTCCTAACGGGTCTTATTTAAGTCGTAACTTAGATCGGTTAGTTTTAAGGAAAAGTTTATGGTTCAAAACGCAAGATTAAGCGAAGACCGGATTAGAGTGTGATTTAGACCCGACAAGTATGGAGACTTGTATAATATGGGTAAACTAAACACATTCTGAATTTTGAAATGAAAATGATAAGGTTTGACCCGTTTCGGTTAATGTATGCAAACTAGTTACATAAATCGTACGAACGCGAAAAATGCATAACGGGTAACCAAGAGAGTCATGAACATGTTTCACAAGTTTATATGCCTTAAATATGTTGTGATATCAGTAGGATACCTTCCATTATGCCCAAAATGGATTTAAAATCAATTTAAGCCCCGTAGGGGTATTTTGGTCATTTTAAAGGTTATAAAAGAGGTTAAATAGTAGTCTGAGGTTCTGGTCTAAAGTGACCAGTAAAAATTATTTATTTTAGTAAGTTATATCAGTAAGATGTCATACATATGTGAAATTTATCAATTTTGGCCAAACTATGCGCCGTAGGGGCGTTTTGGTCATTTTACATATGTAATAAAAGTCAAATTTGGAAATCTGAGTTCAAAAACTTACTGTTAATGTATAAAAATTTATTCATAAAATCAATAGGTAACAAGCATTAGGTGCCAAATATGGTTTTAAACCATACTTATGCGCCTAAATCGTATAAAAGTCGGTATTTGACGATATTCGGGTTGATTAAGGAAATCTGAGATTTTGTTCAGCCTTTACTGTTTAAAATAACTTATTTAATATATAAATTCAGTAGAAAAAGGTTTGGTATGTAAAGGATGTGTAAAACTCATTTTATTAGCGAAAATGGCATTATCATCAATTACCGAGTCTATGCAAGAACTCTATGTTATGATCAATTTAAAATTTAATAAAAATCTCGAAAAATCCATAAATATTATATTGCATCAGTGGGTAGAAAGTTTGGTGTCAAAATTTGGGTTTAAGTAGGTTTTATGCCGAAAATACCGTTTAATTAATAAAAAGCGTTCATTTTACGATATCGAGCATAATTCCTAATTTAGACCACAAACTGATGTCAAATTTTTAGGACATTCTTATAAATCAGTAATAAAGGTTTTTGTCCTCTCACATTTTCAAAAATCTCGTTTTTATGTCAAAGGGCATAATGGTCAACTTTTAAGCATTTAACGGAAACATGCAATGAACTAGGATTTCTATGGAACCAAGTTGTATAATCTCAGAGGGTTATACTAACCTATAATATGGTCCTAAAGGAATCCTAAGGCATAACTAAACTAAGCTAAATCGGGTCAGAACTGAAAGTTAAAGCAAAAGTCAAATTTTGCGACTTTCGGTTCCGAACCGAGCCTAAGCTCAGAATTGTCGGGTTGAACATGCCTAGACATGTTCAATTAATATTTACCAAGTTATTAAAGTGACAAAACTGATTTTATTGCCTTTACATCATTAGTTATGAATTTCATTTAAAAACGACTCCTTTGACTTTTATTTTAATTACTTTGACCCGACAATTAACTAAGCAAACGTGGTAATTATGAGGTGCCCTTTTGAGGGTTTAAGACCTACCTAATTACGATCATGTAGCAATGTTCGTTGCGAACAACGGCTCGACCGTTTAAAAGTCAAAGTGTTTATCGCAAACACTTGACTTTTCGGATTTAATCGCCAAATAAAACAAACTAGCCATAAGAGGGCACTTACAAAGGGTCCAAAGGACTGAATGAGGTTCCCAAGTTGATCAGGATCCTCTAGATTTGAGAGCAAGAGCAGCTTGCAAGATATTAGTGAGTTGAACAAAGATATTAGTGAGTTGAACAAATGAAGGATGAGGTTCCCAAGTTGATCAGGATCCTCTAGATTTCATGGACCTCCAAGATCTTGCCAAGTGTTAGAGTTGATTATCAAGATCATTCCAGGTGTAATCTGGTTTTCCAAATCAGTTAACAAGTCCCATGTTTCATAAAAATGGTTTTTATGAGAGTAGGAAACCAGACTTGACAAAACCAGCAACAAAAACATGATTCTGCTGCTATGCAGTCTTTGCGGCCCGCGTAGGAAGCCCAGGTGGCTTACACGGCCCGCCTAGCATCCGGCCCAGACTAACAGTTTGACAGAAAGTACATAATCAGTCCGTGCACATGTTAAAAGCCATTTCTGACACTTTTAAGGCCCGTTAAGCCATTTTCAAGGCTCTACAATGATGCCTAAACATAGGAACATAAAACATGCTCTAAAATATCATGGATGTCGGTTCGTTTGGTCGTACGGTCACGTTGTTCGGCTAATTACGACAAAACACAAACGGACGCGAAAAACGATCCAAATTACACGACGAATGGAATTTTATCAAGCCAAACACTAAAATGAATTATTTTAATGATTACATAAATTTTTGGATGTCCGGATATATTCAGAACGTAAGATATGCGCGAAAATGCAAACTTATGCACTTTTTAACGCTTTTAGTCCCTGTTGATCAAATAAGTTTATTTTTGCGCACCAAACACCACAAAGCCTATTTCTAAGCTATATAAAGGATATTTAGAGCATGTTTAACTTATGATCATATTCCGGAAGGTTCGATACCATACGAATCAGTATACTTTTGCAGTTTGACGCAAAGAGTCCCTCTAATACGCAAACTTGCGCATATCATCATTTAATAACATCGAAGCCTTATCTAATCCATATTAGGAATTCTTGAGAGTATTATAAAACATCATAATGCTTCGAGTTCGTAGAAAGGTCATTCAGTGGTATAATTAAACATATTGACGCTTTTAACCCCTTAAACTTGCAAAGTTGTGCGTAAAGTCGCTTAAAGGCATAAAAGCCTTAGATGGCCAATATTTGGCATCCCCGAGAGTATAATCAACCATCATGAAGCTCTCGGTTTGTTAAAAGGTCACTCAGAGGTAAGAATTAACATGTTGACGCTTTTAACCCTTCATCGCGCAAACTTTCAATTAATTACGCAAACGGCTACACTCGATCAACAAGTGGCTCATTTGTGAATATAAATACCGTAAAAGGTTATTCAGAGACTTATTTTAAGCATGATAACACTTCCAGTCCTTTCATAATCAAAGTTTTCGACTTTTTCGAAAAATTAGTCCCTTAAATTCAACGTTTGACTTTATTAGGGTTTATTACACGTGTCAATACATCATTGGACGTGACTTTACGAGGTGTTACAGTACGACCCGTATTAAAGGTGTCGATTTAAGGATTCATGTGTGCCAATAATATGACCCTTCTTTTAATAGTTTCATTAGTAGTAGACCACGTGCAGCATTATCACTTTTAGGTTTAGGGATAAGAAAGTAAATTCATAGTATTCATCTCTCTCCCCTAGTCATCTTCTTCCATTTATTTTTGGGGTAACTTTGTAGAACAGTAACCAAGTTTTTAAAGTGTTCCAATTAGGTCACTCAAGTTTCAAAAGTGTTCCAATCAGGTCACTCAACATTCATTTTTCACTAAAATTAAGGGGTTTTTCATCCACTTCATAGGTAACCGTGGTGATGTGGATTTTTGTTTCTTTTTTCTCTTTTATTTGATGCTAACGTCGGGTGATGATGTGGATTGTAACTTGTTTTTTTAATTTTTAATGTAATTAAAGTGTTTTTATTTTTAATAAATTTAATTTCATATATTAAAATAATCCGACCACGGTATCTTATGTTCCATTTTTTTCTTGACATGTGAAAAAAGGACATGACTCGATTTGAATGTTAAGTTATCTAACTGAGACAAAAATGATATGAGTGATCTAATTAAAACATTTCTAAAACTTACCGACTATTATGTGAGATTTCCCCTTTATTTTTTTGGTTATCTATGCCGACTAAAAAACAAAGCAAGTCACAAAGTTATCACGTGTCCAATCATGTTGTAGAATTTTCTTCCCTATTCTTTCTAGAAACATGTATTATTTGATTGTAGATGTATTTAGAGAATTTTCTTCCCTATTCTTTCTAGAAACATATATTATTTGATTGAAGATGTATTTACTTATACAAACAGATAATAGTCGGTACGTAAAACTGAAGGCCCGTAAAATTATGGAGCCTAAAGCCCTAGCTTTACTTAGCTTATGTTTAAGCCGGCCCGAATATAATTTTATTTTTTTATCATTATAACCCGACATATACTAACCAAATAACATCGTTACCAGTACCGTAATCGTTTTTATAGTTTTCTCACAATGGATGTATAAAAAATCCGTTGAACACAACCCTATATTCACAATAAAGTATTTATTTGGTATCATAAACTGTATAAAGTGTCAGTACCATACCGGTACCATAACGAACCGGTATCAACCAAACAACACAGTACGAGTATTTGTTTTTATGGTTTTCATTCGATGTAAAACACGTATCAATTGTTATGCCAAATTCCGATATCATACTACTATTGTAATAAACCAAACTAATATTAATCGAAAGCTTCCACTACTAGAAAATAGGCTTGTAAACGAACCGAACGTTCAGTGAACCGTTCATGAATCGTTCTGCAGGAAATTCGTTCATGTTCGTTTATTTAATAAATGAACGAACATGAACAATTTTTTTTTGTTCATTTAAATAAATGAACGAACATGAACAATGTCCCGTTTGTTCATTTACGTTCATGAACTATCGTTTATGTTCGTTCATTTACGTTCATTTATGTCGTTCATTTAAATTTGTTCGTTCATGTTCGTTTATATCCGTTTGATTATGTTCATCTTTTAAATTTAGTTATTACCAATTAAATTTAAAAATCTATTTAATTTTCTTTATCATCCCTTAACTAGCTTTGACTTTCCAATTTCAAAACTTTCTTTTATATGGTATTAATATTAATATATTTGATTTATGTTTTCCAATTTAAAAAAAATATTTTCTATTATATGAAACATTAATTAAGGTTTACCTATATTTAGGTTCTTCTTCTCCTATTCTATTGCTATACAATTCAAAGCCTTGTTCAATTATGTTCGTTATGATTTGTTATGTTCTTTATGTTCAATTATGTGTGTTTGTGTGCGTTTATGTTCGTGAACCGTTCGTTTATACTTTTAGCGAACGAAAATAAACGAACCTTAAAATGTTCATTTTCTTAACGAACAAACACGAACAAGAAAATCCGTTCGTTTAAATGTTCGTGTCCGATCGTTTGTTTGGTTAAAGGTAAATGAAGGAACATGAACATGCCTCGTTTGTATTCGTTCAGTTCATTTACAAGCCTACTAGAAGAAAAACAATGTATGGATTGATAAGAATCACCAAATGACTATAATGCCCACGCCCTACATACAAAATATAGCCCGCTGGCTAAACATCAAAAATAATAATCAGTTTTCATTTTTTATTTTTTTTTACGTGAAGAAGGCAAATCAAACTTCTCATTTTTCTCCACCAATCGAAATAAGGGACCATCCATCAATCAAAGCATGAGGCCGAGATACCATTTTAAAGAAAATCAGACATCCAAGTAAAATATGTCATTATAAAAGATTTTTAAAGGAGGATAAAAGAAAGTATACCGAAAAAAAAAAAGACCGAATTAAAGGTTTGTGGTTTTATATTTTTATTTCTGTTTTTTGGTTGGGGTCTGTTTATATAGGATTCTAGCCAACATAAAAAAATAAGAAAAACAAAAAATGAAATTGTATGCCTATATCGTCACGTAGGAACATAAATAGAAGGCTATACCACCCTCTCAATGATACTTATGTAATTTTTTCTATTTTTTTTTTTTTTGAAAATCAAACTTCATTAGAAACCAAACAAGCTTGAACACCCAAGCAGGGGAACAAGACAGCCAAAAACTTACATCATGTCACAGTTACACCATTCTTCCCAAGTACATGTTCTATTTCTATTCCTATTTTTATACCACAAGTATCCATATGTCTTCACATCCGCAACGACCTCGTCAATCTTTGTGATCTTATTATTGAAAATACGATCATTTCTAGCCTTCCAGATTCTCCAACAACCAATAATCAACAAACCTTGCACCATATCCTTTTTCGCCGTGTTGAGTCGCATGTTCTTGTATATATTCATAAGGTCTTTTAAATCACAAACATATAGAAACGGAAACCTGCACCACTTCGCAATAGCCTGCCAAACTCTAGTCGAAAAAATACAGCTTGTAAATAAGTGTTCTGCAGTCTCGTCACTGTCGTCACAAAAAATACAGAAGTTATTTTCCACTTGTATGTTTCTCTTGATCAAAGCTGTTTTAGTCGGTAATCTTTCAAGCATCGCCCTCCACATAAAGATGTTGCACTTCTGAGGTAACCAAATACACCAATCAAATAAAGCCGCTGTGATAGCCACATCGGTTGAGGACATCCACGCTTTAATACTAACCACTGAAAACTTTGATTCGGTACCATGCCACAACCATGAGTCTTTCTTATCAGAAAGCTTCACAGTCGTAAGCATATTGAAACAATCCGTCAATTCCAAAGTTTCTTCTAAAGATGTCGGATCATGCCTCCATCGCCATGCAAAGCTACTAGCGCCTCCGCTTTTCAACACCCGATCCGACACCTTACAATGTTTCTCGGTTTCAATTCTATACAGATTAGGAAAACAAACCTTTAAAGGTTTATCGCATATCCACGGGTCCAACCAGAAACGAATCATTTTGCCACTCCCAACCTTGCTCTAATCAACGAATTGAAACCGACGTCAAGCACCTTAACTTGCCGACCCAACTTGACAATATAGCTCCAAGATCCTTTAAACCTACCTTGACTCGGATATATGTCCCATGTACGAGCAGAAATATGTATCGAGTCAACCACTTTTTTCCATAAAGCATTAGCCTCACACCTATATCTCCACAACCACTTCAGCAGAAGACCATAATTAGAGTTCTCCAATTTATTAACACCCAACCCCCCTTTAAGTTTAGCCACCGTTACCTTATCCCAACCCACCCAATGTAGCTTTTTAACCTCGTCACTACTCCCCCATAGAAACTTCTTCATTAATGCCTCTAAATCGGCTATAATTTTTTTCGGGGCTTTGTAAAGAGAAAAGTAATAACTTGGTAAACTCTCGAGAACCGACCTAATTAACGTAAGTCTTCCACCAATAGATAGCACATGGGCTTTCCATCTCGACAACCGTGCCTGGAACATCTCCTTAACCGGTTGCCAACTAATAATTTGGTTCATGTTCGCTCCCACTTTGATGCCTAAATAAACAAAAGGAATGCTTTCCGCCTTGCAACCCAAACATTCTGCCATCATTTGAGTCGCGTCCGCCCCCACCCCCATACCAAATAGAATAGACTTATGAATGTTAATATGAAGACCCGAACATAGATAGAATATTCTCAACAGTCTCTTCAGATTATTAAAGTTATATTTCGACCACTCCCCCAAAATCTACTTCGAAATCTATATATTATGTTAACTATGATACTTAACTCATATGGGAAGTGACATCTTTTCAACACCTTGATGTTACTAGGTTACAAGCCATTTGGTATTTGTTTTGGCATTTGATGTTTTTGATGAATTATATATTGCATTTAAAATAGAAAAAAATTTAAAACATAAACTGTAAGAGTATATGGTGTGGGAGGGCATGAAGATGGGGCACTAAGCATCGTGTGGCAGCCACGTTAACAAAGGGGCATGGTAAAGAAAAGCACGGGTTGGGAGTGGCGTGAAAGTGATGTTTTTATAAAAAAAAAATTAAACAAAAACCAATCAAAACTAACCAAAATCCACCCACCTATGAAATGCCACCATGTCACCGCACTATTTGCCTTCCACGCCAGTGGTATTTCTACAGCCCCCATCACCACGCCACCACCGAGCCAAAGCACGAGATGATATGTCGGCGTGATGGAACCTTCCTTGTCACAACACCTACCACTCTGTATGATCTAATTACCGACTTAAAATAATAAAATGATAACACATGTGAAATTAGTTGAGAGGCTGACAGTTACTACTACAACATGAGGCCCTGAGGCTTTTCATAATGAATGCTGCTGCGTACATGACCCCTCTACTTGACTATTTTTTTTTCTATCAAAATAACTTAAACATTGTTATTAAATATTTGTTGTTATTAAATATTTGTAAGGTACTTTTAAGGCGTAACTTGTTTAACTCAAGGAAATCTTGAAGATCGAGTTGAAGTGTTTCTCGATGTCCTAATAAATTTGAAGTCAGGTTATTAGACTATAGGGTGTGAGGTGTTGAATGGGGGGGGGGGGTTAACGCCGGCTACACCACCCCGGCTCGGCGTTGGTTGCCTACTTTAATATGTATCGTATTCTGTACTTTTTTTTAGTTTGTAGGATTTAATAAATAGTTTTTTTATGTTTTAGGATTTAATAATTAGTTTTTTTTTTATTTTTTAGATTTAATAAGTAGGTTTTTTTTTTATTGTGGGTTGTCTTTTATGTAATTTTTTTAAATTAATGTGATATACTTTTAATATAAATTGTGTTTTTTATATAAATTGTCAACTTAAAAGAAAAAAAAAAGAATACCACGTGGCACCCCAACGCCGGCCTGGTCACGCTCCTTCCACACCTCACTTTTTTTGAGATGTGGAAGTGGGGTTATCCTCACTAATACAGGAAGAGAATATGCTAAACTCAATGACTCAAATTAAGGTGGGTCGAAGCCATCTAGACCATGCTAAATATAGTGTTATGCTACACTTACATCACTCCTTACCTTGATGCCAACAAGTCTAGTATTGTACACTTCTAGCTATATTATCTTTCATTACATTTGTGACTTGTATGTACCATGTTCAAACTGTCTTTGTTTCGGTATATGCGACAGGTAATCTCTGAAAGATAACCTTGTGCCTTTAGTTAACATCACTCGGGTATATACTATATGTTAGTATATAGGCATGTGTCCCTTTATGCAATTCAAGAAAACTATATATACCAAAATGCACGACCACATTCATATAATTAATGAGAACATAAGCGTGTGAAGTTACTATAAAGTACAGATCTATACAAGCATGTGATGGCTATGACAATTGTGTAGGAACCATTCATATATAAAATAAATAAAAAAAGTTTTATTCAAAAATTGCAATATAATAATAATAATAATAATAATAATAATAATAATAATAATAATAATAATAATAATAATAATCTAACTTATAATAAAAGACTCCAAATAATACCACATGTCATTCTCTCCTTCAACCTCATAAATTTTATTTATATTTTTTAATAAATTTCTTTTAATATTAATATTAATATTAATTAATAATCAATATTTAGATATCACTTATTTTTATCCTTATTTTTATCTAAAATTAATAAATAACTTCAATTTTACAATTTAGACCCTTTGTTTTTTTTTTTTTACTTTTAACCCAAAGTTTTTCATCTTTTGCAATTTAATCCTAACTCTTTTTTATTTTCAATTTTGGTTCACCATACTTTTCAACTTTTCCAAGTTTTTCGTTTCGTTCTAAATTTTGTGAGTTAAAGCACCTCAACGTGCGTGTGGGGTTCAACATTTTTTCGTATATTTTTTCCTGTTTGATTGCCCGTAGCGTCACATTTATTTTTCTGCGTTAGATAAGTTCGTCCAACACACATGTCCTGGATGGACTTAGTTATTTTTTTCTATGTTTTATGTTTCGGTTTAATTTCTCAGCAGCGAGCGTGCGTGATTCAAAGATTTTACGTCTGTCTTTCACTCGGCGTTATTTATTTCCCATTTTTATTTATTTTATTTTTACAAGTTTTTCCGGTGTTGGTGGTCGCTGACAATGGTATAGTATTGTTACTACTTAACACAGTTTTATGACAAACGCTGCAACGGATGGGCTTAATACTAGTAAAAATAATAAAAGAGAAGCAGTGAATTACAAACTATTCCAATTTAAATAATGAAACACAAAGTTAAAATAGGAGGCAGAAAAGAAAAATGGCTAAGAAAAATAGCTCAGGATCGTGTTGAACACAAATCATTTAAAATAAATTTTGAGTCTCGGAAGAGAATTTATTTGTTTCCAAGGATATAACAGCCCAAGCAGTTGAACAAATAGAGAAGCCTCTGAAAACCAAAAGGTATACCTTGAAGTTTGAACTGAAATTCTTTGGTATTTTCTTGATTGAATAGAAAAGATACAGAGAGGAAATATATACACAAAGATTGTAACTGCCTATGAGCTAAACATGGAAATACAAAATTGCCTACTAATTACATTAAAGTACCGAATATCTTCCGTGAATATTGGTTGACTAATATGAACATCATAAAACCCAAAATATCAAAAAGATTGTTGGATGTCTTTTTGTGGTTACTATGTATCACAAGTGGGTTTGCAAACTAAGAAACCCTTAATAGAGCTGAGTCAAAACAAGTCTGGTAAAAATTAAATGAAAAATAAAATATTGTTGAACGTTTTTAAAGCAAAGTTATTCTGTTTAATTATTTTGACCAGAAACTGTCTACTATCCCAGCTTAAATGTGAGAAACAACTTATGAATGCACCAACTAAGGCTGGAGGGTATGGGGACCGTCCCGCCCAGTCATCCAGCCCCCTCTCCATTTCCCCCACTTCGTCGCCGTGCCTCCGTCGTCGAGATCGTCGGGGGTGCGACGATTTGGACCGGCCTCCTCCTCTCACACACACCTATACATACAACATATACATATATTTTAGGCTCAACATGGAAATACAAAATTGCCTACTAATTACATTAAAGTACCGAATATCTTCCGTGAATATTGGTTGACTAATATGAACATCATAAAACCCAAAATATCAAAAAGATTGTTGGATGTCTTTTTGTGGTTACTATGTATCACAAGTGGGTTTGCAAACTAAGAAACCCTTAATAGAGCTGAGTCAAAACAAGTCTGGTAAAAATTAAATGAAAAATAAAATATTGTTGAACGTTTTTAAAGCAAAGTTATTCTGTTTAATTATTTTGACCAGAAACTGTCTACTATCCCAGCTTAAATGTGAGAAACAACTTATGAATGCACCAACTAAGGCTGGAGGGTATGGGGACCGTCCCGCCCAGTCATCCAGCCCCCTCTCCATTTCCCCCACTTCGTCGCCGTGCCTCCGTCGTCGAGATCGTCGGGGGTGCGACGATTTGGACCGGCCTCCTCCTCTCACACACACCTATACATACAACATATACATATATTTTAGGCTCATCCCCTATTTCCTTATGACCATTAGGTCATGGGTTCGATTCCCACAAAGGGGGGTTTTCCCAGATTTATTGGGTTTCCTCCTGAATTGGTGTATAGGCATTATTGCCTAGTGGAGATGGATATGATCGGGTGGTTCTGCTGGTGGCACGATGATACTCCAGTGGTCCGTCAGTGATCCAAATTTGCCGTTAAAAAAATTACATTAAAGTACAGAATATCTTCCGTGAATATTGGTTGACTAATATCCTCCCGCATAGAGACCCTTAGTGAATATGTCTGCATACTGGTAGTCAACAGGGACATGTAGCACTCGAATAGAGCCAAGCCGAACTTTTTCCCGGACAAAATGTATGTAGATCTCGACATGTCTGGTATGCTGGTGTTGGACCGGGTTTTGTGACAGGTACATGGCTGAGATATTGTCGCAGTAAATTATAGATGCTTGTTTAATTGGGACATGCAGTTCAAGAAGCAAGTTACGAAGCCATGTTAGTTCGGCAGCCGTATTAGCAACCCCTTTATATGCGGCTTCAGCGCTGGATCGAGATGTGGTAGGTTGACGTTTAGAGGACCATGATATCAAGTTATCGCCGAGGAAGACACAATATCCTGAAGTAGATCTGCGAGTGTCAGGACACCCCCCAGTCGGCATCAGAATAGGCAGTCAAATTAAATGATTTGGAGGGGGTTAAGTGAAGCCCATGATTTAGGGTGCCTTTGAGATATCTCAGTATACGCTTCATAAAGTTAAAGTGGGGCTCACGGGGTGCGTGCATAAAAAGACATACATGTTGGACGACGTATGCTATGTCGGGCCGTGTGATGGTGAGATATTGTAGGGCCCCGGCGAGGCTACGATAAAGAGTGCCGTCAGGTAGTAGTGTTCCAGCTTCTGCACTAAGTTTGTTGCCGGTATCGGTGGGAGTGGCTGATGGTTTACAATTTTGCATGTGGCTCGTGAAATGATATCAGCCGCATAAGACTCTTGAGACAAAAATAACCCACCATTTTGAGTTGTAACTTGAACGCCCAGAAATTGATGTAAGTTCCCTAAATCTTTCATAGCAAATTCCTGAGATAATAATTTTATGAAATGTTGAAGTAGGGAAGTTTCAGAAGCTGTGAGCACAATATCGTCGACGTATAATAGTAAGTATGCCATTTGGTTTCCGCGACGATATATAAATAATGAGCTATCGGATATAGCACTTCGAAAACCGCAAGAAATAATAAAATTCGCGAACCTATGGTACCATGCCCTTGGTGCTTGTTTCAAACCATAAAGTGACTTTCGAAGGCGACACACGTGAGTAGGCCGATTCGAATCGACAAAGCCCGGTGGTTGAAACATATATACGGTTTCGTTTAAGTCACCGTGTAGAAACGCGTTCTTAACATCGAGTTGATGGATGGGCCAATTTTTCGAGATAGCAAGGCTAAGAACCGTCCTGATTGTGTTGGGTTTAACAACGGGACTAAACGTTTCATAACAATCCACGCCCACTTGTTGTGGTTTACCATTAACTACTAGTCGTGCTTTGTACCTTTCTAAGGTGCCATTTGCATGGTATTTATGTCGGAACAACCACATGCACCGAATGATGCGAGCATCCGTAGGACGAGGCACCAATTCCCATGTGTGATTTTCTATTAACGCTCTATATTCATCGGTCATGGCATCGAACCAGTGAGGGTCGGTCATTGCTTGGGTGTGAGATTTTGGGACGGGGGAGATGTGCGTTTGTTTTTGGGTGGTATCGACATGAAGGTTTAGTGGGACCTTTGGTTTGGTGATCCCGTGTTGGGAGCGTGTGACCATAAGGTGGCGAGGGGGTTGTATGGAGTCGGTTGATGTGGATACGGGTTCGGGTTCGGGTGATTGTAGGTGATTCGGTGATGGTGGGGGGTGTTGGGATGTGGATGCGGGTGAGAGTGGTTCAGCGAAGGGGCCGTTGAAAGGTTGACTCGGGGTGGTGTAGGGGGTGGGCGACGTGTTGGTGGAATGGTTTGGCGTATTGGCGTGTGAGTTGGCATCGGTATAGTTGGTATGCGTGGTAGTTGAAGGCTGAAAAATAAGTGGTGAAGGTTCATTGTCAAGGAATGAGTAGGTTTGAGGAGTGGTTTTGTATGTTTTGGAGAAAGGAAAATTATTTTCGTCAAATGTTACGTGACGGGACAGAATAATTTTTCCAGTTTGTAGGTCAAGGCATCGATATCCACGATAGTTGGGAGGGTAACCGAGAAACACACACGGACTAGCACGTGGTGCTAGTTTGTGAGGTTGGGTGGCGGTTTGGTTAGGAAAGCAGACGCATCCGAAGATGCGAAGGTGGTCGTATGTAGGTGTTTTTAGGTAAAGAATAGTTGTGGGAGTGTTAAAGTTTAAGAGTTTAGAAGGTAGAATGTTGTGTAGATAAGTGGATGTGTGAAGAGCTTCGACCCAATACGTGGGTGGCATGGAAGCATGAGTTAAAATGGACCGAATTAAATCATTAATTCGTTTAATCATGCGTTCAGCCTTGCCGTTTTGTTGTGACGTGTGTGGGCACGAAAAACGAAACTGAAGTCCGTGGTTTGAAGCAAACGATTTGAAGTTATTATTGTCGAACTCTCATCCCATATCACACTGAAAAGATTTAATTGGCTTGTTAAATTGAGTTGTGATATATTTATAGAATTGGGTAAATTTTAGAAAAGTATCAGATTTGAATTTCAATGGATATACCCAAGTGAAATTGGTGAAATCGTCAACGAGGAGCATATAATATTTATAACCATGTTTGCTTAAAAGTGGGGACGTCCACAAGTCACAGTGTATAATGTCAAACGGGGAGACCGTATGGGAAGTGGATAATGAGAAAGGTAAACGTTTATTCTTAGAAATCTGACATGCATGGCAAACAAAAGAAGGACTTAATTTATTGCAAGAAATAAAACGTTTAGAACTAAGGAAATCCATGACATGAGATCCTTGATGGCCTAGACGATGGTGCCATGATGTTGAGGAAGAAGTGTGGAAAGCGGAAGCGGTAATGGTGGCTGGTGCGGTAAGAGTGTAGAGCGGACCCGAGCTATCATGTCGACTCAGGAGCTTCCCAGTCTTCAGGTACTTCACAGAAAATCCAAATGGGTCAAAATTCACAGAAACATAATTATCAATGGTGAATTTACGCACGGAAATCAGGTTTTTGATTATATCAGGGGTATGGAGAATGTGTTTAAGTTGGATAGGTTTATCAGTGTGGGATAAGGTGGTGTGACCCGAGCCATGTACCGGTATTCGATTGCCATTTCCAACCAAAAAATATGTAATAGAAGTCCTACATAGGGTAGTGATCATACCTGATTTGGATGCAAGGTGAGATGTTGCACCGGTATCCATCGTCCATTGAGTTGTATCAGGTTCCATTGTCATGGCAGAGAATGCGGCTTCAAGCTCTGAGGAGTCCAGTGGATTGACTTCTGTGAGATGGGCATGTTGTTGGGCTGCATCAGAGGGTTTGTTAAATGTTGGGCCAGAGGAGCCCGGGTTAGGAGGAGCCCATGGAGAAGCCCACCCGGATTCTGTTGGGTAGGGGCAAGGTGGAGGTTGAAACGGGCCAGCCCAATATGGTGGCCAATAGGGTGTGGGTGGGGCCCAGTTAGACCGCTGATGTTGCCCATGTCCACCATATGGGCTTGGGTTCTGTTGATAGGCTGTGTTTGGGCCTGGAGTATAGGGACGTTGATGGGCCGAAGAAGAGGAGTGACCCCCCCTACGGTTCCCTGGTCCACCACGAGTGGGTTGGTGTTGATTAGACCCACGGTTATAGTTACTTGGGCCATGATGATTGGATCCTGAACGTTGTTGTCCAGAACCACGAGAGTTCTGTGTGCGTCGATTGGATGACTGAGAAATAGTAGCACGTGCTTCTGTTGGTGTTAGTGCCTCACGAGCTTCCTGACGTTGAATTTCTTGCTGTAGCATGTCGACCGCATCATCCCAAGTTGGGAGGGTTTGGTTGATAATGGCTCCTGTGGTGTCAAACTCAGCCGGTAAGCCACGAACCAACTGAATGACTAACCTTTGGTCGGTGACCGGGCTGCCGACATCCTTCAATTGTTCCGCTAATTCTTTGATACGTTGACAATATGCGTCAAGAGACGGCATAGATCTGAGCGTGATGGTTGAGAGTTGATGTTCAAGGGTAGCGGTGCGAGAACCTTTATTGTTGTGGAAGATTTTTTTTATACAATTCCATGCCTCGTAGGCAGTGGAATCTGGTTCAAGAACGCGTGCAAGGAGTTCATCCGAAAGAGTTCCATAGATCCATTGTAGAACAATAGAATCTACTTCTAGCCATGTCGCATACGTAGGATTGTCTTCTGCTGGGGCTTTTGTTCCGTCAATATGGTTCAAGACTTTGTAACCACGTGCGTGTAACTGGAATAGTTTCACCCACGAAGAGTATGTTACCTTCGTTCCATCAAGAATTCACACTTTGTTTTGGATGTTTGTAACGGTGTAGACGGGGTGCAACGATTCGGGTTTTGCTGCTGGAGGAGGAGGTTGTGTGGTATCGCCCATAGTAGTAGTGAAACGAGAAGACTGTAGTCTTGACTGAAATCGAAAAAAAACAGAGGACCGTGGTCCGAGATGAAGGTAATGGCAGAGAGCTTATAGCTCTGATACCATGAAATTCTTTGGTATTTTCTTGATTGAATAGAAAAGATACAGAGAGGAAATATATACACAAAGATTGTAACTGCCTATGAGCTAAACATGGAAATACAAAATTGCCTACTAATTACATTAAAGTACAGAATATCTTCCGTGAATATTGGTTGACTAATATGAACATTATAAAACCCAAAATATCAAAAAGATTGTTGGATGTCTTTTTGTGGTTACTATGTATCACAAGTGGGTTTGCAAACTAAGAAACCCTTAATAGAGCTGAGTCAAAACAAGTCTGGCAAAAATTAAATGAAAAATAAAATATTGTTGAACGTTTTTAAAAGCAAAGTTATTCTGTTTAATTGTTTTGACCAGAAACTGTCTACTATCCCAGCTTAAATGTGAGAAACAACTTATGAATGCACCAACTAAGGCTGGAGGGTATGGGGACCGTCCCGCCCAGTCATCCAGCCCCTTCTCCATTTCCCCCACTTCGTCGTCGTGCCTCCGTCGTCGAGATCATCGGGGGTGCGACGATTTGGACCGGCTTCCTCCTCTCACACACACCTATACATACAACATATACATATATTCTAGGCTCATCCCCTATTTCCTTACCTCCATCCTCTTTGCCCCATCCTCACACCCGATCTACGTGGCGCTTACGTGACGGATCATCCTCTAAGGATGGACCTCTACCATACCGCATAGCCTAATTGATCTAGTCTAGGAAGTGGAAACAACTGTTCAGCTGACGTCATTAGTTGTTTCTTAGCCAAGCCACCTGACACAAACCATGGGTTAGTCACATCTCACCCAGGTCCATCGAACCAGCCTTTAAAGTTACAAAGGCGGCTTGCGTGGATGCAAGTGTGCAAAATGTGCCATCAAAGCTCCACATTACGGGAGAGAGAAATAAAGAATAAAGAATGTAGGGTCGGTTAAGGGAGAGAGAAATAAAACAAACGCTTTGGGCCTCCACTTCCTTAGAGCCTCAAATTCTTAAATGAACATATTATATGTAGGTGATTTTGACTTTAAGATTGTTAACTTGAGGCTTATGATATATAATTATGTATACACATAGATGATATATGAATCATAGGTTTAGGATCAGATACAAAGGCTCCTAAAAATAAGAAGTCGTACAAAGAGTATCAAACGAACTCCGATTGACCCCATTCAAGCGGCATTGGAACCGTCCCATCGAAGTCTACTATGTGAGATTTTAGGTTTTCACTTTTGGATTAAAGGTTGTAGATTTTAGAACTTTTGTTTATTACCATCTGTTGGATTAGTTCTGTTTAAACATAATGGAAAACATGAAAACATACCTGTCACCGCAGACACTGCAGTGGAGAATCCAGTGAGGGAAGAAGACATGGAGTTCGACATCTTTGTCAAAGTATCTGGTTCCTCCTTAGGGTGCTGACTGATGATGGTGATTATGAAACCGACAAGGGAGATCGGCTATGGAGAGGAGATCGATTATGATGTTATGCTAATTAGGTTATCTGTCTAAGTGTGTAACCTTTTAACCTCCACATAAGTCTCCTTATATAAGCACCCAAGAGGAAACCTAATTAGTTAATAAGGGTAATATGGTCCATCAACAATTACCAACTAATTATTTAATAGGTTATTATATATTTTGATCTATATAATGTAAATGATTATAATGGCTACTAGATTAAATATTAAAACATAATATATTTAATCTTACATTCTCCCACTTAGACGAGTAATCATTTACTATGAGTATTAAATAATCATTTACTATGAGTATTAAATAAGCCTGATCAGGAGTTAACACTCATTTTAGCCTAAAACAAGTACTATAGCAGAGAAATACAACCGTTGAATACTTATGCGACTCAGGACCCCCATTAGTCATACTATAGCCTTAATTTAAAACCTAATCGTCATGATCAAAATACGCATAAGCCCTTTGTTTGATTTGTAACTTTATTTGTCTATATGCCATTATACCGGTTGAACATATTCTAAGAGACATACAAAATCAAACTGAGGAAATATCATTAATCTTAAAACATAAGCTAGTACAATATGCTCAAATAAGGTCTTTACTAAATCCCATATTCCGAACATGTTCTTCGTAAACCTTAGGAGGGAGACCTTTAGTCATCGGATCCACAAGCATATCTTTAGTACTAATATACTCGATACAAAGATTATTTTCCTCAACTCGTTCACGTACGAACGGATATTTTGTATCGAGACATAAACCAGCTCCAGTCGAACTGTTACTGTTCGAGAAACTAACGGCAACTGAATTATCACAGTAAAGCTTCAATGGTCTAGAAATGGAATTAACGACTTTGAGTCCAGTGATCAAATTTCTAAGCAACATTCCATGACATGTTGCGTTATAAATAGCAATGTACTCTGGCATCATTGTGGAAGTTGTGGTCAAGTGTTGTTTATGACTCTTCCATGAGATAGGTGTAACACCTCGAATTTTTGTGTCCAAAGATGTGTTAACACGTGTCATTTGTTTACACGTGGCATTGATATTAAATAAAGGACTAATATTGACAAACCTTGAAAGTATATAAATTCGAGGATTATAAATGTCAAACAAGGGTAAATATACTGTATAGTAACCCTAAGTGGTGCTTGTACCTTCAAACGAATAAATCATGGATCGTACGGAAGCGAAACGCGGAAGGAAGTGAGAGATTACAAGCTACAAGGGTTAACTGTGTCAACATGTTTAATTATACCTCTGAGTGACCCTTTAACGTTCCCAAGGCTTTGTAACAGTATAATACGCTCACTAGAATGCAATATATCAAATTCGTAGGAGAAGGGTTAAAAGCGTCAAAAATATAAATTAAGGTTTTCCGGATAATAAATAAATTAACCGGGGGCTTAACGATGAGGGTAAATAACGCAAGGTCCTTAACTGTAAATTAACCGAGGGCCGATTCGCAAAGTTACCCCTTCAAACCCGAAAGGTCAGGTAATTAATTACCAAGATTTTATAATCATTACAAAAAGATTTAAAAAGATCCTATTCCTAACCCTTACGGACCGTAAGGGAGTGAATGATTGCTGATGATCCGCCTCTGGCTTACGGACCGCAATGCCAAAGCCATACGGTCCGTAAGCGATGCCCAGCGACAGAAAGTTGGCTGTTGGCTGATTTAAACGGCAAAACGATTAAGGATGGGTTTCTCAGGGTCATGGGCGCCCCCTACTCGACCCATAACTCTCTAGGACACCTGCCATTCATCCATGGTCACTTGTAGACCAATGTGTGATGATCTTGGACCTTGTCTTGCACTATAAATAGACCCATTGTGTTCATAACTATCACACACCTCAAACACACTCATCTGATCACTTCTAAAGCTCTCAAGTGTTCTTCTTTGTTCTCTAAGCAAGCCTAAGCTTCTGTAAGTCGTTTACATCCTTTGTAGTTCAGTTTTACTTAGTAATATAGCTAAAAACCAAACCGTCGTAACTACGGTTTGACTTCAAAATAAATCCATAATGGCTCAGTCTTATGACGGATCAAAAGTAGTTATGAGTTGGTATTTATGTGGGTAATAAACCTCTAAAAGGGTTCCCTCTGATCACCACTCTAACTAGCTCAAATGTCGAGTCAAACGAATGCTTAAAAAGTCAACAGAAAGCTATTTTTGCGATTCTTGCATAATCTGTGATATAAATGATATGCAACCTGTTTAGACACTCATAAAACATGATATTAAGTATATAAACTTGTTTACGCTCGTTTGAATCGACCATTTGCTATATTGACCCGGTTCGGAGCCGAATGTCGCAAAAGTTTGACTATTGCTTTGACTTCAGTTCTGACCCGTTTTAGTGAGGTATAGATATGCCTTAGGACTCTCTTAGGACCAGGTTACACGATGGTATAAACCTCTGTGACCGGTTCATTGTTTGTCCGAGTCTTTTACGCGTTTCCGTTAATCGCCTAAAAGTTGACCGTAACGCTCTTTTTAAAATAAAACGAGTATTTCGGACACGTGAACGGACCATAACCTTGTTTACTAAATTATAAGCATGTCCTTAAAGTTTCACGTCAATCCGAGGTCTAGAATGGTAGTTATGCTAGATAGCGCAATTAAAGTAAACTTTTGTAATAAACGGCGCAATTAGCATAACGCCTATCTAAACCAAGTTTCATCACCAAAACTTTTACCCACTGTTATAAAATAATATTTTTGGAATTTTAAAGATTTTTAATAATTTTTACCTTGCTCATAACCTGCGGTTATGACTACGGTTCGGTAAATACCGAATATGCCCTTTTTGGCCAAAACTTGAGTTCTACAAGGTCTTTTGACCCGATTCCAGTTGCTACTGATTTTAAATAATAAATAAAGTATTTTAAACTTTATAGACTGTTCGGGAAACTCAGATTTCCTGTAGAACTCGAAAAGCTCTTTAAAAAGTCTTTAAAATGACCGAAAAACCCCTACGGGGCGTAATATTAACTTAAACTCGTTACGGGCATCGCGGAAGGTATCCTACTGATACCACAACCTCTTTAAGGCATATTGACTTAGGAAATAAACGTAGGACTCTCATGGTTAACCGATTCGCCTATTGTGCGCACGATTCGGCTTATGAAACTAGTTTTCATAAATTAGCCGATATGGGTCAAACCATATTATTTTGACCTCGAAATCCAGAGTGTGAACCTTAAACCCATATAAAACAAGTCTCTGAACTTGTTGGGTCAGAATCACACTCCATTCTCGGTTTTCGCCTTTTCGCGCGATTAAACCATATTTATATTTCGGAACCAACCGGTCTAGGCTACGGCCAATATAAAGACCCGTTAGGATTCTAATAGGTTAATTAAAACCTTCGTTCCAGAATAGGAGCCCCAGTAAAAGCTATCTGTGACGTAATCCATTAAGGAATATACTTGCAAAGGTAAATACTTTAACTTATTTTCCCTTATACGGGCTTGGGATACGGTATATTAATACCGCTTGATTGGACATCATATCTTCCATCGCTTAGGTGGTTAATTGAATAATGTGATCGGTTCATTTAAACAGTCTTGTTACTTAAAAGCCTTTGGGGGGTTAATGACCGTTGTCCCGGATATCCTTGGCATCATTTTACGAAATGGCCACGACCTCGACATCCCGGTGTAGGCGTACACCCGGTATATTATGTCGACATTATTATTATTATTAAAAGACGTAGCCGTTGGTTTTTACACTACGGTTTTACGCAATGTGGTGTGTCTATTAATCTTTAACCCGGACAGGATCCGGGCTACTGAACGCATAAAAGGACATGTAATTCGTTCACAAGATTTTAAATAATTTTCCCAAGTTATAAAAGAGTTTGTGCCATGTGCATTCAAATCAATTTTAATAAACATTTTCAAAATGTGTCAGTTGAACGTATTTACCAGTGTAAACTGACGTATTTTCCCCAAAAAGATTAAGTGCAGGTACTATACGAAATTGGCTGGTAATAGCTCCCTAGCATCACGAATAGTCTCGCAAGCTTGATGCCATATCTGTTGAACAATTACTTTATTGTTATTTTGATCCCCTGTGGATACATTCGACTTCTGTAATACACTTGATATTACAATCAAAGGTTGAAGTATATATTTATTCTTAAGCTTCCGCTGTGCATTCATATAATTGTGTGGTTTGACTATATTGTTGCCAACTACGTCACGGTAATCCCCCACCGGGCCCACCGGTGATACACGTGGAAATCGGGGTGTGACAGGTTGGTATCAGAGCCAACATTGAGTGAATTAAACACGTTAGGCATTGTGTTTAATCTCAGTGACACAATTGCACATACTTGAGTCTAGACAAGAACTTAGGACAAATTCGAATTGTTATTCCAATTTTGTCTTTTCTGTTATTATTGGTATTTAAAGTTTTATAAAGCAGGAAATATGCCGCCAGTGATATTCCGAGGAAGAGGAAGGGGAAGAAGAGGCAGAGGAGAGATCGTTACTCATCACGATCACGAAGCCGGGCCTTCAGGTACGCGAGCTCCTTCGACTACAAGGAGTGAAGAACCGCAGAGGCGAAGAGACCTTTACGAACCTGCGAGGCATTCCACCTCGCACAGCTCGACGCCATCATACCGGCACTCATTCGGGCCTAATTCAGAGAATGACCCCAACAACCCGCAACCCTCCTTCATACCGCTACAGCGTTCGGTATCGCACCGAAATTTTGACGACCCTACTCCATACTTCAGAGGTCAGTTTAATCCAGTTGACTACATCCAGGAACCTTCAGGTTTTGTTCCACTAGGGCCACAAGATCACTTCTCCGAAGATCATATGGACGAAGATACTGATCCGACAGAACCTGCTCGTGGTACGCCCACGCATCCGATAGAAGTCTCTGATGGGTCATCCTTCCATGGCACACCCTATCAGGGACCTGATAGCTTTCAAGCGTTGTTTGACCGACATGAGTGGTACTACACGCCACCTCAGCAGACATCACAACAACCGCGACATCCGCAGGATCCCTCCGAGGATTCACGCTTCGTGGCAGTTACACCACCACCTCCGCCACCGGTACAGCCAGTAATGCCTGATCCGCCAAGGCGTAGGAGAACAAATGCTCGTATGTCCACACGAGGAGGAGGGGATTTCCACTTCAGCACCCCTCGACACTCTAGTAGTAGCCATTACCCGCCACTACAAGAAGAAGGACCTTCAAGTCCTATACAGGAGGCGAACTCCGCACCAGCTGCACCAAATTCGCCACCATTTGGGTATGACCAACCCATACCTGCTTACACGGGTTCAACGGCTTACAACCCGTTCGAACCATCGCAAGCGCATTACAACTACAATTATGAGCGCGACCCATATGTGGTGTCGGCTAGATATAATGCACGATATCCCGACGGAGCTCATGGGAACATGGGAGCACCGGACTACTCAGCTCATGGGTATCCAATACCTCCCAGACCTCCAGTTCCGCAACAAGCGCCACAACCACGTTTCTCTCCTCCTGAACAGGAAGAGATACTCCAACGACTAGATCGTGTGGAGAGAGAGTTCGAGGAAGAGAAAAATAGCCACCGAGGATTTCTCATAGGCTTGGCGAACCTACTAAAGGGCAAAAAGAAGAAACGTGACCACTAGCCCTTAATAGTTGTACTAATGTAATTTCTACTTTAAAATAAGTCCCTGCGTGGACATTTATCGTATTTCAGTCCCTACGTGGACTTATCTTTTAGTCCTTGCATGGACACTTATCTTATATTAGTCCCTGCGTGGACTTGTCACTTATTTTAAAACCTCTAAGTAGGTGTGTACTTGTTTAAAAGACCCGTTTAGGGCAATATGTGATTGTATTTGAGATTATGGAACGTATGTTATGAGTTTTGTTTTAATATGTATGAAATAAATCGAAACCATTCCTTTTAAATTGATCTGCCTAAATAAAGAATCTTAAGGGTGAAACCTAGCCTGGTGTCTTTTAAGATCCGGCCAAGATGGTAAGACCAAATTGAAAAGATTCTGATTCCCTGTTAACCTTTGCAAGCATGTTGACGATCATGGCAGATGTGATTCGTTAAAATCACACACGTCATTCTTATACAATAATCCTTTAAGGGATTTCGAAAACCCAACTAAATGATTTATAAATCATGGGTCAGATCATCAATAGAGATGATCATTATAAAACATCCATTAGTGATGTAGTGCCTACGGGCCAACCTTATTAAGACATCCATTAGTGATGTAGTGCCTACGGGCCAACCTTATTAAAACATCCATTAGCGATGTAGTGCCTACGGGCCAACCTTATTAAAACATCCATTAGCGATGTAATGCCCACGGGCCAATCTTATTAAACATCCATTAGAGATGTAGTGCCTACGGGCCAACCCTATTAAAACATCCATTAGTGGTGTAGCGCCGATAGGCCGTAATAATTGTCTTATAACGACAAAAGACAGTGGTGGTCTATGACTCCCTGTCAGAAAGAAATGAAAGAACTACGGTTCAAATCTCTATGCCTTTGATTCTCTGAAATCTCGGCTAATATTATAAAACATCCTCGTGATTAGGCTTTATGCCGCCAATATTATTATTATAGCTAAAATAGGATATATTCAAATCCTAAGATTAAGTGAGTAATAAGTTAACCAAATATGGTCTCTGTTACCATGGTTAACGAATTGTCATAAAAGATAATTCTATAATAAGCTCCTGAATAAAATTTTGTTATCTTCTGTAACAGATTCAAGTTACAATGGCGGATCCCAACGGAGAGAATAGCCATACAAATGAAGATGACTACGACAATGCGCAAGTACATCTGACAGGCGCACAGTTAAAGGCTCTGATTGACAACGCTGTTCAGGCAGCTCTGGATCGTCAATATACTGAGTCTCATAGCAGAACCGTATCAAAACCACCCTCCAAACCAAAGTCACAATCCAAACCACTCTCCAAACCCAAGAAAGATGACGATAATCACTCGTCCGCTGAGAATAGTATTCGTCGTGAACGAGAATATACTGATGTGTCCGGTGCCAAGGGCTGCACCTACAAGTACTTCGTGTCTTGTAAGCCCCGGGAATTCACAGGGGAGAAGGGTGCTGTGGATTGTATCACCTGGCTGGATGAGATGGACACTATTGTGGACATCAGTGGGTGCGCGGAGAAGGATGTGGTGAAGTTTGTGTCACAATCATTTAAGGGCGAGGCCCTAGCGTGGTGGAGAGCGTTGGTACAAGCATCAGGTAAGTCTGCTCTATACAAGATGACATGGGAGGAATTTATTGCTCTCATTAAAGAAAACTACTGCCCTCAGCATGAGGTGGAGAAGATCGAGTCTGATTTTGTGTCATTGGTAATGACAAACCTGGACTATGCAAGTCCAAGGACCATAAGACGGTGGACTGCAAGAAAATCAAGGATGCAACATGCTATGGTTGCAACGAAAAGGGGCATATCAAGAGTAACTGTCCCAAGAATGCCAGGAAACCAGAAGAGAACAAGAAGACAAATGCGAGAGTCTTCCGTATGGATGCAAAGGAGGCTGTGCTGAAAAACAACGTACTTACAGGTACTTTTCTCGTAAATAATATATTTGCAAGAGTACTTTTCGATTCAGGCGCCGATAAATCCTTTGTAGACCAAAAATTTTGCAAACTACTGAATATGCCTATCAAAACCCTAGATGTGAAATACGAGGTAGAGTTAGCAGACGGCACGATAGAAACCGTCTCCACTGTTCTAGAGGAATGTGAAATGTCCATTAAGAACCATTCTTTTCCTCTATCTCTACTTCCCTTCAAATTAGCAGGTTTTGACGTTGTTCTGGGCATGGACTGGTTGTCCCGCAATCAGGCCCAAATAATTTGCAACAAAAGGCATATAGTACTAAAGACTCCGAGTGGTGAATCGCTTACCATTCGAGGTGACACGCAGTATGGATTACCCGAGGGCGTATCTATGCTCAAGGCTTCTAGATGCTTGAACAGAGGCTGTGTCATTTACATGGCTCAGGTGATAATTGAAGAGCCCAAGCCGAAGATAGAGGATCTTCCTGTTATTTCTGAATATCCCGAGGTTTTCCCCGAAGAACTACCTGGTTTACCACCAGATAGACAAGTGGAATTCAGAATAGATATCATACCAGGAGTAGCTCCTATAGCTAGAGCGCCTTACAGGCTTGCTCCGACTGAAATGAAGGAATTAAGGACCCAGTTGGATGAACTGTTGGCAAAATGTTTTATCAGACCTAGTTCGTCTCCCTGGGGAGCACCTGTCCTATTTGTAAAGAAGAAGGACGGATCGATGCGGTTGTGCATCGATTACCGTGAGCTGAACAAAGTTACCATACTGAATAGATATCCTTTGCCAAGGATCGACGATCTGTTCGATCAGCTGCAAGGAGCGAGCTACTTCTCAAAGATCGACTTGAGGTCGGGCTATCATCAGCTAAAGGTCAGAGATGAAGATGTGCATAAGACAGCATTTAGGACTCGCTACGGTCACTATGAGTTCCTAGTGATGCCTTTTGGGCTCACAAATGCACCGGCTGCGTTCATGGATCTCATGAATCGCGTCTGCAAGCCGTACTTGGACAAATTTGTCATCGTCTTCATCGACGATATCCTCATTTATTCAAAGAACCAAGCTGACCACGAGAAACACCTCCGTTGTATTCTCGAATTGCTACAGCGTGAGAAACTCTACGCCAAATTCTCTAAATGCGAATTTTGGCTACGAGAGGTTCAATTTTTGGGTCATGTCATAAGCGAGCGTGGTATCCAAGTGGATCCCGCTAAGGTAGAGGCGGTCATGAATTGGCAAGAGCCAAAGACGCCCACAGAGATCCGTAGTTTCCTGGGATTGGCAGGATACTACCGGAGATTCATTGAGAATTTTTCAAGGATTGCTGCGCCCTTGACTTCCCTAACCAAGAAGAAAGAAAAGTTCATTTGGGGCCCAAAGCAGCAAGAATCCTTCGAAATTCTGAAGCAAAAGCTGAGCAACGCACCTGTGTTGACCTTACCTGAGGGTACAGAAGAATTCGTAGTTTACTGCGATGCATCACACACAGGCATGGGGTGTGTGCTTATGCAGAAGGGCAAGGTTATTGCCTACGCTTCACGACAATTAAAGGTGCACGGAAAGAATTACACCACCCATGACTTGGAGTTGGGTGCCGTTGTATTGGCACTGAAATTGTGGAGGCATTACCTCTATGGTATTAAATTTGTGATTTATTCTGATCACAAAAGCCTTCAACATCTGTTCAACCAGAAAGAGTTGAACATGAGGCAACGCCGTTGGATGGAAACATTGAATGATTATGATTGTGAGATCAGGTACCATCCCGGCAAAGCGAATGTAGTCGCTGATGCCTTGAGCAGGAAAGAAAGGGTAAAACCGATTCGAATCAATGCCAAGAGCATTGAAGTCAATAACAATTTGATTGAGAGGATATTAGCTGCACAGCGAGAGGCTGTGTTGGAAGCTAATTATCCTAAGGAAAAGTTAGGAGTAACTGAAGAACAGTTGACTCTTAGCAAGGATGGAATCCTTAGATTAAACGGACGAATATGGGTTCCAATTTATGGAGGACTACGAGATGTTATCCTCCAGGAAGCCCATAGTTCCAAATATTCGGTCCATCCGGGAGCAGATAAAATGTATCAAGACTTAAAGGCAAACTATTGGTGGATAGGCTTGAAAAAGTCTGTAGCCGCCCATGTAGCAAAGTGCTTGACTTGTGCTCAAGTCAAAGCCGAGCACCAAAAGCCGTCTGGCTTGCTACAACAGCCTGAACTTCCCGAGTGGAAGTGGGAATGCGTAACTATGGACTTCATAACCAAGTTATCCAAAACCAGGAAAGGAAACGATACAATATGGGTTATAGTCGATAGGCTGACTAAATCAGCTCATTTTCTACCCATCAAGGAGACGTATAGCTCCGATATGCTAGCCCAACTTTATGTTGATAAGATTGTAGCCTTACACGGCATACCTGTGTCTATTATCTCCGACAGGGATACTAGATACACATCTCATTTCTGGAAGAGTTTCCAGCAATCTTTGGGCACGCGTTTGAACTTCAGTACGGCTTACCATCCACAGACGGACGGTCAGAGTGAGCGTACCATTCAAACGTTAGAGGACATGCTACGCGCGTGTGCTATAGATTTAGGTGGTAACTGGGATAAGAACCTACCCCTAATCGAATTCTCCTACAATAATAGCTACCATACCAGCATAAAGGCTGCGCCTTTCGAGGCATTATACGGTAGGAAATGTAGATCGCCTGTTTGTTGGGCAGAAGTAGGAGAGGTCCAATTATCAGGACTAGAGATAGTTTTCCAGACAACGGACAAGATTGTCCAGATTCGGGAACGTCTCAAGGCTGCCAGAGATAGGCAGAAAAGTTACGCTGATCCGAAGCGTAAGGATTTTCACTTCGAAGTGGGTGAAAAAGTATTGCTTAAAGTATCACCCTGGAAAGGGGTGATGCGTTTCGGCAAGAAAGGCAAACTGAGTCCGAGATACATAGGACCTTTTGAGGTCATTGAACGTGTCGGATCAGTCGCCTATAAGTTGAACTTGCCTGAAGAGCTCAATGGAATTCACAATGTGTTCCACATCTGCAATCTCAAGAAGTGCTTCGCCGATGAATCATTGGTGATCCCACACACAGATGTGCATATAGATGAGAGCTTAAAGTTTGTAGAGAAGCCTTTGTCGATTGAAGATCGACAGGTGAAGAAGCTTCGAAGAAAACACGTACCGATTGTAAAGGTCAAATGGGATGCTCGTAGAGGTCCCGAATACACGTGGGAAGTCGAAGCCACAATGAAAGAAAAATACCCTTATTTATTTGAGTAAATCTCGGGTCGAGATTTATTTTAAGGGGGTGAGGATGTAACACCTCGAATTTTTGTGTCCAAAGATGTGTTAACACGTGTCATTTGTTTACACGTGGCATTGATATTAAATAAAGGACTAATATTGACAAACCTTGAAAGTATATAAATTCGAGGATTATAAATGTCAAACAAGGGTAAATATACTGTATAGTAACCCTAAGTGGTGCTTGTACCTTCAAACGAATAAATCATGGATCGTACGGAAGCGAAACGCGGAAGGAAGTGAGAGATTACAAGCTACAAGGGTTAACTGTGTCAACATGTTTAATTATACCTCTGAGTGACCCTTTAACGTTCCCAAGGCTTTGTAACAGTATAATACGCTCACTAGAATGCAATATATAAATTTCGCGAAGTTCCGATTTAAAACGAGAAAGTTATGATCAAATTCGTAGGAGAAGGGTTAAAAGCGTCAAAAATATAAATTAAGGTTTTCCGGATAATAAATAAATTAACCGGGGGCTTAACGATGAGGGTAAATAACGCAAGGTCCTTAACTGTAAATTAACCGAGGGCCGATTCGCAAAGTTACCCCTTCAAACCCGAAAGGTCAGGTAATTAATTACCAAGATTTTATAATCATTACAAAAAGATTTAAAAAGATCCTATTCCTAACCCTTACGGACCGTAAGGGAGTGAATGATTGCTGATGATCCGCCTCTGGCTTACGGACCGCAAGGCCAAAGCCATACGGTCCGTAAGCGATGCCCAGCGACAGAAAGTTGGTTGTTGGCTGATTTAAACGGCAAAACGATTAAGGATGGGTTTCTCAGGGTCATGGGCGCCCCCTACTCGACCCATAACTCTCTAGGACACCTACCATTCATCCATGGTCACTTGTAGACCAATGTGTGATGATCTTGGACCTTGTCTTGCACTATAAATAGACCCATTGTGTTCATAACTATCACACACCTCAAACACACTCATCTGATCACTTCTAAAGCTCTCAAGTGTTCTTCTTTGTTCTCTAAGCAAGCCTAAGCTTCTGTAAGTCGTTTACATCCTTTGTAGTTCAGTTTTACTTAGTAATATAGCTAAAAACCAAACCGTCGTAACTACGGTTTGACTTCAAAATAAATCCGTAATGGCTCAGTCTTATGACGGATCAAAAGTAGTTATGAGTTGGTATTTATGTGGGTAATAAACCTCTAAAAGGGTTCCCTCTGATCACCACTCTAACTAGCTCAAATGTCGAGTCAAACGAATGCTTAAAAAGTCAACAGAAAGCTATTTTTGCGATTCTTGCATAATCTGTGATATAAATGATATGCAACCTGTTTAGACACTCATAAAACATGATATTAAGTATATAAACTTGTTTACGCTCGTTTGAATCGACCATTTGCTATATTGACCCGGTTCGGAGCCGAATGTCGCAAAAGTTTGACTTTTGCTTTGACTTCAGTTCTGACCCGTTTTAGTGAGGTATAGATATGCCTTAGGACTCTCTTAGGACCAGGTTACACGATGGTATAAACCTCTATGACCGGTTCATTGTTTGTCCGAGTCTTTTACGCGTTTCCGTTAATCGCCTAAAAGTTTACCGTAACGCCCTTTTTAAAATAAAACGAGTATTTCGGACACGTGAACGGACCATAACCTTGCTTACTAAATTATAAGCATGTCCTTAAAGTTTCACTTCAATCCGAGGTCTAGAATGGTAGTTATGCTAGATAGCGCAATTAAAGTAAACTTTTGTAATAAACGGCGCAATTAGCATAACGCCTATCTAAACCAAGTTTCGTCACCAAAACTTTTACCCACTGTTATAAAATAATATTTTTGGAATTTTAAAGATTTTTAATAATTTTTACCTTGCTCATAACCTGCGGTTATGGCTACGGTTCGGTAAATACCGAATATGCCCTTTTTGGCCAAAACTTGAGTTCTACAAGGTCTTTTGACCTGATTCCAGTTGCTACTGATTTTAAATAATAAATAAAGTATTTTAAACTTTATAGACTGTTCGGGAAACTCAGATTTCCTGTAGAACTCGAAAAGCTCTTTAAAAAGTCTTTAAAATGACCGAAAAACCCCTACGGGGCGTAATATTAACTTAAACTCGTTACGGGCATCGCGGAAGGTATCCTACTGATACCACAACCTCTTTAAGGCATATTGACTTAGGAAATAAACGTAGGACTCTCATGGTTAACCGATTCGCCTATTGTGCGCACGATTCGGCTTATGAAACTAGTTTTCATAAATTAGCCGATATGGGTCAAACCATATTATTTTGACCCTGAAATCCAGAGTGTGAACCTTAAACCCATATAAAACAAGTCTCTGAACTTGTTGGGTCAGAATCACACTCCATTCTCGGTTTTCGCCTTTTCGCGCGATTAAACCGTATTTATATTTCGGAACCAACCGGTCTAGGCTACGGCCAATATAAAGACCCGTTAGGATTCTAATAGGTTAATTAAAACCTTCGTTCCAGAATAGGAGCCCCAGTAAAAGCTATCTGTGACGTAATCCATTAAGGAATATACTTGCAAAGGTAAATACTTTAACTTATTTTCCCTTATACGGGCTTGGGATACGGTATATTAATACCGCTTGATTGGACATCATATCTTCCATCGCTTAGGTGGTTAATTGAATAATGTGATCGGTTCATTTAAACAGTCTTGTTACTTAAAAGCCTTTGGGGGGTTAATGACCGTTGTCCCGGATATCCTTGGCATCATTTTACGAAATGGCCACGACCTCGACATCCCGGTGTAGGCGTACACCCGGTATATTATGTCGACATTATTATTATTAAAAGACGTAGCCGTTGGTTTTTACACTACGGTTTTACGCAATGTGGTGTGTCTATTAATCTTTAACCCGGACAGGATCCGGGCTACTGAACGCATAAAAGGACATGTAATTCGTTCACAGGATTTTAAATAATTTTCCCAAGTTATAAAAGAGTTTGTGCCATGTGCATTCAAATCAATTTTTTATAAAAATTTTCAAAATGTGTCAGTTGAACGTATTTACCAGTGTAAACTGACGTATTTTCCCCAAAAAGATTAAGTGCAGGTACTATACGAAATTGGCTGGTAATAGCTCCCTAGCATCACGAATAGTCTCGCAAGCTTGATGCCATATCTGTTGAACAATTACTTTATTGTTATTTTGATCCCCTGTGGATACATTCGACTTCTGTAATACACTTGATATTACAATCAAAGGTTGAAGTATATATTTATTCTTAAGCTTCCGCTGTGCATTCATATAATTGTGTGGTTTGACTATATTGTTGCCAACTACGTCACGGTAATCCCCCACCGGGCCCACCGGTGATACACGTGGAAATCAGGGTGTGACAATAGGGCCGCCTGCTAACATAAAAATATAGCCCGAAGTGGATTTCTTGTCATCTTTGCATTTGGCAAAGTCAGAATCAGAATAGCCCACCACTTCTAGATGATCACTTCTTCTATAAGTCAGTTTATAGTCTTTCGTCCCTTGCAGATATCGTAGTACCTTCTTAGCTGCTTTCCAGTGATCTAGGCCAGGATTAGTCTGATAACGGCCTAGCATTCCAGCAATATAACCGATATCTGGGCGAGTACAGACTTGAGCATACATCAGGCTCCCGACTACTGACGCGTAAGGTATCTGGCTCATTTGCTCCTTCTCAACCTCTGTTGTCGGACACTGACTACTGGAGCGATGGAGGGTTTGCACTGTTGCATGTTGTAACGTGTAAGGACACGATCTATGTAAGCCTTTTGAGACAATCCTAAGATCCCTTTGTGTCTATCTCGGTGAATTTCGATGCCAATGACGTAAGAAGCATCTCCGAGATCCTTCATGTCGAAGTTATGCGAGAGTAACCGCTTCGACTCATGCAACATGTCTAAAGTATTACTTGCCAATAGAATATCATCTACGTAAAGGACAAGTATAGTAAAGTTGCTCCCACTCATCTTGAGGTAGGTGCATTGATCCACTTGATTCTTCATAAAACCTTGTTTCTTCATGACTTCATCAAACTTGAGGTACCACTGACGTGATGCTTGTTTTAACCCGTAAATGGATTTCTTCAACTTACAGACTAGATGCTCCTGACCTTCAGGTTTAAAGCCCTCAGGTTGTTTCATGTAAACATCTTCGTCCAAGTCTCCATTAAGGAAAGCGGTTTTAACGTCCATCTGATGTAACTCCAAATCAAAATGAGCTACTAGGGCCATGACGATCCTTAATGAATCTTTACGAGAGACAGGTGAAAACGTCTCTTGATAATCAATTCCCGCTTTCTTAGTGTAGCCCTTTGCAACAAATCTCGCTTTATAGCGTTCAACACTCCCATTCGGATCCAGTTTTTTTTTGAACACCCATTTACATCCTACGGGTTTGACTCCATTGGGTAATTCTACCAAATCCCAAACGTCATTTTTCTTCATGGATTCAAGCTCATCAATCAACGCTTTATTCCATTCAGAAGACTGATCACAGCTAATGGCTTCATTATAAGAAATAGGATCATTGAGCTTTCTAGGATCCATTTCAGTCAGGTAGGTAACATAATCATCCCAATTAGTAGGCCTTCTTTGCCTAGATGACCTCCTGAGTGGATTATCGGGTTCAGCGTTATCTTGGTGTTGAGCGTTTGATGTGCCTTCGTCATGAGGTATAATGGGTTCTGATTGTGGACATAAATTTTGAGTTGGTGCAGTAGCTTCAGGTGCAGTAGTTGCATTGGGTACATGAGGAGTAATCGGAGTAATGGTTGGGGGGAGAGACTCATATCGCTTTATTCCATTCAGAAGACTGATCACTGCTAATGGCTTCATTATAAGAGATAGGATCATTAAGCTTTCCGGGATCCATTTCCGTCAGGTAGGTAACATAATCATCCCAATTAGTAGGCCTTCTTTGCCTAGATAACCTCCTGAGTAGATTATCGGGTTCAGCGTTGTCTTGGTGTTGAGCGTTTGATGTGCCTTCGTCATGAGGTATAATGGGTTCTGATTGTGGAGATAAATTTGGAGTTGGTGCAGTAGCTTCAGGTAGTAGTTGCATTGGGTACAAGAGGAGTAATCGGAGTAATGGTAAGCGACGAGTCTCTCCCCCCTCCCCCCCCCCCCCCCCCGCGTCTTGTACTTCTTGCAATTCTTCGTAAGGGTTGGTACTGCTCCCACTGACCTTGAAATCCTCCAAGAACGCATCACGCTTGGTTTCAACAATACAGGTGACATGGGAAGGACAATAGAAACAATAACCCTTTGAATTATCAGGATACCCGATAAAGAAACAGGTAACTGTCTTAGGGTCAAGTTTCCTTAGGAAAGGATTGTAAAGTTTTGCTTCAGTAATGCAGCCCCATACTTTCATATATTTAAGACTCGGTTTCCTTCCTGTCCAAAGTTCATAAGGAGTTTTAGGGACAAACTTAGAAGGAACTCTATTGAGTATATGAACAGCTGCTTTTAACGCTTCAGTCCAGAGGAATAATGGTAAATTAGTGTTGGCTAACATACTGCGCACCATGTTCATAAGGGTAGGGTTTCTTCTTTCAGTGACACCGTTCTGCTGAGGTGTACTAGGCATGGTGTATTGGTTCACAATCCCCTGGCCCTTACAAAACTCATAAAATGGACCAGGAGCTTGACCCACATCAGTATGTCATCCATAATATTCATCGCCTCTATATGATCTCACAACTTTAATCTGACGATTTAATTGCTTTTCAACTTCAGTCTTATAATTTTTAAAAGTTGTTAGAGATTCAGATTTCTCCTTAATAAGATACAAGTACATGTAACGAGAATAATCATCAATAAAAGTGATAAATGAAGTATGTCCTGTTATGCCAGCGATTTGGTAGGGACCACTAATGTCAGTATGAATGAGTTCTAATAAATTAGAGCTCCTAGTGGCACCTTTCTTATTCGCTAATGTCATTTTACCTTTAAGACATTTGACACATGTTCCAAAATCAGAGAAATCGAGAGGAGGTAAGACTTCATCCTTTACGAGACGATTTAATAGTTCTCTTGAGATGTGGCCTAAACGTTGATGCCACAACATTGATGAAGTTTCTAAGTCTCGCTTCTCTTTCATCTTTGTGAGTGATTCATTAATGTTATATGACAACAAAGATTTGGAAAAATTATCATCTAGTTATAATCTATAGAGACCACCATCCAGAATACCAGTACCATAAAGAACAGAATCATAGAGGATAGAGAGTTTGCGATGACCATGGGAAACAATAAAATCGTCCATGTCTAACTTTGGTCCTGATACAAGGTTCCGAGTTACCTCAGGAACATATAAGGTATCATAAAGTTTAATACATAAACCAGTTTTCATAAATAATTGTAATGTTCCAATGGCCTTCACTTCTAATTCTCGATCATCCCCAACCTTAAGCGTTCTTTGGTTTCTTTCCAGCTTCCGGATTGTAAGGAATCCCTGAGTTGAATTGGTAACATGAACCATAGAACCAGAATCAAACCACCAAGAATTAGCAGGAAAATTTAAATAATAGGACTCAAGTATCATAAAATAATCGTTACCTTTCTTAGCCAGCCACTCCTTAAAGTCAGGGCATTCCTTCTGCATGTGTCCTGCCTTTTTACAGAACTTGCAGTGGATTCTGCCTAAGGAGTTCTTAGAGCTAGAAGGTGCACTCGTATGGGGATTGGGCCTTTGGACTTTAGAAGCATCCTTCCTCTGATAATTGTTCTTCCTTTTCTTAGAGCTAGAGGTGGTGAAGTTAGCAACATCAGTAGTGTGATCCATCCTCATACGCTCTTCCTCCTGTACGCATATAGCGACCAGCTCACTCATCGTCCATTTGTCCTTCTGAGTGTTGTAATTGATCTTGAATGCTTCAAAGGACGAAGGAAGCAAAGTAATGATGAAATGAACGAGGAAACCATCACTGATTTCCATTTCCAGCCCCTTCAGCTTATTGGCCATGTCATTCATCATCATGATATGCTCGCGAATGCCGCTCCTCCCATCATACTTAGTTGTCACCAGCTTGAGGATAAGAGAACTAGCGTGTGATTTAGACGTCCCCTTGAACGACGCCTCCACAGAAGCCAAGTATGTTTTAGCATCTTCAGAATCAGGAATGGCTCCTCTGATTGCATTGCTTATGGACTGCTCCATGAACATGAGAGACATACGATTACACCTAGTCCACTTTTCATGAGTCAACTGCTCAGAAGCAATACTTTGTGGAGTAAGGTCCGCTGGCTTATTCTCTCTTAAAGCATAGTCAAAATCAAGCAATCCAAGTGTAAGCATGAGAGCATCCTTCCATGCAGCAAAGTTACACCAGTCAAAGGTGGAATCCCGCAATTGGGCGCTGATAGTGGAAATAAGATGAGCAAGTTATGATACTAAGGAAGAAGTCCTAATGTGATCTAAGGGCACGTTAAACTAAGGCAGGCATAAATAATGACCATTTTACATTATGAAGCTGTGATATTGTCTATTACTAACATCAAAATAATAGACTTAGTTAAAATTCTACTTAAACGAAGACAAATCAGCTTTGGCCAGAAGTGTAATCATTTAAGCATGTGTGCAAAGTGGTTGTGACTAATCAGCTTTGGCCAGAAATGAAACAATCACTTTAGTTATGCACTCGTTAAGTATGCTATCTATGAAGGAATTAAATCAGCTTTGGCCAGATATTAAGACATTCATGTTTATGATGCACACTTAACATAGCTTTCGTAATACTTGAATGATAAGTAGATGTATCAAATCAGCTTTGACTAGAAATGATACATCAAAAGCTCATTCAAGTTAAGCCATTTTGGTTTTGTAAAACATTATCTGATTCTGATTAATTAACTAAGTAATTACAAAAACCAATTATTTAATAGCAAACCACCTGTTAGCGCGGATCGAACTCAGTTATGAGGTCTCGAGTGAGATCTCGAGTCAAGTCTCGACTCATCTTGTAACATTATGAGGTCTCGACTCATTAAGGTCTCGAGTCGCAACCTCAGTGTCTCGAGTCGTAATCATGGTCTCGACTGCTGTGTTTTATGAGATCTCGACTCCTTGATGAGGTCTCGAGTCGCAACCATGGTCTCGAGTTGTGAAGATTTAAGCCCTTAGTCGAAACCTCAGTGGTCTCGAGTCGAAACCTAATGGTCTCGAGTCGAAATCGTTGTCTCGAGTTGAAAAGATTTGAGAACACTTATGATTTCGAGTCGAGATCTTGTGGTCCGACGCTTATTCAATTGATAGTGGCCCCTCCTTACGTTACTTTAATTGGGGAGGATGCGATCTTGGTGTCGGGTTGTTAAAATTGATCTCGAAACTTCTGTTACATCTGTTAATGTGAAAACTTAACTGAAAATTCGAATTGTTAGGGATTTTGAGATGTAATTTCCTATTTTAGTGCTGATCTAATCTTATCAAATATTTCAAAAAATTATAATTTGTTTACCTAATAACAGTTTTCGAAAATCTTTAGAGGACAAAATCAGATCAAAACAGGAAAAACACTCAATAATCCGAATCATATTCCAAAACATAAAGGAATTTCGAATTTTCCTAAGAACATGTGATGAACCCTAAAAAAAATAAAACTTAATTCTGGAACCCGAAACCTGAATTTTAATAGTTTTTAAACAGGTCTCGGTCATAAACATAACCCAGTTGATTTCGAGTGAACACATAATTAATCTTTATCCGAAAACAGTGATCTCGAGTGGACCTTTATGACTCGAAACCGGCTGTCAGGTTTATTAAGTTATCAAAAAAATTCTGTTTTCCAGATTTCAATCCCAGAATAATGGATACGAAAACATAACTGACTAATCAACATATGCTCTGATACCACATGTTGGATCAATTCTGTTTAAACATAATGGAAAACATGAAAACATACCTGTCACCGCAGATAGTGCAGTGGAGAATCCAGTGAAGGAAGAAGACATGGAGTTCGACATCTTTGTCAAGGTGATTTGGTTCCTCCTTAGGGTGCTGACTGATAATGGTGATTATGAAACCGACAAGGGAGATCGGCTATGGAGAGGAGGTCGATTATGATGTTATGCTAATTAGGTTATCTGTCTTAGTGTGTGACCTTTTAACCTCCACATAAGTCTCCTTATATAAGCACCCAAGAGGAAACCTAATTAGTTAATAATGGTAATATGGTCCATCAACAATTACCAACTAATTATTTAATAGGTTATTATATATTTTGATCTATATAATGTAAATGATTATAATGGCTACTAGATTAAATATTAAAACATAATATATTTAATCTTACATCATCGTGTCTTTTATTTATCATTGTGAGTTTTCTATATTTGTGTCATTGTGTTTTTTTTTCTTGTGACTCATGGTGTCTTTTTTTCTCGACATTGTTTATAGTTTCGGCATTGTGTTATATTTTGGTTGAAATTGTGTCATCTAGTGTCATCCATTGTGTCTTTGTACACGTTTTATTTTTAGGAGCCTTTGTAGAATAACTTAACCCATGAATTTTTAGGCTCTAAAGCAATTTTTTGTTTTATTTTTTACGAAAAGGTCCTCAATTTTGTCATACGCTCCGGGCCTACAATATTTTGAGCCGGCCCTGAAGGAATGAGCGTTGACATATATAAACCACTCCTACGTGGAATAAATTCCCGCATTTCCTCTTCTTTTATCTTCCTTTTCCCAGCTTTCCTATGTTCAAGTCGCAACTTTGAACATTAATATCTCATTAATCTTAGCTTCAATTTGGACGTGGTTTAGTCTGTGTAGCTCGGTTGGTTAATGGGGCGTGAGATCTGCACAATAAGCTCAAGGTCGCGGGTTCGATTTCCTAAGAGCCAATCGTCTTGCCGCTGAGTTAGGCTGATTTGCCGCTGAGTTAGGCTGATTTACCTCTCACATGTTGGGCCTGGGGCGGCCTAATGTGGGCCGATTAGCGTGTCCGGACATACACGTTTTTGCACAATAAACCCATAAAATAGTACTTATATTAACCAAAGTTTAATATAAATATATTGTCAAAAGTTTTGAGAAAATTACACATAATACTTGTTGAAAATACTCGCATTTTCACCAACTTTTCTAACAAATTAAACACCTTTACACCAAAATACACTTGGAAGTGAAGTTTGGTTGTATATATTGTTATTTTCGACTTTTCGTGGTCTTTCAATGATGCGAAACCCCATCCAATAGCAAGAGTCATGATGATTCATTGGTAACCATCACTCTTTGAGCCATCTACTCAATAGTTGTAACTTTTTTTCTTAAGCTGTGGATTATTCGCGAATGTCGGATGGTCTAGCATACGTTGTCTTAACCGGGTCTGCGCTAGAGAGCCCCCTCGCACAATAGATCCCCAATTTAAATACCTCAATGAGAAACCACTATCACCCAGACTCGAACTTGAGACCTGGAGGGGAAAATTCACCCAAGCCCATCATAAGTGGAACTTAAGTACCTGTGGCCATCACTAGAGCACCGGTGATGGTTACTCAATAGGTGTAACTAATTTGAAACAATGTGTTCCATTAAACCAACCAAACTCTTACAAATCAAATTTATGTTTCTGATGAAACAATGGTTAACCGGGCAGGGTTAACACACTGGTCTCGTCAAGAAGGGTTAATCCCTTCCTCTCGAGGATCGCTGGCTGGATCACCGGTGGTTGATCTCCTGCACAAGGAAACAAGCCGTGACTCGTAACAAGGAGGATGGGGTGGGGGGTGCTCCTTGTTACCACTCTCCGGCGTGAGAATCAGTAGTTTGCTTGGGAAGCAAAGTAAGATATTAGTAGTAGTGAGAGAGTTGTGAGAAGATACCTCAAACCTGGTTTGGGGTTGGTATTTATAGCCGAGGAGTGAAGGAGGATGATGATGGATGGACTGACGACGTGCTACACCCTTTCAGGTGTGTCAGGCTCGTCGGTTATGGAGGTTACGCCACGTCAGTCCATTGCTTACGTAGCTCTGACAGGTAACTGCCATTGGTGCCACTTGCACTGTGGTGTCAGTACCACTTGCTTGAGTACATAGGATGCGGTGCAAGCCGCATCGCTACGTGCGGTAACATCTGAAGTTACCGCGTCTCCTACTTGTGATCAAGGAATACGCGAGATGCGGTGCTAGCCGCATCGTCGTCTTGCCTGCATCCCTTGTCGTGACGAAAATGTCCGTATGGTGTGGTGTCAGCCGTACTGCTACGTTCATCTTCTTCTATGCCTAAGGTAAGGCTTTCCTGTATTGATAGAAGTGTTCACTGGATGCGGTGCGATGCCGCATCGCAGTGAATACTTCCGTTTTCATACACCAGATGTGATGCTATGTCGCATCACTCTACCGTTCTCATGTTCCATGTAAGTCCTTCTTTGTTATTAGATAGATTGGATTCAACCCTTGTGTCGACGCGTTCCCGCGTGGGCACAAGTAGGTTGTTAGTTAGTGGGGGTTTTGATAAGGGTAATGGTCACTCGCGGTCCATGCTGACGCGAGATCTGGGACCATACCCCTTCAAGTCCCCCCAGTCTAGTGTTGCTGCCACATACAAGGTGTATGTGGGAGGAGTACTGGACTATGGTGTTTGGAAGGTAGTTTGGAGTCTGGAGAAGATCCTAGACCATGTGTGGTCTTTTCTGTATGTAAATGAAGCTGGAGGTCCGGAAGGGTCATCTGACGCCTCTTCCGTATCGGTGAAGGAATCTCGTCTGATGCGAGATTCTCAGCCGATTTATGTCACCAGGTGGCCTGCCACCTGTTGTTGTGCCGAAGGTCTCTTGGAGACCTTGTTAGTAATGCTGCACAAACTTCGAACCAACCTCTGAGATGGTGGTTCGAAGGTATGTGGAGGTTTCCCATCCTTTAAAGGTGGTATTTTCTTCATACCAATTGTTGAATTGGTGCATGAAGAAGAAAAGAAACTTTTGGACCAATCTTTGAGACTGGGATCAAAAGTTGTTGATGCTTGCAAGTGCTTTGCTCAAGCTCTATGTTCAGCATCGAGTTATGAGACGACGATCCCTTTTTTGTTGGGTTTTCGTGTTTATCGTCATAGCTCTCTAGTAACCGCACGTTCTTTGCGGTTACCTCGTTGCGTCATTGTTGGCCATGTTTGGTCGAACAATGTATATTCGTACTATGGGTAAATAAGCATGGTCATAGGCAAGGGTATGCCCATCATTGTTTATTCTATGCGGCCCATAGTCGGGCTAACAAAGTCATAAGCAGACTTGTTACCGCTGTTCGGACGCTTGTTGTTCGACGAGGGTTTATTTAGAGCGTTGTTCTGCGTTCGTTTTGGAGCCACTTACCTTCCCGCTCCAATACCGAGTTTGCCTTGCAGTAGCATTGTTCGGTGATGTGGAGTGAGCTTGGCTCTTCCGTAGCAACCACTCTGCGGAAGCTATGGTTATGTCCGTAGCTCCTCGTGAGTGTCTGTGGTTTTGCATTACCACATTTGCTCAAAGCGGGTGTGGCTCGGACGTAGCTCTTGAAGGTTCAGGAGACAGGGTTGCTGATGTGCGTTCGCGTGCATTCCCTTCCTTCCTTTTGTTAAAGAAGGTGTTCATGTACCCTCTGCGGTTGTGAACTGGACAGGAGGGATTTGAAGCTTGAAGAGAAAGAAGGCAATGCGGTTCCCCTGTGTCTGAGATGCGGTTCAGTCCAACGGCCAGCGCTGGTTCTGAGCATCTGACACACCTGAACGGGCTCGTGTGTGGCATGTCCGCATATTCCACGTGTGCTCGTGGGTAGTGCGGATAGGTATTATACCCCCTTATAGTGTAGAGATATATATTTTTACCTATTTTTAGGGGTATGTTAAAAAACGACATGCGGTATGGGTTATGGTGCGGTATACCAGAGAAACCGCATGCCGCTTATAATTGGATAATGTAGTCGCTTTTTGTTGCATACGTGGCTGGACGCACGTGTGAGTTGGTGGAAGTTGGTGAGATCTTCCTGGCATGTGCTGAAATGAAAGGACGTTTGCACTGCCCGAGGCATTAAATGCACTGTAGCGAAGAGTGTAAACGTCTCTTGTGTCAGGCGCGTGGGTGGCCACGCGCGCGTGATAACTGTCAGCGGAAACGGCGCTCGACACGTGGTGTCATACGATTCGCCCTTTTTGAACGTGATCATTTGTTTTCTCCCTCCGCATTAATTGCGATGGGTATATAAGGGGAAACCGTTCGTGGTTTCCCCTCACTTGTTTGAAATTTTCAAAAATTTGCCGGTGAGAGAAACTTGTTCTTTGTCTTCTCCGACGAAATTCCTTGAAGTTCCAGTGAGGGTTTTGGTTTTTCTGTTCACCATCTTCTGTTTCTTTGATATTCTTGATGGCTGAACCATCTAATCCACACAATGTGGAGGGTGAAAACCCTGAACAGCCGGTAGTATCGGCTGATGAAGACGAAGATGATGACGTTGACGTTCCCGGTGGTGGGTTACCGGTGTTGAAATGGTCCAAGGGTGGTTTTAAAACCCTGATGGCCACTGTGCAGATGGCCAAAGACTGGAATGCTACTTACCCACAAGTGGGGGACACCGGTGCCGATGCTCCGGCCGGTTATATAACCTTGTGGGCGGATTTTTTCAACGACGGCAACCTTAGGTTACCGGTGACGGTGTTTGTGGCGGAGGTATTGGAGTATTATCACCTCCATATCTCCCAACTTAGTCCTTTCGGAATGTTCCGAATTCGGAATTTTGAGTACACATTCCGTGCCCATGGCCTGCCCATTACAGTGGAGAATTTCCGGCGGTTCTACCAGTTGACGGTGAACACCGGTTTTTTCTCGTTTACTCAAAGGCATGGGAGTCTGAAGTTGATGACACCCCCTAAGGGTGTGACAGGCTGGAAGAAGAGGTTCTTCTACGTGAAAGCCTGTGCGGTCTATGCTAGCATGTCTTTCAGGAATGTCAACGTTGGAGTTTCTGATGAAGATATTCCTGTTGCTTCCGCAAAGACCGTGGACTGGTTCTCTAGGCTGCGGCCTATTGAACTCAAGAAGTTGGATAAAGATCAACTGTGGATATTGCGGATGATGCTCTCCAGACCGGATAGGAAGGAAAGGCCCGTGTTGCGGGAACAGGGTGGTGGTAAGCTCGTTACCCTTTGTTATTTTCCTTATTTCCTAAGCCTTTGTAATAACCTTGAAATTCTGAAGAACTTCCGCGTGCCGTCGAAAGCGGTGCTGGATGCCCCGGTTCCGGGAGACGCAAGAGGTACGTCTTACGTGGCATTAGTTTTTTCAGTTTATCTTTTTGACTGGTTCTGTTGATTGTGTGAATCCAGGTGTCCTTGCGGATTTGGGGAAGTTTGAGAAACGCGTCCCCAAAAAGACTGTGGAGAAGAAAACGGTGAAGAAAACCGTGCGGGGTCGTGGCAAGGGGAGTGTTGAAGGCTCAGCTGCCCCTTCTTCAGTTTTTGAAGCCGCAGGTACCTATCAATCTTGTTCTCGGGGATATACCGATTACGTCGTAGTATCTGACACCCTTGAGGGTTTGGGTGTTATAGGTAGTGGTGCGGCTGCGGGTGGAACTGCTGTGGTTCCCCCCGTTGTTGGAGAGAAAAGGGGACCAGAGCAGAAAGCTGCTGGTGGTGGAGAACCGAAACGGCGGAGACTGCAGACCAGGAGAGTTGCTCCGGCGCAGAAGAAACCTGCCGTTGCTGCTGGTAAGTATATCCCTTTTCCTTGTTTTGTATGTACAATGGGTGGGAAATACTCATTGAATACTCTTTGTATTGCAGAATCCCGAGATGCGGGGTATTCTTTTTTCGACATCCCTGCGTCTCCTCCGCTTACTGCTGCTGCGGGTGCGGGTGTATGGAAGGAGACGGTCGCGCCCAAGGAGCCTACGGCCCCTTTTGTTGGGCCGATTCGCGATCCCCCCTTGGAGAAGACGGTGGAGACGACTGCTGACCGGATTTTTGACACTGTGGACTCCTCGGACAATCTGATCTCTCTTGATGAGGGTGATGGATTGAACTTGAGGTTTTCAGATGCCGGTAAGCAGAAGTCTGATGCTGAGGTGCGGCAGCAGGATGCTGAGCCGCAGAAGTCTCCTGCTGGGGAGAAAGGTAGCGGCTCGTCTGCTGGTGGTGCGGGTTATGACGGGCCTCCAATTCAGCCTGGGGAGTCTGAATTGGAGTATTATTACCGCACATACTCCCCGGGTCGCAGTATGGTGTATCACCGACCCCCCTGGACTGTTATGCAGGGGGACGATATTTCTAACGACCCTGCGGCATGTAGGGAGATTCTGGGTGGTCTGGGCACCCCTTTTGAAGTCCAGCGTGCCCGTGCCGCGCCCCGAGAGCTGCGTATTAACCAGCTTTCATCAATGCTGGTAGGGACTTCCATTGTGGCGAATGCCATTTTGGAAGATTATAAGGTGCTGGGCCGCCGCGAGGAAGAAGCTGCTCGCATGCGGGCCGAGGCGGAGAAGTTGGTTGAGGCTGCTCGTGCGGGTGCGGAGCAGCTTGAGAAGGACAAGGCTGCTTTTGAGCAGCAGAAACAGACTTCTGAATGGGCTGCCGCTGCCCAGCTGAAACAGGTGCGTACCCTTGCTAAACTTCTTGCTGATGAGCGCAAGAGTTGGAATGAAAAAATGTCCAATGAGTGCAAGAAGTGGAATGCATCGTGGGCTAAGCAGAATGACATTCTGTTTCATGCTCGGCAGGAGCTGACTAATGCCAAGGCAGCGAACGCTACCTTGAGCCAGGAGAAGGCTGCGGCTGAGGCCATTTCTGTTAAAGGGCTGCAGGCGAAGGCCGACGCCTTGAAGGCGCTTGGAGAGGCCAAAGAAGCCGGGGCTCGCGCCTCAAAGGCCCTTGAAGAGGCCGCAGAGAAGGAGAGTCGTTCTTCCAAGGCTCTTGAAGCGTCGAATGCGGAGTGCATTCGTTTAGGCAAAGTTGTTGACAGTCTGCAGGTATGTTTCTTTAACTTTGTTGCTTTCGTCCTTTATTGTTTTGAAAATATTTATCGAGTGAACTGTTTGCTGTTTTTGTAACAGGCTGAGGTTCAGGCCCGGGAGGTCGCGGTTGCAGACCTTACTGCCCGTGTGTCTGTTGCGGAGAAGCGGGCTGACGCCGCTGCTGAGGCCAAGGATGCCTTGGTGTCCTCTTTTAACCAGCTGGAAGCTGACCGTGAGTGGTTGCGGACTCACGGCATCGCGCGTGTAAGTATCCGTTGTCTTTGCATTTGCTTGGGTTAGTATTCAAGACTTATGATCCCTTTATTGCAGATTGTTGAGGCTATAATGAATGCCCCTGAGACCGCATCTGGTTTGGACCTGGTTAAGGAACGTGCGCGCGATGCTGGCTTCAAGGCTGGTTATAACCGCTGCATTGGGCATATCAATGTATTATCCGCGGGCGGTTATACTGATCAGGCATCTGGGTTCCGTGATGTGGATACCGAAGGTCGTCTGAAAGCGGCCGTAGCCTCCTTTTATGACACGCCCCTTGCCTGTGTAGGGGAGCTGGATGATTGTTTGGAGGTTGCGGACTATGTTGACCGCTTGCGGATGCTTTATCCGGATGTGGAAGAGGAAGAACCCGCTGGTGGTGCCGGAGGAGATGCGGGGACCAGCGGTACAAAATAGGGTTTAGGTTGGCGAGTGTGCCTCCTTTTTGTATTTCTCTTGTATAGAATAGGAACTTTATGTAAATTCACTAAGCATCATGTGGATACTTGAATTTTTTGAATATAAAGTTTCTTTGTTCAGTTTGTACAAGTGTTTTTAATTCTTGCATGTCTGAACGTATGTATGCGTAACTTTACCCATTTGTGAACGGGGTCAAGTATACTCGATACTTTTGTTGTATGGGTATGCATCAATTCTGTTATTTACCGTGTGAGGGTTTTAGAATTGCTTAAGCTTTGTAAAAGCTTATATTACCGGAACTTTACCCATTTGTGAATGGGGTCAAGTGTACTCCATACCTTTGTCGTATGAGTCCGCGTCAATTCCATTGTTTGCCTTTTTGGGCTCAGGAATTGTGTCAAGTGTGTGACAAAACTTGTTTATCCGGCCGGATGAACATGCAAGTCTTTTTGCCTTTTGCTGGCCTATTACAATATTTGTGTGTGGTTACCACTTTGTATGGGTATCTCGAATGAAGATTTTGCCAATCTGTTTTTAGGATACCGCAAAGTGGAACACGCATTTGTAATAGTAATAACAAACAATAATGTATAAAATTGCTTATTTATTTATTTGCAAATGGCCTGCGGCCCGATAGGTTACATAGAGAAATGTAAGAACATGGCTTACATATAACAGCGTCGAAGCTGTTGTGCATTCCATGTGCGTGCGATAGGTTCGCCTTCTAGTGTTTGCAATCTGTATGCGCCTTTCCCTAAGACCTCTTTGATGAGGTAGGGTCCTTCCCATTTGGGGGCGAGTTTGCCTGGGCGCTCGGCATTAGATGCCTCATTGTCGCGTAGGACGTAGTCTCCTGGGTTGAAAGTACAAACGCGGACACGCGCGTTGTAGTACTTTTCAAGTTTGGATTTATATTTGGCCTCGTTGATGGCAGCGTTTTCGCGCCTTTCTTCCAAGAGGTCCAAATCGATCCTGCGTTCCATGTTGTTGTCTAGTTTTTCAATAGCCAACATTCTAGGAGAGGGGAGACCTACTTCTGCGGGGATCACCGCTTCTGAACCGTAGACTAGGCTGAAGGGTGTTTCCCCATTGCTTGTTTTTGGGCTTGTACGGTGAGCCCATAAGATACTTGGGAGTTCATCGACCCAGCCACGCCTGGCCGTTCCCAACCGTGCCTTGATCCCTTCGACTAGGCTTTTATTGATACTCTCGACTTGGCCGTTCCCTTGCGGGTGTGCGACTGATGAGAATATGTGCTTAATGTGTAGTTCTTCTAGCCATTTTTGAAATTCGTCGGCAGCGAAGTTGGTGCCGTTATCGGTGACAATGCACATTGGTAATCCGAAACGGCAGATGATGTGTTCCCAAATGAACTTTCTTGTTATCATAGCAGTGGTTGAGGCGAGTGGTTTTGCTTCTACCCATTTGGTGAAGTAATCAACCGCCACTATGATAAATTTAACCGCACCTGGAGCGTCAGGGAAAGGTCCCACAACGTCAATTGCCCATTTCTGAAAGGGCCATGCGGTTGTGACGGGGACTAAGTTGTTTTTTGGCCGCAAGGTTTTTGGAGCATGACGTTGACAGTCGATGCACTTGCGCAACTCTTTGACGGCGTCCAGGTGCATGCCGGGCCAGTAATACCCGGCATTCATGATTTTGGCCACTACCATGCGTGGTCCAGCGTGTATGCCACATATGCCCTCGTGTATCTCTCGAATGAGGTATGTGGCATCCTGGGGGTTGACGCATCGTAGTAGTGGCCCGAGGTATGATTCGGTATAAGATACCGTCTCCCATTTGATAATGGCACGCTTTGTATTGTAGTTTGCGTGCTTCTGATTTGCTTTCGGGAGTCACACCTGATTGTAGATATGCGATAATAGGTGTCATCCATGATGTTGAACCGTATTGAATGACGTTGACTTGGCGCAGGGGTACCGAAGGATTTTGCAGGATTTCGATGCGTATCTCCTTTGCCAAGTGTTGGAAGCTGGTAGATGCAAGTTTTGATAGAGCATCTGCGGACTTGCTTTCGCTTCGATTAATATGGCGAATATTGAACGAAGCGAATTTGGATTTTAGTTGCAGGACTTGCTCGAGGTAGAGGATCATGATATCCCCCTTTGCGGCATAGTCGCCGCGTACTTGGCCTGCAACTAATAAAGAGTCGACGTGGGCTTCCAGATGTTGCACGCCGATTTTGACTGCTAAACGTAGCCCCGCTAACAGAGCCTCATATTCTGCCTCGTTGTTTGTGCTTTTGAATTCGAGGCGGATTGCATATGTAAGTTCTTGGCCGTCAGGGCTGACGAGTCGCAGACCTGCACCCGCCCCTTCGTCGTTGGAGGCACCATCTGTGAAGAGTGCCCATGTCTCTGAGGAGGGTGGCGTTGGTGCAGGAGTTTGTGCTTCTTCGCATTCTTGGATGCGATTCACCGGTACTTCGGCGGCGAAATCAGCTAAGATCTGGCCTTTAATCGCGGGGCGCGGCTTATAATGTATCGTGTGCGCGCCCAGCTCGATTGCCCATTTCGCTAATCTCCCAGAGATGTCGGGTTTGGAGAGGATCGGGCCGATCCTGTAATTGGTTAGCACTGTGATGACGTGGTTTACGAAGTAGCGTCGCAACCGTCTTGAAGCGTGCACTAATGCTAGCACCAATTTCTCCATTATTGAGTACCTCGTTTCTGGGTCGTTGAGCATCTTGCTGATGTAGTAGATGGGTGTTTGAACCCCCTTTCGCTCCACAATTAGTACCGCACCCACCGCGTTGTCCGCGGCGGATAGGTATAGTATGAGTGGCTCATCCTTGCGTGGTGCGGTTAAAGTTGGGAGTTGTATCAAACACTCCTTCATTTCCCGGAAGGCCTGTTCAGCCTCTGCGGTCCACTGGAATTGTTCTTTCTTTGAACAGCTCCGCATGGTCTTAATGAACGGATAAGACTTAGCTGCGTGGTTGGCTAAGAATCTGTTGAGTGCCGCTAGCCTGCCGGCTAGCCGTTGCATATCCTTCATCGATGAAGGCGATGGCATGCGCTCGATCGCCTGGACTTTCTCCGGGTTTACCTTGAATCCATCTTTAGTCACGATGAATCCAAGGAATTTGCCTTCTTCCATTCCAAACGAGCATTTCCCTGGATTGAGCTTTATGTTAACGCTTCGCAGAGTTTGGAATGTTCTTTCAATATCTGTGAGCATGGTATCTTCTTCCATGCTCATGACGACCAGGTCGTCCATGTAGATTTCGACACTTTTGCTTATTTGGCCGCGGAAAGTGTCGTTCATCAACTTTTGGTAGGTTGAGCCCGCGTTGCGCAACCCAAACGGCATTTTTGTATAGCAGTAATTTCCGGTGGGAGTCCGGAATGCCGTTTTGTCTTCGTCCTCGATTGCCATTTGTACTTGATGGTATCCTTTGTAGCAATCGAGGAAACACTTCCACCTGAATGGTGCGAGATTATCGACCTTCTCGTCGATTTCTGGAAGTGCGTAACAATCCTTGGGGCAGGCTTTGTTAAGGTCTTTGTAATCGACGCACATGCGCCAGCCCCCGGACGGTTTTTCTACCATGACTGGGTTGGACAACCAAGTCTGGTATTTAACTTCCCGCAGGATGCCTGCGGAGAGCAGTTCTTCGATCTGCTCTTGCATCGCCTGATTTTTAGCTGACCCAAGGTGGCGTTGGCCTTGGATCACTGGCTTGATACCTGGCATGGTATTCAAGTGATGTTGCGCAATATCACGTGGGACCCCGGTCATGTCTGCGGGTGTCCACGCGAAGATGTCTTGGTTCCTGAAGAGGAGCTGCTTCAGTTGCGCTTTGGTGGTCGGGGACAAGGCGTGACCCAATGTGACCTTTTGTTCTAGGTATCTCGCGTTGAGAACCCATTTTTCTGGCTGGTCGTTGGGGGTGGGCCTTGCGACCTTGGTCGGACGTACTTCGTCCGACATCATGACGTCCCTGCGGGCATAGATTATCGCGACCCCCGATTCGGTTGGGAAACCAACCGCAGAGTGGGGGACCGACGTAATCATATTGAAATCTCCTTGGGATTCTCTCCCGAGGAGTACGTCATATCTGGAGGTGTGAGGTAAAACCATGAAGTTTACCTCTTCTGTCCTTGTGCGGTTTCCGCTGGAAAGACGCACAGGGAAAGTAATCTGGCCTAGGGGAAAGACAGTTTCCCCTGCGAACCCGGTTAACGGGTAATCTACTGCTTGCAACCGATCTTTGTCCTCCTGGTCGAACTGGTTGAAGCATTGTTCGTAGATTATATCAGATGTACTGCCCGGGTCGATGAATAGACGCTCGGTGCAGTAGTGTGCCAGTTGGCCTGAAATGACGACGGCGCGCCTATCGCGCGGTCCGCCTCGGACCTTTGGAAAGACGACTTGCTCGTCCTTCCAGTCACATTCCGGCCTTCTTGCCGCTTTTCGCGGCCTGCCCTTGCCTCCGTGGATCATGTGGGTGGAAGCCACGTGCATGGTTCTCTTCCCGGAGGAGGTACCTTCGCCATGAGGGGTAATGCGCTTGGTGGGTTTTTGCCCACCTGGCAAAAGATGTTGCAGTTTCCCCTCCTTTAAGGCGCGCTCAATCTCCAGTCGGAGACTGATGCAACTGTTGGTGGTGTGGCCCGAGTCCTTGTGGTACTCACAGTAGAGTGTGAGGTCCTGATTTTTCTTGGACTTCATTGGTTGGGCCGGTCGCAAGAACTGTGGGTCCGCAAGGAGGACCTCACTTGGCGACATGGTGATCTCGGTCCAGTTGCGGTCCCGAGATTCTTTCTTTGGCGCCCGACTGTCTCGGGCGGGGTTGTAGTTCTTTGGGTCGAACGTGTTGGTTTGCGGGAAGTATGGTTTGGAAATATCGCGATTTCCAACGTCCCGGTTGCGTTTATTGTTACGCTTGGACCCTTGTTGGGATGTTTCGGCTTGGGGTTTTGCCTTTGTCACATGCGGTTCGAGTGACCGCTGTGTCTGGGCGTATTTCTTGACCGCAGTCATGACATCTTCCCATTTTTTGGGCAAGCCCTCCTTGCCAGAGATGGTCATGATCATCTCTCTGTCTTTGACGGCCCGGATGAAGTGGTTTCGTGCCATCTGGTCTGCCACGTCACCTATCTCCAGGCACTCTTTATTATATCGGACGACGAATGCTTCGAGCGATTCGTCGTTCCTTCGCCAGATGTTCATGACGTCACACGAATCTCGTTCGTGGCGTCGCTGCTGGCAAAAATGTGCGAGGAACTTGGTACGCAAGTCCTCGAATGAATCCAGTGATCCCACTGGCAAAGAATCGAACCATGCCCTGGCCAGGCCCGTAAGGGTCTGGGGGAAAAAATTACACCAAGTGGGTTCATCCCACTGGCCGTTGATGCCCGCGCCCATGAAGACGTTCATGTGGTCGTCCGGGTCGGTCGAACCATTGTATTTCCCAACGTTGAATGGGAACTTTGTCGTGGTGACATGGGCGTTGGCAATCCGCGTGCCGAACTTGGAATTTTCGGCCGCTGCCTTTGGCCTGTATGGTTCGTTCGCAGGGCGCTTTGCCGCCCTAAGGTATGTGTTGCGGGGATGACTGGGAGGAACATAGTTGCGTCCTCCTGGTCTGCTACTGGTGTCATGCGAATCACCGCGGTAGCTGTGGTCATCAGGGTCGGTATGACCGTACCCTTCGGTGTATGGTTGTGGGCCCAATCGGCTCTGAATGCCTGGGCCTCGTCTGGAGGTTGATCGCCTCCTGTCCTCGCCATGGGGGCCAAGGCGGGTATGTACCGGTCCTCTGGTGTGAGACCCGTATGAGGAATCATCCTCGTTGAGGGTGTGGACCGAACAGTAAGACGATCCCCGTTCTTCACGTCGGCTTCTTGAAGCCGGGCGTGAATGTATCCTGCCGTCGTATTGTAAAATACGCTCAACAGGGGTGTGCGGTGCTGGGGGAAGCCCAGCTCGTATATTCGCTTCAGTACAAGCGCGGTTGTATGCTGCAGTCAGCGTGGCTGCCTGCTGCTCGTACCAGGCATGAACGGTCATGCCTGGTGGGATCACAGATGGGAACTGTGATAAGTCATGTCCGAACATAAAGGAGGGGCTCCTTTGTGTGGACGTGCCAATGTGTCCGGGTTGGGAGGTCGAGGCATTGACCCCTACCGGGTTTGGGATTGGAGGATTCTGGTTATCCGCAGTGTTGTTTTGGTGATCAGTCATGATCGTGAGAGAGGAAAAAGGGATGGTTTAGAAAATGCTAAGAGTAGCGGTGGGCGCCAATGATGAAACAATGGTTAACCGGGCAGGGTTAACACACTGGTCTCGTCAAGAAGGGTTAATCCCTTCCTCTCGAGGATCGCTGGCTGGATCACCGGTGGTTGATCTCCTGCACAAGGAAACAAGCCGTGACTCGTAACAAGGAGGATGGGGTGGGGGGTGCTCCTTGTTACCACTCTCCGGCGTGAGAATCAGTAGTTTGCTTGGGAAGCAAAGTAAGATATTAGTAGTAGTGAGAGAGTTGTGAGAAGATACCTCAAACCTGGTTTGGGGTTGGTATTTATAGCCGAGGAGTGAAGGAGGATGATGATGGATGGACTGACGACGTGCTACACCCTTTCAGGTGTGTCAGGCTCGTCGGTTATGGAGGTTACGCCACGTCAGTCCATTGCTTACGTAGCTCTGACAGGTAACTGCCATTGGTGCCACTTGCACTGTGGTGTCAGTACCACTTGCTTGAGTACATAGGATGCGGTGCAAGCCGCATCGCTACGTGCGGTAACATCTGAAGTTACCGCGTCTCCTACTTGTGATCAAGGAATACGCGAGATGCGGTGCTAGCCGCATCGTCGTCTTGCCTGCATCCCTTGTCGTGACGAAAATGTCCGTATGGTGCGGTGTCAGCCGTACCGCTACGTTCATCTTCTTCTATGCCTAAGGTAAGGCTTTCCTGTATTGATAGAAGTGTTCACTGGATGCGGTGCGATGCCGCATCGCAGTGAATACTTCCGTTTTCATACACCAGATGTGATGCTATGTCGCATCACTCTACCGTTCTCATGTTCCATGTAAGTCCTTCTTTGTTATTAGATAGATTGGATTCAACCCTTGTGTCGACGCGTTCCCGCGTGGGCACAAGTAGGTTGTTAGTTAGTGGGGGTTTTGATAAGGGTAATGGTCACTCGCGGTCCATGCTGACGCGAGATCTGGGACCATACCCCTTCAGTTTCTCTATTTTTTCGAAGACTCGAGGCTTTTTTTTCTATCACTTGGTAAATCTACTTCAAAATCTATATATTAGGGTAAATTACTTTTTGAGTCCCTATGTTTTAGTAGTTTTAACTAGTTGAGTACAAAAGCAAAAAGTTCAACGACCTGAGTCCCTATAAGCATTTTCTTTAACCATTTGAGTCCTTTTGAGTCCAAATTTTAACATTTTGAATCCAATTTTTTGAACTTAAATCGTTATAAAATAAACAAAATTGGACTCAAAACGTTATAAAATAAATGGCTAGGGACTCAGGGCGTTAAACTTTTTGATTTTGGACTTAAGTGGTTAAAACCACTAAAACACAGGTACTCAAAAAATAATTTAGTCTATATATTATGTCAACTATGATACTTAACTCATATGGGAAGTGACATCTTTTCAACACCTTAATATTACTAGGTTACAAGCCACTTGGTATTTGTTTTAGCATTTGTGTTTGTTTACTTTTGATGTTTTTTATGAATTATATATTGCATTTAAAATAGAAAAAAATGTAAAACTATATGATGTGGGAGGGCATGAAGATTGGGCACTAAGCATCGTGTGGCAGCCACGTTAAGACCACCCGTAGTGGTTACAAATTTGGGCGTTTTTGGGGCTCAATCACGCCCATATCGCCCCCATCCCCACTACGCATGGGCGTGTTTGGTAGTTTTGTTGTATGGGCGTTTTTTAAATCACGCCTAAGGGGGCTTTTGTTGTCCAATCACATTTCAGCTTCCTTTTGCTTGGCCAATAAGATTCTTAAATGTTTTTTTTTTTGTTTTATTTTACTACAAAACATAATGCCCCATAATGCCTCATCCCCACTACACCCATTTTAGAAAAACGCCCAATAATTCCCCATTGCTGACTGGGATGCCACATGGCGCAAAACACCCAAGGGTTAATATTGCCCACTACGCATGGTCTAACAAAGGGGGATGGTAAAGAAAAGCATGGGTTGGGAGGGGCGTGAAGTGACGTTTTTATAAAAAAAAAAAAAAAAAAAAAAAAAATTAAACAAAAACCAATCAAAACTAACCAAAATCCACCCACCTATGAAATGCCACCATGTCACCACACTATTTGCCCTCCACGACGGTGGTATTTCTACATCCCCATCAGCACGCCACCACCCAGCCAAAGCACGAGATGGTATGTCGGCGTGATGGAACCTTCCTTGTCACAACACCTACCACTCTGTATGATCTAATTACCTACCTAAAATGATAAAATCGTAACACATGTGAAATTAGTTGAGAGTTTGAGAGGCTGACAGTTACTACTACAACATGAGTCCCTGAGGCTTTTCATAATGAATGCTGCTGCGTATATGACCCCTCTCCTTGACTATTAACTTAAACGTTGTTATTAAATATTTGTAAGGTACTCCGTAACTTGCTTAACTCAAGGAAATCTTGAAGAACGAGTTGAAGTGTTTCTCGATGTCCTAATAAATTTGAAATCAGGTTAGCAGACTATGGGGTGTGGGGTGTTGAATAGGGCTTGGAAGGGGGTTTAACGCCGGCTAAATCACCCCGGCTCGGCGTTGGTTGTCTACTTTAATATTTATCGTATTCTGTACTTTTTTTAGTTTGTAGGATTTAATAAGTAGTTTTTTTTTATGTTTTAGGATTGGGGAATTATTAATAATTAGTTTTTTTATTTTTTAGGATTTAATAAATAGGTTTTTTTTTTATTGTGGGTTGTCTTTTATGTAATTTTTTTAAATTAATGTGATATACCTTTAATATAAATTGTGTTTTTTATATAAATTGTCAACTTAAAAAAAAAAGAATATCACATGGCACCTCAACGTCGGTCTGGTCACGCTACTTCCACACTTCACTTTTTTTTTGGGTGTGGAAGTAAAGAGAATATGCTAAACTCAATGACTCAAATTAAGGTGGGTCGAAGCCATCTAGACCATGCTAAATATAGTGTTATGCTACACTTACATCACTCCTTACCTTGACGTCAACATGTCTAGTATGGTACACTACTAGCTATATTATCTTTCACTACATTTGTGACTTGTACCATGTTCAAACTGTCTTTGTTTCGGTATATGCGACCTCGGTAATCTCTGAAAAATAACCTTGTGCCTTCAGTTAACATCACTCGGGTATGTACTATATATTAGTATATAGGCATGTGTCCCTTTTTGCAATTCAAGAAAACTATATAAATACCAAAATGCACGACCACATTCATATAATTAATGAGAACATGAGCGTGTGAGGTTCATATATAAAATAAATAAATAAAACTTTTATTCAAAAATTACAATATAATAATAATAATAAAGGAATAATGGATTTTAATAATCAAAACTATTGTTCATTGGCCCGGCAACGGTCCCAACTTTAAAAATTCTCACTGGCGGTCCCATCTTTTCACATATTAGCCTTCAATGGACCATGACTAATAGAACCCTAACGCCGTTAGTTTCCAGTTGCCGGAAAAACGTTTTTGGTCGGAAAAAGGTTCCTAAAGGTCCGATCTATGGTTACAAACAGGTTTGAAAACTTTGAGTTTTCCGGCTAAAAAGTTGAGTTATCCGGCCAAAAAAAAGTTTTCCGGCGAAAAAAAAGTTTTTCCGACGACCTTAATAATTGGGGCTTTTTACTAGAAAAGGTTCCTAAAGATGCGCAATAAGTTTACAAAGAGGTTTGAGACGAAAAGGTTGAGTTTTCTGGTCAAAATGGAGTTTTCCGGCCAAAAACGTTTTTCCGGCGACCGGAGACTAACGACGTTAGCTTTCTGTTAGTCAGGTCCATTGAAGGCCAATATGTGGAAAGATGGGATCGCCAGTAGGAATTTTTGAAGTTAGGACCGTTGCTGGCCAATAGACAACAGTTAGGATTATTAAAATTCATTATTCCTAACAATAATCTATCTATTATACTAAATGAATTCTCTTAGGCCACAAGGTTTAATCTTAGCCAATCATTTTGATGATGTGGACATGCTCTAAAGGCTGATAATTCATTTTGTGCGCCAATTTCATTTCCTTCATTCTCCTTTCTTTGCAATTTCTTTTGAATACGTATTAAATGCTTTTCTCTTTCCAATCAATTAATCTTGCCAAAATTATGAATTGGTTTATATTTCAAATCAAAAAACCCTAAATGTTAAGAATCATCTACATTCCAGAAAGTAACTCACCGGATTTCTCACTTCTAACTCACCGGATTTCTCACTTCTATAACGGCGATCAACTATTGTCGGGGTTTTCATTTTTCATCTCATATACAAAAACCCTAGATCTGATTATATATTTCACGTTGTCGATTCTTCTCTCAAAGGATTCCTGTCAGCTAGGGTTTCCTCCGTAACTGGTGGTGATGGCTGATGATAATAGAGATGACGGTGGTGGTGGTTCTGGCTACGATTATGATGAATGTCGGTACAATGTTAAAGGTTAGGATGTTTTGATTTGAAACAAATATTTTTTATGACTCTAATTTAGAATTGTGAAATCGGAGTTCCATTGCATTAAAGTTTTGATTCAAAGCAGGGTTTTTTAGAATGGGAAATACAATGAATATTTTATGTTCGGTAATTTTATTTTGAATCTGTTTATACAATGTTTGTGCAAGTAATTATTGGTTGTATTATATATTTTATATTTGATCCGTATGTTAACACATTGTTCATTGGTTCCAGGTTCATATGTATTTTCTCCGCCGATTTTGCGAAAGATCATCAGGTATGCATACACAATTCACATTTGAATTCTCCAATTAAACATAATAAACTGTTTATACGCGATAAAATTGGAAACGTATTCATAGTTTTGTAGAAGATTTTCAAGTAATTGATGATTGATTGTGGTTTCTATATGAAAAGCATATCAGTGGTTTCAAAATTAATGAAACGTATTGGAGAAGATTTATAACTGTGATTGAGAATTGAGTGAGTTTCCATATAAATCATTTTGCCGCTTAAACAACCAATTCTCTAGCCGCTTAAACAACCAATTCTCTAGCCAAAGAGATAGATTCACAAAACTAATAATATTTTTTGTTTGATTTATGTTCATTAAGTGGTACTTAAAAGTGATTTTTTGTGTGTAATTTACCTTTCACCTACATGTGAAGTTAGCCGGGTTCTTCCATCACCACCTGTAAATTCACACTTTTTTTTAATATATTAGGGCATTCTTTAAATATTGGGTTATCAGGTCTAATTTACTCTCCTTTTTTCAGCTCAAGTATCATGGTTCTTCAGAGGTACAAGTTGGTCGGTGGTTATTGTTGGTTTAGTACCTGATAAAGCAATGGATCCCGACACCCCTACGTCTTCTGCATTTGCTAGCTATGGTATTCAATTGGCCGAGTAAGTACATAAGTTCATTTAATTATTTTTCTCGCGTCTTATTTATAGTTCTACAAATGTTTTGTTTGTTTCCTATGAATAATATTTTTTTTTCACATGTATATGATAACCATAGGTCTTTTAATTGCTCTCTGCTCAACATTAATGGGTTCACTTTTGCCTCACGTGAACAATTGTTACTTTATATTAGATGTCACTTATGCAGTGCTTTATATTGATTTGATTATTGGACTTACTGAGATTTGTTTTGAACCGGGTCATCATGAGTATAGGTTGAAATGGGCCAAGTCTGACTTTCAACTTTTCAATTATTTCCAATTAATCCCTTGGTCAGTTCGCAAATCCTGGCATGTTCGTTAACCGTTGTATGTTGGTGTTATAATAATAAAATATGGGTGATTCTATACACACACCCCTGTAATCTTATTTCGCAAGATGGCGGTTCCGGAGCCTGCTTAAGTGTTGCAGTATCTGCCGGTGTCGCCGCTTCGGCAGGCGAAGAAAAGTCGACGTGGACTGAGGTCTCGAAGCTCACAGTATCGCGGTGTGACGTTTTATCGGCGTACTGGTCGTTGGGAATCACATATCTGGTATGATGCACTTGCTTTCTAATTTCTAATAATTGTGTACTTATTTTTTTTTTTTTTAGTAGTATAAGAGTGTTTAGGAGTGAGTATGTTTGTAAAAAGTAACATAATAATCTGAATTTCATTAATTGATGCAGATACAAAGGTACATATCATACTTAAGAAGTGGCTATAAAGATACTAAAAACTGAACGCTTAAACAAAGATTTTGCAAAAAGTACTTGTCGAGGAAGTTTATATTTTGATTCTTGAGGTCAGTATATATATACTTTTTCTTTTTTGCATTGTTCGACTGCATTTTGTTTAAGGATGAGCTTGGAACCAACCGGTACCGAAAATCCCCTAAAATGGGTACCGGTACCGAATATACCAGGTACGGTTCGGTACCGGTATTGAGGATAAAAATCGGTACCAAAAACGTCAAATGTCGGTATCGAAAATGTACGCGGTTAGGTAAATTTGGTACCGGTACCATTTGGTCTTCCCTAATTTTCTTTGCAAACTGTATTATTGTTTTTTCCTTACATGTGACATTTAGTAAGATTTATTATGTTCAGGCAAGTCCGACATACTAATGTAGTGTAGTTTACACGAGCATGTACCAAGCTTCCAAGTTTGTGCATTGTAACAGGTAATACGGGGAATCTAAAACTACTTTGTTATGCTTCAGTCTTGGTAAATTTGTTTCTTACTTTGACTTTTGGGGATTCCAAATCTTTAGCCTTGAGTGTATGCATTTGAGGTTCGTTGTGTAAAAATTTGGGGGTGAACAAATTATTTGTCAACTCTAACTTTTTCTTAATAGACTCTACATATTTAGCTTAATTTTAGTTCTCTGTTTAATTTTTTGAGTGATGTAGCATTGATGCTGTTAGGCTATCTAGCATGTGTTAGTAGTGAATTCATTTATAGATATAAAGTAATTACCAAAGATCATGGTAATTTTCATCAGATTAAATTTTTATTAGTTTTTTGGATTACTTAAAACAAATTAGTGGGTGTGAATGAAAGTTACCTAAAATCGAATCTGTAACAAAAAAATGCATGGAAGGGTTTGAACCCGAGTGCTTTGGTTTAGATAGCAGTTATGAGCCGGCTGCGTTTACATTTGGGCCTCATGTTCTACAGTTTCTCTGTCTCTAAGCAGCCTTCGAGTCAGTTTTAATTGCTTTGTTCTGTATGTGGTCGTTGCTTCTGTTTTAGTGGGTCAATTGAAATTGAAATAGGAAGGAAGTTATATCTGCAGAGTTTAGGCAACCCAAAAGATGATTTGAAAGCATCTATGTAAAGTAACTTATTCGCCTATAATCTTTGGTTTTCTTTCTCAACGTAAACAAATTGTTTTATACTTTTTCATGTTGTTCGTCAAACAATCTAATGTGTTAATGGTGATCAATAGTTGGCAGTTGGATTACTCTAAGATGCCTAGAAGTCGAAAGGGTTCATCAGGAGGTGGTGCTGATTTGGAGTATGTTCATGCAGATGCACGGGCTTCTGCCTACAGTTCGTTTGCAGCTGGAGCTGCATTAATTGCTGGTATTTATGGGCAATTGGGTTTAATATCCAGCCTTTACTTTCTCTAATTTTGATTCACTTTTTATTGAATGGATAATCGGGTTACATCTTTTCTCTAACAGGTCAAATAGAAAGATTTAGCTAAAGATTAAAAAGAAAACTCAAATGGTTCAAATGGGCCAAAAGTCTCTCAAAGCTTATTTAATAGTGCACACAATTTAGATCGGCTTATCAATTTAGGCGATTATTTATAAAGTCAACTGATTTTGCTAAAATGAGTTCAGTATTTACACTAGGAGCACGTACTAGCGGCATCACAGATTGCTTTTGTATTTCAAGTGGGTCAAAGATGTGGCCTTCATTTTTCAATTGCATCTGCGAGTCCACCACTTGCACTGGCATCAACACAGAAGTATTTTGAATCGCTAGATTACACTGACTTCTTGAGGAAATATAAGTTGTGGTCAAAAGAAGGTACCTTACCAAGATTAATGTAGCTTACATTTAATTGTTGTTTTTGAGCTGCATAGGGAATTTCGTAAGCTGCTTATCGTAATGTCTAAAAATTTGCTTCGTCAAAAAGACTGCAAGTCGAATTTATCTGAGTTTGATGATGTTTAAGACTTCAAGGTCACTTGGCTTTGTTAAATAAGGGACCAAATTTAAACGACTCACTAAGGACCAAAACGATCAGTCGGATCTTGAAGAAAGGATTAGGTGTTTGGTGCTTTGCTCTGGAAAGGTTTGCAGTTATTCAAATGCTGATTTGACAATTATAGCCTGTTTATTTCTTAATGGGTTGATTTAGGTTATGTTTTTATCTCAAAAGGGGTTAAGAAAACATAATTCTGCTAAAAACGATACGGGTCAAATGGGTAGAAAGTCATCTGAAGATGCCATATATGCAAAAAAAAAAAAAATGTTTACTGAAACTAAGATATCATTTATCTACATGTTTTAAAATTTATTTAAAAATAGTTATCCAAATATGAAAGTATAGTATAGGTGCCATTTTTGTCATGTGTTCTTATAAACAAGTCAGTTTCGGCTATGTTTATGTGTAACAGATCAAAAGGGTCATATAAACTAAAAAGTGTTTTTTACGATACTATATTAAAAAGCATTCATTAATCAAATAATTTAGTTATTACAATTAAATCTTAGAAATCTGTCGAAAATGTCATGCTATAACACAACCCGGCCCGGGCAGCCCTCCTGTTTTGACCATAACCCATTTTGACCCTTTTTTACCCAACCAACCAGGGTAGTCGTCCTACCATGTTAAACAATATGCTTACACTCTTACACCATTTTGCAGTTGTGTATATATCTATCTTTTGATATATTCATGAACAAACTTTATGGCAACAGAAAAATCACTTACAAAGGTTCAAGTTACCTGAGCGTGTAGTCTGCATTGGTGGCTTTTTGCGAATTGAGTTGTTAGCTCGAGTTCAGGTACAAGCAGCAGTTGGCAAATACAATATATAGTCAGTGTATTATTCCTAATATACTTAATTAATAATTTAAAGGCTATGTTCTTCGAACAGTCGGTTAAAATTACTCTTTTTTTTCAGTTTGGCTCACAGTTTGACTCACAGTTTGGCTCACGTGCAAGTGATAGGGCGCAAATAATCACCTGCATTTAGTGTCGAATTTTATGAATCGTCAAAATGTATATCTCTGAAATATGATGCTGAGGAATTTGGACATACAATGAGAAGTGTTTCGAGTGAACGTGATAGTTCGCTTAGCACACAAGTTTAGTACCCCCTACAACCTCCCTCTGGGGAACTTACATGACTTTTTGCACATGATGGTATTTTCCGTAATAAATTTATATGTTTATTTGTAATAACAAGTTGGTGTATGTTTATTTTCTATTAACAAGTTGGTGATTTTGATTCTATTTTGATATAAATGTTTTTTAATTCAATTTTTAATAATCCAGAATTTACAAATTGGTCAAATGTTTTACTTATAGGCATAATTTTGTAAAAAGAGAAAATCGACAACAATTTAACATGCACAAAAAAAATTGATTGTTGTCTAAAAAATGTTATTAAAGATTCAAAATGTAATATTATTTTTATAAAACGAAAATATTAAAAGATGAAAAGTTAAGATATTTAGATGTATTGGTGTGTATTATCTATGACTCTACGTTCATGTCTTAATGTAAATTTAGATGTTAACACTGCTGGTGCAAGTCATATTGGCCAAAAGGCATGAAAAGATCATGAAGCTTTAGTTGACAAAAAGTTAATATGTAACAGAGATGAGCGAGATGCACTATTGGGATGTGATCAACGGTCTCAAAATATTAGGCTTACCAAATCATAGGTTAACGATTCAACGTTTAGAATTCATTATGTGTTTAGTTGGTGTTAAGCCACCCGCGAAACTCGCGGGGTCTTAGGCTAGTAATAATAATAAAAGAGAAGCAATGAAGTACAAAAACTATTCCGTTTTAAATAATGAAACACAAAGTTAAAATAGGAGGCAGAAAAGAAAAATGGCTCAGGATCGTGTTGAGCACGGATCAATTAAAATAAATTTCGAGTCTTTGGAAAGAACTTATTTGTTTTCACGGATATAACAGCCTAAGCAGTTGAACAGATAGAGAAGCCCCTGAAAACCTAAAGGTATACCTTAAACATCATACAGCCCAAAATATCAAAAAGATTGTTGGATGTCTTTTTGTGTTAACTATGTATCACAAGTGGGTTTGCAAACTAAGAAACCCTTAATAGAGCTGAGTCAAAACAAGTCTGGCAAAAATTAAATGAAAAATAAAATATTGTTGAACGTTTTTAAAGCAAGTTATCTGTTTAATTGTTTTGACCAGAAACTGTCTACTATCCCAGCTTAAAAGTGAGAAACAGCTTATCAATGCACGAACTAATTGATCTAGTCTAGGAAGTGGAAACCATGGGTTAGTCACATCTCACCCAGGTCCATCGAACCAGCCTTCAAAAATACAAAGGCGGCTTGATGCAAGCGTACAAAATGCGTCATCAAAGCTCCACATTACGCACCCTAGCGAAGCCACTGATATGGGGTTCTAGAAAACAACAAGGAATGCAGGGCCGGCTCAAGGGAGAGTGAAATAAAACAAACGTTTTGGGCCTCCACTTCCTTAGGGTCTCAAATTCTAAAATGAACATACTATATGTAGGTGATCTTGACTTTAAGATTGTTAACGTTGAGGTTTATGATATATAATTATGTATACACATCGCTGATATATGAATCATAGGTTTAGGATCAAATACAAACACTCCTAAAAATAAGAAGTCGTACAAAGGGTATCAAACGAACTCCAATTGACCTCATTCAAGCGGCATTGGTACCGTCCCATCGAACTCTACGATTTGAGATTTTAGGTTTTCGCTTTTGGATTAAGGTTGTAGATTTTAGAACTTTTGTTTGTTTTCATTGTGTCTTTTATTTATCAATGTGTCTTTTCTATATTTGCGTCATTGTGTCTTTTTTGTGACTCATGGTGTCTGTTTTTCTCGACATTGTTTATATTTTTCGGCATTGTGTTATATTTTGCTTGAAATTGTGTCATCTAGTGCCATCCATTGTGTCTTTGTACACTTTTTATTTTTAGGATCCTTTGTAGAATAACTTAACACATGAATTATAGGCTCTAAAGCAATTTTTTGTTTTATTTTTTACGTAAAGGGCCTCAATTTTGTCACCCGCTTCGGGCCTACAATATTTTGAGCCGGCCTTGAAGGAATGAGTGTTGACATATATAAACCACTCCTACGTGGAACAAATTCCCGCATTTCCACTTCTTTTATCTTCCTTTTCCCAGCTTTCCTATGTTCAACTCGCAACTTTGAGCATTAATATCTCATTCATCTTAGTTCCGATTTGGACGTGGTTTAATTCATGTAGCTCAATTGGTTAACGGGGCGTGAGATTTGCACAATAAGCTCAAGGTCGCGGGTTCGATTCTGATCCTAAGCGCCAATCGCTTTGCCACTGAGTTAGGCTGATTTACCTCTCACATGTTGGGCCTGGGGCGGCCTAGTGTGGGCCGGTTAGCGTGTCCGAACATACACGTTTTTACACAATAAACCCACAAAATAGTACTTATATTAACCAAAGTTTAATATAAATATATTTGTCCAAAGTTTTGAGACAATTACACATAATACTTGTTTAAAATACTCATATTTTCACCAACTTTTCTAACAAATTAAACACCTTTACACCAAAATACACTTGCAAGTGAAGTTTGGTTGTATATATTGTTGTTTTCGACTTTTCGTGGCCTTTCAATGATGCGAAACCCCTTCCAATAGCAAGAGTCATGATGATTCATTGGTAACCATCACTCTTTCAACCATCTACTCAATAGGTTAAACTTTTTTTTGAAAGGTGTGAATTATTCGTGAATCTCGGGAGGTCTAGCATACGTTGTCTTAACTGGGTCTGCGCTAGAGAGCCCCCTCGCACAATAGATCCCCGATTTAAACCCTTCAATGAGAAACCCCTATCACCCAGACTCGAATTTGAGACCTGGAGGGAAAAACTCACCCAGACCCACCATAAATGAAATTTAAATACCACGTAACTAATTTGAACAAATGTGTTCCATTAAACCAACCAAACTCTTACAAATCAAATTTATGTTTCTCTATTTTTTCGAAGACTCAACTCAAGGCTTTTTTTAGAGTGGCTTCTACTCCTAAACCACTTCTATCAGAGCTGTTCCCGAGAACACTCAAAAAATTTAAGGCCTCGGGCGACAAAAAAGAATTGGACCCAAAATTGTGGTTAAAGGGAAGTAAATTAAAAAAAAATTAAACCTTAGTGATGGGGCTAAGACTTGAACTTGAGACCTCTACAATATTAATGAATGCATATACTAAATATATAATTTAACATATATATAAAATCTCATAAAAACTTTTCAGGTCCTTTGAAAATCTGGGCCTCAAGCAACGGCACAAGTTGGCTGGCCCAAAATCCGGCCCTGACTTCTATTAACCGCATATACATGCATCTTACAGAATTTTTGAACCCTTCCCTCTATCTACCCAAGACTTATGCATATAATCTTGTCATTTCAAATATATTCCGAACAGATACAACTTTAATAACACATAGTATGGCATTGATAAAATATACTAGAGTGGTGTTGCTTTTTAGAAAATAGTGGTGCTCTTAATTCCATGCCTTTAGCCTTTCATTATACCCATGTGATGTTATCTTCTGTTGGGCCTAGTTCATTAACCCTGTACCCAGGTCTATCTTCTATTGGGCCTAGTTCATTAACCCTGTACCCAGGTCTATCTTCTATTGGGCCTAGTTCATTAACCCTGTTCCCATGTCCATCTTCTATTGGGCCTAGTTAGAGTTTAACATTATAACCAAGCTTATCTTCTACTGGACAAAATACAATCAAAACAACTTTATTTATTTCATTAAAAATTAAATATTATTGTTTATGAACACATTCTTAGATGGTAAAAGACACTATTGATTTGTGTTTCATAAAAAGTGGTATGATTTTAGAAGCTTCTTGTTAGAAAGTGAGTTGTATAGTCTAGGGAATCAACCCACAAAACTTTTAACCAAGTACAAATATAAAAAAGGGTGTCTGGCTTGTGGCCTATTTTTTTTAACGTCCAACAAAAACCCAATGGTAAAAGGCCACCCACGCCGTGAACGCAGACGACACTAATGACTCGGCCGGCCATTATTCTAGAGGTAACAAACCACCCAAGGCGCACTATGGTAAAACCTCTGACTCAACCCATTGGTAGGTGAGACTCGAACCTATGACCTCCACTTTTGAAGATCATGGAGCTGCCAATGCACCTGAAGGTCGTTGGCAGTTTGTTGGCTAGTAGGCTAAAAAGTCGTCAAGATTACTGCGGCATACAAAACCCATAACAAAATGAATATACACACATTAAAGACACAAGAAAACCCCCAGCATTAACATTAAACCATCCAAAACACAACTCTAATAATATATACACCATATTCATATCATATATATATATATATATATGCTACTCCTAATACTCACACACCACCTTTTCGTATCCTTAAAGAGGGTCATTAATCCTCTACCAAACTAGACATCCATTCATCCCCTCTTTAAGGCGAAACCCGACTCCTGAAACAACTTAAAATAAAAAAAGAAAAAAAAAAAAACACGAAACCAGCAGGGGGAGCACATAAACATAAAACCGCAACCATCTCTCTTCTCATCACTTTCCAGAAGCTTCCAAGCTACCCGACGCCTCGGTGTCGGTTGAAGAAGAAAACTTACTTCCCACCTTCATTTTCTTCACATCTTGACTTAAATAAATCCAAATACGTTTCACCATGTTGCGAAACTCCCTGCAGTCACAACCACATCGTCAGACTTCGTTTACGAATTGTTTGCGAATCAACGCGTTCTTTTTTATAAGATAAACTAGTTTTTAGAAGCTTACGGCCATGGATCATCGCCGACGAGCATCATGTCGCCTTCGTCATCGGTGAAGATAATTTCCCACTCGTTTCGAGGACGTAACTTTCCTTTCATCTCAAACATGTCTTCCAGCTCGTCGATTAGCTCGTTGTAGCCTTTCAACGCAGTTAAATCCACCGCTCGACCTACCGCCACCCCTTGCATTTGAACCTTTCATAATATCATAACCAAGTTAGTTAGACGCATATCTTGACCACAAGAAAAAGTCAAAGTTGTAGATACATAGTTACAATGTTACATACCTTGGTACGGCTTCGGGTGGAAGTGGATTGTTTGCTTTCGACTTCTTTTAGCGGAACCTGCAGGTCAGGCTTGAGATCCGAAACTCCACTTGGCCCCTGTACGGGTGCTGCGTTGAAAGGCGTGCTATTGTTATTATTATTATCACCGCCTTTGGGAGGGATCTCGATGTTGAAACCGAAAATTCTACAGCTCGTACCGCTAACTGGACTTTGAATGGGATCGTTAGTCGGTTTGAGCGGTTCACGAGGCGCATAAGTTGTAAGACCAGACCAAGATGCGAAAGCGCCTTTTCTTTCTTCGGTGTCATCGCCATCGTAAAAGTTTCTCGAAGCTTTTACAGGCGATGATGGTAGCCAACCGCCCTCTATTTGTGTCCTTGAAAGACCACTAGTTCCCGTTTGCTTATGATGTCGGGAACCATGGTTAGGGTTAGGGTTAGGGTTATCACTCCTTTGTCCTCCGTTTGTACAACTCAACTGAGCCGATCCACTTGAACATGCTGGTTCGCCAGCATTCGAGAAGTCCATCGGCGGTCTAGGTCGTTTACTTCTGGGTGCGGTTGGTGGAGCTAAACCGGCTGGAACCGCAGGTGCTACGAAAGTTTCGATCTCCCATGGTGAAACCCTTTCGGGCCTTACAATAGATGCCGGCTCATCCCACTGAACCTGGTGTGGTCAACGAAAGGTTTGACCTTTTAGTTTATCGAACAAATCACAGATCTAATGTCTAAACAGACATCAAGCATTTATTATAAAACTTAAATTATATAAATATTTATCAACCTTCAGTGACCGCCACTTCGAGTCTTCCCATTGAGGCGAGATGTCTTCAACTCCGACGATTGTACCAGTAAACCTACACATGTTCGACAAATTTTAAACGATGAGCATCCATACGTAGACGTATTCGAAACCGATTAAACAACAAATCACGCATTCATACCTTCTTTCAGGAGAATCCTCACCCTCGAACGGCATTCTAAATCTCATCCCGATGGTAAAAGCGTTGTTTACAGCTTCTATGTACTTGTTTAAACTGATGATGAATTGACTTGTCCTAAAAAAACCGATCAACATTTACCAAATGTTATATAAAAACAGTCGAAATATCACTTTTTTCAAGTAACCGAGAGGCATCATTGATCATACCTTGGTTTGTAGAAAACTGTAAACCGGGCTTGAGTTTGAACCGCATGCGATGCGGTTGCAAGCACGCCCAAATGCATACTCTGGCTAGAAATCACCGAAGAAGGCATTGAGCTTTGTTGACGCGCCTGACGTCTAACCCCGACACGCATCTCACCGGTTTCTCCTCCCCTGTAAACACCGATATTTAAGTCAAAATACTATAGCATGTACAAACTTTATACCTAAATGATTGAATTTAAAAATAATAATAATAATAATAATAATAATAATAATAATAATAATAATAATAATAATAATAATAATAATAATAATAATACCTAACAAGTACAAACGAATCGCCTGTCCCTAATCGCTTATTAGTAACAAAGGTACTCCATCCTGTTGTAAGTAGATGCCGTTTCGGTTGACCCCTGTAGATATGCTTAAATTTCCACTCGACGCCGTGTAGATCACGCGCTTTTAAGTCTTGAGTAGGAGTCGGTTGAGTCATGTCCTGAACATATAAATTTAGTAAACACAAGACCATAAAAAACAAATCATTATTAAAAAAAGAGTTAATTATTGTTTTCGTCCCTGTGGTTTGTCAAAAATCACTATTTCGGTCCATTAATTTAAAAATTGCGATTTCGGTCCGTGTGGTTTCACTTTCGTAACCATTTCAGTCCCTGTGGTTTCACTTTTGTAACCATTTCAATCCATTTATTCTGTTAGTACTGGGACTGAAATGGTTACGAGGTGGACTGAAATGGTTACGAAATTGAAACCACAGGGATTGAAATCGCAATTTTTAAACTAATGGACTGAAATAGTGATTTTTGACAAACCACAGGGACGAAAACATTAATTAACTCTTAAAAAAAATAAAAATAAATAAAAAAAACAGAAAGAATAGCGAATTTACCAATGCAGGTAGGCACTCGGTGGCGTGCTTTCGGAGCACCGAAAACCCACCATGCGTGCTCGTATCCGAAGCCGTCAAGACTTTGCAGAAAGATTGAACGGCTGGTCTCGGAGGCTCGGGTATGCTTTCGTCGGGACTTGTCGGCTCACTTTGCTGCAAAAAACGCGACATTAAGGTGAGAAAAACATGATTTTTGAATTAATTTAAACTTTTAATGTAATTAAATTAAATTAAATTAAGCAAAGTCTTACATTTATCTCAGGGAGTAAAGTGATTTGTGCATACACTTCATCTGTGTCTTGTTCAGCCTACAAAAGTCACAAAAAATTCTCAATTTTTTTTTAACTTTTTTGATGAGTTTATGATTAAAATCTACCAACCACAACACATAAAAAGCCTAATATTCCTCCACTTTTTAACATAATTCTAACACAAAACATCAAATCATGATCCAAAAATAGCATATTTGAAATTACATAATACACATACCATTAGGTGAGTATGAACAACAGTACATAGGATCTTGGATTTAAGACTAAAATGAGGAATTCTTTGATTTAATTCCTCATTGGTTGATGCTTCCAACTGAACAATACCCATAAATAGAATTAGATAATAAATAATAAATTTAAAAACCCCAAAATAAAACAAGTTACAAACTTAGAATTAATACTTCAATACCCATCATAGATTTTTTTTTTTAAACGGTCAACAGAATCAATCTCGAGCACTCTCGGAGCACCCACCGGACAAACAGAGTACTCCGAGAGTAACCCGAGTCCACCACCAATTCCGGGGAAAACCCAGTAACCCACCCGCCCTTAGGCACGACGGTGAAATTACCAGTAAAACCCGTTTGGCTCAAGGATCCAACCCAGGTTTCCCTGGGTCTCCTATCTGCCTCACTCTGCACCAAGTGAGAGTCGAACCTGCATCTCTCAAGAGAAATGCAAGCCTTTCACCACTTGATCTAGAGATCATAGATCTAAACTAAATTCAAGAATTTAAATTTAAAAAAAAAAAAAAAAAAAAAAAAAAAAAAAAAAAAAAAAAAAACATTACTTGTTCCATATGGCCTTGTGGGAAGTAAAACACTCTCTCTCCATCTTTAGGAACATCAACTAATGGGCCTGCACAAGCCTTCCATAACTCTCTATACATGGGATCTTCACAAAATCAACAACAAAATCAATAATTGATAATTAATAAACAAATTAATTGGGGGAAAACAGTAATTGTAGCATGAATAAACAAAACCCCATGAAATTAAAACATTAAAGCATGGATTTTTTAAGTAATTTCACCTTCAAAATCAAGAAATTGTTGTCCTCTGTTTTCCATAACAGAGTAAACTCTTCAAACAGCAGAAAAAGCCTTATAAAACACAATTCGCCAGAAATTAACCTCCAAATTTATGAAATTCTCCACATTATGACGAAAATTAACCAGCTTGATGAAACCCTGAAGCCATCAATCTCTCTGTGTGTCTCTCTCTCTTGGTGTTTCTCTCACTAGAACAAAAGAAATGTGAAAACTCTGTTCAACAACCCTGAAAACACCTTGATGTCTTCTCTCTCTAAAAGACTGAGTTACTCCTTCTCTCTCTATCAGTCGATGTGTATATATAGACACACATATATATAAGGCTGGGTTTGTCTCCATTCTTGGTGGTGTGTAAAGCATGAGGCTGTCTTAACTAACCATGGTTAAGTTTTCGAGTTTTAATGTTTTATGTTGGGTTAACTTACTTTAAAATCCTTTTCCCATGAAATACAACTTTCAGTGCATGATATTACTATATGAGAATAGATTATAGAATTACTTTTTTAACCGGATAATGTGGCCAAAAAGCTTTTTTTTTTTTTTAAATGGCCAACAAACTCAATCTCGAGCATTCTCGAGACATCCACTGGACAAACGGAGTACTTCGAGAGTAACTCGAGTCCACCACCAATTCCGGAGAAAACCCAGTAACCCACCCGCCCGTAGGCACGACAGTGAAATTACCGGTAAAACCCGTTTGGCTCAAGGATCCAACCCAGGTTTCCCTGAGTCTCCTATCATTGCCCACCAGTGCCTCACTCTGCACCAAGTGGGAGTCGAACCTGCATCTCTCAAGAGAAATGCAAGCCCTCCACCACTTGATCTAGAGATCATTGGCGTGGCCAAAAATCTTTCATTTTTATTTTTCATCAATAAGTTGAAATTTCGAGTTGGGAGTCTAACGGGAAGCAGTCTCTCTATTCCTACGGGATAGAGATAAGGTTGTTTACATCTTACTCTTCTCATACCCTACCTTAGCTTTGCTATTGGTGTGATTTACTGAGTATGATGATGATGATTAATAAGTTGAAATTTACATGCCAATGAGCTGGTGGTGGAGTAGTAAAAGAGAAAGCTAGTTTTCTAAGTGACCATGTTTGATTTATGTTATTTCTATTAGTTTCTGTGGCACCTAGTGATGACGGGAGACTAGAGGTAATCGCTAGTTTGTTCTTTGAACTGAGTGGGTTTTAACTCACCGCACGGTCGTGCTTTCGGCCGGGGTGTTTATGGGCTTCGGTCGTATGTTAGGGTTTCCCCGGTTCGGAGACAAGTGTATCCCGATATGGTGAATTTTGTCAGTAACTCGTATAAAGGATTTTTTGGTTGTTAAAAAAAAGTTGAAATTTACATCCAAATTTAACTATAAAACTTTAAGAATCCTATAATCATATAACCACTTATATACCTATTTTAAGAATCATAAAATCATATAACGTTTTTATACCTATTATTTAGTAATATGGTGTTTGAAACTCATAAAAATTGTATAAATTTAAATCATTACAAGTGTAATGATATTAGTGGGTACAATTTTTTTAAATATATAATCACTTATGATTAGGTATAGAAAGTCACAACGGGAAAGTGATGCGTAGATAGAGATGACAATGGGTTGGGTATGGCTAATTCTTTACACATATCCAGTTGTAAAATCTTGTTTCATACTCGGTCTATTATCCGTCATGTATTTGACGGGTATTTACCCATCGGGTATCGGGTTACCACCCGTTGGGATTTTCATGTATATATATATTTTTTACTTTCCTTTATAATTTTATGTTTTAAAAATCCATATAATATATTAAATTATGATATAACATACATATTATTATCACTATAATAATATTTGATATATGCAAAAATGTGTGTGTATTTTATATAATATTAATCTCAAAAAATAATGTTGTATTTCATAGCATATAAATATGAATATTGTCATCAAAATATACATTTCAAATGAAAAGTTTATTTTTCAAATAATAAAGCTACAAGAATGAAACACTAGTGGGATTCATGTATATATATATTTTTTAATTTCCTTTATAATTTTATGTTTTAAAAATCCATATATAATATATTAAATTATGATATAACATACATATTATTATCACCACAATAATATTTGATATATGCAAAAATGTGTGTGTATTTTATATAATATTAATCTCAAAAATAATGTTGTATTACATAGCATATAAATATGAATATTGTCATCAAAATATATATTTCAAATGAAAAGTTTATTTTTCAGATAAAAAAGCTACAAGAATAATGAAACATTACTAAACTAATAGTTATAGGAAAATAAATATAAAACAGTAAAAGTGTTCTGGTATCTATTCCGGGTAAACGGGTAAATAGCTTCAGATAATCAGGTTGGCCATCATCTAATCTTATGCCCGTCCCATACCCGCGAAATATTTTTTTCCATACCCGGCCCAATACCCGTCGGGTATCAGGTATACTCGTCCCAAATGCTTCGGGTTTCTGGTATACCCGTCGGGCTCGAGTATTTTTACAATCCCTATACGTTCAGATAACTATCTTTATGAATACATCAAGTATAAGTATTTATACGATTTTCGTAATTCTATACCTAAGATTTGTTATGTTTTAAATGCTCCTCTTATGTTACAGTGTGATACATGATTTTATAACAAAATATTTAATTTATTAGGTAATTTAAAATGCAAGTGGATAAGATCAATTTAAATCCGTCTCTAAACGCGTGATATATGAAGCATTGAATCACTATAACTTTATATCGAATAATTCGGCTAAAAATAATTTGCTTTTTAGACCGATTTCATTCATAAGTGTAACATTAGTTGGTATTTAGGTATAAAAAATTGATGTTAAAAAATACATAATCACTTTTGAATTGTGATTATCGTATAAAGCAAAGCAAGAAAGTGACACACTATGCAGATAACTATCTTTATGTATACTAAAAGTATTTATACAATTCTCGTAATTCTAAACCTAAAAATTGTTATGTTTTAGATGATTCTCTTATGTTAATGTGTCGTACATGATTTTATCACAAGATAATTAATTTATCAGATAATTAAAAATGCAAGTGGATAATATCAAACTAAAGTCGTCTACAGGCGTGATATATGAAGCATTGAGTCACTATAACTTTATACCGAGTAATCCGGCTGAAAATATTTTGCTTTCTAGACCGATTTGGTATTTAGGTTTAAAACTTATTGTTAAAAAATATTTAATCACTTATGTTACTATCTATATCATATAAAGTGAAAGCGAGAAAGTGAAACGTTATACAAATAACTATCTTTATGTAACCAACAAGTCATCATTATCATCATACTCAGTAAATTCCACCAATAGCAAAGCTAAGGTATGGTCTGAGGAGGGTCAAATGTACACATCCTTACCTTTACACCGTAAGAATAGAGAGGTTGCTTCCAGTGAGACCCTCGGCTCGATGGTAGTTTTGTATCAAGCCTTGGAATAAGGCACACAACACTCGGCAATTAAGATAAAGGCCAATTAGTGCATGTACTCCCTTGTCTTTCGGCTATCAACGCCACCACATGATGCATGATTAACCATCCCCCTCTTTTAACATTATTTTCACGAAATTAGTAAAATAACGTTAAAATTAGTACACTTTCACTTTATGTATACAACAAGTATAAGCATTTATACGATTCTCGCAATTCTATACATTAAATTTGATATGTTTAAATGATCCTCTTATGTTACGACGTGATACATAATTTTATAAAAATGTATTTAATTTATCAGGTAATATAAAATGCAAATGGATAATATCAAACTAAAACCGTCTACATGCGTGACATATGAAGCATTGAATCGCTGTAACTTTATATCGAATAATTCGGCTAAAAATAATTTACTTTTTAGACCGATTTCATTCACAAATAGACATAATAGTATATTATTTGTAAAATATAATTTATTAATTATTTAATAAGGCACACAACACTCGGCAATTAAAACAAATGCCAATTAGTGCATGTACTCCCTTGTCTTTCGGCTATCAACGCCACCACATGTACATGATTAACCATCCCCCTCTTTTAACATTATTTTCACGAAATTAGTAAAATAACGTTAAAATTAGTACACTTTCACTTTATGTATACAACAAGTATAAGCATTTATACGATTCTCGCAATTATATACATTAAATTTGATATGTTTAAATGATCCTCTTATGTTACGACGTGATACATAATTTTATAACAATGTATTTAATTTATCAGGTAATATAAAATGCAAATGGATAATATCAAACTAAAACCGTCTACATGCGTGACATATGAAGCATTGAATCGCTGTAACTTTATATCGAATAATTCGGCTAAAAATAATTTACCTTTTAGACCGATTTCATTCACAAATAAACATAAAAGTAGATTATTTGTAAAATATAATTTATTAATTATTTAATAATTTACCAAAATTCTTAATATTGATTAATGAGGATAAAACATATAGTTGCGTTGTAAGCGGGCCGAGCTCTAGCACTGTACCCAAAGCTTGATGTCAGCTTGTTAAAAAATTTCAAGCTTGAGTTTGGCTTAACTTGTTTTATATTTTGTTGATTAGGGTGGGGTTCGGCTACAAAGTCTATTTTTCCTACAAAGTGTACAAAGCCATAAAACACCACAATTTCAGCCATAAAACACACTCAAAACCCACAAATAACAGAGTGAAGATCACTAAAACACAACATCCAAACCCTATCAATCCATAAAAACTTCAAAAACACCATCATAGAACTATAAATATAAAACACAACATGATAATCAATATAAATCAAAGCCTTATCATTCAGATAACAACACAAAACCCATAAATATTGTGTTTTAGTAATATTCACTTTGTTATTTGTGGGTTTTGAATGTGTTCTATGGTTAAAATTGTGGTGTTTTATGACTTTGTACACTTTGTAGGAAAAATGGACTTTGTAGCCAACTCTCACGCTTGTTGATTATGTAATTATCTTTCTTATATACGTATATAATTATCTAGTTATTATAAATTTATTAGGGGTAACTTTGTAGAATAATAACCAAGTTTTAAAAGTGTTCCAATTAGGTCACTCAAATTTCAAAAGTGTTCCAATCAGGTTACTCGACATTCATTTTTCATTAAAATTAAGGGTTTTTTCATCCATTTCATAAGTAACTATGGTGATGTGGATTTTTGTTTCTTTTTTCCCTTTTATTTGATGCTAACTTCGAGTGATAACGTGGATTGTAACTTGTTTTTTTAATTTTTAATGTAATCAAAGTGTTTCTTTTTTCCCTTTTATTTGATGCTAACTTCTTTTTTCTCTCTCTACACCTGGTTACCACCACCAACAACGATTGTAACCTAGTAACTAGCCTTCAAGCGAGTTGAAAGCTAAATGCAAAGTAGTGAGTTCGGAAAATGAGTAACCCCATAAGAAATCACATTTTGTTCCAGTGATGTTTGTTGATGCGGTGGAGAAAGCTTGCAAACTTGATACCGATTTAAGCTTCTGGAATAACCTATGACACAAAGGTGACATAATCGAGGTAAACATGGAATAACCATAATTATAATTTCTGATTTTACCCAAATTGGATATCACGATTACACCTCTCTGTTTTCTCGGATGAAATGCTTCTGCGAATCCTCTAGAAAGTTCCAGAGAAGTCGAATTCGTTGGTCTCGCAAAACTGATTGGGGTTTTGTTACATCTGGTAGGATGTTTTTAAGTTTTTCTAATCTTATAGATGTGGATTTGCTTCATGGAACTGACGTTTTGTGATCATAGGATGGATGATGGGTGGTTGTCGGCTCTTTCATATTGTGAGAATTTGAAGAGTTTGATGTTGGTTTTGTGTAAAAGAATTGATAAAAGCCTTGGCCTTGATGAGCATCTGGGTTGTTGTCGAATGCTTAACAGATTACATTTGGGCTTGACATATTACATTTGGAGAGATGTCAGTTGAGGGGTAAGATGTATTGAGAAGGGGTAGAGAAACAGGGAGAGAAGTAGAGGTGAGTAGGGATGGCAAAAATACCCGAGCCCGACGGGTATACACGAAACCCAACACAAATGAGACGGGTATACCTGATACCCGAGGGGTATTGGACCGGGTATGGGATTAGTTTTGAAAAATTTCGCGGGTATGGGTCGGGCATGGGATTAAGTGATATCCGACCTGATTACCCGAACTATATACCCGATCATAAACTTGATTTTTTGAATTTAAATTTTTATTTTCATTAACCATTGTCTATTGGTGATTTATTTTAGTATGTTCATAATGTGAAAAAATAAATTTTATTTTAGTATATGCATTTGATAACAATATTTATATTTTGTATGTTGTGATGTATATACATATAATTGTATAAGTATTATAAAGTTATTATTACTTTATGATAAAACTTATATGTATGTAATGTTTACTTTTAATTTATAATAGTTTGCTGTATAAATAAAATTATATAATAATAATAATTATAATGGTAAAAAAATGTATTTAGAAATCCCAACATATATCTTTTAACAAGCTAATGGGTATACCCGATACCCGACGGGTAATTACCCGACAGGTAATGGGTCGAGTATGGGACACGATTTTATAACTTGGTATGGGTATGGGATTACCAATACCTGACCCATTGCCATCACTATGGGTGAGGGTTTATGTACATATATAATTATATGTATTAATTAAAATATTTATATATATGTGGGTAAAAAGACGAAATTACCCTTGTGTAATCTGATTTAAAAAAAAAATCTTACCGGGTTAGGGCTAAAGGACAAGACGTGCAAGGATTTTGCCTATAAAGGACAGAACTTGTCAAAATTTGTTGAAAATGATACCGCCCGAAAGAGAGTATCAATATAAAGGATAAAACATGTAATTTTTCCTTAATTATATATGACACAAAGGTTAAAAAAAGATTTGTAGCTGTAAATTTGTATATATACTTTGGCTATAAATGTAACTTTAAATGATTTCTTTCACGGACTTAATATTCCACACACCCCTTCCTTCTATCTCTTTCTATACATCTAACTACAATAATAAAAGAAATCAACTTTTAGACACTGTCATTCATTAAAGGTATACTCAAATTTATATTTATCTAAATAAATAAATAATAAATTAATATTAAATCTTATCATACTTTAATAAAATATTATCCTCAAATCTAAATTGTTAAGTTAATATATTTTTAAAACAAATACATCTCTTTTCTACTTATCTTATATTAAATATATAAATAATAAATTAATATTAAATGTTATCCTAATTATTTAAAAACATAACTTTTTTTATTATTTGGTATACAAAATTATGTTTATTCAACTCGAGTAAAACGCGAGTTTTTTAAGGATATAATTTTTTTTATTATTTGGTAAATTTTTCAACACGACTATACACGGGTTTTTTTTAAAGATACGACATTTTTAGTATTTAATATACAAAATTACATTTATTTAGGATATAATTTTTTTATTATTTGCTATTTTTTTTCAACCCGACTATACACGGGTTTTTTTAAAGATACGACGTTTTTAATATTTAATATACAAAAATAGATTTATTTAATCTGTGTAATACACATGGTTTTTTAAGATATAACCCTTTTTTATATCTATTCAACACGTGTAATATACGGGTTTTTTAAGGATGTAATTTTTTATTATTTGGTAGATTTATTCAACCCGATTATACACGGGTTTTTTTAAAGATACGACGTTTTAGTATTTAGTATACAAAATTACATTTATTTAATCTGTGTAATACACATGGTTTTTAAAGATATAACTTTTTTATTATTTGATATATAAAATTACATTTATTTAACCCGTAAAATATACAAGGTTCATAAAGATATAAATTTTTATAATTTAATATATAAAAAGTTATATTTATTCAACTCGTGTAATACACGGGGTTCTAACATAGTATATAGATATATATAGAGAGAGATACAATGAAAAGGGAAGTAAAAATGCGATTTTATGGTGTGAAAATAGTGGAATTCTTAAAAAAAAAAAATCAAAACAGTTAGTTGGATGATAAATTCATTTAGGATCAGAATATAATTAGGGTGCTACTTTCTACACCCCCTATCTACTTTTTTCACCCCCTCCTCTCACATACTTACAGGTGGGGCCTGTGTGGGACCGACAGTTTTCCTCTCACAAGGGGGGTATAATCAGGAAGAGGGGGGTGTGTATAGAATTAGCCTATAATTAATGGTAACTGACATGTTTTATTAACGATTCGAAACAAGCAAATGGATGACAAGAGTGTGAGGACCACAATGACTTTGAAGGACGTTAAATCAGTCATCTAATGACCAAAAAATGTAGGTAGTATAGGGACCATTTTCTTAAAACAGAAATACACTGTTAAAACTTTGAATCCTTTTACAACCTCTTAAACTTATGCAACTCATAAACTATTCATTTAAACTCTTTTTAGTCATTTTATATATAACTGGGTGGTAAAGATTCTTGTGTTTCGGAAAAAAGATTAGAATTTAAATCCTGACATAAAGTAAATTAGGGTTATTTTTCGTAAGTAGGGTTCTTGTAATATTCGTCGTGGTTAAAAAAGCTAAAGATAAAAAAATAAATTCTTTTCCAATAGATGTAAACTTAATTCTATATTAAACTAGTCAGTTTCCTCCCCTCGATCCCGCAGAGAAGGGCCCATGATGATAAGGATGATAAAATTAGTATTAATAAAAACTAGTATTAAGCTTCTTACGTTGCGATTGGGGCGTAAAACTATACCAAGCATCACCAATGTCACACCATTGCGAGTGATCAACATTGAAAAGGCTAGTATAAAAAAGAAATAAAAATCGAGCGAAAAGTAAACGTGAAAACGTTGAACTACGCATGCAAAACGTAAAACATAGAAAACAATAACTAAGTCGAATCAGGACCCGCGCGTTGCGATTGTGCCGTTAAATGGGAAAAATAGGCGTAAAAACGTTGAACCACAAATGCACGTTGCAGGTGTTAACTCACAAAATTTAGACCAAAACGTAAAACGGAAAATTTGTTAAAGATGAAAAGTACATAGGACCATGGTTGAAAGTGAAAAGTGTTGGAATTAAATTGTAAAATATGTAAAAGTATTTGAGTTAAAAGAAAAAAAAAACTAAAGATAAAGAAAACACCCAAAAGTTGGTACAACCCGCTAAAGCTAAAAGTACAAACTATGATGCATAACAAAGTTGCAAATAACGCACGTTGGGGGGGGGGGGGTAAAACAATGCCAAGTAGCTCCAATGTCACACCGCTGTTAGTGATCACCAATATCGAAAAGGCTTGTATGAAAAAGAAATAAAAAACTAAATGATCGAACGAAAAGTAGACATAAAAACGTTGAGCTACGCTTGCGAACACCCGATATAGTAACCAAACAAGATATGCCCAAGAGAATATCGACACGTGTTTTTTTATCAAAAAACAAATAATAGAATACATGTACTGATACCAATGTTGTCAGCTGGTATCTATTCAGTTACTAACATTCGTCATAATACGGTACAAAAAATACTAAATTGCAATACGTTGAGAAAACCATAAGAAAATAATATACCGATATCAATGTTGTTAGACAGTATCGGTTGAGTCATCACGATAAAGAACAAAAAAAAAAAACCTATATTTGAACATGTTCGAATTAAACTTTTCTCGAATAATAGATAAAGAATATGCATGCCGCAAAAATATATTCAAAAATTTATGAAATGTATATAGGGGTGGGTCTTTTATCGAAAACCGACCCGAAGCTGTATCATGCCACAACGTAACCTTGTAGCTCACAACCTTATGTTTGTAACTTTTATGTAATTATGTCGATACTAATGTAAAGATTATTTTATGTTTTGTGTATATACAGTACTAGTCTAAGTACCCGTGTGTTACACGGGTGGCTAAACAGGAAAATTAAGCCCTTTAAAATTGTGAAGTAAAAATTATAATTTTATATACGTTGAAATATTAACGAAAATGTTAGAGAGTACATGAAATAATTGAAATAAATGAATAGGACAAAAAAAATCACAACTTATTGAAGATCTCTTTATAAACAACTTTATATATACCAAAAGCATCGAAATTGACAACGGCTTCATCAACATAGACCATCGGCGTCAAAGAAACGGAGGAAATCCACATGGAAGAAAGATTCGGCAACCGAGTAGTGTCTTACTGGTTAGAGGGAGTGCATCAGCGATTCTTCTTTTCGTCATCACCGATTCTTCTTTTCGTCATTTGCTGAGCGGTGGTGGCTATGTTCTCTCTCTACGTGTGTACCAGATATATATTTAATATTTATTAAGATGAAAGTTGAGCTGTAAAATTAAAAGCTACATGGCACAATTTAAAAGCAACTATAATAGCTACTGTACTCTTATGAGAAAGACTAAAGTGTATAATTTAAATATATTTATAATTTCATGAATAAAGGCTATTAAGGAGCATCAACCATACTATCTTTCGGTTTGTAAAGAAATGAAAATGTACTTGCACTTGATGTTCATCCAATGAAATCCGTAAAGGTTTGTAAGAGGTCAAAAATAGCTTTCATTATTACTTGACAAGTTCACATTGTTGATCCGAAGTTAAATTACCATTACCATTACCAACAGGTTTTAAGAAGCAAATGTCAAGAGGCATTAGATCCCATCACCAAGCTTCCACAATTACTTCATCATACACTTTCGCTTCCCTACCTCAAATGAAAGTACAATATAACATATGACCTATAAAGAAAATAAAATTAGGCAACTATAACTTTAAAAGACTAAATTATTAGGCAACTATAACTCTAAAAGACTAAATTATGTGACTCGCACTTAAATATGATTTATTTCATTTCAAATATTTTTGTCTTGCTACCTAACCCGCTCATCTTGCCACCTCTATTAAATTGAAATCATGAAGATATTTTAGTTAATAAATGAATCTTCCATATATTCACAAAATTATGAACAACATAAGCAAAATAAATCTTTCTAACATTAGTTGTGCAGGTCCATTTAGTAAAAGCCAATGCTGCATTCAAAAACAAAGTTTTGTAATATGAAGCATCTTAAAAAAACCCAGAGTTTTTTGACCGGTTTTTTTCAGCAACTAAACGTCGAAAACGGGTAGTTTTTTTCGGCATCCGGTTCGGCAAAAGACTGCAGGTTTTTTGAGCAAAAAACCCCAAAATCAGCCTGTTTATTTTGCAAAAAACGTCAAAAAAGTGCATTTTTTTGGCATCTGGTTTAGGCAAAAAAACAACTTTTTTCTAGCAACTAAAAGTAGAAAACGTGTAGGTTTTTTCAGCATCCGGTTCAGCAAAAAACTTCAGGTTATTTAACCAAAAAAACCCAAAATAAGCCTGTTTATTCAGCAAAAAACGTCGAAAAAATCCCGTTTTTTTGGCATCCGGTTAGGTAAAAAACTACAGGTTTTCAAGCAAAAAAAAAAAGCCAACAAACATCATGTTGGTTCAACAAAAAAAGTCGAAAAATTGCATGTTTTTTCGACATCTGGTTTGGCAAAAAACTACTTTTCAACCAAAAAATTGCACTTTTTTTCCAGCAAAAACAACAAACGCAGCCAGTTATAGGAAAAACCTGAAACGTTTATATTATAAATCCGGTTTTTTAACAGTGAAAAAACGATTTCTCAGACCGTTTTTTTTTTCAGCAAATAAACGTCGAAAATCGTTAGTTTTTTTGGCATCCGGTTCGGCCAAAAAGTGCAGGTTTTTTAAGCAAAACCCCAAAATCAGCCTGTTTATTAAGCAAAAAAAATAAAAAAAAGTGCAGTTTTTTTCGGCATCCGGTTCGGAAAAAAACTACAGGTTATTTAAATAAAAAAACCGGCCTATTTATTCAGCAAAAAACGGCGAAAAAGTGCAGCTATTTTTTGCATCCGGTTAGCCAAAAAAATGCAGGTTTTTAAGCAAAAAAAACCCTCCAACAAACAGCACGTTTATTTAGCAAAAAAACGTCGATAAATTGCATGTTTTTTAGGCATCCGGTTCGGCAAAAAACTACATTTTTCAGCCAAAAAATTGCACTTTTTTTCAAGCGAACACAGCAAACGCAACCGATTATAGGAAAACCGGGTAACCGGAAAAATGGAAACGTTTATATTATAAAACCGGTTTTTAAACCGGAAAAAAATGATTTAACTGACCTGTTTTTTCAGCGTCGAAAACGGGTAGGTTTTTTTTCATCATCTGGTTCGAAAAAAACTGCAGGTTTTTTAGGCAAAAAACACCAAAATCAGCCTGTTTATTCAGCAAAAAACGTCGAAATTTTTTTCAACATCCGGTATAGGCAAAAAAAAAACAGCTTTTTTCAACAATGAAATGTCAAAAACGTATAGTTTTTCGACATCCGATTCGGCCAAAAACTGCAGATTATTCTAACGCTTTTGACTACCTAGCTTTAATAGTAAGAGTCCCAAACACCCTCTAAAGCTAACCTCTTGCAACCACTTTAATCTAAGTAAATTTAATGTTTACCTCGAAGTCTATAGGTAAGTTCCTTGTGAAGTGCTTTAAGGATATCTTCAATGTAACTTTGTGCATAAGTTTGTCGAATAAGCATTCGTCGTTCTGCGTTTCTATGAGAAAAAAACTCAATTATCAAACCTTCATTTGTTCCTCATCCTTCAATAGAACCAAAGTTTAAAATTCATCAAAAAACAATGGCATCTGATTCATACCCAACAAAAAAACCTACATCTATTTATAATATCCATATCCTTTATACAGTCTTTCAAGTATAAGTTACAATCAAAATAGAGGCATTATCACAAGCACATAGACAACAACAAAATGGCATCTGATTCATACCCAACAAAATGGTGTCAGTCCAGTTCGGTTTTTGGTTTATTCGTTTCTAACCGAATAACGAACACCCCTGCTTGCAACTGGATCTTTGTTTATGGATAGATGATCAACCGAACCGGATAACTGAATAACCAATTCAGTTACAGTTATGAACCGAACAACAAAATTAAATTTCAGTTCGTTTTTTTGGTTCTAGTCCAGTTTGGTTTTTCGGTTTATTCCTTTCTAACCGAATAATGAACACCCCTACTTGCAACTACTTCATCTTTTCGGCCGATAACCGAAATTCAGACCCCTAAAAACAAAGCACAAACATATTTACCTCTATGATCATATCAGACTTAAGCTCTTCAATCTTTTCGTATCGATTACTTCCATACGAACGCAAAGACAGATCAACATGAACCGCACCCCTTCCAGAACGGCCGATGCTGAGTACTTTGCATTTGACAAACTTCCCTTCGTGATACCCCGACAACGGGTTCGATATCCACGAATCTGTTAATTCGGTAAAAGGAACTTTACCGGACAGACGTGGATCGATTTGCACAATCAAGCCACTGACACCTGGCAGTATTTTAGATATGAGACGTGACAGTTTCACTATCATCTGTCATACCACCTAGTGGATGTAAAATTAACCGCAACAATTGTTTATCTTTGTAAGTGGTTAAAATATAACTGAATACTTGTTTTCCAATGGGATACTGGTTCTGGAAATCTTGGAGCTCAACGGGGTCACTTGCACTGTCGAGAATATATAGTTGAACCCGTATATCCTGAGTTATCGTTATCCATGCCCAATCCTTATCAACTTTGTATACGAACCCAGTTACGTTTTGACCGATTGAATAACTGAAATATTGTGACGCACACGCGACTGATTGGTCTGCAAGCACAGATGGTTTGATGGACAGCTCGAACCGAATATTACTACTTTTTTCGGCTTTAGATTTAGACACGATCTTTGCTGTAAGTTGCCTGCCCGATCTTATAGTTACTAAACGGGTTCTCCGAAACATTACCATCGCTCGCCTATTAAAAACCAATATTAATCACATATTGTCATATCCATGACAGAAATAAGTAGATCAAGAGCATAAGGTAAGAAACGTGTTACCTCGGTGATATGTATCCGCCCATGTAAGCCGGAACCGAATTTCAATTTAAGCTCTAACGGTTTTATTTCAGTAATCTGAAACCAATAAAGTTGTATCTTTTATATAGAAGTTCTAAGGCCAAATTGTATACAAATTAAACAAAAAAAAACCTGACCTCTGCTTGAACGGAAGTTCCAACATCATAGCTAGACTTCTTTTATGCCCACTTTGCACTGGAAGTGTCTGTAGCCCTCTTCGAATATTATTTGCAGCAACATAAAAGCAATAATTTAAGTAGTAAACGCAGTTGAAATCGAGTAATTTGGACCCATGAATTCAAGATCAATAGCGAGCAGAGCCAAACCCATGTTTGTTATGGCGTAAGTCAACATTACCTTTTCTTTCTGAAGTTCTTGTAGTTGATAATGGAACTCGTCCAACTTCTTCAAGGATAAATCAGACATGTCAACATAAACAGCTTGATTTCTCGCACTGCTCACTGCAATTTCTCCACATATTTTTCGTATCTGTGCCTGCACATCCGATATCTCCTTTATCCGTTCATCTTTCTTCTTCCACAATTGTTCCAAAGCCAGTGCAATAGCAGCCCGATTATACATGGGTTTTCTTAAAGATACGACGTTTTTAATATTTAATATACAAAAATACATTTATTTAATCTGTGTAATACACATGGTTTTCTAAGATATAACTCTTTTTTATATCTATTCAACACGTGTAATATACGGGGTTTTTAAGGATGTAATTTTTTATTATTTGGTAGATTTATTCAACCCGATTATACACGGGTTTTTTTAAAGATACGACGTTTTAGTATTTAGTATACAAAATTACATTTATTTAATCCGTGTAATACACATGGTTTTTAAAGATATAATTTTTTTATTATTTGATATATAAAATTACATTTATTTAACCCGTAAAATATACAAGGTTCATAAAGATATAAGTTTTTATAATTTAATATATAAAATTATATTTATTAAACTCGTATAATACACGGGGTTCTAACCTAGTATATAAATATATATAGAGAGAGATACAATGAAAAAGGAAGTAAAAATGCGATTTTATGGTGTGAAAATAGTGGAATTCTTAAAAAAAAAATCAAAACAGTTAGTTGGATGATAAATTCATTTAGGATCAGAATATAATTAATGGCAACTGACATGTTTTATTAACGATTCGAAACAAGCAAATGGATGACAAGAGTGTGAGGACCACAATGACTTTGAGGGACGTTAAATCAGTCATCTAATGACCAAAAAATGTAGGGAGTATAGGGACCATTTTCTTAAAACAGAAATACACTATTAAAACTTTGAATCCTTTTACAACCTCTTAAACTTATGCAACTCATAAACTATTCATTTAAACTCTTTTTTCGTCATTTTATCTGAAACTGGGTGGTAAAGATTCTTGTGTTTCGGAAAAAAGATTAGAATTTAAATCCTGACATAAAGTAAATTAGGGTAATTTTTTTGTAAGTAGGGTTCTTGTAACATTCGTTGTGGTTAAAAAAGCTAAAGATAAAAAAATAAATTCTTTTCCAATAGATGTAAACTTAATTCTATATTAAACTAGTCAGTTTCCTCCCCTCCGATCCCGCAGAGAAGGGCCCATGATGATAAAGATGACAAAATTAGTATTAATAAAAACAGTATTAAGCTTCTTACGTTGTGGTTGGTGCGTAAAATTATACCAAGCATCACCAATGTCACACCATCGCAAGTGATCAACATTGAAAAGGCTAGTATAAAAAAGAAATAAAAATCGAGTGAAAAGTAAACGTGAAAACATTGAACTACGCATGCAAAACGTAAAACATAGAAAACAATAACTAAGTCGAATTAGCACCCGCGCGTTGCGATTGTGCCGTTAAATGGGAAAAATAGGCGTAAAAACGTTGAACCACAAATGCACGTTGCAGCGTGTTAACTCACAAAATTTAGACCAAAACGTAAAACGGAAAATTTGTTAAAGATAAAAAGTACATAGGACCAAGGTTGAAAGTGAAAAGTGTTGGAATTAAATTGTAAAATATGTAAAAGTATTTGAGTTAAAAGAAAAAAAAAACTAAAGATAAAGAAAACACCCAAAAGTTGGTACAGTCCGCTAAAGCTAAAAGTACAAACCATGATGCATAACAAAGTTGCAAATAACGCGCGTTGGGGGGGGGGGGGTAAAACAATGCCAAGTAGCTCCAATGTCACACCGCTTTTAGTAATCACCAATATCGAAAAGGCTTGTATGAAAAAGAAATAAAAAATTAAATAATCGAACGAAAAGTAGACATAAAAACGTTGAGCTACGCTTGCGAACACCCGATATAGTAATCAAACGAGATATGCGCAAGAGAATATCGACACGTGTTTTTTTATCAAAAAAACAAATAATAGAATACATGTACTGATACCAATGTTGTCGGCTGGTATCTATTCAGTTACTAACATTCGTTATAATACGGTACAAAAAATACTAAATTGCAATACGTTGAGAAAACCATAAGAAAATAATATACCGATATCAATGTTGTTAGACAGTATCGGTTGAGTCATCACGATAAAGAACAAAAAAAAATACATATATTTGAACATGTTCGAATTAAACTTTTCTCGAATAATAGATAAAGAATATGCATGCCGCAACAATATATTCAAAAATTTATGAAATGTATATAGGGGTGGGTCTTTTATCGAAAACCGACCCGAAGATGTATCATGCCACAACATAACCTTGTAGCTCACAACCTTATGTTTGTAACTTTTATGTAAGAGTGAATTTCAAGGATTGTCCTTTATCTTTATAGCCAATTTCAGGCGTTGTCCTTTATGTTCAAAATTGACGAGTTTTATCCTTTATATTTCAGATTGTTGCACGGTTTATCCTTTGGCCCTAACCCAGTTGGTTTTTTCTGTTAAATCAGAACATGTGCAATGCACATGAGGGTAGTTTTTGTCTTTTCACTCATTTCTTCCTCTCTACCATCACAACTACCATCTCCTCTTCCACCACCACCACCGTAACCGCCTTCAAGCACCACCACCGCAACCTCCTTCCACCACTCATCCTCTCTCTGCCTCTCTCTCTCTACACTACCCCGCCCCCACAGCCGGAGATCCGCCTTCAAGCACCCCCACAGCCGGAGATCCGCCTTCAAGCACCACCGCACCACCCACACAGCACCACCGCACCACCTGTTCACCCCCACAGCTGGAGATCCGCCTTCTGTAGACCCGCCTTAAAACACACACTTTCTATCTCTCCTCTCTCTCTAGATCTCCTACACCACCACCACCTGATGCCACCCACCCCCATATCAACATCGCACCACCTCCACACTGCCAACTGCCACCACGTCTGGGTTGGATCCAGACGCACTTCAGAATCATTTGCAATGAAAAAACAGTTTGGTAGCCATGAGTCAAGCCATGGTTCCAGTCATCATCTTCCCCAAATATGAACCCTAATTCGCCCCTTTCGATTTCACGTCAAATTCGAGTTCCATGATCACATTTTATGGATAAAACCTTAGGGCTTTTGATTGGAAAATGGAAACGAGTAGAATGGTGGCTAGCTCACCTCAAATCGGTGCACTAATTATGATGGTTTCTCACAGGAAAAGCTTGTCTTCCGAGTTCCAACAGGGCCAGCCCAGTGCAAGCTCTCAAAACGCTAGTTAATGTCGCCTGATCGGCCAAAAACCCACATCGTTTCATTCGTTTGAAGAGGTTCAAAGCTTCATCTCCGTCACTATTCTGAGCAAAGGCACCGATTACTGAGTTCCAAACTATCAAATCATGTGTCTCCATCTCGTTAAAAACGGTTAACGCGTTTGACAGTTCGCCCTACTTGGAGTAGTTATCGATGAGCGCACTTCTTACGAACACATCAGAGTCCAAACCGGCTTTAGTTATGCTGCAATGGAGAGAGGTAGAGAGAGAGAGGGCAGCGAGATGGAGGAGTACAGAAAGAAAGGGTTTTGTTTTTTTTATATATTCATTTGTTTTATGTTTTATTAGTTTTCTAATTTTTGTTTGTTAGTTTTTTAAATAAATTAGTTAAAAGACTAAACTACCCTTGTGTTATCTGATTTAACAGAAAAAATTAACTGAGTTAAGGCTAAAGGACAAACCGTGCAACAATCTGATACATAAAGGACAAAACTCGTCAATTTTAAAGATAAAGGACAGCGCCTGAAATTGCGTATAAAGATAAAGGACAAAACTTAAATTCACTCTTTATGTAATTATGTCGATACTAATGTAAAGATTATTTTATGCTTTGTGTATATACAGTATTTTCATCGATTTCATACAAATAACCTCACTAAGTTAAATACAACTGTTAACTTTATAATTAAATGTTATATAAATATGCACTGCCATACTTCTACACTCTAGATCACTTTTATTCAATCAAAAACTAATTGAGTATATGGTTGTATTACTAAATAAACTTATATATATATATATATGATGTATATACATAAGATGAAGATCATCACAGAACGTTAATTATTACAGGAACAAAAACAATAACTCTAAATCACTAAATTTTAGAATTTAAGGTTTATATTTTTAAAATTTTATGTTTCTTAGATTTCATACGTGTATTATACATACATAAAAAATATCATATATTCTTACCTATACATAGCCTACATAGATGTATATAATTTAACTTTATAATTAAATGTTATATAAATATGCACCGCCTATACTTCTACACTCTAGATCACTTTTATTCACTCAAATATCAATTTAGTATATGGCTGCATTACTAAATAAACATTCTATATATATGAGTAAATGTCAATTTACGTCTCTGATGTTTACACCAAAACGCAGGAACAACCCTCATTTGAAAAAAACGCAACAATCAAGTCTCTGTGGTTGTCGATTGCGTTTAATAACGTCCATCCTTATATTTTTCCGGTTTAAATATTGGGAAAAGACTAAATTACCCTCAAAACTTTCATGACCATTTCAGTCCCTGCTGTAAAATTTCTTAAGTTTCCTCCATATTCAAAAGGTTTCCAAATCTAATTACCAATCATCCCAATCAAGTAACTAATCAGCAAGAACAACAGCAACAACATGAGCAATCTGAACTGACTGCAGCAACAACATGAACTGAACCTAAGTGAACGGACTGCAGTAACAACATGAACAATCTAAACTGAAAGCACATGTGAACCTATAGTCTGAACTGAATGCAACAATCTGAACTTACAATTTGAATGCAACAATCTGATTGCAGCAAGCTTATGATACCTGTTCAACTTACAATCTGAACTGAATGCAACAAGTAGAACTCAAAATGAACCTGAAGGTGAAACTGAATGCAAGTGAATCCAACTGAAATTGAAACTTATGCACAACCTATAATATGTCCAAACAACAATTCAAAATGCAAGTTAATCCAACTTAAACTGAAACTTATGCACAACCTATAAAATCTGTTCAAACAACAACTCAAAATGAACCTGAAGCTAATGTACAGCTTATAATCTGTTCAAACAACAACTGAAACTGAACCTAATGCTAATCTGTTCAAACACCAACAATGGAAACATAACCTAATGCATAACAACTAAGACAAATATCCATTATAACACAATGATCATAACAGTTTAAGTTTAAGTTAATAGTCATACAAAAGAAGGGCAAACCCTGATCATAAACACCAAAAACCCAAAAATGATCAGGATCACTCCAAAATTAACCCTTATAGTTATCCTAATAGTTACATATATAATATGTACAACCAACCAACCACCATTGGATTCATGGTCGGCGGCTAAAACAGAGCTTAATCCTAAATCTTCTTCCACCCCTCAAAAGGACCCGGTATTGGATCCTAATGAGTTGTCGTGTGATCTGCACACTAATTCCGACTGGAATTCGAAGAAAACCAACCCACATTTCAGATTATACTACGGGCACTCATATCGAAGTCATAGATTAAATTCAAAATTAAGACAAATGTCGTACCGATCACCTGGAGTAAACAAGATCACCGAGTATTGCCTCATCGTTGTCGGAATCGCGTCCGTTCTTGGACGGAATTTTTTCTCTGGTAAGGTAACAAGTGTGGAAGAAGGGTGGGGGGATTGAAAATGAGCTTCTAAAAGAAGCTTGGGGATTAATATGGAATGGCGGTCTGACTTTTGGGTGAATTTACCATTTTGCCCTTTAATTTATTAATTAAATAAAGGGATAATAAGTGAAAAATATAAGGAGGGACGTTAATCAAAGCAATCGACCACCACAGAGACTTGATTGTTGCGTTTTTTTTTTCAAATGAAGGTTATTCCTGCGTTTTGGTGTAAACCTCAGGTACGTAAATTGACATTTACTCATATATAGATAATGTTTATTTAATATATATATGATGTGTAATTTTATGTTTCTTTGAGTTTATTACACATTATTGGGACTTGTTGGCATTGGATTCCTAGAAGATTATGAAAGAGGTATTTTGCTTCATGAAGATTAGTAAAGGTGTGAATTCATTGTTCATTACTTTGATTCCCAAGACAAATAACATGTTATCTCTCGATGATTGTCGTTCAATTAATCTAACTGGCGCAATTTGGAAAGTGATTTCAAAGTGTTAGCAAACATGTTAGAGAAAATCGATACGATCTATGATTAGTAATGTTCAAATGGTGTTTGTGTGGAGAAACATTATTGATGGTCCGTTGATTTTAAATGAGGAGCATTTTTTCCTAAAATATGCTAAAAGAAGCACAATGTTCTTGAAGGTTGATTTTGAAAAAAGCATGTGATACTCTAAACTGGGGCGTTTTTGATAATGTAATGGCACGAAAGGATTGTCCCATCTTGCAGAGGAGTGGATTTGAGAATGTCTCAACTCCAGCTATTCTTTGATTATTATAGACGGTACCCCATCCGAGGAATATAGAGTTTATGTAGGAATTAGGTTCACTTTTTATTAAAATATATAACAAAATATATAATAACGAGACTCTCGTTATTTGTGGGAAATTCTTCTAGTACAATACCGGTTACAAAAATAAATAAACGAATATAAAATACAATATAATTGTACCAATCTTGATTCAAGCCAGCGTCTTTGGAAGAACTTCAACCGCACCATCTCGTACAAATCTTCGCTGCAAGAATAAACAAACTGTCGTTGACGGTTTTGGTTGAGGATCGTGTTTGACACGGGGCCCTTAAAACAGATTCCGCTCCTCCTCTCAGACGGTCTGTTTCCAGGATACAACAACCTAAGCAGTAGTTATACTGCCGGAGATGACTCTCACGCTCGAGATTACACCGGGTATAATTTGGTGTTCATATTTTATGGAAAAGTAAGAAGTTGCAAAAGAAATACTTTAGAGATTAACTTCTCTAGTTTTCCTTTGAAACGAAATAGTACTTTTGTGTATATTTTTTCTATCTTTTCACAATGGACATTGTGATTATATATACACCAAAGTTTTACAATTAAGACTCATTTAATCTTGTAATCAACAAAATATTAAACAGGAATTAATGTTTTTAATTACAATGTAATCAATATTGTAATAAACATGTTTTAATTGTATTAAAACGGAATTAAAGTGGTCAAATGTAACTCTCATATCAATTCATGACATTCTAGTAACCGGTGAAGACCGAGTTGACTGGCTGAACCGAATCGCGCGTACAAGTGCGCACCACAGTCAAACCCGCTCCTACATGGAGTCGCGCGCCACACGGATGCCACTATGCATACCAGGACGCCACCTGGTCATGCGCCACCTGCACTCTCCGCCCTAGCCAATGGCGTGCGCCATGCACCAAGTAGCTCGCGCTGCATCGACATGCGACATGCCGTGGCATCTGCCTACGCCACCCAAGGGTGCGCCATAAGCGGACCCGCCATGTATCTGACCACGCGCTCATGGACAAAAATACAAAGACGGTGTGCGAAGTTCAAAGTGCACTACATAGGGCCTATAGCCCACGACACGCGCGCATGTGTGCAAGAGTAAGGGTGCTCCGCACCTTTTAGGGTCCCCACTAGTGTTTGCCTTTAAGGAAACAGTATACAAGGAGTGCTCCTCTTTATAAACCACTTTAAGTTTTGTCATCCCACCCATGTGGGACAAGTTGACAAAACTAATCCATTTTATTCATCTTTGTTTGTTCCAAACATACAACTTCAAGCTTCGATATCTAATTCATCTTAGCTCTATTTGGACATAGTTTGAACACAAACCATAAATAATAATTTATACAACACATATATAAATATTATTGATGTTCAAAATATTTAGTGAAAAACTCATTTTCACTAAAATTTCCAACAGTTTAAAGAGGGGTTAGGCAAGATGACCTGTTGTATCCACTTAATTCATAATGGGAAAAGAGGCGTTACATGGGGTGTTTTAATCAGCTTGTGATGCAAATTAAATCACGGGACTAAAATTGTAGAGAGAGGAACAAAATTTTCACCTTTATTTTACGTAGATGGTACGATTTTTTTTTTTTTTTGGAATAGAACCTAATGAACAACCTTATTAATATGAAAAGAATTTTGAGGTGTTTTTCTATAGCCTCATGTCTTAAAGTTAATCCATGTAAATCAAGGGTTTTTGAAATGAGGGTGTAACATCCAAAGCAAACTGTGCCAATATATTGTCCATTTTTCTCTTGATAGGTTACATTACGGCTTTTTTTTCACCAGACGAATGGGCGTTCAGACAAAACGCCGTCAATTAAAAAAAGAGAAGATTAGCATACGTTTAGTTGGGATAGAGATCCTTTACCGCTGTGTAATTACCAACTTTTATCCATTTTATTGAAAGTAAATAAAAAAGGTTACGTTTTAAAAATTAGAAAAAAGTAATAATTAGGAAAAAGGATTTTGAATGAGTGACGTCATGGGAGCGTGGGTACGGGTAGGGAGTGTTCCATGGGCAGGCAACAAGTTTGGCTAGGTGAAACCCGGCACAGTATTATTGTTTCCTTTATTATTATTCATAATTCATAATAATAATAATGATATAAGTTGACCCCCACTTGTCATTGATAATTACACTACGCTGCCACTTCAAACCCCACCACGTGCCCTTACCCTTTTCATGCATGAGTTTTGATTTCTCAATTTAGAGAGCCTCCGTATATTTTTATATAATGTAGAGAAAATAATAGAAAAAACAACAAATTATCACTATATTGGAATTTCAAATAATAGAGAAAAATATATAGAAAGTAAAATACATCTCTATATTTAAAGGTTTATATTCAACTCACAATATTTATATTGTGAGTGTGTATGAAAGAGAAAAAAATAGAAAAATAATTGTTTGTAAGTAAGAAGTAGATAGAGAAAGAGAGTTGAATTTGAGATGTTTTTGAAAAATTAACTAAATTTAGAGAAATGTGTGTTTTTATATAAAAGAAGATGAAGGCTCAATGTGAATGCTCCTACAATCAACTCTCTAGTTCTTTCTCTCTGAATATAAAGAAAAAAATATAGGAAAGAACAAAAACACTATCATATTAGAATTTCTATAGTAGAGAAAAATTAAAGAAAATAAAGTACACCTCTATATTTAGAGGGTCATATTCAACCATCTATATTATTATTGTGAGAGTGTAGGAAAGTGAACATAATAAAATAAGTTTTTTGTGGGACCTGTTCAATTGCGACCTTATAATGCTATCGCATTCTTTGGTCCAGTTGTCGTTTTTGTTACTTATTCCAGATTTATCCACTAGGTCGGTCTGGTTGGTTCTTTGCGCCTAGTTTTGGTGTAGCAACTATATTTCAACAGCAACTACTTTAGTAAAAAAAACGTGAGCATTTAAAAAAATAACAAACACCAGCATCAACAAATTGAGGTCTTGCACTTTTACACTCTTCCATGAACTAAGTAAAACATACTCACAAAATATAAATTATATTTTTGTATATAAATCATAAGTTGGGTATCTTTTTAAAATGATATATATTTTTCTAGATTATCTTTTTTTACACGTAAATATCAATATGCTTATATTTTTACATTTATTTACAAATATAAAATCAAATATAAGATCAAATGGGGGGTGGGATAAAGCTTTGAGACCAATAGGTCTTGGGTTCGATTCTCACAAAGGGGTTTTCCCATATTTATTGGGTTTCCTCCTGAATTGGTGTATAGGCATTATGCCTAGTGGAGATGGATATGATCGGGTGGTTCCGCTGGTGGCACGATGATACTCCAGTGGTCCGTCAGTGATCCAAATTTGCCGTTCAAAAAAAAAATATAAGATCAAATGTATATAACATTTTTCATTTATCGAGATCGCTTTCTTTGATCAATTCTAGGTATTGATGTTATTTTTCCATTTAAGGTACTTTTTGGCATTTTTAGTACAAAGAAAATCTTGTTTTTTAGAAATCACTTTTCTTTTTCTGGTAATAAAGCATCTGATGGAAAAAAGAAACTTTAGCTTTTTCATTCATATTTGTTCTTTAAATTTTTTCCTTCAACAAGCTGACCTATTGACTTCGTTGATCATAAGATTAAAAGTGAATATTTCATATTCTTTTGATTTGATTATGAACTAATTTATAAAAATTATTTACATAGTTATCAACTAAAATATAAGCATTGTTGCTAAAAAAAGTTATCCAGTAAAAAATATATATAATTTTACACGTCTATAACCATGTACTCCATATATACACATGTTAAAATTACATATATTTTGGAGTACATAGCTAGCTATCAAGTAAAATTGTATAATCAGATGGGTTTGTTGATTGTTATCTTCCATTCCAACAAAAAAATCATGTATGTTTACTATGAACTAAGGATGCAATGAAAAAACTTATTTCTTGGTAGATATTGATGTGATTGAAAAAATAAATGTTGTGATCGTGTGAGAATACGCGGGTGAAGAAGACTAAATAACGGTTTTAATATGTTGCTTCATTCGTGATCATGTGTTTCTCTTATATATTTTATCACTATATTAAGAGTAAATTACAAAAATCGTCCTTTATGTATGTCACTTATTGCAAAATGTGTCATTTGTCTTCAATATTTTTTTGTGGTTAAATCTGACCAAATAGACCCTACATGAGGGTAGTTTGGTCATTTTACTCTCATGTGGTGTCTATTTCGTCAGATTTAACAACAAAAATACCCTCATGTGGGGTTTATTTGGTCAGATTTAACCACAAAAATTAACCGAGTTAGGGCTAAAGGACATAACTTGCAAGAGTTTGTAAATATCGAGTACGCCTTCTGTAATTATTGAAGACAAATGACACAATTTGCAATAAGTGACATACATAAAGGACGATTTTTGTAATTTACTCCTATATTAATGATTTGATCTTCAATCCAGATTTTATATACAATGTCTGTGAAAAAAATATTCAGATGAATATGTTGTAGACGATAAAGATAATTCAAGAACATGCAACTCTAATGTGACGAGTGTGAAAATATACAGAGGTATCCGATGGAAAGTTAAAATTACTAAAAAGATTTTGAGATTATATTGTGACTGTATTGTCCTTGTATTTAAATTAAAAAAATGTATAACAATTTGGTAAATTCGTTTACATTATTACTGTGCATAACTAAATAATACAAACAGTGTGACATACATTGGAGCCCACATTATGCGTGGAAAGTAGATCGTTGGTGTACATTGTAAAACCTTTTTACCTACTCATTGCCCCACCAATAGTTATTAAAATCCACATCGGCCATTAACCCATCAAACTACCTTATTGTCATCAAACTGTTAAAACACCCGACAATGATAAAAAAAGGGAGTTAATAAACTCACAACCTAAAATTTTATTTTCACGCCCTTTATATAGGTCGTACGTAGGGCTGCAAACAAATCAAACGTTCGGCGAACAGTTCGTGAACTGTTCGGCGGGAAGTTCGTTTGTGTTCGTTTGTTTATTAAACAAAATAAACAAACGAACACAAACAAGAAATTTCGTTCATTTAGTTACATAAACAGAGGTCGCGTTCGTTCATTTATGTTCGTGAACGTTCGGTAACGTGTTCGATAGTTCATTACTGTTTTCAGCTTTTATATTTTATTTAAATACTTCAAAATTCCGACAAATAAAATATTAATAAGTGTCAATGTATTATATATTTTATTGATGAACGTTTGTTTGTGTTCGTCTGTTACCATTTGTGTTCATCAACATTAGTTTGTGCTCAATTGTGTTCATCATCGTTCGTTTTCATTCGTTGTCTAAAATTAACAAACGAACACGAACAATATAATTTCCTCAACAAACAAACACGAACATAAAATCTTGTTCGGTAAGCGTTCACGAACAGTTCGTGAACACATATATTTCTTAACAAACGAACACGAACAAGGACTTGTTCGTGTTTGTTCGGTTCGTTTGCAGCCCTAGTCATACGACTTATATAGAATAATTTAACATTACAAATATTGGATTCGTATAATGTTATACGTCTCGTATAGATGGGGAAAATTTTAGGTCGTATAACATTTTACACGACCCGTATAACATCATACGAGTTGTATAACATTATATGGGATTTTGGTTGTAGTGAAACGTTCAAATGAGAAGAATTTTTTTTATATGAAGAAAAAAGAAAAAGTTTCAAACGATAAAAATGTTTTATTTACTTCATTAAATATTTGTATTTAATTTATTATACATACGTCGAAATAAATCAAGTATCTAAGGAATCTAGATACAACAATTTTTTTTTAAGCCGAAGTGGTAAAAGTATCTAAACTTGAGGACCATTTGGGCATTTTACTCTTGTAGTTATGTAAATTTTAAACTGAGTAAACTGTCATTTTGGTCCCTGCGGTTTGGGCATTTTTGCCATTTTAGTCCAAATCTCAAACTTTTTTAAATCTGTGTCCCTGTTGTTTCACTTTTGTTACCATTTTAGTCCAAAATTCAAAAAACCCTTTTTTTTGACTGTTGCAACCTGCCTATTTTGTCTTTTTGTTCAGGGGCATTTTTATCCATCTCAATTTATTATAACATATTAATAATTAAATTAATTATATTAAATCCCTAATAAATTGGTGAGCAGATTATCTTCCCCATAACTTCATATTCCCCAAATAATCTTCCTCCATTGTCGAATCGGTTGGGTAATCTCTAATGAAAAGTGAAGCTGTGCATGGAGGCAATGGTAAATGATCACATGGTTTTTCAATTCCTGTCTCCAAAGGAACTCTGAAAAAAAATATCAAATACCAACATCCTCCCACCCACCAAGAAAGTATCAGCCGACCACCCTTCCATCTCCTTCTCCGGTCAATTTCTGGTGACACCAATTGCTTCTCCAAACGGATCTCCGACTAGCTCATCCTCCCCAAACGAATCTCCTACTTCTCCACCGTCGCTGCCCACCTATCTGCTTAGCCTCCGCCACCAAAATTTCAAATGAAGCCCAATGCGTTCGATTTGCAGGCGTTAATGGTGGACCTGCCGCTGCACAATCGATTTACAGGTGTGACCCTCTAAACCCTAGCCGAAGCGTTGGATGGTTCAGATCTGGTTTTAATTTGGCGGAGAAAAACGATGGTGACAGGAAGTGGGGGTGGTGTCTCATGCTGAAGAAGAAGAACAATGACGGATTGATTGGATCTGAATCTGCTTTTCTTCGCCTCTCCAATTTGATCGATTCTGCTTACGCCAAGGTACGATTGCTGGAGTGATTGCTTGTTGTGTTTGTGGATTGATCTGGATAATTGAAGTGATTTTGATTGGATTTGTATATAATTTGATTAGAATTGATTGGAATAGATGTTCGATTGTGTGGAATTAGAAGATGTTTCTCGTGTTTTTGAATGTTTCTCCTTCCTGTTCATTTCTTCATCTGAAACAACAAGGATTTTTGTTCAGTCACACAGATCTTGGCCTTTGCTTCGATTTTGAATGTTTCTCCCCTGAACAACAAGGATTGATCTAGATAAATTGAGATGGACAAAAATGACCCTGAACAAAAAGACAAAATAGGCATGTTGCAACAGTAAAAAAAGGGGATTTTTGAATTTTGGACTAAAATGACAACAAAAGTGAAACCACGGGGATCCAGATTTAAAAAGTTTGAGATTTAAACTAAAATGACAAAAATACCCAAACCAAAAGGACCAAAATGCCAGTTTACTCTTTTAAACTTCATAATATTTATTATGTTTTTGTCGATTTAAACATCCAATAGAGAGCACATAACTAACACGTGTAAAGTAGTAAGGTTGGTGAACATTGTGAAACCACTTTATCCACTTCACATATAGTCCCACAAATAATTTGAAAATGGGACAACCGGTCACACTATCAATTAACCGGTTTAATAGTTTCCAACAACCCTTTGATGTCTCATAACTAAATTAAATAAATAATACCAACCCTCCGAGGTTTATATATCCGGTTTGGCTCAACTACCGACCAACACATCCGGTCTAGACCGGCTTATCTGGACTACTGAATACTGTTGCACGTAGTACGTAAAGTGGGCCCGGTTGACCTAGTCATTTGTCCATTTCATCCCCCTTTAGTCGATATGGAGTATGGACCACCCATGAGTCATTATTGAGCATGGCATGCCATCACACATTCATATTCATCATCTGGAGTCGTTTCATGTGTCCACTAAGAGTCCAACATGTGTTACTAGTGGTGTGGGCATGCATGGCCGCTCGTCAGAATATATACATCTATTCACATATTGACTGACACACCTCATGATTCCTTTGAAACTAATGTGTGTGTAATGTTTTTAAAACCGGACCGTAGAAGAGTGGTTGCGGTTCGGTTTCACCGTACTAAACCGGGAATAACCAATCACACTAGACGGACGTTCTTGTTAAACCATGACCAAGGTTATATAGGTAACACATTGAACAGGAAAGTGTGGTGTTTCAGCAAAATCGTTACGAAGGTGAAGAAACACCAAGTTAATTCTGGAGTTAACTTGTGAGGCTAGTCTCGTTCACAAATGTTAATCTTCTTTTTTTCCTCGCCTAATGACTGCTCGACCTGAATCTGGTCCTGCAAAACGAGACAACACCGTGAAGCTCGTTACAATGAGGAGAGGTTGAGGGTTTCTTGTAACCACCATCCGCCAATAAATGACGCATTTTGATTGGTAACATGTCACTATCCTTTTGTACTAATTGTCTCTTGCACGATTGTAGGAGTTGTCTGGTCAGGGCCTGGCGTAAGTTGATTGGCTACAACCCTTGCCACCTGTAATATTCGTATTTTCATTAGCTGTCACTGTACTCGATGCGCCATGGAGGTCTCGCGCACCCAGGTGACAACCCTTATGGGTTATTTTGTCAAGTTTGGGTTTGGTCCCTTGCGCGCACGTGTGGTGATTCTTCACCCGAAATTTGGGATCATACCTCTTCAAAAGGTTTTGTTACTTTCAATTTTTTTTCCAATTTTTTTATTTTTTATTAAATTCGAATCATAAAAACAAAGACGATTACAGACTAATGACAGGTAGACGAGCAACAAGTTGCGCCGCAATTTATCTTTTCTTTGTACACATAATTGAGTGTTTCGGTACAAGGTTAGTTTTCAAAGCTTATTTGTATCAAACTGTTTTTTATGGTCTTATATATATATATATAACTAGAATTTATATCCGCGCTTCGCGGCGGGATAACGTTATTTTAAAGTTACGCGTACGTCAAAACGTAATTTAAATTTATACCACATGTAACTAAAGCTAAACACATAAAACTCGATTGCAAAAGAATTTAGAAAGCTAAATGGTTGTCAGTGTCAATACCGAAAGTTGAGAAAACACAAAAAAAAAAAAAAATATGTCGAAATGTAAATCAACTTAAGTTTATATCCGCACGTAAATAAAAATAAAGACGTAAAACTCGATTAAAAAGTATTTAGAAATTTAAAGGGTTGTAAGAGTCAACGATGAAAATTAAAGGTTAAAAGTAAAAAAAACAAAACAAAATAAAATTATGTCGAAACGTAAATCAACTTAAGTTTATATCGACACGTAAATAAAAATAAATACATAAAACTCGGTTAAAAAGTATTTAGAAAGTTAAATGGTCGTAAGAGTCAATACTTAAAGTTAAAGGTTAAAAGTAAAAAGAAAGAAAACCAAAGAAGAAAAAAAAAATTACTGTAGCACTGTAGCAGTGCTACAGTGAAAGTATATATAATTGAAGGTTTCGGTACAAGGTTTAGTTTTCAAAGCTTATTTGTATCAAAATGTTTTTTGTCTTATCAGGCCCGTTCCTACGTCTTTGGAGATCCTAAGCGAACTATAAAGTGGGGACTCTAATTTTGCCGACAAACTCTCCTCCAATCCCGACGCCATGGGTGATTACCCTTACTTTTTTGGCTAGTGATAGCCGATAGCCTAAAAATTGAAAGCAGGTTGCTATGGGAAATGAGAACGATAATTGCGGTTGTATTTTTGGGCTTTAGGCCGCTAAATAATGATGATTAGGTCGATGGTGGTTGTGTTGTAATAGCTGGAAATCAAGGCGAAATGAGCTTTGAAACTTGGCATTTTTTTGACAAATAATATTTATTTTGGACTACTTTAATGAAAACCCTGTTTAGTTTTGAAATAAACGTATTTATTTTGACTTAATACATATAACTATGTATGAAAACTTTTTAAAAATTCGGAGGCCCTAATTTTTTGGTAGTCCTAGGCCCGTGCCTAGGTTACCGAGCCTATGGAGCCGGCCTGAGTCTTATATATCTATATGTGTTTCATTCTATCTTTTGATGTAACGCTTAGTTTGTTTACCAAACCGAAATAATGAGAAACAAAACCTTAATTTCATTGTATCTTTTGATGTGTTGTTTGACGTTCTCAAGCGAGCTGGTATCGCTGCTAAAAAAGAGGCTCCGGTTAATTTCCTAACAGACCCGAAGGAGGGGAGGTCTTCCCTTCGACCAGCCGATGTGCTGGTTTTTGGATGGTCCGGGGGTAAGCATGCTTGCATTGATCTCACGGGGGTGTCGCCTCTTGCCGGTTTCAGGGGCAGTGGTTTTGTTTCAGGGCAAGCGGCGCGGAAGGCTGAGGCGGGGAAAATATCCAAGCACGAGCAGGCCTGCATAGATAATCAACATGCCTTCCTTCCTTTCGCGTTCGATACCTTTGGTTGTCTGCCCCTGTGGCGTCCGGTTTCTTGAAGCGGGTTCAAAAGGCAGCACTTGCGCATGCGACAGTGTCTGTAGGCCACAGCTATGTGTTTAGCCGAGTAGGATTTGCAATTCAAAAGGGGGTGGCGGCGCAACTTGTTGCCCGTCTACCAACCCATGATTTGTAATTTGATTCTTATATCGGTGATTATATGAATACCAGTTACTGTTTTTTATTATTGTGTTAGTTATATCTTATATATTTTCAATATTATTAGTGATTGTATAGGCCCATAAAAGGGACAAATTCCGACTACACCATGTGTCACAGATGAACACAGTAAATAGAGGGGTACATTATATGCCCCTTTGGCCTTGGTACATTCATCATGGTGTTTGGTATGTTTTTTCTATTCAATTTAGGAGATTTCTATATTAATATTTGTATATGCACATTTATATATAATGTGTTTTGTATCATATGTGTTTACAACACATCATAAAACTTAAAAGGTCATGTTGTATTCGGTTAATGGGGTGAATCCGAGAATCTTTTAGTATGTGAATTATCCACCCATTTCCTCTACTATATTAAACTTTGGTAAATATTGTTTTTTAATCAACGGTGTTGTTTATATTTGCATACATTTTGGTCCACGTATAATCCATTTTAATTAGGATGAAAAACCACCAACGATATACGATGTCATTCCTATCATTCACATAAGCTCCATGTAATTTTTTTCCTCTCCATCCTTATCAAAGGGAATGGTGTTTTCCTACATCTCCTACCATTTTAATTATTAAGGTAACAAAAAGAGGGAAGAGATAGATCTGATATGTTTGGAGGAGAGTGGGAATTCCCCACGATTGCATCAATCACAGATGACACATCGGATTCACAGACCCTCTTGTCGATCCCACACCTCATAGCCTAAAATGTAATATTTTTTTATGAACAATGCCACTTGTTACTAAGAACCATAATGAACAAAGATTACTCCTGTCATCTGTACTATATTATAACTCATTTGATATGGGCATTTTAAGGGGGGTCGGGGTCGCCCCCGTAATGATTGTGATGAACATGAAGCACTGCCGCAAGCAGTTGTTTCACGACGGTGATGTTTGTAGCCGTGATGTATATCGCGGTTGTGGAACTTGATTTAAGAGTTATGATTGGGTGTGAGTGTATATGTGGTGGTGTGATGGGTGTTGCAAGTGTTTTTGTGATGATGTGATAGAATGATGTGTCAGATTGTGATTGGGTGGGATGGTGTGGTGATGATAGTGGTTGGTAGAGGTGGTGGGTGGTAGCTACGGTAGTGGTGCTGCCAGGGTAGTGGTGATAACCAAGATGGTGGTGGCAATGGTGGCGGGTGGTGGGATAACCAAGGTGGTGGGACTAAATAAACCTAATTTACAAAAATCCATATCAGCAAAAGCTAACTGGGTTAGACCCTAGTTAAGAATAACTCGGTGAAGGAAAATAGTGTTGGAAGTTTTAGGTGTGTGTGAATGAAAGTCTCAAAGCGGTAAAACACTTTGTCTCACGTTGGTATGGGAAGAAAGGGAATACTTGTTTATAAGGTAAAAGCTTTACAAAACCAATGTAGCTTTATGACATGTTTTACCACAAGTCCTACCTGCGCGCACACAGTGGGGAGTGCAATAATTGAGTTTCGAAACAGGAATTTGGTTGAACTCGTGTGTGCCCGCACGTCCTGCGGACACGAATGCAGCTCCGAAAACCGGGGTCCGCGTGAAGCAGTTTTTTGCACTCGAGACTCATAACTGTTTGATGATTATTATTTATTTTTCGGTTTTAAATCGTTACTATTATCAATCTTAAAACTCATTATGATGATCATTAGTTTTTGCACTAATGACCATTATTTGGTCTTAATTCGCTGTAATAATAGCCAGAATTCGGTTATGGTTATGTAACTATAAAACCAGATCAAGCTAAACAGTTTAGACACACCAACAACATCTTCTCCTCTCTCAATCTCTACAACATCTCTCATGTTTCTTTTCAGGCAAGTGTTTAAGTCTGGCAGTGCGCTGTTGCTGCTTCGAAAACGGCGTACCCTGAAAATAGACCACGAATCTGTTTAAAAGAATTGTGTCAAACACAAGCCCGATTCACTATTATAGTCTCTTTTACTTTATTTGTTTCTGTTTCAAATTATCTATCGATTTCAATCAGTAGCAGATTACTAACAAATAGTTTACAAGTTTGGACTGTCAATGGAATTTTTAAGTTAGGATTATTATTCAAATATATCAAAATTTAAATTATTAAAATCCAATAATCCTACACATTTCTTTTCTTTGTTTATTTTGTCTTCTGCGTCATACTTTCCATTCCTCCCCACGTGTAAAGTTTTCTTTCAAATAATCTATACTATATTATAATGCATGAGAGAGGGGCATTTTAAGATACCCAAAAAATAAGAACTTTTCCCTCTCTTTATTTATAGAAAGACCCCTAAAATGAGGGTAGTTTGGTCTTTTAAACATTATTTATTTTTTAGCCCCTAAAATTATTACACTTAAATCCCTAAGGTTTTAACAAAATTATAGATAATTAGTTACAATTCACTCCTGCATAACAAACTTATCATTTTTTTACGTATTCTTGACATATCTTATAAACTATATTGTTTAAAAAAAATCCAAAGATAGCATGACGACCTACACATTTTTGTCGACGTTTCGGTAGTTGTCTTGTTCAATATCGACGCACAAATTAAAAGGTACAAGTTGATTATGCGTTAATGTACAAGTAATTAATACTTATGATCTAATGTGCCTAATCTATAAAGAGGGCTCCATCTATGCAAACAAAAACAAAAGGAATTAAAAGTACCGTAACATAAAATGAAGATATTTTCTGTCACATTTTATTTTATTAAAACTGCCTAATATCTGTACTTAGATATATCTTATAAAAACTTAAAACTAACCACAACAAACTTCCTAAATAAAGGGGTGGAAAATCTAAAATTAAACCCTAATGTACTTCTATAGTTACTACTATAAATATAGCAGGACACTCCTATATCTATTGCTAAACAAAGTTAAAAAAAATGGATCTAGATCTGAATTCAATTGTTGCGAAAGGTCAGTTTTGTTATATCGCAGAAGTGAATATTTTTTTTCTTTTATTTACTTTTATGTGAATGTTAACTTATTTGATTTTTCAGATTCAGTTGCATGATGAACATGCCAATTTAAACAACACATTTGTCGAACAAGCTTCTAAGGTATTGATTTTGCCGGTTTTAAGTATTATTTTTGCGTATATCTTTCATATTAACATGTTCTTTATGTTATTATATGTGTGTTTTATTGCAGGATGATGGTGATAAAAGTATTGATATTATTTCTTATGATGCAATGTTTAGTCCATACAAGTTTAATCTTCAATGTGAATTTAGTGAAGATGTAATTTTAAGGTTTATTTAATCTTTTTTTTAGCTTTTGTATTTGATTTTGTCATTCATAGGGATCAAAAGTTTGAGACTCAAATGAAGAGATCCAAGAGACTCTCTTAATGGAAATGGAGTGAGATTATTAATTTAGACGATTCTGAGGACAATGACAAAGAAGAGAAATTAAAAGATACTGTCGATTCAAGCACAAACCAGAAAACCCGATTAAAAATACGTCGAGTGTCAATTCAGAAGCGGAACAGATTTCATGCAGTCTAATATGAAATCTATCAAGTGTTTTTATATTATTTTTTCATTTTCAGTTGTTATGTTTGACCTAGACGTATGAATAAAGTTTATTTTATATTTGAACTTTATCTTTGGTGTTAATATAATGCAGTTATTAACCATACTAATAAAGTTCAAAATAAAGTTAATATATCCTAAATTTACAAGTCAACTGAACTTATATAAGTTAATATCTTAAAGTTGCAGTAAATAGATATTGCAGTTAGATATAGTAAAGCTGAAATTATAAAATATTGCAGTTATTCTTGGATATTAATCTAATAATTTGCATTTCTTAATTAAAAAGTAATAAAGTAATAAACTTTAAAGCTAAACTAAAAAACTTAACTTACTATGATATAAAGTTAATAAAAAATTAATTGTTTTATAAACATTTTTATAACAAGTAATATAAATAAAATACTCCGGAAATTTACAATTTTTACTAGATAAATTCTAAACTGGGTTGGAAATTTTTAGGAATTATAAGTTCAACTATATTGTTATAGATAATATTAGTCAGTTCTAAAAGAATTATTTACCAACTTGACTAGATACATAGTAGTAGATTGTGTTGCATATTTTTAGGGATTATTAGTTAAAAGTAGACTCATATAGATAAGATTAGTTAGGAACTAAAAATTTGAACTTAATATGATATAAAGTTAATAAAGATATAAACTCTTATCATCCTATTTTTTTTTTTATAAAAACAGTTATTGAAATTTTATAAAAATATAAATTTTTTATATTTGTAAAAAAGCGAAATTTAACAATTTAAGTTAAAGCCCTAAAACGTACTTACGAGTCAAATACTATCTTTTATTTTTATAAAAACGAAAATTTTAAACTTAAAGTTTATTGGATGGGTACTATGTGGATATTTAGAAAAAGTTATGAACTTCAAAGAATAAAATTATACTTTATAATTTAACCAATAAAATAAACAAACTTTACAATTATAACAACTTATCTTTTATTTTTTGTCTTTTGATTATTATGTTTTGTAAAAAAAAAACATTATTTTTTTGTCTTTTGATTATTAATTTTTATAAAAAAACAAAACTTTTACATATGTGTAAACTTATGACATATATATCCACCACAATAATGTTATCATAAATATTATACGAATAAGAAAACTACCAGAAACAAGTGTCACAATGCAAAGTGTCGCCACCGCCGCATCGCGCGGGCATCCTGCTAGTATTTTAATAATCCAATAATCCTACACATTTCTTTTCTTTGTTTGTTTTGTCTTCTGCGTCATACTTTCCATTCCTCCCCACGTGTAAAGTTTTCTTTCAAATAATATTTTATTATTAAAATAAGTTAATATTATTTATTTAATAACTTATATCCGTTTACCTTCTTAAAATAACAATTTTATTGTCTTACTTTTTATTTGAAGTTAAGGGTTAGTAAAATAATAATTTCTATTATGTATTATATACGATTATCACACGTGTTTAGATTAGTAACTTCAACGGAATATAATTTCACACTTCGACTGCTTGAATACTTGAAGATAATGAATAGTAGATATTCATTTTCTTTTAATTTACTTTTATGTTTAGTAGATATAGCATTTTATGAGTTTGTTTTTCATGCATATATATTTACGTGTTAATGCATTGCGCCGGGAAAACTTATGTTTGTAATAGGCATAATTGTAAATATATACTCGTACTAAAGCTCCGCTGCATCACACATGTTAACCCACTAATTTTATGTATTTTCAAGATGAATTCCATGGTTTATTCATTATTTGGAACTTAAAAATAAAACAGTTAAAATCTATTCAAATAAAGTTGTTTATACAAATATTTTAAGGCAGCCAACCTGATTAATTTTCTTTTTTCCAAAACATAATCAAACAAATGAAGACTGAAACTGACATTATATTATTAATAAAAGGATTTATGATATAAAAAAACGAAAAGGTTAAAAATCATCAAGTATCATGGACTCCAGAAGAGACAAACCACTCACAATTAGGTGTTGTGGGTGTTTGTCCATTAGTGTCACAAATTTTAAGTGAATTTAATTTAGTTCCTAAGGTTTAAATAATATGTTACTATTTTACAAAGGAGCAAATTCGGATACCCATTACCCAATCCTATAATGTTGAATATCTTTTAGGCATAAGGTGCTGTAACATAAGTTTTGGGAGTTTTAAAAAAAAAGTATTTTTAATCTAAAACTATTTTATTCTTTATTTTTAACTCAAAATTATTTGATTTTTTTTTTACTTTTAACTTTAAAATTTTTCATCTTTACTGTTAACCAAAAACTATTTGATTTTTTTACTTCTAACCTCAAAATTTTCATCTTTTGCAATTTAACCTAACAACTTTTTTACTTTCAACTTTGGTCCTCTATACTTTTCGTTTTTCGCAAAATTTTTGTTTTACGTTTCGTTCTAAATTTTGTGAGTTAACACGGCGCAACGTGCTTGTGTGGTTAAACATTTTTATGTCGTCGTAATGCAAGGGTCTAGATCGACTTAGTTATTCTTTTATATATTTTACGTTTCGGTTTAATTTCTTCGCATTAACACGCCGCAACTTCAGTGTTGGTGTTCGTTAGCAGTAATGTAGCATCAGTATTCGCCCCGCTACAAAGCGGGGATGCTTAATACTAGTTAAATATACATGTAATGTTCAATACATGATCAGAATCCACACCATTTAAAGTGTTGAAAAACACTAAGTCTAAATTTTAGGGATTTATCCTTGCGTGAATGGTCTCGTCAATAATGATTAACCTTTTATATTCCCTTTATGAGAATTTGAATATGATCTGCGAAACAAGACATCGTGAGACTCATTACAAGGAGGAGAGGTTGGGGGTTCTCCTTGTAACCACTCTCCGACGTGAGAATACGAATCATTTAAGAAGAGTAAACGAGTGTGTGTTAAGAGTGAGAGAGCCGATCATTAAACCTGGAGGTGAAGGCCTCTATTTATAGGCGAAGGGAAGGGGATGAGATTATGGGCTGATGGGCCTTGGCCAGCTGTTGTCTTTGAGGAATATTCGTTTGGCCTCCCTTGACAAGACAACCACATGTATAGGATTAGGGTGATGTGGCGCAACTCTGTTGGATCCACCTCAGCGTCTAGTTGTACCTTTTGTCAGGCGTGTCATCAGCCGATTCATGAAGATTGTGGGACAGTGTCTGAAGACCCGTGAGTGGTGCCACGTAATGTCCTTTTGTACTTGCTATCCCCTGCACGATTCTTCCATGTCATGGCCGAGTTTGTCGTGACATGATTGGTTGTACAAATCTACCCATGGCCCTGCACGTAGGAATTATGTTGTTGGTATGGTCTCGTGTGCACATATTTTTGCGTGATTTGGGGCCATGCCCTTCAAGTCTTAACACTATATTTCTTGTTCATACGAGGCTACAAGCCCTTTAGTAAATAATAAATTACTAATGCAAAGATTGTAATTAGTTGTTAATATAAGGTCTAATAGTAAAAGAAATTTTCATATATCCTACTTTATGATACAAAATATGTATATTTATATTTCTTGGAAACCAAATTTTTTAATGTATAAATTACAATAACGTTAAAACAAGATTTGAAAAAAAAACGTTATTTTATAAGTTTATAAATATATAGTGCAAGTAAAAGTGGTCTGATAATAAAAACTATAAAATCAAGGTGTAATATTTAACTAAAAGAAACAAAAGTGTATCCATAAGTCGCACCACTATTAATCAAAATTTGGTTTATTGTATAAATCTTTAAGAGTGACGTTTAATATGAATCCAGTGTGAATCAGCTAAATGAATATGCATCTTATCTTGAATATAATATATAAGATGATAGTGTTAGTGTATAATTGAAGCTACAAAGAAGTACAAGTTAAGGTGTAACTAGTATTCTAGAGGTATGATCGTGGACAAAATAAACTTGAAGATATTCTGCAAAACAGAACTGTTAAACTTGTCACAGAAAGATCTTTCTAGTACCACCCTTCGACGTAAGAATCAATGATTTGTAATGAGGAAATAGATTTGAGAGAGAGAGAGAGAGAGTGTGTGAGAGAGAGAGAGAGAGAGAGAGAGAGAGAGAGAGAGAGAGATTGTGGACAAAATAAACTTGAAAAGGATATCCTGCAAAACAGAACTGTTAGACTCGTCACAGAGAGAAGATCTCTCTATTACCACCCTGCGACGCAAGAATCAGTGATTTGTAATGAGGCAATACATTTTGAGAGAGAGTAGTGGTAATGACGTGTAAAATGTACCTTGTAATATAGCATACGGCTGGCCTATGCTAGTGTGGACCTTTTATCTGGGCCCACTCCGAATCTCACGTCTATTTAGTCACCCCTGTTTCTAACGGCCCAGATGCATATTTGTAGTTCGGTTATATATTTCAACTCATGTGTCTTGGTATGCTTTTCTATACTTGCGCTTTTGGTGAACCATTTCTTTATCTTTGGTTCTAAAGACCGAAGACTTGACACGGCTTTATGCACTTCTGGTTCGGTTTGCTAGGATGTTACTCCTTCAACTGCCTCTATCTGTTCCACTTTATTTGATAATCATAATACAGAAAAATTCCATCTAGTTCTCACTATTTTCTATTTAAATCAGTTTTTTATACCAAATAATGATCCGAAAAGGTAGTTAACATCATCCCAACTTTAACAAACTTTTTGTACAAATTGACGTCATTGAAATTACTTAAATTGACTCATTTGAGTGTATAAACTTTATGATATGTATCTAATTCTCAAAGGATTATTTTAATAAAACTTTTGCCAAGGGACAATGACCTTTGAGAAAATGAGAATTGAGATTTCCTCTATGGTTTCACCAAGAGACGTGCAAAGGCTTCCCAAAAGAAAAGGAATGCTTTTTACAACCAAACAAACCAACTTCCCTCTCTCTCGATGGTGTTGATGTTGTACGGACATTTAAATTTATATGCCTTTTTGTATTACATTATATATCTTAATTAATCCTTCTTCTTTGTGTCGTTTCTTTTAATCATATTGTGTATCACTACTAGAAAAGTGGTCATTTTGTTACGGAAATTTGCTATGCAAAAAAATGCGTCACAAATTCTAACACATTTACTACGCATTTCCTACGGAAAAAAGACCATGATTTTTTTGGGCAATTTGTGACACAATAGTGACAAATATACTAATTCTAAGTATTGTGTCAGAAATGCGTAGCAACTTGTTACGCATTACCGACGGAAACAATATTTATTTGTTGCAATTATATTTATATGTTAAGTTCATTTAAATATTAATTGTTGTGTCAGAAATGCGTAGCAACTTGCTACGCATTTATGACGAATTATTTATTATTATACTTAGATTATATTTTAATGTTTAATCAACATTATTATTAATTATTGCTAGGAAATGTGTAGCAACTTGTTACACATTTGTGATGGAAAATTTATTGTGTAGGAAATGTGTAGCAACTTGCTACGCATTTGTGATGGAAAATTTATTACCATATTGTGTAGGAAATGTGTAGCAACTATCTACCCATTTGTGATGGAAAATTTATTGTGTAGGAAATGTGTAGCAACTTGCTACGCATTTGTGATGGAAAATTTATTGTGTAGGAAATGTGTAGGGTTTAGATGTGCAATGGACCGTTGGATTGAAAATTAGGTGAGCAATGGACCGTAGGATGGTGATCCGTGTGAAGTTTAACTAAAGCTTTTGATTGGCTCAATTAGGTGAGCATGGAATCTATTACTTGTATTATTATTAACTAGTTAATTAATGAAAAAATATTATTATTATTAATATGGTGGCACATAAATTATATCCAGTTTTTTTATAAACTTGTTATATCAATTTGTTTTTATAAATCACATTAAAAGTGTAATTATATCAATTTGTTTTTATAAATCGTATTAAAAGTGTAATTATATCAATTTTTTTTGAAAATCTACCTAAGTATAGAGTACAACTACTCAATGCATCAACATGTTGATAATTTATAATGTATAAATATGTTTCATATTTTATTATTACCATATAAACACGTGATTTGCGGCTCTTAATTTCTCGCCAAATAAGCATTAGAACGATAATAAATAGTGTTTAAGGCGAACGTTACCTCTGTTCATGTTCTTTTATAAACTATTCGCCGAACGTTTGGTTCGTATGCAACCCTAATTATTATATAACTATAATACATTTAATTTTTGTAAGTATGTTCTGGAATTAATAATTAAATCTTATTTGATAGTTGTAAATAAAAAGAATAACGAAACATATTTATACATTATAAATTATCAACATGTTGATGCATTGAGTAGTTGTACTCTATACTTAGACCGTGGGGTATGGGGCGGGGGTTTGGGCGTGGGTTGGGGGAAAACGCCCAAGCCACCACCTCGGGTGGGCTTGGGTTTGGGCGTGGCCCCTTGGGGCCTGGCTTTCAAGCCGGGCGTGGGGCGCAATGATTAGATATGACTACTCACGAAAGAAGCATCGGTGACGCGTATTACCTTTAAAACTATAATTTTACTATATATTTAGCATCGTAATTAAATTCTAATATCCGTAGTCGAAACCAGATCGAAAAACGGTTTAAAACGACGAACTACACAGTTTACGCGATTTAACGCACCGACAACCTACGCGGTTAATATCGACTACCGACATCCCTTTTACGAAGTTTTGACCCTAAAACAATATATCCATTTGATGATGTATTCTCTCCATCACATACACATCCGACTAATAAATTATATATTTCTTTTTACTCATTTACTATTTATCATTTTTTTAATTTATATGTTTGTTTATATAGTATTAATTTATAACATTTGTGTGCATTATGGTATTATATATTATGTTTGAATGTTCTTTGGGCTTTATTCGTTGTACACGCGTGAAGGGGTATGGTCCCAAAACGACCATTACCCGCATCAAACAAACCCCTACCAGTAAGCAAACCGCACCCATGCGGTCACATCCTTCGAACCCATTCGGTCCGAAGATGAATAGCTTGACCTAAGTACAAAAGAAGATGAACATATCGATGCGGCTGGCACCGCATCATATGTCCATTTTCGTCACGACAAGGGAAGCGAGCAAATAGTCTCCACATACGATGATGCGGCCAACACCGCATCTCGCGTGTTTCTTGATCACAAGTAGGAGACGCGGTAACTTCAGGCGTTACCGCATGCAGCGATGCGGCTCGCACCGCACCCTGCATATCCAACAAGTGGACTGACACGCCAGGCAAGTGGCTGACACCACGAGGCAAGTGGCGCCGGCGACAGTCCCCTGTCAGAGCTATTAAAGCAATGGGCTGACGTGGCGTAACCCCCACGGCCGGCGAGACTGACACACCTGCAACGGTGCAGCTCGTCGTCAGCACATCCATCAATCTCCTCCTTCACTCCTCGGCTATAAATACCGACCCCAAACCAGGTTTGAGGTATCTCTTCACAACTCTATCACTACTACTATCTTGCTTTGCTTCCCAAGCAAACTACTGATTCTCACGCCGGAGAGTGGTAACAAGGAGCACCCCCCACCCCATCCTCCTTGTTACGAGTCACGGCTTGTTTCCTTGTGCAGGAGATCATCCACCGGTGACCCAGCCAGCGATCTCCGAGAGGAAGGGATTAACCCTTCTTGACGAGACCAGTGTGTTAACCTTGCCTGGTTAACCATTGTTTCATCATTGGCGCCCACCGCTACTCTTAGCACTTTTTAATCCATCCCTCTCCCTCTCAAGATCATGACTGATAACCAAAACACCAATGCGGATAATCCAAATCCCCCGGTCCCAACAGGGGTCCACCCTTCGACCCCCCAACCCGGACACATTGGCACGTCCACCCAAAGGATCCCATCCTTTGCGTTCGGACACGATTTATCACAGGCCCCAACTGTGCTCCCACCAGGCGTAGACTTACACTCCTGGTACCAACAGCAGACTGACCTGCTGGTAGCGGCTTACAACCGCGCTTGTACGGAAGCAAACGTACAAGCTGGGCCTACTCCAATACAACACACACCTGCCAACCGTATACTCCAATACGATGGCAGGTTACACTCACGTCCGGCTTCCAGAAGCCGACATGACGACCGTGGATCATCTTACTGTTCGGTCAATACACTCAACGAGGATACTTCCTCATATGAGTCCCGCTCCAGAGGGCCAGTGCATACCCGCCTGGGCCCCTATGGCGAAGATAGGAGGCGGTCAGCCTCCAGGCGCGGCCCAGGCATCCAGAGCCGACTGGGCCCGCAACCTTACACGGAAGGGTACGGTCATACCGACCCTGACGATCAAACCTACCGTGGGGAGTCTCACGACACCAGCAGCAGACCGGGGGGACGCAACTATGTTCCTCCCAGTCACCCCCGCACTACATACCTCAGGGCGGCAAAGCGCCCTGTGCACGAACCATACAGGCCAAGGGCCGCGGCCGAAAATTCAAAATTCGTCCCGCACATCGCCAACGCCGATATCACCACGACAAAATTCCCAGTCAACATTGGGAAATACAGTGGCTCGACCGACCCGGACGACCACATGAACATCTTCACAGGCGCAGGCGTCAATGGCAGGTGGGACGAACCCACCTGGTGCAATTTTTTCCCCCAGACCCTCATCGGTCTGGCGAGGGCATGGTTTGATTCTTTGCCAGTGGGATCACTGGATTCTTTCGAGGACTTGCGCGCCAAGTTCCTCGCCCATTTTAGCCAGCAGCGACGCCACGAACGCGATTCGTTGGACGTCATGAACATCTGGCGAAGGGATGACGAATCGCTCGAGGCATTCGTCATCCGTTACAATAAAGAATGCCTAGAGATAGGCGACGTGGCGGACCAAATGGCGCGAAACCATTTTATTCGGGCCGTCAAAGACAGAGAGATGATCATGACCATCTCTGGCAAGGAGGGGTTGCCTAAAAAATGGGAGGATGTTATGACCGCAGTCAAGACATATGCCCAGACACAGCGGTCGCTCGAACCGCACGTCAAAAAGGCAAAACCCCAAGCCGAAACATCCCACCAAGGGTCCAAACGTAACAACAAACGAAACCGGGATGCAGGCAATCGGGATATTACTAAACCGTATTTCCCGCAACCCAACACGTTTGACCCACAATGCTACAACCCTGCCCGAGACACTCGGGCACCAAGAAAAGAATCTCGGGACCGCAAATGGACCGAGATCAACCAGTCGCCAAGAGAGGTCCTCCTCGCAGACCCACAATTCTTGCGACCGGCCCAACCAATGAAGTCCAAGAAAAGTCAGGACCTCACACTATACTGTGAGTACCACAAGGACTCGGGCCACACCACCAACAACTGCATCAGTCTCCGGCTGGAGATTGAGCGGGCGTTGAAAGAGGGGAAACTGCAACACCTTTTGCCAGGTGGACAAAAGCCCACCAAGCATATCACCCCTCACAACGAAGGTACCTCCTCCGGAAAGAAAGCCATGTACGTGGCTTCCACCCACATGATCTACGGAGGCAAGGGTAGGCCGCGCAAAGCGGCACGAAGACCGGACAACGATTGGAAAGACGAGCAAGTCGTCTTCCCAAAAGTCCGAGGCGGACCGCGTGATAGACGCGCCGTCGTCATTTCAGGCCAGCTGGCCCATTACTGCACCGAGCGTCTGTTCATCGACCCGGGCAGTACATCCGATATAATCTACGAGCAATGCTTCAATCAATTTGACCAAGAGGACAAAGATCGGTTGCAAGCCGTAGATTACCCGCTGGCCGGATTCGCAGGGGAAACAGTCTTTCCCCTAGGTCAAATTACATTTCCCGTGCGTCTTACCAATGGTAAACACACGCGGACAGAGGAGGTAAACTTCATGGTTTTACCCCACACCTCCAATTATGACGTCCTCCTTGGGAGAGAATCCCAAGGAGATTTCAATATGATCACATCCGTCCCCCACTCCGCGGTTGGTTTCCCAACCGCATCGGGGGTTGCAATCATCTACGCCCGCAAGGACGTCATGATGACGGACGAAGCACGTCCGACAAAGGTCGCAAGGCCCACCCCCGTCGACCAACCGGAAAAATGGGTTCTCAACCCAACGCATCCGGAACAGAAGGTCACATTGGGTCACGCCTTATCCTCGACCACCAGAGCGCACCTGAAGCAGCTCCTCTTCAGGAACCAAGACATCTTCGCGTGGACTCCCGCAGACATGACAGGGGTCCCACGCGAAATAGCGCAGCACTATTTGAATACCAAACCAGGTATCAAGCCAGTGATCCAAGGCCAACGCCACCTTGGGTCAGCTAAAAATCAGGCGATGCAAGAGCAGATCGAAGAACTGCTCTCCGCAGGTATACTGCGGGAAGTCAAGTACCAGACTTGGTTATCCAACCCTGTCATGGTAGAAAAACCATCCGGGGGCTGGCGCATGTGCGTCGATTACAAGGACCTTAACAAGGCCTGCCCCAAGGATTGTTACGCGCTTCCAGAAATCGACGAAAAGGTCGATAACCTCGCACCATTTAGGTGGAAGTGTTTCCTCGATTGCTACAAAGGGTACCACCAGGTACAAATGGCACTTGAGGATGAAGACAAAACGGCATTCCGGACCCCAACCGGAAATTACTGCTATACAAAAATGCCGTTTGGGTTGCGCAACGCGGGCTCAACCTACCAAAAACTGATGAACGACACTTTCCGCGGTCAAATAAGCAAAAGTGTCGAAATCTATATGGACGACCTGGTCGTCATGAGCATGGAGGAAGATACCATGCTCACCGATATAGAAAGAACATTCCAAACTCTGCGAAGCGTCAACATGAAGCTCAATCCAGGGAAATGCTCGTTTGGAATGGAAGAAGGCAAATTCCTTGGGTTCATCGTCACCAAAGATGGATTCAAGGTAAACCCGGAAAAAGTGCAGGCGATCGAGCGCATGCCATCGCCTGCATCGATGAAAGATATGCAACGCCTGGCCGGAAGGCTGGCGGCACTCAACAGGTTCTTGGCTAACCACGCAGCCAAGTCATACCCTTTCATCAAGACCCTGCGAAGCTGTTCAAAGAAAGAACAATTCCAGTGGACCACAGAGGCTGAGAAGGCCTTCCGGGAAATGAAGGAGTGTTTGATACAACTCCCAACACTAACCGCACCATGCAAAGATGAGCCACTCATCTTATACCTATCCGCTGCAGACAACGCAGTGGGCGCGGTATTAATAGTGGAACGAGCGGGGGTTCAAACACCCATCTATTATATCAGCAAAATGCTCAACGACCCGGAGACGAGATACTCAATAATGGAAAAATTGGTACTAGCACTGGTACATGCTTCAAGACGGTTACGACGCTACTTCGTAAACCACATCATCACAGTGCTAACCAATTACAGGATCGGCCCGATCCTGTCCAAACCCGACATCTCTGGGAGATTAGCAAAATGGGCAATTGAGCTGGGCGCACATACGATACATTACAAACCGCGCCCTGCCATCAAAGGCCAAATCTTAGCTGATTTCGCCGCTGAAGTACCAGCGGATCGCATCCAAGAATGCGAAGAATCCCAAAATCCTGCGCCCCCACCGCCCTCCTCAGAAGTATGGGCATTATTTACCGATGGTGCATCCAACGAGGAAGGCGCGGGCGCAGGTCTGCGACTCGTCAGCCCTGACGGCCAAGAGCTTACATATGCCATCCGCCTCGATTTTAAAAGCACGAACAACGAGGCAGAATATGAAGCACTATTAGCCGGGCTACGTTTAGCAGTCAAAATCGGCGTGCAACATCTGGAAGCGCACGTCGATTCTTTGTTAGTTGCGGGCCAGGTACGCGGCGACTATGCCGCCAAAGGGGATATCATGATCCTCTACCTCGAGCAAGCCCTGCAGCTAAAATCCAAATTCGCTTCATTCAATATTCGACACATTAATCGAAGCGAAAACAAATCCGCGGATGCACTATCAAAGCTTGCATCCACCAGCTTCCAACACCTGGCAAAGGAGGTACGTATCGAGATCTTGCAAAATCCTTCGGTTCCTCTACGCCAGGTCAGTGTCATCCAATACGGAACAACGTCATGGATGACACCAATTATCGCATACCTTCAGTCAGGTGTGACTCCCGAGAGCAAAACAGAGGCACGTAAGTTGCAATACAAAGCGTGCCACTATCAAATGGGAGACGGTATCTTATACCGAAAGTCATACCTCGGACCGCTCCTCCGATGCGTTAATCCACAAGATGCCACATACCTCATCCGAGAGATACATGAGGGTATATGTGGCATACATGCTGGACCACGCACGGTTGTGGCAAAAATCATGAATGCCGGGTATTACTGGCCCGGCATGCACCTGGACGCCGTCAAAGAATTACGCAAATGCATGGACTGCCAGCGCCACGCTCCAAAAACTTTGCGACCAAAGAACAATCTGGTCCCCGTCACTACTGCATGGCCTTTTCAAAAATGGGCAATCGACGTAGTGGGACCATTCCCGGACGCACCAGGTGCAGTTAAATTTATCATAGTGGCGGTTGATTACTTCACAAAATGGGTAGAGGCGAAACCACTCGCTTCCACCACTGCTATGATAACAAGAAAGTTCATTTGGGAGCACATCATCTGCCGTTTCGGTTTACCAATGTACATTGTTACCGACAACGGCACCAACTTCGCTGCCGACGAATTCCAAAAATGGCTAGAAGAGCTGAACATCAAACACATATTCTCGTCAGTCGCACACCCGCAAGGGAACGGCCAAGTCGAGAGTATAAATAAAGGCCTAGTCGAAGGAATCAAAGCACGATTGGGAACAGCCAGGCGTGGCTGGGTCGATGAACTCCCAAGCATCTTATGGGCTCACCGCACTAGCCCAAAAACAAGCAATGGGGAAACACCTTTCAGCCTCGTCTACGGGTCTGAAGCGGTGATACCCGCGGAAATGGGCCTCCCATCTCCTAGAATGTTGGCTATCGAAAAGCTAGACAACAACAGGGAACGTAGGATCGATTTGGACCTCCTAGAAGAAAGGCGCGAGAACGCCGCCATCAACGAGGCCAAATACAAATCCAAACTGGAAAAGTATTACAACGCGCGAGTCCGCGTTTGTACTTTCAATCCAGGGGACTACGTCCTACGTGACAACGAGGCATCTAACGCCGAGCGCCCAGGAAAACTTGCCCCCAAGTGGGAAGGACCCTACCTCATCAGCGAGGTCTTAGGGAAGGGCGCATACAGGTTACAAACACTAGAGGGCGAACCTATCGCCAGAACATGGAACGCACAACAGCTTAGACGCTGCTATATGTAAGCTATGTTCTTACACTCCCCATGTAACCTATCGGACCGCAGGTCATTTGCAAATAAATAAACAAGTCATTTTATACATTATTGTTTGTTTACTACTATTACAAATGCGTGTTTCCACTTTACGGTATCCAAAAAACAGATTGGCAAAATCTTCATTTACGATACCTATACAAAGTGGTAGCCACACGCAACTATTGTAATAGGCCAACACAAGGCAAAAAAGACTTAAGTGCTATCCAACCGGATAAACATATTTCTTACCTAATACAATTCCTGAGCCCAGAAAGGCAAACAATGGAATTGACACATGCTCATACCGCAATAGTATAGAGTATACTCAACCCCATTCACAATGGGTAGAGACCCGCATGCATACGTTTCAAACATACAGGAACTGACAATACTTGTATAATGGAACAAAACACCTTATATTCAAAAAATTCAGGCACCAACATGATGCTTACACAGATTTACATAAGGTTTCCTATTCTATACAAGAGGACAGCAAAAAAGGGGCACACCGGCCAACCTAAACCCTACTTTGTACCACTGGTCCCCGCATCATCTCCAGCGTTACCAGCAGCGTCGTCCTCTTCAACATCCGGATACAGCATCCGCAAGCGGTCTACATAGTCCGCGGCATCCAAACAACTGTCCAATTCCTGTATACAAGCAAGGGACGTGTCATAGAAGGAGGCCTCGGCTGCTTTCAGGTGCGACTCGGTATCCACGCCACGGAACCCCGATCGCTCATCCGTATGACTACCCTTGGTAATCACGTTCAGATGGCCAATGCAGCGGTTGTACCCTGCCTTAAAACCGGCATCCCGAGCGCGATCCCGGACCAGATTCAAACCAGCAGCAGTCTCAGGGGCATTCAAAATCGCCTCGACAATCTGCAAATTCAAACCAACACGTAAGTCCCATGTGCTAGTCTACAGAAAGCTAAAACACGAAGATACTTACGCGCGAAATACCGCATGACCGCATCCATTCACGGTCAGCCTCCAACTGATTAAGGGAGGACACCAAGGCATCCTTGGCCTCCACAGCGGAGTCAGCACGTTCCTCCGCAGCAGACACGCGGGCAGTAAGATCTGTAACCGCGACTTCCCGGGCTTGAACATCAGCCTGTCAGCAATAGCAAGCAGTTCACAAGGGTAAACATTTACGAACCAGCGATGAAATATCAAGCACAGTTAAAGAGACATACCTGCAAGCTGGTAACGACTTGGTCTAAACGGAGGCGCTCCACATTTGCCTCCTCAAGGGCCTTCGCAGCACGAGCCCCGGCCTCTTTGGCCTCTTCAAGCGCCTTCAGGGCCTCGTCCTTCGCCTGCAGCGCTTTAGCCGATGCGGCCTCAGCCGCAGCTTTTTCATTGCCCAAGGCAACATTTGCCGCCTTGGCGTTTGCTAGCTCCTGCCGAGTATGAAACAGAAGATTGTTCTGCTTAGCCCAAGATTCGTTCCACTTCTTGCGCTCGTTGGATGAAATTTCCTCCCAACGCTTACGCTCATCAGCAAGGAGTTTAGCAAGGGTACGCACCTGTTTCAGTTGGGCAGTGGCAGCCCACTCAGCGGTCTGTTTCTGCTTCTCAAAAGCAGCTTTATCTTTTTCCAGCTGCTCTGCACCCGCACGAGCAGCTTGGACCAGCTTTTCCACCTCCGCCCGCAGGCGGACAGCCTCTTCTTCACGGCGGCTCAGAACTTTATAGTCTTCCAACATGGCATTCGCCACAATGGAAGTCCCTACCAACATGGTCGAGAGCTGGTTTATACGCAGCTCCCGCGGTGCGGCACGAGCCCGCTCAACTTCAAAGGGGGTCCCCAGACCGCCCAAGATCTCCCTGCAGGCCGCAGGGTCGTTAGCAATATCATCCCCCTGCAATACAGTCCAGGGGGGTCGATGGTACACCACACTGCGATCCTGGGAGTAGGTGCGGTAGTAATACTCCAATTCAGACTCCCCAGGCTGAATTGGAGGCCCGTCATACCCCGCACCACCGGCAGACGAGCTGGTACCCTTATCAACCGCAGACTTCTGCGGCCCAGCATCATGCTGCCGCGCTTCAGCGCCAGTTTTTTGCGGTTCAGCATCAGAATGTTGCTTCCCAGTAGCAGTAAACCGCAAACTCAAATCGTCTCCCTCGTTGGGAGAGATCAGGTTGTTGGACGAGTCGACAGTATCAAATATCTGGGCCGCAGCATTCTCTGCGGTACCCTCCTTCTGCACGGTTGACTCAGGTACCACCTTGACGGAAGGTGTCGACGGCACCTCCGTTCCATCCGCACCCATGGCACGCGGAGGGGACTCCGGAGCATCGAAGATAGAAAAATCTTCATCTTGACGCTCTGCAAAAAAGTCAAATAGCTATCAGAACTAGTTACACAACAGTTAAGACTAGATAGCCTACACTTACCAACGACAACCGCAGGTTTTTTCTGCGCCAAAGCAGACCTTTTGGTTACTAGTCTCCGACGTTTGGTTTCAACACCACCAGCAGCTTTCTGCTCTGGCCTCCTCTTCTCACCAATCACAGGGGGACCCGCAGCTGTCCCTCCCGCAGCCGCCTCTTCTGCCTGCTTCTTCGCAGCACCAGAACGTGACTCCGCGGCTGTACTCAAACCCTCAAGGGTATCAGATACTATCACATAATCCTTGTGTCGACGAAAAGAGGAATGAGAGATACCTGCTGCCTGCGGCACCAGATGAGGCACAGTAGTGACCTCCTTTATCTTCTTTTGGCGAAAGCGCACGCCCTTCACAGTTTGCCTCTTCGGCACACCTTTCGCTTCAGGGTCCCCCAAGGCCCCAAGATCACCTGCATGGAATCAATACGTCAATAACACAACATGATCAGCACAAGTAGCAAAGCTTCGATAGTATACCTTTGCCTACTGGCAACTCAACTGCCAGTGCAGCCGCAGTAGGCACCCGGAAGTTACTACGGATGATAGTGTTGTGATCCTGTTCACCATCCGCACAAACTACGGTCTCAACCGTACCCTCGAAATCCGGAGCAAACATCCTCCATGCGGGAGCATCTTCTGATAGTAGACACAAAAGTCAGTAACACACGTAAGGATAAAGAACGTAAAGAAATAAAAAGTACGTACCACCGCTCTTTTCCCGCACCACGGGTTTCGAGTTCTTGCCCCTCCTCAACATCATACGCAACAGCCATAGTTGCGTGTTGGTCAACTTCACAGACTCAATAGTCTGCAGCTGCGGGAACCATTGCACTGATTTCAAACTGGGCATCGCAATGGTCTCTGCTATGATCGTCTCGGTCACATTCCGAAACGTCATATCCACAGCAAGGGCAGCAGACTTGATATAAAAGAACTTCTTCTTCCACATCGTCATCCCCTTAGGGGGAGTCATCAGCTTCGGGGTACCGTCTCGTTGACGGAAAGAAAAGAACTCCATGAACACCGTCATCTGATAAAACCGTCGGAAATCTCCGACGGTAGGCTCTATGCCAAGAGCACGAAAGGTAAACTCAAAATTACGAATCCGAATCATCCCAAATGGACTCACTTGAGAAATGTGGACCTTGTACCACTTCAAGATATCCACAACAAACACAGTCAACGGTAATCGGAGGTTACAATCTCCGAAGAAATCGGACCACATGGTCACATAACCGGCCGGAGCGTCGGCACCAGTATCACCCTCTGATGGGTACCGAGCCCCATACTCCGAGGGCATTTGGACCTCAAGCATAAGGCGATCAAAGCTTTTTCTGGTCCACTTCAGCGCCGGTAATCCACCACCGGCAGCCCCCTCTTCTTCTTCTTCGGCCACTAAAGGCTGTTCAGGGTTTTCACCCTCCACATTATGTGGACTAGATGGTTCAGCCATCAAAAATATCAAAGAAACAGAAGATGGTGAACAGAAACACTAGAAACCTCACCGGAATTTCAGAGAAAATCGTCGGAGAAGACAGATGACAACTTTCTCTCAAACGGCAAATTTTTTGAATTTTCGACCAAGTGAGAGGAAACCACGAACGGTTTTCCCCTTATATACCCATCGCAATTAATGCGGAGGGAGAAAGCAAATCATCACGTTCAAAAAGAGCGTATCTTGCAACAACACGTGTCGAGCGCCGTTTTAGCTGACGGTTATCACGCGCGCGTGGCCGCCCACGCGCCTGACAAAGAAGACGTTTACACTCCCTGCTACAGTGCATTTAATGCCTCGGGCAGTGTAAGTGTCCTTTCATTTCAGCACATGCAGAAACGTCTCACCAACTTCTACCAACTCACACGGGCGATCAAGCCACGTAGGCAAGAAAAAGCGACAACATTATCCATACAAACCATAAGCGGCATGCGGTTTCTCTGGTTTACCGCACCATAACCCATACCGCATGTCGTTTTTTTATATACCCTAAAAAATAGGTAGAAATATATCTATCTATACTATAAAGGGATATATTACCTTTTCCGCATCACTCACGAGCACACGTGAAATATGCGGAAGTGACACACATGAACCCATTCAGATGTGTCAGATGCTCAGAACCAGTGTTGTTCTTTGGACTGAACCGCATCTCAGGAACAGGCAAAGCGCATTGCCTTCATTCTCTTCAAGCTTCAAATCCCTCCTGTCCGGTTCACAACCACAGAGGGTGCATGAACAACTTCTTCAGAAAAAAGAAGGAACGGAATCTACGCGCCCGCACATCAGCAGCCCTGACTCCTGAACCTTCAAGAGTTACATCCGTGCAACAAGCACACTTTGAGCGAAAATGGGACTGCAACATCGCAGACACCCATGAAGAGCTACAGACATAACCATAGCTTCCGCAGAGTGGTTGCTACGGAAGAGCAAAGCTCACTCCACATCACCGAACGAGGCTACCTCGTTATAAACTCGGTATTGGAGCGTGAAGGAAAGTGGCTCCAGAAAGAACGCAGATACGTGCTCTAAACAAGCACTTATCAAGCAGCAAGTGTCCGAACAGCGGTAACAAGTCTGCCTATGACTTTGTTTACCTGCCAACGGACCGCGGTAACAAGTCTGCTTAGGACTTTGTTTACCTACCAATGGATCGCATGGAATAAACAACGATGGGCATCCCCTTGCCTATGACCATGTTTATTTACCCATAGTTTAGATCCACATTGTTCGACCAAACAGGGCCAACAATGACGCAACGAGGTAACCGCAAAGAACGTACGGTTACTTGAGAGCTATCAAGATGAACACGAACACCCCACAAAAAAGGGATGGTCATCTCATCATAGGATGCTGAACATAGAACTTGAGCAAAGTTCTAACACAACATCCAAAACCTTCAAACCCGACCGCAAAGGTTGGTTTAAAAGCTTTTCTTTTCTTCTTCGTGCACCATTCTGGCAAATGGTTCGAAGAAGAAACCACCTCCGAGAGGTTCGAAACATGTGCAAACCTTCGAACCACCATCCCAGAGGTTGGTTCGAAGTTTGTGCAGCATTACTATGAAGGTCCCTAACAGGCCTTCAACACAACAACAGGTGGCAACCCACCTGATGACATGCAACGGCTGAGAATTTCGCATCAAGCGAAACCCCTTCACCGGTACGGAAGAGGCATAGCCGGATTTTTTACCAGATCACCACCTTGATCTGGCCTAGAATTTTCTCCAGACTGCCAAACTACCTTCCTACACCATAAGTCCAGTGTTCCTCCCACGTGCAACTTGCACAAGGTAGCAACACTAGACTGGGGGGACTTGAAGGGGTATGGTCCCAAAACGACCATTACCCGCATCAAACAAACCCCTACCAGTAAGCAAACCGCACCCATGCGGTCACATCCTTCGAACCCATTCGGTCCGAAGATGAATAGCTTGACCTAAGTACAAAAGAAGATGAACATATCGATGCGGCTGGCACCGCATCATATGTCCATTTTCGTCACGACAAGGGAAGCGAGCAAATAGTCTCCACATACGATGATGCGGCCAACACCGCATCTCGCGTGTTTCTTGATCACAAGTAGGAGACGCGGTAACTTCAGGCGTTACCGCATGCAGCGATGCGGCTCGCACCGCACCCTGCATATCCAACAAGTGGACTGACACGCCAGGCAAGTGGCTGACACCACGAGGCAAGTGGCGCCGGCGACAGTCCCCTATCAGAGCTATTAAAGCAATGGGCTGACGTGGCGTAACCCCCACGGCCGGCGAGACTGACACACCTGCAACGGTGCAGCTCGTCGTCAGCCCATCCATCAATCTCCTCCTTCACTCCTCGGCTATAAATACCGACCCCAAACCAGGTTTGAGGTATCTCTTCACAACTCTATCACTACTACTATCTTGCTTTGCTTCCCAAGCAAACTACTGATTCTCACGCCGGAGAGTGGTAACAAGGAGCACCCCCCACCCCATCCTCCTTGTTACGAGTCACGGCTTGTTTCCTTGTGCAGGAGATCATCCACCGGTGACCCAGCCAGCGATCTCCGAGAGGAAGGGATTAACCCTTCTTGACGAGACCAGTGTGTTAACCTTGCCTGGTTAACCATTGTTTCATCAACGCGGCTGGTTTATTTTTGGCCCTCGTTTTTATGGGGTGCGAGGGGGGAGGGTGAGTTGGTTTGTTTGTTGTGATGGTTTTTAGGTTATGATTTAAAGGGTCTTAGGCAGTGTTGTAAGAATCGTTAGGCGCTAGTCGGGCGGTGAGGTACCAACTAGCGATTAATCGGGATTAATAGGGTTTAATCGGAATTAGTCGGATTGAGATTTTTATATGTAATTTTTAGTTATATACACACTCACACATATTTATATGTAGTTTCTTAAAGTAGACATGTTTTAACCCCTCATTGATCCATTTTTTAAAGTAATTGGAAGGAATTTTTAAGATTTGGTAGAAATTTGATCAACATCTAGCCAAAATTTGGCCAGAATAGAACCGCTATTGACCCCTAGCGATTAATCGGCCATTAATCGGTGAACCTCTGATTAGTGATTAATCGGCGACTAATCGGAGACTAGTCGGGATTTTTACAACCATGGTCTTAGGCGTGTTTATTTGGTATGCTGTTTTTTCTTAGGGTGTCTTTTTTCAGGGTAAATTACAATTTTCGTGCTTTATGTTTGTATCGGATTACAATGGACGCCCTTTAACTTCAATAATTATAGTCACAATCATTTATTTGGAAAGCTCATTACACCTTTTGTCCTTTAACACTAACCTGATTAAAATTTTTAATTAACTATGACATTTGCAATTTTACTTGTATAAAGGACGAAAATTGTACTATTACAGTCACCACCACCAGATAATTAATGCAGTGAATAAAAATTGAATATTTAAATACTTTTCAAATGCTAAACTAGCATCACATTAATCAATACAAAATCCAGTCACTAAAGATTATAAACAAAAATCAACTTTAAAATCAAATCATTTCTATCAGATAGTGTTCTATGAAGCCTACTTTTCTTGGTTTGTTGATAACCGGGTGTGATGGAGTCAGAAAGTGTCATGCGAATGGAGGTTGTTGTTTCTTGGGACTTTATGAGGTGTGGTGGTTGTTGTTTGATTGCCAGATGAATCAGCGTCTAAGGGAGGCTATTGCGGCGTCTGAGGGAGGCTATTGCTGGTTGGTCATGGTGGTGGCGGTCACTATTGCGACGTCTAGGAAAGTAATCATACAAAACGGTCTTGTCGTTGCGACGACAAGATTACGCTAATGAAATCTTTGGGTTGATACGTATGTGATGCACACTAGTTGATGATATGTTATGCCTTAGTATACGTTTTTGCCATGTGGATTTCGTTCTTTTATACATATGCTAGTACACTAAACTTGTATGCTCATCAATACTCTTATATTTTTAAAAACAACTAGAATTACCACCCGCCGCAATGCGGCGGGGATTCATGAGTTATATATCATATTAGATTAAAGTCAAATGTTTCTTACATGACTGTGAACCTGTGTGTATAACTAAGTTGATCTCTGACTCGCCCGTTGCCACAGACCAATCAAACGGGGAAAATAGAAGTGCTGCGACAGGCCTATCAAATGGGAAAAAATAGATCAAAAAACGTTGAACCCTACACGCACGTTGCGGCGTGTTAACTCGGAAAATTTAGAACGAAATGTTAAACGGAAAACTTGCGAAAGATGAAAAGTATAAGAGGTCAAAGTTGAAAGTTAAAAAGTGTTGGGGTTAAATTGCAAATGATGAAAAGATTTGAGTTAAAAGTAAAAAAACCAAAGGGGTTAAATTGAAAAAGATAGAAACTTTTGAATTATAAGTGAAAAATCAAACTAATTAAAGGGTTTAAAAAACCAAAAAATGAAACTTTAGATTTAAATTGCCAAAGATTAAAACTTTAGGGTTAGAAAGGAAAATTTCATTTTTTTTTTAAACTCCCAAAACCAATAGTACAACTACCATATGCAAAATACATGTTGCTTATTTATAGTTTATAATTTATAATAACCACATAATCGAGATATAAATTGAAACTACGGTTTCTTTACCAACAACTTAAAACATATTGGAATTTTCAGCATTAGGGGACATCTTTTTGCACTATATGTCTATATTCTATATCAATTGTTGTCGTCTTATAGAAACTAACTAGGTTAGAACCCCGTGTATTATACGGGTTGATTAAATATATTTTTATATAATAAAAAAATTACATCTTTAATTACCCGTGTATAACATGAGTTGAATAAGCACGTGTACTACACGGCTTGAATAAATATAATGTAATCAGTTAACACACACAGTCGTCAAAATACGTTTTTGATAAAAAGAACTTTGATATACTATTTACATATTAGAACATTTTACTTTGTTTTTTTTTTATTTTTCTGTTATTAGGTTATAAACTTGTGTATTACAAAAGTCCATTATATCCACTTATTTCTTCTTTCCCCATTCATGACCCATTGCTTTGTACCTAAATATTAGTTTTTATTCTTCGCTACTTAATACATGTAATCTCAATCAAGTAATCAAAACTAAAGAGGAAAACAATTACAAAAAATGATATACACTTTTCAATTTGAATTCACATACAGAACTAACATGAGACTATCAACCTGCAAATATGGCTTGTTTGGCATTTAGTCAGCGAAACATGGGCTGGATCTTTCCTCTGAGTGGATGTTGATAGCTCGGAATGAAAAGGGGCTTGCTCCATGTGAATGGCCCCATAAATTTAAGAGATCCAACTGTGTTTGGACTACATCTCCGGTGAAAACAGAGGCAATTTTGCTTGGGTTTCAGACAGTTTTGTGTTTGCACCACATCCCCATTCCATTTTGCGAGTCAGTTGATGTCGGTCATCAAACGATAGTGGGATCCTCACATGTTAGGCACGCGAGGGAAATAAACTGAGATTATTAACTTGGTTAGTCTTAAAAGATTAAACCAGCAACAAAAATAAACTTAAAGGATATTTTTAGTAAGTTTTAAACATTAAGGCTGGAACCTGCAAGTTTGAGGAAATATAAAGGACGTTTTGTGCAATTTACTCGCAAAATAATAAACTAAAGATAAGTATAAAGATTATATTAGAAGATAAATATAAATATAGAGATATTGTTATAGATAAACGTCGATAAAACATATGGGATAACTTGATAAATTATTTTAAAACTTGTAATTTTTAAGATAAAAATAAACATAAATATATGGCAAGAAAACTAAAAATAGATGTCTCTCGTATTGACACGTGTCCATCAATTGTTTTTTTTTTATTATATGTATAGATAGATGATAAGAATATTTAAGTAGACATATAAACCATTAAATAGGATGCAATTGATGTTTATCAAGTTTTGCGGTTAACTTTTATATAATGAGGCAATGCTCTCATATTTTTGTCTTTTATAAATATACTAATTTCATTTTCGACTTTCTTAACTCGTCAAGTCGACACGACCTCTCTTCAATTAATATAAATATATAAAATACAAGATTAAATTGCCTAACCAACTGGGGTGTCCCAGTTGGCCAGTCCCACCTCTAGCATTGGGACGTTGCTAGCTTGTGGAGTGGGATCACTCCAGCGGCCGGGAGGTCCGTGCAATAACCCCCCCCCCCCCCCCAAGATTAAATTGCCTATAAAACAATATCAATATACAAATAACTTCATTAAAAAATCAAATAATTTAGGTACGTTATCATAGATTATCCGTGTATAAACTCTTAACACAAGTATCCAACTTTTACGAGTCATTAATATATAACGTTATTTCATTAAAAATTCAAATAATTTAGGTACGTTATCATACATTATCCATGTATAAACTTCTTAACAAAAGTATCTAACTTTTGATAACAATATACTAGTCATTAATATATAACATTATATTTTGTCATCTTTTTAATAAATAAAAGTTAATAATACGTATGATTGGTACTAATAATTATTTTAGAATACACACCCCCATGTGGAGACCAACTTGGTTGGTGTTCCTTGGCTAAACAACCCACAACTCTTTTGTGGACCCCAACAAAGTAGGTTTAAAGAGAAAATGATTAAAACAAAAAGAAAGATACTAAGATTAGCGACAAATACAAATTTGGGTTGGAATCCATGTGGTGACAATTATGAAATAACTTCATTTTATGTGTACATACCTTTAGAATTAGATTTCTTATACCATTGTTGGCTAGCTCACTTGTTAAAGCTATTTGGTGTAATTTAAGAGTATACAAGCGTTGTCATTAAAAAAAACTAGATTTCATATGTATCACAGATTATTTAAAAACTTGGTACAAAATTTAACGCACATACCAGAATAAAATTTAGAATAAACGTTTACAAAAAACGAAAGAAAAAAAAGAAAAATTCTATTTGTATACTATTTTAGTGTAAAATATAAATAATAACATTATAAATTCTATGTTTAAAACAAATGTATTAGGAATTAGGAAATGAATAAAGAAGAACACATAATAAATAGTCATTAAAGAAATGAAGATGTTTGTTTATGTTACTGTACGTTCATATATTATTTTAAACCTGATTAGATAAGCTTGTTCCAAACTCGTCTCAAATCCTATTGGGTTTCTATTGTGTAATTATTCGCCGGGTATCGCCTATACCTCCGGGTTATGAGTAAACCCGTTAATTGAAATAAAATTACGCGTTAGGTATACCTGACTCAAAACTCATCAAGTATCTATCAGGTAACTATTAATCAATTAAATTTAGCATTACCCACTATAAAAATATATATCAAATAGGTACAATGTATATAAATAAAATAACAAAAATATTGTATATAAATAAAATAACAAAAATACACACCCATATTAATAAAAATAAAATAATAGAAATTCTGTCGGCTACGCAATTGGGTGAACGAATATATCACCAAATCTCCAACCCATCCCAAAACACGCAAAAAATGTAGAAATTAATTACAAACCTGATCCAATACCCGATTACGTGACCTCAAACCTCTCTCAAATGTTTCGGATTTAGATTTATCCATAAGTTTGGAGTTTAATTGCCCTCTAGCCACCAACCCCATTAATTTCTAGAACACTAAATTAATAAGCAATTAAATTTAGTACCAAAGAAAGAAGAAGAAAAAAGGAAGGGGAGAGTTTGGTCCCAAAAGAAATAGCTGAAGGTCTGACCAGTGACCAGCTTTTGACCTGGCCCATGTCCTTTCTGAACTGCTGAACCCTTGATGTTGGCATAATGGATACGGTCTTAGCCCACGGATTATGGATCTATCCAACCCCTTTCTTTCTATTTACAAAAAAGGAAAAAAAATATAGCACGTGGCTTTAATCAGTTTAGTTTATGTTTTTGCCCAAACATAATTGAATTAACTTAATTTTAACTTTGTGAGATCAAATAAATAATAAATTTACAACCCCCCCCCCCCCCCCCCCTTGAATAGGAAAAGAACACACACATACCTTTTTTTATACATGATATCTATGTTTTAATGTCTTGGACTTTATTTTTCCTTTTTTTTTGAACGGTTTTAGAGCATTCACATCCATTCCATCAAATTTTCACCCTAAATTACACTAAAAAACACTACATCTTCTCTCTCCTTTTTAATTAAATAATATTCTTTTATACCTTTATCATTACATTTTCTCTCTCCTCCACTCACAATCACTTTCAAAATATATTAAAAAATTATAGGGGGTGAAAAGTGTCCCCTCAAATATACAGATGAACAGTAACATTTTCTCTCTCCTCCACTCACAACCACTTTTTATACTCTTTATATTATAAAAACTCCACTCACATATTTTAATGGGTTGAATGTGAATGCTCTTAGACTTTAGTTAATATATGATAACTTAATTAATCACTTAATTTCGTTTTTTTATTTTACAAGGAAATGGTGTGTGTGTGTGTGTGGGGGGGGGGGGGTTATTGCACGGACCTCCCGGTCGTTGGAGTGATCCCACTCCACAAGCTAGTACCGTCCCAATACTGCCTGGCGGTGAATACCCTTGGCCCTGAGTTGATTCCGTTTCCTCTGGAAAGAGGTGTGTGGCTTGTGACCATCACTGGAGTCGAACCCGGGTCTCTTGGAAGAGAAAGGGTGGGACTGGCCAACTGGGCTATCCCAGTTGGTTATTTTACAAGGAAATGTGAGAACTATAGTATTTTGCTAATTCTTTCAATCTCTTGTAAAACTGAATTAACTTAAATACCTCTTCTTATAAATATACTTCGGTTCATATCATATTTTTTTTATAATATAAAAACATGGTAAAAGTTTACACAACAAATATCTTTTTTTATTAATATATGTTTAAAGTATTATTTGCTTTTGTTATCCATCTACAGTTCTTCACTCGTACAATAACAATATTAAATTAGTCGGCCAACCGTTAAACCAAGGTTTTTTATTATAAATACATAATGAAAATTAGTTCTAAACTTTATTACAGACACCATATTTTGTTAATATTATTAGTACATAAAAAACCAAAATAATTATACTTTTTCTTTTAAAGGACAAATAAAATGATTAAAAATGCAAAATGGTGGAATGTTAGAATTGAGATCCATAAGATAGGTCAAAGAGTACAATCAAATGAAGACCACTAATTAAAAGAAAAGTCAGCGAGGCACATTACAGTTCATTCATTTGTTGACCAAAAACCTATTAGTGATGTTATTAGTGTGGCAGATTAGGTCAATTACGGCATCAATCAAAAGTGCAAGCATCCTTGTCCTTTATTCCTTAATTGAAAATTATTAATATAAACAACCTATCTATCCTTTTTTTTAAGGACAAAAAATCTCACGTGTAAACCCATACTGCTTGGGGTTATGTCCAAAGTCGACTCATCGACCGGCCATGATGTCTCTTGAAAATGACTCAAGCGGGAATCGAATATGCGTCTCCACTAAGAAGAACAGACCAATTGACCACTAGACCAATTTCTCAGGACTAACAATATCTCTACCTATAAATGTTAACTTTAAACTTTCTTTTAGCAAAATGATTATGTATCTAAAGCATATCTAAAGATATATTTACAAAGAAAATTAGAACTCACTTGGTTAAATTAAAGAATAGGATGACTATAGAGAGAGTATTAAAACAGTCTCAAAGAATTCTAGGAAGTTCCTTGGCTCCTCGCTAATCTTGAATCTGTTGAAAATCAGGCTCTTAAACGAACACGATATTTGAACGAATTGCTCGACTCTTTTTAATCTTTAACAATGAGAGGACACCAATACAATAATCCTAACCCTCTATTTATGCTAAAACTCATTCTAGTTCTAACCTGACACAAACTCTATTTATATAAATAAACAAACTCCTAGATAAACCATATTAATTCAAACTAACAGTGATCCCTAAATTAAATTTATAAGACTCAATAAATAGTTTAACAAGAATGATCTATAACCTGTCAGGATCCTTATCTCCTTAATTCAAGATTAATCTCTTCAGAATCGATCTATCGTGAAAGAGTATTGTATTTTGATTATTCTAGAATGTGATCATGTAAAGGATAAAAGGACAAAACAATTGTGATTAATGAAGTGAAATAGACATAAAAAGGGAAGATTGAAAACATTATTTGATGGTTTACATTTGACACTAATGTGTCCTAATTAAAGAAAAGAAAGGTGACAAGATTAATGATCTTATCTTGGTTTATGGTATTTCTTTCTTAATGGTTGAGATTAAGACCTTAATCTTGATATTACATTCACTAAAAACAGAAGTTCTTATGAAAGCAACAACTTTAATAATCCACTTCCAGCTTTGAATGATACTAAAAGATTAATCAATTTACAAGTGGATCTCTATCTCCCTCTTTTTAAATAAAAAGAAAATAATTTAATTTGAAATGTTGTGTGTGACAATACAAATGACGTTCAAAAAGAGCAAACTTATCGTCCCCTAATATATTATCTAACGACATGATGATGGGTGGAGATAAAAGGATGATTACAAAAGGCAAAGAGCGTTATTAAATATATATTTATAGTTCTTGAACTCATATAGAATACATTTGTGAAGTTGCGCGTAAAAAATCAGAACTTTATGCGGGTGGAAGTGGTTATAAAAGTTAAAAAGCGCGTTTACGGCTTATAAGGAGCAAATGCAACCACAGAATTGTGTCCTCCAAATCCAAAGGAGTTAGAGATGGCTGCATTAAGATATCAAAAAGTTAGTTAAAGTACATCAACAAAATAGTTTGTCCATAGGGAAAATGACCATTGAACACATACCAACATTGACTTCATGTTGTTTCTTCACATTTGGGACAGTATCAATGTCAACTTCAGGCTCCAAGTTCTACAAGAACAAAATGATTGATAATCAATATGAACCCAAATGCATGTATCCATACATATATAGTTGAAAAGTTTGAAGTGGTACATCTTGATTAATCGTCGGGTGTAGCCAACCGGTAGTGATAGCTTTTATGCACGCAATTGCTTCCAACCCACCAGCAGCTCCAAGACCATGTCCGATCATCGACTTTAAACATGCACCAAAAACATAATTTCATTACTTAGTACATAACACGAAGGAGGGTTTTAAGCAGAACACATTTTTTTACGAGATCAGGAAAAAGAAGATAAATCATTTAATTTTCAATTTTAAAATCTAAAAAAATAGTTGAAACACAATTATTATTTATCTTTCTTGAAAGTTGGAAAAAAAGAAAAAATAAAACGTTTATCTATAGAACCCGCACATGTACAAGTCATCTGTAGGTTATATTCTCTACACATAATATACACATGTGTATATTAACATTTAAAAATATATAGATAGATTAGTTTATTGGTCTTTATATGTAAAAGTAAAAAAACTAAAAATATGAACTATTGACAAAAAAAATAAAGATTTTTTTGTTGTAATAACTTATTGTTCTCTAATGAACTTCACCTATATATATATATACACCTATATTTATTGAATTTAAATATTTCTTGCCTTGGTCCCATTCATCTTCATTTCATATGTATTCTTGAAGATCTTTTTGATGGCAATAACTTCAGCCAAATCTCCAGCAAGGGTTGATGTTGCATGACAATTCACATAATTCACCTTCAAATTTATAAAGTTTGGATTATCAGAAACCGAAAGGTGTTGTAACAACGAGTAATTAAATTGTACAAGTGTAACCTCTTCCGGAGAAACACCAGCATGTTCTAAACATTTGGTTATGCAAGACGAAATCCCAAGCCCATCTTTGCGAGGATCGGTCATGTGATGCGCGTCACATGTGATCGCACCTCCCAAATACTCGGCGATAATATTTGCCCCTCTTTTAGTTGCATGCTCCAAACTTTCCATTATCTGTTAACAATCCAAGTTTATTTCATGTCACAATCCTTATAACATGTACAAAAGTATGGGCTGGATTCTGGGCTTGGACTTTTATAACTCAACCAATTCCCACATAACTGGTTAAATGGGCCGGCCCAATAGTTGTTTTAGTGGAACAAGAGATTTTGTTACTTTAATTTAAATATTTGACACTTGAAAAACTTGATTACCATCACTGATAGAGGATTCTGTACATTAATTCAGAAGTGTGAGAAGTGTATTATAATACTATATAACACCATATAAACACCGTATAACAATATGTAACACCATATAACACCGTTTAACACTATGTAACACTATATAACACTATATAACAAATATAACACTATAGTTTGTCTGGTCGAATGTCTATGATAGATGTATAGTGTTATATATTGTTATATAGTGTCATATAGTGTTACATAGTGTTATATAGTGTTATATGGTGTTACATAGTGTTATACGGTGTTTATATGGTGTTATATAGAATAATACACTTCTCACACTTCTGGATTAATGTACAGGATCCCTACCCTACCATCACATACATTTTTCTTTTAATATAATTTCTTCTTAGGAGGTTTAGGAGTTGCATACCAGGACCCCCGCACCTTCACCGATAACAAAACCATCGCGATCTTGGTCCCAAGGGCGAGACGCCTTATGGGGCTCATCGTTTCTTTGGGACAAGGCCCTACAAGCTATAAACCCGCCAACCCCGGTAGGATTAACTGCAGCCTCAGTCCCACCAACTACCATGATATTTGCTTCTCCTCTTCTAATGTGGTTTGCAGCTGCGTAAAAACAATAATTTGCAGTCGCACAAGCAGTTGAAATCGAGTAGTTAGGCCCCATTAAGCCCCTATCTATCGCCAACAAAGCGGACCCCATGTTGGTAATCGAGTAAGGTATGAAAAAAGGTGTGATTTTCTTGAACCCCTTTTGAATAAGCGCTTCCACACCGTTACTAAACGTTGTTAGACCACCCATTCCCGATCCCACTAGAACCCCGATCCTCGTTCGATCAATCTGTTACATACAACTCAATTTTCAATAAAATTATATCACACTTTTTTAAAAAACTAACAAACAGAAGTTATTAGAGAAAAATCAAATCAATCTGTCACATACGACTCAATTTTCAATAAAATTATATTAGACTTTAAAAAAAAGTTAACGAGCAGAAGTTATTAGAGAAAAATCTAATTATATTATTATACGACTTACGGTTTCAAGAACTTGAGGTCCAAGATTGGCATCATCGAGGGCTTTTCTACCGGCAACCAAACAATACCGCCAGCAGTCATCAAGACGGCGGTCACTCTTTCCGTCGATGTAACCTGCTGACGAAAAATTGCGAATTTGACCAGCGAAACGAACAGTGAAACTGGAAGCATCAAATTTGTCTATCAGTGTGATTCCACTTTGTCCCTCTAGAAGTTTCTCATAAAATGTATTCACATCGTTACCAAACACTGATACAACTCCCATTCCTGTAATGACTACCCTCTTTTTCGGGTCTGTTTCTCGTTTAGGCGGTGAAATGTTTAGTGCAGCCATGGCTTTGATTGGTAAAGATTTTGAAGCTGAGAATGTGAAACAGTGTATAAGAAAGTAATGTTCCAAAAACACTCATGTTTTATAAGTAGTTAATGCGGATATCGGTCAAGGACTGATATCTGAGATACCGGTTATCGCGGTAGAACATTGGCGAAGCTTTTAAGAGGCCGGGAGGGGTGCCCGACCCCCCGACCTTTTCACTTAGTAGTGTTATACATGTAGTTTTCGTATAGAAATTTTTGGGTATATACGTTTTCGATCTCCCGATTCTATAGAAATTTTGGGTATATACGTTTTCCGACCACCCGTCGAAAACGTCAAGCTTCGCCACTGCGGTAGAATATCGGAAATTTTAATATCATGCTAACAAATTAACCTTTTGTAACTTGCAAGACATTAACAATTGTAGCAAGTAGGAACTTACTAAGGGGCTGTTTGGTAGCCTCTGAATGGTCAATAAGAGGCTATCTCTTAAAGGAACCATTAAGAATTTTAGCAATGAGAAGGTAGAAGAATGTGACATGTGATGATTTACCATTCAGAGGTTACCTCTTAACCATTCAGACTTGAGGTTACCTCTTATTCATTCAGAGATTTTAAACCATTAAGAGGTAGCATCTGAATGGTCATTAAGAGGCTACCAAACAGCCCCTAAGACTTAAAACACTAACATTTAACGTAACAACTAAGAATTAAGACTTAAAACACTAATAGCAGCAATAAGAAGAAAGACGAATGGTAGAAATAAGAAGAAACCGATATCGGGAAAATCGGTGGTATATTGGTCAAGTGGCGGAGCTCGACCAAAAGTTTCGAGGGGGCGTAAAGTCATGGGGCCCAAATTTTTTTTCCTATCGTTATGTTTCAGGTCGGGCCGGCTATTCGATTTGGGTCGGGTCAAATAATAATAGTTCCAAATAAAACTAAAAAAATTTCATTCATTCAAAGGACCCATTGTTACATAAAAAAAAACTAAATATTGTTTAACAAACAAAACACCAATATATATATATATATATATATATATATATATATAGAGTGCGGTTAACATACATTACGCGTTAGCGTACTTCACGTACGCGGCGCTGTAAACCGTCGGATTAGGCAATAATCACGCATGGGACACAAAATAACGCATGGGATCAGATTTTTGGTGATAATCACGCGTAAGAAGTGATAATCCGCATGGAAGTATAATCACACACGTTGAGATGGTCAAAAAAAATAATAACGCATGTTATATATCTGGTCGCGTACGTTAACGTAGGTTAAGGCGTTTTGTACATTATACTTTCTCTCTCTATATATATATATATATATATATATATATATATATATATATATATAATGGTACGAGATAAATGAAACCTGGATGAAGAATTTCAACTTAGCCCGATGACCTTTAAGATTTAAAGGGGTAACAAACTTTATTTTGATTTATGTATTGCATAAATATTTACGCAAAATAATTGGAGGGATGATCCTATATAATTTTAAAAATTTTGGACGAAAAATTGGAAATTATACACTTCTAACTGAAACATTGGAGGGAGCGGGTGCACCCCCGGGCACCTACTAACCTAGGCCCTTGTATTGGTCAATATCGCCGATATTCTCGGTACCGATATTCTCGGTACCGATATTTCGCACCGTAATCTCGTAGGGGACCGATAACCGATATAGCACTGATACATCAGTGATAATATACCGGGATATTAACTACATAGATAACTAACCTTTGGAACGGTTACACTGAAGCAAAGAAACTCCATTGTTTCCTGAATCTTTACTCTTAAAAAACAAAGCGGAATTACAAGTGGTTGCAATGCTTGCCATTACCATTTACCAAACGTTATAAACTACCCACCACTTGTTTGATGAAAATCCTGAATGACCGAACGAAAGATGATTCTGACAAACGAACGAAGAAGATTTGTTCGTATTCGATGAACGCAGTTGGGTTTTTTTTCTCAACGAATGAAACAACCAGTTTGAAGTTTTGAGAATGCTAATGTTTCTGAAGTGGTAGTTGGTAACTCATTTTTGCATGTTCATTGGTGTTGTTACATGAAGTTTTGGTCATTTTTCGTGACTCCTAAAGTATTTGTGATTTGCATGTTCATTGGTCTGGAGTGGTAGTTGGCAACCCTCTTTTGTGAACGGTGGGTCAAGGATATATAAGAGTAGGATTAGTATTAAAACATTAAAGAGATTGCATTAAACTTGCATAAGTGTGAGAGCACAAGTTTTGAAATGTCTTTTATTGTATATGAGTATGCATCAACATCATTAGAATATATTGTGGTGATATAAGGAACCCGGGTTCGAATCCCACCAGCTTCAAAAAAATAGTTTTTGTCCTTGATCGAGCCGAATTGACGAAAATACCCCTTACCCGGGGGGGGGGGGGGTGGGTAACGGATTCTTGGAAGCGATGGTTTGTGTTAGAAGAACAAATGTCAAGAACGAATGGTTTGTGTTAGAAGAACAAACGAGCTTCTTTGCATTCAAGTAGCATTGAAAGATTTTTGCCAAGCTTTATGTTACATGAAAAGAATAGTAAGTTTTATGGTAGTTAAAACAAGGGTATTAATGAGTCGAGTCACTCATGGACTACTCAGGATTGGTTTGTTAAAATCTCGAAGCACACTAAGCTCAAGGAGTTAGCTGGACACAAGATTAAAAAAAAAATTACTTGTAAGCTGAATTCGTGATTTAAACATAATAGGTCAAAGCGAATTGAACTTAGTGTTAGACTAGCCGAGACTAAACTTGCACATTTACACCTCTAGTAATATGTAGTTTTACATACGTATCAGATAGTTTGAAATTTAATTATCTATCAAATAAAAGAAAAAACAAATTCAATACATGGCTGTTGCGTGAAAGTAGAAATTTAAGAAGTCTTTCTAGTTTCTACAATAATTATTTTAAGATAAGATGGACATTCTTACGTGTTAGCATACGATATTCTTGTGCTTACATCTTACCCTACGTGTTAACATACGAGCCGGGAGTTTCATCGGAAGCAGCCTCTCTATTCCTACGAGATAGAGATAAGACTGTATACATCTTACCTTCCTCAGACATACTAAGAATGATGATGATGATTCTTGTGCTTATTGTGGCCACTGGCCAGGCTGTCCGGCAGAACTCCTTTCATTTCTTCATGAGGGACCTCTTAACTTCTTTGAGCTTTTATTCCACATGTGTCACATTAATAAATTTTTTTCTTATCTTTCGTTATAAGTTTTTGTCTTTATTCTGTGTTATAAAATTTATTTAACATTAATTATGTCCTTTTATTTTTTCACTACTCTGGTTTTACTTTAATAAATATAAATTTGATACAGATACATGATTAATAAAATTAAGTATTAAATATTAAATACTTATACAATTAATCCATAATTATCAAACTGTTAATCATACAAACCATGTGTCAAATAACCGGTTTTACAATGTTACCTTGCTTGATATCATATATAATATACTACATACGTATGATAAACTAATATAAGATAAGGTAGTAAAACCTACTGTTTCGGTGTTCCAGGCGCACAGGGCGCCATGTTTGGCTTATACCGCCCCATAACAGTGGGTCTAACAACGAGAATTTTTTTTTTTTTTAAATTTGGTTTGACAAGAATTGCCACTTTAATCCTTTAGCAAATCTAATGAATAAGATGGGCGAAAACCTTAATTCGCACATCTTGCCTTTTGGGGTTTGTATGGGTGGCCTAGCTGCTGGTTAGGCGTCTTTTATATAGTTTTCTAATAAATTTCTTCTTTCGTTGGCTGTTAAAAAAAAAAAGACAAGCGGACACATATGAAACGTGTAGACTTGTAGTCACTCATAGTTTCAAGTCTAGATCATGATCTAACCAATGTGAAAAAAGACATTTGCCTACTTTGCACATGTGATGTTGAAGACTATTTTACATTAGTTTGTTAAACAACATAATAGTTTTTTTTGGATGTCATACAATCATTTCTTAATGGTACAAATTTAAAGAACTGTTTCATTTACAAACGTATATCTTATTATTTTTCTATATTAAAAATCAAACGAAACCAAATCAACAAAGGTTTAAACAACATTACAATCATGAATCGGCCCTCTACAAGGTCGATGAGTGTCTGATCGTATCATGAACACATAGGACAATACATTAACCCGTTCTCATTACATTCAGGACATCTTTCTTTCTCTTTCTTACCGTCCACCGCGATCTTACAACTCCCACCACACTCCAAACACGGAACAAACCTCGCACCACCACACCCTTCACACGCTTGTCTCCCAACCTCTTTTTCAATCCCAACCCGACTCAATATCCTCCTGAGCCGACCCGTCTCATTTAACCCCACAATCTCATCCACTCCCCCAATATACCTACCCTTCACAAACATCCTTGGCACGCTTGCCGAGTCACCAAGCAACTCTCTCAACTGAGTCCGAAACTCACCATGTAACGATATATCTCGCTCTTCATACAAAAACCCATGGAGCTCCATAATAGACCTAACCCGGTTACAATCTTCATACGTCCTCCGGATCCCACCCAACGACGTCAAGTAGATAACCACTTTATCTGACCCGCCCGGCGGGCAGATTTCCGGGTAATCCTCAAGTGGGTCCCGCTTCATAAAAAGCGGAGGTAACCCTTGTTTTTCTCTCTCCTCTTTATCCCGCAACAAAAACGGGTTATCTTTTAATGACTTGTACCCCTCTATAACCGGAGGGGGTATCGACCCGGATTTCGTACCCGGGTCGGTTCGTTTCAACCGGATATTGCTCAACTCGTTACACGACTCGGTTTTTTTCAACCCGGGACCCGGTTTATTATTATTATTCTTACCCGCCTTTGTATTATTTTCGAGTTCTTCAAGTGTGTGGAAAGAAAAGCTCTTGCGTTTCATCTTTTTCTCCGGTACCGGTGATGTGTCCGGCGGCGTGTCGGCGGTGGGTTGACGAGGTGTCGGGGAGTTTAAGGTTGGTTTAAGTTCTTCCAAATCTTTTCTGACTTCTTCCCACGGTCGTGGAACAACATCATCATCATCGTCATCATCGAGTTTTTCTTTTGGAACCGGCAAGTGGGATGGCGTTTTTTCTTTCTCGTCATCTTGTTGTTCTTTCGCCGGTAGCCATGGTTCGGTGATGGAGTTGATGTCGAATACAGCGAAACTGGTGGCGGCCGGACGGTAGACATCGAGGGTTCCGGCTTTGACATGTTTGGATGAGACACAACCCATGGTTAGAATAGAGTGTTTGAGGGTTGTGGGTTAAGAAGATATGTGATATTATTATTATAGATGTATTTTTGTGGCTAAGGTGAGTGAGGGTTTATCCTTTGGGTTTTGTGGTATGGATGCATGGGAATTGACTTGTAAGTTGTGGTGTGTGTGTTTTGAGTGTATGTGTCGTGGTCTAATATTCGGATCGGTTTGGTTGTGGATTGTAAGGTGACACCGTGGTGGTTTTATTTTGTGCTTTACAATTTTTGTTTTGTCATTTGTAGTGTTTGAAAGTTAGGTGCAAAGTTCAAAGTTAGGTTAAATGTAATATGATAGTTCATCGTTTTCAGTTCGATTCCCGAGCTTACCTGGGTTTTCATCCCACCGTATGTTACGTCAGAGAGTTCTGCTTATGTGATGGTACAACGACCATGGTTGTAAAAATCCCGACTAGGCGCAGATTAATCCCGATTAATCGCTACTCCCAATCCCACCGCCCGACTAGCGATTACTTCAACACTGACAACGACTGTCAAGTGGCAGCCAACGGTATGGTTTTCCGGGGGAACGCCTAAACAAAGCCTGACTCTAAAGCTAGCATGAGTCCGGTTAAGACAATATAGCCTGACCAGAGTAGGGCAATTTAGGGCTCTCCGATTTAGAAAGTAATAATCTTATACATGAAGTTACCGTTTAAAAGAGAGAGAGAAACCCTTAATTAAATAGCTCAATAAGGTGAGAAGATACTAGAAACTCGAATGGTCGAACACTTAAAAAACACAAAGAGGTTAATTTGTGACCAAAGAATGAATATTGGGATCCCATAAATATTTGTATGTGAGAATAAATATTTGCATGATTAGACGATTAATGGCGGATCCAAGATATTTTTTTAGCAGGAATTATATGACCGGACGTAAAAATTTCGGGTCAGTTTGACGGTTCAGATCTGATCGGGTAAAGTTATCACATAATATAAATACGATACAATAATTAAAAAAAAAATGGTTAGCGATGGAGTAGAGAGGCCGATGGCGTTCTTAGCAACGTTGGTTACGTGAAATGTTTGAGTATATTTGTAGAGAGGAATGTTGCAAGCACGAGTTGACTTGGAACGCAAGTAAAGTAATTATTATCCTAAATCCTAATTGGTCTTGGTCAGTTTATTAAAATAGCCTTTAACTATGTTAAACTGTCTGTTTGTTTAAACATTGTTCCTAGTTTTTTTTGAACGGCAAATTTTTGGATCACTGACGGACCACTGGAGTATCATCGTGCCACCAGCGGAATCACCCGATTATATCCATCTCCACTAGGCATAATGCCTATACACCAATTTAGGAGGAAACCCAATAAATATGGGAAAACCCCTATTGTGGGAATCGAACTCATGACCTATTGGTCACAAAGTCTTATCCCACCCCCAAGATACCACTAGGCTATAAAGCCATGGGTAACATTGTTCCTAGTTAGTTTTCTATATCATTTACAATTCTTTTTATTTATTTTCCTACATAAAAATTTGGGTTATTGGATTTTAATAATCCAAAGTTTCATCAGATGGCCGATAATAATCCTAACTTTAATTTTTTTTTTCTGACAATCCCAACTTGTAAGATTTTAGCACTCATCGATCCTATTCTAACTGGGTTATAACCCAGTTAGTTTTTTGCTGATGTGGCGGATGATATGGACCCTTATGTGACATGGAAGATGACTTGGCTGCTTATGTGGCACCATAGCTACCTCTACCTCCGCCACCACCGAGCCCCCCCCCCCCCCCCCCCCCCCGTTAGGAATTGTCTCAACAAGCCCATAACCTAGTGTAGTGTAAAACTACATCGCGCTAAAACATTGATAAAAATACTCGAAACAGAAAATTATTGTATATATCAAATTATAACACATGTATACGCCAGTGTTGTTTAGGTCTTCTCACATTCTGCCACTTCACTTTTATAATTTGCAAATTACACCTTTTAGTTACTTCAAAGTTTCAATGCACTTTGTACAAATCTTTTTTCTTCCTTTTCTTTTTCTTTATTGACGAATTTTCTTTTTACATATGTGTTTTACTTTTTTCTATTTCATTTCATTCCAATTTATAACTTACTTACTAGAAATTATTAAATTAGGCTAAAGGATAAAGGATGTGGGAGTCATGGTTGAGACATGATTTGCCACCTAGGAACATGTATGGAAGGCTACACCACCCCTTGCTTGATCCACCATGGTTTGCATGGATTAAACCATGACAACCATGGTCCTCCTTTCCATTTTTCAACAAATCATTTCCTTTTTCTTTAGACAAAGATAAATTAAAATAAATAAAAGGCTAGTGGTTTTGGTCATGACCAGACCCTCAGGGTAGTGGTTTTGAATGGTGGATTAGAGGTGGGTTACATAGCACTGACGTGGAGGGTCATGACCACACCCTATAGCCTTACTAGTTCCATATTCAGATTTACTAGAAGTTCGCACCGATTGAAATTGCTTACTATTATAAATCCTTCTAACTTAAAACAGGTTTAAGTGATTACACTACACACTACCATTGCGTGTTGCAACCTACACTACTTTACAATTCATCAAAATCTATTTGTACAAATTTTAACGCTCGCCGCAGCGCATGGGTTACACAATTTTTAACACTAACACCCCGCTGTAATTACGTTCCAAACCCTTCGCGATGTCCACTTTCGTTTGTCTCCCAAACAACAGATATAAGAATTGCTTAAGTTAGTTATTTTACATTCATTTGGGAATAGCCCAATGGTGTTATGAGCTAGATTGAGTTTTGGATAGCAGAAAATTATGAGTTCAATTCTGATAGTGTGCAAGTTTAGCCGATAAAAAAGTTAACTTTACAGTGATACAATATTACACCTCCGCCGCAACGCGCGGCACGAAATACTAGTTCTATTCATTTCTAAAATAGTTATTGAAACGTAATACTTTAATTGATAATCTAGATTTAGTTTTAAGAATCTAAATTTTTTAAAAGGGTTATACATATTTAAAAGATAAAATTTTCTAAATACATTCATCATTATCATGACCATCATATTCAGTAATAGCAAAGCAAAGGTAGAGTATGAGGATGGTAAGATGTAGACACCCTTACCTCTACTCCGTAGGCATAGAGAGTCTGCTTCCAATAAGACCCCCGTTCGATAGTACTTTTGCATCAAGCATTGGACATAAGGCACATAACACTCAGCAATCGGGACAAAGGCCGATTTGTGCATGTGCCTTTTTGTCTTCTAACTATCAACGCCACCAGATGATGCATGATTAACCCCCTCAGCTTTTAACGTTATTTTCACGAAATTAGTAAAATAACGTCAAAATTAGTGCACTTTCACTCCCCCTTCCGATGGCCCACACATATATACATTATATGCGCATACCGCAAGCGGGGCGTAGAAAAACACATATGATCACATGAAATCATATCTACGCAAAAAAATCAAAATAAAAACAGAAAAAGACATGTAACTACATAAATAGTACCAAAATATTCTTACTAAGCTACCACAATATATATGAAAACATATAATAAGAACAAATAGCACTTCAAATAGACACACATGTTAATTGTAATAATATTCCTAGGCCACCAAAATGGACAAAAGAAGCTAAGCTCCTAACACGAGAAACTAATACAAAATTGTGTCATCCTCCTAAAAGTCATTAACCTTAATCTTGCATCTCTATGAACCTCTATCCTCGACCATGTCCTCAAAGAGGTGTAAGTCTAACAAATCCTTTCTAACTCACTCTTCCCAAGTCATTTTCGGCATGCCTCTACTCCTCCTCCCCTCCACAATAAGAGTTTCTACTGATCTAATTGTATCTGTCACTTGTCTCCTCTGATCATGTCCAAACCATCTCAACCTCCTCTCTCTAATCTTATCTAAAATACTAGCCACACTCAGTGGAGAGGAGAAGTAGAGGCATTAAATGATATTAAAATTTTATATATTTTCTACAAAATTTAAACGAAAAATTTTACACATTCCTACAACTAATCTTGAAACCTCACCATTTTGAAACAGCTGTCATTTCAACACCTTGATATCGTTGTGTTACATACCCTTTGGTAGAATCAATTTTATTTAATATTTATTTCTCTAACTTTTACTTGGATAAGGGAATGATTATTTCAGTAAATTGTATTATTAAACCATCCAAAATAAAATTTCTTTTTAAAACCCAAAATAAACTAGGCTGCACCTTCTCTAATCCTATATAAAATATATGAATGTGGCCACATTCATGCATATTATTATTTAAATTTTTTTTAAATAATTCTATATATTTATTTCACTATAAGACTAAAATAAATATCAAAATTCAGAAAAGAAATAAAAATATTTTTTTTTCTTACCGTGTCCCATATGGTTGATATCCAATGTTTTAAATACCGGTATGAACCGGCCGGTTATACCGGTTAAACCGGATATCGGACACATGCCCGGTACGATAAAGGCCGGTAAAACCCAAATACGGTATGTCTTATGTACCGCCGGTAAATCCGGTTTTACCGGTTCAAACCATTGAACCGGTTTGCATTATCTTAAAATTTGATTTTTTAAATTATAAAAAAATGCGATATTAAGGTAATATTGATGTTCCATTGTTGGTAATTAACCTAGAACCGCTATTGAAACTGTTACTCACATCATCCAATGTAATATCGTTTATAAGTAATAAAAATTACTCTTAAAAATGCATAACATTTTACAAGAAAATAATTGTTTTTGGATAAAACCATAATCAGTTATATAAATCTTAATTGAGGTTGGACTGTTGTTTAGATTAATTTGCATTTTATGGAATTATAGTGTTGGCTATTGACCCGGTTGAACCGCCCGGTACAATCCGGTTCAATCGGTTGAACCATTTCAGAGTCTAACCCGGTATAAATAAAAAACCGGTTTTTAAAACATTGTTGATATCATTTAAAACATTAATTGTATTTTATTACCCATCTGGAACCTTAATTAAATTGAACATGTTACCGTCCTTTTTTAATCATTTATTCTTTGTCTTGGATCACTTAAGTTTGATGCGTTCCCAACGGCATTGTCTCATAATTGCATGACTAATTCAAATTAAAAAAAAAAAAAAAAAATTTGGTTGTTTATGTTTTGTTTCTATTTTCATCCAACTTTTAACACGTTATATATATAGACACACATAACCCTCATTACATGCTTATGATATATCATATACATGGGCACTTGTGCTTTCAAAGGATTTGATGCATGTCTTGACCCGATTCGGGTCATGACCCCCTCGGGTCATGTATTGGAGTTCAACTCCCCGAAACTCGTGTCAGAAGTCATCGACGAGTTCCCAAAACACGGGCTTTTCAAAAAAGATCAGTTATTATCGCCGTTAGACCCCCAAGAGCTACTTCTCGGCGGCCAAGTGTACTATCTCTTTCCTCTAGCGTTAGAGGAAACGAGTGAACATGAGCCCGTTAGAGTATCGGGTGTAACTGAAGTCGAGCCCATGAGAATGTCGACAAGTGCTGTGGCGTTGCAACTTGTGACAAAGAATTTATCGGACGGGTCAGGGTTTGAAGTGTTACCGCCGCCTAGAAAGGGGGTATGGAAGGTGAAACTAGTGATTAATACAAAACAGTTGGAGGAGATATTGTCCGAGGAAGTGAACACCGAGGCGTTGATTGAGCAGATGCGTGTGGCGGCAACTAGCTCGATGAAGGTGGTGCCGCGGCGGAGCCAGAGTAATTGGAGAGTGAAATTGAAGCCAATATTTTGCAATGCAATGAATAAACCGGTGATTGAGGATATTTCATCACCAAGGTCTGTTACTCCAATGTTGAAGTTGCAAAAGCCTGAATAGTTTCTATAGTTCTATAGCAATATGGAATGGAACTCCTTATTCCAGTTTGTTGTAATATCAATATACTCTTGTATTAGTCCCATGTTTGGGTCAATTAGTTGGTTTGAATTATATTTTAGTTTTAACATATGGCTTGTTTTAACGATACCGAAAATAGTCCAAAAGTGTATTGGGTTGTTTCTTTCAGCTCTTAATGGTTCATACCTCAAAGTTGTTCAACATTTAGTGATTCAGACTGTTTGTTTCGCGAGCAGATGTCTGAATGGTTAAGCATTATACTGATTCTGAATGGTTAAGACCTCTTATCTGAATTGGTCAGACATTTGCATCTGAACGGTTAAGTATTATACTGGATCTTAATGGTTCAGAGTTCTAACCTCTACTGGTTCAGCACTTAATGGTTCTGACATTTTACCCATTTAAAAGTTGCCAATTATGTTAAATCTAATTCGAAATGTTGTAAAAATAATATCGTTCGTCTTTACCTGTTAACCAACTCATTTACCATAGTTTTAGCCGGTTGTTACTATACTAATAGTAACTTGCATAACTCTCAAGGTCGGCCTTAGTAATTTTTTAGGCCATTGCTGAGGGCCTTTCAAAAATATATACACACAAAAATGAAAATATATTTAAAAAAAATCCGTGAAGAACTTTATCATGGATCTCAATTAGCAATAAAGTAATGATTTTTAGCTTATAAACAGGTTCTAAGTTTGAATTTCGTCTTAAACTCTGGAATAGGTCGAGTTGCAACGGCTTCCTATTTGGTTCAACCCGAGTCAGTTCGACCAACAGTATTCGGCAAATTTGGTTTCGGTACCACAGCGAAATCCAAGGTGGCACTTGTGCCCTGATTGAAACACCATCCCTTGTGTTTCGGACCTTCGGTGCTAATCACTGTACTTTAGTAAAAGAGTTAAATGTCATTTTAGTCCCAGTGGTTTAGGCCACTTTGCAAGTTTAGTCCAAAGGTTTCATTTTTCGCCTGTGAATCCGAAAAGGTTTCAACGTTGTCATTTTAGTCCACTGGGTTAACTTCATCTATTATTTTATTAACGAGAAGGGCAATTTGGTCATTTTATATGGCTGAAATGCCCTTCTAGTTAACAAAATTATATATAAAATGACCAAATTGCCCTTCTCGTTAACAGAAAAAATGGATGAAGTTAACCCAATGGACTAAAATGGCAACGGTGGAACCTTTTTGGACCCATAGTAGAAAAATAAAACCTTTGGACTAAACTAGCAAAATGGCTCAAACCACAGGTACTAAAATGGCATTTAACTCTTAGTAAAATGATTGGTTGGTATATTATTTAATATTTGAAAAAATAGTAAAAAATCATCAAAATGTATGCAAGTATTCCAACTGATTTTGCAGCAAAATGCATGCTGCAAAATGAACATCTCCAATTCTCCACCATTAGAATTCCAAAAAACACAGTCTACATTAAGATGTTGGTAAGAGGGGAAGGTTTGCATCCACACTCGCTATCAAATATGCGTCTGCCATATAACCTGCTTGTCGGTTCTTAACATGTTTCCAACAATGGACGAGAATCATGAGACCGTTCAAAAACGCACAAAACATGTGCATTAATATAAGAAATCTAGGAGTTACAGATAAGGTTTGATTGAAAAGACGAGGATGCCAAGGAGCTTCAAGTTGCCGGCTAATGATCAATACCTTCCATCCAATTTCTTTATGGCCTTCTCTATTGCAGGTACATTCTTGCTGAAGACTGACCACTGCTCAGCAGTCAAACTGATACCTATAGACACAAGCCAAACAGAAGCTCTCATGATAATCAACAAATGCATGATCGAAACCAAATTACAAAAAGAATAGAGTAAATTGCCATTTTAGTCCCTGAGTTTTGTCCAAATTTGCCATTTTAGTCCAAATAGTTTTTTTTTTTTTTTGCCTCTGGGTCTCTGACTTTTCCCTTTTGTTGCCATTTTGATCACATACACTAACTCCATCCAAAAACTGAATCTTTAACCAGGGGTATTTTGGGGATTTTCATTTTAAATGTTTTCAATTGCCATTTTGATCCAATTCCAAAAAATCAAAAAAATTCTAAAAAATCATAAAAATTCTAAAAAATCACAAAGATTCTAAAAAATTCTAAAAACTCCAAAAAATCCGTTTCGGCGCGAACCGTTTCGAACCCGAACCGTTTCGAGCTGAACCGTTTCGACCCGTACCGTTTCGACCCGAACCGTTTCGACCCGTACCGTTTCGACCCGTACCGTTTCGACCCGAACCGTTTCGAGCTGAACCGTTTCGACGCGAACCGTTTCGACCCGTACCGTTTCGACCCGAACCGTTTCGAGCTGAACCGTTTCGACGCGAACCATTTCGACCCGTACCGTTTCGAGCGGAACCGTTAAATTCAGTTTTGACGAAAATTCGAGGTCTGGTTTGGGCCAGTTTTTATGAAACTATGGGTCGCGCCACCAACTAAGGTTTCAATATGGTTCGGTTTGGCGGTTTGAGCAATATTTTTTAATTCAAATTTTTAGTTTGTATTTAGCCGCGTACTTCAAAAATGAAAAAAATGACAAATCTATACATATAATAAAGTAAACTAATTTGAGACACATGGCAATCAATGAGACTATCTAAAAATCTATTTTCCCTCCTAAAATATAATCCCTTTAGTTTTATAGTTAATCCTAAATTCAAAATAATAATAATAATAAATATAATCCCTTTAGTTTCATAGTTAATCCTAAATTCAAAATAATAATAATAATAATAATAATAATAATAATAATAATAATAATCCTGAAATCTGATGTCCCTTCACATATCAATTTAATTTTATTATTATTTATCCGTTTAAAAAACATATAAAAGCAAATGATTATAAATTATATATTTTATAGTAAAGATAAGTTTATAATTTCAAAGTAGAAAAATCACTTTAAAAACATAATCAACTTCAAATGGTTAATACCTTATCAACTTCAAACGTAATCTACTACTAATATATTTAGATTATTATAACAAAAATATTAGCACCAAAACGAAAAAAAAACATATTCATTTATCGAACAACCAATTGATGAAAAACAATAGATTTATGAATATAAAACACGTATTAGTAATTAAAAATTATATTAAAATAAAATACTATATAAATTAAAATTGTAAGATTAAAGAAGAGGGTGTCACATGACATTATTTGAAATTCTTTATTTTATTTTATTATATATTTTATAATACTAATATGCATCATCTTTGTATTAACTTATTTATGTCAATTGGTATATAAATGTCTCCCTCTTTAGTTTGTATTTACAAGAAATATTTATTAACGAGTTTAAATTGTTTAACCCGTGTAACACACGGGGAACTAACCTAGTAACTAATAAAGGTAAACGGCAGGTTCGGTTTACAGTTTACACACAGATTAAGTTCCAAATCATGAACTGAACAGTTAAACCAGGTCTTCCAAAACATGAACCATATAAACATCAAACCAGCGGATTTGCTTCGGTTAATCCGCCTGTTTCAACGGTTTATGAACCACCCTAACAGCACTGGGCTTCAGCTAGAATGGATATGACTTTACCATTGGCTATCCTACTATAGACGGATTAAATGTTCTAAAACTGCAAAAAGAAAATGCTGACGTTTCCAAATTAATATTTACTCACTGATAACTATAGCTGATCAACGTTAACCTTCTATAAGGCTATAATAACTTAGGTACCCTAAGACTCCTGTCATACCCTAGCTAGTCCACTTACAGCGTTGTTGCCACTATTAAAGGTGCTTCAATACCGATACAGACATGGAAATCTTGGAAACACAGAAACAATCTTGAGACACAAGTCACACAACCTAATCCAATTCTAATTATGAATATCAACCTCTCAGAGAAGTTCAGGAACCCTAAATCTCTTTCCTTATCCTTCACTTTAAGGTAAATAATGTAAACCGAAAGCCACTGGCACTCACACCAACTGAACATTATTTTTGTACCAAAACTAACCTTATTACTACCATAAGCAACAACATCATCATTGTCATCATACTTAGTAAATCCCACCAATAGCAAAGCTAAGGTAGGGTCTGAGGAGGGTAAGATGTAGACAACCTTACCTCTACCCCATACGAATAGAGAGGCTGCTTCCAGTGAGATCCCCGGCTCGATAATAGTTTTGCACTAAGCAGTCAATAGCGGTGCTATAGCGGTTAGCGGACCTCAGGGTGTGTAGCGGTCCAAATAGCGGTGGCCTATAGCGGTTCCGCTATTAGCGGCGCTAAATACCGCTATAGCGGTTATAGCAGTAACGGTGTTTGATTGTGTTAATTCTTAAATTAAATACTTTAAAGTTACTATTAGTATTTGATTTGCAACGAGTTTTTGATAATGGAATGATATCACTATGAATTTTGATATTACTATTAATATTTTTCCAAGATATATTTATATATATATATAAATACATAAATTGTGCATGGTATAAAAATTACCGCTATATCACTGCTATATCACCGCTATAACCTATATATCATATAGCGGACCTTGACCGCTATTCGATTTTGGACCGCTTTAACTGCATAGGTTTTGCATCAAGCTTTGGACATAAGACACATAACACTCAGGAACTGGGACAAAGGCCGATTAGTGCATGTACCCTTGTTTTTCGGCTATCAACGCCACCACATGATGCATGATTAACCGTCCCTCTCTTTTTAACGTTATTTTCACGAAATTACCACCATAAGCAACATCTACTTATAAAACCAAACATCAATCAATTGACATATCTAAGAGCTTTACCAACTTAACATTCAAATTCCAAACACATTCATACCTTTAGAACTTGGAAGCTCTTTGCCATCTCTTTTGTAATACTCCCTTATAGACACCAAACTTTTCCCTCTGAACTCAGTAAGAGTCACTCTTCTTTTATCAGAAAGCTGCAACAACAATAAGCAATACAAAAAGAGCATAATTAAGACTTCAGAGGCATAATTAAACAAAACATGTATTCTTTTCTCAGCTTATACACACTCAATTGAACACATCTTCAATCCACAACAACTTTACACAACTATTAGCCAAATTAGGGTTTCAAAACCTTCCGCCATTTGACAAAACACCAAATTAGGGTTTCAAAAGTTTCAGAACAAACTTACTCTGCAAACAATGAGATCTCCTTCATCATCATACTCCTTATCACCTTTACGCTTCTTCTTATCATCCTCACTGTCTTCTTCTTCTTCTTCTTCCACTGGTTCACCTTCTTCAGTGACTTTTTCCTCAGCCTCTGCTTTAGCCTGTTGTTCCTCAAGGTACGTTTGGACGATACTCCGTACGAGTTTCTTCCGTGAAGGTTCCGATAAATCGATTCCGATCTGCTCGGATGCTAGTTTACGGACTTGATATTCTGTTGTGGAATCCATGTCGGAATTGTTTAATACTTGTAGAACTGCTTCCTCTATTTCCTTTGCTAAGGCGGAATCCATGCTTATACTTTGTTGTTTTTGGTGTGTGTGAAGGAATCGATATGGCTGTCGTCTTCTTGCACGAATTGGGTAAATTTGCAGAAGGTATTTGGGGAAAGTGTGTGAAATTGAAGTTTGAATTTATAACATTTTGGTTATGTTTGGAAACTGGACTTGTAGACTAGCCCAAGGGTATCTTTTGTGTCAGGAAGAGTATATAAATTGTTGTCTGAATAATATAATATTAGATAGGGTTGTGCATGGTTTGGTTCGGTTTAGTTATTAACATTATCTGTAATTTTAACCGAAGTTATTGGTTAATCAGTTCGTTTATTTGGTTAATTTGTTGGTTTTCGGTTCGGTTAATAACCAAACCATTATAGAGATATGGCAAAAAAGCCCAAGCCCGACGGGTATACCCGAAACATAAGGGCCGGGTATACTCGAAGCCCAATGGGTATGAGCCGGGTACGGGCTTAAAAAAGAAAAAAATCGAGTACGGGTACGGGTATGGGATTTAGTGATACCCGGCCCATTTACCCGAATAATACCCGAATGTATCATATTATATATTTCCATATATATAAACTTAGTAGATGTACTTGTTACATTCTCTATAGTCATATGTGGATATGTATTTGGTAGGTGTTTAGCGAACAAATAACTTATTTTTGAGCATGCATATTGGATATGGAAGCTATCACTCTTTATTATGTGGTTGTTTATCCAATTTGGTGGTCATGATACAATTACTTAATTAAGTAATTGTTTTGATTTAGTTTGGTATATGTGGTCTGAATATCATATGTAAGTTATTAATCATATTTTCATTTGTTAGTCATTAAAATAATAAATTATATAAGCATCGAAGTAAAAAATTGAACATTTATCCCAACGGGTATTTTTATAAAATTAACGGGTATACCTGATACCCGCGGGTATGCCCAATACCCGACGGGTAACTAGACGGGTATGGGACAAAGAATTACAACCAGGTACGAGCCTGGGATTACCAATACCCGGCCCAAGCCCGGCCCAGTGCCATTCCTACAAACCAAACATTGGCTAAAATCGTTGTTTAAAAATACATGTAATGGAGGTATAAATACATGAAATATATATATAAATACAAGAATTAGATGTATAAATAAATAAATAAAATAGAGTTAGGTATCAACACATGAAATTGAAGTATAAAACATGACATGGATGTATAAAAGCTAAAAATATATGAAGATTTAAATGATTTGGTTCGGTTAAGTAAATTTCGGTTAATCAATGGTACAAAAAATATCTATTACCCGATTTTTGGTTAATTTCACAAAAACTCTGGTGCAAAACAGACATATGATTGAATGGAACGACTGCGAACTGCTACTGCAAAATCAAATTATGGGGCAAGGGGTAGACAAATGGTTGTGGCAATCGGGTACAGTTACAGAGTCATTTCGGGTCTGTGATCTACGGAGGGAACTTGATTACATGCCTACCATTCCTGAAATAAGAGTAATAAAGTTGATCAGTTAGTTACCGAAAAAAAAAATTGTTTTTTGTGGAGAGTGGTACTAAATGGTATACCAACACGGGAAGCCTTAGCCATAAGGTACGTCCCGATATCATCCATCAGATGCGTTATGTGCAGCAGGTCAGTCGAGTCGGCAGATCATCTACTCATCTCGTGCGACTTCGCTCATCAGGTTTGGGTAGCTATTTCGCAATGGATAAAAGTTCCGATACCGAGGTACATGCTCAGCATTATTGAGACACTTGCGGTGGCAGAGCTTGAAATTTTCCACTAGGGGGTCGGAAGTCACCGAACCTAAAAATTCTATATAAATATTTTTTTATAAAACCCGGGGGTCGAAAACGTATATACCTAAAAAGTTATATACGAAACGTACATACATAACACTACTGAGCGAAAAGTTCGGGGGGGGGGGGGGGTCGGGCGCCCCTCCTGGCCCCTTGAAAGCTACGCCCCTGGACACTTGAATACCTTGATAATCTGCAGCTAACGAGTCAAATGAAAAGGGCGGGTATCTTATTGTGGCTACAGCCTGCTGGTCTATTTGGCTAGCACGAAACCAGCTAATATTCAAAGGAATAGTTCCACAACTGTCAGAAATAGTAGGTGAAATAAAGGCCCTATCTTATTTTATGGATTAACTCAAGGGTGGAATCAATTAAGCTGGACCGGAAGGAATGGAAAGAGTTCAAGGTGCCCTGGGTATCTAAAGTGTAATTGAGTCAGTATGTTTTACAGCTTTCTTTTCCAGTATGTTATCTCATTTTCATGTACTTGTTTTAATATCTTTTTCAGTATGTTATCTCATTTTCATGTACTTGTTTTAATATATCGCCTTTAAAAAAAAAAAAATAGAAAACGTATTGAAGGCAGAGTTGTTGGTCTAGCCCATGGGCGGACCTACATTAACTCCAGGGTGGGCGGGCGCACCCCTTGAAAAAACAAATTTAGTGTATTTTTTAAGCAAAAAACTTGACCGCACTCCCTGAAAATATGCTTTAACCACTCATCCGCACCCCCAGCAAATAATTTATGGGTCCGCCCTTGGTCTAGCCACTAGCAGTGTGCAAGAAAGAGGCCGTAGATTTATGTTCATTTGAAATAACGGCGCATTAAAGGCGTTTTAACAACTGTCTCCCTCCACACGCACCCACACAAACGTTGCCCCTCTCTCATATTCCCCGTTAGTTGGTGTGCATCCAACAAACAAACCTCAACAGTCAACATGTCTCTTGTTCTCTATTTATCCATCTAAGACGCCACGAACAACGACTAAGACAAACATTAAGTACTCAAACTTGAGCTTCGAGGTCTCGAGAAACAAAAAAGGTACAAAATCGAGTATCAACCTAAATGATTTATAACAATTGTTTATTTGATTATAAGATCTACTACATGATTTGTACAAGAATTTGTAGAAGAAACCATTGATAACATGTATGAAACCCATAATATCATATAGGTTTTTTTATCATTCTATTAACTCAACTTCTTTCATCTCTTGAATTTCCTAGGCCCTTCTTTCTTCTCACTGCAAGGGTGTTAAACAAACCATAAACCAACTGAAATTATATAATCCTTTACACTTCAAACTGATATGATCCATTTAACAGATTTCGGACAAGCATATAACAATATGCTGGTATTATATCTCGGAAAAAAAAAAAAAGTAACTAGTTGTGTCACGTCGATTCTTTTTTCTATTTATCTTATTTTACACATTCTTATTATGTAACTTATATTTAAATATATATAATCTTAAAGTATCATTTTGTTTTATAATGCTTAAATCTTCTTTTCTAACCTTTTAATATTCGCATTATTCAACCTGTGTAACAGACGGGCTTTCTAGCTTAACCGACAATAACATGTAAATCCATGGCTACCTTGATGGAGTTTCAGTACTGACGGTGGCTGTGGCGGTGGTGGTCATATTAGCCGGTTTTCTCGGTACACTTCCAAAGCCAGCAACCTCATCCATACTCTGGCCTTGGCGGCGATACCGACCACCAGTGGCCACAAAACCAGGGCAAGGCCTGTAAGCTTTAATGGGCCACCACCCGAACCCCGGCACGGTTGCGATTCCGCCTTGAATTCTTCCTTCACCGTTGCATCCCCTCTCCATCTCTGCTTTCCCACATCCCTGACAACCCCTGCATCACAATAATAATACCCAAAATTATTATGTTATGACATGAAAGTTGAAAGCTAAGTTAAATAAGAATTCATAGTTGTTAATAGCGAATAGCGGCAAATAACGACAAGCTACATAAACGCTTTGTAGTGATAGCGATGAGATGGCGAGCGATATCTAACGTATTAGAATTTTTTTTAATAAAAAATTAGGGTTTTATTCACAAATTTAAGGTACTTTTATGCAATTAGTGAAGATTACAGCCGTTTGGTTGATTAAAGTCCCTAAAAATTCGGTTTTTAATAATTTATTTTTAAGGAAAAAGAAAAAAAAAACCCTTATTGTCGCTATTTCACGCTATTAAGCGCGAAACATCAGATAGTGATGATCCAGCGCTACGCTACGCTATTCGCTATAGCGTTTTAAAATCCGGTTTCTACACCGTACCGGATTTGGCTCAGATTCGATTTAACCGGGTATACCTGGCGGTTCAAGCAGGTATGCCGCGCGGTTTAACCGGTTCTACCGGACGGTTCAACCGGCACAACTGGCCGGTTTGAACCGATTTTTAAAACATTTGCTATCATCGTTGTTAACCAACGTTTTAAAAACCGTTTTTTTTTAAATCTTACCAGGTTAGACTCAGAAGTGGTTCAACCGGTTGAACCGGGCTGCAACGAGCGGTTCAACCGGGTTGACTAATTAACCTTAAAAATCCATAAAATACAATTTTTACTCAAAAAAATAATCCAAAACTATATCATTTCATAACTAAAATTATTACAAAAGTTAATCCATAATAAAAAATAATCCAAGAATTCACTACTTTTTTGGGCGCTAAGTTTTACTAAGAAGGTAAATCGTCACCTTTTTTGACCCACAAAAAATTAAAAGTCCAAATTTTAACCTTAAAACGGTATAACTGGTGTAACCCAATTTAACAGCGGTACAACTTCTTTGCCGCTCCCTCAGCTTACCACTATGATTTGTGCCGGCCAAGCTTCCGGCATCCGGTTTAACCGGTTCAACCGGCCGGTAGGAACCGGTTTTAAAAACATTGCTATTAACAACTATGAATGAGATATAGATGAGAAATAGTTAAATACCCAATGGGGATTGAGTTGATGGGTTGAGATTGGTCGGAAGAGGTGTTGTCTTCTTCTTCTTCTTCTTGTTTATCTACGGTGGGAGTTGTGGAGGAAGCTCGGAGGAGGATGAGTGGAGATTTGGTGAGCAACGGCTGCCATGATTTGGTAGAGGAAAAGGATTGGGTGGATATTGGGTGGTGATGGGGTAATATTGGGGTGGAGAAGAGGGTTGTTGCTGCTGCTGCCATTTGGGTTGCAACACCACACTCCACCGTGAAAGTTGGAGGTTGAGGTGGAGATGAAGGGAACCGTATCTTGTTGATGAGTGGTTCAGAACAAGCGATTTCCTTTAGCCAACTGTTTTTTTCTTAGAATTTTAATTTGAAAAATCTCATAGGCTTTTTTTTATGTCCAAGACTATTTCACTAAAAAATCTCATAGGTATAAACCCCCTTCCAGCCCAGTTGGTTCCCGGCTGCGGTGTATTGGGGGGTCGTCCCAATCACTGATGGATCGTTTCCTACCGAGGCATGGTTCGATCCGGAGGGCGACCCGGTATTACCCGGCTGTTACCCCAGCGAGTCTCTCGTGTGAGGGCAGTATGGTTTCCGGGCGAAGGTCATAGAACATCGCGTCTGAGAATGCTGGGCTGATGGGTAACCGTCCTTGACCGGGACCCGGTGACCAATTGGTCCATGTACATATTGAAAGTCACCCTTCAAAAAAAAAAAAAAAATCTCATAGGTATTGTTTAGAGTAAATTACATGGATAGTCTATGTGGTTTATCAAAATTTTGGATTTGGTTTCTAATTTTTTGAAAGTACATAGATGGTCCCCTGGTTTGCATTTTATAACACATTTAGTCCCTAACCAACAAATCTAAAGGTTTTAAGCATGTCCAAGTTAGGGACTAAAATTAGGGGTGTGAATTTCTGACCACGACCCAAAAACCCGACACGAACCTAGCACGAAATTCGCGGGTTTAGGTTTAGTCTAAACGGGTTCGGGTCAGTTTCAGGTTGAACCCGCGAACCGCTTTAGGTTAACGGGTCGGGTTCGGGGCAACCTAGTCGGGTTGGCGGGTTGACCCGCTTAACACATTTATACTATATTAATTTTTTTTACAGTATATTTTATGTCATAAATTAAATGGGGTGTGTATTTTATGCCATGATTATTATTTAATAAGAGAAATTAACATAGATTTTATAATTAAATATGATATTATTATATACATTTTTGTTTCTTAAGTAAATTTTAATTTTAATATATTAATTTCAGAAAAAATAAAAATAAAAATTCGGGTTGAACGGGTCGTGTTCGGGTCAACTCACGAAACTTTGGGTCGTGTTCGGGTTCATTTGTTATGATTTTCGGGTTCGGGTTTGTGTAAAATTTTCGGGCTCGGGTTGGACCCGCCAACCCGTGAACACGACCCGTTTAACACGACCACTTTAACACCCCTAACTAAAATGCATTACAAAGTGACCATCCCATGTACTTTTGGAAAAAAAGTGGAGAGAGACTAAATGTGTTACAAAGTATAAACGTACAAACCACAGAGATCATCTGTGTACTTTTGAAAAGTTAGAGACCAAATCCAAAATTTTGGTAAACAACAGAGACCATCCGTGTACTTTACACTATTTTTTATGTCCAAGACTATTTAAGTAAACCGATTTGATATAGTGATGCTAAGCGTATCCATGCATGTAATGTATTATCTATGATGAGAAAAAGCAGAGTGATGATGTGATTGATTTAACAAGGGAGGTACGTTTAGTAAATCCGACAAGACAAGCAAAAAGTAAATATGAAGGGTATACCTATTGGCACACCCATTTGCCTATCTACACACCTTAAAAGGTGTTTTTTGTCCTTATATGCACACCCTGCAGTGTCGAACTGTGGCCAAAACGCGGCGTTTTGGTCCGGTTAACCAGAAAAAGACTGATGGTTTCTGACGGGTCTGTTGACCGGACAAAGCTCGACGTTTTGGTCCTGTCAACCAGACAAAAGACTGACACCTGGTCTGGTTGAAGGACCAAAACGCGGCCAAAGCTCGGCGTTTTGGTCCGGTCAACAGACCCGTCAGACACCTGTTAGTCTTTATCTGGTTAACCGGACCAAAATGCCACGTTTTGGCCACAGTTCAACACTGTAGGATGTGCATATAAGGACAAAAACCACCTTTTTGGGGTGGTTATCTATACACCAAGTGTGTAGATAGTCTGGGCCAATCTGAAATAACCTATTTAATTTTTATTTTTTCCAGTTTTGTTGCCACCATGTCTTTTTGAAATACTTTAACTATAAAGAGATGATAAAAGTTTTAATTTGCATATTTTTTATCATTTAGCAGCACTTTTTTGTCTCATGTCAATGGACAAACGAAACTAGTTGTTTTGGCCTCTTGGTAGCCGCAAATTTGGGTATTTAGTCGTCTAAGTGATCAAAATAATTAGTGTTGTCACTTATTGATTCAAAATATACAAATTTCACTAAAAGGGGAAAAGTGACCAGATAATATCTGCTTTGGTGATTTAGTTTTCAGAATATATGCAATAGTTTACGAACGACACACGTGAAAAACAACACACTCTGATAGGAGGAAGCGGTGGACACACTGATAGGAGGAAGCGGTCCATGGCCACATACCGTCATGGACGGTTATAGAAAGAGGCGGGGCGTATGGATGATGTAGAGGGGTTTACTACCTCCTCCACAACAGCTGCTACATTTGATACTAAAAATGGTATGTTAACGTTTGGTTTGACGATTTAGTTTTACGGGTGTGAATATAACAATGTTCGGTTTAAGAGTAGCTTAATACATGTACAAAAGGCTTTCATTTCATCATAGTATCAAATCCCCCTCCAATGGGGGTGTAAACCAAACATAATCTACGCTTTTATAAACATCATATGCAGCAGCCTCAGGGATGTCAACAGGCAAAAACCAAAGATTCATATACGATCATCGATCATCATATCCAACGTATGAAAGTAATATTCAAGATCCCTAGTTAAAATAACTGTACCAATTTCTTTTTTCTTTACTTCAAAAAAGAAAAGCATCATCTAAATAAGTTGGTTCACCCAAGCATAGGTGGTTGATCAGCCACCTCACCATCAGCAAGCATGACAGAGCTATGATGATGAACCATGAACCACTGACCATTGTGGAGCTCAAACACATTAGTCATGCTCATAGGGTGTGTGTTGTGCTCCATCCCAACATAGGCTTTCATCGTCACCCAAGCCACACCTGGCAGCACCCTTGACCTTACGTCTCGAACCTGGAAGTTAACCGCTGGCTCCCAGTTCAACGCCAGCTGCCAGCTACCTAAAACACCGCTATACCTGCATCATCATTATAAACAAATAATCCTGCCACTTGTTATCAAACTTGAACATCAGTTCATGGGACATCAAAATAGAACAGCAGGAGTATGGTTAAAACATATATCAAAGAGAGCACCTAAATCGAAACAATTTTGACACTTGTTCCTGAATCAACCAGACTTTAAATTAGGCGCAGAAGAGAAAAAACTAACAGTTTATCACTCATTTTAGCAACAAACATTATCTTAACTAATTTTACTTGGATACTTTCTATGTGCTGCTGTTACGGATGCTACATATGCACAAAATACTTGTATAAAACATTTTAAAAATATATATTTACATGTTGGAAAAATCAATCTTTTTACAAAAAAATATTCAACTTATAATATTATAAAAAAATCCACAAGTGGTAACAGAAAGACTTGTTACAACGGGTGCACACGAGCCGAGCCGCTCGCAAGCTACTTGAAATCGGCTCGGAAAAAATCTCGAAAACGAGCTGGAGCCGAGCTTGACCCTAAAATAAAGCCCGTTTATTTATTAATCCCAAGCTCGAGCCTAGCATGTGAAGCTTGTCAGGCTCGCTGAGCCTTATCGTACCTTAGTGTAATAATAGTGTTTGTTCCTATTTAATAACGTTTACCCCTTATTTAAGGTTATCTAGTAAACAAGCCTAGCCGAGTTTATATAAACTTGGTTGCAAGCCGAGCCAAGCTCGAACTTTGAAAACAAAGCTCAAACCGAGCCAAGCTCGAGCTCTCATAAGTTAATTTAGTAAGCTCAAGCCTGGCTCGGCTAGGCTCGTTTGCACCCCTACTTGCTACCCTGGCTGAGCAAACCTTTCGTCGCTACTAGTGGTAGTAAAATATACCACGGTTTCCCAAATGCAAATTGGTTTCTATTTTGTGTCAAATCTAAAGCCGGTTGCGAAAATCAAGAAAAAAAAGTGTTTCCATTTATATTTTATGCAGTTTGCCCCATAAAAAAAAACAAAAAAAAATACCACTAACTGAAGTAAAGAGTGTAATGAGAAGTGGGAAGCTTACCCGGTAAAAAACTCCCCTGAGGCATGAATACATTTGACATAATCTGCGTTAAGCCAAAGCCGACCCATTTCTGGAAGAGATCTGTCTCTAATGATATCGAAAAAATGTTGATTGATATTCACAATTGCTCTAGTAGCTGCATAGTAGGCCTTCCACCCATTTGCAGGTGTTATACTATCTTGTTCCATTGTAAAATCCTGTAAAATACAGAATTCAAAAACAACAAAAAGAAAATTTACATGAGCCAAAACCCTTCGATCTAAAATGCTTCCGTGAGATGAAATATAAGAATTAAACAAGACAAATAAGAAAAGGCGTTCCAGAAAAGCAATAATAGCTAGTAACCAGTCTTTACAAGCTATAACATACAAGCAGAAGTGGGGTCCTAAATTTAAAACAATGTTAAAACAACAACAAAAAGTCGACACTAAAATATACTTCCATTAACACCAGTATGACATGTGAATACAAAAAGTCATATGATATTTGAGTTTTAAACATATAAACAATTCACAAATATATCGGAAAGATACGCATATACCACTAGGCTACACAAAATGTTACCTACAATCCTATTAACATATTTATATGTTTGCATGATGCACTCAAGCCATAAATTGTATTCCCTACGTAATTAGCATGAGACAATGCTTATTTCTGAAAAACAAAGAAGCTTCACCAAAAGATGTGCATTTAATTAGCAAAATGACTACAAAAGAAGCAAGAATCGCTTGCTAAAATATATGTCCATTATCTCTGAGTAATAACTGTGAGGTGTAAAGTGTCTAATACTCCAGCCGCCAGATTGTCACTTTCTTTCTTTCACACAATTGTGTTATTGTGAATGGTACAGAAGCTAATTAGAAGGTTTGGTTAGTGTCAAGTTGCTTTCCTGTTATGTGTTTACTGATTAATGTTAGTTCTACACAGCTATTTTGAATGGTTACAAACTTGGCTTTAAAAGGCACAAGGAGTTCCAAGATGCTTCAGGTCCCGAACAAAATAAAGCAAGGCAAAGGAGCTCGCATCATGTACATGAGGCACCAGGTATAATTAAAAAAGAAATATGATTGTATACTGACTTTTACTTGAAGGAAGAAAGTGAGTGTATGTTGATTTATATAACAGGGTTGCATAGAGACTCAATATAAAGAATCATTGAAATATATACAAAGAACACTAATCAAATGAAAACATGTTTGGTTATATGACAGAGAACCTACTTTGTAGCCGGTCAGAAAAAAATGGAGCATTAATTAAACTTCCGAGTGCCACATTACCTATATCATATAACGCTTTGGATTATGATTCAACCGTTTGAGATGAGAATAAAAACGGAAACCAGTTTCAACAACCAGACGGATGTTTGATCTTTTACTTTTAATCAGCCTTTTCTTTAGTCCAAATACCCACAGATACTGACTAATAAGCCTACTTAAAGCCACATAAACTAGCCCATTTGCTTTTCCACTAAGAAAACATTTATACCAAAAACCATTGATGTGTAACGCATGCCTCACGCTGATGAGGCTCAGATGTGTGAGCAGCTCACAGTGTTTTATGAGATAGCCTCACCTTAAGCTATATGCAGTTTCAAAAACGCCCCACACTGACTATCCGCGCCGGAGAGGCTTTTTTATACAACTACAATTCTAGTGAATTGACTGACTGAAACCAAAAGAACACCAAAGGGTGTTGTAGATACACTAAAATTCAAGAATTAACAAACATGGTATTATGGTAATATAAGTTTTCATAGAGTTATACAAGACTAGCAACGTACACATACTTATCAAACTCGATTGGCAGCTAATTTACCCAACATAAGGATCTCAGAATAGATTATTTTCAGCACCAGATATCTACACCCTAAAAGATTTTATATATAATTTTACAAAACTAGCAATTCGCACATACTTATCAAACTTGATTGACAGCTGCTTTAACCAACACAAGAATCTCAAGTTATTTTCCACACCAAGACCTACACACAAATTTGGTTTTGTATGTCAACTGTACAGTCTGTACTCTTAATAAACAGAGTTTACATCACACCTAAAACCTAATAAACTTCATATTGATCTTGGCATAACTAGCCACATAACATCAACAAAATTCCAAACAAAATCCATACAAGAAAACCAGCTCAAGCTTTTCTTTTATCCAAATTCAACTAGTAAATGTCACATGATAAGATGCATACAGTTTCATAGTGATTAACATAATACACAGCATATCAAAAGAACATATAGCAGTTATAACAAAAAGCTGAGAAGAACAACAACCTTATGATAAAGAGCCTTCCAAGCATTATCATCATTAGCAGCCCTCCTCATGGAACTATTAGTCATCGACAACCTACACAGACTCGGATAATCCAAATAACTCAACGCATGTGTCGTAATCTCCGGCACCAACTGCTCCATCATCGACGCACCAATCACTTGCTGCCGCTCCCTCTCCACCACCGCCACCTGTCCACCACCAGCACCACCACTACCACCGTTCATCACCCTTGCCGTCGCCGTAACCGCCATAGAACCGTCACAATTCGAACCACATGCACAATTACACGACCTAATTTTATCAGTTTGTTGAAATTTGAACAATCGGAAGAAGAGTGAGAAGAAACAACAGAAAACGGTAACAATTAGGGCTAAGAAGAAGGAAACGAAGGGGATATCGCCGTTACCGGAGAACGTAGATGAAATCTCCATTGACGATATTCATACGACATGAAAACTTTGGAAATTTAAACGTAAACATAAACCCTAGAGTGAAACAGAAGTTGTTAGAAAGCGATGATGATGTGATGTGATGTCACACTGTGTGTGTATCTTCGTTTGAGGAAACCCTAACGTCCAGGTGGCATAGGGAAGAGGATGAAGAGTTTTTAGAGAGAGAATTTAGAGAGAGAGGATCGATGAGGTAGACGTCTAACCGACGACGAGAGTATTAGTAACGCCGGTTCGTACTGGTGCTGTGTTTATATTTTGGATGCCGTCAAGGGTTCCGTTAGTAAATATATTTACCTAGGTGAAGGGGCCTAACCCAATTTACTTGGATGAACCCAAATCAACTTAACCCTTGATTAACTAACACCTTATTGCAACTAGGGGTGTAAACGAGCCGGGCCGAGCCCGAGCTCGACCAGGTTAGGTTTTTATGAAGCTCGAGCTCGGCTCGGTTCGAGCCTATTTCTTTGAGCTTGAGCTCGGCTCGCGAGTAAAACCCAAAGCTCGAGCTCGGCTCGAACTATTTTGAGAACAACCTTAAACGAGCTAAAAGCTTGGCTCGAGCTCACTTCAACATCGCTTAAACGATCCAAAGCTCGACTCAAGCTCGGCTCATCAATGTTATCATCATTATTAATATATTATATATAAAAAAATAAAATGTTGTATGGGCTCGTTTAGGCTCGCGAGCCTAAACAAGCTTTGTATTTCAGGCTCGGGCTCGATAACAAAACGAGCTCTATTTCAGGCTCGGGCTCGGGCTCGTTAAGGCTCGGGTCGTTCGAGCGTTAACTGAGTCGATCACGAGTAGCTCTTGAGCCTCTGGGCTTGTTTACACCCCTAATTGCAACTCATTGAATCCGATTCAATTGCGAGAGTGTTTCTACTGGACCCGATGAATCCAAACCCAACTTCTAACTCTTTTCCCACTTGTTTGAGTTTCTTTGGTATCGTATACGGGTTCACCAGCAAAAAAAATCCATCCTGATTCACACCAAGATCGAATTACGGTTGTGTACCAGATGAACCTATGGTTGTAAAACAAGGTCTAGAATGCCCAGTATTCGCTATAAGGTAGGTTGCCAAGGCCCGAGAGTACTCTTCATCTAGGTTAGGTACTCCCCGAGTACTCTCAAATCCGACTAGAGAGCACCTAATGACTTTTGCGACCATGGATGAACCCGACGAACCTGATTCCTCGTCTCAAAGACGGCCCTCACACACTAATACTTAATGTTAAATCAAATCAATTGAAAACATATTGTTTGGTTTTGATATCTTTTGCAACTTATTTTAATTTCTTATTATGCTTATATGCGTATACATAATTGAATTGATTGGACAGACAATATAGTTATGAACCAATCTTTGTAATTTTTTTTTAGTTTTATATTATAAAATATATGTTACATGTTTAAAAAAATTGTTAGTTTTATCTAATCTAATATTAATAAAAGAATCAATTTAATGCCATATGGCATTCTCTCCATCAATATTATCACCAAAATGCCATGTGGCAATTTCTTATCCTAACCTAATCATAATAAATAATAATAAATAAATATAAGAACCATTATCCACATTAATAAATAATTCTAAATAAACTCCATCTCTTTCAAAAGAAGTTGATATATCATGATGTTTGGGTTAATAAATTATACTACATCATATAGAAAAAAAATATAAGAATTAATTTATCTCTTGAATATATTGATTTTACATATTAGAGGTCAAGCTTATCTTCGACTCTATGACATACGATTAAGGGTTATTATATTTTTTTAATAGGTTTGTATTTAATATGAATATCCTTTATCAAAAGCCTTTTAATCGTTATTTATTTTTATCTATAACAAAACAATTATTATTATTATTATTATTATTATTATTATTATCCCCATTTTAATTATTTTTGCATTATTATAATAACTTATTTGTTAATAGAACACCTTATTAAGATTATCATATATATTTCTAAAATTAAATGATTTAAACTATTAATTATTGATACAAATGTTAAAATTACAAACAAAGCATCAAATCTAATTTAATTTTTAATATAGGATTATTGTCACGTGTGACTTTGTCCTTAAACCTTACAATTTAGACTTACAATATTTTGTAATATTTTTTAATCCTTATCCTTACTAATATAATAAATTTAATTCAAATATGTTAATAACCACATTAGGATGCACTATTTAATAAATATTATCAGATAAATACAATGTATTTTATTAAATATTATCGTAAGATAAATACAATAATCAGATCTTTTTTACTAAACCATCCTTACTTTAATACTAATTGGAAAAACACAATAATTAGATTATACTATTATTACACTTTTTAAATTATGTGATCTGGAAGAAGTATGATTTACATTTTTTAATATTTTATACACGGGTGTGTAACACTTATAAATTAAAATATTATTTAATCTAAGTTTTTTTTATATTTAATCCGTGTGATACACGGGTTTATACGCTAGTATTAATAACATAGTAGTTGCTAATAAACTAATCGATTATAAAGATCTAAATATTGAAATAATTGTCATATGTTCATTTAATCTATACCAGAAATATATATTGGATCAATACAAGTTTTTAGAAATTTAGTATATGGCTCTCTAAAGTTGAAATATATACGTGTCTTCCCTAAAATTAAAGTCTTTCTTTGTAAATGCATATATGTAAGTGTAATAAAGGTTCCTAAAGGATTTTGTAAATGCATATATATAGAATCTCAGCTTATTGCTTAGTGGTCATGGGAAATGAGGAAAGACTCTTGGCCTTTGGTCTTGAGTTCGATTCCTGATCCCTCCGGGTTTTATCGGTTCTTCATTGTCGTGCCCTCGGGCAGGTGAAGGGTCGGGTTTTCCCCGGAACTGGTGGCTTGGTGGGCTAGGAGCTCCGTGCGTGCAGGTTGGGCTGCCATGGTGCTACCTTTCGGCCAATGGGTGCCACGTATGGAGTACCTGGCGTTACTTAAGTTGAACGTTCAAAAAAATGCATATAATATATATATATGTGTTAATTTTAGGTAAGATACATACCTTTATTTGTATAAAATGTTCGGTTTTTTAAACATATGCATTAAAGTTGTCGTTTCTTTGTTGCTTTTAGTTAAATGCATATGTGTATTAATATAGTGGATGGACCGTTAGTGGTGAACGAATTGGTGAGCTGGGCAAAAAAGTCAAAGAAACAATTGTTTCTTTTTAAAGCAGGCATCGAAAAAGCATATGACACACTCTGTTGGAAGTTTCTAATCACCAACTTAACACATATGGGCTTTCCAACTAAATGGAAAACTTGGATCATGGGAATTTTATTTTCGGGTCGAGCATCAGTATTGGTAAATGGAGCACCGACGGGGGAATTTCAATACAAGAGAGGATTGAGGCAAGGCGACCCATTATCGCCGTTTTTATTTACGGTCGCAATGGAAGCTTTACACGTCTTAATGCAAAAGGCTTTACGGGGAAATATATACACCGGTGTAAAATTACCAAATAACGGGCCATGCATCACATACTTGTTTTTTGCCGACGACTCTATTTTTTTTGGAGAATGGGATGAAAACAACCTAAGGTCTGGATTGAAGGTAAATCAAAACAAAAGTTTCATATATGGAGTGGGAAAAGATGAATCTGAAGTCGAACACATGGCGAGCGTATTGAATTGAAAACCAGGTACGTTTCCCTTTACATATTTGGGGCTGAAAGTGGGAGCGAATATGAATAGAATTGCAAGTTGGAAAGAAGTGATCGATAAACTACATAAAAGATTATCTAATTGGAAGGCAAAAATATTATCTTTTGCAGGTCGCCTAACCCTTATAAAATCTGTTTTGGGAAGCATCCCTAACTACTTTCTATCGCTATATAAGGCGCCAAAAGCCGTAATAAGAACATTGGAAGGAATCAGACAAAGATTTCTATGGGGGGTTGTGGGGGAGTAAACAAGATAAGATGGGTAAAATGGGAAAAAGTTGTCGGGGCAAAGAATATGGGGGGCTTGGGAGTAGGGGGAATACGGGAACTAAACCTAGCACTGCTATTAAAATGGTGGTGGAGATTAAAAGAGAATCCGAACCAGTTATGGGTGAAAGTAGTAGAATCCATTCATAGCAACACCAAAAAAGTTTCACAAATCCCATTAAAAATGGGTAATACGGGTATATGGAAAAATATCGCGGGGATCGGGGAGGATTTCAAAAAGATAGGGATAGACATACAAAGAGGACTCAATAGTGTTGTGGGTAATGGCGAGAAAACGTTATTTTGGCAAGACACGTGGACGACTCACTGTCCGTTAAAGTATGCCTTCCCACTTTGTTATAATTTGGCAAAAAACAAGAGAGACATGGTGGCAAAATATTACAAAATGATTCAAGGAGTACGATTGTGGGATTGGATATGGATTAGAGCACCAAATAGTTTGGAAGAACAAGAAGAAATGCAAAGCTTAAATACGCTATTAGTTCAACAAAAGATGGGTGAGGGTAATGATGTGTGGAGATGGAAAGAAGAAAAAGATACGGGTTTTTCGGTAAGGTCGGTTAGAAGAGACCTTGGTGGACAGTTAGATCTAAACATCGATGCAAACAATTTTTATTGGAACCGTATTGCAACACCAAAGGCGAATCTATTTGCGTGGAGAGCTAGTGAAGGAAAGATACCTACATTTGAAGCATTAAGAAAAAGGGGAATAAATGTAACATCACAAGTGTGTAAAGTGTGTAAAGTGTGTGGAATGAGAACGGAAACGACGGATCACATCTTGATACAATGTCAACATGCAGACTTGGTGTGGACTCAGGTAGATCAGTGGCTAAACGTTCCAGCCGGCAATATTATGGATGAGGTCAAGGCCAGATTATTATGTGTAAACGGGTTAGGAAGATCGAAGGCGCAGCAGAAGATAATTCATGAAGTCTTCCTTGCAACTTTATGGTACTTATGGAAGAATAGAAACAACATAGTTTTCCACGAGAGAACAACATCCATGAACAAACTAGTGGAAGAAATAAAGGAAGAAACTTTCGAATGGATGAGGCAAAGATCAAAGAATGTCCGGGTGTCTTGGAGCGATTGGAGAAGATTTAATATCCAAATGTAAAACTTAATTTGTTTTAGCATGGACCGTCCTGTAATTTGACATTGTGTATTTTGCTTGGTGTAGTGGAGATCTTGGATGTAATCATGTCTCCATAGCATCTTGCTATGTTGACTTCTTGGTGGAATGAATGAAAGTAATGTTTTGTTGTTCAAAAAAAAAATGTTAGTAGTTTATACTATATTTAATTAGAAGTTGTTAGCTTAATACATATGTTGAAAATCTATTTCTAGATAAAGTTTGATTTCGCCTTTACATCAAACGTAAACGTCTAAAAGAACTACAATAAAGCGTATAACGCGTCTAAAAGTTACTATTTGCTTCTATTTTCTTCAACTGCAAAGATATAGTTTTGGTTAAATTGTTAACACAAGTTTAAAACAACAATTGCAGTTACTACACAGGTAACCAGTAGCAATTTCCAACTTGTCTCGTTTCTGTGCGGTTTGCTGTAAGGCGATTTAAATATTCGATCGGAAACAATCTTTAAAATGGCAGCAATCGCAAAGGAAACACTCACAGTCAGCACAGTCAACTCAGCTTTGTCAAGGTTCTCTTGATCACTCGCGATCTTCTCAATTGCTAGCCTGCAAAACAAAACATAAAATAAAAACTTGAAATTAATTTATAAAAGACAATAAAAGAGCTGTTTCATAGAGGTCGTAATTTCAACCCATTTATAGCTAGATAGGTAAATGGGTCGAACAAAAACCTAAAAACATACCAAAATGTGACTTGTTTTTAGCCGAACCCATTTTGAGAAGTTGTAGTTATACTCTTATAAGGATTCATTTCATATACCCTTGCAAACTTGAAAATTTTCATAGAGTAAACTTCCGTTTTGCTCCCTGTGGTTTGGTCACTTTAACGGTTTTGTCCCAAACCTTTAAAAATAGCCATTTTATTCCCTGATGTTTTGGTTTTGTTGCCAGTTTGCTCCCTGCGGGGAGCAAAATGGAAAAACAAACAATTTGGATGGAGTTAGAGGCGGGGAGCAAACTGGCAAAAAAACCGAAACATCAGGGAGTAAAATGGCTATTTTTAAAGGTTTGGAGCAAAACCGTTAAAGTGACCAAACCACAGGGAGCAAAACGGAAGTTTACTCATTTTCATATAGTTAAAACCAAAACTAAAAATATCATATATGCCCTTACAATATAGTTAAAATATCAAATATACCCAATTTATTAAAAACGGCCTAATAAATAATCATTTTAACCTAATTTTTTTAACTTCAAATTTTCATATATGCTCATCTTTCAACTTCATATTTTTATATAGAGTAAATTACGATTTTGGCCCTTGTGGTTATATCACTTTTACCTTTTTAGCCCAAAAAGAAATCTTTTAACATCTGAGCCCCCAACGTCTTTTTTTCTAACCCTTTTGGCCCCTAACACTAACCCCATCCATTTACTTTTAGGGGCTAAAAGGGTTAGAAAAGAAGACGTTGGGGGCTCAGATGTTAAAAGATTCCTTTTTGGGCTAAAAGGGTAAAAGTAATATAACCACAGGGGCCAAAATCATAATTTACTCTTTTATATAACACATTTTGTGCTTAAATTTATTTTTAACCGTTTTTATTTTTAGTTTTATTTTTATTTTCTCATAAACAATAGTATTCTTTATATATAATATTTAAAAAAATAAATTAAGCTAGAAATGAGTAAATATAATATTTGAAGTTAAAGGTCGTATACGAGATTTCAAAGTTTTAAAAAGATAAGGGTAAAATTGTCATTTATTGAATTGTCTTTAATGAATTGGGTATATATGATATTTCAACTACTTTATAAGGGTATATATGATATTTATAATTTTGCAAGGGTAGATATGATATTTTACAAGTTTGTAGGGATATATATCGAAATTGCTCCCTTATAAACACGTAAAAGCGATGAAACAAACGGTCAAAAGAAAAGAAATCCGCATTTCAACGATGCATTTTTATTACATTATATACGTGAGTATACAATATGCAAGTTTACACAACCTGAGACTGGCGTTTTCTTTGACAACCGACTCCAGATGGGACGACACAAAATCCTTCCACGACTCCAGCTCAGCAATTTCTTTTTCCTGAAAAATATGAATTATTTTTGGTGAATATTTATGTAAATTTATCATGAAGTTCATTAGAGTAAAGTACACGAATGGTCCCTATGGTTTACCAAAATTTTGGATTTGGTCCCTAGCTTTTCAAAAGTACACGGATGGTCCCTGTGGTTTACACTTTGTGACGCGTTTAGTCCTCAACTTTTCCAAAAGTCACATGGATGGCCCCAGTGGTTTGCACTTTGTAACGCATTTAGTCCCTAACGTGGAGCTGTTTTAACCTTTAGATTTGTTCGTTGGGGACTAGGCCTGTAAACGAACCGAACGAACACGAACATAGGCGTGTTCGTGTTCGTTCATTTAACTTTAACCGAACCCGAACACGAACTCGAACATATAATCGAACACATTTTTTTGTTCGTGTTCGTTCATTAAGAAATCGGGCATGTTCGTGTTCGTTTATGTTCGTTCGTCTAAAGCCTAAACGGGCAGTTCACGAACATAAACGAACACAAACGAACATAAAAAAAAATTAACTGAACGTATTTGAATAAACATAATATAACATGATTAAAGAAACAAGTCTAATATATTACATTTCATCCGAAAACACATCTAAATAAGTGTTCATAGATATACTAATTAGTTATATTTATATAAGTAGTTAGAAAACCTAATATTTATATAAATATAACTATTTATGTATTTATTAAAATTTAAACGAACATAAACGAACGTTCACGAACATAAATGAACGAACATAAAAGAATGTTCACGAACATAAATGAACGAACACAAGGTGTGTTCATGTTCGTTCATTTAATTAAATGAACAAATTTTTTTGTTCGTGTTCGTTCATTTATTAAATAAACGAACATAAACGAACTTCCCGCCGAACAAGTTCATGAATGTTCGGTTCGTTTACAGGCCTATTGGGGACTAAATGCTTTACAAAGTGCAAACCACAGGGAGCATCCGTGTACTTTTGGAAAGTTAGGGGCCAAATCCAAAACTTTGGTAAATCACAGGGACCATCCGTGTACTTTACTCGGTTCATTACTTTACTAACCATTTAAAGTAAACAAACGCACCATAGTTGCCTTCCATAACAAAAGATCCTTAATTTGCAATCGCGTATTCTCCACAAGCTCCGAATACTTCCCAACCTCGATATCTAGTTGCGGAAAAACATCCCCTTGTCTCTTATGCAACTCTTTAATACAATTCTCCAATAACGATAAATTCTTTTCAAGTAATCTAACTTTTTGCATCAAAATCTTTAAAACCGCATCACCGTGTATTCTTCCATTACCTTTCGATACAAGTTCGGGAATTTTCGTCACACCGACAGGCTTTTTCGCCACGTCATCATCAACCCGTTTACCATCTTCAACACCTTCCATCTTCCGACTAGCAGCTTCACCCACGTTCTTAAATTCACCGTCCGGTTTCAAGTTATTTGAGCTTGTAGTTTTCGTTGAAGCGGGAGATGCGGTTGTATTAACGCTTGTTGATTCTTCTGACGTCACGATAAGATCTTCAAGCATTCGTTCAATCGCGTCTATACCGTAAACTTCGATTACGTTTAACGTGCAGTAAAACTCTGACCCGTAATGACTATCTAAAGTCAGTTTTAAGTATCGGGTCCATTTGGGTTCAGGTAACTTAAAGTATTGACGGTGTTTAACGTTTTCAGCGACAAAAGTTCCGAGAGGGTACCACGTTCCAGTCGGGAAAACCAAATTTCCCGACAATAAAAACTGCTTAAAATTGGAAGAATGGTGTTCGAAATTCGCAATATTTACAGCGTCAACTAGGGTTTCCTCCGCAAGCTCGATAACAACATATTTATCCGTAACAGAACACGGGTTTCTTAAATATTTGTCATGATCCAAACCCAATATGTTACTTGCTCCATTCGCTTCCTTATTATGAGCCACAACTTTCGCGCCTTTCGATGCCGACGCGTAGTTATAGTACGTACCATCCGGCTCAAGCCTATGTGTTATGTTAAGTAACCCGCCCGACGCACCACTCGACCCATACTCTTGCTTTGTAATGTTCGCATACTCATCAACATCGGGATACGTTAGATTCGCCCTATCGGTTTTCACTTCCTCTTCTTTCTTTTCTATAAAACTATCTTGAAATTCCCGTTCACAAACTAACGTCGAGTAACCTAAAACTTTTGAAACTACTGATTCGACAGGACTCGTTCCCTGAAGTTGGTTCGTTTCGGTATCTACAGAACTATGGTTATTAGATACAACATCGTTTGACTTTGACTTTGACTTCCCTGGTACGTCGAACTCTAAAAGCAAACTACCTGTACGATCTTGGCTTAGTTCTTCGGTATACGGATTCGTGGTAGCATTAGTAAAGTTCCTATTATGTGCATCTACATTCCCTGAACAATTAACCCAAGATGAAATAATCAAAACAAAATAATCAGATAGTGTTTGGATGTGTTTTTGTTGTTTCAAGTTGCAAGAATCAGATAATAAGTTCTTCTAGTGCTATGCAGTTAATGCGGTAAAATATCGGATATCGGTCAAGTACCGATATTTGAAATTTAGGTTATCTCGGTGAGATATCGGTGGGATATCGGTAATTTTAAAATAATGCAGAATTTATATATATAGCAATTTAACAACAATAATTCAGTGATATATCAGTGATATATCGTTTATATCGGTCAAATATCGGTTTTATCGGTCAAATATCGGTTATATCGGTCAAATATCAGTGACATATCGGTTATATCCGTCAAATATCGGTCAATATCGCCGATAATATCGGTACTGATATTTTGACCCATATTTGACACCGATATTTTACTAAGGGACCGAGATGACCGATATATCACCGATATTAACTGCATAGTTCTAGTGTTTGGCAAATTTTGATTATTTAAGTATTTGCAATGTAAAATGACCCCTAAATTGTTTGACCCATAAGCTAAGTAGCTAGTGCGGTAAAATATCAGATATCAGTCAAGGACCGATAATTGAGATATCGGTTATCGCAGTGGGATATCGGTGAGATATCGGTAATTTTAATATCATGCTAAATTTTATATATATAGCAACTTAACACTAACAATTCAGTATGCTCTCCTACCATTAACAAATTAATTTTACAACTTGCAAAACACTAACAACTGTAGTAAGTAGGAACTGACTAAGACTTAAAACACCAACATTTAACACTAACAACTAACAATTAAGACTTAAAACACTAATAGCAACAATAAGAAGAAAGACAAACGGTAAAAATTAATAAGAAAGGTACTGATATCGGGAAAATCAGTGATATATCGGTCTAGGTAGAGGATCCTGTACATTAATCCAGAAGTGTGAGAAGTGTATTATAACACTATATATAACACTATATATCACCATATAAACACCGTATAACACTATGTAACACCATATAACACCATATAACACTATATAACAAATATAACATTATATTTTATCTGATAGCATGTCTATGATAGATGTATAGTGTTATATATTGTTATATAGTGTTACATATGTGTGGGCCATCAGGGGGCAAAAGTGAAAGTGCACTAATTTAACGTTATTTTACTAATTTCGTGAAAATAACGTTAAAAGATGAGGATGGTTAATCATGCATCATGTGGTGGAGTTGACAGCTGAAAGACAAAAGTGTACATGCACTAATCGGTCTTTGTCCCGATTGCTTAGTGTTATGTGCCTTACGTCCAAGGCTTGATGCAAAACTACTATCGAGCCGGGGGTCTCACTGGAAGCAGCCTCTCTATTCCTACGGGGTAGAGGTAAGGCTGTCTACATCTTACCCTCCTCAGACCCTACCTTTGCTTTGCTATTGGTGGGATTTACTGAGTATGATGATGATGATGATATAGTGTTACATAGTGTTATATGGTGTTACATAGTGTTATACGGTGTTTATATGGTGTTATATAGTGTTATATATAATGTTATAATACACTTCTCACACTTCTGAATTAATGTACACTATCCCTACCCTATCGGTCCAATATCGCCGATATTATCAGTACTGACATTCTGTCCGATATTTTGCACCAGTATCTCGGCAGGGAACCGAGAACCGATATATCACTGATATATATCGGAATATTAACTACATAGTGTAAAATGACCCCTAAATTGTTTGACCCATAAGTACCCAAACACTAAATTTAAATAATATGCAACTTGAAAAAGGCAAAAACCTATAATAATAATAATAATAATAATAATATCATCCTTAAAAACCACAGATTAAAAACCCTAGAAAACAAATGCATACAGAGTTAACATGATCACGAAACATTGACACAACATCTCACATACAGAACTAAAAGTTGATGAAATTAGGGTTAATAAGATTGATGAAATAGTAATACATGATGAGATTGAAATCAACAAATGGGTATTTCAAAATAGCAGTATACAACAACAGAAATAAAAGGGGGAAAACATGAAATTGGAGAAAATAAAGACCTTGAATACCATGATTGAAGCCGAATGTAGAGAGAAAAAGCAGAAAAGGGAACCAAAATGAGATCATTAAAGGCAAAGAGAGCTTCAAACAGTCGTTGTATCCGTGGAACAAATTGTAATTGTGATCGTTGGTGTGTAAATTATTTGTGGGTGTACCATCGATGATGGGTTTTTTCATGTCTCATCAAAGTTACAGTTATTATATGAATCTCCATAAGACGTTTGCTCTGTTTTAGGTTTGAGAAAACGACCCTTTCATGAACAGATAATGAATGCTCTGCTGCTTTATGCCCGTGTATTCGTCTCTCTTTCGACTCACTTTATTGCCCTGTGTTTGATTTGATGATTGTGATATTACGATGATGAAGATTTGCAAGTTTGTGTTATACTCATGACACGTTATGCATTTACCCCCAAATTTAAAAAGGTGCCAATTGAACATGTGTAAGGGGTAGTGGGAGGGGAATACCCTTGGCCAATGGTGCAGCATACTAGGGGTGGGAGGGGTCGGCCGACTCCGAACAAGTATGTAGTTTTTGTATAGAAATTTTTGGTATATACGTTTTTTACCCTTAGTTTTATATAAATTTTTGAGTATACACGTTTTCTAGCCCCCGGTCGGAAATCTCAAGCTTCGCCAATGTCTTGGGCGTTTTGCGTCATGTAACGGTACAGTCAGCATGTAGACATTGTGTGGCATTATCTTAAAAGGGGTGTAGTGTGGGTTGAAAACTTATGAGGCATTATAATCTAATAGAATTTAATAAAAAAAAATAAAACTAAAAACAAAGAAAACAATGCTAATGGCCAAGCATAAGGAAGAAGGCGTGGAAAAAATGACACTCCAGAGTTTTTTTTTTCTTTGAAAAAACACCCAGGGGGCGGTCTAGGTGCGTTGTTGGGCGATTTTTTGGGGAAAACGCCAAAAAAACCCACTACGTGTGGTCTAAGGTTTAGCTCCTCATCTTTTAACACAAGTAGGAAAGAGGACCAGTATTCGTGTATTGGAATGGTTTTAAAAAATTTACGGGTAAGTGATATGTGACCCAGTTAATTAAAACATACATGTTTACCCAAACCATACACATAAATATTTCAATAACATGTGTTCGAACTGAAATATATTCATCTTCTCATTCTTTCTTTGATTTCATTTCATCTCTCATTTTTTTTAAGTATAACAATGTGCATATGTAGTAACACAAACTATTATTAATGCCAAATGTTTTAAAACTTAATTTCAAACATATTGAAATCAACAAGGATTCCAGTCAATTGATTTAATAAAAATTACATGATTAAAGTAGATCTCAGAGTTTCAACGTAGTATTATCAACATATTATTAGTTCTAAAATTTTGGACAGAGAACAGAAATAAATGAAATTGAAGTGAATTCCTTCGATTCACTTTCAACTAGCGAATAACCAAAAATTTGAACCTCCGTTTCTCACCACGGCAACCACTATCACGCAAGTTTTTTTAACAAATTTACAAACCAAACATGTTTATTTTATCAAATTTGATAGTTAGTGTTTACATAGAGAATCGTTTTAAAATATATAATACTTTAATTTTAATTACAAAAAATGGGCGCAACTAAAGACCAATTACTAAAGAGCTTGTAGCTCAATGGTATCATAATGTTGTATTAGTGTCCCCCTCGCAAAGTGGCGATGGTTTTAATCTCATTGGAGAAAAGAGGTGTAGATTTTCCGAGTAGCATAGTTGTACGTTTAAAAAAAAACTAAAGATCAATTAATGATATTTGCATGGTGAACAGATGAATATAAAAGTAGAAAAAACCAATGGCCAAGTCATGTTATGCAAGACCGATTCAATACCAGACCAACACACAAATTGAGAATAAAATCTTTTGAACTGATTCAGACCCACTAATATGCAGTCAAACCATTCTTTGAACTGGCCTTCATCCATCTAGCTAATCAATACAGACAATGGCCCCAACCGCCTTTCAGCCTTAACCAACTACCAGTCACCAACATAAAAAGCAATTTGTTTAAATCGTCTATTCGGGTCCAAAACCATTTGGCTCGAGTCACGGGTCTTACGCCCATTTACAAGATTTTACAAACAACCATAAGATAACCATGTCAACAACCATTTGAGCCAAAAGGGCTACAATAAAAAGCAAGAAATATGAGATACGAAAGCAAACCATTCAGATACGTGACTGAAAGTTTCAAACTTAATTGAATCAAAAACGTCGAGTTTAATTATAAAAAAACATGGCTTATGGTCCTCACTTTCCTAATAAGAAAGCATTATGCAAGTTACAAATGAACATTTCAAATAAAAATACTCTGCTTTCAGATTTTTACCGTTGGTTGAAAAGGGCTCTGCTAATGATACCAGTAGCCTCAATATAACGATCCACACACCTGGAGATGCAACTACTTTCTCCCCCACTCAAACTGCTGCCCGGTTTAGTGATACACTTGTCAAAGCACTTTCCCCTCACTGTCTGTTTCCAAACCAAAATTAAATCGTAAATAACTAAATACAATCCCAAATTTTGTGAAAACCTTTGCAATGGTAATCATACATAGCATATCTACATGTCTGTATGTAGTTTGTTTTTTATGTTTTCTAACAACATCATAGTATCAATACTTCGCCGGTTATTAAACGAATCTTATTAATGTTTTATGGACTAAGGTGCCTTGAGTTACTACAAACGACAGACTCTAATGACCAAATATAGGACCCGAAGCCCATTAGCCTAATGTTTATAGCATGGTTGTAAAACAAGGTTTCCAAGGCCGAGTACTCCCCGAGTAGTCGCTACAAGGTAGGCTGCCGAGGCGACTTTCTTTGACTCCACCTAATTACTCGGAGTCGGTCAAACGCGGTCAACCTCGGCCAGAATGGGATCTAGTAGGTCAACTCGGGCCTAGTTTGACTTGAATAATAAAATAACATAATTTCTATGTCTATCATATTAAAGAATGAATATCATTTTCACGTATTTTGTTATAAATATTAGTAAATTTATGTTATTTGACATATATTTAATCTCCAAAAAGGTAATTTCTTTATAATTTAACATGTCCGAGTACTCCCCGAGTACTCTCCGCCTAAACCGAGTACTCTCGACTCCCCGATCGACCAACTAGGGAGCGCCTAGCGACTTTTGCAACCATCAGTAGCTAATCTCTTTCATATGCAGACCCATTTTTTTTTAAATTGACATAAATCAGAAACAATTTCTTGACTGCATACTGAAAGCAGATCAGTTAGGGGCTGTTTGGCAGCCTCTATAATCTTAATGAATCAGTCAGAGGTAGATTGTGTTCGGTTCGCTTAAAAGACACCTGTTAATGGTTCACGGAGCCTCTCAACGGGTGTGTTTTAAAACATTCTGACCAATTTAGAGGCTACCTCTTAATCCGTCAAGCCTCTTAATGGCTCAGCACAAGGTTGCCAATCAGCCCCTTATTTAAAACTTAAAACCTATCATTGTGAGTTTTGTCCATAAAAATAAGTTGGTGTTTATCGCTATGTGTCAACAAAAAAAATGATTTTTATTTAATCATCATAACTAGGGGTGTAAACGAGCCGGGCCAAGCTCGAGCTCGACTCGTCATGTTTTTCTGAAGCTCGAGCTCGGCTCGAGCTTACTTATTTTAGCTCGAGCTCGGCTCGCGAGTAAAACCCAAAGCTCGAGTTCGGCTCGGCTCGAGCTATTTTGAGAACAACATCAAACAAGCTAAAAGCTCGACTTGAGCTCGTTTCAGTATGCCTTAAACGAGCCAAAGCTCGGCTCGAGTTTGGATCGGCAATGTTATCATCATTATTATTATATTATATACAAAAAAATAAATTTTGTTTGGGGCTCGTTTAGGCTTGAGAGCGTAAACGAGCTTTGTATTTCAGGCTCGAGCTCGGGCTCGATAACAAAACGAGCTCTATTCAAGGCTCGAGCTCGGGCTCGTTAAAGCTCGGCTCGTTCGAGCTTTTAACCGAGCCAATAACGAGTAGCTCTCGAGCCTCTGGGCTTGTTTACACCCCTAATCATAACATCTCAAATACATTGTGATTTTTAATTCTTGAAATTACATTCAAAAATCATCTATCTAATCTAAACAAGGTATACCTTAGTGGCATGTATCCATCTCTGTCAAATTGTCAATCTCATAAGAATTCACAACACAGATCTAGGTTTAAATTCTCCCCAAATTGAGCAGTTTTTTGACAATACTAAATCTAAACTCATATATTATAGCAAATAATAATCAATAATACAACAATATATTAATCTCTGATGTATCTATATATAATCATAATCGGCTGCAGATATAACTAAGCAGATGGAAGTGTATACCTCGAGGAACTCCTCGGCGTAAGCCTGAGCAAGTTGAACCTTAAGCTGATCCATGAAGTCTTCAGTAGACATCTGCGATGACGACGATGAACTCGACGGCGATGAAAAGGAATCCATTGCTACCAACGGTGTCTTTTCTTGCAAGATCTATAAACCCTAATAAACCCTAATCTTTGTTTGTGGGCGACTTCCTCTTTATTGCCCTAAACCCCTACCCGATTTTACGTTTAGGACCCTGACTTTAGCTGGAATGAAGATTTTAGCCTGTTTTGTTTTGCAAGAAACCTTTGGGTGGTGGGTTTTCACTTCAATGATAGGGGCTAAGTCATTAGTCATTATAGGGGTGAGCAAAACGAAAAGCCCGACCCTATCCGAGCATTACCTGACCTGACCCGATAACCGATCAAACATAAAATACAGAACCGATTCACTACCTTAAATATAGGGTCAGTTCCGGTCCATAGGTCCAAGTCGGGTTTCATCATGAAAAGAACCGAGAACCGACCCGACCCGACCTGACTTTATATGAAAAATTGGAACTGATCTAAATACCTAGGTACTTAGGTTCGGGTCGGGTTGGGTTGGGTAATTCTCGGTTTGGTTCTTGGTTATTTTCGGTCCGGACCTAAACTTGCTCACCCCTAAGTCATTACTCATTAGGGTTGTCTCTGTTTTTGCGGACGGTCTTTTGTCATTGGGTTTACTCGAATGAACTTTTTTACTACTTTACATCAATATTTTTAAATTATTTCCCCTTATCCAGGTTTGAACATGAGACCTCCCTTTAAGAGACATGTGTCTCTAGCAAGTAGGCTACCTCACATTGGCTTAACCATTGGGTGTCAGCCCAATGGCCACCAGCCCGTATTCTAACCCGGAGGTGGCGGGTTCGAGTCTTGCTCGTTCCCAATGTGTCACACCCTGGCTTTGCGGAAGCGTGGTTATTTTGGTGTGACTTCTTAATACCATAGCTTAACCATAACAAAGCTATATGAAATAAAACCATGCAAGATCATCCATAGGATTAAGTTTTAAAAACCAAATACAACAACATTGTCTCAACGGAAACACATCCTAACGACATAAACATTGTTCAACAAACACAAACATCAACATGACATAAACATAGTTTAAGGACTGTGACTTGTCCAGGAAAGAGTCACATCCCCTAAACCCGGATGACCTCGTAACTAGTGCAGCGGGAAAACGTGTCATACCGCGCCAGATGACCAGATGTCACACCCCAACCAATGGCGGAAACATCGGGATGAGACGAAGTGTGAAGATTGCAAGAGACTTCATAACGCTATTTGTGACAATATTTAATAAACCGGTTTCATTTCATAAGTAAATTGTCAACAATACAAGAAATACAAATAACAACAAGTTCAAAGGAAATACATAACAACATAATCAAAATTGATACAACATATTAAACCTAAACGTCTATATGTGTATCTAGGCATCAACGCTACTTCTTTTCATAGCATCATCATCCTCAACCTGTAACATGTTTAAAATAAAGTTCAATGCAAAAGCAAAGGCGAGTATACAAGTTTGGTACATACATAGCATAAGATAAAAGTGTGAACAATTCCTCATAGCAAGCATGCGATTCAAGATAAACATTAAATATGGCATGTGTCTAACATATCAAACCAAGAAAACGCAACTTGCTCATGACATAACCAAAGTTTCAGTAGAGGCGGGTCGTTAATCCTATAGCGCTACATATGTCAAGGTTTGGCTCGTACGAAGTTAATGATAAGTTCAACACATAAGAATCACCCAAATTTAAAGTATCAAGCCATCACATATACAAGCATTGTTATAGGAATGTTCGTGTGTTTAGACAAAAGTTCATGTGTAAGTTTCAATAGGTAAACATGTTACACCCCAAAAGTGGTAAAAGTAAAAGGGGAAAAGTACGAGTATACTCACAAATTTGCACATGCTTTCCGATTATCCAAGAGTGACGAGTTTGCTTGTGAGTGAGGATTTGATGGTAGGGTTACATGATGTGTAGGGAGTGGTAAGATTCGGAATTTAGAAACTAAAGTAGTAAAAGTATGTATACATGAAAGTAATATCTAAGCCCTAAGAGTTTGCTTATGACACCAAAATTAGTGGTTTCATGGGTCCCAAATTGCCCATTGGAATCATAACAAGAACTCTAGAATCTTTGATATGATAACTTAGGTTTATGATGGCTAATCATGGTTTGATTAACACCACAAACTCAACCATGTTTTTATATAATTATGTATAGTTTATATAGTAATAATACATCCTAAAACTAAGTCCAATCAAGTATTGTCATATAACATCATGTATGTCAAGCATGGAGGCTAGAAAACCTCATTATAAGATTCACCGCTACACACACCATCATGAATATGGTGGGAGGGTCATGAATAACAATAAAGTAAATCTAATCTAACAAGTTATAAAATGTTCAAATGAAGGAGTGGAACTTAGTTTGGAAAGCCAAAGCTTCCATTTGTTCACACTTCACAAGTCACAAGTTCATCATATAAAAGATGATGTCTTGTGCTTGTTTTCATCATTGATTTGTTATGTATAAACAGAAATAAAAGGGGTTTTTGAATCCAAAACTTTGATGGAAATCCCCTAAACACAAACTCACAACCATAGACTAAGTTGTGAGCTTGGTGGGAACAAGATTCCACCAAGTTTTCTATCAAAATATAAACTTAAAAAGAAATAAAAATGAGCAGAATTTTATATGCACTTTGGACCTCAAAAATGGTGAGGTTTCATCTTAGTTTGCCCAAGCAAACATGTGAAAACCTTCCTAGAGGTTATCCAAGTGTTTTAGAAGAAGAAACAAGAAGAAAAGAGTTGAAGAAGTGAGCTAGAACTCACTTTGAATGACCTAAACCTTCTGCTCAAAGCTGGGAATTTTAGAGTGATTAGAGAGTGATTTTGGAGTGATTAAGAGGTTTGTAAAGTGAAAAAGGGGCTGGATATTAGTGGGTATATATAGGGGAAAGGTTAGGGTTTAAGTTGATTGCAATTAATACAAGTAGGTGTGGTTCAAAACAATAAAAAAAGAAAAAAAATCTAAATACGGTTGATGTCTCGAGACCTGGCCGAAATTCTTGAACATAACCAGCTGATGTGCTTTATTTAATTGGCCATCAATGTTTCATATTAATGTATATTAAAATGAAATAATATTAGTGGAAAGGAAATGGCCAACATTAAGCCAATGTGTAGTGCGAGACCAGCTACAAAAATTGGCCAATCCTTGTCCATTTTTTTATTTCTTTATTTTAGATATAATGATATAAGAATCCTTGTTTTTTTTTTCTTAACATAATAATAATAGTGTAATAATGATTAAAAAAAATAAGTTAATTCAGCCATGTAGGCTGTGATGTGATCGGCCGAAAGTGGCCAGCAAATTGTCTTTCTAACTTTGGCAAATTTGTGTTTGATTATCATTATTATAATACTAGGTTAGAGCCCGCGTGTACACGCGGTTTAACAAATAAAAATATTATAAAGCTTTAAATTGCAATTAATTGAAATTGGTTTAACAAATGAAAATACTAAAAAGCTTTAAATTATAACCCATAAACATTCGCTTCCATGGACCTTTGTACTTCGGGGTTTAGAATAGTTCGGACTCTCCACTCTCCATTTGACTTGTTCCTTTTCAAGCTGGCTGTTATATGATTAAATTGAACACAAAATCAAATTAACTCATTCATACCGTAACTTTAGCTACTCATCCATTTTTTGTTAAAGAACCAATAATAGAATTACAAACGGATGTCTTAATTCTAAGTAAGCCAATGTATACTTATAGTGTCTTATTAGAATGGATATTTTTTCGCATTAACTTTATAATTATCACAAGGACCAAAGTTTAGCTTCCTGTATTGCTGCATCCACTCAAAACCATGAAGTCTTTCCAAAACAATAGCAAAAGAAATCTTTAGTTCATGACAACATGCTAAATGTAACAGTTGAATATTTTGAACACCTATTCTCATTTTTGTAAAGTGGTTGTTAAAGTTTAAATGAATAAAACTGTCAAATTCACTGATTCTTTTAAAATGAAGTTGTTTGCATGTTCATACTTTATTTGAAACAAAAACCTTGTACGATGGTTCAAGCAAGTGATGACTTTTTAAAGTATAGTTGCATTAGTAAAAAGGCATATTCCTCGACTTGCGAGCTTATTGAACATGCCTGCACACAAAACCACACTTTAACATGAAGAACCCATTTTGCTTAGACCCGTATTGACCCAAAAACCTATTTCGAGCCACCCCTTTTTGCCAACCTTAACCACACATATACACAGGGGAACATGAAGACGGTGAAGCAAAAAAAAAATTAGCTCTAGAATATGAAAACCTTGTCACTATTTAGAAAAAAAGTAGCCCGTATCATCTTCCTTGATGAATGTAAATATAAAGCACCCCACATCCAGTCCAAAGTAGTCTTCAAGTTTGACTTCACATATAAATAAATGATCGATTCGTTGAAGCATATCAGTAATTATTGAAGTTACAGTATCATACACATAATGCCAAGTGATTAGCATTTTACTTATCCTAAAATGAATAAAAAACTTACAATCTTGTAGTAAAGAAAGCCTACTTCAATCATATCTGAAATTCCAGAGAATGGATGTTAAACTCCCTCTAGTCGCCTTCATCGAATAATAAAATCTTGGCTTTGACTGATACCAAAAAACATCAATTTTGTATTAGTTGACTATGAAAAGGATTTCTTGATTTTATAATATCATTTATTTTTACTTAATTTAGTATGCCATGTTTATATATTTACAATTTGTCAAAGTTTTAAACTTTTCTTCTGCATTTTTACAAGTATGAACTTTAATTTGCATTAAAAAACCATATACAGGTTAAAAAGTTCCTATAACCTTAAATCATGGCTACAAATAGCAAAATGCCTGGTCCACTATTTGAACGATTCTACTTGTCATTTGCTTCTCGTAGATCATCCTTGTGGAAAATTTTGCATGACATTAAAAGAAATCCTTATATCGGCGACTTACCGGTACCGGCCGAGAAACCATACCTTTTAAATCAATTAACTTACGGTCTTCAGAGATTCGAGATCATCCACCATGATTATGTTGCTGATGATGCTATGATCATGTTCTGGGAGGAAAATTTTGAAAGAGATGAGATAGAGATCATTTCAACAACAAAATCTATGGCGATGTTGGCTACCAAAATCATGATGGTTTACAATGAGGATTAGGATTTTGGGTGAGTACAAGATCCAAATAAATCAAACAACAGAAGGATCTGATCGATTTATCCGCGTAATCCTTGCAATGATCGGATGGACGGCTGCTCTTTAAGAAGATCCAGTAGCCTTGCAACAATGTTCAAGGCTATTGTTGGCACCGTGGCTCATATCAGCTTTTTACCTCATGGTACCAAAAGGGCCTCTGGTTCTGGTATTCATATCATTAGAGCACCATAGAAAAAAAGCCCCTTCAAAACATGATAATAAAAGTAGGGTATTTAACATATTACCGGAGGAAACAAACACTTTGCTAGAAAACTATATCCTTAAACATTTGAAAGTCCACTTGGCAATACTAATTGTCATTTTAATGCTAGAACCAATACAACAATTAAATAGGACATCATCTTCCTCAACAACACATATGAAATCACTACTTTAAACCCTAAACCTGACCTCTCGATTTGATTACGAATATTAAAAAAAAAACAATCTGTATATAAAACAAATCGTGGAGATTTACTTACCTGCAGATGTTATCAGAGATTTGAAAGACGGTTGAGATTATCGGATTCATCTTCCACGAGATTATCAGAGATTTGAAAGAGAATAAGGGTAGAGAGGCAGAGAAACTGGTTAGGGTTTGCGAGGATCCAGTTAAGGCAAGAGGGGAAAACCGGGTCGGATCTATCTCTTTAATCGGAATCGGGCACAAAAAAAAAAAAAAAAAAAAACTCACGGGGATCAATTAGAGGGAGGCATTGAGCGGGAAAAAAGTCTAAGAACCCTCTCAATGAGTGACACCTGTTCAAAACAGGTTTACTTTATTATATGTATAGATATGTTATGGTATATCAATATAATTAGCCAATTTATTAATCATATATATATATATGTATATATATAAATAATTAATTTATGCAAAATATGGAATTAAGTAAGTTTGCGAAAAATAAAGTATAGGTCATGTATTGTAAAGGTATAATCAAGCGTTGGTACGTATAGGATATCTAGAATCGTATATTGGTTGCAAGTTACGCATGTGTTACGAGGGTACAAGTATGTATCAAATGTGTATAAGGATCAAATGTTCAGGCATGTAAGAAAAAGATAAACGAAGCATAATTCGTATGGAATAATTAATTTTTTTTTTTACTACGATCGAAGTCTCGGATGAAAAAAAAAATATGATTACAAGAAATATAAGTTTTTTCGAAAATAGAAATATATTACAAGCTTTCTAAATAAGAAAAGATACGAAAAGCGGGGCGTTACAGTCTCCACTCCTTTAGGAAATTTCGTCCCGAAATTTATTCAAGAGGAAAACCTTGGAGAAAAGGGCGTTTTGGCCAAGCGAATCGAGGTAAAAAGCGAGTACATGTGTGAGTCTAAACAGTTTTGAATCAAATCGGATAGGTATATATAAAATGTGTCGTTTTCAGAAAGATCTTTGTACGAGACGGTTGTATTTAATGAATAGGGAGGTAGTTTGTATGAAAATTTTAAGACTAGTAGTAAATCGCATATTTGTAAAAATTTTCTTTATTAAGAGGGACGAGAAGGTTTGGTACTTTAAATAAAGTGATAACGGTCTACTAGTACGTTTACACAGGAGTTAAGAATAGAAAGACGATTTTAAAGTTAAGGCGTCAAGTTAGGATTCGAACGTTTAAACAGGCTTGAGGTTCGTATTGAAGAAAAGAATAATAGAGGATAATGAGAGTATGGAAGTGAACGAGTGACTCTTAATGAATGCAAGTATAAGAATGGCATAAGTATTGGATAGATGAAAGTAGCGTGCTAAGAATGAAGTCTCGTCGTGGATAATCGGATATAATGCGTTTGTGAGTTGTTTGAAGTTTGTATTAGGTCTAAAAGGTCTGCAAAACACCGAATTTCTCATGGCACGTTTTACGAAATTTTGGTAACATGGTGAAATCACTTATATATAGGATGTACCAGCGGCGTATCCACCATGTTTTGACCATATTACATCCGTCTCGTATTCGGTGTCATGTTACGTTCCGTGTTTTTTTTTTACCATACGCAGTAGTACGCTCTATGGTTTTCATACGCCTATCACTATAATCCCGTGTGCACCCGCGATTATATTGATTGTCGCATGATCCGCATAGCTTGTACTAGTTGAGTATGAATCAGGGTATACATAATTTAAAAATAAGAATGTGTACGTATAAGAGTATAGTATACAAGCAAGTCCATGCTTAAGTATGTATGGGACCCACGCAAGCGAATCCCTCGGGTTGCGCTCGTGTATAGGTACGAATGTATGAATCATTAGTAAGGATGAAAGTATTAGCATAAGTTTAAGTATGAATACGCATGTATGTATGAGCATAAACATAAAACGTGTAAGTAGTATATGTACAAGTAGAAGCGTAAAACGTATTAGTAGTATGCGTATAAGTACAAGCATAAAACGTACGAGTAGTATGGGTATAAGTATAAGCTTAAACGTATGCGTATAAGTGTAGATACGAATAATAAAATTTACGTATATAGTGTATGTTGGAGCATCACGGATTTAAGTGTATGAAAGCGTTAAAAGGGTTAAGTATGTAAATACGAACGATATAAATGATGTTATCGCGGGATATCGACTAAAATGTGTATGATGATATGCATGTATAGTTGTTTAAACGAAACGTTGAGTTTATCATATCAAAGTTAGATGGAGCTTGGTTTGAAACGTTGAGTTGATCGATGTCGTAAGGTCGGTCAAAAATATAAGTTAAAAGTGTCCTATTCACCTTTTACTAGTAAAGGGCAAGTAGGGTGTCGAATCCACGGGGAATCAGTGGAAAGTATGAAAGTTCGTTGCTTTAATTACCATCTACGTCTAAATTAATTGCTTTTTGCAGTTTTGAGAATGATTGGTAAAACAAATATAAATTAGAGTTGTAAACAATTGTGAGAAAGTGGACCAATCTCCAGGTTTTCAGGTTATGCAAAAGATCAGGTTACTTAGTTACGACCAGTTGGAAATCACATAGACATGATTTGTAAACTTGTTTTGATAAATAATTAACGGACAATATATTTGATTGCAATGATCCACGATCGAAACCGAAAGATTGATGCAAATGAATAGTAGTCCAATTAATTACCAATTTTAGATTTCATAAACATAGTCAAGTTCAATGATTAAAGGTTTAAAACAATGACATCCTAGAATTTAATCCCGATTGTTGATGAACAAACCAAATAATTGATGAACAAGAATGATTACGATAATCAAATAGTGTTTAATCGAAACAAAAACAATAGGAACGACTAACCGAAAGTTTAATCGAATCCTAATCCGAAAAGTCGTAACAATAAGCAAACCAATATTCAAACATTAACCCTATTCCCGGAGACGGTCACAGGACGACTAGCCGCTCATGATGTTTATACAATCTTCAAAAGCTTTGTAGAAAGTTGAAAACATGATCGAACTGGTACGCGCGGAACTTGATGATGAATGATGTGTTATCGAGATGAGTTTTTGAGAGCCAAAGTTCTGTTGTGTGTTTCCAATCGATCCCCCCCCAAAAGTCTGATGTATGGCCGGCTGCTAAAAGTTGTGTTATATTTTTCCTCTTCGTGAGTGATTAGAGCCCACCAAAAATAGTCTTTTGATGCTGCCCATGTCGAGATGATGAAGCCCAAAATTAATTCCCATATATCGGCCCAAGTGTGCAACCTCTTTTATTCTTTTATTATTTTTTTTTAATAAATTAATGCATGCTAAAAAGAAATCCCCCAAGTCTGCACATAAAGTCCACCCCATGATGATGTTGTTGACTTTGCCTCTTCACGTGAATATTGGCTGATGATTAGCATTCTCTTGTAATGATGATGATATCAAATTAAATGCCCTCCAAAAATTATGTATTCTTGCTGCCAAGATCGATGATAGAGAAGTTCATGATGAATTAAAGGCTTTCAATAATCGAGAGTCCAAGAAGCCCAAAATTGTTGTAAATGGCTGCTCCTCTTGTCGAGATGATGGCTGCCAAAAAACAAGTCGATGGATATGATCTCTTCTCCACTTAGGTTTTTAATATAATCCTTTAAATCCATCCCATAAACACTCACGTGCAACCTTGCTGAAACCGTAAGTTGCATGTTCATTCCGTAAGCTTTAAGTGCTACCTGCTGTGTCTTTTTGTGGAACCCATGCACAACAACCGTAAGTCACGGTTCGAAAACCGTAAGCTCCAGCGCAAATCAAAGCCTCCATTTCTCCATCTTTTACAACTTTCAACTAATGCCATTTCAACCCCCTCACTTTTAATCTTCTTCATTTCTTTTGTATGTCCACTACACTCAACTTCCAGATAATGACACAAAGGCCCCTCAACTTCAGTTCTTCGTATTGCTTGCATATCCAAACCATCAATTCAACCCAAAACGCATCCGAACCCTTCTGTTCGCTACATTCGCCAACATCGGACATTCCACATCAACTCTAAACGTGTTAACTTCCCCGAATTAAGCAATTAACCTGTACAAACCACAATTTCTCATAGTTATCTTATTCGACACGTTTAATCACTTAAAACCGAACGAAACACACAAAATAGACACTTTATAGCTTGGGTTTCACCCTCTCCATCACATCCCCACACTTACCTTTGATTGTCCTCAAGCAAACTAATATGGAACTACTCACCATAGTAACAATACCTCTGAACCCCTAAACCAATGCAACAGTTTAAGTCCCAAGTCATACCCGTTTCATAGACTAACACAATCAAGATTGACAGTCCGACAAGCAGTTGATGCACTTTATAAAACTTAAGACTTGTTTATTTAGAACTAACATGCTTAGGATTATAACACATGCTACACGCCCCTCACAATCAACTCTCATCTCGGTTTAACAACTGAACTAGCGTGTAATGTGCTAGCATTTAAAACACTCATAACCAAACATGAAATCCTGTAATCATAGGCTTGTATGACAATCACACCTCCACTGTATCATATAACACGACACATATCAAAAGGACTTTCGGTTTTGGGCTTAGGCTAAAGGTAGGAAAATTTTTGGCTTATATTTTTTTTCTTTTTCATGGCGAACAAACAAACGACCAAACCGTGACAACTTTATTTGCAAAACACATAACGACTAGCACTTTTGGGTTGGTTTCTACCCAAAACAATATAACATTATCCATGAAACTTTTTTTTTCTTTTACCTTTTTCTATTTTTTCTTTTTTTTTCAATTATTCATAATTTGTCGTTCACGGTCGGTATCAAACAATTCACATTGGGTGGACAAACGAAAGGGTAAATAGGCTCAACAGGGCTACTAAGGGTGATGGTTTGGTAAACACAAAACAAATAAACAGGTGTAGGGTATATCCTAATGCCTTTATCATTTACGTGCACATGTCAAATCACAATCTCAGCATGTATCGAATCATACAAGTTCTAACACAGAACAACACGCGGCCTGCTCTCAACAAATGAATTCAATATGTAAATCATTCTATCAGTCTACAGGCTCAAAATTCTCACCGAAGAAAAGGATAAAAGGCTGCCGACACGTAGCATATGCAATCTAAAGCATGTTACCCCTAAATAGACATCTCTTTTCAATTCTTTTAACTAAAAACACCTGTCGGACCTACTTTCATGAAACTTAAAGGAACGACCATGACAATGGACTATGCTAGATTACAACTGGCAAGGAACCCATTAGTGATTGAAACGTTCGGTTTTCATATCCATTTAGTTCACTTAAGGCGATGAAATTCTTTAAAATTTTTTAAAATTTTCAATTTTTTCGCTTTTCATCATTTTCAATCACTTTCAACCTCTTTCAAACTCTTGTCCCAAACCTTCCCTTCCCGGGTTTCCATATCCCCACACTTGGGCGACATTGTCCCCAATGTATCGTGCTTTTAAAATAAACCCGGGAATACCAACTAACAAACATCATGAGCGACCAATCCCTAACACAATAAGCAAAAACACATTCCCTAAACACCACATAGTTTAACACCACCAAGACACGAATAAAAATACAATAATAAAAGTGGAACAGACTCCCCTGGTTTAAAGCGTAGAATCCTCATGTGCCCTGTTCCACCACGACCGTATAGCATTTCATTCGCAGTCGTGTCCAACAAGTACTCAGGTCAATCTCTACAGTTAGTGTTCAGATCATCCCCATCCAAATGGAGATTGAGTATGGACAGTTTTTGACTAAACTCTAATCCGCGCATTGTCCGCAACTGCAACTAGAACGTATCGGGACTTCACCAAACATCCCCACACTTGGACCATTGCATCCGTAGAGATTCATAACCTGGTAACCTGCAAAACATACTCACACAAAAACAAAACAAATACACACTACTCTACATCCTCGGGCTGCCTCCCGAGAGCGCTAAGTTTATAGGTCTTCAGCCAGACCGTACCTGACATACCCTCATGGTGGTCGAGTGGGATGCTTGCATCCCATGGTCTCTATGTAGGTACCCCGCCAATGCTCTAGTAAGTCATCCACTGTATTCCACATTGGACCGAATAAATTTAACCTCCGTTTTGCATTATCAACTTCAGGCGGTTTCTTTTTCTTCTTCTTCCCTCGTGGCTTCCCTTTGTCCGTTTTAAACTCCTCATGAGCCACACTTTCCTTTTTCCTTACTGCCTTGCTCCCTGCCACTTCAAACCTGTCAATCATAAAACACTCATGTTTGGTTTGAATCTCCTTTGCAGGAGAGACTTGCTTATCACCACTTTCAGCTTTTGAGTGTTCACCTGTAATAAGAGGATCAGTAGCATTTGAAAACACATTTAACCGCAAATCGCGGTCACCAAACCTCATACTTACCGTTCCATCAACACAGTTTATAATTGCATGAGCAGTCGCTAAGAACGGTCTACCCAGAATGACTGGAGGGTGCGTGTTCTTTGAACTTGTGGCACAATCAAGAACTAAGAAGTCAACTGGGTAGTAACACTCTTCTATTTTCACAATTACGTCCCTTACAATCCCCCTCGGACACATGGGAGTCTGATCAGCCAACACCACGGTGGTGTTGACTTTTTGTAGCGGACCAAAATCATATTGGTCATACAGACTCCCTGGTAAGATACTAACACACGCTCCAAGATCCAACAGTGCCCTGTCTATTTTAAATTCACCCACTTGTACTGAAATGATGGGTGCTCCTGGATCTTGGAGTTTTGGGGGAAGGGTACCCAACAAAACGGCATTCACATTTGCAGTCAAATCAAGTTTTTTAGGAAACTTGTGAAGTCGTTTTTGGGTACTTAACTCTTTCAAACACTCAACCTGATCAGGATTCTCTTTAATCGCATCGAGTAAGGGTAGATTAATTTTAACTTGTTTAAAATTCTCCCACCTTTTATCCCTTGGTGGGCCCCGTTTACTCAAAACAAATGTTTCAGATGGTTCTAATAAAGCCATAGGATATGGAACCTTCACTTTCTTACCATCAACTTCCCTAAACATTTCCTTTTCACAAAAAGATTTTTTCAACTTAGTGCTTTCCTGATCATGTTGAGAATCTGATTCAGTATCAACATCCTCCACCACCTCCTCAACTACTTGTGATGGTGGAGCTACCTCAACGTTGCCAGTTTCAAAAGTTGGACGAACACTTACCGCATTGATGTGCACATTTCTTCCATTCTTTGAGCTAGATGACTGATGTGCTGGATTAACTGTGGTAGTGCTTGGCAACTTACCTGGATCTCTTCTCAGCTGAGCTAGATCTTCTGCTAGCTGCCCCAACTGTTTCTCCATTGCTTCCGAAGTTTTGTCTCGAACTTCATTATCCTTTTGGATGTCCTTCATAAACTTCATAATAGCATCCAACTTGTCATCACTTGTTCCACCACTAGCACTTGAGGAGTTCCCCTGCTGATTACCCTGATTATATTGGCCCTGAGTTTGGTAATTACCTTGCGAGTAGTTACCTTGACGACTCTGATACTGCTGGCCTCCTTGCATGGGTACCTGAAAATTAGGGTTCATTTGATTAGTAGAATTACCGTAACTAAAATTGGGATGGTTTCGCAAACCTGGATGATATGTATTCGATTTCATATCATAGTGCTTTCGTTCACCGAATACTTGGTTCACTTCTTCATTCGGACCCATCCTTGCGAGACACTCTCCAACCTGGTGTCCTAACTCACCACAATCTGTACATACGGCGAATGCATTAGTTGCCCTAACTTCAGCTCCCTTTCCCAACTTCATCTGAGCTACCTGTCGCTCTAATAGCAAATTCTGTTGTTTTAATTTCTCAACCCGTTCTTCAGCTTCATAATCAACTGACCTCGCTGATGCTGATCTTGCTCTCCTGCTAGACTGTGCCTGTCTCTTAGAAGTAGCACTCTGCCTCTCCAAATATGCCCAATCTGCAGCTTCTGTATTCGTGAGAAACGTCCCATTACTGATGGCTATGAGATCTCTTACATCATCAGGAAGTAGCCCATCGTAGAACGCTTTAATCAATTCCCATGTCTGAATGCTATGATGGGGGCATTTACTAAGCAACTCCTTAAACCTTGTGAACGCCTCATGGAACGCTTCCCCTGAATGTTGCTGGAATGCTCTGATTGCATCCCGAGCTTCACTGGTTCTATTCATGGTGTAGTATTCCTCCAAAAACACCAGCTGCATCTCTTGCCAAGTGTATATACTACCTGGAGGTAATGTGGCGAACCAGTGGCGAGCTTTGTCTTTCAAGGTGAACTGAAACAGCATCAACTTAACTTCATCCTTTGTAAACCCCGAAACCCCAATTGTTTGGCAAATTGAATCAAAACTTGCAATGTGCAAGTATGGTTCTTCGGTCCGTTTTCCATAAAACTCTGGCAAATGGCCTAAGTATTGAGGCCTCACCTCAAAAGGTCGGTTATTATTTCCCACTGGTGTAACTATAGCTGACGAGTTCGGTACTACAACTGGTCGACAATGACCTTCAACGCCTTGAATGGGTGCCCCTTGAACGACTTGTGGGACACCATCCACAAACTGTATCTGATCGCCCCCAACCCGATTAATAGCTCGTTGATTCCCCGCATTGAATCGTGGGACTCGATGTTGAACTAGATTTTGTGGAATCGGGCGGGGGATGTAATTTCTTTGATTGACCTGTTGTACTGGGTAGCCTTGATTCACATTGTATCCCTCATCGTATCTGTAATCAGCATATCTCCCATCATACTGATTCTGATAATCATCTTCTTCCCAACCAGATTCCCAAGTATGCACACTGCCTTCTCTGTGTTGAAAACCCTCATCATACCCGTGTTGATGCTGTGGTTGGTTGAGACGAATAATTTCCCCATGTCGGAGATTCAGATTTCCTGGTTGGTTCTGTGGGCCTGGGTTGAATTGTGGAAATGGTTGTGGTGGTGGTTGATTCTGGTTTTGGTTATTGGGCTGGTTTTGGTTTTGAGGGATTGGTGGATCTGGAATAGGTGGAATTGGTTCGTTTTGGGCTTGGTTTTGTGGCTCTTGATCAGCCATCTCGTTAGCTGCTTGTTCAAGGTCTTGAGCAACTGTTGACGACTGAGCTTTATCTTTCACTGCTGAACGTAGAAGAACGCGATTCTGTCGAGCAGTCTTTTCTATCTCTAAATCAAACAAAAGCGGTGATGATTTCTTTGAAAACCTGGTATGCATGCAACACGAGGATCACCTGCACACAGACAAACAAGAAACCAAGCGTAATATGGAACGAAACAAGAGAAACAAACAAAAGGAAATATTTTTGGATTTTTTGGTTTTTTTTTTCTAATTTTTATATTTTTGATTTTTTTTAAGAAAAAGCAACTAACTAAACTAAGCGCACCGATTCCCCGGCAACGGCGCCATTTTGATCGATGTCGTAAGGTCGGTCAAAAATATAAGTTAAAAGTGTCCTATTCACCTTTTACTAGTAAAGGGCAAGTAGGGTGTCGAATCCACGGGGAATCAGTGGAAAGTATGAAAGTTCGTTGCTTTAATTACCATCTACGTCTAAATTAATTGCTTTTTGCAGTTTTGAGAATGATTGCGAAAACAAATATAAATTAGAGTTGTAAACAATTGTGAGAAAGTGGACCAATCTCCAGGTTTTCAGGTTATGCAAAAGATCAGGTTACTTAGTTACGACCAGTTGGAAATCACATAGACATGATTTGTAAACTTGTTTTGATAAATAATTAACGGACAATATATTTGATTGCAATGATCCACGATCGAAACCGAAAGATTGATGCAAATGAATAGTAGTCCAATTAATTACCAATTTTAGATTTCATAAACATAGTCAAGTTCAATGATTAAAGGTTTAAAACAATGACATCCTAGAATTTAATCCCGATTGTTGATGAACAAACCAAATAATTGATGAACAAGAATGATTACGATAATCAAATAGTGTTTAATCGAAACAAAAACAATAGGAACGACTAACCGAAAGTTTAATCGAATCCTAATCCGAAAAGTCGTAACAATAAGCAAACCAATATTCAAACATTAACCCTATTCCCGGAGACGGTCACAGGACGACTAGCCACTCATGATGTTTATACAATCTTCAAAAGCTTTGTAGAAAGTTGAAAACATGATCGAACTGGTACGCGCGGAACTTGATGATGAATGATGTGTTATCGAGATGAGTTTTTGAGAGCCAAAGTTCTGTTGTGTGCTTCCAATCGATCCCCCCCCCCCCCAAAAGTCTGATGTATGGCCGGCTGCTAAAAGTTGTGTTATATTTTTCCTCTTCGTGAGTGATTAGAGCCCACCAAAAATAGTCTTTTGATGCTGCCCATGTCGAGATGATGAAGCCCAAAATTAATTCCCATATATCGGCCCAAGTGTGCAACCTCTTTTATTCTTTTATTATTTTTTTTTAATAAATTAATGCATGCTAAAAAGAAATCCCCCAAGTCTGCACATAAAGTCCACCCCATGATGATGTTGTTGACTTTGCCTCTTCACGTGAATATTGGCTTATGATTAGCATTCTCTTGTAATGATGATGATATCAAATTAAATGCCCTCCAAAAATTATGTATTCCTGCTGCCAAGATCGATGATAGAGAAGTTCATGATGAATTAAAGGCTTTCAATAATCGAGAGTCCAAGAAGCCCAAAATTGTTGTAAATGGCTGCTCCTCTTGTCGAGATGATGGCTGCCAAAAAACAAGTCGATGGATATGATCTCTTCTCCACTTAGGTTTTTAATATAATCCTTTAAATCCATCCCATAAACACTCACGTGCAACCTTGCTGAAACCGTAAGTTGCATGTTCATTCCGTAAGCTTTAAGTGCTACCTGCTGTGTCTTTTTGTGGAACCCATGCACAACAACCGTAAGTCACGGTTCGAAAACCGTAAGCTCCAGCGCAAATCAAAGCCTCCATTTCTCCATCTTTTACAACTTTCAACTAATGCCATTTCAACCCCCTCACTTTTAATCTTCTTCATTTCTTTTGTATTTCCACTACACTCAACTTCCAGATAATGACACAAAGGCCCCTCAACTTCAGTTCTTCGTATTGCTTGCATATCCAAACCATCAATTCAACCCAAAACGCATCCGAACCCTTCTGTTCGCTACATTCGCCAACATCGGACATTCCACATCAACTCTAAACGTGTTAACTTCCCCGAATTAAGCAATTAACCTGTACAAACCACAATTTCTCATAGTTATCTTATTCGACACGTTTAATCACTTAAAACCGAACGAAACACACAAAATAGACACTTTATAGCTTGGGTTTCACCCTCTCCATCATATGTAAAAGGATATAAGGTACTCATTGGTTAAGCAGAAAGCATTTTGTAAAGAATGGAAATGCTACTTTTGTTTTAAAATAGTTTACATAATCCAAGGATGGTCGGTCTCCAAGAAGTCTTCTTGCCCACGTGTTTTGTAACTTGGGGTAGGAAAAAGGTTTTCAATCAAAAGTAAGTTCATTTCATCAAACGAGAAATCATGAATTTAAGAGGTTCTTGTGAAAAACGAGGATCCTTCGAAAAGAATTTTTTTTTACAAAGAACTTAGTGATTGTTAAAAGTTCTAACAAATGATGTGTCGATGTTTGAAAAGAGTATTTGGTAAAACGATCATATAACATCTATAAGTTCTTATAAGTAGTTGAGGAAGGTTGGTTCGATTTCGATTAAGAATGGAAGTCTCTAGTATGATGATATAACGTGAGTGCGTTTTAGTGATTAGGTCGAATATGAAGTTCGTGGGCAAGAGATTCATTGGACCGGTTAAATTGATAGGTAGCATTTCGTAAGCTTTGGAAATTCGTGTAGTAAAACGTTTAAGACATGATTAAGAGTATCGTGTATAAGAGTTAAGTGAAAACAGGTTGTAGGATAAGGAGTACGTTTGATAAAACAATGTATTTTGAAATCGGTATAAGTAGGTATTTTGAATAATGATAAATGATTTAGGTATAAAACATGATCGGGTTTGCATAATAAAATATTTTGAAAGAGGAGTTTTGGTAACGGTCACCTAAGTAAGGGAATCACCCCTAACTCGTTGGTGAGGTCGTTTTAAGGGAAGAGGGGTGGAGTCAATCGTCAAGGTAGGGAAGTCACTCCAATCTCGATGATACATCTCCACTAGTTGTTACAAGGAATATGAATGTAAATTATATGAAAATCATGCATATATAAGTGTATCAAAAGGTTCGATATGTTGTGCGTGTGAAAAGAGAAATCAAAGGTAAACTCGAGGTTGAAAGGTTGCATCGTATAAAATGAACAATAGAAAAACATGTTTGACCAAAGTTTGGAGTGTTCCAAACGGAACTTTGACTAACCAAAGTGGTCGAAAAGTCTTTTGAATTTGAGGAGCATGCTTTGGCCTAATAGGTAAAATACTCTCGCCGACAAGTCGGTTAACGGTATTTACCCTTCCGGTTACTACATGTCCCAAATAAATCGAAATTTCGAGACTTGGCGGGATTTATGAAAAAATCAAGGAGTGGAACTAGTCGACAAGGTGCGGGTTTCACCCCTATCTTGACGATTTCGTATCCTAAGTGTGGTTGGTACTCGTCGGGTGAAAATTTAAATTTCGACATGTTGACGAGGGTCCACTAGAATTTGAAATTTGAGATTTACCATTTAGATGTGGATTTCACTCCTAGCTCAATGGCGATATCTCGTGTAAAAAGAAGAATAGATAGATTGAGAGTCGTTCACTAAATTGTGGGTTTCACGCCTATTTTGGTGAATTCGTCTCATTTGTACAATATGAGTGTTGTCGGATTTAGAATAATCAAGTAAAATGTATGAGGGAAGTGTGTGTTGAAGGAAATACACAAGCAAGTATAAACACATAAGAAAGCATATCAAGAATGGTACTTAAATAATGAAATGATAAAACAAGTGTTATCACATAATAGAACAAGCTTTAATGCGTACGAATAACATGTCAAATATTACACATGAGTAACATACATGCTTAAAAGAGCATAAATAAGTAACAAATAAGGTATCATGTAGTAGTCCAAGCAAAGCATACGAATAAGGCTCTAAAACTATAGACTAGGTGAAAGCATTCCTACTTTTCCTAATTCCCTATAGTTATGGCTCTGATACCAATCTGTCACACCCCAACCAATGGCGGAAACATCGGGATGAGACGAAGTGTGAAGATTGCAAGAGACTTCATAACGCTATTTGTGACAATATTTAATAAACCGGTTTCATTTCATAAGTAAATTGTCAACAATACAAGAAATACAAATAACAACAAGTTCAAAGGAAATACATAACAACATAATCAAAATTGATACAACATATTAAACCTAAACGTCTATATGTGTATCTAGGCATCAACGCTACTTCTTTTCATAGCATCATCATCCTCAACCTGTAACATGTTTAAAATAAAGTTCAATGCAAAAGCAAAGGCGAGTATACAAGTTTGGTACATACATAGCATAAGATAAAAGTGTGAACAATTCCTCATAGCAAGCATGCGATTCAAGATAAACATTAAATATGGCATGTGTCTAACATATCAAACCAAGAAAACGCAACTTGCTCATGACATAACCAAAGTTTCAGTAGAGGCGGGTCGTTAATCCTATAGCGCTACATATGTCAAGGTTTGGCTCGTACGAAGTTAATGATAAGTTCAACACATAAGAATCACCCAAATTTAAAGTATCAAGCCATCACATATACAAGCATTGTTATAGGAATGTTCGTGTGTTTAGACAAAAGTTCATGTGTAAGTTTCAATAGGTAAACATGTTACACCCCAAAAGTGGTAAAAGTAAAAGGGGAAAAGTACGAGTATACTCACAAATTTGCACATGCTTTCCGATTATCCAAGAGTGACGAGTTTGCTTGTGAGTGAGGATTTGATGGTAGGGTTACATGATGTGTAGGGAGTGGTAAGATTCGGAATTTAGAAACTAAAGTAGTAAAAGTATGTATACATGAAAGTAATATCTAAGCCCTAAGAGTTTGCTTATGACACCAAAATTAGTGGTTTCATGGGTCCCAAATTGCCCATTGGAATCATAACAAGAACTCTAGAATCTTTGATATGATAACTTAGGTTTTTGATGGCTAATCATGGTTTGATTAACACCACAAACTCAACCATGTTTTTATATAATTATGTATAGTTTATATAGTAATAATACATCCTAAAACTAAGTCCAATCAAGTATTGTCATATAACATCATGTATGTCAAGCATGGAGGCTAGAAAACCTCATTATAAGATTCACCACTACACACACCATCATGAATATGGTGGGAGGGTCATGAATAACAATAAAGTAAATCTAATCTAACAAGTTATAAAATGTTCAAATGAAGGAGTGGAACTTAGTTTGGAAAGCCAAAGCTTCCATTTGTTCACACTTCACAAGTCACAAGTTCATCATATAAAAGATGATGTCTTGTGCTTGTTTTCATCATTGATTTGTTATGTATAAACAGAAATAAAAGGGGTTTTTGAATCCAAAACTTTGATGGAAATCCCCTAAACACAAACTCACAACCATAGACTAAGTTGTGAGCTTGGTGGGAACAAGATTCCACCAAGTTTTCTATCAAAATATAAACTTAAAAAGAAATAAAAATGAGCAGAATTTTATATGCACTTTGGACCTCAAAAATGGTGAGGTTTCATCTTAGTTTGCCCAAGCAAACATGTGAAAACCTTCCTAGAGGTTATCCAAGTGTTTTAGAAGAAGAAACAAGAAGAAAAGAGTTGAAGAAGTGAGCTAGAACTCACTTTGAATGACCTAAACCTTCTGCTCAAAGCTGGGAATTTTAGAGTGATTAGAGAGTGATTTTGGAGTGATTAAGAGGTTTGTAAAGTGAAAAAGGGGCTGGATATTAGTGGGTATATATAGGGGAAAGGTTAGGGTTTAAGTTGATTGCAATTAATACAAGTAGGTGTGGTTCAAAACAATAAAAAAAGAAAAAAAATCTAAATACGGTTGATGTCTCGAGACCTGGCCGAAATTCTTGAACATAACCAGCTGATGTGCTTTATTTAATTGGCCATCAATGTTTCATATTAATGTATATTAAAATGAAATAATATTAGTGGAAAGGAAATGGCCAACATTAAGCCAATGTGTAGTGCGAGACCAGCTACAAAAATTGGCCAATCCTTGTCCATTTTTTTATTTCTTTATTTTAGATATAATGATATAAGAATCCTTGTTTTTTTTTTCTTAACATAATAATAATAGTGTAATAATGATTAAAAAAAATAAGTTAATTCAGCCATGTAGGCTGTGATGTGATCGGCCGAAAGTGGCCAGCAAATTGTCTTTCTAACTTTGGCAAATTTGTGTTTGATTATCATTATTATAATACTAGGTTAGAGCCCGCGTGTACACGCGGTTTAACAAATAAAAATATTATAAAGCTTTAAATTGCAATTAATTGAAATTGGTTTAACAAATGAAAATACTAAAAAGCTTTAAATTATAACCCATAAACATTCGCTTCCATGGACCTTTGTACTTCGGGGTTTAGAATAGTTCGGACTCTCCACTCTCCATTTGACTTGTTCCTTTTCAAGCTGGCTGTTATATGATTAAATTGAACACAAAATCAAATTAACTCATTCATACCGTAACTTTAGCTACTCATCCATTTTTTGTTAAAGAACCAATAATAGAATTACAAACGGATGTCTTAATTCTAAGTAAGCCAATGTATACTTATAGTGTCTTATTAGAATGGATATTTTTTCGCATTAACTTTATAATTATCACAAGGACCAAAGTTTAGCTTCCTGTATTGCTGCATCCACTCAAAACCATGAAGTCTTTCCAAAACAATAGCAAAAGAAATCTTTAGTTCATGACAACATGCTAAATGTAACAGTTGAATATTTTGAACACCTATTCTCATTTTTGTAAAGTGGTTGTTAAAGTTTAAATGAATAAAACTGTCAAATTCACTGATTCTTTTAAAATGAAGTTGTTTGCATGTTCATACTTTATTTGAAACAAAAACCTTGTACGATGGTTCAAGCAAGTGATGACTTTTTAAAGTATAGTTGCATTAGTAAAAAGGCATATTCCTCGACTTGCGAGCTTATTGAACATGCCTGCACACAAAACCACACTTTAACATGAAGAACCCATTTTGCTTAGACCCGTATTGACCCAAAAACCTATTTCGAGCCACCCCTTTTTGCCAACCTTAACCACACATATACACAGGGGAACATGAAGACGGTGAAGCAAAAAAAAAATTAGCTCTAGAATATGAAAACCTTGTCACTATTTAGAAAAAAAGTAGCCCGTATCATCTTCCTTGATGAATGTAAATATAAAGCACCCCACATCCAGTCCAAAGTAGTCTTCAAGTTTGACTTCACATATAAATAAATGATCGATTCGTTGAAGCATATCAGTAATTATTGAAGTTACAGTATCATACACATAATGCCAAGTGATTAGCATTTTACTTATCCTAAAATGAATAAAAAACTTACAATCTTGTAGTAAAGAAAGCCTACTTCAATCATATCTGAAATTCCAGAGAATGGATGTTAAACTCCCTCTAGTCGCCTTCATCGAATAATAAAATCTTGGCTTTGACTGATACCAAAAAACATCAATTTTGTATTAGTTGACTATGAAAAGGATTTCTTGATTTTATAATATCATTTATTTTTACTTAATTTAGTATGCCATGTTTATATATTTACAATTTGTCAAAGTTTTAAACTTTTCTTCTGCATTTTTACAAGTATGAACTTTAATTTGCATTAAAAAACCATATACAGGTTAAAAAGTTCCTATAACCTTAAATCATGGCTACAAATAGCAAAATGCCTGGTCCACTATTTGAACGATTCTACTTGTCATTTGCTTCTCGTAGATCATCCTTGTGGAAAATTTTGCATGACATTAAAAGAAATCCTTATATCGGCGACTTACCGGTACCGGCCGAGAAACCATACCTTTTAAATCAATTAACTTACGGTCTTCAGAGATTCGAGATCATCCACCATGATTATGTTGCTGATGATGCTATGATCATGTTCTGGGAGGAAAATTTTGAAAGAGATGAGATAGAGATCATTTCAACAACAAAATCTATGGCGATGTTGGCTACCAAAATCATGATGGTTTACAATGAGGATTAGGATTTTGGGTGAGTACAAGATCCAAATAAATCAAACAACAGAAGGATCTGATCGATTTATCCGCGTAATCCTTGCAATGATCGGATGGACGGCTGCTCTTTAAGAAGATCCAGTAGCCTTGCAACAATGTTCAAGGCTATTGTTGGCACCGTGGCTCATATCAGCTTTTTACCTCATGGTACCAAAAGGGCCTCTGGTTCTGGTATTCATATCATTAGAGCACCATAGAAAAAAAGCCCCTTCAAAACATGATAATAAAAGTAGGGTATTTAACATATTACCGGAGGAAACAAACACTTTGCTAGAAAACTATATCCTTAAACATTTGAAAGTCCACTTGGCAATACTAATTGTCATTTTAATGCTAGAACCAATACAACAATTAAATAGGACATCATCTTCCTCAACAACACATATGAAATCACTACTTTAAACCCTAAACCTGACCTCTCGATTTGATTACGAATATTAAAAAAAAAACAATCTGTATATAAAACAAATCGTGGAGATTTACTTACCTGCAGATGTTATCAGAGATTTGAAAGACGGTTGAGATTATCGGATTCATCTTCCACGAGATTATCAGAGATTTGAAAGAGAATAAGGGTAGAGAGGCAGAGAAACTGGTTAGGGTTTGCGAGGATCCAGTTAAGGCAAGAGGGGAAAACCGGGTCGGATCTATCTCTTTAATCGGAATCGGGCACAAAAAAAAAAAAAAAAAAAAACTCACGGGGATCAATTAGAGGGAGGCATTGAGCGGGAAAAAAGTCTAAGAACCCTCTCAATGAGTGACACCTGTTCAAAACAGGTTTACTTTATTATATGTATAGATATGTTATGGTATATCAATATAATTAGCCAATTTATTAATCATATATATATATATGTATATATATAAATAATTAATTTATGCAAAATATGGAATTAAGTAAGTTTGCGAAAAATAAAGTATAGGTCATGTATTGTAAAGGTATAATCAAGCGTTGGTACGTATAGGATATCTAGAATCGTATATTGGTTGCAAGTTACGCATGTGTTACGAGGGTACAAGTATGTATCAAATGTGTATAAGGATCAAATGTTCAGGCATGTAAGAAAAAGATAAACGAAGCATAATTCGTATGGAATAATTAATTTTTTTTTTTACTACGATCGAAGTCTCGGATGAAAAAAAAAATATGATTACAAGAAATATAAGTTTTTTCGAAAATAGAAATATATTACAAGCTTTCTAAATAAGAAAAGATACGAAAAGCGGGGCGTTACAGTCTCCACTCCTTTAGGAAATTTCGTCCCGAAATTTATTCAAGAGGAAAACCTTGGAGAAAAGGGCGTTTTGGCCAAGCGAATCGAGGTAAAAAGCGAGTACATGTGTGAGTCTAAACAGTTTTGAATCAAATCGGATAGGTATATATAAAATGTGTCGTTTTCAGAAAGATCTTTGTACGAGACGGTTGTATTTAATGAATAGGGAGGTAGTTTGTATGAAAATTTTAAGACTAGTAGTAAATCGCATATTTGTAAAAATTTTCTTTATTAAGAGGGACGAGAAGGTTTGGTACTTTAAATAAAGTGATAACGGTCTACTAGTACGTTTACACAGGAGTTAAGAATAGAAAGACGATTTTAAAGTTAAGGCGTCAAGTTAGGATTCGAACGTTTAAACAGGCTTGAGGTTCGTATTGAAGAAAAGAATAATAGAGGATAATGAGAGTATGGAAGTGAACGAGTGACTCTTAATGAATGCAAGTATAAGAATGGCATAAGTATTGGATAGATGAAAGTAGCGTGCTAAGAATGAAGTCTCGTCGTGGATAATCGGATATAATGCGTTTGTGAGTTGTTTGAAGTTTGTATTAGGTCTAAAAGGTCTGCAAAACACCGAATTTCTCATGGCACGTTTTACGAAATTTTGGTAACATGGTGAAATCACTTATATATAGGATGTACCAGCGGCGTATCCACCATGTTTTGACCATATTACATCCGTCTCGTATTCGGTGTCATGTTACGTTCCGTGTTTTTTTTTTACCATACGCAGTAGTACGCTCTATGGTTTTCATACGCCTATCACTATAATCCCGTGTGCACCCGCGATTATATTGATTGTCGCATGATCCGCATAGCTTGTACTAGTTGAGTATGAATCAGGGTATACATAATTTAAAAATAAGAATGTGTACGTATAAGAGTATAGTATACAAGCAAGTCCATGCTTAAGTATGTATGGGACCCACGCAAGCGAATCCCTCGGGTTGCGCTCGTGTATAGGTACGAATGTATGAATCATTAGTAAGGATGAAAGTATTAGCATAAGTTTAAGTATGAATACGCATGTATGTATGAGCATAAACATAAAACGTGTAAGTAGTATATGTACAAGTAGAAGCGTAAAACGTATTAGTAGTATGCGTATAAGTACAAGCATAAAACGTACGAGTAGTATGGGTATAAGTATAAGCTTAAACGTATGCGTATAAGTGTAGATACGAATAATAAAATTTACGTATATAGTGTATGTTGGAGCATCACGGATTTAAGTGTATGAAAGCGTTAAAAGGGTTAAGTATGTAAATACGAACGATATAAATGATGTTATCGCGGGATATCGACTAAAATGTGTATGATGATATGCATGTATAGTTGTTTAAACGAAACGTTGAGTTTATCATATCAAAGTTAGATGGAGCTTGGTTTGAAACGTTGAGTTGATCGATGTCGTAAGGTCGGTCAAAAATATAAGTTAAAAGTGTCCTATTCACCTTTTACTAGTAAAGGGCAAGTAGGGTGTCGAATCCACGGGGAATCAGTGGAAAGTATGAAAGTTCGTTGCTTTAATTACCATCTACGTCTAAATTAATTGCTTTTTGCAGTTTTGAGAATGATTGGTAAAACAAATATAAATTAGAGTTGTAAACAATTGTGAGAAAGTGGACCAATCTCCAGGTTTTCAGGTTATGCAAAAGATCAGGTTACTTAGTTACGACCAGTTGGAAATCACATAGACATGATTTGTAAACTTGTTTTGATAAATAATTAACGGACAATATATTTGATTGCAATGATCCACGATCGAAACCGAAAGATTGATGCAAATGAATAGTAGTCCAATTAATTACCAATTTTAGATTTCATAAACATAGTCAAGTTCAATGATTAAAGGTTTAAAACAATGACATCCTAGAATTTAATCCCGATTGTTGATGAACAAACCAAATAATTGATGAACAAGAATGATTACGATAATCAAATAGTGTTTAATCGAAACAAAAACAATAGGAACGACTAACCGAAAGTTTAATCGAATCCTAATCCGAAAAGTCGTAACAATAAGCAAACCAATATTCAAACATTAACCCTATTCCCGGAGACGGTCACAGGACGACTAGCCGCTCATGATGTTTATACAATCTTCAAAAGCTTTGTAGAAAGTTGAAAACATGATCGAACTGGTACGCGCGGAACTTGATGATGAATGATGTGTTATCGAGATGAGTTTTTGAGAGCCAAAGTTCTGTTGTGTGTTTCCAATCGATCCCCCCCCAAAAGTCTGATGTATGGCCGGCTGCTAAAAGTTGTGTTATATTTTTCCTCTTCGTGAGTGATTAGAGCCCACCAAAAATAGTCTTTTGATGCTGCCCATGTCGAGATGATGAAGCCCAAAATTAATTCCCATATATCGGCCCAAGTGTGCAACCTCTTTTATTCTTTTATTATTTTTTTTTAATAAATTAATGCATGCTAAAAAGAAATCCCCCAAGTCTGCACATAAAGTCCACCCCATGATGATGTTGTTGACTTTGCCTCTTCACGTGAATATTGGCTGATGATTAGCATTCTCTTGTAATGATGATGATATCAAATTAAATGCCCTCCAAAAATTATGTATTCTTGCTGCCAAGATCGATGATAGAGAAGTTCATGATGAATTAAAGGCTTTCAATAATCGAGAGTCCAAGAAGCCCAAAATTGTTGTAAATGGCTGCTCCTCTTGTCGAGATGATGGCTGCCAAAAAAACAAGTCGATGGATATGATCTCTTCTCCACTTAGGTTTTTAATATAATCCTTTAAATCCATCCCATAAACACTCACGTGCAACCTTGCTGAAACCGTAAGTTGCATGTTCATTCCGTAAGCTTTAAGTGCTACCTGCTGTGTCTTTTTGTGGAACCCATGCACAACAACCGTAAGTCACGGTTCGAAAACCGTAAGCTCCAGCGCAAATCAAAGCCTCCATTTCTCCATCTTTTACAACTTTCAACTAATGCCATTTCAACCCCCTCACTTTTAATCTTCTTCATTTCTTTTGTATGTCCACTACACTCAACTTCCAGATAATGACACAAAGGCCCCTCAACTTCAGTTCTTCGTATTGCTTGCATATCCAAACCATCAATTCAACCCAAAACGCATCCGAACCCTTCTGTTCGCTACATTCGCCAACATCGGACATTCCACATCAACTCTAAACGTGTTAACTTCCCCGAATTAAGCAATTAACCTGTACAAACCACAATTTCTCATAGTTATCTTATTCGACACGTTTAATCACTTAAAACCGAACGAAACACACAAAATAGACACTTTATAGCTTGGGTTTCACCCTCTCCATCACATCCCCACACTTACCTTTGATTGTCCTCAAGCAAACTAATATGGAACTACTCACCATAGTAACAATACCTCTGAACCCCTAAACCAATGCAACAGTTTAAGTCCCAAGTCATACCCGTTTCATAGACTAACACAATCAAGATTGACAGTCCGACAAGCAGTTGATGCACTTTATAAAACTTAAGACTTGTTTATTTAGAACTAACATGCTTAGGATTATAACACATGCTACACGCCCCTCACAATCAACTCTCATCTCGGTTTAACAACTGAACTAGCGTGTAATGTGCTAGCATTTAAAACACTCATAACCAAACATGAAATCCTGTAATCATAGGCTTGTATGACAATCACACCTCCACTGTATCATATAACACGACACATATCAAAAGGACTTTCGGTTTTGGGCTTAGGCTAAAGGTAGGAAAATTTTTGGCTTATATTTTTTTTCTTTTTCATGGCGAACAAACAAACGACCAAACCGTGACAACTTTATTTGCAAAACACATAACGACTAGCACTTTTGGGTTGGTTTCTACCCAAAACAATATAACATTATCCATGAAACTTTTTTTTTTCTTTTACCTTTTTCTATTTTTTCTTTTTTTTTTCAATTATTCATAATTTGTCGTTCACGGTCGGTATCAAACAATTCACATTGGGTGGACAAACGAAAGGGTAAATAGGCTCAACAGGGCTACTAAGGGTGATGGTTTGGTAAACACAAAACAAATAAACAGGTGTAGGGTATATCCTAATGCCTTTATCATTTACGTGCACATGTCAAATCACAATCTCAGCATGTATCGAATCATACAAGTTCTAACACAGAACAACACGCGGCCTGCTCTCAACAAATGAATTCAATATGTAAATCATTCTATCAGTCTACAGGCTCAAAATTCTCACCGAAGAAAAGGATAAAAGGCTGCCGACACGTAGCATATGCAATCTAAAGCATGTTACCCCTAAATAGACATCTCTTTTCAATTCTTTTAACTAAAAACACCTGTCGGACCTACTTTCATGAAACTTAAAGGAACGACCATGACAATGGACTATGCTAGATTACAACTGGCAAGGAACCCATTAGTGATTGAAACGTTCGGTTTTCATATCCATTTAGTTCACTTAAGGCGATGAAATTCTTTAAAATTTTTTAAAATTTTCAATTTTTTCGCTTTTCATCATTTTCAATCACTTTCAACCTCTTTCAAACTCTTGTCCCAAACCTTCCCTTCCCGGGTTTCCATATCCCCACACTTGGGCGACATTGTCCCCAATGTATCGTGCTTTTAAAATAAACCCGGGAATACCAACTAACAAACATCATGAGCGACCAATCCCTAACACAATAAGCAAAAACACATTCCCTAAACACCACATAGTTTAACACCACCAAGACACGAATAAAAATACAATAATAAAAGTGGAACAGACTCCCCTGGTTTAAAGCGTAGAATCCTCATGTGCCCTGTTCCACCACGACCGTATAGCATTTCATTCGCAGTCGTGTCCAACAAGTACTCAGGTCAATCTCTACAGTTAGTGTTCAGATCATCCCCATCCAAATGGAGATTGAGTATGGACAGTTTTTGACTAAACTCTAATCCGCGCATTGTCCGCAACTGCAACTAGAACGTATCGGGACTTCACCAAACATCCCCACACTTGGACCATTGCATCCGTAGAGATTCATAACCTGGTAACCTGCAAAACATACTCACACAAAAACAAAACAAATACACACTACTCTACATCCTCGGGCTGCCTCCCGAGAGCGCTAAGTTTATAGGTCTTCAGCCAGACCGTACCTGACATACCCTCATGGTGGTCGAGTGGGATGCTTGCATCCCATGGTCTCTATGTAGGTACCCCGCCAATGCTCTAGTAAGTCATCCACTGTATTCCACATTGGACCGAATAAATTTAACCTCCGTTTTGCATTATCAACTTCAGGCGGTTTCTTTTTCTTCTTCTTCCCTCGTGGCTTCCCTTTGTCCGTTTTAAACTCCTCATGAGCCACACTTTCCTTTTTCCTTACTGCCTTGCTCCCTGCCACTTCAAACCTGTCAATCATAAAACACTCATGTTTGGTTTGAATCTCCTTTGCAGGAGAGACTTGCTTATCACCACTTTCAGCTTTTGAGTGTTCACCTGTAATAAGAGGATCAGTAGCATTTGAAAACACATTTAACCGCAAATCGCGGTCACCAAACCTCATACTTACCGTTCCATCAACACAGTTTATAATTGCATGAGCAGTCGCTAAGAACGGTCTACCCAGAATGACTGGAGGGTGCGTGTTCTTTGAACTTGTGGCACAATCAAGAACTAAGAAGTCAACTGGGTAGTAACACTCTTCTATTTTCACAATTACGTCCCTTACAATCCCCCTCGGACACATGGGAGTCTGATCAGCCAACACCACGGTGGTGTTGACTTTTTGTAGCGGACCAAAATCATATTGGTCATACAGACTCCCTGGTAAGATACTAACACACGCTCCAAGATCCAACAGTGCCCTGTCTATTTTAAATTCACCCACTTGTACTGAAATGATGGGTGCTCCTGGATCTTGGAGTTTTGGGGGAAGGGTACCCAACAAAACGGCATTCACATTTGCAGTCAAATCAAGTTTTTTAGGAAACTTGTGAAGTCGTTTTTGGGTACTTAACTCTTTCAAACACTCAACCTGATCAGGATTCTCTTTAATCGCATCGAGTAAGGGTAGATTAATTTTAACTTGTTTAAAATTCTCCCACCTTTTATCCCTTGGTGGGCCCCGTTTACTCAAAACAAATGTTTCAGATGGTTCTAATAAAGCCATAGGATATGGAACCTTCACTTTCTTACCATCAACTTCCCTAAACATTTCCTTTTCACAAAAAGATTTTTTCAACTTAGTGCTTTCCTGATCATGTTGAGAATCTGATTCAGTATCAACATCCTCCACCACCTCCTCAACTACTTGTGATGGTGGAGCTACCTCAACGTTGCCAGTTTCAAAAGTTGGACGAACACTTACCGCATTGATGTGCACATTTCTTCCATTCTTTGAGCTAGATGACTGATGTGCTGGATTAACTGTGGTAGTGCTTGGCAACTTACCTGGATCTCTTCTCAGCTGAGCTAGATCTTCTGCTAGCTGCCCCAACTGTTTCTCCATTGCTTCCGAAGTTTTGTCTCGAACTTCATTATCCTTTTGGATGTCCTTCATAAACTTCATAATAGCATCCAACTTGTCATCACTTGTTCCACCACTAGCACTTGAGGAGTTCCCCTGCTGATTACCCTGATTATATTGGCCCTGAGTTTGGTAATTACCTTGCGAGTAGTTACCTTGACGACTCTGATACTGCTGGCCTCCTTGCATGGGTACCTGAAAATTAGGGTTCATTTGATTAGTAGAATTACCGTAACTAAAATTGGGATGGTTTCGCAAACCTGGATGATATGTATTCGATTTCATATCATAGTGCTTTCGTTCACCGAATACTTGGTTCACTTCTTCATTCGGACCCATCCTTGCGAGACACTCTCCAACCTGGTGTCCTAACTCACCACAATCTGTACATACGGCGAATGCATTAGTTGCCCTAACTTCAGCTCCCTTTCCCAACTTCATCTGAGCTACCTGTCGCTCTAATAGCAAATTCTGTTGTTTTAATTTCTCAACCCGTTCTTCAGCTTCATAATCAACTGACCTCGCTGATGCTGATCTTGCTCTCCTGCTAGACTGTGCCTGTCTCTTAGAAGTAGCACTCTGCCTCTCCAAATATGCCCAATCTGCAGCTTCTGTATTCGTGAGAAACGTCCCATTACTGATGGCTATGAGATCTCTTACATCATCAGGAAGTAGCCCATCGTAGAACGCTTTAATCAATTCCCATGTCTGAATGCTATGATGGGGGCATTTACTAAGCAACTCCTTAAACCTTGTGAACGCCTCATGGAACGCTTCCCCTGAATGTTGCTGGAATGCTCTGATTGCATCCCGAGCTTCACTGGTTCTATTCATGGTGTAGTATTCCTCCAAAAACACCAGCTGCATCTCTTGCCAAGTGTATATACTACCTGGAGGTAATGTGGCGAACCAGTGGCGAGCTTTGTCTTTCAAGGTGAACTGAAACAGCATCAACTTAACTTCATCCTTTGTAAACCCCGAAACCCCAATTGTTTGGCAAATTGAATCAAAACTTGCAATGTGCAAGTATGGTTCTTCGGTCCGTTTTCCATAAAACTCTGGCAAATGGCCTAAGTATTGAGGCCTCACCTCAAAAGGTCGGTTATTATTTCCCACTGGTGTAACTATAGCTGACGAGTTCGGTACTACAACTGGTCGACAATGACCTTCAACGCCTTGAATGGGTGCCCCTTGAACGACTTGTGGGACACCATCCACAAACTGTATCTGATCGCCCCCAACCCGATTAATAGCTCGTTGATTCCCCGCATTGAATCGTGGGACTCGATGTTGAACTAGATTTTGTGGAATCGGGCGGGGGATGTAATTTCTTTGATTGACCTGTTGTACTGGGTAGCCTTGATTCACATTGTATCCCTCATCGTATCTGTAATCAGCATATCTCCCATCATACTGATTCTGATAATCATCTTCTTCCCAACCAGATTCCCAAGTATGCACACTGCCTTCTCTGTGTTGAAAACCCTCATCATACCCGTGTTGATGCTGTGGTTGGTTGAGACGAATAATTTCCCCATGTCGGAGATTCAGATTTCCTGGTTGGTTCTGTGGGCCTGGGTTGAATTGTGGAAATGGTTGTGGTGGTGGTTGATTCTGGTTTTGGTTATTGGGCTGGTTTTGGTTTTGAGGGATTGGTGGATCTGGAATAGGTGGAATTGGTTCGTTTTGGGCTTGGTTTTGTGGCTCTTGATCAGCCATCTCGTTAGCTGCTTGTTCAAGGTCTTGAGCAACTGTTGACGACTGAGCTTTATCTTTCACTGCTGAACGTAGAAGAACGCGATTCTGTCGAGCAGTCTTTTCTATCTCTAAATCAAACAAAAGCGGTGATGATTTCTTTGAAAACCTGGTATGCATGCAACACGAGGATCACCTGCACACAGACAAACAAGAAACCAAGCGTAATATGGAACGAAACAAGAGAAACAAACAAAAGGAAATATTTTTGGATTTTTTGGTTTTTTTTTTCTAATTTTTATATTTTTGATTTTTTTTAAGAAAAAGCAACTAACTAAACTAAGCGCACCGATTCCCCGGCAACGGCGCCATTTTGATCGATGTCGTAAGGTCGGTCAAAAATATAAGTTAAAAGTGTCCTATTCACCTTTTACTAGTAAAGGGCAAGTAGGGTGTCGAATCCACGGGGAATCAGTGGAAAGTATGAAAGTTCGTTGCTTTAATTACCATCTACGTCTAAATTAATTGCTTTTTGCAGTTTTGAGAATGATTGCGAAAACAAATATAAATTAGAGTTGTAAACAATTGTGAGAAAGTGGACCAATCTCCAGGTTTTCAGGTTATGCAAAAGATCAGGTTACTTAGTTACGACCAGTTGGAAATCACATAGACATGATTTGTAAACTTGTTTTGATAAATAATTAACGGACAATATATTTGATTGCAATGATCCACGATCGAAACCGAAAGATTGATGCAAATGAATAGTAGTCCAATTAATTACCAATTTTAGATTTCATAAACATAGTCAAGTTCAATGATTAAAGGTTTAAAACAATGACATCCTAGAATTTAATCCCGATTGTTGATGAACAAACCAAATAATTGATGAACAAGAATGATTACGATAATCAAATAGTGTTTAATCGAAACAAAAACAATAGGAACGACTAACCGAAAGTTTAATCGAATCCTAATCCGAAAAGTCGTAACAATAAGCAAACCAATATTCAAACATTAACCCTATTCCCGGAGACGGTCACAGGACGACTAGCCACTCATGATGTTTATACAATCTTCAAAAGCTTTGTAGAAAGTTGAAAACATGATCGAACTGGTACGCGCGGAACTTGATGATGAATGATGTGTTATCGAGATGAGTTTTTGAGAGCCAAAGTTCTGTTGTGTGCTTCCAATCGATCCCCCCCCCCCCAAAAGTCTGATGTATGGCCGGCTGCTAAAAGTTGTGTTATATTTTTCCTCTTCGTGAGTGATTAGAGCCCACCAAAAATAGTCTTTTGATGCTGCCCATGTCGAGATGATGAAGCCCAAAATTAATTCCCATATATCGGCCCAAGTGTGCAACCTCTTTTATTCTTTTATTATTTTTTTTTAATAAATTAATGCATGCTAAAAAGAAATCCCCCAAGTCTGCACATAAAGTCCACCCCATGATGATGTTGTTGACTTTGCCTCTTCACGTGAATATTGGCTTATGATTAGCATTCTCTTGTAATGATGATGATATCAAATTAAATGCCCTCCAAAAATTATGTATTCCTGCTGCCAAGATCGATGATAGAGAAGTTCATGATGAATTAAAGGCTTTCAATAATCGAGAGTCCAAGAAGCCCAAAATTGTTGTAAATGGCTGCTCCTCTTGTCGAGATGATGGCTGCCAAAAAACAAGTCGATGGATATGATCTCTTCTCCACTTAGGTTTTTAATATAATCCTTTAAATCCATCCCATAAACACTCACGTGCAACCTTGCTGAAACCGTAAGTTGCATGTTCATTCCGTAAGCTTTAAGTGCTACCTGCTGTGTCTTTTTGTGGAACCCATGCACAACAACCGTAAGTCACGGTTCGAAAACCGTAAGCTCCAGCGCAAATCAAAGCCTCCATTTCTCCATCTTTTACAACTTTCAACTAATGCCATTTCAACCCCCTCACTTTTAATCTTCTTCATTTCTTTTGTATTTCCACTACACTCAACTTCCAGATAATGACACAAAGGCCCCTCAACTTCAGTTCTTCGTATTGCTTGCATATCCAAACCATCAATTCAACCCAAAACGCATCCGAACCCTTCTGTTCGCTACATTCGCCAACATCGGACATTCCACATCAACTCTAAACGTGTTAACTTCCCCGAATTAAGCAATTAACCTGTACAAACCACAATTTCTCATAGTTATCTTATTCGACACGTTTAATCACTTAAAACCGAACGAAACACACAAAATAGACACTTTATAGCTTGGGTTTCACCCTCTCCATCATATGTAAAAGGATATAAGGTACTCATTGGTTAAGCAGAAAGCATTTTGTAAAGAATGGAAATGCTACTTTTGTTTTAAAATAGTTTACATAATCCAAGGATGGTCGGTCTCCAAGAAGTCTTCTTGCCCACGTGTTTTGTAACTTGGGGTAGGAAAAAGGTTTTCAATCAAAAGTAAGTTCATTTCATCAAACGAGAAATCATGAATTTAAGAGGTTCTTGTGAAAAACGAGGATCCTTCGAAAAGAATTTTTTTTTACAAAGAACTTAGTGATTGTTAAAAGTTCTAACAAATGATGTGTCGATGTTTGAAAAGAGTATTTGGTAAAACGATCATATAACATCTATAAGTTCTTATAAGTAGTTGAGGAAGGTTGGTTCGATTTCGATTAAGAATGGAAGTCTCTAGTATGATGATATAACGTGAGTGCGTTTTAGTGATTAGGTCGAATATGAAGTTCGTGGGCAAGAGATTCATTGGACCGGTTAAATTGATAGGTAGCATTTCGTAAGCTTTGGAAATTCGTGTAGTAAAACGTTTAAGACATGATTAAGAGTATCGTGTATAAGAGTTAAGTGAAAACAGGTTGTAGGATAAGGAGTACGTTTGATAAAACAATGTATTTTGAAATCGGTATAAGTAGGTATTTTGAATAATGATAAATGATTTAGGTATAAAACATGATCGGGTTTGCATAATAAAATATTTTGAAAGAGGAGTTTTGGTAACGGTCACCTAAGTAAGGGAATCACCCCTAACTCGTTGGTGAGGTCGTTTTAAGGGAAGAGGGGTGGAGTCAATCGTCAAGGTAGGGAAGTCACTCCAATCTCGATGATACATCTCCACTAGTTGTTACAAGGAATATGAATGTAAATTATATGAAAATCATGCATATATAAGTGTATCAAAAGGTTCGATATGTTGTGCGTGTGAAAAGAGAAATCAAAGGTAAACTCGAGGTTGAAAGGTTGCATCGTATAAAATGAACAATAGAAAAACATGTTTGACCAAAGTTTGGAGTGTTCCAAACGGAACTTTGACTAACCAAAGTGGTCGAAAAGTCTTTTGAATTTGAGGAGCATGCTTTGGCCTAATAGGTAAAATACTCTCGCCGACAAGTCGGTTAACGGTATTTACCCTTCCGGTTACTACATGTCCCAAATAAATCGAAATTTCGAGACTTGGCGGGATTTATGAAAAAATCAAGGAGTGGAACTAGTCGACAAGGTGCGGGTTTCACCCCTATCTTGACGATTTCGTATCCTAAGTGTGGTTGGTACTCGTCGGGTGAAAATTTAAATTTCGACATGTTGACGAGGGTCCACTAGAATTTGAAATTTGAGATTTACCATTTAGATGTGGATTTCACTCCTAGCTCAATGGCGATATCTCGTGTAAAAAGAAGAATAGATAGATTGAGAGTCGTTCACTAAATTGTGGGTTTCACGCCTATTTTGGTGAATTCGTCTCATTTGTACAATATGAGTGTTGTCGGATTTAGAATAATCAAGTAAAATGTATGAGGGAAGTGTGTGTTGAAGGAAATACACAAGCAAGTATAAACACATAAGAAAGCATATCAAGAATGGTACTTAAATAATGAAATGATAAAACAAGTGTTATCACATAATAGAACAAGCTTTAATGCGTACGAATAACATGTCAAATATTACACATGAGTAACATACATGCTTAAAAGAGCATAAATAAGTAACAAATAAGGTATCATGTAGTAGTCCAAGCAAAGCATACGAATAAGGCTCTAAAACTATAGACTAGGTGAAAGCATTCCTACTTTTCCTAATTCCCTATAGTTATGGCTCTGATACCAATCTGTCACACCCCAACCAATGGCGGAAACATCGGGATGAGACGAAGTGTGAAGATTGCAAGAGACTTCATAACGCTATTTGTGACAATATTTAATAAACCGGTTTCATTTCATAAGTAAATTGTCAACAATACAAGAAATACAAATAACAACAAGTTCAAAGGAAATACATAACAACATAATCAAAATTGATACAACATATTAAACCTAAACGTCTATATGTGTATCTAGGCATCAACGCTACTTCTTTTCATAGCATCATCATCCTCAACCTGTAACATGTTTAAAATAAAGTTCAATGCAAAAGCAAAGGCGAGTATACAAGTTTGGTACATACATAGCATAAGATAAAAGTGTGAACAATTCCTCATAGCAAGCATGCGATTCAAGATAAACATTAAATATGGCATGTGTCTAACATATCAAACCAAGAAAACGCAACTTGCTCATGACATAACCAAAGTTTCAGTAGAGGCGGGTCGTTAATCCTATAGCGCTACATATGTCAAGGTTTGGCTCGTACGAAGTTAATGATAAGTTCAACACATAAGAATCACCCAAATTTAAAGTATCAAGCCATCACATATACAAGCATTGTTATAGGAATGTTCGTGTGTTTAGACAAAAGTTCATGTGTAAGTTTCAATAGGTAAACATGTTACACCCCAAAAGTGGTAAAAGTAAAAGGGGAAAAGTACGAGTATACTCACAAATTTGCACATGCTTTCCGATTATCCAAGAGTGACGAGTTTGCTTGTGAGTGAGGATTTGATGGTAGGGTTACATGATGTGTAGGGAGTGGTAAGATTCGGAATTTAGAAACTAAAGTAGTAAAAGTATGTATACATGAAAGTAATATCTAAGCCCTAAGAGTTTGCTTATGACACCAAAATTAGTGGTTTCATGGGTCCCAAATTGCCCATTGGAATCATAACAAGAACTCTAGAATCTTTGATATGATAACTTAGGTTTTTGATGGCTAATCATGGTTTGATTAACACCACAAACTCAACCATGTTTTTATATAATTATGTATAGTTTATATAGTAATAATACATCCTAAAACTAAGTCCAATCAAGTATTGTCATATAACATCATGTATGTCAAGCATGGAGGCTAGAAAACCTCATTATAAGATTCACCACTACACACACCATCATGAATATGGTGGGAGGGTCATGAATAACAATAAAGTAAATCTAATCTAACAAGTTATAAAATGTTCAAATGAAGGAGTGGAACTTAGTTTGGAAAGCCAAAGCTTCCATTTGTTCACACTTCACAAGTCACAAGTTCATCATATAAAAGATGATGTCTTGTGCTTGTTTTCATCATTGATTTGTTATGTATAAACAGAAATAAAAGGGGTTTTTGAATCCAAAACTTTGATGGAAATCCCCTAAACACAAACTCACAACCATAGACTAAGTTGTGAGCTTGGTGGGAACAAGATTCCACCAAGTTTTCTATCAAAATATAAACTTAAAAAGAAATAAAAATGAGCAGAATTTTATATGCACTTTGGACCTCAAAAATGGTGAGGTTTCATCTTAGTTTGCCCAAGCAAACATGTGAAAACCTTCCTAGAGGTTATCCAAGTGTTTTAGAAGAAGAAACAAGAAGAAAAGAGTTGAAGAAGTGAGCTAGAACTCACTTTGAATGACCTAAACCTTCTGCTCAAAGCTGGGAATTTTAGAGTGATTAGAGAGTGATTTTGGAGTGATTAAGAGGTTTGTAAAGTGAAAAAGGGGCTGGATATTAGTGGGTATATATAGGGGAAAGGTTAGGGTTTAAGTTGATTGCAATTAATACAAGTAGGTGTGGTTCAAAACAATAAAAAAAGAAAAAAAATCTAAATACGGTTGATGTCTCGAGACCTGGCCGAAATTCTTGAACATAACCAGCTGATGTGCTTTATTTAATTGGCCATCAATGTTTCATATTAATGTATATTAAAATGAAATAATATTAGTGGAAAGGAAATGGCCAACATCAAGCCAATGTGTAGTGCGAGACCAGCTACAAAAATTGGCCAATCCTTGTCCATTTTTTTATTTCTTTATTTTAGATATAATGATATAAGAATCCTTGTTTTTTTTTTCTTAACATAATAATAATAGTGTAATAATGATTAAAAAAAATAAGTTAATTCAGCCATGTAGGCTGTGATGTGATCGGCCGAAAGTGGCCAGCAAATTGTCTTTCTAACTTTGGCAAATTTGTGTTTGATTATCATTATTATAATATATGTTATGGTATATCAATATAATTAGCCAATTTATTCATCATATATATATATATATATATATGTATATATATAAATAATTAATTTATGCAAAATATGGAATTAAGTAAGTTTGTGAAAAATAAAGTATAGGTCGTGTATTGTAAAGGTATAATCAAGCGTTGGTACGTATAGGATATCTAGAATCGCATATTGGTTACAAGTTACGCATGTGTTACGAGGGTACAAGTATGTATCAAATGTGTATAAGGATCAAATGTTCAGGCATGTAAGAAAAAGATAAACGAAGCATAATTCGTATGGAATAATTAATTTTTTTTTTACTACGATCGAAGTCTCGGATGAAAAAAAAATATGATTACAAGAAATATAAGTTTTTTCGAAAATAGAAATATATTACAAGCTTTCTAAATAAGAAAAGATACGAAAAGCGGGGCGTTACACCAGATCCTTTAATTCTCTGAAATACATGTAAGTTGAAAAATCAACAATAATGTTGAGCGAGTTCATGTGTAAGTGAGTAAGTATAACCTTTGTAAGTATGAAAATCCTGGTATGTAGCAAATAAGGAAAAAGAGATCACCAATGGTTTGCAAGGCCATTGATATGTGTGAAGTGCAAGTAGGGAGACTCAAACCTAGCGGATTTATGCGTTGGGCACAAAGTCACCCCGAGGTCCGTTTCTAGTTTGGCCTGGGGCTGGGCTCGCTACACCCAGATAGATCTACCGCTCCTGTCCCTCGGTCCTACCATGAGGATTAATGGCCCCATGTTGCTCCTACCCACTCACATGATCTAAGTAGTAAACCTCCTTACGCTAACCATACCATGTATAAAGTACTTGTAATCATAGTAACATGTAGTTCACCCCCGCAGTTTATAAAACTGAAAACAGTTAAGAGAAAAGGGGGACATGAACTCACTGTGGTGCGTCTCTACCAAGTATGTCTCCTGATCAAGCAGCTGTGTGTCGACCTACACGTACTAACTCTATTAGACGGACGGTCGTGCCTTAGCTTTATGGTTTAAGTTTTTTTTTGGGAAATAGTTAGACAACTATTTCGTGTTTACATTTAGTAAATACTTGGTAATCATTTTCCTTCCCAAGGATGGGGAATTTAATACATGTGTGTTCGAAATATATTATTAAGTCTCACTTAAAATATATTTTATTTCTAACTCCAAAATATAAATATTCTTCTAAAAAATATTATATTTTCTATTACATAAAGTTTTCCCAAAATAATACCTTGACAAAATATGCGTTCAGTCATATTTTCTTAATAATGCGTAAGTTACGTTTTAACGATCGAGTGGTAATAATAATTACCGGTGTAACTTATATATTTATCGTGAAAGCGTTCGTATTATTTTGGAGCCGTTAAAGTTTGATAGTATTATTTTTACCCTAAAAATAATATTTGTATCTTCCCAAAATAATCATAAATACATGACAAGTAACGTTATGAAAAATATATTTACTAAACATATATTCATCACGTTTAATTTTGTGAAAATCCCACCTCCGATATTTTGTAAATAAAGTCGTGGCGAAACTTATAATTTGAAAACAAGTCGAAAAGTATTTCTAACACTTGTAGTGAAAATAATTCTAGGTGTTAGGTTTTTGGGAAAATTTCGCCAGAGTTTCCTCTGTAACTGGAGGTGGCCACGCTTTCAAGCGTATCATTTTCTTTTATAAATCAAACCAACAATTTTTTCTCATTCAGCCAAAACAATGTTCAGAACAACAAACTAGTCAATAAATATGTAAATCGCAAAAATCACATGAACTTGTAGTTTTCCAAAACTATGAAGTAAATCTCATTACTTTTAGTGGATCTTTATATATATCAATCCGGTTTTATAAAAACCTCGTTTTTAAAGAAATTCCGTCTTTACATCTTCTTGTAAATTTTTACAAAAATAGTTATTTTGTCGAAACTTTATGTGTTACACACTCGGGTGTTCTAAAAATCATCCTTGTTAGTGTAAGATCCGTCTTTAGTAAATATGGTTTCTTTGACACTCGGTCCTTTGAAAATACCGCTGGTAGATCCGTAGATCTACTAGTTTTAAACACTATTCCGTAAGTAAAACCATTTTAACACAAGTTCAAGTTTGATGTGTGGTAGAGTTTCATCACTTAACCCTTGTTATATTTAAACAAGCTTTATGTCATAATCCATGATCATGACCAATCCGGGTTAAACGATGATCCGAGCTACCACAACATAGATCGGGCCTAAATAACTACACAAGTCAAATACTACAAGATTTACACAACATTCAAGCTTTTAACCATCATTACTTGCATTTTTAGTAGACTTTTATGTATCATCTTGTATGCTCATGACTTTTAACCGTTACATATCATTTTAACCATCTTAAAATAGTTCGAGAAGGTGATTCAAGCAACTTACTACTAGCTCGAGGCTAGGGAAGAATCTAGACGCAAAATGAGTGGATAAAAGCAATGAGATGAGGTCCTTCGCCTTCCGAATGCACCAAGCCTCCTCGGATATGATCCTTAACACTTGTGTGATCTTGGAATTACTTGAACAAAACTCGAAAAATTGATGGATTGTGTAGGGGTGTTCGCCCGTGAGTTATTTAGAGAGAGAGGGGGAGTTTTGTGTTGAGTGAAATGTGAAGAATGATATGGATGATTATGATGGGTTTAGTCTACTACTTATAGACATTACATAGGATGACTATATGTAGGCTAGATATAAGACAAGTGAGATTATTTTATTCATCAAGTACACAAGGAGGTCACAATGTGACCGAGTTCGGTTAAAGGGGGGGGGGGGTGGTCCTAGTTCAAATCCAACCATCTAGTTAGTTTAAAGTTAGGTTAAGTTAAGTTAACTTAGGAATTAACCCGGTTACTAGTGTGTTGTGCATTACAGTGGGTGTTAGGGTGTTCAGGGACCCTAACTGGCTCAGAAAAAGATAAATAATGTTAATGGCAATATTTTTATGTCCCGAGTAAAGTCCGGTTGGTCGGTTGGATAGTAATCCGTTAAAGCGCTTAACAAAGCTTTAGAGTGTCGTTAATATTAATTTTAGTGACACAACTTATTCCCGACACTTTGGAAAGTGTCTAGTAACATTTTTCTCATGTTTTGGCACTTTATGAGTTAACCAAATGCTGAATTTTGTACTTAGAGTACATTTTAGGCACATCCGATCACTGTAACTTATTCCTAGAGACGCAGTTCTACAACCCTTGTATCCCTACACTCACTACTAGTGTAGTAAAATATTTCTGGCTCATACAGGCCTTAGAGGCAATATCTGCCTGGTGCTGGTTATGACAGCACGTTCAATAGGTTATCCGTTCATTGTGCTACTGTGCTTTTGTGCATCATGTTTGTCACTAAGGTTTAGCATGCAAATAATGTAGTGACAGTAAATAAGGTATGATGCAAGTAAATACATGTATCAGCATTTAAGTAGCAGTTTGTTCACAAGTTCAAGTAAGTACAGTAATTAAGCAGTAATTAATTATTAATTAAGTCGTACGAATACCTGATTTAGTGAGGGTTGTCACACAATGCCCCTACGGTAGCGGATTTACCCCCAGACTCAGGCTTGCTGGGTGGCGGTCTGCGAGGTGGGATCACCTCGACGGTTGGAAGGACTGTGGAATATCCCCTCTACCTCACATTAGCTTTACCCGAATGAATGGCTCCCCTAAACCAAATTACATTATAGCTCTCAAAATTTAATAAAGTTTTTTTTTTTGTTTTAATTGATTTACACTACAACATTTGACCTTTAATAAAGTCATAATTTTAAGGTCTAATTTTCTGTGACGTGATATTTTTTAACGGTTTCGTAGCGCTCCTCACGAGTTATTTTTTCGTAACCCTGTTTTAAACCGACCAATTGTTTTTCATGTTTTTTAAACCACCTAACGCTTATCTCTAAATACATCATTGTGACGTGCTTTTTTATCTATGTTTACACGACTTGTTGTAATGTGTGGGCGTCATGTTTATCTTTATATACGTTTTGGTGTAAGTCTTTTAGAATAACTTGCATTTGGCACAAAGTGACGTAACTTTTTTGTGACCTTCAAATATATCATCACGAAGTGGTTATTCATCGTCATGTAGAACATCTCATCACGATTTTCTTATTTGTAACACCTCAGAATTTTATATCGAATCGTATGGCAACACGTGTCCAAACAACTCTCAAATATGCCACAATATTGGATGAGATGGACTAATTGTGTAAAATAGTGGAAGTTTGGATGTGGAGGGATCAAATATGTCAACATGCTAAAAGATTGGCCTCTGAGTGACCCTTAGGGACTGCAAGGCCTAATGCCTTACGGATCGTAAGGCAATTAAATTATTGTTAATGGCAAAGGCTTACGGATCGTAAGGCTTTAAAGCTTACGGACCGTAAGCAATTATGAAACCATGTGCGCTGAGGTCCGTAAGGGACCGTGCTGGCAGAATTCACTTGCTGCCCATGGCAGCCTGCACACTTTCAACTTAGCACGCGAATGTGCCACCTTTCTTCTGGTTTTAACACCTCAAGGGGCACTTGTTATCATCTTAGAACCATTGCCAACACATGGCAACATCCTCTGAACATAATTCAACTATAAATAGCCTCATAAGTTCATTCTTCCAACTTGTTCATTTCCATTTTCTTTCTTTCTACTCTCTACCTAGAGTTTGCTTCTGATTAGAGGCCTCCAATTGAAGTATAATCTTCCTCTTGAACACTTGTAAGTGTTCTTCCTAGCTCATTTCTTTCTAAGCTAAGTTATTAGCTGAAAGTCAAGCAAATTGACTTTTGCTTTGACTTTCGGCTATGACCATTATGGTCCAGCCATTATTCGAATCGAACATGGTTACGTGATCGTAATAAGGTAGGTGATAATCCCCTATGAGGGCACCTCCTGAAGATCACGTTAAATTGGTCAAATGACGGGTCAAAGTTATAATAAAATAAAAGTCAAAACGCAGTTTTTCGGAAAATTTATAAATTGAACTTATAAATATCTAAACTCATATTTTTGACATTATATCAGTCACTATAACATATTAGAACATGTGTAAGCATGTTCAACCCGTCATTTCCAGACACAATAAACAACTCTGGGGCAGTGGTGGATGGTTATCACTAAGTCCTGAAGACTTTTTACTGTGGTGAAGTGGAGGTGAGCAGCTGCGTGGCGGTGGTGGTTTCGTCGAAGGAAGATGACAACAATGGATGCAATTTGGGTGTTGGTGAGATGGAGAATGGTGGTTGAATAGGGTTTTTTTTTGCCGAATTTTGAATAAGGTGGGTTTTGATAAGATTCAGGTGGTTGTGGTGGTGTTGGGTTTTGGCCGGTTTTTTATGGTGGTGGATTTTGGTCTGACTTGGGTAGTGGGAGATTGTGACGGTGGTGGTTGTGGGGTAGAAAATGAAGAAGATGGGGTTTTAATAAAGTGGAGGGAAAAGACAATAATGTCCTCACGTAGGGCCCATGTAATCAGAGTTAACTGTAAAAATTAACTTAGTTAGGGCCAAAGGACATAACAAGCTAGGGCTTGCATACATCGAGTACGTTTTTTGTCATTTTTAAAGACAAAGGACACACTTTCCAATATGGTGTCAACATAAAGGACGAATTTTGTAATTTACTCTAAATTATATCTTTCATGTTTACTACTTAGGCTATCTGGTGTAGAGCGACGCCTTTTGTCACATCTGCACAATGGCTCCCCAAACACCACCCCTCCATAGCCAAAGGGGGCGTTATTGAAGGTCTCGACCAAGGTATGGCGAGCGCGAGAGGGTGAGCATATGGGGCCATTTGCTTCTTATCCAACATAATTCATTTTTTCTTTAACTTCTCTTTTTGTTTTTTTCTTTTAGTTAAAAGGCTCTTTAAGAGGATTTTATTCCATACCGTGGAAGTTAACAATAAATCCTTCCGTTTGTGTCACCTACGTGGTGTGATAAAGCCCGGGCTTTATCCACACTATATTACTAAAACCTAAAGTGCTAGATTAAAATTGTTGGTTGATTTGTGGTTGACTATTTAAAAAAAATTATAACTTGTAGAGAGCAATCGTACTATATTTATTATGCATTTTCTAATGACAATTGACGAATTTTTATCATGAATGCATTTGGTTTCATCTTTTTATTATATGAGGCCACCCAAAACGAACCGAAAAACATATGATCTGGCAAAGGATACCTGCGCATCGAAAATTTCAACCCCATAGCACGGTGTGGGTTAGCCAGCGTTGCCTGGCATCCCCCACCCTATAAAACGCACCACTCCCCACAGTCTAAAAGATCCCAGAATCAAGAAAGAAGAATTACATACTGAATTTTATCGAAGAATTCCACCCATGTTTACAAGATGTTCATCGTATATACACACAAGGTTTATCATAATTAGTTTCTAGACACTGTCACACTAAACATAGGGGGGTATGGGGCGGGGGTTTGGGCGTGGGTGGGCTGAAAACGCCCAAGTCACCACCCCGGGTGGGCATGGGTTTGGGCGTGGCCCCTTTTTCGTGGGTTTGAAGCCGGGCGTGGGGCGGTCTGGCCAAGCTGACATGGCGGGCTCTGATTGGACAAACCAAAGAAGCCGTTGGGCTAGCCGTTGATTTAACTATCAATGGCTCAGATCTAGCGAAGCCCACCAAACCCACGCCCCCAACCCCCGCCCCACCATACCCTGTTTAAATGTGGGTCGCCCCATGTCTGCCACCCCAAGCCACGTGTCAACAAATGCCCCAACCCAAGCCCAACCCCCGCCCCACCATACCCCGCAGTCTAAGGGCACACGGGGTGGTCCGTTATACCACCCCCATCACTCGTTAAACAAGAACGGAACGCCGCCGCCTCCATGTTTATCACGAGTTATAGGAATAACTCGTTGAATGTATAACGCGTTGAACTTGATCAAATGAATGTGTATTACTTGTACATTGGGTATTAATACTTGTACATTGGAATCTCATCACTAGTGATACCACCCCCCCCCTACATTTCTATCACTAGTGATAGAATATTGGGTGATGACATGGCATGATTTGATTGGATAGTGGGAGTGATAGAAATCTATCACTAGTGACCACTCCTCCTCCCCTAACTACAAAATAGAACCGTAATCTTTGTATCAAACTTAATCATCAATTAAGGCCAACATGGACTGATGCACAAAATCATGTTTAACACATATGAAAGAAACATATAATAAGATAATCCCATCATGGTATCTATCAAGTATCAAACAAACCAAGAACACACATGCAACATGAAATATAAAAAAAAAACATTTGTTTATAATCACGAAACAAATTACATAATCACAAACCCATAACATCATCATGTCATGATCATATATCATAAGGCTGCTTGCCAGTGAACTTAACTTCAATGGGGCTAACATTCTTCCCAATGGACCTCATGTTCTGGCCCACACCTTGACGCCCAGGGTTCACCTTCTCAGGGTAAACCCCATCTTTAGGGTGCAAATACTGCACCTCACCATTCGGAAACACCCTATAAAACTGATACTTAATCTTGTACTTGGACCTCAACCTAGTACCAAGAGCCAAACACTGTTCTTTCCTAGCCAACTTCAACAAGTTGGGCCCCTCTCTCATAATAGCGGCGCCGCCTGTCGGCATCTCAAAGATTTGCTCCTTCGGAGACTCCCATGTGATGACGTAGAACTCTTCCACTTGGGCTTTTCGGAGTAAACCGCCGGTGGATCCGGCGAAGATGGGGGAGGGGGTGTTTGGGTCGAGTTCGGGTGGGGTGAACCCGGCTGGGGCTTCTTTGACTGGGGCGGGAGTGGGGGTGGGTGAGCCTTCGGCTGCGGTGGCTTTGATGGTGAAGGTGGTGCGGGTGGTGGGTTTGAGGTGGGTGTGGTTAGGGGTGGTGAAGGAGGATTGGTTGAATGGGTTGGAGAGGGTTGGGGTGAAGAGGGAAGCTTGAGTAGCCATGGCCATTGAAGATCAAGATCAGGTGGTGGTGGTGTTTGTAGAGAATGAAATGTATTGAGGGGAAGATGGATTATGTGGAGGTGAGTGGGATAAGGTGATATGTGAGAGCCAATCAGAATGTTTTGTTTTGATTTGCTCCTATATCTCTGGTGTCTTAATTTTCTTTGTTGTTTTCTTTCTTTTTTTATTTTTATTTATTATTTTTTTATATATGTACGTTTGACAGAAATATCATGCATAAATTTACGCCTTTATTATTTTAATAAATAGATAGATGGAAAAAAAATATTTTTACTTTTAATGAAATGCTTTCTTTTTGATGAAATTAAAAGACTAAAAAAATGACCGAAACATTTGAAAATTATGAAAACACAATAAAAGCTAGGGGTGTGAATTTCTGACACGGATCGAAAACCCGACACGAACCTAACACGAAATTCGCGGGTTTAGGTTTAGTCTAAACGGGTTCGGGTCAGTTTCAGGTTGAACCCGCGAACCCGTTTAGGTTAACGGGTCGGGTTCGGGTTAACCTGGTCGGGTTGGCGGGTTGACCCGTTTAACACATTTATACTATATTATATTTTTTACAATATATTTTATATCATAAATTAAATGGGGTGTGTATTTTATGCCATGATTATAACTTAAAAGGAGAAATTAACATAGATTTTATAACTTAAATATGATATTATTATATACATTTGTGTTTTTTAAGTAAATATTAATTTTAATATATTAATTTCGGAAAAAAATTAAAAAAATTCAGGTTAAACGGGTCGTGTTCGGGTCAACCCACGAAACTTCGGGTCGTGTTCGGGCTCATATGTATGATATGATTTTCGGGTTCGGGTTCACGTAAAATTTTCGGGTTCGAGTCGGGTTGAACCCGCCAACACGACCCGTTTAACACCCCTAATAAAAGCATGTGAAGACATTCATGACTTTGAATTTAGTCTAAACAAGTTCAGTCCGGCTAAATTTCAGATCAAATCCTTAAACATGATTAGCTAAAGTGGTAAAAGTTTGGGTTGATCGGCTAAATTTCATATCAAATCCTTAAACATGATTAGCTAAAGTGGTAAAGTTTAGGTTGATCTCACGAGTTAGGGTTGGTTACAGGGTTGGCATATAACCCGTTTAGGACCTTAGGTAGGGCTGTAAACGAACCGAACGAACACGAACAAGGCCTTGTTTGTGTTCGTTCGTTAAGGAAATAAATGTGTTCACTAACGGTTCATGAACACTTAGCGAACGAGATTTTATGTTCGTGTTCGTTCATTAAGGAAATGAGCATGTTCGCGAACGGTTCACGAACACAATTAAATTTGGCAAACGCGACGAAGAATAAAGATAGATGGCTCAGAGAAAAGCTCTCGAACTTGAATCCCTTATTGTGGAACGGAGGTCGATCGTATTCGTGGATGTAAATAATGAGAAATGAAAGGAAATGATGCATAAACAAGGTAAAAGTGGGTTTCCTAGTTTAATTGTTAGGGAAATAAAATAAATAAAAGTTTAATAATATATAAAGTACAAATAAAATATAAGAAATTACAAAGATCTTCAATAAAAACACAAACATATGAACATACATGAATGAAAATCAAGGAATGTTCACGAACACGTTCATGAACACCTTACCGAACGTTCACGAACATAATCGAAAGAACGAGACCTCTGTTCATGTTCGTTCATTTAACTAATCGAACGAAATTTCTTGTTCATGTTCGTTCGTTTATTAAACGAACGAACATAAACGAACTTCCCGCCGAACGGTTCACGAACTGTTCGCTGAACGTTCGGTTCGTTTACAGCCCTAACCTTAGGTGTTGTGTTGTTTGGCAACTACTGAATGGCTAAGTGCTGAACCAGTAAGATATCTCAATCATTAAGAGACAGTATAATGTTTAACCGTTTTAAGGCAAATGTCTGGTCAATTCAGATAAGACCATGCGTAGTGGTAGAGAAAAATGATGCCCCCACCATGGGGCATTATTCGACACGTGTCATCTCAGTCAGCATGGGGCGTTATTGCGAAAGTGGTGTAGTGGGAATAATACCTAATAATGTCCCTTCCAATCATTAAAAAAAAAAAGCAAAAAGATGGTGATTGGCTAGTCAAACTTGGACACATGCAAAAGTGGGGGTTCTCAAAAGTTATCAGACCATGCTCAACATTGATTGGTTAAGCAAATATGTAAATAGCGTTATAATTAAAACGCCGGAAACTTTTTTGAAATTTAAAAAAAAAAACGCCCCATGTAATGGGATTGGGGGGGGGGGCGTTTTTAGGCCTTTTTTTCAATTTTTTTTTAAAAGACGCCTCACTACGGGTGGTCTAAGAGGTCTTAACCATTCAGACCCTGTATAATGATTAACTATTTAGAAGCAAATGTCTGAATCACTCAGACATCTGCTCGCAAAACAAACAATCTAAACTATTAAGTGATAAACCAGTAAGAGGTATAAACCATTAAGAGCCTTATTAAGAGGTATACAAACAACCCCTTACTTTTCTAATTTATTTTTCAATGGTTTTTATGTATTAACTTAAAATAATCAATTATTTAATATCAAAATTACAAAAACTATAAGAGAAATTGGATATCTACTATAATTTAATAGCAATTCTCTTTCTCAACATATACAAGAAGAAGTGGATCACCTCAGCCAGTAACAGTTTTGATAAATGGTTGGCCACTTTGGGCGGCCATTTCACTTTAGCTTTTTTTTTTTATATATAATAGTTATTCTCAATTTATAGGTGATGCCAAATTACAATTTTATCCCAAGTGTAAAATTATGATTTCGCCCTCGATTCAAAAAAGAAGTGGATCACCTCAGCCGGTAACAGTTTTGATAAATGGTTGGCCACTTTGGGCGGCCATTTGACTTTAGCTTTTTTTTTTTATATATATAATAGTTATTCTCAATTTATAGGTGATGCCAAATTACAATTTTATCCCAAGTGTAAAATTATGATTTCGCCCTCGATTCAAAATAAAATTTTGCTTTTGTCCCCTGCTTAAATTAACGATTTTGCCCTCAGTTTAAAAATACAATTTTGCCCCCAGTTCAAAATAAAATTATGGTTTTGCCCTCAGCTCTCCTACCAAATTACGATTTGGTTCCCAGTTTAAAATTACGAATTTGCCCCCAGCTAAAAATTACGATTTTGCCCTTTATAGGTGATGCCAAATTACAATTTTATCCCAAGTGTAAAATTATGATTTCGCCCTCGATTCAAAATAAAATTTTGCTTTTGTCCCCTGCTTAAATTTACGATTTTGCCCTCAGTTTAAAAATACAATTTTGCCCCCAGTTCAAAATAAAATTATGGTTTTGCCCTCAGCTCTCCTACCAAATTACGATTTGGTTCCCAGTTTAAAATTACGAATTTGCCGCCAGCTAAAAATTACGATTTTGCCCGCAGCTAAAATAGTACGATTTTGCCCCAATTTCAAAATAAAAAAAATGGTTTTGCCCTCAGTTCAAAATATTCTTTTACCTCCATTTTAAAATTACGATTTTACCTCCGCTAAAAATTGCAATCTTGCCATCGTTTTTTTTCCCTTTGGCAAATCCATGGTAGTGTTTTATTTTATTTTGTTGACTTAATTTTGTTTCTATTCATGCCAAACAACTGCCTAGCAATCGCTAATTGATCTTGACAAATTATTGTTTTGCCCCCAACTCTAAATTACATGCCTGTCATTGTTTTAGTTAATTTTTTTTATCATAACTATGGTACTGTTTTTCTTTAATTGGTTAACTTGATGTATCTTTTTTAATATCGTGTTATAGGTAGCATGTATAACTAACCGACATAAAGGCGTACATGTTATTAACCTAAGAAATACTCGGTTTAGCGCCCCGCAACACGGGCCGCGCATAACTCTAGCTGCCTAACACTGGCTCATTAGTCCTGAAAATTTACAGTTTTGCCCTGAATCCAAAATTATGGTCTTATCATCCTTTTTTTTCATAGCAAAATTATAGTAGTCTTTTTTTAATTGGTTGAGAATTATTCGGCTATGCCCCGCAACGCAGGCGGGGCATCTACTAGTTGTTTACATAGAGTTGTATCTTACGTTGTAATTTTTATTTATTCTAAAGTAATAATATGCGTAAAAAAACATTTCGGGTATACATATCATATTCATGTCAACTCGTGAATATCCATGTCAGTGTTCAGGTTCACACGTTTGACATGATTTTCGACCTGCCAAGTGCCCTGCCATTTACACCCCTATAATAGTAAGTAGACCAATAGCATCAAGGAGCTATCGAGTCTACAAACAGTACATTGACGAGCTTGAACCAAAATTATCAAGAAAACATCCACTATAGGCATATATAACAATGTCGAAACACAATAGCATAAGCCAAAGGTTTGACCCTGAATAGTCAAAGCATCTTCGTGTTTACGATCTGTAGGTTCTAGATTCCAGCTGCTGATCACATCTCCACCACTGGTGAATACCATGAGCTTCCTTTAAATCACGCGCAGGAGTCGAATTCACAGTCAGATTCGCAGACGGAAGAACGTGGAGTGGTTCATGTGATTCCTTTCCAATCGCGTCCATCAACAGACCAGAAAATGAATGTTGCGAGGCCAATCGTTCCACCCCTCTCGCCCCTATACCCTCCATCTTTCTACGATGTTGAAAATACCCGATATACTCCGAGCAGATATGATCGCGTGGATTCACGTATAAACACGGGACCCATGACGCCAAATTCGAAAACGAGTTGTCTGGTGCAATGTTTCTTTGCTGAACATTCTTTTTAGCCTTGACAGCAACCGCAAGTCCAGCTGTTACAAAACTGCTAGCGATTCTGATCCCGTGTTTGACTTTCTTGTTTTTAATGTTCTCAATTGGAGGCGAAACATACGGTGAATTGAAAAGATGAGATTCGAGAAAAACGCCATTTCTCGCCATGCTTTTTCCCGCAAGCATGGCCATGGCTGATCCGAGAGAATGACCGGTTAACCAGATGTTTCGATTACCCGAAGCAACCAAGTTTCGAACAGCTTGAACAGCGGTTTCAAATCTTGACGATTGGTGTAATATGTTTTTGACACAGTGGAGATCTAGCTGCAAGTCTCGAGCAAACGCATCGCCTTTGGTTAATGTGCCTCTGAAAGCAACGATATAGGACGGTGTTGCGTTCGTTGAGAGGGCGTAGTCCGTTGATGGGTCGGGTTTGGGTTTAAATTTGAAGACGGCACCAAAGATAGACGAATCAGCATCGTCTATGAGTTGACTGTGCAAGTCAAAACTGAAGAATTTCCACCATGGAGGAGCAAGCGCAGCTGGCCCGTGGCGGTTCTCCTGGCGGTCACGCTGCATGATATACACACCTTGAACCATACACGCTGCCACCGACCTCCGGTGATCCACATTGGTCCTGAATCATCATGGGTAACCTAGTTATCTTACGAATACAATGCGGCCTCTACGCACACAAGGTGTTCGATGAAATGTCTATGGTTAAAAAACTGATAAAATTTAAAAAAACAGTGTTACCAGTCAATAGTAGTCAAGTGTAAGGGGCCTGAAATTTCAAAAATATCCCTTTCTGAAGCCATTACATCTATGTTGCTTTATTCTTGATCAGATCAAAATTATTCTGAAACATCACAAGAACAAAAGAATAAACACATATTCAACCAAATCAAAACAAATTCGTATTACAATAAAGTGATAAATTGGGGGTTGAAACTTGCAATCAAGCAGGCATCAATGGAGGATTCATTCTGATTATCGATACTTCTTTAACAGCAAGCATACAAATTAAACAACCCTAATTATTAGGTTGATGAATAAAACATACAGATTGAAGTGTAAGACGGAAAATTAAGTGGCGAAATGTACCTAGGTAAGAATGATATAAGGAGATGAGATCTGGTTATATGAATGTATGAATGGAATGAATCAGAAGCTTCAGGAAGACTGTTGAGATCTGCGCAGATGAAAATGGAAGTTTGTTTTGAAATTATTTTGTTTGTTGAGTGGTCTACCGTCGGTGAGTGAGACGTTACAGCCCCCAAATTTATAGTTTTTCAATATTAAAAACTAGGTTAGAACCCCGTGTATTACACGGGTTTACTAAATGTAATTTTATATACTAAATAATAAAAATAATATATCCTTAAAAAACTCGTGTATCGTATGGATTTAACAAATGTAATTTATATACCAAATAAAAATAAAAAAAAGTTATATCTTTAAAAATCTTGTGTAATACATGGGTTAAATAAATGTAATTTTGTATAGTAAATAATAAAAAAAGTTATTTTTTTAAAACCCTATGTGTTACACGGGTTCAATAAACGTAATTTTATATACCAAATAAGAAAAAAAAAGTTGTATCATAAAAAACTAATGATAACATAGTAATACAAAGTTTGGTTTTCGTGATAATAAGAAAAAGTTATAGCATAAAATAACAAACGATTTCGTGATAGTGAAGCATTCTGTTCCAAAATGGCTAATGAAAAAACTTAGTTATATGAAAAATATATCTATCTATAAAGACACCAAGTACCTATACTTAATATGTTTAAGTTTTTTAAAAGATATGGGAACTTATGAATGCACTATACGTATCTGTAAACACAAAAAGTAACATTCGCCATTGAAAAAATTAATAAAGAGAATGAATCAACATAATAGCATGGATAGATTAGGATTTATTTGGTGTAATTTAGAAGTAAAGTTATTATAACATTCGTAATTGAGAAATTAATAGAGTAAGTAAATCAACATAATATACGGTAGAATAAATTAAACAAAAAGAAGGATATTAAAATTAGAAATAAAAAAAATGAAAATTGATTTTGTTGACCACATTGACACGATTCATTTCCAATGAAGATTTCTTCAAATGAAGTGTCAATCAATGCCTGCCAACTTAATGTAATTGGTCGATTTGAAAAGTTGAATGAAAATATTAGAGTATTAGGAGCCAAATATAGTTAAATGGTACAAAAAGAAAAGAAAAATCTTTTTTTTTATAACTTTGAAATCAACTAATTCAACCAAATCGACCTTCCTTAATGATTAAGTTACTATTCAATTGTATGATATCTCATATATCAAATTCTAATCAGCGTTAGCATACATATCCTACTACGTTTAAACCCTTTTCTTTTACTTCATTAATAAATAATTCAAAACCCGAAATGTTAGATAAAATTTGAATGAAAGATTTTAAAATTTTATTGGATTAAATTATACAAATATTGAACAAAAGATATTATCACATTTAAATAATATTTATAAAAAACTCAAATTTTGATAGCCTCGTTGATTGACACGTGTCCCCAAAGAGGTTTCTTTTAGTATATGTATAGAATAGATTCAACAATATACACCAACTAACATGACAAGATTAACTATAGACTCGTAATATAGAGCACTTAACGATGAACCGAAGAACATTCTTAAAAATTTAACTTGACATGTTAGAAAATTATTTTTTTTTAATTTTTTTCGACGCTTTTCCTTATAAATAGTTGTAGAAGCATTTTTAATAAAAAAATCAGAAACTAAAAATATAAAAAAACAGTTAAAAAAAGGCTTATTTTTTTTTACAAAAATATTTTTTATTGGAATAGTTTCTACACATTTTTATAAGAAAAAGCGCTGAAAAAAATTAAAAATGATGATTTTTAACATGTTAAGTTAATTTTATAAGATGTATTTTTTTAGCTGTCTTTTAAACATTTTTTAGTTTTTTTTATTAAAAATGTTTCTATATGTATTTATAAGGAAAAGCGTCGAAAAAGTTAGAAAAAGTTGATTTTTAACGTGTTAAGTTGAATTTTAAAGAGTGTTCCTCGATTCCTCACTTTTTTAGTATTCTTCAATGAACCTTCCCCCATATAAAATATATTTATTTATATACATGGGTGAGCAAATAGTATTAAGTTTGGTTTAGAATTGAGCTCATCCCTAGTTAAGTTATCTTGAAGATATAAAACATTGGACGTAGTCCATGAGATTAGAACTTGTGACTTTCCAAATGATATGGTCTAGTTAAACATGTTGCTAGTAGTAAACATGAAAAGGAAGTTCTAGTCACTTTGGTCACAACCGATTTTATCTGGTTTGTCGTACGTGAAACATAGAATAACTATATATTAGAGTTGCAGCTGGTCCAAATAGTGTGGGATTGGGAAGAGTTCTACATCGGGTTCGATTCAAATTGTTTACTAGTTAGCAAATCAACATGAACACTCACAAAGATGTATTTGGGTGGAACGGGTACTCCCCACGTGGGGAGCGGTAACCTCTCCACCTCAGTCAATTAGGTCATGTCATGTCAACATCCATCTTCTACTATAAGTGCTCTTCACGTGAGGAGTTCATTTTTTATTATTATTATTTGTTTCTACAAATTATGCATTAATAAATAAAACATATTTTAAACAAAATAACTAATGTAACTATTCGTCATCGGAATCCGCCAAAAGGTAGGGTAAATCTAGTTCTGCTCCACGAGATCATATTTTAGTTTCCAATGCATATATTTATCAATAAGCTCATTAAAAACAGTATCATCGAAAACGGGCTCGACTGGAGGATCCCGAATGTGTATCGGTGCTATCGTGTATAATAATGCACGTACATACGACATACCTAATCTTTTATACACTCATAGCACGCATTGGTCGATTAAGTATACCCCACTTTGACTTTAAAACATTAAACACCAAAAGCCCATTCCACGTCTTTTCTTGCCGCCTCGTGTTACCACTTAAACTTCTTTTCGTTCGGAATGTGAGGATATGGAAAAGATTCCACTAACACGGACCAAGTAGGGTAGATTCCATCGATAAGATAGTATCCACGCTTGTAAAAGTGGTTGTTCAAGTAAAATGGCCATTTTGGTGCAGTTCCATTTTGTTGAGTAAGAAATAACGGAGATTGTTGGAGCACATTGATGTCGTTTAGTGAACCTGGTGGAACACAAAAAGCATGCCAAATCTACAAATCTTGAGAGGCCACCGCTTCGAGCATAACTGTTGGGGACCTATGATCCTCTCTCATATATTGGCCCCGCAACTCTGTTGGACACATTCTTCAAACAAAATGCGTACAATCAAGGCTACCCAGCATCCCAGGAAGGTGATGTTTCTCCTCGTGAGCTTGGTACGAAAGCGCAACATCGTGGCTTGTTGGTCTATGTAAGAACTCGAATGCGTATTTATTACATACAGTTAGACAAAAATATTCTAGACACTCACGGGAAGTCCTTTCGACCATATTTAAATACTCATCGTTCTCGTCTGAAGGGTTACCGGTTGCAAGTTGTTTAATTGTCGATGTAACTTTTTGCAACGGTGTAAAACTCTTCTTCATTCTCTCATCCACGCCCTCTTGAAATCACGGGTTATTCGCTTGCACGTTGCTCACAATTTTTAAAAACAACCTTTTTGACATACGAAACATATGACGAAAAACTTCATCAATGAATTTGGGCTCCTCGACAAAATAATCTGCCATAAGGGTTTCGTGGCCTTTCTCTCAATCACGACGGACAACTTTTTTTTACTAGATGTGCTCGTGTCTTCTAGTTCGACTTGCCCGATGAGTTTTTGAAAAAAAAAAAAACTACTATTGCTTGAGGAAGAATCACCGTCTTCACTAATGTCGTATGGAATAAATAGCGGTATGTGATCCGCCATTTTAAAAATAGGGTGAGATTTTTAGATTGTGAAAGAAAGGATTTGGTTGATAGAAGTTTGGATTGTGATGAGAGAAGTGAGAAATGATGTTAAATAAAAAAATTGTAATTTTCAGTAAAGTAGTAGCGATTAGCAGGTCATGATCATCACTTACTATAGTCTTAGCTTTGTTAAGGACAATACATTCAAACTTATACAATATGCAAAACATAAAGATCAATCAAAATAACAAATCTGATGTCTCATCTCATATCATCAGTCTTCATAATGCCGTTGCGCATACATTTTGTTGCGCATACATTTTGTTTCTAGTACTAACCGTTCGCAACAAATTTCGCTTCTTGATTCATTAGCTTCTGAAGGATAGCCTACACAAGCCATATAAAAGAAACTTCAGCCAATAAACAACTTTGTGTTCCATAATCATATCATATAAATCAAGACCCAAACGAATGAATTCTTTGAGTAAATTACAAAAATCGTCCTTTATGTATGTCACTTATTCCAAACTGTGTCCTTTGTTTTCAATAATTATAGAAAACGTACTCGATGTTTACAAACCCTTGCAAGTTATGTCCTTTAGCCCTAACTCAGTTAAATTTTGTGGTTAAATCTGACCAAATAGACCCCCACATGAGAGTAAAATGACCAAAATACCCTCATCAAGTTATGTCCTTTAGCCCTAACTCAGTTAAATTTTGTGGTTAAATCTGACCAAGTGGACCCCACATGAGAGTAAAATGACCAAAATACCCTCATGTGGGGTCCATCTGGTCAGATTTAACCACAAAAAATTAACTGAGTTAGGGCTAAAGGACATAACTTGCAAGGGTTTGCAAACATAGAGTACGTTTTCTGTAATTATTGAAGACAAAGAACACAGTTTGCAATAAGTGACATACATAAAGGACGATTTTTGTAATTTACTCGAATTCTTTAGATAACTTACTGGACATGAACGATTTGATTTCAACCCTTGATGCAGTTCAGCAGGTGAAATTAGCAGCTTCACTGAGCGGAATTCAATACACTGATTATGTCCCCTATCTGCAAACTCGATTAACTGGCGATCAAGAAGGTGCTCAAAGGCCTGCACATTTAAAATTGTTAGAAAAAAATTATTACCAACAAAAATGGGAACATAACTTAAGAAATTATATCAAATTACACTGATATTCTATACTATCTTAACAGACAAAATCGGTAGAAACCCCACCGGCTTTGCCTTCCTCCCCCCATACTTTCACAATGTTGCAATTTTAGCCCCTTGACTTTGGTACCTTCAAAGTTTCATAAAATGGCAAATTTAGTCCCTAAACTACTACTCCATTTTACAAATAGTTTGCTTTTGACATCCCAACTTTCTAATAGTTTCCTTTTCAGCCCCAACTTTGTTATAGTTTCCTTCTTACCCCAAAACTTTATCGAATTTTATCTTTACCCTTTCTTAGCGCTTAAGTTTAGGAAATGCAATTTTTAACCACTTAACTTTTTATCAACTTTGTAAATGCCACTTTGACCCCCCCCCCCTCGAGAGTTTTTGGCTTGACGATATAAATTCGAGTTAGTCGGGTTGCGTATAATACGTTATGATTGTACGATATAAATTCGATTTACGTTACGTTTTGATCCAATCGCAATGCAACTATAGGATACATTGAGTTCAACCGGATACGTCAAAACGTGCGTTTTCATATGGTTAACACATCACATAACGCTTGGACTAATTAATAATAAAAAGGTATGAAAAAATGAAAACCTTACCCGTAAGCATACATTACGTGAATAATTATCCACATTCTGAACTGAATCATATATAGTTTTGTATTCTGTCATGTAGAATGTGTTACTAATATATATTTAAAGCAATGGAGCATAACTAGAGATTTACAGGATAAATCTGTGAGGCACATTTGCACTGACCTTTCATTACGGAATTGAAATTATATGATTCTTGTTCTTTGAATTCCAACCTCCTTATGCAAACCATTATATAAAGCTCCAGAATTGAGCAATCTGCAAAAAAAAAATAAAAATAAAAAAAAAAATCATGCCGTTTCTCTCTCAAAATAGACAAAAAGGAATGAACAGATACTTACAAGAGATGAATCCGTTTTAAGTCTTAATGTCAATAAAAACCGTTTATGTGATTAGCAAAATTTTATAAATATTTTATTAAGAGTTAACTGCCATTTCATCCCTGTGGTTTGTCCAATTTCAAATTTGGACCGTTTTCATCCCTGACATTCTTGAAACATGCCAGTTTTGTCCAAAAACTTAACGTCTGCTAAAACCTGCCGTTTAATGAAGGGCAAAAACGTCATTTTCCTTTTTTTATTTTTTGTTTTTTACACCATTTTCCTTTTTTTATTTTCCGTTTTATTGATTTAAAAAAAAAGGGAAAACTAAAAATAATGATGGTTTTACTCTTCATTAAACGACAGATTTTAACAGACGTTAATTTTTGGACGGAACCGGCATGTTTCAAGAATGTCAGGGACAGGGATGAAAATGGTACAAATTTGAAATTTCGCCTGGACTGGCACAATTGGGCAAACCACAGGAACGGAAATGGCAGTTAACTCACCAAAAAAATGAGAATCTTGTGGACCCAATCAGACGTTAATACTTTGTAACGTTGACAATATCAAACAACTTTAACTTGATTTTACCCGAAAGAAATTAAGTCAGTCATACCTTTTAGACAATCCAACTTGGGCTGCCTTTGAACGGTTGAAAGTGCAGATTTAAAGTTCTCAAGTGTCATATAACCACTTTTAGAATCAATGCAACATACAGCAGAAAACCTAAAGAAACGAAGCATGACAAATAAGCTTTAGAAGATAATCACGGCAAATCGATGACAAAAGGAAACTTGCATATGCAAAATACAAGAAGAAATAACTTACAGAAACCGCACGAAATTACTAACGGTGCAGTCAGCATCTGTTAATTTATCAATGATTTCATTGAACTTTTTATCTGCTATTATGTTCTAGAGCATGTCAAGGAATGTCACATGTAGTCTCATTTGACTTTTTTAGAGTAAAAATGCCATTTTCGTCCCTGAGGTTCGGCCAGTTTTGCGACTATCGTCTAAAGGTTTGTTTTTCCGCATCCGGATCCAAAAGGTTTGAAATCTTGCTATTTTCATCCGGCTCGTTAACTCCATCCATTTTTCTCCGTTAAGTCAGGGGTATTTCCGTCTTTTTGTTAACTTAAAGGACAATTCGATCTTTTTACATAAAGTGAAAAAGACCGAATTGCCCTTTAAGTTAACAAAAAAGATGGAAATGCCCCTAACGGAGAAAATGGATGGAGTTAACTAGCCGGATGAAAATAGCAATATTTTAAACCTTTTGGATCTAGATGCGGAAAAACAAACCTTTGGACGAAAGTCGCAAAACTGGCCAAACCTCAGGGACGAAAATAACATTTTACTCACTTGTATATTATAAAAACCACGTCACTAGCAAAAGAGAACGAAAAAGGATACGGAAATTCGTGAATTAAAATCAGTTACATAGTCATGAGGAAGGGTTGAATCCGTTGGCAACAGTAAAATGTGTTTCAACAGTCTGCATGATAAACACACAAGTATTAAAAAAAAAAAAAATTATAAATTATAACAAGCTTTAACCTAGTACAAAAATATAACCACATCACAAAGAAAGTTTTGTAACAATCACCTCTGTAAATCATCCTTTTGTGGAGGAAGAAACAGCAGTTTCCTGTGTGAGAACCGAGATCGTACTCGTTTTTCCAACAGCTGATCCGCATCCTGCTTGGCAAAATCGAGTCTCGTAATGTATAAAACTTATAACTAATTAAAAACTTACGATGAAATAATGAAGTAAATTTTTTTGACATACCAGTCGACAACTAATACCGATGACAACAGCTTGTGACGATACAGATTGCATTGCATCCAACAAGCTATACAGTAATCTTTGCTTACCCTGTGCAAGGATATGTCGGTCTTAAATAAATAAAAATAGCAATAGCACAATCGTATATCTCAAATTGTGAAAATAAAAGAAAAGAATCCATTATCACAGCGTGTATGTTGACTTCACCTGAGCAAAAAGGTCAAACTCGTCCAATACAAAAACTACTGTCTTGTGTGCTAATCCGCATTCTCTGGTCATAACGATCATCAGGAATAAATCAGCAAAACCACTTAAAAAAAAAAAACTTGTGAAAAAATGAAATATTGCAAGCTAAATGTAACAGCTTAAAGTGTTGTAGCTTTTATTGAATGTCGAGAGTATATATTTAGAGAAAATAAAAATAAAACAAAAACGAATAGATGCTGACCGTAACATGGCTATCATGAACTGAGAATTATCATCAGATGACGCCTGCAACAAATTTACAACGTGATGAACTGCAAGTTAACTTTGTTCGTATGTATCATTTAGTAACGGTAGATTTGAGATAGTACCATTTTAGAGAACATCAGTTCATGTTCAATACATAATTGTCTAGCAATTTCCTGTAATGAACGTTAAACAATCAATCCAAGAAATAAATATGAAAAAAGAGAAAAAAAGACCAAGATACATTTTTCACATTTGCAAAGCAATTTCTTCTGATCATCTAAGACCAAAATTAATATTTATCAAAACACAAAACCAACAAAAGTAAAAAAAAAAATTCACAAAACCAAAACAGAAAGCAATGTATAACTTACAAAAATAAAAAACAAATAATTTAAAATAAAATTTTCATTAAAACAGAGACGATTATAGACTAATGCCAGGTAGACGGGCAACAAGCTGTGCCGCTACCCCCTTCTGAATAGCAAACCCTACCCTGCTAAACACAAAATTCTGTCCCTTAACATGCGCGGTGTTACTACTTACCACCTGCTGAACTCGCTTGAGGAACAGAAATAAATTTGGAAGAGAAAAAAAAGATCTCACCTTTAGAGCACAATTATCATCACAGTGCAAAAGCCCATTCAGTTTAATCTACAACAACCATAAAAAAAACCCGAATCAGACACCAATCATTGTGCCTAGGGCTGCAAACGAACCAAACGTTCGGCGAACAGTTCGTGAACCGTTCGGCGGGAAGTTTGTTTGTGTCCGTTCGTTTATTAAACAAACGAACACGGACAAGAAATCTCGTTCGTTTATGTTCGTGAACGTTCGGTAACGTGTTCGTTTGTGTTCGATGGTTCATTAGTGTTTTTAATTTTTGTATTTATTTAAATACTTCAAAATTGCGACAAATTAAATATCTAATAAGTGTCAGTGTATTATATATTCTGTTTATGAACGATTGTTTGTGTTCGTCTGTTTCTATTTGTGTTCATAAACATTATTTTGTGCTCATTTGTGTTCGTCAACGTTCGTTTTTGTCCGTTGTCTAAAATTAACAAACACAAACGAACACGAACAAGTTCATTTCCTTAACAAACGAACACAAACATAAAATCTCGTTCAATAAGTGTTCGTGAACAGTTCGCGAACACATATATTTATTAACAAACAAACATGAACAAGGTCTTGTTCGTGTTTGTTTGGTTCGTTTGCTGCCCTAATTGTGCCAAAAATAACTTAAAACCTAGAACAACAAACACACATACCACTGATATCATGTCAGGATACTCTTTCAACAAATCTTCTAGAACAAGATCCAACACCTAAAAGAAAATAGTAAAACCCTAATCACATTACATACTATCAAACTTTCAAATACAAACCCTAAGGTAGGTAGGTAGTGTACCGCATTTTTGCCGCATCCTCGAGGACCTAGAAGCAAGATTGAATTGTTACAGGCCTCAGTTACCGAACTTGATACGATAAATTTCAACTTGCTGAAATTGTTAACAAATTAATTAATTAATTTTTAGGGTTTTAACTTAAAATACATGAATGTTAGAGAGAGAAGAAGGGGGAACCTGTAGTTGCTATCGGGAGAATCGGAGAATAAGGAGAAGATGAAATCGGGATCACAGAGTCGTTTACGAAGGAGTACTATTGCTTCCTCTACTGTTCGTTGAATCTTCATCTTTTTCTTTTCTTTAACTATGAATCCGATCTAAGACTAAGTAAATAATCGCCGCCGTAACAGATAGAAAATTGGCGGGAAAAATGTATTGTCCGGTGGTGTATACCGTCACTGTACGCATCACTTTCAATAGCGCCCTATGGCGCCCCACCTTCAAATTAGGGGCGCTATAGCCCGTTGCCAGCCCAGTAACAAGTAAAAAAGCGGTTGTTTCAAGGATTTTGGTTAAAAAGACCGTTTGGCAACGGTCAAAACTTAAAAAAATTAAAGTTCTAATTTTTTATTGTAATACTATAAATACATTACCCCTTTACTTAAATTTTCATCTCTTCTTCATCTAAAATCTTTACAAATTTCTCAAGTGGCATCTTGTACAGTTGTTTGACCCAATGGCCCATAGGTTAAAACGATCCAGATCAACGACGACTACCGAACCATCTGAGTCTGATGCTCGTACTACTATTAATCTAAATGACGAGTTCGAGGATTTTGAAGAACCGCCACGACCGAAAGGTAGGGATAGAAGTAAGGAAGTTGCACGAGCATGAGACACGTCTTCTTCAACGCCATCGGATGACCTGCCAAAGTTGACGAGTTCAAACGTAGAGTCAATCGGCTTCTCTCGATCAAGGAAAAGGAGCATGAACTTAGAATGGAGAAACAAATCCAGAAAGATATGAAGTTTCTCGAGAAAGATTTTCCCACCTACCAGAGAAGGACCGAGTCATTTTAAAGGCTCATAAGACAAAAATCCGAGCGAAATATATGTAGTTTTTTTTATTTTCAAGTAGTTTATCTTTTTTAAGTAACTTTGCATTTTTTTAAGTAGTAATGTTTTATTTATTTTAATGAAATTATGTATTTTTATTTTGTTTTAAATAAAATTGGCATATAAATTAAAAAATAAAATATATATATATAAAAATAATTAGGATGGAGGTTTTAAACCATTGCATGCAAGTTTAACGATGGGTTTTAAAGCCCCTCATATGACGTGGCGCCTAGGTGGACCTGACATAGCGTAATAAAGCGCCTAGGGCTATGGGCTTTAAACCACACCCCTAGCCTTAGGGCAGACTTCTTTTTATCTGTTTGATGATGTGGCAGTGACATATGACTTATCTTTTTTTATGATATGGCAGTTGATGTGATTTTTTATGATGTGACACTAGTTCGGTGACGTGGCGGCTAATGTCGGCAAACTGGGTTAGTGTTAGGTTAGCCTTAGGTTAGTTTTGGAGTACTATCGACCAATAAGTTGAAAGTTGGAAGTCGTGTGGTACAAATTGAAAGTTCAGAGTACAATCGACTAATTAGTTAAATTTAAGGTTATTTAAATCAAATATTCCATAAATAATAAAAAAAAGAAGATTATTGGTTTTTGGTTAGCGAGTTAATGGGTTATTCACTGTTGGGCTTGTGTATTAGTACTGGGCTAAGTAGATATGGATTGAAAATGGGTTATTTGAGTCAACTAAATTGAAAATTTCAGTTTATTCAATTTCGGTCTATGCAGTTTCGAATCAAACAATGAACACCCTTACTTTTAAGTTTTAACTATGATGTTTATATAGCCATAATAATAAGGGTAAGCGATTTTCTCTTAAAACTTTTAGTAAAAATTTGTTTGGAAAAAAACCTTCAGAAATAGCATGGTAGGTAAACGGTTAACATGTTGTGCCAAAACCTTGTTTTGAATCAATATCTATTAAATAATATTATAAGTGATTTTCATAATTTTTATTTTAAATTTATTGGGTAAAGATCAAATAGGAAGTTTATTTTGGCTAGGAAGTATAGGAAGTAATCTTAGCCGTTCATCATATTTTTTTAAATTTTTGTACGCGGTGGCATTTTCGTCTTTTTACATTATCATATCTTCGTTCTAATTCAATTACAGATTTTGTTACTTCTTTTCTTAGTTCATCACTCTCATAACATAATTGAAGGTTCTGTAACCCTAAATCACCGTCGATTGCAAATTCATCTCTTTTCAAACATTAATCTTGTATCGTTCGTCAATTCGATAACTTCAATGTCTTCTTCAAACTCTGTTGGTATGTTTAGCTTCAATTCGGAGTAAAATTTTGTTATTTTTTCTGAATTTCTTTGTTTTACGTTTTATAATTCGTGGTTCTGTAAGTAATATTTGATTTTTCATAAGTTTAATAGTTATTGTTGTATAATTAAACATAATTTGTTTGTTTTTTTTCTTCATCATTTATTGCGTTTTAGTGAAGAGTTGCGTTTTATGATATTAATTAAATTGTATGAATATAAAACTTTTATTTTTATGTTATATAAAGCTTTAACTGTCTATAACTGTTATTGTTGTACAATGTTTTGTTTATTCATCATTTTATGCGTTTTACTGAATGTATTGCGTTTTATGATTTTTTAGATAATAGTTCATATACAAACCTTAAAGGTTTGTATTTCATATATTATTTTTAACTTATTTTTATGATTTAATATTAAACACATTATTATATAGGATGTATTGCGTTTTATGATTATTTGTTAAGTGTTTCAGATCATATGATGCGTTTTACTGAAGCTGTTGCTTTTTATGCTTTTTATCCATATTAGTCTATATATAAACTTTAAATGTTTGAATTTTAAATTTTTATTAATATATTTTTTGGTTTATCAATAAAAACATTATTATGTAAGATGAATTGCGTTTTAAAGTTTTTTTTAATTGTTTCAGATAACATTTCCAAGTGGGAGGAACGTGTATGCATAAACAGTGGAAGAAAGTTTTTCAAACCTAAAGTCAGTGGATCCATTACACCTGCTGTTGGAATGTTTTTTAAGTCATTTGATGAGGCTTTTGCGTTTTATCAGAGATATGCACTTGCTGCAGGTTTTTCTGCAAGAAAAAATACCTCTTGGACAAATGGTGATGGTTTAGTGAAAATAAGATATATTGTCTGTTCAAAAGAAGGATTTCATGTTAGCAAAGAAATAGATTCTGGTTCAGTTGAGAATAGTAAAAAGATTGTTAGACGTAATAGAGGTTCAAAAAGAGTTGGATGCAATGCTCATGTGAAATTAATATTAGAGAACAATAATATGTATAAAATCTACTACTTTGAAGAAGAACATAATCATATCTTTGTGGAAGATGAAGATATTCATTTCTTGCCGGCTGCACGAAGTATCGATTATGTGAAAGAAAGTTTTATATCTGGATTGTCAGCAATCAATATTGGACCTGTTAAAGCATTCAATATTATGAAAACAATGTATGGTGGTTTTGGTGAAGTTGGTGCTAGTAAAGTTGATTGTAAGAATTATAGAAGGGATTTGAATCTTTATATCGGAGAGTATGATGCAGAAATGGTAGTTAGGCGTCTTATTAGGAAGAAAGAATGTTGTCCGGGTTTCACATGTGATTATGTTATTGGTGAAGATAGAAGATTGAAAGGGCTTTTCTGGGCTGATGAGCAATCAAAAAAAAATTATACAGTTTTTGGTGACATATTTGGTTTTGATGCTACTTATAAATCAAACAAGTAAGTTTTTTTTCATTTATTGCGTTATATATTCTATTGCGTTATACATTCTGTTCTAATTTCTAATGCTTTTTTAATTTGTTTTTTATGCAGGTATGATTTGGTTTTTGTTCCATTTACTGGTATTGATAATCATTATAGGAATGTCACATTTGGTGGTGCATTACTTGGTTCGGAGACTGCAGATTCTTATAGATGGCTTTTAAGGTGTTTTGTTAATGCTTTTGGAAGTGAGCCTAAAGTTGTTGTTACTGATCAAGATGCTGCAATGAAGAGAGCTATTAAGGATGTACTTTCAAGAAGTAGGCATAGGTTATGTATGTGGCACATATGGGAGAAATTGAAGACAAAGGTATTAACTGCGTTTTATGATATAACAAACTGAAATTTTAATTGTTTTATTATTGCGTTTTATGTATTATACAATAAGATCACCAAATATTTTTATCAATAGAATTACAAAACAATTGCGTTTTACCATCAATTCATTATGTTTATCATTTTCAATATATTGTTTTTAAATTATTGCGTTTTATGTTTTATAATATTATTACTTTTTTATTCAGGTTGGTCCTGTTTTGTCTGCAAACACTGATTTTAATACAAGAATGACTCATGTTGTTTGGAATGATACTATTAGTCCAGAAGATTTTGAAACTGAGTGGCATTCAATAATGTCTACTTTTGGATTGGAAAATCATGAGTGGTTAAAAGATATGTACGATCTTCGATTTGACTGGATTCCTGCTTATTACCATGGAGAGGATTTGGCTGGTCTTATGCGTACTACTTCGAGATGTGAAAGCGAGAATTACTTCTTTGGTCAGATTTGCAATCCAAGATGTACACTTGTTGAATTTTTCACTCATTTTGAGACTGCAATGGATATTCAAAGGCATGAGCATAGGAGGAATGATCATGATACAAGGTATATTGAGTCTAAGCCCTGGAGTGACTTTGTATTGGAGAAACAAGCATCAGAAATATACACCAAAACAATTTTTAAGGATATTCAGATTGAAATTGATGCTGCCATTACAAAGTGTATGTCAAAGTCTCTTGATATTGTGGGTGATGTTCAATATTTTGAAATAAAGGATTTCAGACAGCCATGCACATCTTTTTTGAAGGTATTTTTTAAATTTATATATTTTTAAATATCTATTGCGTTTTATTATTCCATCATTCATTGCGTTTTATCATTATATGAAAATATAGTTTTATCTGTATTATAATTAAGATTCATTGCGTTTTATATTTAATTTCACTAATTTTATATAGCTTTTTAATCTTATTTACAGGTGCAATACAGCAAACAAGAAGATGGATTAACAATAAGTTGTTCTTGCAAACGGTTTGAACAATTTGGTATATTATGCCGGCATATATTTTACGTTTTACGGTATGATGATATAAATGAGTTTCCTAGAAGATATGTTCATAGAAGATGGATGAGAGATGTTGTTTCTGTTGGATCAAATCATTCAAATATTCGGTTTGATGAAATTGGTAGGAATAGTGAAATTGATAAAGTTTATAGAGAAATCGTTGTTGCAAATGAGTATGTGGTTAATAGGCTGGTTGGCGATATAGATGAGTTGTGTCGTTACAGGGATCATATTAAAAGTTATATTGATAAAGCGGATGAGGTTATGGTTGCTGCGCCGCCTCCTAGTCGCAAAGAAAGATTTGCTGAAATTGGAGGGAACATAGAAAAATCAGATTCTATTATTCGTGTGCCGATCAAAACAAGGACCAAAGGATGCGGTGTACAAAAAAGGATCAAGTCAAATCGTGAGATTGCAATTCAGAAATCATCAAAGATCCAGAAATCGTGCCGTGTATGTGGTGAAAAAGGACATAACAGTCGCACATGTAAAGATAAGGTTTCTTCTAATGCTATAGGTTCTAGCAATGCAATGTAATTATGTATAGAAATTCTGACAAAATCAGATATCAATAAGTAAAAAAAAATTTGTCATTGCGTTTTATGATGTATATGTTTCATCTCATTTTATTACTGAGTTTTATAATATCCATCATATTTATCAGTATGTTTTGGTTAATTGCGTTTTATCATACCAACAATATATTGTAATTGCGTTTTATACATGAACAATATAATTTAAATTGTATTTTTTGATTAATGCGTTTTATTGTAACATAGATCATAGAACAAATTAAACACGAAATGATGACAACACTAAGATTCCAAAAGGGATTTCAAAATCACATGACAGCTTTTTTTGGAAAGTTGCGTTTTATGATAACAGTATATTGTTATTCCGTTTTATAGATAGAACAATATACTTTAATATGTTTTTTTTTATTATTGCGTTTTATTGTAACACATATTAAACATAAAATTAAACAAGAAATTCAAGTAGATATAATAAACATTGCGTTATATAGATAATGATAGTTCTAAACAAAGATGATTTTTTCAAGCAACAAAAATAACAAAAATAACTAGCATGATCAGCTTCATGGATCAAAGTTTGTTTCTTCATCGGATGAAAACCCTAAGCTTCCATCAGGGATTTCTTCATCACTTTCAGATTCAACCCAAAGTTCAACCTGTGAGAGTACTGCGTTTTGAAGCTTCTCTGCAAATTTGCTAGCAGAGTTGTTGATGATTGGTATTTCGGATAACTGCTTCAAAAAACTTATATCCTCACTGGTAGATATGTCCTTTGGGTCATACATCTCCACCTCACCATCGTCCCAAGTCACTGAAACTTTGAAAGTTTCTTCAATGAACTCCCAAGATGTAACCTGGGCATCTTCAGTTTCTGTTTGATTCGGATTACCATATCTTTTGTGTAGAATTCTGAACAGTGCGGCTGTTTGATCTGTGTAACAAGAAGGTGGTATACCTATTTCGTTCATCCTTTTCAAAACATTTTCATTGCAGTTTTGAAGGACAGAAGCAACGAAATGGTATTTTATTTTTTTTCCATCAAGGAATTGAAGAAAGAAATTGCCTCTTTTAACCCACCAAACTGATAGTTGTTGATTATCCATTTTAGGGTTTGTGTGTGTTGGGTTTTTTGGTGTTTTTTGGTGTATGATGAGAGAAATGTGAAAATAGTTTAGGGTTTCTGTTCTTATATAATCTACTGGTAAAGGAATTTGAATCAATTTGTCTTAATAATAATAATGATTATTTTTTATTTTTTTCTTTTAATTGATATTTCCATCATATATACAGTATTTATATCAGGAATCTAAAAGGCTTTTTAAGGCTTTTGGTCTAATCATTTCTTGTCATTAAGATATCAGTTTATTTTATTTGTTTTTTGTATTTTATAAATTTAAAAAAAAAATCAATGCGTTATAAATATATTGCGTTATATGTTTGGAAAAGAATAATTAGAAAAAATATTGCGTTTTATAGTTTTTAGCATTTTAATACATTGTAATAATTTAAAAAGACAATAGCATATATTAAAATGTTGCGTTTTATAAATTTTATATAATTGTATAAATTGTTTACAAAATAATGATTTAATATTTTTAAATGATACATATTGCGTTTTAAGATAACAAAAAAATAACTGATATTTTAAAATAAAAAACATTGCGTTTTATAGTAAGTAGCATTTTTAACTCAAAGTAACTAGCATGATCAAGAAAATAATGATTTATATAAAAACCAAGATAAATGAAAAAAACATTGCGTTTTATAATAAGTATCATTTCAAAATCAAAGTAAACCAGCAAGAGCAAGCCTGTCTTTAATCCTATCTAAACTAGTTTCATAAGATTGTTTTTTAAGTTTCGCACTGAGGTCTCGAAACGTCTTTGAGTCTTCAATAACATAATCTCTTTGTTCGTTGATTTCGTGCAATAATATCTTTGCGATGAACTTTCTTCTTAAATCTTCAAGTTGTGCGGTCTGCTTGTTGACTGGTTTTTTGTTTTTAACCTTCTTGATATTTGCAGGTACTTCATATTCCACGTTAAACCCACAATCCCATTTTTCGACCGGTTCTCCTTTATAACATTCCATATGACGCATTGTGAATATACCACAATCAATGCCATTATGTTGTGTCCTCCATTTCATCTGCATTCTAACAGGGATTATTCCCTTTATATCATCTGCTTTTTCATGTCCAACAGATTTAAGGTAAGCTGCCAAAGCATCCCTCTATAGAAAAAAAAAAACAAAAAACAAAACAAAAAGATTAGGTGGTTTATATTTGTGTTTTAAAAGGATAATTAAGAATACTTACTGTATTTTCAGGGACATTTCCATATTTAGATTCATTTGTTTCTTCTTTCGCACTGTTGTCAATGATGAATATTTGTTTCTCTTCAAGATTGAAAGATATAACAAAGAAATGCTGTATATGGAGAATCGGGACAAGGATAATTTTAAAATCCTTTATGCTTTTTAGCTTTGCACCTTGAAGAATTTTTTCTATGTTCATTGTGAATGCTTTTATCATCTTTCCTTTATTTTCAGATTCTTCCTTGTCACAATTTGGTAAAGCCTGTATAAAATAGAACAAATTAACATATTATTGCGTTTTATGAAGGTAAATAAACATAGAGCTGCGTTTTATGAAGTTAATAAAACATACAGCTGCGTTTTATAAAACATCATTCAAACAAAGAAATCATTGCGTTTTATTAAAGAAATAAAAATTCTATTGCGTTTTATAAAACATAATTCAATCAAACTTCAAAATTCTTCATTATACGAATAAGAAAAATTGCGTTTTAAATATCATACCAGCATTCGAATAGTACAGAAAAATCGTGGAGATTTGTTGTCTTTTGATCTTCTTTTTTCTTCTTCATTCAAAATATAAGACCAACAATTGATTACTTCTCCGGTGATTTCCAATCCTGGCCTCATTGTTTCAGCAGCATATCTATATAGAAATGCATGTTCTTTAATTTCAAAGAGAATATCCCTGCAAAAAAAATATAATAATAATAATTAAATTATAATATTTTGATTTTTGTTTTTTTGTTTTAGTGTATATAAATGAATTTTTACATCATTTCTCCTTTTGCATGGAACGCATATCCCGATATGTTGTTTTCGTGTGCTGTTCTTGATTCCTTCATTGCTACTTGTCTTAGATAATATGGTGAACAAAATACTTCAGGAACATTTTTCTCTCGATCTGGTCGTACCATCTTTGTGATTATTTCTTCTGTTTTGCTTATATCAGTTGTTGGTTGTTCTTGATGAACTGATTTTGCAGGTGTTTTATACTGATCTTCTTGTGGGTGTAGGAATGATGTGTTTTGAAGTAGATCACTGATTTCCTTTTCAGTATCCTGTTCTTCAATTCTATCAAACATTGTTTGTATTCCAGTAATTTGAACATCTTGTTCGATTGTTTTTTTTTCAGATTCCGCTTGAATTTCGGTTTGTTCACCGTGTCCAGTAGCATCAACTTCAACTTCATTTTCATCAACATTTGAAGGCAACTGAGAAATTTTCAAATCAAAGGATGGTACCTCATCATCATTAAATTTCTTTAGATTTGATTTTTTTTCTTCTTCATCTGTCTTTTTGATAATCTCCAACATTAATGATGGAGTTTCTTCGCTAAATGATGATTGTACCATTGAAGGTTTTTCAATGTGTGTTTGCAGAACAGATGCAGGTTCATTCTCACTGATTGTTTCTGGATTGGATGATTGAACTAGAGGTGAGCTATCCTCATTGTGTTTTGTATCATCATCATTGCGTTTTACAATCAATGGTGTTGAAATGATTTGATTTTCAGTGTCTTCATTTTGGCTCAAATTTAGAAATCTTGATGGTGTTTCAATCATAGTTGAATCAATATTAACTTTCTGGTGCTTTTTTGCTTGATGGTGGAATTTTTCAATCAATGACACCCATTCGTTAACTTTGTTATGAAGAGCTTCACTCGTTGGATTTTCCTCCACAATCTCATCTATGCGTGATTGAATGCTTTCGAAAACTTCTTCAATTCCTTTAAAATGTTGATCCAAAGCAGTCACAAGATATTCTTCATGTGATTTTTTATCTTTAATGTTCTTCATATTTTCATCGCCACTTTTTGTTGAATGAATGTCAGAAAGACCTTCACTTTGATTTTGTGATGGTATGAAATTACGCAGTCGGCTTTGACTGTCTACCCACATTTTATCTTTATTTCCTACTGATGGTTTAATGAAGAATTGCCCCCATGATCCTCCACTTTCTGTATTTGTTTTCTCAGTTTCATTTGTTATAATTTGGCTGTTTTGAACATTCTCTTGATTCTCTTGATCAATCCAGTCTGTTGCAGCTTTAAGTAAGGAGATTGGTTGTTCTTCAGCATCGTCTTCATGTTTTTCTTCAGATTCATCTTCAAAAATTTCTTCGTTTTCATTCTCGGATTCACTTGGATAAACATAAAATTCATTCTTTTCATCTTTCTTTTTTTGTTTAGTCTTTCTGACTTTTTTAACTTTATCATTTACAAGACATCTGCCGTCATTTTGTGCAGCAATTTCCAATTCATCTTCAAATTCTTGTAATGTTGTAGAATCAATTTTATCAAGTGAGAACTCTTCAGTGTTTTCAGTATCATCAAATCCTTGTTTTTTGTATGCATATAGTATCTGTATGATTCATTGCGTTTTAGATAAATAATAAATTCATAATTTGTTGCGTTTTAAAATATAAATCATTGTAAACAAATTAAAAAACTATTGTTTTGTAACTTTAAATATATTGCGTTTTACAAAAACATTGCGTTTTACTCAAGCAAAGAAGAGTTTTAAAGAAACAAATAACTTAAATAAACAAAAATGAAAGATAATTGCGTTTTAAAATATACATTGCGTTTTATAAAGTGAGAACTCTTCAGTGTTTTCAGTATCATCAAATCCTTGTTTTTTGTATGCATATAGTATCTGTATGATTCATTGCGTTTTAGATAAATAATAAATTCATAATTTGTTGCGTTTTAAAATATAAATCATTGTAAACAAATTAAAAAACTATTGTTTTGTAACTTTAAATATATTGCGTTTTACAAAAACATTGCGTTTTACTCAAGCAAAGAAGAGTTTTAAAGAAACAAATAACTTAAATAAACAAAAATGAAAGATAATTGCGTTTTAAAATATACATTGCGTTTTATAAAGTCTAGTTTTAAACAAACAAATAATATAAACAAGCAGCCTAAACAAACATTCAGCAAATATGTAGCAATAATGAAAGATCAGATTTCATACCGCTAACAATGCAATAGGTCCATTGAAGAGCTTCTCATTTCCAGGCCATTGTCTTCTTGTACGCTTTAAAACGGTCAGCATATATTCACACCAATTAAAATTCTGGGTTTTTATGTCACTTTTCATTGATGGCAGGAATCTTTGATTAACATTACTACTCTGCATTGCCTCCGCCATGATCGTAAAAAAAATAACCAAGAAATTCAGTTTGAACAATCTTCCAAGCTCATTTCTTGATTTTAAATAAGTAATCAAGTTGTGCGCATACATTCTTTGCAAAATATCTTTGGGGAATTGACCGCGCCAGAATTTAATTATAAGATCAGTGTCTTTTGGTCTCAGTTTTTCCACAATCTCTGTTTTTCCATTTGGTATTTGAAATACCTTTTGGATGAATTCAGCTGTGATCTTAATCTTTTCATCTCCAATATTTATCTCATCATTTTCAGCATCAAAGTTTTTTACCAGCCAATAACCGAATTTCCGTGGAACTGAATGCAGCTTGAATTTTAGTATGCTCTCAAACCCTATTTCTCTAACAACATTCCTTTGCTCTTTTGACAAACCTTCAATATAATCTTTTAGATTATTGACTGCACATCTAATGTTAATTTTTTTTCCGTCGTAATCATAATATGGTTGTTGTTCTGGTTGTTCTTTTGTTTTATCTTTCCTCTGTGATCTCTTTGGTTTTGATTCTGCCTTTTCCTTCTTTTGATTTTTTGTCAGGTTAACTCTTGGTTGTGGATCAACAAAATCATCATCTGATACAATGAATTGTGTTAAAAACATATATTTTTTTTATGAAATATGTTAAATGCGTTTTATGTTACCTGAATTTACTTGTTGTTGATTGGAAGTATGCAGAACAATTGCTCGACTAGATTTTTCATCCATTGAATCAGAAACTGTTTCTTCTGATGATTCTATCACCACTTTCTTTCTTCGCCTTTTTTGTTTTTCCTGTTGTTGTTTTTCCTCTTGTTTTTTAACTTTAAATAGAATAATGAAACAATGTCAATTAACAAATTTATGATAAAACGCATTAGCTAACACCATAAAGTTAAAAGCAGTGATTCACAGGTTTAAGATAAAACGCAATACTTTACATCATATTATTTAACAAACCAAATTAACATTACATAATCTCATTTGTTTTTTATGATTTATTAATGTAAAACGCATTAGTCAACAATGTCAATTAACAAATTTATGATAAAACTCTCTAGCTAACACCATAAAGATAAAAAGCAGTGATTCACACAGGTTTAAGATAAAACGCAATACTTTACATCATATTATTTAACACACCAAATTAACATTAAATAATCTCATTTTGTTTTTTATGATTTATTAATGTAAAACGCATTAGTCAACAATGTCAATTAAGAAATTAATGATAAAACGCATTAGCTAACACTATAAAGATAAAAAGCAGTAATTCACAGGTTTAAGATAAAACGCAATACTTTACATCATATTATTTAACACACCAAATTAACATTACATAATCTCATTTTGTTTTTTTATTTATATTAATATAAAACGCAATAGTTAACAACACATGTATCTCAGCAAATTCAAAGATAAAACGCAATGTAGTAAAATTCGATTACAATTATCATAATAATAATCTCATTGTTTCTGCAAATTTATTTAGGTAAATCGCATTAATTCACAATATATAAATCCCGTAAGAAGCATTAGTATCTTAGATCATAGTTTTAACATAAAACGCAATATAGTCTGTGGTAACAAAAATGTAAAGATAGGGGATAATATTACTCATTAACTATTTTTCGGAACGGATATGATATATTAGGTCTATTGTACTTCATAAAACGTAACATGAATTCAGTTAAAGAGCAAAAAATAGATAAATATACCATTGTCTGAAATATCTTTGCGTTTTCTAGTTCTTTGTTGTTTGATTGTTGATTTTCGGCTAATATTTTCTTGTTCATCAATGTTCTCTTCAGCTGTTGATGTTTTTAGCTTCTTTGATGATTTAGGGTTTTCAGAGACTGATTTGTTTTGAGTAACTCGAATGTAAACCTTCAAATTATCTCTCGACGACGCCATGAACTTCAATGGAGTATGATTTTCTCAAATTTCTGTATGTGTTTGATCGTTCAATGGAAGTGTAAAACGTAATGCACTTTGTTTCGAAGCGTTTCTGTGTATAATCAACGGCGGTTATTTTGAAATTTGACGATAATACCCCTGAAACTCCGGAGAGCGTGTTTAAATGACAGTTTTTAATTTGATTTTGATCTTGACCGTATATTGTGCAATTGGACGGTTATGATTACTTCCTATCCTTCCTAGCGAAATAAACTTCCTATTATATCTCCACCCTTATTATCTATTATAAATAAAAACCAATTTACTTTGCACTTCGCGCAATCGCAACTGGTTTAGTGTACTAAAATCATACAATTAACAAACATTAATAATTCCAAAGAGCTTGAGACACAAATAACAAGTTTTCATTGCCTATTCAATTTATCACCATGAAACTCCATTAATCTCCATTTGTGCACTTTTATATAACTCTAATCTTTTAGCCAACGACGAACGCCTCTCCATGATCGCGGGATCTTCATCCAACAGCTTCGATAACTGACTTGGCTGCAAATAAAATTAAAACATTACCTTCGAAAACTGTTTATAAGAAAATAGTTTTTGTTTAAAAAAATGTTAAAAAAAAGGGGTAATTGCACGGTACCCCTGACCGCGGGAGGGATCCCCCTCCCCAAGCTAGCGACCCGGCAACGCTGCGTGGCGGTGAACACCCAGCCGTTTCGAGGGGAGCGAAGAGCCTGCAAGCAGGATTCGAACCCGAGCACTTTAGGTCTCAAACCGGTTTAACTTGGGTGCCGGTGGCCATTGGGCTGACACCCAATGGTTAAAAAAAAATTAAAAAAAAATGTTTCAAGTCAACTCGGCGAAAAATGGTCAAGTTAAACAATAGATAATTAGTGACTTACTTTTTTTCGACCCAACTCGGCAAAGAAATGATCAAGTAAGCTGCGTTTAGCTTCGCGCACTTGACAGTGAACCACCGATTTAGGAATAGAGTTCACTAGGCCCGAAAGAACCATATTCACATACTGCAGTACTGTCGTTCCTGTTTTCATATTCTTAGCGTTAGGACTCACAACATGGAAGTAACAATGTATTCAGTCGCTCACCAATTCGTCGAAGGTACGTCTCGTTATATCTGTCAAAAATGGATTGTGTTGGGTTACCGCCTTTCTCGACTTCTTGAGGAAGGGTCCGGAAAAAGTCAACGGTTAAATAGCAACATTCCATATCGACAAGCATTAGTGTGGCCTTTCTACTTTCGTTTTTCATTCTTTCAAGCGACTTGTTTGCAGCCCGTTCCACTTCTTTTCTTAAACTCGGGAACTGTTTCAGCTCCTGACCAAACAATCTTTTTATATAAAAAAAAAGATAATTTTTTTCTTAGAAAAAACAAGAAAATTCTAAAAAAAAAAAACGCACCATTGTCTCGCTAATGGCTTTTCGAACCAGCTCCTTTAAGATGATATCAACCTAAAATCTTGAAAAGTTAACTTCTTTTCCAAAACCAGTAACCGAAAAAAGTTAAAAAAAAAATCGGGTTGTGTTTATCTCAAACGGGTCACGCCAAAACTTCTTTTCGTAATTTTTTGTTTCAGTTTAACGGGTTGATAAAATAAAATTATGGTCGGTCTGCACAACCTAACCCAACGCAGCCTGGCCCATTTCGAGTCAGTAGTGCAGCTTAGTTATGTTCCGAGGGGGCGCCCGACCCCCCGAACTTTTCGATGCGTAGTGTTATGAATAGTACTTTCGTATAGAAATTTTTTAGGTATATACGTTTCCGCCCCCCCGGTTTCGGAAAATTTGGGGGGGGGGGGGGGCAAGCTTCGCCAATGTTTCGAGTGATACAAAAATGGCCCGTTTCAATGTAGACTAGTTTTGACCCGTTACTCAACCAGCCCATCATGCTACTTCAACATAAACTACTTGTTTTTTGAATTACCGCATTCACAGAGGCCTCAGCGGGAGCTTTGATGGTAACCAATGAAGATTCAATAATGTGACGATATCCTTGTTCAGGAGCTATAAGATGCGGTTGATATCCGTCAGCTTGAGTGATCAGTTTCTTGATATTCTCCATCGATAATTGCTTGTCAAACTGTAATTTTTTTAGAGCGGAGGGAAGCTGGCTTTCAAAAACATGGTATATTTTATCTCCTCCGGATCGCCTATACAAAATGAGAACCATTAGATTTAGATGTAGCAAAATGGACCGTCTAGATGGTTAAGGATCTTGTACTTACGTCCCGTCTAGATGTTCTTTGTATATTTGATCAAAAGCCCGACATATATCCATTATCACAAGTAACTTTCCCTGCGTTTTTGTACTAAACCATCAAGACCAACATTTTATGAACATTTTATTTTATACAATAAAGAGTGAATTTCAAGGATTCTCCTTTATCTTTATACCAATTTTCAGGCGCTGTCCTTTATGTTCAAAATTGACGAGTTTTGTCCTTTATGTTTTCATATCATACACGTTTTGTCCTTTAGACCTAACCCAGTTAGTTTTTTCGGTTAAATTTGGTCATGAGCTTTGCAAATGAGAGCATTTTTGTCAATTCAAAGGTAAGTTCAACGGCAGATTTACAGCTCAAAGCTTCTGCAACCTTTGAATTGACAAAAATGTCCTCATGTGCAAAGCACATGACCAAATTTAACTGAAAAAACTAACTGCGTTAGGCCTAAAGGACAAAACGTGTATGATATGAAAACATAAAGGACAAAACTCGTTAATTTTGAACATAAAGGACAGCGCCTGAAAATGGGTATAACGATAAAGGACAATCCTTGAAATTCACTCTACAATAAATGTGACAGAAAACTTACACCGGCATCGGTAGATATAGGCTTTCCAAGATGACTCAATTCCGCTTCGAGATCCGCTAAAGTTTTGTTGATTAACGATTGAATACCCGGAATACGGGATTTAATCACGCCTTCCAAATGCTGAGATAGCAAATTAAGTCATATATCAGCATTGGCGCAACTTTGAAGGGGCCGGGGGGGGGGGGGACCCCGAACTTTTAGCTCAGTAGTGTTATATATGTAGTTTTTGTATAGATATTTTTGGGTATATACGTTTTCGACCCCCCGGTTCTATAGAATTTTTTGGGTATATACGTTTTCGACCCCCCCCCCCCCCGATCGAAAACGTCAAGCTTCGCCACTGTATATCAGATAAAAGATTCATTTGAAGAACGTTTTTTTTAATATTTCTAGATTCTTTAACCTTTGAGAGCGTTTTTGCAAGATATTCAGAACCCATTCTTGAAGCCAGATGCTTGTATTCTCTGCTGGTAGAAAAGTATTCTCTTTCTTTACGTCTAGCCGAAGCCATATCGACCCTTTTATTAATATCTTGTTGTGAACGGTTAACAATCCCGACCCATGGGAACTTTAGCCGATAAGATTTTCCTTCTAAAATCTAAAACTCAAGAAGATATGAATTTGTATGAAAATCAAACACCCTTAAAGTATCGTACCATCGTTCTAGAATAGTTTACATATTATTTGAGCCGATTAACTTACGTCAACTGCATCGGTACCCTTATCCATCAAGTCAATCTTGGTCAACACTCCAATAGTTCTTTCACCTAAAGAGGCACTTCAAGCTCATAAATATAAATTTTATAATAAATAGAGTGAATTGCAAGTTTTGTCCTTTATCTTTAGGCCATTTTGCAAGTTTTGTCCTTTATGTTTAAATTTGACGAGTTTTGTCCTTTATGTTTGAAAATCAAACACGTTTTACCCTTTGGGGCAAAACGTGCTTGATTTTTAAGGACAAAACGTGCTTGATTTTTTAAACATAAAGGACAAAACGTGCTTGATTTTTAAACATAAAGGACAAAACGTGCTTGATTTTTAAGGCCCAAAGGGTAAAACGTGCTTGATTTTTAAACATAAAGGACAAAACTCGTCAAATTTAAACATAAAGGACAAAACTTGCAAAATGGCCTAAAGATAAAGGACAAAACTTGCAATTCACTCTAATAAATAAGAGTGAATTTCAAGGATTGTCCTTTATCTTTATACCCATTTTCAAGCGTTGTCCTTTATGTTTAATATTGACGAGTTTTGTCCTTTATATTTTCATATCATACACGTTTTGTCCTCTAGGCCTAACCCAGTTAGTTTTTTCAGTTAAATTTGGTCATGTGCTTTGCACATGAGGGCATTTTTGTCAATTCAAAGGTTGCAGAAGCTTTGAGCTGTAAATCTACCGTTGAACTTAACTTTGAATTAACAAAAATGCCCTCATGTGCAAAGCATATGACATAATTTAACTGAAAAAACTAACTGGATTAGGCCTAAAGGACAAAACGTGTATCATATGAAAACATAAAGGACAAAACTCGTCAATTTTAAACATAAAGGACAGCGCATGAAAATGGGTATAAAGATAAATGACAATCCTTGAAATTCACTCTTATAATAATTTAACTATGTTTGAGAATTTGCACAAAACCGAAATGCATTTGGGTACCTGTGGGGTCCACCTCACGCGACATTTTAATCGCATCTGATGTAGCAAGATATTGATTAGCAGGTGATATTACCAAGATAATACAGTTCGGCTGCATCGAGAAAATCTCATTAAACGAATGAAACCAACGATTATATACTCATTGTTTTCGCAACTGAATTTATAATCCACCTTTTGAATGTAAGCGCGGACCATATTCTCAATATCTTGCACAATCCCTTCAGACTGACCATCTATATTCATTCAAGATTTTCAGTTAAACTTAGCTTAATATTTTATTTCATGTCACTTGAATTTTTTTTTTTTTTTTTATATGTACTTACCAACTGCGACTTTTGTAAGGCCGGGAAGGTCAACCAAAGTCAAGTTGACCACTGTCAAGACAAAGGAATTCATCAAAATTCTTTCTAAATTATGTATAGGCCTATGTTATGTAAATATACGTTGCAACAATGTCGAATGTTTTTTTTTTTTTTTTTCAAAATTTACCATTTGGAGAATAGATACTAAGATGGATCGGTACACTTGAAATTTGTTTGGTTTGGCCCGTTTCGCGATCGGTCTCATCTGAAATCTCTTTTCTCACAGCAACTGCACATTTTTAAAATCGCCAAAGTTATATCACTACTTCTCTAACAAAGCGATGAACCATACAAATGATGAACATCATGGGCGGAACCAGAGGGGGGTCAAGAGGGTCCGTTGACCCTCCGGTTACCGGAACTTTTTGAATTTTTATTTATAAATTTTGAGTTTTTGAAGAACGAACTTAGAGATGGACCCCCTAATTTGAACCAGTATAGAATATAAGCTTACGATGACCCCCTAACTAAATCGTTCTGGCTCCGCCACTTTATTGAACATACAAGTAAGAAGATAATGCCACTTGTTTATGAGTTATGAAGTAAGCTTATACCGAAATCATAAAACTTTTGTGACGGAAGGTGCAGGAATTCTGCGTATTCTTTGCCGTTGTCTATCTTATGAAGCTGCAAAACAAGTGGACGTCGAGTAACGATTCCTGCATATAACAAAGTTGAAAAATCATAAAAAACACAGTATAATTTGTTCCTGTATGTGATATTATACATTTAATCTTCAAGATTTTGATCAAATAAATAAAGATAATATGACATATGGACAAACCTGATCCTCTTGGCAAGAAGTCTTTGCCAACAACGCTTTCCAAAACCGAAGATTTCCCTGAACTCTAACAATATTAAACAACAAATTAAGTCAATATTAACTATTTATAAAATTTAAAGAATCTTTAATGGATAATACTGCAATTTATCATATAAAGAAGCAAATTCCACTTGCTAAACATAAACTTTAAAAAAAAAATGAAAGATGGGTGTTTAATTATCATTCAAACTTAACTCAAAAGATTAATATCATCATCATCATACTCTGTAAATCCCATCAATAGCAAAGCTAAGGTAGGGTCTGAGGAGGGTAAGATGTAGACAGCCTTACCTCTACCCCGTAGGAATAGAGAGGCTGCTTCCAGTGAGACCCCCGGCTCGATATTAGTTTTGCATCAAGCCTTGGACATAAGGCACATAACACTCAGCAATCGGGACAAAGACCGATTAGTGCATGTACCCTTTTCTCTTTCAGCTCTCAACACCACCACATGATGCATGATTAACCGTCCTCGGCTTTTTACGTTATTTTCACGAAATTAGTAAAATAACGTTAAAATTAGTGCACTTTCACTTTTGCCCCCCCCCCCCCCCCGATGGCCCACACATATATACATTATATGTGCATACCGCAAACGGAGTGTAAACTCAAAAGATTAATATCTAGTTTCATAATCAAAGATATAAAAATACAAACAAATATCATTCAAATACATGAGTTTTTTTTTTTTTTGAAAGGTGATTCTACTGAGATAGATGCATGCATTTATTTATTTATACATAAAGCAACAATCTTTAATGTATATTATGCATCAAGGAGCAAAATCAAAGATGGGAAATTGGATATTTGATGAAATTAACAAAAAAATAATAATAAAAATAAAAATAAAAAAAATAAAAATATAAGAATGATGGAATAACCTGACCACCAACAACAGCAATGGAGGGTAAAGAGTCCCAAAGAGTAGGCAATGAAGTTGCTTCACCATGATCACCCAATGCTGTGCATGCTCTCTGTATTTTGTTCACTAAACTGATCAAATTCTCCATTAAAACTTACAAAAAAAAAAAAAAAAAAAAATTCCAGGAGTTTGTGTTCAATTGGAGGAGGCTTCTAATTTATTCTTATTTATAGGTGTATTTGAAGCACAAAAAACTAAAAAGACTTCTTCTTATGGACCCCAATTTTCATTGTTTTCATACATTTAAAGATTCTTTTTTTCCTTCTTTGTTAAATATAGGATTCAGGTCAAGTTGGAATTTTATGGGATTTGTCTGTATTTTAATTTTATGGGACAAATGAAATTTAATAACAACTTCTAAATTGAGCACCTCCTAAACTATTTTAATCAATTAGAATTTAAATCTAATGAAATCATACTTAAGAATTGCAACTTAAATTGAACATTATACAATTAACAAGCTTGTCTGGTATAATGATTTTTATTTTAGAGTTAACTTTCGTTTTGCTTCCTGTGGTTTGGTCATTTTAACGGTTTTGCTCCAATAGTTTAAAAATAACCATTTTCCTCCCTGATCTTTCGAGTTTGTCGCCAGTTTGCTCCCTGGCTCTAACTCAGGTAAAACGTTCAATTAAAAGTAGGGGTATTTCGGTAGTTACTCCCTGGCTCTAACTCAATTAAAACGTTTAGTTAAAAGTCGCGGTAGTCGTGGTCGGCAGGTGGTAGTCGCAGGTGGTGGTGGATGGTTGTGGATGGTGGTGGCCGGTAGAAAGAGTCGTTGGAAAGATGGGGGATCAGAAAAGAATTACTTATATACATGTAAATAAACAAGTTATGGGTTTATTTAGGTGAAAAGACTTACATGCCCTTGCTTTTATCTATAAAAGTACCAAAATACCCTTCTAGTTAATGGATTGTTTGGATGGAGTTAGAGGTGGGGAGCAAAATGACGATAAGTTAGAAAAATCAGGGAGAAAAATGACTATTTTTAAACTATTGGGGCAAAACCCCTAAAATTACCAAATCACAGGGAGCAAAATGGAAGTCAACTGTTTATTTTATTGAGTTAACTGCCATTTTCGTCCCTGTGGTTTGGTCACTTTGGCCATTTCAGTCCATTTTTCAAAAATGCGCCATTTTCGTCCCCCACGTTCTGGAAAGGTGCCATTACAGTCCAAAAATCATAACCCAGTTAAGTCAGTTAGTAAATAAGGACTGATTGTGTAAATTTGTAACATAAAGGACCATTTAAGTAAATATTAAACACCACCACCACTAGCCCTGCCACCACCACCACTCCGCTGCCACCACCACCACCGCCACCACCACCGCCACCACCACCACCACAGCCCTGCCACCACCACCACTCCGCTGCCACCACCGCCACCGCCACCACAGCCCTGCCACCACCACCACTCCGCTGCCACCACCGCCACCGCCACCACCGCCACCACAACGCTGCCACCACCACCACTCCGCTGCCACCACCACTCTCACAGATGTCAACAGTGTCATCTCCCCCAAATCGGTCAACAGAAGGTCAAACAGGAAAGTCAATGGCTCAAATTAACGACCAAAATCAGGTTATATTCCAATTAACCTGGTGCAAACATTGTACAAGTATAAACGAATGAACCGGAACAAGAAAAACGAACCGTTAACGGCTGGAACGACGTGTTGACTGATTCCGGCCACTGTGAAGATTCCGACGAAGTTGCAGGTTCGGTTCCGGCTAAAATCGATGTGTTTGAGCATTGTGAGGGGTGTAAAATGTTTGTGGGGATCTAAGGAACTTCAGATGTCCGTTCAATTCGACCCAGATCGACAGAAACAGAGAGTGTGTGGTGGTGGTGATGGCAGTGGTGGTGGCAGGGCTGTGGTAGCCATTATGAATCTGAAGTGTTTCCGGAACCTGCAACTTCATGTTCCGTCATCGAAACTTGCAACTTCACTTCTCCGTCATCTTACCATCATCTCCGTTCACCTCCATCTTCCGTTTTGAAACCTCCATCTTCACCATTTCAATTCTTTCAGTCATGGTAGCAGGTCGGGTTATGTATGGAATGGTGGTTCGAAGAACTGTTGATGATGATCAACGTGATGATTGACGATGATGATGAACTCTTGATCGCACAAGCCAAAGATAATCGCACAAGATCCCGTAGTCGCGGTGGTGGCGGTGGTGGCAGTGGCTGTGGTGGCGGTGGTGGTGGTGGTGGCAGTGGCTGTGGTGGCGGTGGTGGCGGTGTGGCTGTGGTGGCGGTGTGGCGGTGGTGGCGGTGGTGGTGGTGGTGGCAGCGGAGTGGTGGTGGTGGCAGGGCTAGTGGTGGTGGTGTTACAAATTTACACAATCAGTCCTTTATGTTACAAATTTACACAATCAGTCCTTATTTACTAACTGACTTAACTGGGTTATGATTTTTGGACTGAAATGGCACCTTTCCAGGACGTGGGGGACGAAAATGGCACATTTTTGAAAAATGGACTGAAATGGCCAAAGTGACCAAACCACAGGAACGAAAATGCCAGTTAACTCTATTTTATTTAATCAATTGATAGTTAAATAATAAATATGATTATATGTTAAATTTTGGTAAAATATTTCATCAATCATCACAATCATTTCATTTTTTGTAACATACATTACATTAAAAAAAAAATTTTACAATATTTTTTCATGTTAAAAATCTACAATCATCGTCCTGTTTGTTGTTTTACGCTTTTTATTTGTAACGAAAGCGTGTGCATAGATTTATTCTATACCATTACATTTATATTTTTGTTGATGTATCTTTCTAGTTGGTTTGTATAGAAAGTCAACTAGATTATTAACACTTTGTAAACATCAATGATTTGCAATATAACCTTAACTAGATTAGAGTAGAAACATGACTTAAAACAAATAAAACCGGCTTAACCTACGATTTCGTAAATCAAACTAGCAACTAGAAGTTATCTCTGACATTCCAACCAATTTTACATATACATATACAGGGTAGGGATAGTGTATATTAATCCAGAAGTGTGAGAAGTGTATTATAACACTCTTTATAACACTATATAACACCATATAAACACCGTATAACACTATGTAACACCATATAACACTATGTAATACTATATAACACTTTATAACAATATATAACACTATACATCTATCATAGAAATGCTATCAGACAAAATATAGTGTTATATTTGTTATATAATGTTATATAGTGTTACATAGTGTTATATGGTGTTATACGGTGTTTATATGGTGTTATATAGTGTTATAATACACTTCTCACACTTCTGGATTAATATACAGGATCCTCTACCTACATATACAAATAATACAAAAGAGTAGCAAAAGTATAGATGCAGAAAGCATAAATCTTTACTTAAATAAATTTCAATATAATGAATAAAAGAACAGATCACTACACAAATACCACGTCCGATATACAAGAAACCGACCTATATGTTCTTTCTGCGTTAGCGCGACTACATTAACATCTATGTAGAAAAAAAAAAAAAAAAAAAAAAAAAAAACCAACTAATAATTACAGAAAAGAAAGAAACTAAGAACATATCACTCCAAACACTAAGCCTGATGCTATTTTAGAATATTCATGAACTAATGCTTCATAGTAACCGAATAAATACTGCCATAAAATATGAATGAAAACCGTCCAATTTTCCTTTTTACTTTTGTTTGGCTTCCTCTTTCGTTAGATAACCGTATGGGTTCTTACTCGCCCAGTTCCACTGATCTCTACACATCTCATCTATTCCATATTTCGCCCTGCAATTAACAACGGACCAATAGATCAGCATAATCTCAAAAGTGAAAACCATCGATAATCATATATCTATGTTTTACGGAAAAATTACAAGTTTTGTCCTTTATCTTTATACCACTTTTCAGGCGGTGTCCTTTTTAACGAATGTTGACAGGTGGTGTCCTTTACTAAGTATTTTGTTGCAAGTTTAGTCCTTTACACCTAACCCAGTTAAAAAACCCTGTTAATTGTTGACAGGCAGTGTCCTTTACTAGGTATTTTGTTGCAAGTTTGGTCCTTTACCTAGGTATTTTGTTGCAAGTTTAGTCCTTTACACCTAACCCAGGTAAAAAACCCTGTTAATTGTTGACAGGCGGTGTCCTTTACTAGGTATTTTGTTGCAAGTTTAGTCCTTTACCTTGGTATTTTGTTGCAAGTTTAGTCCTTTACACCCAACAATTAACAGGGTTTTTTAACTGGGTTGGGTGTAAAGGATTAAACTTGCAACAAAATACCTAGTAAAGGACACCGCCTGTCAATATTCGTTAAAAAGGACACCGCCTGAAAAGTGGTATAAAGATAAAGGACAAAACTTGTAATTTTTCCATGTTTTACAGGTGGCAATTTCGACCCATTTATGGGTAACTATATTAATTTGGAGTTTTGGACTATGTTTTGCCTTACAATTTATAAAATTGGTTCAAATGAAACGGGTTCATCCGGTCAAGCGGGTCAAACAGGTCAAAAGTCACCTAGGATTTATTCAAAATGCTTAATACCTAGCATTCTACCATACTTTTTAACTTCAAAAATAAAGATCAACACTTTTAACTATTTGCAAAAGTTCAAGAAAAAAAAAAGACAATTGTTTGCGGGTCAACGCTACCCCCCCCCCCCCCCCCGGCCCACCCAATTTGCCACCTCGGCTATTTCCCGTTAAAAATATAAGATCACTACTTACTTCCAGTTCAACTCGAGTTCAGCCTTCTCCGTTGATGCATATACGACCTCAGCATCACCAGGTCGACGGTCAGACATTACAAGAGGAATTTTCTGAAAGAAAGAATATCATGATTCATATATTTCAAATAACCGCTAGTGTATAACGACTGATTTTGGATCGGAAAACCAAAACACATTTCAAACTCATAATACCTTTCCCGATGCCTTTTCAAATGCTGCTACCATCTCCAAAACAGATGTGCCTTTACCGGTTCCCAAGTTGTACGCTTCACAACCTAGAAAGGATAGAACCATGTCGGTCAAAGGTCAAACACCGTAAAAAGTTCAAAATAACGAATAAAATCTATTCATTATCTATAACTTCACCCGTTTCATATAATTTTCCACAAGCGAAATTAGACACACACCTATTTTAGGGTCGGAGAGTTTCCTCAACGCAGCAGCGTGTCCGTCTGCTAAATCTACAACATGGATATAATCCCGTACCTGAAAATCGAAGTTGTAAAACGCAATGTCAAGATCAAATTCGCTACCGTTGCATACATAAAATCTTTAAACTTCTATAAGATTACAAAGAGTAAAATGCCATTTTTCGTCCCTAAGGTTTGGACAGTTTCGCGACTTTCGTCCAAAGGTTTGTTTTTCCGCATCTGGATCCAAAAGGTTTGAAATCTTGCCATTTTCATCCGGCTCGTTAACTCCGTCCGTTTTCTTCGTTAAGTCAGGGGTATTTTCATCTTTTTTGTTAACTTTTAGCAAAATGTACAAGTATTCAAAATACTCTTACTAAATAAAAAAGATGAAAATACACTTAACTTAATGGAGAAAAATGGATGGACTTAACGAGCCAGATGAAAATGGCAAGATTTCAAACCTTTTGGATCCAGATGCGGAAAACAAACCTTTGGACGAAAGTCGCAAAACTGACCAAACCTTAGGGACGAAAATAGCATTTTACTCAATTACAAATTTTACAAGATCTGTATATCCAATTTTTTTTGAACGGCCAACAAAATCAATCCTGAGTACTCTCGGGGCACCCACTGGACAAACGGAGGACTCCGAGAGTAACCCGAGTCCACCACCAATTCCGGGGAAAACCTGGTAACCCACCCGCCCGTAGGCACGGCAGTGAAATTACCGGTAAAACCTGTTTGACTCAAGGATCCAACCCAGGTTTCCTGGGTCTCCTATCATTGCCCACCAATGCCTCACTCTACACCAAGTGGGAGTTGAACCTGCATCTCTCAAGAGAAATGCAAACCCTCCACCACTTGATCTAGACATCATTGGCTCTGTATATCCAATTATTTCGATCAAGTAAGAGTTACAAACATACCCCTGTTCCATCTTTCGTTGAGTAGTCAGTTCCAAAAACTCTTAGTGTCGGTAGTCTACCAACGGCTACTTGCTGGACAAACGGCATAAGATTGTTGGGGACCCCACGTGGGTCCTCACCGATATCACCGCTAGGGTGTGCACCAACAGGGTTAAAATACCGCAATAATATTATTTTCCATTTATTATCCGAAGCATATAGATCCTGGCATATCTCCTCAATCATCAGCTGCAGAGAACGATTAACTATTTATTAGTCCATAAAAAAAAAAAAAAAAAATTTGTGTTGACTGTTGACCAAACATATACAAGGTTGACCGGTTTGTACCTTGGTTCGTCCATATGGGTTGGCTGCAGATAACGGAAACTCTTCGGTGCAGGGTACCTCTTTTGGCCAACCGTAAACCGTTGCCGATGATGAAAACACAAGCTGAATAAAACGTTTTAAACATGACGGATTAGCGTTTTGACTTTTTAATAACGGTTTTATGAAAAATAAACTATAACTAGTTACCTTTTTGCACCCGTAGGCGTCCATAACTTCTAATAGAGTTAAAGTACCAATGAGATTATTGTCGTAATACATTAAGGGCTTCTTCACACTTTCACCGACCGCCTTTAATCCAGAAAAATGTATAACAGCATCAAACCTACATACACACCAGATTATATTAATTCGAATCGTAAAATACTTTGAAAAGCGCATGACGTAAGATTAGTTTGTGAAAAAGTAACGTACTTTGTGGATGCAAAAAGCTCCTCTAATGCCGGTTTGTTCCGGATATCCATCTGCAATGAAGTAAAAACAGTGAAACTTTAGCGTTACACGTCGAAATATACACGAACGCAACGAGATTAAACATAAACAATTTCATGTAATACTCAATTATTCATCCAACAAGGCAATATTACTGACATTTCAGTTATTTTAATTGGAGTAAATTACGTTTTTGGCCCCTGTGGTTATATCACTTTTACTATATTAGCCCAAAATAAGAATTTTTAACATATCTGCCCCCATAGTCTCTATAACTAACCATTTTGGCCCCCATGGTCTCTATAACTAACCATTTTGGCCCCCATGATCTCTAGACTTAGGGGCCAAAATGGTTAGTTATAGAGACTATGGGGACAGATATGTTAAAAATTCTTATTTTGGGCTAATATAGTAAAAGTGATATATCCACAGGGGCCAAAAACATAATTTACTCTTTTAATTGAATTAAACAAAGCCCTATAAGATTTACTCTTTGCAGATCTTATAACAACCTAAAAGATAGTAACAGACATGACATGTTGTGACAGCAAACCAAAGTACACACATGACAGGTTTTATTTCTTTCTCACTTCCATTTTGCTCCCTGTGATTTGGTCATTTTAACGGTTTTGCCCCAATAGTTTAAAAATAGTCATTTTCCTCTTCCTCCCTGATTTTTCTAACTTATCGTCATTTTGCTCCCCGCCTCTAACTCCATCCAAAAAATCCATTAACTAGAAGGGAATTTTGGTAATTTTATAGATAAAAGCAAGGGCATGTAAGTCTTTTCACCTAAATAAACCTATAACTTGTTTATTTACATGTATATAAGTAATTCTTTTCTAATCTCTCATCTTTCCAACCACTCTTTCTACCGGCCACCACCATCCACTACCACCTGCAACTACCACATGCCGACCACGACTTTTAACTAAACATTTAATTGAGTTAGAGCTAGGGAGTAAATTACCGAAATACCCCTACTTTTAATTGAACGTTTTAACTGAGTTAGAGTCAGGGAGCAAACTGGCGACAAACTCGAAAGATCAGGGAGAAAAATGGCTATTTTTATTCTACTAGAGCAAAACCGTTAAAATGACCAAACCACAGGGAGCAAACCGAAAGTTAACTCTTTTTTCTTTTTTTTTTGAACGACAATTTTTTACACCTAAATATCAGATAACCTTGCGTTTACAAGGATTTGAACCCACACCACTAGTAGTTCAAGATTACAACATGTAAGCATAAAAAAAACAATAAAATAAAATAAAAAAATCCCAGATGCTCTATAAAACCTTAAACCGATTATCGGTTTGGTGCATACCACCATCAACATACCTAGAACTCACAATTAGAAAGACGCTAAATCAGTTTTTAGCCTAACAATTAGAGAAATTGTATCAAACACTCAACTTTTTTAGCCTTAAATGTATATAAATAAAAAAAAATTGAAACTTGAAGAGACCCACAAACAGATTTGCACAAAAATAAAAAAAAAAAATCTCAAAATTTATAATCAATTTTCAGAAAACAAAATCAATTTTTAAAAATTGTTTGCCAATCCTTTCTGAATTGCAAACCCCGACCTCCCGAACACAAACCCCTGCCCCCCCCCCCCTCCCCCCGGGTCGAACAATTGTTGTGGATAACCCATTGAACCCTCGTCTACCTTCTGTTTTAATGTAACTTAACAAGTTTTCTGGACTTTATTTAACTCTAAAATTAAAAAAAAAAAAAATTTAAACAGTTTATACAAAAAGTTAAAAGGGTAACAAAAATATACAGTTTCTTAACTAAAGATCAAATCTTTTTTGCAAAATTCAGATTAAACAGTTTATACAAAAAAGTTAAAAGGGTAACAAAAATATATAGTTTCTTAACTAAAGATGAAATCTTTTTTTTTTTTTTTTGCAAAATTCAGAAAATGGGACAAAAAAAGGAAATAAATTAAAAAAGGGAGTTGGTTAAACCTTGTGAAAAGACAGATTAGAGCCATGATCACCAGCAAGTTTCTGAACTCGATTGATAGCAACTTGAGATGAATTATCAAAATTATCAACAACCACCGTCTTGTAACCTTCCAACAACAGCTGCAATACAGTATGACTGCCGATATAACCGGCACCACCGGTCACCAACACGCACTGAGGCGGACCCATCAAGATTAAACCACTACTACTACAGTATCAAGATTCAAGAATATGTATAAAGATTGAAGCTTTAATGTAGAATTCAAAGTGGGTTGTGTTGTATTGGTTAGAAAGGATCTGAAGAGAGAAAGGGTATGAATGTTTTATATATAATTGTGAAGTATGAACATGTGGTGGGTTTGACGTGATGAAGTTCGTCTAGTATTTATACTGTGGCATTGAAAATGGTGGGGTATATTCCAAAGTTTTGTTAATTAGGGTTTTGTTTATTGGATTTTGGGGATGATTCTTGCGAATGAAGATAAAACCTACGGGGAGGACACGTAACTTTATTCTATTGGATCCAACACATAAAATGGGACTAGTTGGTAAATTCATTACTCTTTTTAGCTTTTTTCTTTAAGGACACGGGGTGTGGCTTTGCGCCCCTCGCCACCTCATGAAGTTTAGCGCCTCTATATAGTTATACTACCTCGTCTCTGTTAAAGGGGGTGCTATTGTTGGCTTCCGACAAAGGAATAGCGTGTACCAGAGGATGAAATCAAGGGGCCCCACCTAATGTTAACCAATCAGATTTTTTTATTTATCTTTTTTTTAATATAGTTAAAAAGGGGCTTTATAAGGGGCGTTATTCCACACCGTGTAAGTTAGCGATAAAGCCACTTGCTTATGTGGCGCTTACGTGGCATAATAAAGCCCATAGGACTTTAAACCACACCGTCTAGCCTAATAGAATGACAAACTCACACGATTGTTAAGTCTGTCGTCTACGCCTTACGATACAAAATCATTCATTCAGAGTCGTCCCTGATAATTTAGGACCCTGTGCTATAATAAAAAATGTGACTTTTAAAATATAAATTTGCATTTAAAAGGGGGGTCGGGGCACCTTTTTTGTCAGCGGGTAACTTCTACTCGCTACCACATACCGTCGTCAATTGTTCGGGTAGGGCATATGTATGGTGTGGGTTAACATCTTGCCGATGGTTTAAGTGTGAAAGAGGAGAGCGATAGAAAAAGTTGTTTGTATGGAGAGAGAGGGGGGGGGGGGGGTAAATGGTGAGGTCCATGTTTTAGGATAGTAACATCACTAAATCGGGTAGTTTAGAATAGTGGATGAACCGACTGATGTATCGTAGTGCGTGAGATGTGACGTAACAAAACGATCGTGCAGTGGCTACGTCAATGTGACCTGATTCAATATCACAACAATTGAGTTAGATGCATCAACACTCACCATAGCCCCGTCCCACTTAAAATTCAAATCATTGCACCTTTCTTCCTAAATATTCTGGTCTATTCAAGAGGCGCTAAGGGATGTTGGAACTTTCCGAATACAACTACGAAGCTCATGTCCATATAATAATACGTTACAAGGGTGCGGAAGACTCTAGATTCGGCTGGAAATTCAAACGCAAAGTTACTAAAATAAAAAAAGGCCTAACATTTCCTAGTAAATGTCTAGAAATGTTGGACCAAGAAGGGTTGCCATGAAGACTTCTAGATCAACCCATAATCACCACAAAGCTGGATCTTTTCAAGAAGTTCTACAATATTATGTATAAATGTATTTAGAATAGGAATATTATAGGCAAATAAAATCAAGTATAAATAGACATGTAAGGCCTCATTTGAAGGCAATCAAGTTCCTTGTACTTCAAAGACTTGTAAACCTTCTCAAAGCAATATAAAGCCATCTTTTCTTGTAGTCTTGTAAACCAAGTACTACAAATCGTTCTTGTGCTCTCGCAATCCAAGAATTTTGCTGCCAAACATAGACATACCCGGCTTAAAGGGTTAACTTAGATCCAATCTAAGCGCCGCCCGTGAGTCCAAAAGAATACTCCATGACACATGGCTAATTTATATATAATCTGATATGGCTTTCCCATCTATTTAACTTCACCACCGAGCTTTTCATTACTAACAGTTGATGTACCTAAAAGCAACCAAAATGCTAAAATCCTTAAAGACAATGTCATTTTGATCCTTGGATGATCGTGATCGTGTTTGTTTGGAACAGAAGTTTTATGTTAATAAGAGGAATATTCTAAAAAGTGGCCCTCGGAAAAGTGGGTCCTGAGGTCGCCTAATTTTCCTTTACTAAGGGTTGGCGCTAAAATAATTGATACTGCTAGGTTATAAACCTATTGATCATTACTTTTTTTATAGTAAACTGCAATTTGCCTCCTGTGGTTTGTCGGTGCCTGCACTTTGCCTCCCTATCTTCCATTTTTTGCAATTTAGCTCCCCGTGGCTGCATTTCGTCACACCTTGACTCCATCCGTGGTCAAACGTCTATTTGACCATCCAAAAAGCGAGTAAATGACTATTATACCTTTTTTTCTATTACGGTATGCACCCATATGGTTTCATTATTATTACAATCACCCACCACTGCCAACACCACCACCGCCATCATCATCATCACTATTGTTCATCACTATATCACCTCCATAACACCATCGTAGCCCTTCCTTTCCTCTCTAACTACCACCTCCACCACAACAACTAGGGGTGAGCAAAAGTCGGGTCGGCCCGAAATTACCTGAAAACCGAACCGAAAAATAACCGAAACCGAGCCCAATATACTAGTTAGGGTCAGCTGTCGGCTCCCATGTATTTAGATTCTCGGTTTTGGGTCGGTCCTCAGGCCAAGACCAAGCAAAACCATATAAAAGAAAATCGACCCGATAATATTATATTTCACATGTGTATTACCTGTAATGCTTATCCTAAATCGACTTTTTCTAGAGATGAGGTCCAATTAAATTTAATTAACCGACACAAAACAACTAAAATGAAAAACATTTAACAACCATTATGATCTATATTCAGCAGCAATAGGCAGCAACTTCAACTCAATTTCTAACATCAAGAAGAATAGCTTGTAAGCATACTTTTAATGCAAGTTTGTTATGAACTAATCATGCAATTCTCACTTAGGCATATCATAGAATAGCTTGTAAGCATACTTTTAATGCAACGTAGAAAAATCCAACTTTGTTCGGTTCACCCCAAATCACAAGTTCAAACAAGTATGTTCATGAAATTCGATCATTGATGGTAAATTAAAAACCCTGCAAAACAAAAGTTGAAACTCTAATGTGTTTTACCACTCATCAGCATATATCGACTGAAACAAATCAGAAGGGAGGGAAGTTTTATAACCGGTTCGTGTTATTACCCGAGGTCCATTGTACCCGACTTACAAAATAACCGGAACTGAGATATTAGTTTGGGTATTATTTCAGGTATCTATTTAAGGGGTGTTCGGTTCTTGGGTCGGGTCGGGTTTTCCTCGGTTCGGGTTTTGGAATATGCTCACCCCTAAGAACAACCATCATCCACCACATTCATCGGCTAGCTCTGATTCACAACGATGACTCCGGCGTTTCACAATGAAGATTCTGGTGATGCACAACCAAAAAAAAGTATTGGCGATGTACTTTAAACCCCAAAATAAGATTCCGACAAGCCCCGATTCACAACCATGATTCCAGCAAGCCCTTATTTACTATCACGACTTCGTCCCCCATTCGTACGCTTAATTTATCATAAACGCATAGGTGCGTCGACGTTGTTTTTGTTTTGGACGAGAAAGAGGATGTTGGACGACGCTGCTGATCATCTACCCCAAAAACTTTCCAAGGGATTTTTCTCGATCACCTGGTTGTATTTTTAAATTTTTTGTAACGTTAAAATCTTATAAACAAACTGAACTCTTGAAAAGTAGCTATATATATTGCTAGCTTATGGATAACGTTTTCATATTTCAAGAGCTTTATGAAGAAATGGAATATTTCTTTGGAGATCATGTTCCCGGAGTTGTGTTTGTGAATATGAAAAACCTCACGAAAGCATAAAGTTAGTTGTTTAAATGTTCTGAAATGTAAATCTAGTAAGTTTTTGAAAATTAAGTTTTGATTTGAACTTCAAGAGTTTATTCTATTTAAGTTGTGACATTCAAATTCCAAAGGAAAAGAACTTATAGGTTTATGATGTTTGTTTCAAGTAAAGTTTTGTTTTGATAAATTTAACTCAAAATCTATTAAGATTTCAAAATGGATGCATTTAGAATTTTCTGGGTATCTTGTAAGTAAATTTGTATCTTGAACTGATAGAGGTTTAGAGGTGATATTTAAGTAAAAACTAGTATTAAGCCCCCCTCCTCGTGTTGCGGTGGGGGTGTAAAACCATGACAAATAACACCACTGTCACAGTACAGCAAACGACCACCAACACTGAAGTTGCAGTGTCTTAATGCGGAGAAATTAGACCGACACATAAAACACAGAATATAATAAATAAATAACTAGCTCGACTTAAGACTCGCGCGTTGCGATAAACAGGTTAAACAGGAAAAAAGGATGACGTAAAACCACTGAACCACACACGTATGTTGCGTCATGTTAACTCGCAAAATTTAGAACGAACTGTATAACAAAACGTAATAACGTTGAACCACACACGCACATTGTGTCGTGTTAACTCGCTAAATTTATAACGAAACGTAAAACATATATTTTGCCAAGTATGAATAACATAGGGGATCAAAGTTGAAAGTAAAAAAGTTTGTGAGGTTAAATTAGAAAAACTGAAAACTTTTGAGTTAAAAGTACAAAATCAAATAGTTTTGGTTTAAAAGTGTAATATAAAAAAATTATAAACGTCCAAAGCATAGGGTATAACACCTATATGCATCAACTTGTTGATAATGCTAATTTATACTGTAAAATTTTTCAAGTAATGTTAACTTCATGATAAATTGTTTTTTTTTTTTTTTTTTTTTTTTTTTTTTTTTTTTTTTTTTTTTTTGGTTTCTAGGGTTTAACTTCCCCACTTTTTTCTCCATCTAGCAGTGTTGATGAACACGACAATCCATCACTTGGATGTGGTCAAATTCCATGAAGCGAGGTTTGACACCATCACTTGATCACTTCGCTTCATCACAAAAGTGCTCCGTCCCTTAAAAAAAAATAAAAAAACAAATGTCATGGAAATTTATTTGGGAATCTTCGTTGTCACATCCTCAAACTAACAATAATAAAAGTATGGTAAAGTTCTTGTACAAATAATCTTAACATACTAAACATACAAATTGAAGGAAAACTCAAAAAGACAAGGTGGCATTTTTGTAATTATCAATAAGTTACTCTACAAATATACCTAAAAAAACCTAACCTCTCCCCCCACCCCCAAAAAAAACCTAAACCCCCCACCCCCCAAAAACCTAAAAAAAACCTACCCCCCACCCCCCCCCCCCCAAAAAACCTAAAAAAAAACCTACCCCCCCACACCCCCAAAAACCTAAAAAAACCTAACCCCCCACCCCCCCACCCCCAAAAACCTAAAAAAAACCTAACCCCCCCCCCCCCCCCCCCAAGCTAAAATGCTAAAAACTAAACCCCCCAAAAAACCTAAGAAAATCTAAAAAAATAAAAAAAAAACACACAAATTATTTTATTTTATTTTTTTAACATTTTTTATTAAAAAAATCGCTACTTTTAGTAGCAGCCAAAAAAAAATTTTTTTTTTTTTTTGGTAACGAAATGTAGCGATTTTTTAATAAAAAATGTTAAAAAACAAAATTTGTGTTTTTTTAGGTATTTTTTGTTGTAACTTTGATAGTTGGTGGTAATTACAAAAATGCCACCTTGTCTTTTTGGATTTTCCTTCAATTTGTATGTTTAGTATGTTAAGATTATTTGTATTTGATCTTTTGCCAATAAAAGTAATAGTTTTCATGACACCTTTTCATTTAAGAAATACAAAACTTGGAAGATATCACAAGGTTCATGTCATTTTCATTGTCACCTTTGGTCGGCATGTACAGGAGTAGGTAATATCAAAGTGAATGCGATTGTATGAATTAAATATGATGGTTCCCTTACACTAAAAAGTTTGAGATCAAAATAAAATTGATAAATATTTAAAATCATTTTATTTATTAATAATATATGTATTAGTTAAAAAAAAGCTTGTAAAAATAATAGAAAGCAAGTTTATTCGCTACTGAATATTTAACAATTATAACATATTTTACAATAACTACGTGTATTTAAACCAACTTGATAAGACTATGCGTTGTAATTTAACATGAAATGAGACGTTAAAGGTTAAATTGTCACATCATTATCACATAAACAACAAGACTTTAACTAATACACCCTTTAACTATCATGTCGTATTTAACTAATATTTTAATAAAAAAAAGAAGTTAAAAATGTATATATGTGTGTGTGTTTGAGTGGGCCCCATCTTTTCTAACGGTTGGCGCCCGTCAAGTGTTTAACGACCCAACGTTAACGCCCCCGGGACGGTGTGTAAATCCGTTAGAGGCTGATGTGGCGGGGAGCGTGACTTATTACCAACTCCACAACGGCCGGCATAAAATCAAATCAGTTTTACTACTACTTCATTGTATAGACAGACTTAGGGCTGCAAACGAACCGAGCGAACACGAACAAGACCTTGTTCGTGTTCGTTTGTTAAGAAATGTATGTGTTTGCGAACCGTTCACGAACACTTATCGAACGAGATTTTATGTTCGTGTTCGTTTTGTTAAGGAAATGAACTTGTTCGTGTTCGTTTGTGTTTGTTTGTTAATTTTAGGCAACGAACAAAAACAAACATTGACGAACACAAATGAGCACAAACTAATGTTAATGAACACAAATGAAAACAAACGAACACAAACAATCGTTCATGAGCAGAATATATAATACACTGACACTTATTAGATATTTAATTTATTGGAATCTTGAAGTATTTAAATACATATAAAAACTAAAAACATTAATGAACTATCAAACACGTTACCGAATGTTCACGAACATAAACGAACGAACACAATCTCTGTTCATATTTGTTCATTTAACTAAACGAACGAAATTTCTTGTTCGTATTCGTTTGTTAAATAAACGAACGAACACAAACGAACTTCTCGCCGAACGGTTTATGAACTGTTCGCCGAACGTTTAATTCGTTTGCAGCCCTAGACAGTCTTATTGGCCAGTTGTGAATAATGTGACGGAGGGAGAATCACAAGAATGATATGAAGAAAATAATGTGGAGTGGTTGGGTTTACGTGACGGCAATCAATTGGGTGGCAACCGTCACTTTATGTTGGTCACAATAGTTGTCAACCCAACTCATTTTCCTAATAAATTAACACACTCCATCATGCCTCTCACCCCTTCTATCTATCTAGTCTCATATGCTTATATTCCACCTACCTTAATCATATGTTTCACCTTCATGCTAGCAAAAAAAAGGACTACTTCATAACATATCAATCTTGTTTAAATAAGATAATAATTTAAAAGGATTTAACACTATATAACCAGTTTAATAACATCAATATATAGGGTTGCAAATGAACCAAATGTTCGGTGAACCGTTCGGTGGGAAGTTCGTTTGTGTTCGTTCATTTATGTTTGTGAACGTTTAGTAACGTGTTCGTTTATGTTCGATAGTTCACTAGTGTTTTTAGTTTTTAAATTTTTATTTATATATCTCAAAATTTTGACAAATAAAATATTTATGTTCATGTTGTGTTCATGAACATGAATTTGTGCTCATATGTGTTCACCAACGTTCGTTTTCGTTTGGTCCCTAAAATTAACAAACACGAACAAGTTCATTTCCTTAAAAAACGAACAGGAACATAAAATCTCGTTCGGTAAGTGTTCATGTACAGTTTGTAAACACGTATATATTTTACCAAACGAACACGAATGATGCTCTGTTTGTGTTTGTCTGGTTCATTTGCAGCCCTATCTATATATGAATGTGAGATCACACTTGTCCTCAAAAACAACAATGTAAAGCTAAGTGATTTAAGGTGGTACTGGTAAATAATGTATTTCACAACTAAAAAAAGAAAGTTAAAATTCTGTAGAATGCATATAGTTGTATTTTTTTTCCTAGAAAATCTCGAAATAAATGTTAATAAAAAAACATAACTTATATGATCCTAAACCATCTTTCTATTAAGTGGAGTCAAAATCATCATATATATTTAATACTTATTAAGTTATTATATGACACCTATATGGTATAACTTTGAATTAACTAATGATCTAGGTAGACGTTATTGTCTTATGATTATTTAATCATTTTAATACCATAACAAGACTTTTAATATAATCAATCATGGCTAGTGAGAATGGCATGTGGAAGTAGACTAGGCAAAATACAAATAGTATATAAATAAGTTTGATATCTTATAAAGTAGACCCTTTTATATTCTACTTGTTGCTTCTATGAGTTGTTAAAGTTGGTTATCCGTTATTGTTTGTGCATATTACTACGATTTTTATATATGTGTATTAATTTCCTCTCCAACTTCAGATTATTTTGTAATTTAAAGGCAGCCTAATTTAAACTTGCATTATTGTTTCAATATTTTAGTTCAAACACATTTATTTATACGATTTCATTATCATATGTGTGTTCTTAAACATCTCTAATAACAAGTATTGTTGTTATACATTGTATAGTGTATAAACATATAATAACTTGGATTAAATATTTTAGATACAATGCAATATTAAGTTTTTATACACACATATATATTAAGGAACAACAACCATTTTTAATGAAAGATTCTACCACCACTAAAGAAGTAGATACTTGTCAAATGCTTATGATTTTAAAAATCAAATGGTGTGAATTGTGAAATGTTCCTAGATGGGTAAAAGTTAGGGATACTTAGTACTACTAACAATACCAAATCCAATTTATTGATACCTTAGTTTAGTAGTTTACAAAATTTACATTGGAATCCTCGTCCACAACTCTATAATTAAGCTAAAAAACACATTTATTTGTTATTTTATAAAAACCATTGACATCCAATTCTCCATATCTATCTCTATTAAATTAAATAATAATAACAAGACTATATTTTTTTCTTTCTTTTTTTCTTGACTCGCACTTAGGGGTGTGCAACATTGGTTAACCAAGGGTTCGGTTATCAAAAAATGTTAACCATAACCGATGGTCGGTTAACTGTCAGTTATGGGTCGGTTTCAGTAAAGTTTGACTAACTGTCCAATGTATTTTTTTCTTATTTTTTCTTTGGTTCAAGCTATAAATAATTTGGTTATGGTTCCAAGCTCACTTTCTATTAACCAATTTGGAATTATGCATCATATGGCCCGATGGTAACCATGAATATACTGATGAAGATATTATTCTCAAAAACTTTGTATATAAATTTTTATGAGCAAACTAGATTAAAAAAAAAAAAAAAAACTTTATAGTTTTTCCAATTAGCAACCAAGAAAACCAATTTACATCTTTCCAAATTAGTAACCACTTCAAATAGAAAACTAATTTACATTATAAAAGCTCGAAAATCAAAATCATACTGTGTTCGGTTCTATTTGGTTAAAGTAGGTTAACGTAGACATATTAACCATAACCATAACCGAATGGTCGTTTAATCATATTCACTTAACCATAACCGACCGATTTTGCAGGTTATGGTTAACTTAGGTTAATTTTGCGGTTAACGGTTTGATTTTCGGTTTTTGTTCACATATACTATAGTCATTCATAAAAAAATATAAAGAATATAAGTGATTTACTAAATACTCCCTGCATATATTCCCTATTTTAGGGCATTGAATGAAGTGAAAACATTGATGGAAATCTAAAAGAAATATATTAAATTAAAGCAATGAAGATGATATAGGGTGTCACACCCCGACCACGTAGAACATACAAAACGTGGCGGAAACGTCGGGGAGTGTTGTAACAGAATCATTGTTTCATAACACATGGAAATTTAAATATTGTTTTATTGATTAAATGAACTCGTTGTTCTATTACAATCACATAAGTACAACTATGATCTTCCCAGTTTTAAAGTTGCTAAGGCACGAGTCCATCCTAAATGTAGCATGCATCAACAATTATCTCAAGACAGCACCTGAAACATGTGTAAAAATAGGTACGTCAGCATAAAAATGCCTGTGAGATACATAGGTTTTGTGAAAACGGAGTTCATGACTTGAGCTTGAGAAAATGTTTAGTCATGAACCTCGTATTTTTGCTTTGTCTTGTAAATCATTTGAAAAACGATAGGATCAGATGATATGTATAAATAAGAGAATAATGTATGGTTAACTGAATAACTATGTAAAATGAGTTTGTATAAGTTAAGTTTGTTTGAAAAACAATGTTTTAATAAAACGTTTATGGTATATATAAAATATACCTTGGTTTCAAGAAAGTTGAATAAGTAATATATTAAAATATATTTCAGTTCCAATATTGTTAACCCAAGTGTACTAAATAACGCCACGGTATGTAATGCAATGAAAACACTTATATATAAGAAGTACCAGCGGCATATCTACCATGTTTTCATCACATTACACTCGTTCTGTTATCTAAACACTAACCAAAACCAAATCGTTTGATAGATAGTATATTAAATATACTTTAGTTGTTCAAAATAATAGTTATCAGTAGTATATTACAGGTATACCTTGGATTTATAAATAACACATTAAACTATGCTTTAGTTTTGTAAGTAACATATCAGAATATGCTTTGGATGTGATAAATAACATATTAAACTATGTTTTAGTTATGTAAGTAACATATCACAATATGCTTTGGATGATTACAAAATATATGTTGGTTCTGTACAATACCACACATGAGAGTATATCAAACTATACTTTTTGGGAGTATATCAAAATATACTTTAAAGGTGCGATTTAAGAATTCATTCAGACCTGGTGCATCAAACTACACCTTTGAGACTATAAGGATACCACAAAGGAAATCCCTATTTGGATGGAGAAACAAATTGGTTTCAGACATTCCATGACAACAGGAATGGGGTGTCTAGTCCTATAGCGCTATATCATACTACCAATCGGTCTGGTGAACAAAATAAGTACTATTCCAACAATTACTTTTGTAGTCCTTGAGAAATCAGTGTTTAAACCATAGATAGTCATTTAGTTTGTCAAAAGATAAATACTAACATGTATAATCAATTATACTTTGAAATCATGAAAATAACAGATAGGTACACATGCTTCACCCCAAAACAGTTTGGAAAACAGTAAAAGAGGGGTTCAATGTACTCACCTGAGATTGCTTTGGAGTTCTTGTATAATAACCAGATAATGCTAAAGATCACGGGATATCAAACGGCACCTAATAGGTAGCTATGTTAATATACCGGACCAAATCGGAAGGATCGGACAGTACGCGGGTTCGTAAACCAAACGAGTATGGAGACTCGTGTGATATGGCTTAGCAAAGCCTACATACTAAAATGAAACCTAATCTAAGTGCTTACGGTCCATCACGACCCGTTTAGGTAGCTTATGCTACCCTAACGCGTCGTTCGCGTAGAACGCGTTCGGGACGCCTAACATTGCGACCACACGGTATAACCTCGGAAGGTTATAGCTATGGTCACCTAATGTGTTTGGTCGGGTCCTAATGACCGACCAAATGGGTCGGGTTCGAAAGTATAAGCGATGGTTTAAATCGCTTACCTTACGACCCTATATAAGCACTAAACTAAAAGTGACGAGCTAAGCATGTTAGAACATGCTTAACTAAGTTTAGAAACAGGTTTGGCATCAAAACAAACGGCTTTGATGCCCACGAGTAGTTTGGTTACAAAATATGCAAGAATGCACATTTTGGCCGAAACTACGACTCGTCACTGAGCCTAGATAACGTGGTGATCAGTAGGTATGGTCACTATGGACCATAACCATCGTGATCACGCTCACGTTATGAAGTTCCATGAACTTCGCATCGACCATAGGCTGGTCAATGCAGAAAGTCAACAAAACGTTGACTTTCGGACTCGAAAAGCGAATAAAAGAGCGAAAGAAGACTTACGGAGGGTCCCCGAGTGCTAATCAAGATCCAATAGCTCAGGTATGAAGCAAAAGCATCAACTTAGAGCATTTAGATCTGATTTGTGGGTTTTTACACAAAAGGGGGGGGGGGGTATTTATAGGAAAAGTGGAACCGTTAGGATCGTTTTATCGAATATCGTGCTTTGATCTCGTGCGTACATGTGTCTAGTGGATAAGTTCAGAGAACTTGGCCTTTGGCCCTTCATTGGGTGAAGAGGCATTGCCCTTTGATCGAACGAAAGGCCAGATTCTGCATTTATTGCAAAATCTTTCTGTCAGACATGTTCACGCGCCCCGCGTAAGGATTTGGCAAATCCTTACGCGCCCCGCCTAAGGTTCCCAGACCAGAATTTTCAATTTTGGTCCCTGCACTTCAGAAACACGTATTTTGGCCCATTTTTGGCACGTTTAAGCCCCGTTAACCTCATTTCAAGGCTCTAAGATGAAGTTAAAGTGTAGGGGACTTGAAATATGCTCAAAAATATTCCGGATGTCGGTTCGTTTGGCCGTACGATCGCGATGTTCGCTTAATTACGACGGAATGCGCATAAGCGTGAAAGACGATCCAAATGACGCGACGAATGGATTTTTCTCATGCCAAACACTAAGGCATAATATAAGGATGCTTACATAAATTTTTGGATGTCCGGATGTATTCAGAACGTGAGTTATGCGCGAAAGTGCAAACTTATGCACTTTTTGACACTTTTAGTCCCTGAATGATCCAAAAGTTTGTTTTAGCATACCAAACCCCTCAAAGCCTATTTCTAAGCTATGTAAAGGATATATATGGTATGTTTAACTTATGGACATGTTCCGGAATGTTCGTTACAGTTCAAATTGGCATACTTTCGCAGTTTGTCAAGTTTAGTCCCTGTAAGCGAATTAACTTGTTTTTGCCATACCAAAGCCTTCAAAACTTATTTCTAAGTTACGTAAAGGTTATTTAAGGTATGTTAAGTGTATGATGGTCTCCCGGAGTATTTGTCGCATTAACTGAGTACGTTTATGCACCAGTTTGCGTATAATTCTCCAGAAAGCGTTGTAGAGTATGAAATTGAACAAGAATTGATATGTGCAAAGCATACACATATTTATACAAATCCCAAGTATGAAATACAATATTTCCTTGGTTTGGCATTTGTTTGATGGTTGAAGTGACACAGGTGTCACATAGGGATTTAGGGGCGGATCCAACCCATATTTGTGGGTTTTCAGGAACCCAGTGCGTTTAGAAAAAACAGAAAAAATTAGTGAGAACTTTGTAGAATTTAGAAAAAATTAGTAAGAATTAAAGAGAATTTATCAAAAGAAACTTACTAGAATAAAATCTTGCATCCACCACTGTAGGGATTGCAATGTAAATGCTTAAAATTACAAGTTAAATTTATGTTGAGGGTACTCCGAGCAACCTTGGGGTAGCCCACGTGGTCTGTTCGGGTGGCTTGGCAACACTGCCTCATGCTATTTGGGTAGTAGAATGGTTCACAGGATCGACAATGTATGCCAACTTGGGTGAGTGGGGAAACCGATTGAATGTGAGGGTGGCAATGAGATGATTGTCTTTCATTGGTTTGTGTCATTTGGGTACTTTTCTATGAGTATCCCAACCGTATCAGATGGTTTTGTATGAATTTGATTAAAATGAGGTGATTGTCACCAGGGCCGTCTTCGAAAATCTTCGAAAATTTGTGGACTCAATGCGAAGATAAAATACGGGCCCCTAAAATGTAAACTTTTAGAAAATATATAAATTTATTTAGAAAATACACAGAGTTGAAAGAAAAAAAAAACAAAATAAGTTTTTTTTTTTCATAAAAAAATATGGAACACACTAAGAAAAAAACCCAACTAAAACTGAAGCAATCAGAGTAAAACGCAAGGTCTGCTTGCTGATAAAGTGACATGAGAACCACCAAATCATATGTCTCATCATATCATTTGCCAATTCAGTACTTATATATTCTAAGTTCTACAGTGTAACTTTATTAAAAAAATAATTTTTCAAGCCTCTACTAAGCCGTCCCCACCCCCACCCCACACCCCGTCCAGGCCGACCCTGATTGTCCCTATTGATTGGTACCACTTTAGCAATTTGAGTTGTGTCCCTAATAAGTTTCGGGTAATTATGATTTAATCTATGGTCAAGAAGATTTTGTGTGTAGGTGGTGTTGAACACCGACAACTAATAAAGTAAAAGAAGAATAAAAAAATATATAGGTGTAGAAGAAGAACAAGAAGAAAGAATCCCGAGCGTTTATTCCATGGAAGGGGGAAGAATCCACCCACCTCACCAGTCACAATTTCAACATGACTTCCTTAAACTTTGCTTGCCGACCACAAATTTGAAATTTCTTATTATTAAGTATTGTTTAAAAAATGTTCTATCCTATAACAATATGAAATGTGAACAGTATTTTATAAAGTTAATTATTTTTTCTTTTTGACAAATATTTTATCTTTTATTTTCTTTTTTAACAAATATTTATTTTTTATAATTTTAATTCTTCTTTTATTTTAATTTTTATTTATTTATATTATTGTAATAAATACTAACTTTTAAGTTTAGATATCTTTACTTAATTGGGTTACTTGCCTATTTTTATGTCATTTAAATTAAAGCCTATATAGTCTATATTAGAGCATTCACATCCAAGGCATCATATTCTGAGTGAGGTGTTTTTAAAATATAAAAAGTATAAAAGTGGTTGTGAGTGGAGGAGAGAGAAAATGTTATTGTTCATCTGTATATTTGGGGGGACACGGTTCACCCCCTATAATTTTTTAATATATTTGAATGTGATTGTGAGTGGATGAGAGAGAAAAGATAACGATAAAAGTATAAAAAATATTATTTAATTGAAAAGGAGAGAGAAAATGTAGTGTTTTTTAGTGTAATTTAGGGTGAAAATATAGTGGTTTGGATGTGAATGCTCTTAATCATCAATATAGTAGGTAACAAATTTAATATATTATTTTTTACTTTATTATAGTTAAAGTTAACTATCAACTTTAGACATTTTTACTTAACTGTGTTGATTGCTTATTTTACCGTCGTTTAAATTAAAGTTTGCATGGTCTAGAATAACCTATTGATATATCATGTAACATATACATCCTCATCAGTACACCGCCGCAAAGCGCGGGCTCCAATCCTAGTTTATAACATTTGAATTCTAACCTTATTCACCAACAATTATTACTTGAATGTTATTTGGTTATTATATTATTGTTAGTTTATATATCAGTTTAGATATTACACATCCCGTTTGTGTTATGCGCATATAACGTATATATGCGTGGGTCTTTGGAGGCAAAAGTGAAAGTGCACTAATTTTAACATTATTTATTAATTTCGTGAAAATAACGTTAAAAACAGCGGGCGGTTAATATGCATCATGTGGTGGTGGTGTTGATAGCCGAAAGACAAGGGGTACATGCACTAATCAACCTTTATCCCGATTGCTGAGTGCTATGTGTCTTATGTCCAAGGCTTGATGCAAAACTAGTATCGAGTCGGGGGTCTCACTGGAAGTAGTCTCTCTATTTCTACGAAGTAAAGGTACTAAATATAATGATGATATTAGTTTACACATTACAAAATTCTAGAGAAAACGGTACCCACTTTTGGAAGAAACAATTATATTTTACCGACAATTTCAACATGATTTCCTTAAACTTCCACAAGTGGACTAATAAACGCGTGGACACTTTGTATTCCTTGGACGACCAAAAACAATGAAGGCCCATAACAACTGTTTTTTTGGATTCATATGGTTAAATCAATGTTTGTTGGCCGAAAATAGTTACTTAATAGTGGTAATTCATGAAACGCATACATAGACAGAAATATATCCTTTTTTAATTAAAGAATTTGTCCAAGCAATTGATTTATCCTTCATTTATTATTTCCTTTACTCAAAAAATATATATAATATTTAAATATTATATAAAATACAATATTTAAATTTGTCCAGAAAATCTAACAAAAAACTTTTTTGTTATCAATTTAAACATTTATTTTGTAAAAGTTCCATTAGTTTATATATATAAACAAATGCATACAAAGTTTATTTGTGGAAATACCGTAAGGGACCACGCAACGAGCTCGTTCTCCACCACGAGTAGATCAAAGCAAAAGCAGTTAAGACATGTGTGACAAGCCACAATTAGGGCTGTAAACGAACCGAACTAACACAAACAATGAAATAAATGTGTTCACGAACGGTTTATGAACACTTACCGAACGAGATTTTATGTTCGTGTTCGTTCATTAAGAAAATGAGCGTATTCCCGAACGGTTCACGAACACAAATAAATTTGGAGAACGCGACGAAGGATAAAGGTGGATGACCCAGAGAGTGGCACTGGAACTTGAATCCCTTATTGTGAAACGGAGGTCCATCGTATTTGTATTTGTCGATGTAAATAATGAGAAATGAAAGCGAAATGGTGCATAAACAAGGTAAAATAGGGTTTCCTAATTTAATTGTTAGAGTAATAAAATAAATACAAGTTTAAGAATATAAAAAGTAAAGATAAAATATGTGAAATTACAAAAATCTATAGTTAAAACACAAGCATACGAACATAAACGAACGCAAATGAACGAATGTTCACAAACACCTTACCGAACGTTCACAAACACAACTGAACGAACGAAACCTCCGTTCATGTTCGTTCATTAAACTAATCGAACGGCATTTCTTGTTCATGTTCGTTCGTTTATTAAACGAACAAAACGAACGAACATAAACGGACTTTCCGCCGAACGGTTCACGAACTATTCGCGGAACGTTCGGTTTGTTTATAGCCCTAGCCACAGTAGCGTCTGCGATTCTCCATTGCAAGTGCTCTAAATAACTAATATAACTAGAATCTAAATATATTAATAATAAAATGATGATTAGTTCCTTATAATGAAAAAGATAGATAAGTTATAATCAATTGTCTTTTTACCTATTAAACCTGTTTCATTTATAATATAATGATATTTATTTCAGATTCACATAAAACTATAACAACTTACAACTTTAGAGTCTATAAATTTAATATATATAAAAAATTAGGTTTGTGTGATAAAGTAGAGAAACCAAATCGAACAGTAGTGAAAGCACCCTGTTGGAGACCACATGGCTTTGGTAATGCTGCCTCAGTAAGCAATTTTGCCATCCAATATCACAATGTATTCCATCATAATGCCAGCTAAATCATACACTTGAAAAAAGCCAAATATATGAAAAAAAATATTTTTTTTAAAAGAGACTATCCTAGGTAATTAATTTATGATTATTGTCCTAATAAAACTCTTGTACAGGTCACCTCTCCACTTGTCTTGGACCAGGGGCGGATTTAGAGGTAAAGGTCGGGTTCCCAGGAACCCAGTCTTTTCGGAAAAAAACGATTTTTTGTAGTGTAAATCTTGTATGATTTGGAAAAAAAAACGTTTTTTTGTAGTGTAAACCTTGTATGATTTGGAAAAAGGAACCCAGTGATTTCTCCGGCTGGATCCGCCACTGTCTTGGACCAGATTTGACACTCAAATAGAACCACGCTAGCAACGGTTAAGCATATAATTTCATTTGAATTTACTAAAAAATGTATTTGGAATTTGTAAAGTTTTATACAAGATGAATCATACCAGGCACTCAGATTCTCATTTGTAACATGAAATCGAACAAAGATGAGAATCTTGCTGATCAAATTTGAACTATTATATATCTGAAACCTGTTGTGAAGGTAATATCTCAGAATTCAAAAGCTTCTCCACCTCATCATTTGCCTCTGCTTGAATTCTCCATCTCTGTAAGCAAAAAATAATAATAATAATAATAATAATAATAATAATAATAATAATAATAATAAGGAGTAAATTACAAAAATCGTCCTTTATGTATGTCACTTATTGCAAACTGTGTCCTTTATCTTCAATAATTACAGAAAACGTACTCGATGTTTGCAGACCCTTGCAAGTTATGTCCTTTAGCCCTAACTCAGTTAATTTTTTGTGGTTAAATCTGACCAAATGGACCCCACATGAGGGTATTTTGGTCATTTTACTCTCATGTGGGGTCCATTTGGTCAGATTTAACCACAAAAATACCGTCATGTGGGGTCTATTTGGTCAGATTTATCCAAAAAAATTAACTGAGTTAGGGCTAAAGGACATAACTTGCAAGGGTTTGCAAACATCGAGTACGTTTTCTGTAATTATTGAAGACAAAGGACACAATTTGCAATAAGTGACATACATAAAGGACGATTTTTGTAATTTACTCTAATAATAAGGTATTTATGTTTGGTTCAAAACTATCATAGGCTTTCTCTAAATAATGATTGTCATGAACCGTTATGAAGGGGTGTTCATGACATTTAAGTAAATAGTCGAACGCTTGTGCTAATATGATTTCGAAGGGAAGATATTTCTGAGCAACAAAGAGACAATCCGATGAAAGAAAAGCGATTATAAATGCAGCATTGCAAGAAAAATGCTTAAGGTTGATGGGAGCGTACCTCTTCAAGATTTTCGATTTCCATTATCTGTTCTATCTGTTCAGCAATAGTCTCCTACACAAGTAAAGATTCAAAAATTTAAAAGAAGTTTAAATTTCAATGACAGCTGGCATCTAATATTTGCCATTTAAACATTCCCTTCTTGAAAGAACACTTAAAAGCGTAGAATATAAGTTTAGCAATTGTTAACGGACCGCATTGCTGGCTGACTCAGCAGCAAGAACATCAGAGTCCATCTCCACTTCGATTTCAATCATCGAAGAAATCTGTAAAAGGGGTAAAGTTGGAATGAAAAATATATAGTGACACGATGGTTCAAAGCTTAATGAACATAGTTGTCGATAGCGAATAGCGACAAGGCACCTATAGGTTATGTAGCGAATAGCGACGGCTATTTTATACATAGCGATTACACTAGAAAAAGAATTTTGAAAATTTTTATATGTATATTACATCAAAATACCCTTGTATATATGCTATTTTACATGTATATTTAACAAAAACCTATAAATCCAGCTATTTTATAGCTATATCTAATTGCTATTTACATCAAAAAAAAAAAAAAAAAACAATCGCTATCATCGCTATTTGTCGCTATGACCCATATAGCGACACTACCTCGCATGGCTACATAGCGCGCTATAGCGGTCGCTATAGCCGCTATTAACAACTATGTTAATGAAGATGTTATTTTGTATAGGATTTTAATGGTGTAGAAGACATACTCTTGCATAGCTTTCAATTAGTTCAATTCGAGATTTCAACGAGTTTTCTAATCCTTCGCGCACCTTTTTGACTCTACTTCTCCGAGCACTTCATGTAAATAATTAAGCAAAACACATTTCGTTAGCCTTCTTTTTCGTTTGCGGAAACCGAACAATTACACTACAAAGAAGTAGTTACAGAAATTGTTTGAGGAGATTACCGATAAGAAGGTTCTCCAACAGCAACAATTTTGTTCTCTAGTTGGCACATACGGGCCAGCATCCATACCTAATACATTTAACGGTCAATGTAAACTATAAAGTCAACCTAATTACATGTCAGGGATTAAAAAATATGATTTTATTGTAGCAAACGAGTACACAAGGTACAAGTCTTGATATAAGGGAATACCTCATTTTCAGCAGCCTCTTTTAACTCCTTAATGCGAGATTGAAGCGTGTCATACTGAGACAGTAGTTGCTGCCTTATGGCAACCGTTTCCACAACTCTTGGAGGAAGCTGATGAAAAATGAAAAGCATTTAACAAACTTATACATGACACTGGTAAATAGATAAAATATAATAATGTCATTTTCGTCCTTGAGGTTTGGCCAATTTGCGACTTTCGTCCAAAGGGTTGTTTTTCCGCATCTGGATCCAACAGTTTGAAATCTTGCCATTTTCATCCAACTCGTTATCTCCATCCAATTTTTTTCTGTTAAATGAGGGGTATTTCCGTCTTTTTAGACATTTTATTAACATAAAAAACACTATAAGAAATAAAGATCCACCTCTATTGACTTTCTTCCCACCCAAACCCTTTAATCATCACAAAATTGTCTAAAAAGACGAAAAAAACCCCTGACGTTAAAAAATATATGGACTTCGGAGTTAACGAGCCGGATGAAATTGGCAAGATTTCAAACCTTTTGGATCAAGATGTGGAAAAACAAACTTTTGGACAAAAGTTGCAAGAGTAGCCAAACCTCAGGGACGAAAATGGCATTTTACTCTAAATAAAAAGTTCACATGGTAATATAGCAACAAGAAAACTTACTCGATTAAACTGTGGAAAAACCAAACCGTTTAAAGTGGCTCCAACAGCTACAGACGAAACAGCTGCAACCGATATGATTTGAGGTAAGCTCGGGTCTATCATTCCCGATGCCACATCTCCCGAGCCAAAGACAGCAAGGAGTGGGAAGAAGACAGTAGGGCTAAATAACGACAATCCTCCATTTTTTGCAGGGGCTCTTATTAATGGTGATTCTCTGCCGTTTAGATGGTTTGTTAGGGACATGGGTTCCCCAGGGTAATAGTTGGGCGTTTTGGGGCTAAATTTTAAGGGACCCACTTCCCGGTAGACACTTGATGGAGCAGCAGAAGCAATTGTTACACGTTCCCCTTCTTGTGCGGGGAGATCCAGTGTTTTAGTAGCAAACTTGTGTGTTCGAGCCGTACCAGATGGTGTCTGGACCTGAGGATAGTATTAGCAAGAAAGATTTATAAACATACACTGAGAGAAACATAAACTTTTGTGAACTGTATAGAACTTCAGGGACCAATATATATATATATATATATATATATATATATATATATATATATATATTAGGGTTAGGATAAAATGAAAACTTCCAAGAGTTGTGAGCACTTGAGAACTCGGCCTTACAAAAGGTTTTTTCAAAAAAAAAAAAAACCAAAAATCCTATAAAAAATCAACTTTTCCAAAAAAAAAACATAGTTTTTGTTGATTTACACCAACCGTAAAAAACCCTTACAGTTGGTGTAAACGCTAATGTCAGAAGCTTTTTACAGAAGTGTAAAAGGCTGAAAATGGAACTTCAAAATAAAATTTTACAGCGGTGTTTGTAACATTTTAATCTACGTGTGTGCAAATAATGGGGTCAAAACTCGCACGGGAAGTCGGAGTTCTCTAAGTTCTCACAACTCAAGGGGGTTTTCTCTTGATCTTGATTATATATATATATATATATATATATATATATATATATATATATATATATATATATATATATATATATATATATATATATATATATATGAGGAGAGACTTGCCACAATGGAGTGAACAGCAGCAGGAGTAGATTCTTTGATTAGCTGCAAGAACTGTAGGCCTCTTTTCCATGCAGGCACATCCATGCTGCGTTCGGCAGGAGGACATCCTTAGAAAAAGTGAATATCACATGATCAACATCATACACTATGGTACCTTTTTTATAGCACATTGAGCAGCAGTTGCGTAAGAACACATAAACTACTTTTTTCATATAAATACAGAAAGAACTGTTAAAAATGGAACTTTGGAGAAACGGTTACGATGTAAGCAATAAGCACATAACTTGACCATTCAGTAGTGATGATTAAGAGTACAGAAGACAAGTAGAAATACAAACAACTAACCTTATTTCTTCTGACTCGATACTAGTTATGTTGCCAGAAACAAGCTCATATTGATAACGACATTTGGAGCAGGAAACGATCTGCAAGACAGATTCTATTTGATAAGGAAGCATAAAAATATGATGAACTAAACGGAGGAAGATATGATCGATCATTAGCATTCATAATAAACAAGACATGACTAATTTATGGGCAAGTGTGCATGCCTGAATACCATTTTGTGGTTGTGCAACAGCAACAGCTATCATGCAACTAGGACACTTTACAATCTTACCAAAAGGGACCTATATGAACAAAAGCAAACTGCAAATCAATATGACGATAAATGAGAGATTAAAAAACTTGATTATACAGTGAAACTAGAACGAACGGGCTGCAGGCAACTGTGAGGAAACATAAGCACCAGCTTTAAAGGTATATTTAGTATAATGCTTGCTAACAAATAAGTCAAAACAGTAACTGCAGTTGTACCTCTTCACCAGGAGATACTCCCACCCGACAAACATTAGTTATGATCTTAAGGGCATCAGAGACCCTCAACGATGCTGCAAGACCCCGAACCAACAGTGTGTATGTATTTACATCAGGTCTGGACCACCTCCATCTGTCACCAATATCTTTATCTCCTACACCTACCACATGCATCAGACATTAGTTATAGTGAATAACAAAATGGAACTATAAAAGACCACAGTAGATTAGAAATTTGGTTCAAATAATAATTGTATCTTGATATTAATCAATTTTACGCTAAGCCAGTTATATGCTTTTAAAGGCTGAACATAATTGTCTTGTGCTCCATGTACAAGCGCCCACGTAAGTCGTAAATTCAAGTATATCCACACACTAATGAATTCTAAACCCTGTAAACTATTGGACTGTACTATAGACTAGGGTTTATTAATGTAAGCCCACGGGCTCGGTTAGGTTTTAGGCTTCCTTGTGATCTCTATATATTGTAACCAAACACATCAATAATATCAACAAGTCTTTCATATTCTTACATGGTATCAGAGCCTAAGCTCTATACCGTTCCGCCGCGTCACACAAAAATAAAGCCCTAGCCTGGTCGTCACCGAGTTCAAACCCTAGACAGGGCGGCGTGCCGCCACCGCCGCCGCCCTGTCCCATCTTCGTTTTATTTCCTGTCCCATCTTTGTTTTATTTTTCAGTTGTGTTCCCTTGTTTTCTTGTTCCGGTCATAAATAAAGTCTTACTCTTTTCGGTTCTAGATTCAAAGCCATTTTTCCTAAATCTTATTTCAAGCCACTGTTACGTTTCACCGCAAACGCAAATCACTCACGATCAGTTTTTTATCTTCTTAGTCTTGATACGTGTTTTTGCGTTGGCCCACATAATCAAAACATATTTGGTGTGGAATATATTTCCCTGGTTTGGAATATATCTTTCTTTTATTCAACGGTGGGATTGCATATCATTGGCTTGAAATTTATTAATGGATTCCATGGATACAATTTTATCATCATCCATATTGACTTTTTTTTTTAATCTACGAAACCACTATCCTCTCTTTCGATTAAAATTCTGTTTGAGTATGATTCTGCTTCTGTCTAAACCTAACCACTATCCTCTCTTTGGATTGTCAGTCATCGCGTTGCCGCACCGCTTGCTGGACTACGCTCCGCAGCCGTGCTGTTCATTGTCACCGCGACCATCGGTCTAAACCACGGTTTGATCACTTAAATCTACGGATCTCCCTTCTCTCTCTTGTCGCCTCTTGACCATGATCACCGGCCTTCTCCTTCTATCTTTCTTTGATCTACGGATCTCACTTCTTTTTGAAGCTGCTCCTGACCACGGTCACCGGCCTTCACCATCTCTCTTAGACACGCCGCGCTCGACCATGGTCGCCAGTTGTCCTCTGCAGTCTTTCTTCCTTGTTCGTCTTGCCATGGCCGATTGGGATCTTGCTTGTCTTGTGTTATTATTCCGGGAATTAAGAAACTAAAGCAGTGGAAGCCGTACACCGATTTAATGTGAAGTATTGAAGAATATGGATTGTTATTTGTTTTGGCAAATCCAGGCGACTTGTGATTTTTTTCTTTTTTTTTTGGCAGAAATTTGGCCCTACAAGTCAAGAACCGAGATTGAGACTAGTTTAGTTTTATTGTTTTGTTTGTTTTTTTTTTCCAGTCTAAGCGTCCGATTTTCTACCGCTCTGACTGCGGGGGAGTATTGGACTGTACTATAGACTAGGGTTTATTAATGTAAGCCCACGGGCTCGGTTAGGTTTTAGGCTTCCTTGTGATCTCTATATATTGTAACCAAACACATCAATAATATCAACAAGTCTTTCATATTCTTACATAAACATCTATTTCCTAACTGCTTTCAAATAGCACACAATTTCTACATACACAGTCACTGAGTCACACACACACTGGTACCAAAATCTACAGCTGCATGGCTGAAGGTACTACTGTGTCAAGAGAAAAAATATATATAAACCTAACCTTACTAATCAATATTAGAATAGATGCTACTTAAATTAAGCTCCCAAACAAATATACAATAATATACTTTTCAGGTGTCTTTAGTTCCTAACAAGTAACAACCTCACTAGATATTTAAATTAGGTCTAACCTTTTAACAAAATCCTTTACCAAAAACACTCCAATAGTCCAATTCAGTTCGTATATACCTGTATCAAAACTCGATCGCATGGCTTGAAAAACAGACAGTGCCAAATCCGCATTGTTCCGATCCAACGCAGCCGAAATAATCTCACAACAATCGGACGTACTCACAACACCACCGCTTCTCTTAGACATTTCACCGAACACTTGGAGTGCTTCACTCGCATCTTTTGCAGCCGAAACTTTACTAACAATCAACTCATAATCCTTACTACCAGCATCATCATCGTCACCATCCACGACAGCACCTTCGTGGTAACTCTCACTCAACGAAGCCTTGATGTTGTTGTTTTTATGATTCGGAGTGCGAAAACTGCAAAACAGTTGCGAATTTGATGCGGTTTCGTTGAAGCGGTGGTGGTGAGTGGAGTGAAGATGGAGACGATTTGGCCATGGAGAGGTTAAGTTGAGCGTCATGCGAGTTTTGTGAGATGGAGTTGAAGGAAGTGAGTGCAGAGGTGGTGGAGAAGATGAGGAATGAGAGGTTGGAAGTTTGTACGGCTGGAAGGAATTAGTGTGGAAATTAACGATTAAAAAAAATAATGTTTGTTTCGGTTATTTTGGAAAAAAAGGGATAAGAGTATGGAGATGCGGGGAATCGAACCCCGTGCCTCTCGCATGCGAAGCGAGCGCTCTACCATATGAGCTACATCCCCAAGTGATGGAAAATGTTAAATGATTTTAGATGATTGTTGCTAATGGTGCACTCAAAAAGGTACATTTTGACACCTTTTATATTAGTTGTATATAGGTTAGGAAATGCCAGTGTGTGTTTCATATAAATGTATATGGGTATATGGCTCGTATACTTTTGTGCAGCCAAACATACAATCACATTCCCTGACTAGTATACGGGCTGTAAGTATACGTGTCAAAATAAGATGACAGGGTGTACATTAGGTCAAACCTTATATATGCTTTTGGATTGACGTCTAAATCAAATAAAAAGTAGGATTATTTAAGTTTTTAATTTATTTAACTTTTTGACATTGAAAGAGGATTAATTGCTAATACTGATCTCACTGATTCGTTTCGTTTCAAATTTCAAATTTTATGTAACAAAAGTACAAAACTGGTCAATCTAAAATAGGGTAGGGTTCAGGTTTTTAATATTTAAAGGATAAAGTGTTTGGTTAGAAAATAAATAAAATTATATATATATATGAAACCCATTAAGTGGAAGTTACCTTTGAAATCAATATCATCCGTTCGATTATGCTGAGATTAAATCTAGGCCGTTTAAACTCACAAAAATAACCGCTGTGGTGGCGGTTCACGGCGGTTTAAGGCAGTTATTAGTAGTTACCTGGATCCCTATTTTCACTCCCCATGTTCCCGTTAGTTTTGAGCGGTTATTAGTAGTTACATGCCCATTATCTCCACAACTGCCCATGACTCCACAACTCTAACCATTTCAGTTGAGAATATATTCTTATATGATGTACGGAACAGATGCTCTCAAACAAAAAAAAATAAAAAATCTTATTCTACAAAATACTTTTAAGGGATTGTCATTCTGCTCTTCATATAGCAGCTCAATTCAAGGTTAGTTGTTTACAATTTCCCAATTTATGTGTTCCATTTTGGTGCTTAAATGTTGATTGATGTGCCATTATATTTTGTTTTTTCTTTAATCCAGATTACTTGTATGCTTTTGGAGAATCGATCAGCCAATCCAGATTGTTTGAATCGTCATACAAGTGTGTTCAGTTTTATCGTCGTATGTGCTCTAACCAGCCTCCCGCTACCATTCTCCGACCACCCACCAGAGTTTGTCAATGATTACACAACGACAACCCATCGGCATGAAACCTACAATCACCGCCGTTGAATACTTTTTCCCAATTTGTGGTTACTCTCCAATCAGTAACTCTTTCATCTCTGCAAGATTGGAAGATCTAGGGTTATGAATTGAAGACGAATAATTGAAGGAGACGTGTGTGCTAAGAGATCGATTAGGTCTCTTTTTAGGCGGTACGAATCCTTAATTCCTCTGCCATCACAAGTAATCTCAAGTGCTTATTATGAATTCTGGTTTGAGAAATCATGTCTATTCAGTGTGTTTTTTTTTATTACACGAAACTTGTGTACACGTATTTTTGTTTGTCAATTCGTGTTTTAGTTAGGTTTTAAGGAGTTTATTATACGATGGGTCCAGAATCTAGGGCTAATTGTTATATTTTCCAGATATGGGGCTTTACCCAGATTGTCATACTCACTCATCATTGTGATTCCAATCGCTTCATCCACAGCTTTATAGGTATCAATATTTAAAAATGTAATTTGTTTAAAATTCAAGTTTGGTTTTTTGTAAGTTTACCTAATTCTATCTTTATCTTCATTGCAGGTTGAAATTTATTAGGAAACTAAACTGATAAAATCCCAGTGCCAAAGGTGATTATAAATCAGGACTCAGATCTAGATCATGATGCAAGTGTGGTAGAAATTCTAAATCTGTAACAAAAACCTGTATTTTATTTTTTATATATGATTATGGTAAAATTGATAAAAATACAGATGGGATCACTTACAAATCTTGGAATGAATGTTGTCAACGCAAATGATCATCTGAATTCTTCCGGGAATCACACCATATTTTCAACAACTGAAGCGTAAGAATTTAGCTGCATCTTTCTTTTATTGATTTACATCGACATTTTATTATACTATGCTTTATAAATAAAAATTAATTTGCACCCTGTTCTGGCACTTTATATGTATTTTACAATACATTATTAGTTTTTTTACTTGCATCTGTTACTAATTCTTTTTTTTATTAGCATTATTTAGATCATAGACATGATGCAGCAAGAGCAGAAAATTCATTTACACTTATTTTTAGGAGTGAATTAATCGGTGTGCAAATATGCAAAAAAGGTATATAGGTTTTTTCTACTGTTATTTCTTGAATTCCTTTAGTTAAAGGAATTTGAAGGAATTCATGCCTAATTCCAATTTCAATTCCATTGTCAACCAAACACATGAAGATTGGAAATGGGATTCCAATTCCCTAATATGATTTGTGAACCTGACATCTTAAGAGATGGAATTTAAATTCCAATTCCCTTAAATTCCATTGAATTTCAGCGAACCAAACGCCCCCTAAGTTTTTTTTTTTTTTTTTTTTTGTATTTTATTTGTTTTCTTAAGTTGCGTTTTTATATTAAACATAACTAAACGTACTTTGTATATTAACAAAAAAGAATGTTGTGAATGTCACAGGCCATTTTTCACTTGGGTGGTGTTTTTCAGTTACTCATTTTCAAGTATCAAACCCAAAGTATAAAAACTAAAAAATTAATTTGTTACAAGTTAAAGATTCTTGTAAAGGAAGACACAAAATTGCTTCATCTACTATCGAGATTTTAAAACAACTATTGTTACACCTATTGGTACCTCCCACTAATATTCTTATGCACAACAAGGGGTCTCAAAAGAATATTATTGGTACAGAAATACTTATTATTTCGTGAGATCTTCTATCTATAGTATGAAATATAAAGAAAATAAATTATAAAATGTTGTTATTTTTGATGTAGATGTTAATCATCAACGAATAAAGTGCGTGCCTACTTTTAGCGTAACCCGTCCAACGGACGGGTATTAAACTAGTTAGAAATGATATAAATCAAATTTCTTCAAGCAAAGAAATTAAAGAACTTCATTAACCAATGAAACCGACCCAAAGCAAGTTGGCTAGTTTGTCTGGTTTAAAGAACTTCACGAATCAATGAAACCGACCCCGAGCAAGTCAGCTAATTTGGCTCGCTTGGGAACCGCATGGTTGTGTTTGACGTTTCGATTTTTACGGTTTTGTAGTTTAACAGTTCAAGCAATTTTGGAACTTGAAACCGGTCTTGAACTTTTTTTTTCTTTTTTGAAATATGTAGTTAAAGCATATGTATCACAACATAAACCAAGTATATCTTTTCAAAAAAAAATTATACAAGGGCCAATCGGTCCGACTAACCCATACCACAACTTTTGATCTTAATTCTCTTAAACCGTAGTTAGTGTGGTTCGGCAAGAATTAAAATCAAAATCTGAAGAAAACCTTTGAACATTTCTTCCATAAACGAAAAAAAAAACTAACCAATTTTGTTTTCAACAACTAAATAAAGTGCAAAATCAAAATAAGTAAAATTAAAACAGCCCTGCATTAACCAAATACTAGTCTTTAACAACTATAAAGATGGTCTTTGAGTATCTTTTAAGTTACAAAACTGATACTGTTTTGCTCATTTTCAAGGAAAAAAAGGACATTTTATTCTTTGGTTTTTATTCTTGCAGCCGAAGAACTAATTTGCCTAGGCAGTCGACAAAGCAAAAAACAGATGCCATTAGTTGACTCCATAGACCCACTTTTCTTGGTTGCTTGTGTAATTCGTCAACTCCTCTGGTTTGAACCATAAGTTGATTTCATCCTTGGCGGTTTCTGGACCGTCACTTCCATGGATGATGTTCCTACACGAACCACAACATAATGATCATTAACTCATCATGCTACAAATCTCATAACTTTTTCTGAATTGCATAAAAATTAAAACTCGCGTGGGTTGTTTATAAAAAATAATATCGTATTTTTCTTTTATGTGTGTACCTTCCCACAACAACAGCCAAATCACCCCTGATAGTTCCCGGTTCTGATTTTTGTGGATCTGTGGCTCCAATGAGTTTACGCCCATACTTGATAACACCTTCACCTTCCCAAACCTGCATCAATGATTGATCAGAATAACGGGTCTCGATGCACATGTAAAACATAGACCGATAATTTGGTTCTAACTAATTACCATGGCAAGAACGGGACCAGAGCTAAGGAAGTCACACAGCCCATCAAAAAATGGTCTTTCCTTAAGATCATGGTAATGCTTCTGAGCAAAGGACTTAGTAGGGGTCACAAGTTTAATGGCTACGAGTTTAAAGCCTTTACGTTCAAACCGAGCTATGATCTCTGAAATCTGGCAAAAAGAAGTTTTACTTGATGACCAACAGTAATACAAAAAAAAAAAGAGTATCTAAAATGCATAAAGATAATGGTGGCTAGATTACCAGTCCTCTTTGCACACCATCTGGCTTGATAGCAATGAAAGTGCGCTCCATCTGCACAAGAAATATAAAAGATCCATCATGCTTCAAAGATACATTAACGATTTTCAATCATAGAAACTGTGAAAGAATGTAATACCTGTGCTGCATGTGCCTCTTGGTCTTGAAGCATGTATGCTATTAAGAAAATAAAAGATCTCAATAGTATCAGTTAAATCCTGATGCACTGGGTAGTTTGGTAAGATGATAAAATGTTTAAAAAGAAGGTAAAAACCTGCAGCAGGGAGAGCGAGTGCTCCGGCAATCCATGTGCTGGATGAGTTTCCAGAATGATCACGCCCAAAAGAAGCTAGAGCTGGCAAGACTCCTTTGACCGAAACAGCTGTAGCAGCAGCAACAGATCGTCCTTCTACAAATGAAAGAACAACAATATGTAAATTATACATGTTATCACGATTTGACAACTGTTGATATGGACTCAGTGTTCAGATTCTAGAGTGTCATACCATTGCAATAGCATAGGCACAAAGAATGAAATGTTCATTTAGTTACCAATACAAATGAAAAAATGACACAATAAAAACAGTACTCCCTCTGATCATCAATACTAGATTTCATAAAGCCTAATTTTCAAACTTAAACAGAGTAAATGCACTAATTGAACTAAGAAATTCACCTACTTTGTAAAAAAAAAAGCTGCTACATGCAAATTCAATTCTAAATCTACTATATAAGAATAAAAATATAATAAAAAATCATGCTAGAAACATATTTTCTTCCCCACCACATCAATCTCCCGGCATAGTATACTAAAATCACTCACTTAAGAACAACTAAGATGGAGCAAAGATTTTGATTTAAATATGTTTACTATAACGCAAATATTTATTCGAACACATAAATTATAGATGATTCAACTGAATAGTTCAATATCACAAAACTAGAATAAAATAAAATAAAATAAATTTAAAAGTTAACAAAAACAAATAAATTCAAGTTTTAAATTCAGGATTTCAATCATCAACAGTTGATCTAAAGCTTACGAAAATAACCGATGTTGACATCATCACGCAGATATGCAGTGACAAATCAAAACACTTAGCAATACCCAATTTACAGCATACCGATCATGACAACAAACTAACCGCAATCACATCAAAACATATACAAATGCTTATCATATACAAAAGTTAACAAAAACAGATAAAATTCAAGTTCTAACTTCAGGATCTCAATCATCAACAGTTGATCTGAAGAATACGAAAATAACCGATGTTAACATCATCACACCAATTTTCACCGACAATTCAAAACACTTAGCAGTACCGAACTTACAACATACGATCATAAACAATCAAATTAATCACAGTCAGATCAAAACATAAACAAATGCTTACAAATTACACAAGTTAATTAACAAAAACTTCAGGAAGTACATCAATAGCTCATGAAATACAAAATCTAACAAAATCAAATAAAATTCAAGTTCTAATTTCCGAATTGCTTACATCAACAGTTAATCTGAAGATGTTAACAACTAGCACCGACAAATCAGAACAACATGCAATACTGAACCTACAGCATATCGATCATAACAATCAATCTAATCGCGATCAGATCAAAACATAAACAAATGCTTATGAGATAATACAAGTTGATCATCGACGGTTAATCTGAAGATGTTAACAATTTGCACCGACAATTCAAAACAATACACAATACATAATTTACAGCATATCGATGATAACAATCAACCTAATCGCAATCAGATCAAAACATAAACAAATGCTTATGAAATAATACAAGTTAATCATCGACGGTTAATCCGAAGATGTAAACAATTTGCACCGACAATTCAAAACAATACACAATACATAACTTACAGCATATCGATAATAACAATCAACCTAATCGCAATCAGTTCAAAACATAAACAAATGCTTATGAATAATACAAGTTGATCATCGACGGTTAATCGGAAGACGTTAACAATTTGCACCGACAATTCAAAACAACATGCAATACACAACTTACAGCATACCGATCATAACAATCAAGCTAATCACAATCAGATCAAAACACGAACAAATGCTTATGAAATAATACAAACTAATTAACAAAAAATAGCGGAAAATGATACCGGAGAAGAGACGCTTCTGCTTAGAAGCAGATGAGACGATCGACCTAGCGGCTCGTGAAGCAGATCTGAAAATCTGTGAACTCATTCTCCAAATTTGTGAAAAAATTACTGAAAATGGTGAGTTTGGGGAGAGTATGAGCACTGAGCAGAGAGGCTGAGGGTTTTGATTGTGATTGGATATTTGAGGTTACCAATGTTGGTGGAAAGAAGAAGTTATAGAAGTAGCCCATGAGGTTTGTATGAGTTAGCAAACTAGTCCTTTGGGTTTAGAATAGTTGTTGTTTGATCCATAAGGTTGGTTTTGATGTTTTTAATAAATGTTGAATGATGGTTGAGGAATGTTATGTGGTTTTAAGATGGATTATGTGACGGTTTATACTGGTTTAGAAGTGAAATATGTAAAGAAGCTTTCTTGGTTTATGAATTGGTATGATAGCAACTAGAGGATTGTTGGTAACTAAATGAAAGTCGAACTCGAAGGAAATAAGAACACATTTGATGTATATGAAAGTTATATGGTCTTTGGAACAGACAAGCTTTCGAGAAAATGTGAGATCTACACTATCAGAATGAATGAAAAATGGCTTTGTAATATACAAAAAAGTAATCGCCACATCTTAGTTTTGGATAGAAAAGTAATAAGTTATAAGACTGGGTGTACTTTAGTGTCGCGAGCCCACTAGCACCTCCCCTCCATTTGGATGCTTTTCATTGGCTGAAAAAAAGGTCAAAACACGTATCCAAGTTGCAGCTTTCATGCACGTTACCCCATTCTTGCCAAATCCCTTCGGCGTGGTGTTTGACGTCCCCCAGGGGTGATGTGGCAGGCGGCGTCAAGCCACTACACATAGGGGTTGTTTTGCAACTTCTGAATGGGTAAGTGTTGAACCGGTAAAAGGTCTAAACTATTAAGTACTGAACCAATAAGAGGCCTAAACCGTTAAGAGTCAGTATAATGTTTAATCGTTCAGAGGTAAATGTCTAACCAATTCAGATAAGAGGTCTTAACCATTCAAACTCAATAAATGCATAATCATTCAGAGACAAATGTTTGAATCATTCAGACATTTGCTCATGAAACAAATAGTCCGAATCATTAAGTATCGAACTAGTAAGAGGTCTAAAACATTAAAATTCTATTAAGGGCTAAAACAAGCAGCCTGATAGTCTAATTGGTATTTATGGCATGTATGATTAGTATTTATGTTTTTGCTGGATAAAGTTAATACTTAGGTGGTGTTTGTTTTTTCAGACCCAAAAGGTCTGCAGTCTACGGACCACATCTGCAGGCATCTGCAGGAGAAGAGATGGACCAAAGGTCTGCAGTCTGCAAGGAGAAGAGGGTTTGTTTTTTTTCACTTCTACAAAAACCTATAAAACATCAAGGGTCCTAACTGTAATTTCGTATGCTTATCAATACGATGAGACAAACACCGGAAGCAAATGTAAAACCACCACTCCCTCACATTCTCCTGCCGTCACCGTCACCGTCTCCGGCTCGTTCGATTGCTTGCTTGCTTGTTGGAGAGGTAATATCTGAAAATTGAAACCATTGTCCATAGCTTGTTAATTTTAGGGTTTATATAATACTAATTACAATTGTCTTTGCTCATCCTCCCCATTTGTCTATGCTATAGGGTTAATAATTCTAGTCTAGTGATTATTCATATGTGTACTGGTTAAATTTATCTTTCTGGTTTCTACCTATTGATACTGTGATGATGATGATGTTTCCGGCAAGAACCCGACGGCGGCGGTGGTGGTGGTGTCAAAGGTGGGCGGCGGAGGTGGTGGTGGTGTCAGAGGTGGAGGTGGTGGCGGTGGCAGAGGAGGTGGTGTCGGCTGGAGGGAGAAGAGGGAGAAGAGGAGAAGAGGGAGAAGAGATTTGAAGAGGTTAGAAAACATGGGTTGTTGTCTGCATCAAGAAGAGGTCTCGCAGACCTTTTTTAATGAAAGGTCTGCGAGAAAACAAACAAGCTGCAGGACCCAAAGGTCTCCGCGCGTCTGCGCGACGCAGACATAAGTGCTCAGAAAAGCTTTTGCCCAAAAAACAAACACCACCTTAATGTACCAATTATTAATGTTTTGACCTTCAAATATATATATTAGAAAAAACGTTAAGATAGCACAATATGTCAATGTAATGTTAAAACTTTAAAGCATATTGACCAAATGTTAAAAGTTTAAAATATATTGACTAAATTTAACTAAGGATGGCGCACATAGGTGATAAAAACATATTTTTTGAATGGAACTATCAAAAAGTGTTATTTCTTATAATAATCAAACCTTTTACATCTATTGTCAAGACACAATAAATACTCAATTAAAACGATGATGAATAAAAATTTTCAAATAAATGTACGATGTTTTACCAATAAACGAATTACATATCCCAAAGGACAAGTTTCGTCCTGCTGGAAGTATATACGTACATAGAGTTTTGGAATTCATACAAGCAAATAGATAAATTTAGTGTTGAAAATGAAAAGGTTTAATTTGAAGAATGAACTTAGATTCAAGGGTTTATATTTGAAAGTGACGTAAAGTTGAGGGTTGTAACTGATGTGAAATCTAGTAAATTATTAAGGCATCATATGCTGCGTGTGATTTTGTAGTTGGATGCCAAAACCTAAAACCCGAATGGGCGGATCCACGTGGCACCAGATCTAGCATTTTCAACCGTCCGTTGCGAATCACGTGGGGGTTTGGTGTACTGATTAACTCCTTTCCAGATCAAAGTACCACCCACTTAAAGAAAATCATGATGGAAAAAAATTTGTATTATCAAAAATGAATGAAATGATTATATTTGTTTTTTCTAAATTAAACTTCGTTAAAAACCAACGTTCGACCCAAACAGGTAAAAGGTCAATACAAAACCACTCCCCTGACTCAAACGGGCAAATGGACAATTACAACATATACATAGGGTATTTACACCACTTCTTCCAACTAATATATTTACATGACGATCTATTATTTAGCCACCTGAAACCTCTCGACTTGATCTCTATCAAAATATCTTGCGGGCTTCTCTTGATCTGCTTAAAAACCAACTCGTTCCTACTTTTCCAAATACACCAACACGAAGTAATTACCAATCCATGGATAATCTTCTTCATCTTTTTCCCACCCTGAATAGAATCTTGAGTACCCATTAAATCTTTGTATTCGAAAGCAAATATCGAGGAAATATTGCACCAAATACTGATAGCCGGCAAAACACCCGAATAGCCACCGAACATGCTGTAAACAAATGATCCACCGTTTCCTCATACTCGTCGCAAAAATGGCACATAACCGATGCGATATCCACATTCCTTTTTCTCAAATTGACTTTGGTTGCAAGTCTATCCAAGTTACCTTTCCATGCCATAATATTACATTTGATTGGCACCCATTTGCACCATTCGAAATTCGGGAGGTGGCTGTTTCCCCTCTCAGAAATTAATGTCTTTTTCACAGAATTCACCGAGAAACCATCCTGTCTTTCAATGTTCCATATCCATGAGTCTCTATCATTTGACAATCTCACCATGTTGATCACTTCTTGACACTCCTGCCATTCTTTAAGCTCTATATCAGACTCGGGATGTCTAACCCAGCTCCAGTAATAGCCTCCAATATCTTGCTCTGATCCAATTATCTCTGGAACCCTACAAGATTTATATGATTCCAAAACAAACAGATGTGGCCATCTTTCCACGAAAGGAAGATCACTCATCCAGGTATCTAGCCAGAAACGAATATCACCCCCTCCCCACTTTACCCAAAATCACCCGATTTATACCATTCCTGTTTAGTTCATTTTTGGAAATAATTTTTACAATGTTATTCCAACAACCCGTAGAATTACCGTTTTTACTATGACAAGCTTCCACCACTCTCCTCCATGAATCTCCAGCCCCACTTATATAGGAGCGCCTCATTGACTTCTTTGAGTCTGCTAATACCCAACCCCCCTTTTTCCTTGGGCTAAGTTATTAACCATTCCTAAGCCACCCAGTTCATTTTGTTATTAACACTAGAACCCGTCCAAAGAAACTTTCTCATATTAGATTCAAAAATCTTAATTATACTGATCGGGGCTTTATATAAAGAGAAGTAATATATAGGGAGGCTCTCCAGAACTGATAGTATTATATGATCTACTTAAAAAAACTAGTATTATAAGAATACCAAAATATTTTATAAGCCTAAAATGTAATCTTAAAATTATATATAGAATACGTGTTTACCCATTTTACCATTATCATACCTATTTATTGAAAATTATATCGCTAATACTAACTTTTAGTTTTCTACAAATGGTTTCACCATTAGTGTAACATAGATACTAAAGGTAAAACCATATGTAAAATTAATTACACGGTTACGGTCAGTACCTGTGGTGTACTAATGGTGAAACCATTAGTATGAAAATGACAAAATAGGTTAACCACAAATACTAACCATGTAATTAATTTTAAAATCTAACAAAAAATTTAAACACACAAAACTATCGCAAACGGGGAAGTATATTTTTCAAAGAACGACGAAGGTTATTATTAATGAAATAATCTAACTAGCAAGGTGCTAATACTATAAAATATATCCTTAAAAGACAACTAGGTAATACGTTATATTCACGTATTTACGGAAGAGGGTTGCAGGGCGATAATGTCGTTGTGCGGAACCTGAGGAATGCCTAGTCGCCCCATCATCCCGTAAGCTTGCAGTGTGGAGACGGTGGTTATCTACCTCGTCACTCAACTTAACACATTCAATATATGCCACAAGCCACCTTTGTATTGGCATTTGATTTATTTGTGTATTAAAAAATTAAAAGAAATGGTGAATGATGAGTGATCGCATAACATAGATTAAGTTTTTTTTTTTTTTTGAAATGTGTGAATTATTTACAAATGTCGAGAGGTCTAGTATACGTTGTTTTAACCGGGTCCGTGCTAGAGAGCTTTCTCGCACAATAGATCCCCAATTTAAACATCTCAATGAGAAACCGCTATCACTCAGACTCGAACTTGAAACCTGGAGACGAAAACTCATCCGGACCCATCATAGATGGAACTTAAATACACGTGGCCACCTCTAGAGCACTAGTGATGGTTGCATAACCTAGATTAAGTGGTGGGATGAATGATGAAGTGGTGATGTGACACCAAGGTGTCCCTAAACAATGAGGGGTCATTGGGTGAGTAAGCATAAGGAAATAACATTACATCAAGAGGATGAATGTATCACTTTATTCTTAACCCTTTTTTTAACCATGAAAATAAATGAGTTAACCTTAATGTCTTCCAGCCTTTTCTTTAACCATGAAAATGAGTTAACCTTAATGTCTTCCTGTAATTTATGCACCGTTATGGATTTATTGTTGAAAGGCTTTTCTTTTCGGGCTCTCCAAGTAAACCATCATCTCGCCATAAACAATGGGGGCTGTCGGCTCAGATCCTTTTGTCATCCCTGGTGAACGGTCCTGATTTGCCCCAACCCTTACATTTGTCCCCCTTGATCATGTTCACCGTGACTTTGGAAAACTTGCCGAATTTGGTTCCACATGTGTGAACTATTTGCACTTGGCGGACGTGGACCGTGTGGTTGTCAGAATATTACTTGCATCTGTAAATAAGAGGAAGGGGTATTTTGATCATTTTGTTTTCGTTTTAGTTTTTAGACTACAAGAGTAAATAGTTGCTGTCAGCGCCGCCACATCCACTGTACGACAGGAACTCAGGAAGGCAGCACACGGTGGTACTCTGGCTAGCCCGAAGTCACACAGGGAGCGGCTACTCGGCAAGGGCAAATATTGCATCAAGGGACTACTAGGCTAGAACTGATAGTTGGTGAGGATGAATGGACAATGCTTTTAAACAAAGAAAAGTTCGCTAACTTTGTTATCTTCATTGCGACCATTGTTGCCATCCCTCGCTACTAATGGTCACAAAATCATATAGCACGTGAACCTGCGATGACCCAACTGTTTCGACCCTAACCCAATTTAAAATGAACCTGTTTCAAACCAACCCACCCGTTTTACGACTCATAGCACTTTCGTAGATATCATTGTTGGTGCTCTACCAAATACAAAGAAGATAAAAAGATACAGACATTGGTAAAACACTAAAAAAAGCACAAAAAATGGCACACCTTTGACCAGTGTTGTAGAGATCGCTAGGCGCTAGTCGGGCGGTGAAGTCTTGACTAGGGATTAATCGGGATTAATCAGGATTAATCGGATCAGAATTTTTATATATAATTTTTAAATTTATATATATACACGTACATTAATATCAATATGATACTTAAAAATAGTTCAAAATTCAAACAACTAAGTTTAAAACATAGCAAATCAAGTATTTCAACGTTCAATACACACATTAATATCAATATAATACTTAATATAGTTCAAAATTCAAACAACGATGTTTAAAACATAGGAAATTAATTATTTAAACATTCAAACATTAACATATCAGTCAGGACCTCATGGAATATGTTTTAATGGGTTAGAAACATGTTTTTTTGAGGCCAGATGGGAACTAAATAACTTGGGCCATGTATTTAATGGTTAAAAACATTTGTTTGGGCCATATTTAAACTAAAAAAGAGTGGGCCGACTAGAAACGATTTGGCCGACTTGGGCCGATTTGGGCCGCCTTGCACCGACTTGGACCGACTACCGACTAATGGACCGACTAGCTCAAAATTAATCAGCTAACGCCCGACTAGCGCCTAGGCGCCGATTAATACCGATTTTTACAACACTGCCTTTGACCATCCATGCAGCACTCAAATTCCATCAATCTCAATGAACTGGTAAACAAGCTTCATAGCCCACCATGAATCTGACTACTATTAACATACTAATCTAATCAGCTAATACCATTTACCATAAGTGCACAATCAAATGTCATTTGTCTGGTTATGATTAATAATTCAGCTTGAATGTGAGCCCAATTCGCATTTGTCTTGCAACGCCGTCAACCAACTATCCACCTAAGAGATGATGAAATGGAGATGTGATCGTACGTCTTATTTAACAAGAAAATTTAAGATGACATCCACAAAAAGAAGAAATCAATATAAGTTGATGAGTTAATTGCCCGGATGGTCCCTGTGGTTTCACGTTTTTTCACGTTTAGTCCCCACCTTTTGAAAATAGCAGGTATGCTCCCTATGGTTTGTTATTTTGTTACTCGGATAGTCCCCTGAGTAGATGTCAATTAGTTTGAAAATATCAGGTATGCTCCCTATGGTTTGTCATTTTGTTACTCAGATAGTCCCCTGAGTAAATGTCAGGGGACTATCCGAGTAACAAAATGACAAACCACAGGGAGCATACCTGCTATTTCCGAAAGGTGGGGACTAAACGTGAAAAAACATAAAACCACAGGGACCATCCCCGAGCAATTAACTCTAAGTTGATAAAATTCTAGCAAGTTGTACCTGGATTTTAGAAGTGCTTGAACACTCGTATCTCATTCCAAGGCGAGTTACTATATAAAAATAATATCGAGTTTCGCCATCTTCTTCAACGACATGTGGCATTGGCCCCACTTCAATGATGTCAGATAACAAGGTGGAGTCTTGAGGGCTTATATCTGCAACAGTTTTAGGCTGGTCAGAAAAAGTCAACTATCATGAGGCGAATTTTAGAAACAAGTGCATGTATATAATCAAATCATGAATAAAACTATAAATAGATATAGAGTAAATTACAAAAATCGTCCTTTATGTATGTCACTTATTGCAAACTGTGTCCTTTGTCTTTAATATTTACAGAAAACGTACTCGATGTTCGCAAACCCTTGCAAGTTATGTCCTTTAGCCCTAACTCAGTTATTTTTTTGTGGCAAAATATGACTAAATGGACCCCACATGAGGGTATTTTGGTCATTTTACTCTCATGTGGGGTCAATTTGGTCAGATTTAACCACAAAAATACCCTTATGTGGGGTCCATTTGGTCAGATTTAACCACAAAAATTAACTGAGTTAGGGCTAAAGGACATAACTTGCAAGAGTTTGCAAACATCGAGTACATTTTCTGTAATTATTGAAGACAAAGGACACAGTTTGCAATAAGTGACATACATAAAGGACGATTTTTGTAATTTACTCATAGATATATGTGTGTGTATAGTGATATAAGACGGTGTAAACGAAGGGAATCACGGTATCACCTGTGCACAGAAAATACAAATAGATGCATGGTCCATGAAGAACAACAAAACGAGGAAGCCAGTCATCGACTTCCATGTCATCAAGAGGAAGTGGTTCTCCAGGTAATGTTTCCCATCTCTATTAAACGGCATTTTAGAAAACCGTCAGTTACTATAATATGAACTCGATGTTACATAAAGAGGAAAACAGTCGTGGAACATACGGTTCTCATGTATAAGTAGCCTGAAAGAAGGCAAGAACGCAGAATTTCGTCAGTGTGTTCCAGCCTGCAAGTAACAAATCATTTGCACAAAGTTAACTTTAATATGAAGTCATGTTGTTATTATTGAATTAGACATATGGATTTTCCTTACCTAGCTCTCAGATGAGCTTCTCTTTCCTCTAAATCAGCAAGTTCTGATTGAAGGGATTTTACTTCTGCCGAAGATAATACAACCTGCAAAATACCAACACGAAATAATATTTAAAAATGTGGGATTAATATATTAAAGAGTAAAATGGCATTTTAGTCCCTGAGGTGGCTGCTTTTGCGACTTTCCTCCAAAGGTTTGTTTTCTGCATATGGATCGAAAAGATTTAAAATCTTGCCATTTTCATCCGACTCGTTAAGTCCATCCATTTTTTAACGTTAAGTCAAGGGTATTTTCGTCTTTTTAGACATTTTTGTGATGATTAAAGGGTTTTGGTGGGGAGAAAGTCAAGAAAGGTGGATCTTTATTTCTTATAGTTTTTTTTATTTTAATAAAAAAATGTCTAAAAAGATGAAAATGCCCCTCTCATTTAACGGAGAAAATGGATGGAGTTAATGCGTCGGATGAAAATTGCAAGATTTCAAATCTTTTGGATTCAGATGCGGAAAAACAAACCTTTGGATGAAAGTCGCAAAACTGGCCAAACCTCAGGGACGAAAATCCGAAATGGCATTTTACTCTATTAAATGAAGGTCGATGGATCATGTATCAAGATGTAAACTCAACCTTTTCTTGCCCATTTGTGTCATTTACCCATGAAAGCTTCCGTGGACTGAGCAAGTTCAAAATGGATGCAGCGCTTTTTAACCTTCTTTTTGCCCATAAACGGCTGCTGGAACTATGCTAATGCGTATCAAACGAACTTAAATGAAATCAATCTATAAATTATACCATTTCTTAAGAAGAATATGATCAACGTATAATTATATCTGTTCCATGAATGATACCTCTGATTCACTCTTGCTACAGGAAGTGGATGGACTTCTTGTTTGAGGGGTCTCCACGCCAGACGTTGAAGCCTGAAAATGATCCGGGAAAATTTCTACTCCTCTAGGACCATCACCCATGGCTTGATTTCAGTTATGTAAAAGGGATCTGAACAAGATGAGATTCATTCAAAACATGACAAACAAAATAAAACCACAATGAAAAGTGTCGTAATCCAAGATAATATACAATGTAGCTAAGAGAATCATAGCAAACAACCATATAAAAGTACTAATAATGGGAGATGTAAAGTGTAAACCACCATTAACATGTAACAGCGATGAGTAAACTACTCAAACCACCATGTTAAATATTCTTTTATAAATATTAATAGCATTAATATGATGACCCAGGGAAACCTGGGTTCGATCCTTGAGCCAAACGGGTTTTACCGGTAATTTCACCGTCGTGCTCGTGCCTACGGGCGGGTGGGTTACCGGGTTTTCCCCGGAATTGGTGGTGGATTCGGGTTACTCTCGGAGTACTCCGTTTGGTCCATTGGGTGCCCCGATAGTGCTCGGGATTGATTCGAGCCTTAACGAGCCCGAGCTCGAGCTCGAGCCTGAAATAGAGCTCGTTTAGTTATCGAGCCCGAGCTCGAGCCTGAAATACAAAGCTCGTTAGGCTCGCGAGCCCAAACGAGCCTAAACAAAATTTTTAGTTTTTTATATATATAATATAATAATGATGATGATAACATTGATGAGCCGAGCTCGAGCCGAGCTTTGGCTCGCTTAATCGCTGTTGAAACGAGCTCGAGCCGAGCTTTTAGCTCATTTGAGGTTGTTCTCGAAATAGCTCGAGCCGAGTCGAGCCGAGCTCGAGCTTTGGGTTTTACTCGCGAGCCGAGCTCGAGCTCAGAGAAGTAGGCTCGAACCGAGCCGAGCTCGAGCTCGAGCTTCATAAAAACATAACGAGCCGAGCTCGAGCCTAGTCAGGCTCGGGCTCGGCTCGACTCGTTTACACCCCTCTTATAATGATGGGCCATCATTATACCTCTCTTATTGAATACTTGTACCATAGAAAAATCACATAAGAATGGCAGGTAAACGGGCAACAAGCTACGCCGCAACCCCCTTTTAAATAGCAAATCCAATTCTACCGAAAATAAAACTTTGGTTCCTTGGCGTCGAGAAATTGCTGTGCACGACCCTCTGCACTCTGTGCACGACACTTTTGTTATAAATATGTAACAAAAGGCGGAAACGGTTAATATAAAGAGGTTCATCTATCTTCCAAAGAATTCAAATAAGGAATGTCACATTTTTGAATTAACACAACTACACAAGTACCATAAACACTGAGCGCTAATAATAATATGCATTTTGGAGGTTTTAATGAGGACAAATGAAGATAAATCTGAATCCTATCTACATGATTGATATTCCAAACCATTTAAGAGCAGATCAAATACACAAAATCTTATTATCAAAGCTTCAAAATCCTAAAAAAGGAACAAACATAAACAGAGGAACCAGTAAATATCATAATTTAACAAATACAAACCCTAACTACTTGGGATCAGCTAGTAAATAAGCTACCAGCTACAAATCATAACAATCGAGTAACTAATTTTCGTTAGCTGTTCATCATCATCAACAAATTCAACCAAACAGGAACAAAGGGGGAGAAATTAAGTCCATGTTACCGTGATCACGTGTAACATAACTGTTCTGGAAGCATATATTCGAGAAAACTAGATCAATACTGAAGAAAATTAGCTAGAAAAGTAAGTGAATCGCGGCTTAATCGATAGAGACAACTTACGGTTTATTAAGAGATTCAGATTCAGGTTAATTAAAGCGATGGAGATAGACAGCAGTGATTGGTAATGGATTTTTATCAGGTAGTTTGACGGGGAGGAACAAACAAAACAACAGTACCAGCCTTGATGCCAATGCATTATCAATATTATAAAAATAAATGCACACGTTATATTGGTGTGTGCTGTCCAAAAAGCTCGCGACTTGAAACTCGCTTAAGGATCACTTGGATTTAGCTTGGAAAAAACTCGCTTGATTTGACTTGATTTGAAACGGAATCGAGCCAGCTCGGCTCGGTTAGAAAGTGAGCCTAGCTCGGCTCTTGCGTGTATACATTTTTTTATATACATTATAATATATCACAAAAAAACTTATTATTATTTGCATGTATTTAGGAGTATAATTTGTTATCTATAGCATATTTGAATGTTGATTACCATGCTATGAACTTAAATTTAGTTGAAATTTAGAACTAATTTTGTGTTGTTGAACTTGATTTTTGCTTGCGAGCTTGTTTTAAACATGTTCTTTTGAACTGGTTATAAATATTTTAGACTATTGAATTCTGAGCGTTGTGTATTAATTTTTCTTTTCAAAATCAAGTTGAGCCGAGCCAGCTCGATTTAAAACCAAGACGAGCTTGAGCTTGGATTTCCAACTCAGTTTCAAATCCGAGCCCAAACTTGTCCTTGCTCGACTCGATTCGGCTCGTGAACAGCCCATCATACAGCTAATTTGGCTTAGCGTTAAATCCTTATCAAGCTAAAATTTTGAGTTTATATTCGACTTGTGTACAACGCATACTCTGGTTGATTTTTATCGAACTATCAAGATGAAAATTTAATTTTAACTTTTACTTATGTACAACATATACTTGCTAATGGCTTAACGAGCTAGCTATGGAGGGAGAATGTTAGACAGGACTATGTATTTTTGCCATTAAAGAAAAGTGCATGTATTTTTAATTTATAAACACGATTCTCAATGTTTACATGTATGTAAATATGTATTTGTTATGTTTATGATGTATAAAAGAATTTGGTTGTATAAAAGTTAATATAGGGTTCTTATTGCAAAACTTGCTATAGTTTAAGGGTTATTCTGCATTTATGGTATAGATAAGGAAGCTATGTTAGCTGTCACCTAATGATTGGGAGCACCTAAGCTTTCGAAGCTCGAACATTTAAAATAGATGTCACCTAATTATTTGTTCCCATGTCTTTATATTTTTTAGGGTTTGATAAAGATTTGGGATAAAAAGATTCTGAGTTTGATTCTTATAAAAGGGGGTTTTTCTCGTATTTATTGGGTTTCTTCCTGAATTGATGTGGTTCCGCTGGTGGCAATGCCTAGTGGAGATATTGATACTCTAGTGGTCCGTCAATGATCCAAATTTATCGTATTTATTGGGTTTCCTCCTGAATTGATGTGGTCCAGCTACGATGCTGATTTTTCATACATAATATTTATTGCCTTGCAATATAAAGCATATAATTTTAACACTTTTATTTTCAAGTTTTTCCCAAAAGTAAACATTGTCACATTTTAAGGTTTCTTTCATTGATTCAGTCTATGCTTTCAAGTTATTCCCAAAAGTATACATTGTTACATTTTAAGGTTTTTTATTTTTTCATCCAATTTCAGTCTATGCTTTCAAGCTATTCCCAAAAGTATACATTGTTACATTTTAAGGTTGTTTTTTTATTGAAATTCAGTCTATGCTATTTCATGATTATACTTAATTTTATTCTTTCAGTTATTACTAAATAATTATATAACTAAATAGTGAAATGCAAAAGAAGAAAGTAAACTAAGTTAACAAACATACCCAATAGTGTTAAAATTATACGCTATCGACCACTATGTATATTCTTACTGTTATTACTTAAAATTAGTTATTAAATTAGCTATGTATTTACATATATGATCAATATAAAATATAAAATATTCCACCGGAAATGGGTATCTGAGTGTGAAGGTTCAATGGTAGACAAAGTTAGGCTTGACGGTATGGGGGCCGTCCCAGTCTCGTCGTGGCCCGGCGCCGCCCAACACACCAATTCCAGAGGCCCAGCGTCGCCGAATTCGTCGAGATAGGGACGATGGAGACGGGGACACAAGGACAAAAATGGTTGCATTCCCTTCTCACACACAAATATACATATACATTTTAGGCCATCTCTTATTTCCTTAGCTCCATCCTCTTTGCCCCATCCTCGCACCCGATCTACTAGGCGCTGACGTGAATAGTCATCCTCCAAGGATGAGCCTCTCCCATACCGTATAGCCTTAGATGCATGTTAAGTATACTATAGTATTCTACATGTATATGTTATGCAAGCTTGACGGAAGTACTATGACATCGACTGTTCTCTATAATGTTTTAAAGTTAAACTTCAAACTCCGTTGGACCGAGAAGCGACATAACGCCATAACTTAATTATGAAGCCAATCCCGATATTAAAAAAAAAAAAAACCAAACCAAACAGACGAAACCAAAACCAAATCATGACTAGACAACACAAGACCAGGCCAAAAACCATCGATAATTGTTTCAGTTTCCCGTAGTTGACTTTTAAAGAAAAACGATTCTGTCTGATCAGTCCGGAACCATAACGAAGCCAACAAACCACACTTTATTAAAGACGTTTATCTTTTAGACTTGATACACCACTTTTTAAAATATATTTTTTTCAATTTATTAATTCGAGTGTATTTGATTGTGATACTCACCGATAAGATATCACCAAAAAAGACCGCAGGATGGCTCCCGGTAGAGCCGCTAGTTGGTGCTGCTGCAGCGCAAAAATGGTCAACGAAGATGCTTAAACTAGCAGCCAGTGAAAAATAACCTGAAAAAGCAAATAGCCAGACTACACTAGCAACATAACAGAAGGGAAGAAGTTTTATTAATCGATGAGCAAGGATAATAAGCTAGAAAAATAGAGACCATGGGGAAGGGACGGCTTTTCAAAAGCACAAATATAAAAGAATTGTCTCAATGTGTACTTTCAGGAGAATGGTGATGTATCCGATTTAGATTTACTGACCCAAATTCAATTGACTCAGTTGGCATCACTGCCACCTCAGCACTTGACACATCATCAGATAACACCACTGAATCACCATTCTTCTCATCATCGGTTGCATCTTCAACCTTACAGGATGATGCTGCAAGACTCTCTTTCACTTCAGCCACTGTTGACTCGGGCACCTCCTCTTGCTTTATTACAACAGCATGATCCACCTCCATACCCGTCGCTTCCTCAGGTTTATTCGGTTGTTCATCATTTTCTTTATTTACTTCCATAGATGTGTCCTCAGCAGCTGCCACCTCATCTGCTGGTTTGGCATCATCGTCTGAACCACCTTTCTCTTTATGAATAACATTTTCTTTATTCACCGGACGAAACTCTTCTTTTTGCTTCTTGTACAGAAACATCGCTTTCTGAAAACCACAAAAACAAAACTACCTCAAATAAACACCACAGCTAACAAGTATAATGGCATTTTCGTCCCTGAGGATTGACTAGTTTTGCGACTTTCGTCCAAAGGTTTGTTTTTCCGCATCTGGATCCAAAAAGTTTGAAATCTTGCCATTTTCATCCAGCTCGTTAACTCCATCCATTTTTATTCGTTAAGTCAGGGGTATTTCCGTCTTTTTTGTTAACTTAAGGGGCAATTCGGTCTTTTTTCACATTATGTAAAAAGACCGAATACCCCTGAAAAAGACTGGATTGCCTTTTAAGTTAACAAAAAGACAGAAATACACCTGACTTAAAGGAGAAAAATGGATGGAGTTAACAAGCCGAATGAAAATGGCAAGATTTCAAACCTTTTGGATCCAGATGCAGAAAAACAAACCTTTGGACGAAAGTCGCAAAACTGGCCAGACCTCACAAACCTCTTATGTTGTTTTTATTCAAAAATTTATAACATTACAGTAATAATATCTTTTCATAATCAAAGTGTTTTAGGATATGAACAAATAAGCGTGTGGGTTGACCATTGACCTGATCCAACACATTTCAACCCATAACAAAAGATACCCTTTACTGACCCCACTATACCCATTCCGTCACCTCTACAAAACATCAAAATGAAGCTGATACTAAAAGAAACAAACCTGAAAAATAGAATCATTTACGGCAGAAAATAGTGAAGCACTGTCGGTAACATTGGCTTCTACACTCTCCTGTTACATATAAAGAAAAAACTTAATTAGTCACCAACAGAAAATATTGCATTATGTATATAAAAAAACTTCATCTTTACCTCGAAATACAAAATCTTGCAGTCAAAGTCAACAGGTTGAGAAAAATCTTCCTGATCCAAGTCCATCATGCTAATGCACTGGTCATACAGCTCGGGTTGAGTAAGATCTTTGGATACATCAACCCTAGAAAGATAAGCTTGAGTGATAATAGAACTATTATCCTCCTTAACAACCTCAGCGATTTTCGGACTGCCACCTGGCTTCTGAGCTTCATGACCGTTTTTATCAAGATTCAAGATCTCGGGCTGGATATGGAGTTGGTTTTGCCCACTCTCGTCAAGCTGATCTGTCGGCCCATATTCATCATTTGGTCTTTGACCCGAATACTCGTCTTTCTGTTGACCCAATTGCCCCTCCATGCTTGATCCAGCATTTTGGTCCCACTCTTGATTATTCAATTGAGATCTACGGTCCCAATCGACCCTACCGTATAAGTGAGATTCATCACCAAATACGTGCAAAGGAGGTGGGACTGATTCGTCCACTTGATTCCGCCAACCGAGTGGTCTACCATGGTCAGGAACGTGATAAGGTAAACCAGGGTTAAGTTTCATTGGCGGTCTACCGAATATTGGTGGTGGGAATTGCTGCATAAGTGGATGAAACATAGGCGGTGGAACATGCTGGAACGGAATGTAACCACCGGTTGCCATCGGGGGAGGCCAATTAGGGACGTTTTTCCAATTACCTTGACTTTGACCTTGACCTTGATATTGACTTTGACCTCTATTCATGTTCGGGTCACCCATCCTCCGGTGCCGATTGTTTGACTTACTTCTCTCATCTTCTGTAAAAACAAAAAACGAGCTATCAGATCCTGTTCTAAAAGGAGATGGTCAAAGAGACATTGAATTACCAGAAAAATGAGAATTTCTTGAGTACGGTGACGAAACCGATAAATTATCGTTATCAACTTGTGATAATTCGTTATTTATGTGTGCGTCGTTCACCAACTCTCGGCTTCCTTTACCATCCTTATAACCATCTTTAGCGCCGCCACTACGAGAGCCCGGGACCGATTCTTCAAGATCGAGATTTTTTCTAGCGTCAGATTTTATCAAACTCCTGCGTTCGATACTTGATGACGGAGATTTATCGACTTGTGGGGAAGAACGTGATTCAGGCCTCATTCGTTTTTCAGCCGGTAAATCACCACCCGTGTAACTATCATCCTTCGAGGTCACTTTCTTATCTGATTGCCCAGGGGCAGAATTGTAATCTCTGCTCGAGTGAGCGTTATATCGACCTCGATCTTCATAAGCATGATCCGGGTACTTGGTTTCGTCTTGCTTCGTAACCCTGAAAAATGTTACACATTCTTTATAATTCAGAAGTCAGGAAATATTTTTTTAGAATAAAAGAGTAAAATGCCATTTCTGTCCCAGAGGTTTAGCCAGTTTTGCGACTTTCATCCAAAGGTTTGTTTTTTCGCATATGGATCCAAAAGGTTTGATACTTGCCATTTTCATCCAGCTTGTTAACTCCATCCAATTTACTACGTTAAGTCAGGGGTATGTTCATCATTTTTGTTAACTTAAAGGGCAATCCGGTCTTTTGAATACTCGTAAATTATGTTAAATGCTTGTACATATAAATGAAAAAGACCAAATTGCCCTTAAGTTAACAAAAAAGACGGAACACGCCTGACTTAATGGAGAAAATCGCATGGAGTTAACCAGCCGGATGGAAATGGCAAGATTTTAAATCTTTTGGATCCAGATGCGGAAAAACAAACCTTTGGACGAAAGTCGCAAAACTGGCCAAATCTCAGGGACAAAAATGGCATTTTACTCTAGAAAAAATAATAAATTTACCGGTGATGATCTCTTGTTGGATAAGAGCTCCCACTAGGGGAACTCCTACGGCGACTATGACTAGTGTTAATTTCCACGTCAGCGTAACGAGAACTGAGTCTTCCTCGTTCAGAAACTGAGTCATCTTTAGCACTTGATCTCTTTTCTAACTCAGATCGTTGTTCTTTCATACTACTACGGGATCTATAATCACTAGATTCATCTTTCTCATTACCTCTTCTCCTATCTTTATCATCTTTATATCTAGCTACACGATCATCATAAACTGGGCTTCCATCTCGATTACTTGTCTTTGTATGACGTGAATCGGTACCCGCGTTATCATCCCTCAAACGTTTGGCTTCGGGTGCATCCCGATACTTGGAATCATGTGTTCTCTTCTCTTCCTTCTGTCTATAGTCTCTATCATCATCTTGCCTGCGTTTCCGGTCCCTGCTTCTTTCATCTTTATCACCGATCTCAATATATTTATCATCTTTATATTTGGTTTCTTTATTACCATCTTCACTATACTTATCTTCACGGTATTTGTCATACTTATCATATTTATCATCCCTATGTTTGTTATATCTTTCACTTTCACCTCGGTGTTTAACGTCCCGATTTTTCCTATCACGTTCACCATCTTCACGGTGTTTTTCGTCCTTTTGGCGGGGTTCTCTAATGTCTCCATATTCTTCATTTTTATGCCGTTCATCTTTAGTACGATCGTTTTTTGAAGACAAACGTCTATCTTCAGTTTCTTTTATGCTATCTTGGTATTTATCTTTGTCACTAGAGGCTTCTCCTCTTCTTCTCATCCTCTTCTCGAGCTCTTTTTCTAACTCGGGGTTTCTTAGCTCTTCTTCTATTGGCCATTCTGATAGAAGATGAAAATAACAGTAAGACATCATATAGTTAGTAGTTTTAGTCATCTTTGATTCCCAATAACTTATAGCTGTATATGATGTTTACTGATCTTGTTAAGAGTGAAGACACACAATGGGGTGCCATATAGACTGAATTTATAGGAGGCCATAAATAAAGAACATTCTAAATAAAGCTTGAATGTGAACAATGATACATATGAATACATAGTATTGAATCTGAAAGCATGTAATGGCAGAAAAATGTTACTTTATTACTGTAGAGCTATCCAGTTGTTTAATGTTACGTGATTATTCTTGTTACTTAAGTCCTAGATAGACTCACAAAAGGCATAGAATCAACATGGTAACATGGTATAAGCTTCAGCTGGTGACACTTAAGTTATAGATGAAGATAGGTGGTGTGTAAATGTGAAGGTGGAGGCTTAGTAAGACCCCTTAAAACCTAAAAGTTGGTGGTTAAGAGAAACTATATTGACCACATGGAATTAAGCTCTAGTGTGTTAATAGGAAAAGTCAAAATGTGGTAAATATACACAGACAAATAGTTAGTAAATGTTTCTGCAACATTGCTTATGAGCTATATGACATGAAAGCATGGGAGAGAGTGCGAGACTAATAACGATCCTAATATCCTATCCATAGGATAGTGCAGCATTCATGAATCTGAAACAAGAATTGTGCATTTTTGACACCAGTTAAACGTTATAGGAAACACAGTTATACATTACAGGAAACGCTGTCGGGCACCATAATTACAACACAACGATGAAAAACTACTAAATGATGGTATAATATTATGGTCCATTTCTACTTATTTCACTGCACATAGAACTACCAGTGACTATATCATGTTTGCAGCTATAATAATTCATTTCGCGAGTTTTCAGCAAAGGCAATTTACAGATGCACAATGCACATATCAATATTATACCGAACCTTTTTATATGTTTCCTACTATGCAATACTTCACAAACATACCAAAACAACAACGTTTCTTACCAGTAACTTCCTTTCCTCTTTTGCCCGATTGATTCTCACCTTTCGCCGACGCCTCAACGCCGACCTTATCAGAGTGACCTTTCCTTCCCCTATCCGAACCGCGCTCCTTCTCCTTCTCCTTCGATTCCTTATGCTCCTTATACAAACCACTCTCTTTCCTCACAGACTCTTTCTCAGACTTCCTCTTCTCCCCTCTACTATCCTTCTCCGATACCGCTAAACTCGCACTCCCGCTATCCGAATCGTGTCTCCTACTACTCTTGCTCTTCAATTCACCGACAACTTTCGATAAATCCTTCGACTTAATTACCTCCTTATCCTTATTCTCTATACTTACAGCTAATCCTTTATCATCACTACTCCCTCCATTCCACCTATCACTACTTCCACCATTAACCAGATCCTTAACGTGCTTCACACGTTCTCCAGAAACTGAACAATCCTTACCGCCATTACTACTCTTATTATCCTTCGTTCTAACATCCTCATCGGAACCGGAATACTCTCTCGCTTCCTTCGAACTATGCTTGCTTTGCTTGTGCGATTTGCTTCTCGAACTTCTCGGCATAATAACTGAACGTAACAAACGGTTATAACTTATAACAACGGCTGCAAAAATTCGAATTTCAAAACCCTAACTTCGTGCGCGAAATTGACGTACGTGTTTCCGTGTTCGTCAGTTTAGAAATGGAAACCCTAATTGGTGGAATATGAAGTGGTGAATCTGGACCGTTGGTGACGAATTTGTTGAATCTGATCGGAGGAGAAATCGACGGCGATGTGCAGAGGGGGCGGAGGAACAACAATGCGATTGGAATCTGGAAATTTTTAGAGAGAGAAAGGGGGAGTTTTGTTATGTTGCAATTTTGAAGTGAACGAATGGTGTTTGATGTAAACTCGATAATTAGCGATGAATGGACGAAAATGCCCTTTATACAACTATTAATGATTGTTGTAATGATGATGATTTATCTACGTATTAGGGGGAGGGGGCGGTCCGTTATGGACTCCCCATCACTCGTTGATGTATCACTAACATCGCCGCCACCACCCATATCACGAGTGATAGTTTTGACACTGTAACACCCCAAAAATATAAAACTTTATGTTAAAGCTATAAATTATTAATAAACGGGAATTTACTAACTAGGAACCTTTAACCTAGTTAGTTGATAGACTAGAAATAACTCATAAAGGTTAAAACCCATTAAATAAAGTGTGGAACAAAGTTGAGGGGCTGAAATTGTCAAAAACTAAAATCTAATTACCATTAGTAACCAAACACTCCAAATTTTGGAGTGTTGGTCGATCAGAGCAGAAGAAGGGGGCGACACCCCATTCCAAAACCCTAAACTCTCAAAAACCTCAAATTGAAAGCCCAAATCTGCTCTAAAACGAAATCTAAACATAGATTAGTGATCCTCATCACGAAAGGATTCTAAGGTATGTAAAAACTTGTGTTAATTTCTTGTTTGAATTTCTCATGATGTTATGAAATCTGGAAAATTGTTGATGCATGAGTGTTATTTGGTTAATTTAGAATCAACTTGGTGTTTAGAAGTTAAATTCAACCAATTACATGTGAAATCATGACTAAATTCAGAAAACTCCATGAACACCTTGAAGGTGGGTTGTGGGTTTTACAAGGTGATGATGATTTCTAGGGTTCTTAGAGGTTAATCTAGTAAAATTGACCTTAGAAGATAGTTTCAGGAAAGAGGTGATGTTTACATGATATGTGATAGCTTAATTGAAGTTAAGTTGGCTAATTAGCAACTTATAAACATGAAAACAAATGAAATAGAAATTCTGCCTCCATAATGTTCGATGAAATGCCTCAAAGAAGGTTTTAAAAGAAAACTGAATTGTAAAGTTTAAACGCATAAATACGAAGTATCACGAACGTGCGTTATGTGAGTAAAACATGGAGTTCTAAACATAAAGTGCTTGAACTCTTTAGGAAAAGAAGCCGGGGCATCTAGTGGACAAACCGGTGTGGACGCTCGTTTGAAGGGCTCGCTTTGAAAGGTATGTAACATGCCTCGTTACATTATGTAAATATAGATCGTTGTAGTTGTTTATCAAGTTTCTAGTTAAATTGAATATTAGCATGAATGACGAATCTTAGCTCGTTGGTAGTTGCCATGAAGGAAGGAAATTCCGTAGGCAAGCCAAACGGGTCAAACAATCAAGTAAACATGATCTATATTCCGAACATGATAATTGATGTATGTAGTGGCTATAGTATGGTGTACTAGAAACATTAGACCTTTACTACATTGATAATGCAGGATGTTGAAATCCGAAAGTTGAAATTTTGGTTGAAATGCTCAAACCAAACAAAACCATGAATTCCCAGGTGCTACCGTAAATTACGGTGTCACCGTAATTTACGGTAGAGGGTTTTGATTTACGGAGGTTCTCTCCTGTGTTACGGTGCAACCAGAAATTTCCAGCACTTACCGTAATTTACGGTGGTACCGTAAATTACGGTGGAGCCTGGAACACTTTTATTTTCCTATTCTTTTAATGGGGAGTTTAGTCTTTAAACCTTATCATTCTTAAATATCAAGAGCTAACGATCTAATTGTTGATTCTTAGGTGATTAGAAGTCAAGGATGGCGATCAAGCGACAAGATGAATGAACCGAACACTCCATTTCGAAGCTTCCGCTATGTTAAACTTGTTAAACAGTGTTTCTTTTGTTGTAATTAAAGTCTTAAACAACAATATTATGTTCTACTTTTGTTCTTAGTAGGCTAACTAGTAAAGTTTTGAAACTTATGTAAATTATAATGGCTTTTGGTATAAAATAGATATTAAATCCTAGTATAAAAATAAGGGTGTAACAAGTTGGTAATCAGAGCCTCGGTTGTCAATAAGTGTTCGGTTCAAGCTTGATCGACCATCCGGTAAGAACTAATTTCAGTTAATAAACTTTATGTTATGTAAAGAATGAGAAATGAACTCACATGCATGAAATGAGCAAGTAAGCTCAATTAACAGCAAGAACAATCAAGTCAAGTCGTGAACTTGATTGAATTAACAGCAAGAACAATCAAGTCAAGTTGTGAACTTGATTGAATCAACAGCAAGAACGATCAAATCAAGTTGTGAACTTGATTGAATCAACAGCAAGAATGACTAAATCAAGTTATGAACTTGATAGAATCAAACAAGAACAGCATGTGTTATAAATGGAATGTTTTAACAACTTGTGTAAACATTTCAGAAACGAAGATGGCTGATAAAGGTAACGATGATGCGGTGCCAAGAGTCACCGAACAAGTCAGGGAGGCGATTGCCGAAGAGGTTGGAAAGGCAATCGAAAACAGTCTGGCAGGCTTCATTGATAGAATTCAAAACACAGTTCTATCAATGGTAGAAGATAGAATCAAGAAATTAGAAGACGACTCAAAACTTGAAAAGGAAAAACATGGAGGGAGAAAACCTTGCTCATACAAGGAATTCATGGCTTGCAAACCACCGGTATACAATGGGGAGGTTGACCCAATAGTGTGCCAAAGATGGCTAAGTGATATCGAAGGGGTATTCGAGAGAACCCATTGTGATGTAAATGACTATGTGGCCTATGGTACGGGTCAACTAAGAAATCAAGCAAAAGATTGGTGGGATAACAAGAAGAGAGAGATCGGTGCTGAGGCTGTTAAGATCATGACTTGGGATGAATTCAAGACGCCATTTCTGAAGCATCATAGCCCCAAAGCGGTTATGAATAAAATCAAGCAAGAATTCATGCAGCTCAGGCACAAAAACGAGACCATAGACAAGATCACGGCAACGTTTATGGATAAAATGAAGTTTTGTGATGATCTTGTAACAAACGAAGAACAAAGGATATATTATTATCATAACATGTTGAGTGCCGAGTATAGAGAGTTTATCACCCCTTCCAAATACGAGACCCTTACCGAGATTATAAATGCTGCTCGGGAAAGGGAAATAGAGCTGAAAAAGAGTATCGAAAGGGGTGAACGGAGGGCACCTGATGTAAATCCCAGCCCTACCAAAAAGGCACGAACAAGTGAGAGCTCAAAGAAGTCTGATACGAAAGGCGGGTCACCGGGTTGCAAAATTTGCGGGAAGGGCCATAAAGGCGAATGTCATTACAAGGATAAGCCTTGTCCTATATGCAAGAAAACGGGACATATAGCCTTATCATGCCCGGAGAAGGTAACGGTTTGTTACAATTGTTACCGAACGGGTCATAAGAAAGCAGAGTGCCCGGAGTTGGTTGAAAATAAGGGTGGGCAGGAACAGAAAGGTGAAGCCCCCAAAGCAAAGGCGAGGTCTTTTCAACTAACAGCCGCTGAAGCAAAGATTGAACCTGACGTGGTCTCAGGTATATTTACTGTAAACTCGATTCCTGCACGTGTGTTATTTGATACGGGTGCGAATAAATCCTTTGTTTCATATGGATTTATTCGACATCCTTCATTTATTCTAACTAAATTACCTGTGCCCTTAGAAGTAGAGATAGGTAATAATAAAAGTTTTATTGTTTGCGATGTATGTGAAAATTGCAAACTGAGCATTGACGATGAAGAATATTTGATAAATCTAATCCCGATGTCAATGGGAGAATTTCAAGTCGTCGTTGGGATGGATTGGCTATCTCGACACCACGCAAAAGTCGTGTGTTTCCGTAAAGAGATAAGACTGACATCTCCGAGCGGGAAACACGTCACCATCTATGGTGAAAAAGGAGGCAATCCCATTGTATGCTCAATGTTGAAAGCTCACAAGCTAATGAAGCAAGGATGCAAAGCATTTATGATATACGCAAATGAACCCGAAAAAGAATCACGAAAGATTGGAGATGTACCGGTAGTACGAGATTATGAAGATGTTTTTCCGGAAGATTTGCCGGGAATACCGCCCGAACGGGAAGTAGAGTTCGGGATCGAATTGATTCCGGGCGCGAAACCCGTAGCAAAAGCCCCGTATCGACTTGCGCCGTCAGAATTGCAAGAATTGATGTCCCAAATCCAAGACCTGCTTGACAAGGGATTCATAAGGCCGAGTGTGTCTCCTTGGGGCGCACCGGTATTGTTCGTGAGAAAGAAAGACGGGAGTATGCGCATGTGTATCGATTACCGGGAGTTAAACAAACTCACGGTAAAGAATCGATACCCGCTCCCGAGAATAGACGATTTATTCGACCAACTACAAGGTGCGAATTGGTTTTCCAAAATTGACCTTAGATCGGGGTATCACCAATTAAGGGTCAAAGAAGAAGATGTGCCGAAGACGGCTTTCCGCACGAGATACGGACATTACGAATTCCTTGTGATGTCATTCGGACTAACAAACGCGCCCGCGGCTTTCATGGACCTCATGAACCGGGTTTGCAAACCGATGCTGGATAAGTCGGTCATCATGTTTATCGATGACATATTGGTATATTCGAAAAGTGAAGCTGAACACGCACATCACCTACAAGAAGTGTTAGAGGCCCTTAGACGAGAGAAGCTATACGCAAAATTCTCTAAATGTGCCTTTTGGTTACGAGAGGTACAATTTCTTGGCCACATTATAAGTGCTGACGGAGTACTGGTGGATCCGTCAAAGATTGAGGCGGTGTCAAAATGGAATTCCCCAAAGAACCCTTCTGAAATTAGAAGCTTTTTGGGACTTGCGGGATACTATAGGAGATTTATTCAAGACTTCTCCAAGATCGCGTCGCCACTAACCAAGCTGACCCGAAAGACAGAAAGATTCATCTGGGGCGTTGAACAAGAGAAAGCGTTTCAAACGTTAAAAGAAAAATTAACTCAAGCTCCGGTACTAACACTACCGGACGGGGTTGAAGACATGGAGGTTTATTTGGATGCTTCACTATCGGGACTCGGATGTGTATTGATGCAACGGGGCAAGGTTATAGCCTATGCCTCGAGGCAATTAAAGGTACACGAACAGAAATATCCTACGCACGACCTCGAGTTGGCGGCGGTAGTGTTTGCATTAAAAATATGGAGGCACTACTTGTACGGAGTAAAGTGCACCATATTCACAGACCACAAGAGTTTGAAATACTTCTTCGATCAGAAGGAGTTGAATATGCGACAAAGGAGGTGGCTAGAAACGGTGAAGGATTACGATTGTGAAATACGATATCACCCGGGAAAGGCTAATGTAGTGGCCGATGCGCTGAGCCGTAAATCGGATTATACCCCAATACGGGTACGATCAATGCAACTGGTTGTGACTTCGAGCTTGCTTGAACAAATTCGAGAAGCACAAGATGAAGCAGTAAAGACAGAAAACTGGAAAAAGGAAAGAATTATCGGCCAAGTTAAGGACCTAGAGGTGGGCAGTCACGGCCTGAAGACTCGCTTTAATAGAATCTGGGTCCCTAACACATGTGGGGTTAAAAAGCTTCTACTCGATGAAGCTCATAAATCCCGTTATTCCATTCACCCGGGAGCGACCAAGATGTATCACGACTTGAAGCAAAACTATTGGTGGCCCGGAATGAAGCGGGATACGGTGAAGTACGTGGAGAAGTGTTTGACGTGCCTACAAGTCAAGGCTGAACACCAAAAACCATATGGTAAACTTCAACCGTTAGAAATTCCGGTTTGGAAATGGGAGCAAATTACGATGGACCTATTGACCAAACTGCCTAAAACAAGTCGTGGTTTTGATGCTATTTGGGTAGTAGTGGATAGGTTAACCAAAAGCGCTCACTTTATTCCCATTCGTGAGACTTATACTTCAGAGAAAATGTCGGAGGTTTACACCAACGAGATCATAGCAAGACATGGAGTACCGATATCCATTGTGTCAGACAGAGATACCCGGTTTACTTCAAAATTCTGGCGTGAATTCCAAGAACAGATGGGAACTAAATTGTTCCTTAGCACTGCTTACCATCCACAAACGGATGGGCAGAGCGAAAGAACGATACAGACATTGGGTGATATGCTACGGGCTTGCATTATCGACTTTGGGGGTAGTTGGGATGTTCATTTACCTTTGGTCGAATTCGCATATAACAATAGCTATCACGCGAGCATTAAAATGGCCCCGTATGAGCTATTATATGGCAGAAAGTGTCGGACCCCGGTTTGTTGGGGAGAAGTGGGTCCGCGGGGGCTAGCGCCAACCGATATAATCCGAGCTACAAACGCTAAAATTGATATAGTTCGGGCACACTTGAAAGCGGCTCAAGACCGGCAAAAGGCATACGCAGATAAAAGAAAAAGGCCAATTGAGTTTCAGGTTGGCGATATGGTCATGCTAAAGGTTTCCCCATGGAAGGGTATCATCAGATTCAGAAAAAGGGGGAAGTTAAGCCCGAGATTTATTGGGCCATTTAGAATCACTGAACGGGTCGGTAAAGTGGCTTATCGACTTGAATTACCTGAAGAGTTGAGTGGAATTCATAGCACATTCCACGTATCACATCTTCGAAAATGTTTGGCCGACGAAACTGCTCGTGTCCACTACGATGACATCGAGGTGGATAACAGCCTCAACTATGCGGTAAAACCAATTGCGATTTTAGATCGTAAGGAGAAAAGTTTGAGGAACAAGATAATAAGTCAAGTCAAAGTCAAATGGGAGCACAGAAAAGGGTCAGACACTACATGGGAGTCCGAGGAAGAAATGCGGCGACTCCACCCTACATTATTTGGTATGTAATTCGGTTTCGGGGACGAAACCCTTTTTAAGGGGGGTGGACTTGTAACACCCCAAAAATATAAAACTTTATGTTAAAGCTATAAATTATTAATAAACGGGAATTTACTAACTAGGAACCTTTAACCTAGTTAGTTGATAGACTAGAAATAACTCATAAAGGTTAAAACCCATTAAATAAAGTGTGGAACAAAGTTGAGGGGCTGAAATTGTCAAAAACTAAAATCTAATTACCATTAGTAACCAAACACTCCAAATTTTGGAGTGTTGGTCGATCAGAGCAGAAGAAGGGGGCGACACCCCATTCCAAAACCCTAAACTCTCAAAAACCTCAAATTGAAAGCCCAAATCTGCTCTAAAACGAAATCTAAACATAGATTAGTGATCCTCATCACGAAAGGATTCTAAGGTATGTAAAAACTTGTGTTAATTTCTTGTTTGAATTTCTCATGATGTTATGAAATCTGGAAAATTGTTGATGCATGAGTGTTATTTGGTTAATTTAGAATCAACTTGGTGTTTAGAAGTTAAATTCAACCAATTACATGTGAAATCATGACTAAATTCAGAAAACTCCATGAACACCTTGAAGGTGGGTTGTGGGTTTTACAAGGTGATGATGATTTCTAGGGTTCTTAGAGGTTAATCTAGTAAAATTGACCTTAGAAGATAGTTTCAGGAAAGAGGTGATGTTTACATGATATGTGATAGCTTAATTGAAGTTAAGTTGGCTAATTAGCAACTTATAAACATGAAAACAAATGAAATAGAAATTCTGCCTCCATAATGTTCGATGAAATGCCTCAAAGAAGGTTTTAAAAGAAAACTGAATTGTAAAGTTTAAACGCATAAATACGAAGTATCACGAACGTGCGTTATGTGAGTAAAACATGGAGTTCTAAACATAAAGTGCTTGAACTCTTTAGGAAAAGAAGCCGGGGCATCTAGTGGACAAACCGGTGTGGACGCTCGTTTGAAGGGCTCGCTTTGAAAGGTATGTAACATGCCTCGTTACATTATGTAAATATAGATCGTTGTAGTTGTTTATCAAGTTTCTAGTTAAATTGAATATTAGCATGAATGACGAATCTTAGCTCGTTGGTAGTTGCCATGAAGGAAGGAAATTCCGTAGGCAAGCCAAACGGGTCAAACAATCAAGTAAACATGATCTATATTCCGAACATGATAATTGATGTATGTAGTGGCTATAGTATGGTGTACTAGAAACATTAGACCTTTACTACATTGATAATGCAGGATGTTGAAATCCGAAAGTTGAAATTTTGGTTGAAATGCTCAAACCAAACAAAACCATGAATTCCCAGGTGCTACCGTAAATTACGGTGTCACCGTAATTTACGGTAGAGGGTTTTGATTTACGGAGGTTCTCTCCTGTGTTACGGTGCAACCAGAAATTTCCAGCACTTACCGTAATTTACGGTGGTACCGTAAATTACGGTGGAGCCTGGAACACTTTTATTTTCCTATTCTTTTAATGGGGAGTTTAGTCTTTAAACCTTATCATTCTTAAATATCAAGAGCTAACGATCTAATTGTTGATTCTTAGGTGATTAGAAGTCAAGGATGGCGATCAAGCGACAAGATGAATGAACCGAACACTCCATTTCGAAGCTTCCGCTATGTTAAACTTGTTAAACAGTGTTTCTTTTGTTGTAATTAAAGTCTTAAACAACAATATTATGTTCTACTTTTGTTCTTAGTAGGCTAACTAGTAAAGTTTTGAAACTTATGTAAATTATAATGGCTTTTGGTATAAAATAGATATTAAATCCTAGTATAAAAATAAGGGTATAACAGACACATTGATATTATCACGCGTTGAACATATTGATGAATGAATGTGTATGACTTGTACATTGTGTATTAAGACTTGTACATTGGAATCTCATCACTAGTGATACCACCCCCACTACAATTCAATCACTAGTGATAGAATATTGGGTGATGACATGGCATGAGTTGATTGGATATTAGGAATAATAGAATTCTATCACTAGTGACTACCCCCCTCCCCTTAGAAGATGGTGGCGATGTGTTATAAGTTGATATGGAGCCATGGAGGTGAGGCCTGAGGGTGAAGGTTGGGGATGGTGGGGAACATTACGCCTCTTGGAGGGAATGCATCCTTCTTTCACCGTCTTCTGAAATTTTAACTCATAAGCCATAGCCTAATATGGGATTGACTTATTACTCTACTGGGGGTTCCTTGTCCAAGTCGATAACTTATACGATTATCATGATCTTAGAGTGGTCTTGAGCACATTGATACTCGTGATATGCCTGAAGGATATTTTTATATGAGAAAACCTTATAGTCTTCTAACAAGGTTGCCCGATTGTCGATTCAAAGCCCAACGAGAATAAGGGTGAAGAAAGCGAGTTTATCATCATCGTTTAGAATGCACTAATTTATCTTTTGGACGTTAAAATGAAAAGGGTTTGAAGGTTCTCTTTATCTTGAGTTATGTAAATTTGACATCACCAAATGACGTGGAAAGACGTGTATATTATGTACCCCTCCCAACTAAAGCGAAGGGTTAAAAAAACATGAGTCTAGTGCAACTTCCAAACAAAACTCACCATATTATTGAAGTATCCACAACTCTATTTCTTACAAACCTCCGTCTCATTATCAGTGGCGAACCCAAGAACTATTTTATGGGGGTGCAAACAATAGGTTTAACCAAATCTTCATGGGTGCGATCGAGATTTTGCCCTATAAAATACACTAAAATTCATTTTTCAAGGGGTGCGCTGCCCACCCAACTCTCTACCCAGGTCCACCTCTGCTCATCATGCCATATTAAATTTCGAACCTTTCTTTAGAAACCTTTATTTTTCCTACAACACCAAATCTCTACAAACCTTCAACTCACACTCCACTTCATCACTTGCTTTATTACACTTTTTTACCTCACGTTATATTTGATATGGGTCCTACCTATGGAGTCCAAACTTGGTTAGCCTCCACGAACTTGGTGCTCGGACTTGATGGTCGCACCAAGCTTACAATGTTGGGAAGGCCCGTGAGGATTGGTTTAGATTTTCAGACATGTCACAAAAGCATGTGTTGTGTGTGCTCTTATTTCACTCACAGTTATAAAGAATGATATGGGATCCTTTCTTATGCCATTTGGGCAGGGTCGACCCGAGCCATGTGTGAGGTGGGCAACCACACATGACCCACTTTTCAAACGGGCCATAATCGTTAAAATATTTTATATAGACGTTAAATATAAATTTATTTTAAAATAACCTACAAAATGTCTAATAGTTTGAACTAGTGAAGCTATATGAAGTCTTAAAATCGTTTATTTAACATAAACTATCTAAAATTGCAACTTTATATTTATATGAAACCAATATGATGGGTAGAATAGTATTTGTGTGTTACCATGACCCCACCCAAACACATTATAACCATTAGATGCTTAATTAGTTACACAATCGCGTATCATGATAAGTTTATAATCACATTCAGTCTTTTATCACTTAACTCATGACATTTATCACAAAGTTTAAGTTAATGCATATATAGCCACTAATTATAAAAGTATAAACATTTGATACAAGCCTAAATGTAAGTCTTCATCTATTCATATATAGTATTCTCAAAATGTTCACAAGGATGTTCAAAAGATAAATTAATCGAAGCATATCAGTCCAGAAAATTTGGTCAAAGACTTACAGTCAACGCACAGTTTAATGCGAATTGGCTGTTTCAAAACTGGTCGGCTTAAAGCAAATCAATAGTTGAAAGAAGACATGCAGTTGATTCATAGTCGACAATGAATCAATCACTCAAAAAGTTGAACAAACTTTAACATAATGAGAAATCGAACAACCACAACCCACCACGCAGGCTCGTGTGGCCATCCATGACACCATTTCAAATCCTCCTAGCTTTATGAATAAAGTCATACATGGGATACAATAATCGTATCAATGCATGGAGAATAAAATCCAACTGAAACTTCAATTGTAATAGGCATGTAACAGTAGCCTAGTATTAGGGGATGTGAACGTTTTAAAAGTCATACGTGTTATTTTATAATTGATTTATAGAAAATGACTAGAACATCTATTGTTATAAGCGGAACATTCCCTACGATAAAACAACAAACACAAAGAAAAATATTTTACTAATGTTTAATGACAAATATACAGTTATACACATAGTATGTGTTTTTTATAGCAGATAAAACCCTTTATAAAAATCTTGATGACAAACTCATGTTTGTATTACCCAGGGGTGTAAGTTACTCGAGATCAACTCGAAAAAAAGCCTAAAACGAGTCGGGCTTAAATGAGTAAAGCTTATTCAGTAAACCATCCTAGCCCGAGCTTCACTTAGGGTGAAGGGAGGGGTTACCTATTTGGAATAGCTAAACTCTCCATTCACCCAATCAGACAGTGCCACGTCAATTCACCTAAATTGTTTATCTAATGCTCAAAAACGTTGGCGGTGGTTTACCTAATGGGGTTTAGGTAAACTATTTTACAAAAAGGAAAAATGTGTGATTGGTTGAGAATGAATTGACCACACCACACGCCCATCTCTCTCCCCACTTCCCTCCCTCTCACCGACTCGGTGAAGCTTCACCGAAAATGCCCCCCATTTCGGTAAACGTGGCTCGGTAAAAAGGTTGGTGGTGGAGTGGGATTCGGTACCGACCACTCTACCGATCCCACTGCGTTCACCCTTATCGAGCTTGAGACGACTTGCAAGCCTATTATTTATATAATAATAATTATTATATTATATAAAGTTATATATTATTCTACCAAACAGGATAAGACTAGGTTGTTAGGGTGTCCGGGGCGTACTCGGTAAGGGGTTTCGGTGACCCCTTTCCCCGATCGGGAACACCGCCGCCATCCCCGCGGGGTCCCGAATCGGGGTGGGTTTTGGGTGTGGGTTCACCGCTGAAGATGGCACAACTTTCGAGGGAGACCATCTTTCGAAACCATCTTTCGAAGATGGCACAACTGTGGAAACCATCTTTCGGAGATGGCACAACTTTCGAAACCAACTCCCCTAATAGGGGAGTGCCGCCATCAAAAAGGGGTATTAGGGGAGTGTTAGAGGGGAGTTGACGTGGCTTATTCTGGTTGGTTACGTGTAAGAGGGGGGACTCACCTATTAGGTGAGCACCCCTTACACCCTTATTTACTAACAAGAACAAACTAAATAACATATTTACTAAAAGCCACATAAAAGAAGAGATAGCAATCACAACTTGTGGCTAGCAACCATCAAACAGATTTCAATCTTTCACTTCATCTCTCTCCTCTCTCTCTCTCTCTCTCTCTCTCTCTCTCTCTCTCCCTCTCTCTCTCTCTCTCTCTCTCTCTCATCCCATCTCTCCAATGGCAAACTCCTTCAATCTCCCAACTCTCCACCTTCACAAATCCCACTTTCTTGGCCACACCCAATTCACCAACCTCCACCCCAAACCACCCTCTTCATTCCCAACACCAAAACACCATATCACAACCCCACATGCAAAATTCAATCTTTATGAAATCTTGGGTGGCAGAGGTTTATGTAACGGTGAAGAAGGCCTTCAACAAGAGCTCAAAAAACCACCACCAGAACAACAACCACCACCGGAACAACCACCATCTTCCACCACCGGTCAAGAAGATCCGGCCACATTCACCGTACCAGAAGATGGTTTTGAAAAAGAGTTGTTAGGATTAACCGGTGGATTCCCGGGTGGTGAAAAGGGTCTTAAAGATTTCATAGAAAAATACCCACCACCCAAAAAAACATCTTCTTCATCATCATTAACCACCAATGAGAGTTTGACACGTAAGGCGAAAGCGCCTGAACTGCCATTGTTGATGCCTGGAATGATTGCAATTGTGAAGAATCCAAACAGTCCTTATCATATGTATTGTGGGATTGTGCAGAGGATTACTGATGGGAAGGCTGGGGTGTTGTTTGAAGGTGGGAATTGGGATCGGTTGATTACGTTTAAGTTGAATGAGCTCGAACGAAGGGAGAAGGGGCCGCCGATGGTTAGCCCGCGATCGGTTGTGCTAGAAGAACAGATGAAGAATAGTGGTTGAAGTGTGTTTTGAGGTTGTGGGAGTTTGTATGTACAAATGATGTTTGTGGTACTGTTTTTTAATTATCATGTATAGAGTTCTGTATATGATAACTGAATAAGGCTAATGAAAGTAAGGTTATGTGTATGTGTTAGGGTCGTTTGGTTTTGATTAGGGGTGTAAACGAGCCGGGCCGAGCCCGAGTCCGACTGGGCTCGAGCTCGACTCGTCATCTTTTTATGAAGCTCGACCTAGACCTCGGCTCGGTTTGAGCCTACGTATTTGAGCTCGAGTTCGGCTCGCGAGTAAAACCCAAAGCTTGAGCTCGGCTCGACTCGACTCGAGCTATTTTGAGAACAACCTTAGACCAGCTAAAAACTCGGCTCGAACTCGCTTCAGTATCGCTTAAACCAGACAAAGCTCAGCTCGAGCTCGGCTCGCCAATGTTGTGATCATTATTGTTATATTATTTATAAACTAAATAAATTTTTGTCCGGACTCGTTTAGACTCGCGAGCCTAACGAGCTTTGTATTTCAGGCTCGAGCTCGTTAAAGCTCGGCTCGTTTGAGCTTTTAACCGAGCCGATAACGAGTAGCTCTCGAGCCTCTGGGTTGGGTTTAGGGTTGTTCACGAGCCAAGCTGAACCGAGCGGACCTTTGCTCGTGCTTGGCTCGTTTGCAAACCGAACCAAATCAAGTGAGCATATTCTGAGCATTTTCCAAGCAAGCGACGAACGATTTGTACAACCCTCGTTGAGTTATTCAACCAATCAACACGAAACGCGTCAACAGTCAACCTGTGACATGACTGCACCCCTGTTAGATTTGTTAGATGGGATTAGTTCCATTGAGGATGATATTTGAGAATCATTACGGTTTATTATGCAAGTACGCCATAAGAATTAGATGGAAGTCTTACGAACAATGTAGTTACGCGTTTGATAAATGTAATGTAGCAATCAAAGAAGGGTTATTTGTTACTTTGCCAAACAACATCTGATCATATGGTAACTCTAAGACTTGTATCATGTTGTTTGATGCCATTATGTATTCTCAAACATGTTGAAGACCAGATTTTCACTCGAGAAAGGTAAGGTTGTGTCCACTGACTGCGTATCGAATTTCGTAATAATAAGGGGACTAGGGGTGGTTCACTAGTGATAGAATTTATCACTCACAAGCACCAATCAAGTTTCGCCATGTCATTGACCATTTTTCCATCACTCACAACCATTTTTACTAGGGGTGGTCATCACTCACCACCACACCCAACAATTTCCCCCCAACCAACAAATACCCTCACAAACCAAAATCATAACGCGTGAAGGAAATAACGGAAAATGGATTTCGTTATGATATAACGCGTTATGGCATGTACCGGCGGTCGAGTTCAACGCGTTATAAACCTTTACGTTATACTATCACGGAACCAATTAAGACCGCCCCGGGTCCCCTAACAAGTGAAAATATAACGTGTCGTTTGTAAAGGATGTTCAAAACTACCTAAGATGACATGTGATTGATGCAAAACTAGGGGTGTCAATCGTGTCGGGTTGACGGGTTGACGAGTTGACAGGTTGGTGGGTTGAAATGTTCAACCTGAACCCGACCCATATTATTATTCGGGTCAAAGATTTCAACCCTAACGCGACTCATATAATTTCGGGTCAACCCGAACCCACCCGTTTAACCCATATTTTGAAACGAGTTATCGGGTTTTAAGCGGGTTATGGATAACATATTTAATGATCAGTATCAGTGTGACAAATAAATAATATAATGTATCAAAATTAACATTATTATAACTAACCATGTAAAATAGAAACGGAAAAAAACAAAAAAATATAAAATATTTTTTTTCTAAATAGTTAAACGTGTTAATGGGTCACCCGTTTTTTATACGGGTCAACCTGAACCCGATCCGTTTTTAATACGGGTCAACCCGAACCTGACCTGTTTTTTTAAACAGGTTGTGTTAGTCGACCCAAACTTGTTTTTTTGTGTCGGGTTCGGGTCGGGTTAACGGATCATCTCAAGAATTGCCGTCCTTAATGAAAACATTCAAGTGTACTCTTTAAATAAAGAAAATCCCAAAAATCTCTAAAGTCGGAGAAAAGTTTAAGTTGGGGCCCAAAAGATATCTAATTTGAGCCAAGGGTTGGGCCATAATGGGCCAAGTACGAATAACGGAGCAAGTCGAACTTTGAACAAGTGAACTGGTTGTATCAATATCCATGGACTATGAGGCTAAAGTCTTGTAGTAAAATGTTTACAAAACAAAATACGTCACACAATCATATTGTTTTTTAACGGCGCAACATATAAAGGGAAAAGTTGTGAAAAAAATATGCTCATCAATTCAATATCAATGCCTAGGCCTGAAAATGAGTATTTCTTTGATTAATTTTAACCGAACAAAACGCACATGGACACTTAAGCGGACGGCTGGATTGTTCTTGTTCGTGTTTGTTCATTAAGAAATTATGTTCACTCATTAATATTATAAACAAGCATAACAACTATAAACAAAATCAAAATGAACATAAACAAACAAAAAAGGAATATAAACAAACACAAATTAAAAATTAAACAATAAGAGCACCCACCATGTAGTGTTTTTTGCTCGTTTGGCTCGTTTCAAGTCCGGACAACTAGACCTCCTACAGACTTCTTTTGTGAGTACCCCACTCAGACACACACACACCATATAATAATAATAATAATAATAATAATAATAATAATAATAATAATAATAATAATAATAATAATAATAATAATAATAATAATAATAATTTCTAATGGTTTTTGTATATTGTGGGTAAAGTTGAGGTTTTTGAGGGGAGTTTGTAAATCCGATGTGCCGTTGAAGTGACATTTATAGAGGTTTTTGAGGTTTGTATCTTATGGGTGCTCTATTATCCAAAATAAAATCACACATTAAATAATATCAAATGTGACTTGTATCATGTTGTTTGATACTATTATGTATTCTCAAACATGTCCAAGCCTAGATTCTAACTCGAAAAAGCTACCTAAGATGGCTTGTGATTGATGAAAATCTCCCAAGTATAAATAAAGAAAATAACAAAAATCTCTAAAATCGAAGAGAATTGAAATATGGGCCCAAAAATCACATAGGATTTGGGCCTAAGGTTGGGCCATCAGGATCGGAATACGAGTAAGTTGATCTTTCAACAATTGAACTGGTCAAATTTCTATCAATAGGGTATTTAGTTCTGTTTACAACTACCAATTGACATGATAGAGACATAGAGAGTTGAAAGTGTAAAGAATTCTCCTATGGACTGTAAGGTGTCATGTTCCACTATCACCATCATAGGCCATACGATAATATTTCTACAAAAGTGTACAAATCCTAGACCTTTTTGTATGATGTGGGCTAGTGGCGAATCTAGAAGAAAAGTTGAGGGGTAATTGAGACTAAATTTTTTTTGCTCACGGGTAGCCGATACATAAGGGTGTAAGGGGTGCTCACCTAAGAGGTGAGTCCCCTCTCTTACGCCAAACCAATACTCGTGTGCCACGTCAACTCCCCTCTTAAACTCCCCTAACACCCTAAATTGATGGCGGCACTCCCCTCTTAGGTGAATTGGTTTTTTATTAAAAAAAAAAAAAAGCAAGAAAATCTCTCATTGGTCCACTCATCCTCTCTCCTCCCTCTCTCCTCCCCCTCTCTTCGGTGAATCCCCACCCATTTCACTCCCCTAAACCACTCACCTAAGGGATGGCGGCGGTGTTCCCCTTAGGTGAATGTGGTCACCGAATGCACTCACCGAATACACCCCGTGCACCCTAAAACGAAGAGGAAAAAAGAATTTACATGTAATTCGTCAAGAAAGTTGAGAAGCAGCGCGGGCTACCCCTTAGTCATACGAAATATTAATGTCATTTCTTTGTAAACAAAATTCTTAATCAACTTCTTCTAAAATCTTTATAATTTGTTATCCACGTTGATGAAAAGGGGAAAAAATAACTTCTAAGTATTAGAAAGAAAAGATTTGCCATCTCTTATTAATGAGGCAGAAAGTCTTGTAATATGTTTACAAAACAAATACAAAGTCACACACATATTGTTTTTTTTTTTTTTTTTTTTTTTTTTTTGAACGGGACACATTTATATTGTTAAAAAGTTGTGAAGAAAGTTATGCTCATCAATATAATATCAATGCTTGTGCCAGAAAACAAACAAACAAACAAATATAGACACTTAACCAGCGGAATTCTTTTTGTTCGTGTTTGTTCGTTAAGAAATTAAACATGTTCGTTTATGTTCACTCGCTAATGTTATAAACGAACATAACAAATATAAATGAAGTCGAGATAACCATAAATTAATGTAAACAAACACAAACGAATATAAACACACACTAAAAGTACACACTAATATCCAAAATTAAAAGTCCACATCAATATTTAAATTAAAGTCTAAATAATATTATTCGAAAAAAATACAAGCTTTAAAAACAAATGTAAACGAACATTTGTTTAAATTAAGGCCAATTAGTATTACTTATAACTAATAAATTAGTTTATAATGATAGGTCAATTAGTAGTAGTTATAACTAATAACTTAATCTATAAATGAGTATAACGAAATTTAAAATCTTCCTATACTAATAAACAAAAATCTTTTTGTACACGTGTCACTCTCTGGTGCCTCCTCTCTTTTAATAATAGTATTACATATTAATTTTTATACACAAAATATAATATAATATTAATTAATATAGTTAGAGATAAACGTATAAATTCAAATTTAACTAATAATTATCTATAACAAATATAAATGTATCAAATAATATAATAAGAATAATACTATTTAATATATTTAGAGATCAAACGTATAATTTAATTAATAGTAAATTACTTTTTGAGTCCCTATGTTTTAGTATTTTTAACCAATTAAATTCAAAATCAAAAAGTTTAGCGTCCTGAGTCTCTAACCGCTCATTCACACCCCCTGTAAAAAAAATCAAAAAACCTTTTGTAAGGCCAAGTTCTTTAAGTTCTCATGACTTGTCGAAATTTTCATTTTACCCTAACCAACTTATAATTATTTTTAAACATACTTACAATTTTATGATCATTATTATATAAACAAACGTAAAAGGAAAAAAATACAAGCTTTAAAAACAAACGTAAACGAACAATTACTTAAATGTAAGGTCAATAAGCATTACTTATAACTAATAACTTAATATATAATGATAGGTCAATTAGTATCTTCCTATACTAATAAACAAAAATCTTTTTGTACACGTGTCACTCTCTGGTGCCTCCTCTCTTTTAATAATAATATTACATATTAATTTTTATACACAAAATATAATATAATATTAATTAATATAGTTAGAGATAAACGTATAAATTCAAATTTAACTAATAATTATCTATAACAAATATAAATGTATCAAATAATATAATAAGAATAATACTATTTAATATATTTAGAGATCAAAAGTATAATTTAATTAATAGTAAATTACTTTTTGAGTCCCTATGTTTTAGTAGTTTTAACCAATTAAATTCAAAATCAAAAAGTTTAGCGTCCTGAGTCTCTAACCGCTCATTCACACCCCCTGTAAAAAAATTCAAAAAACTTTTTGTAAGGCCAAGTTCTTTAAATTCTCATGACTTGTCGAAATTTTCATTTTACCCTAACCAACTTATAATTATTTTTAAAAATACTTACAATTTTATGATCATTATTATATAAACAAGCGTAAAAGGAAAAAAATACAAGCTTTAAAAACAAACGTAAACGAACAATTACTTAAATGTAAGGTCAATAAGCATTACTTATAACTAATAACTTAATATATAATGATAGGTCAATTAGTATTACTTACAACTAATAAATTAATTTATAAATTAGTATAACGAAATTTAAAAATATGAATATAAACAAACGTAAAAGAATATATATATATATATATATATATATATATATATATATATATATATATATATATAAACGGACAAACATATGTAGACATGTAAAGGAACAAATGAGAACCGAACATGTAATCAAGTCGGCATTCATGTAATGAAATGAACGAAAAATTGCTCGTGTATTAATTAATAAACGAATTTTAGTTGAACAATTCACGAATGGTTAAGTGAAACTTTGGTTTGTTTACACGAGTATCATCCATATGACATTCATGTAATTAAATGAACGAAAAAATTGTTCATACTTGTGTGTTTATTATGAACTTTTAGCCGAAAAATTCACGAACGATAACTAGAATTTCGATTTGTTTACTTGAGTATCGTCCTAATGTATCTTACACTTGGAGGCTCTCTCCCCTAAGTACACATACACATATTTCAAAATGCACAAGTTTTAGCTAATAAAGACAAAAATAATACACAAAATTCAAACTTAAGAGCCATTGAAAATCCAAAGCTATCATACAAAAATGAAAAAAAAAAATATAGCTAACAAAGACTCATGCTTGAGCCCAAGAAACAAGACATATAATTACAAATCTGGGCATGACCAAAGAAAAGCACTAGAAAAAAAAAGATGATGATGATTTAAGAGGGGTAAAATAGTAATTTCAATTTCATCATGATGATCTATCCATGTGATGTTGAACCTCAGGGCTCTCCATGATGCTCTCTAAACAAGGTTTCCACTTTGCAACACTTTCTCCTCTTATTCTACTTCTTTCAATCTCCTTCAACATTTGTTCCAGTTTCTTCCCTTGATCTTTCTTCATTTGTAGCAATAGCCACTCTAGCTCATCTTTTGTTAATACCAATTTTACCCTCAGTGTACTACTTTCTTTGCTGAAAGTACCACTTGTTTTCCCATGTTCTTGTTGTTGTTGTTGTTGTTGTTGTGGGTGTTGTAAGGTTTCTTGTGTAGAAGGTTGTCTTTGAATGCATGTTTCCATATAGTTTCCCATTTGTTGTTGCCAAAGAAAGTGTTGCAAGAAAATGGAAAACAATATTCTCTTTGGTTAATGCTTTAAGAACACTCAACTTATATGGTTTTATGAGAGAAAACTGGGGAGTTGTTAGAACCTTTCAACTAATGCATGTGAAGGGTGGGGACTGGTAGCATATGGGGGGTATGGTATATATATAGGTGACAAATTGACAATATATAGAATATTAATATTTATATAGAATATTAATATTTAGATATTCATAATCATGCATGTTGTGTGGAAAGCTAATTTCAAAAAGTTTATTTTAGTATATAATTATATGATATGATTAATAATAAAATAGATACGGTGACCCTGGTCACAGGAATTTGTCTGAGCTTAATTATAAAATATGAGGTTTTTTCTTTAGAAAAACATGAATATATTTGACTGTTAATATATAAACATGATGTTTTCATTAATTACTAGTGCTTAACTTTGGTTGAAAAATAAAAAAATAATATACATGATATTTAGATTTCAACAATAATATAAAACTTGTGAGTGATATAACATTGTTGAAAATATTAATAATTTTGACATACATAATGGAGTGTCCATCGACTGCACTATCATTTATTTATCTATTTGATGGTACTTACAAGGCATCTTCTTTAAATCATACTCTAGCTCATTTCTCTATTGTGAATTGTACTCTACCTATCAAAACTTGAACTATGTGGATTCTAAATTATACAAATCTTATTTTTTTAGGGCAAAGGATATAACGTGTAAACCTATTCTGCTTTTGGCTATATCTAAGATCGACTACTCGACCACCATGAGATATGGCCCTTGATGTGCGGAAACCAGATGGAATCCATAAACTCTCGCCCCCGGTTAGGTTTGAACCCGAGATTAAAGCCTTGATTCGTCCCTTCACCCATATGTCCCTTGAAATTGGCCCAAGCAGGAATCGAACTTGCGTCTCCACTGAGAAAAGTAGACCTTTTGACCACTGTAACAACATGTCAGAAGATACAATTTTTATTCTTAAGTCTGTGGGGAGCGGGACGTTGGTTGGGGCAGGGGATGCCCTTCAACGCCAGCTGCTTCCCCTGAGTTGGCGTTGCCCCTTTGGCATGGGTATTCGGCCTGGCGTGGGGTGGGGGCAGGGTGATTTGGCTGGTTTTGCTTGGCTGGTCCAATATGGCTGGTTTTGGTTGGCTACTTTAATTAAAAAAAAATCATATGGCTGGCCACGCCAAGCAAAGCCACGCCACGCCACACCCTTTATTTTTCACCATAAGTTTGTAGATCTCACTCTCACCACGTGTTAAGCAATGCCCCTAACCCAAACTCCTTCATACCCTAGAGGCTAAGGGCACACGGGGCGGTAGCATTATAACGAGTGATGGCAAAAGTATAACGCGTGATATTTTATTTTTCCCACCCTGCCTCATTTAGATAACGCGTTATATATTAACGAAAATCCATTTTCGTTATTTTTTCAACGCGTGATGGTTTTGTTTTGTGAGTGGAATTGTTGGTTGGGGGAAATTGTTGGGCATGGTGGTGAGTGATGACCACCCCCACTAAAAAAGGTTGTGAGTGATGGAAAAATGGTTGATGACATGGCGGAACTTGATTGGTGCTTGTGAGTGATAGAAACTATCACTAGTGAACCACCCCTCCTCCCCTAAGTATGTACAAATGTTAATGCACGGGATATTTGGCACATGCAATCATGATATGTAGTCCCACAATGTCATGTCCTCCATCTACTGCACAATTAATGTTTAATTGCAACAACTACTTTTTATATGATTTAATTTGCATAATAAAGACATAAAAATTACGTCATACATCTAATTAAAAACTTATTTACTTTATTAATTCCAATATATTTATTTATAAAAAAAATTATATATGATGAATGATAATTTGTGTACCTACTCGTCCTTTTTTTGGGTTCACATGAGGGGCTTTTTGTCTCTAAGTCACTTGTTTATCTATATTTGTTATATGGTGGTTGGCCATACCATCGATTCCATATGCTAATAGCTATAGTGCATATATATGTTTTGTTATTGTACAACTCATCAATGCATATGTAGCAGACAACATTTAGTTATAAAGTCATAGGTACGAAATTCCATTGCACATATACGCCTTCTACATATTACAAAAGGCCGGATTTAATGGGTGTTTGGATTTGGTTATTGCAGTTGCTTTACTGTTACGTATCTTATTTATTTTATATTTTAGTTTTATTATTATTGTTAAGTCAAGGGATTAGGATGTTATTTTGGTTTAGTTTGGGGGTGTCTTGTGTAAGTGTCTTGTTTATTTAATTGGTTTACGTATGGAATGGAAATCAGCCAGAATTTGAGTCAAATTTCCTTCTATCTCTTAGCTTTCTTCTTCCCCAAGGTTTTAACCCTATCAAGGGTATCAGAGCATTCCAGTCGATCCTTATCGGAAAAATTCCAATCACCATGACGAACACCAGGAACCAAGAGGTCGACAAAGCAATCAAGGATCATGGCAAGGCCATATCCGAACTTCAAGCAACATTAGCGACAATGATGAGCCAGCAAGAACAGATTCTAAAGGCGCTGAACGAGAACAAGACCATAACAATCGACCCTTCTGGTTCCGGAAAGAAGATTGAAGGGGATGAACGTTTTGGCAACCGGCCGATGCGGATCGGGAAAGTCGAGTTCCCTCGGTTCAACGGTGAGAATGTTGAAGGGTGGATCTACCGTTGTGAGCACTTCTTCAACATCGACGAGACCCCCGACAATCTGAAACTCAGGCACGCGGCCATACATCTCGAGGGAGATGCGATCGAGTGGCATCAATCGTTTATGAAAACAAGGGGTGTTACTGTGGCTGAATTTCCATGGGAAGATTATGTTCAGGCCATTACTTCCCGTTTTTCCAATGCCATGTTTGAAGACGCAATGGAAGAAATCGCATCGCTTACCCAGATAGGTTCATTGAAAGAGTATAATAGTTCCTTCGATAGTTTACTGAATAAGGTGAGTATTTGCGAAGCTTATGCTGTTAGCTTGTATCTAAAAGGGCTGAAACCTGAAATCAAAGGACCCGTAAAGATGTTCCAGCCACAAACTTTGCATAAGGCGTATGGCTTAGCAAGAATCCAAGATATTAACAATAAGAACTTGATGAATCAACTCACTGGTTTGGAGGATGGGTCGCGAATTGTCAAGAATGGGAATGAATCTGAGAAGATTACACCTCCGGTGAATGCTGCCAAACTTTCGTTGCTTCCAGATCCAACAGGAGTCCCTGGGCCACCAACTTATAAACCAGCAACTATTAACGCGAAGCGATTGTCAGGTGAGGAACTCGAGTTAAAAAGGTCAAAAGGAGAATGCTTTTGGTGCACTGAAAAGTTCGTTCCAGGACACAAGTGCAAAAAGAAACAACTTTTTGTGATTAATGTGGAAGGCGATGAGGATACTGAACAAGACGACAATGGTTAAGGATGGAATTGAAGAGCTTACTTTTTGAGGGCAAAAAGTAGGTTAAGGGGGGAGTATTGTTACGTATCTTATTTATTTTATATTTTAGTTTTATTATTATTGTTAAGTCAAGGGATTAGGATGTTATTTTGGTTTAGTTTGGGGGTGTCTTGTGTAAGTGTCTTGTTTATTTAATTGGTTTACGTATGGAATGGAAATCAGCCAGAATTTGAGTCAAATTTCCTTCTATCTCTTAGCTTTCTTCTTCCCCAAGGTTTTAACCCTATCATTTACACTTTTGAATTAATCCAAAACAAAACATTATTATCTAAACAATTTGTTTTTTTTTTCTTCCAACCAATTCAAACTATTATCTGATAACAAAAACCAGGAGCGGAAGCAAAGGAAGGATGTTAAGGGGACTGCTAATCTCTTGTCATTGAAATTTATATGGTTTTTTTAGAGTTAATAGCCCCTCTCGTTTCTGTAGTTTGTCTAATTATGCAAGTCCAGTCCAAATTTTAAATTTTACCATTTTCGTTCTTGACATTCTTGAAACATGCCGATTCCATCCAAAAAAAAACTAATGTTTATTAAAACCTACTGTCTGAAAAACGGCATTTTTACCCTTCATTGAAACGGCAGGTTTTAACGGACGATAAGTTTTTGGACGGAGCTGCTATGTTTCAAGCATATCAGGGACGGAAATGGTACAAATTTGAAATTTGGTCTAATGTGACTAGTATAATTGGATAAACCACATGAACGATAATGACAGTTGACTCGGTTTTTTTATTAAAATTTTGTTTTTAATTCGTTAGTCATAGTCGATAGAAAAAGATATATAGTAAAATTTGAATAAATTTCAATAAACAACCCATAAACCATTCATGCGCGTTGTGGAATATACCATCCATGTTTTATATATTGACTGGTTCTTAAAGAGGCCGGATTGGTTTATAATTAGTTTGATTGAGAGTGGAGAAATTATTTAAATGTTGACTAGCTGAAGTGTTAAATACGTACTTTATCACTCTCAAGTGGACTCCATTTAGAAAGTAGGTAAAACATCAAATAAAAATAAAATAAACGTACGAACTGTATGAATTGAAAGAAAAGTCAAAAAGTGGCGGTGGTAATATGGTAATTATCAGCAATTTCAAAAGTACTGTACTGGGGAAAAGCAAAAAGTGGCGGTGACAATCTGGTAATTATCAAAAACTTCAAAATTACTCTAGTAGGGTAATTTTGAGCATCTGTAGGGTAATTTTGAGCATCAATAGGGTAATTTTGAGCATCTGTAGAGTAATTTTGAGAAATGTAGGGTAATTATCAAATTAGTCTAGTAGAGTAATTTTGACTTCTGTAGGGTAATTTTGGGAAATGTCTTGTAGAGTAATTTTGTTAGCATTTAGTTATGGGGTTTAGCTTTATGGTTTAGTTTTTAGCTTTTAGTTTGGGTTGGGGGGGGTTAGGTTTTTGGGGGTGGGGAGGGGTTAGGCTTTTTTAGGTTTTTGGGGGTGGGGGGGGGTAGGTTTTTTTAGGTTTTTGGGGGGTGGGGGGGGGGGTTAGTGTAATTTTGATAATTACCCTACAATTTTGATAATTACCCTACACGACCAAAATTACTCTACTTGAGCTTTTACAAAATTACCCTACAGAAGTTCAAAATTACTCTACTAGAGTAATTTTGAAGTTGCTGATAATTACCAAAATGCCACCGCCACTTTTTTGACTTTCTTTCACTTCGTACGTTACGTACGATAATTTTATTTTCACAAGAACTTAACTCTTAGAAAGTATTCTACAAGTTGTTTAGTAATGATTTAGGGGTTGTTTATTTACTTTTTAATGGTTCAGGCCTCTTACTGGTTCAGCACTTAATGGTTCAGACTATTTGTTTCGTGAGCATATGTCTGAATTGTTCAGACATTTGCCTCTGAATGGTTAAGTATTATACAGAGTCTGAATGGTTAAGACCTCTAATCTGAATTTGTCAGACATTTGTCTCTGAAGGGTTAAGCATTATACTGCCTCTTAATGGTTCAGACCTCTTACTGGTTCAGCACTTAATAGTTCAGACCTCTTACTGGTTCAGCACTTAACGATTCAAAAGTTGTCAAACAGCTCCTTAATATCTATATCTATATATATTCTAAAGTTTAGTTATATGTTCTATTTTAAAACCAAAATTTATGGTTGTTTTAAATGCATCATCCTATAAAAATCCTATTAATTGCATTTAATTTATATTAAATAAATAAGAGATAAGATAAAAAATAAAATAAAATAATTATATATCAATAATCATTAAAATTAATATCATCAATAACACATTATACTAAATAATATATTATAGATAAATGTAGATTAGTTTAAAGTTAACTTTGATCTTAATTTGTTTTAATAATTGGTTTAAAGATAATTATTCCAAACTTATGATTATTCTATAAAATGATCTTTGACAAGGTAACCATAAATTTAAATTTCGAAGTAACTAATATATTAAAAGTAGCTCAAATATAATTCGTAATAAAAACACAACAATATATTTTCAAAGAAAACATATAATAAAAAAAATAGGTAAAGGGATCCAAATGATATCAAATATTAAGAACTTATCCATGATATTAGTATTAGAATTTAATAGATTAAGATAAAATTTAAACCGAAAGATCATAAGTATCATAAAAATATCATTAAATTAAAGTTAAAAAGTAAAGAAAATAATTATTATTATAATATTAAAATAATAAAAATATATAAAAAACTATATATATTATTAAAATATTAAAATTACTATTTGTGCCGATACCAAACAAGACCGTACCGGTATTTTCGATACCAGTACCGGTTGACACCAAGCTTATCCCACCCCGTGATACTAAAAAATCATTAAATTAAAGTTAAACAGTAAAAAAAAGGAATTATTATTATAATATTAAAATAATAAAAGTATTAAAATAACTATATATATATATATATATATTCTAATATATTATTAACAAGATTTTGGCTAAATTAATTAGATTATTATAAATAATAATAATAATTTACAAATAAAACAACACAATTTGCAACAAAGCAATGCATGAAACACCATATTAACATATAGTACAGTATATTAATGCTAGAACCTAATCTATACTATATTATAAAGCATTTCATAAGGATACCAACCAAATTTAAGTAATTACAATCTTTTATACTTATGGTACAACAACTTAATGATGTTAGTAAGGGGTGAAATGGTCTTTCTACATTAATATTAAAAAATAAAAAAAATAATTATCTATATCTATATCTATCTATCTATACTATATTATAAAGCATTTCATAAGGATACCAACCAAATTTAAGTAATTACAATCTTTTATACTTATGGTACAACAACTTAATGATGTTAGTAAGGCGTGAAATGGTCTTTCTACATTAATATTAAAAAATAAAAAAATAATTAAATGAGAATATAATCACAATTAATTATAATAATACAATAATAAGTTCGGTTCTTAAATGCAATTAATAAACGAAACCTATTGGGATAAACCGCAAAAGCACTCCAAAGGTCCAATTTCAATCAATATGTAATAAATTTGACCGATTAAGGAATCTCCTATCATTGCTATAAATTCACCATTTCACTCAACATCAACTCCTTTGTCTACTATTGTGCGAGTTAGAGTCGAAAAGAAAGAGATAAGAAAGAGATAAGTTGATATGAAATTTATTTATCTTGGTGGAAAGGTGTGTTCTTTTATACCCATTTCAACATTTATTCGAAAAAACTTTGGTTTGTTTCTTAAAATATTCAAATGGGATAACAGTTTTCTTTTACATAATCTATGAGTTTATATTGATGTTTTATTATGTTTTTGGTGATTTAGTGGTTTTTTTTTTCAAATTATGATTTTATATTACATATAAAGTATACACACAGGTTATTGGATACAAAAGACAGACACTTCATACTTCATCAAGGTACCCTTACATGACTATAGTATCTGGAACCATTTACCAATGTATTGTTTAATTGTTCATAAATTTATAGTCTTTTTCCTTTTTGCAGCTTCATGTATATGGAGGTGTAAAAGGGTGGGTACGAGAAAAGTTATTCATTTGGAGATAGACATTTATTTGGCCTATTGGTATTTCCTTTTTTAATTTCTACTTTACTATTTTTTTTAAACATATGATGCTTTTGTGTGATTTAATTGATACTATATATAGGCAATATAGATGCAGAGGAAATATTTGAGGAGGTATTGTTTGACAGGATTGGGCAGCAAACTTTAAGGGCTCGGATGTTTTCAACCCGCGCAAAAGATTTAAATTGATTGCGTTTATCTATACTATCGTATAAAGCATTTCACAAGGGTTCCAACCAAATTTAAATAATTGCAACATATTATGCTTATAGTACAACAACTCAATGAAGTTAGTAAAGGGAATTAGTCTTTCTACATGAGTATAAATTGATAAATACAATTAAATTGATAACTTTATAAATTAAGTATTGTTAAATACTTGATAAAGAATTAAATCATTTGACTTAGTTGAACATCATCACCTTCCTCATATTTACATTGCTTTTCCATTTCAAGTTCTCCGTAACCGATTACTTGATTGACTTTTATAATTAAGTCATTATTATTTGGTTTAGTAATTGCTAAACATCATACAAATAAGGTTACAACCTTTTTTACAATTTTATCAGATAGATAGTTGATGAACATCATATGAAATAAAAATAAAAATAATAATAATAATAATAATAATTAAATATAAAAAACTTAATCAACGTTATTATGAATTTAATTATAACTATAAATGGTTTTAAAACTTAAAAGATGCTAACCAATTAGAAACGAAAATTACTAAAAGGTAATTTCATGGGGTATTATTATCTATAATACCTAATAATTGCAACAATAATGATTAAATAATGAACTTAATTACAGATGGTTTAAAACTCAAAAGAATGCTCTTTGCATCTTACCTCAAGTCTCATGGAATAAGGTTCAAATGATAACCATTGCATAATTAGGAACCACTTTTTAGCCCTTGGATCGTATTTTGATGGTTGAGACCTTTAAGTGCAATATCTATATCTCTAAGATGATAATGTATGGTAATGAAGATTTGGAGCAGGTAAAAACAGTCAGAATTTTTCCTTTTATAAATTCGATTCGATTCGTGAGTGTTAGTGTGTGTGTTTATATTGATTAGGGTTTCATCAAATGCAATGTGAGGGTTTCCAATCGGTGTTTATACAAATAATATAGAACCCAATTTTTATGTATGTGTATGTAGTGTGTAGTATGGGGTCTTGCTTACCTCATTCAAGGAATAACAATGAAAGACAGGGGTCATTGATTTCGAAAAACTCCGCCCCTTTGTTCGCCTTCTTCCTGATTTTAAGTTACGGTGAGTCAATTTCCTTTTTTCTGATTCTAATCGATTAAGAACTATACGTGATTAACCAACGAATTGTGGTAGATTTTATGTTTCTATTGCAGTATTTGGATTGAATTGACTGTTGCAATTTAATAATCGTCAGTTATAGTTCGTTTTTTGAATATAGAGAAACACTGACTTATTTAAGGTGCTTGATTTGGGTGAATAGTAGCAATATAAACTGCTATTGTAATTTGGTGTGATATTCAATTCAATATCAGCAACCTAATCAAATTGTTCCCTAAACATAGAGTAAATGTGTTCACCAGCAAGGTAATAATATGTACTAATTTTCAATTATAAGAGACTTCTAATAAGGAAATATAGCTATTAGGTTATGTCAAGGTAAGCATAGTTTATAAAGAATATGTTGCAGAATAAAGTTAATACAACATTTTAGTAATAAATAATAAACTGCTTTCTTATCTATAAAAGGGAACAAAACCTGCAATTTGACTTTTAGATGTCAAAACTAAATTTATATGTATATGTGTATGTAGTATAATATATATATTTAACATCTATTTTACACCATCTAAAACAATGAAAAAGAAAAAATAAAAATAAAAAAAATTTGAAAACTGTGACGTCTTTTGAAGAGGGTTGAGAAACCACACGTCCATAGAATTGAAGTTTTGTGAGACCACATGTGGTGGGGCGCAAACCTCTCTCAAAGCGTCTTAAAAACGCGGGGGAACACTGTACCCTCGGGCGTTTTGGGCCTTTTTTTGACTGGTAGTGCTACCACAAAGCGCCGAACGAGGAGTGGACTTTGGTCAAAATAACCATGGTCAAACGGCTAACTTTAAAAAAAACCGGTTTTTGTTTTAAAAATCTATACTATATTCGCACTTTCGTACCGTGTCACGCACTATCTATATCAGTCGTCGTTCCAGGAAAAAACAATAACTATCATGCATGTCGTGCATCGCACGGGTGTTCCCCCTAGTATAATATAATATGAAGTGTAATAATATATCAAGACATAAATTCAGTAAAAGGAATATATCCTTCATATGTTTGTTTTTTTCTTTCTAAAATATATATGCAAAAATACCTTTTTAATTTGCCAAGGAAAAAGTGGCATTGGTTGTAATTCACAAAAATCAGAAAGGTAAAACAGTCGTTTTACATAATCGTTTAAAGGTCTAATCAAATAGCACTACTGACTCAACAATTTCTGGCTTAGAGTTTTTGCACATTTAATTTAATTAAAATTGTTGCCTAGTAATTCAAAACAATCATATGATACTCGATTAGTTATTTTCCAGACCTTTATACTTGGAGCATCCACAATAACAAATAGAGTAAACTGTCATTTTGGTCCCTATGGTTTGGGCACTTTTGTCATTTTAGTCCAAAACTCAAACTTTTTACATCTGGGTTCCTGTGGTTTGCATTTTGTTGCCATTTTAGTTCAAAATTTAGAAACCCTATTTTTTGATTGTTGCAACCTCCTATTTTATCTTTTAGTTCAGGGGCATTTTAGTCTTTTTGCTTTTCATTTATCATTTTCTTAATTTAAATATATATATATATATATATATATATATATATATATATATATATATATATATATATATATATATATATATATATATAGGGGAAGGATAAATCGAAAACCCACTCCAGTTGACTAAACCCTGAAAACCCAATAACAACCATTGATTAAACAAGATGAATGGTTGTGATCCATTTGGAGTAAAAGTAATCACACTTTTACTAAAATAATAACAATAAGGACAGACAAGGGTATTTTCGGCATTGAGGACAAAATTTGATTCTTTTGAAAAAAGTGTAATTATGATGATTTGAAATTGTCAGATTACAAAAAAATGGTTCTTGAGAAATGTCATTTTCCCAATGTAAAATAATATCAAAAAAAGGTAGAAAGTACAAATTCATCTTTCCCTAGAACTGAAAAACCTCTTTCTCTCTCATAGTTGTTTTCAAACCTACACCATAATTCATCTTTCCTATTCTCTTTCTCTAGTATCGACACTTTTTGTTTTCATTTTCAAATATATATGTAACACTTAATTCAAAATTTAAAACCTACTGCATTTATTTTATATACATAATAAAAACTTGAACAATATATGTAAATAATTACAAACAATAAAGTCATTTTTATCCAATGTTTGCATGAATCTTGATCCATATCTTCATAATCACTTACATCACTACACCAACATTATTTCTGTAACATAAAAAAATGTAACAGGCAATTTTGTTTTGATTGTTACATTTTTTATGTAACACAAAAAAATGTAACTGGTATTATTTATGTAACACAAAAAAATGTAATATGCATTTTTCTTCGATTGTTATATTTCTAACACCCGGTTACATAGTGTTACATAAAAAATGCCTAGATCTTGGAATTTCATAACTAAGATGCAAAGAATTGTTATGAGAATTATTAAATCAAAAATATAACATGTACATAAAAAATATCACTTCATTAACAAGAATCCAATACATAAGAACTTAAATCAAATTGTTTCATATCTAAAAACAAATTTTACACAAAAAAATGAAAAAATCAGTAATAAAAAACAACATATCCAGAAAACAAGAACTAAATGCTTCAGATCTAAAACATCGAACCGTCATATGAACCACACCATGCTTCACGTCACTCTACAAAAATCAACAAATTTATCAAGAGAAAAACTACAATTAATAACAATAAACAAGAAAGTAACTTCGATTTTAATTCAATAAACAAGAACTTAAATCAAATTGTTTCGATTTGTTTAGATCTTAAACAAATTTTTACAAAAAAAAATTTATAAAATCAATAATAAAAAGCATAAAAGGTGTTACATATATCATCTATTTATGTTTTTTTAGAATTTTTAAATATGTAACTAACAAAACATATTAGAATTGTTACATTACTAAAACCCAGCTATGTTGGGTTACATAAAGATGTTACACAAAAAAAGTGTAACATAACCAAAGTGTAACACCTCGAAAAATTTCGTCCAATAATGTCTTGACACGTGTCATAAGGTTCCGTTATGTGAAAACATACTTTAGAGGGACTAAAAGTGGCAAACAGTGAAAACTATGGAACGTAAGGGTCCAAAGTGTCAACAATGGATAAATAGGCTCTATGATAACCCCACATAATGTTTATAACCTTTAACGGATGGTTCATGGATCATACGACGCGGAAATTGCACAAAAGTGAAGTATTATAAACTATAGGGGCCAAAAGTGTCAACATGTTTAATTTATACCTCTGAGTGAACTTTTGGCAGACCCGAAGCTTTGTATAGCTAAAATATACTCACTAGAATATGTGGTAAAAATTTCGTGAAGTTTCGTCAACGTATGAGAAAGTTATGGCCAAAACCGTACTTAAGGGACTAAAAGCGTCAACGTCGAATTTCATGGCTTTTCGGTTGAGCGCAAAGTTATCCGAGGACATTACCATGTTGGTAAAAGTCCTAAGGTTCTTAGAAACCAAGTTTGGGGGTTTACGGGTCGAGAAAAATAGCCGAAACATCGCGTACAAGTTCAGGGGTCAAAGCTGTCAACATTTGAAAGTTGTTTGGCTGAAACAGGGGTCAGGCGACCCTCCTGGGAAGGCCCAAGCGGGCCGCGTGGGTTGCCCAGCGACCAGAATTCGTAATTTGGTTGATTTGAGTCCGAATTTGAGTGCTTTACAGTTGTATCTTGCCTCCAATTAGCCCAATAACATGCCATGCATGCCTACAACTACAGGAACCTCGAATTTGCACCTTTAAATCAGATCATTGATCATTTCTTGATCATTTTTCATTGTAACCAAGTGCTCTCAATATTCAAGAACTTCAAGCAAGCTTTCTGGAGGAAATCTGAGCAACAAGGCCGACTTCTAGTGTCCACTAAACATCTATAGGACTCTTGTAAGCCTTCAATTCGTTCTTTAATCCGTTCATGTTGTGTTTATTGATAAAAGTCAAACTGGGTGTTCATAACCTTTGACTTTCTGATTAAACGGATTTCTTTCAGTAATATCTCGAATTGAAACTTGTTATAGATTGGTATTTATGTGGGAAACAAACCCTCTAAAGGGTACTAACTGATTCCCACTACATGCATGCTTAATGTCGAGTCAAACCTATTTCTAAAAAGTCAACAGAAGTGATTTTTGTGAAAAATGACATGATTAATGATATAGATGACATGCAACCTGATTGATCATTGAAAATAACTTGTAATATATATATAAATGTGTTTTAATCATCACCAACTCGACAATCTATAGTATAGCCACGAATCGGAACCGAAAGTCTTGTAAAACGATTATTTCGTAGACTATCGATTCGGATTCATACATGCATGTTCGAGATCTGTATTGGAAAGTATTTTTGACTATTTTTATTTTAGTTAAACTTTCTGGAATTTTCTTTGATTGAGTCCATGCTTAGCCTATTCGAATGCTTGTTTCCGGTTTATGCATAAAGTTGACTATTTTGCCCTTTTTTTGATTTAAAACGGGATTTTTGGAAAAGTGAAAGGATAGAAATCTTTATTTTTAATATATAGACTTACACCGAAAATTTCGGATCAGTTGGTGGTCCAGATTGTGAGTTATGGCCATTAGCGTAAAACTATATTATAAATTTACATAAACGGTCCTTTTCGCGTAGAACCCGTTTCTGGCCACGTTTTGATACGAAACTTTTTACCAACTGATTATATATAATATTCTGGGAATTTTGATGATTTTTAATTAATTTTTGGCTGAACGGATCCTAGATCACCTAGCCATTTCGGCTTATGTCGGTTTTGACCGTTTTAGCCATAAAATGAGTTTTACACATCCTTTTGACCCGAAACCTTTTTCTACTGATTTTATATGATGAATAAATTATTTTAAGTATTCTGGAAATATAAAAATCTCAGATTTTATTTGAAAACCCGAAAACGCCCTTGAATCGCATATTTAGCGTTTTAAGCGCATAGTAAGCGTTATACTTGTTTTAAACCTATAAGACTTATACCTACTGATGTAAATTACATATTTTCATATAATAACAGTAAGTATAATATTTTGAACTCAGGTTTCCAGTTTTGGCATTTTTAGCCCTTGTGAAATTACTAAATTGCCCCTACGGTGCATAGTTTGGTTTTAAATGATAAATTTGATAAATGGGTCATACCCTACTGATATAATATGTTATATTAAGTATATTTACTGTATGAACCAGACCCGAAACTCAGATTTCTAATTTTACCCTTTTATTATCTTTTAAATGACCAAAATGCCCTTCTAAGGCATAAATTGGGTTTAAAATTATTCCGGGCAATATAGAACATAACTTACTGATTTAATATCATATTTTAAGCATATTACATCAGGGAACTTGCATTTGAATCATTTGGCTACCCGTATCGCCCTTTTCGCGTTCGGTTCGGTTTACGTAACTAGTTTGCGTAAATTGACCAAAACGGGTCAAACGATATCATTTTTATTTCAAAATCCAGAATGTATTTAGTATACCCATATTATACAAGTATTCAAACTTGTCGGGCCTAAATCACATTCTATCCGGTCTTTCGCTTAATCGTACGTAAACCGTATCATTCCTAAAACTAACCGGTCAAAGCTTAGGCTTAAATAAAAAGGCCGTTAGGAATCTAATAGGTTAATTATAAACCTTGTTCCAGATTAGGAAGCCTGGTAAAAGCTATCAACACTTATCATTTGTGACTTATACTTGCTCAGGTAAATACATTTTGACTTATTTTCCCTATACGGGCTTGGGGTACGGTATTTAAAATACCGCTTGATCGGGCGCACAAGTCCTGCGCCCTATGGGTGTACAGTCTTGAATAGCTTGTGTGATTTCGTTTAAACAGTCTTGTCTTACTTAAAGGCTTTGGGGGGTTATTGACCATGTCCCGGATATCCTTGGCATTATCTTACGAGATGGCCACGACCAGAGCACGGGGTGTAGGCGTACACCCGTCGTGTATAACTCTTTAATGTGGTGTGTCAATTAAATCTCTAGCCCGGACAGTAGATCCCGGGCCACCAGAGATACGAGTGCATGTAAATCGTTAACAAGTTTATATTATATAATTATCCCAAGTTAATAAAAATATTTATGCCTTGTGCATTTAAATAAATTTTTAATCATTTTCAAAATGAGTCAGTTGATTTGTATTTACCAGTGTAAACTGACGTATTTTCCCCAAAAGATTAAGTGCAGGTACTACACGAAAATAGGCTGGCTGTTTCCTAAAGAGCGTCCACAATAGTCTCGCAAACTCGGACGACAATTATCTGTTGAACTATTTTATCTTATTTTATTTGATCCGCCTGTGGATCCATTTCAACGACTGTGATATTTATTATTACACCTTATTTAAAAGTTGAAATGTTTCTATTCTGCTTCCGCTGTGCATTATTATATTGTGTCGATTGTCTATGACGATGCCAACTACGTCACTGTACCCCACACCGGGCCCACCGGTGACACGTGGAAATTCGGGGTGTGACACAAAGACCATGTTACTTTCTGTTAAATAAAAATATTACATTATTATGACCCAATTGTTACACTCACACAAATCCCTTTGACCTGTGTAAACTAACACATTTGTTTCATCTAACAAAATTTACTCTATCTTTATTATACAAAACCCACCTTGTTATTTTTTTGTAACAACAAAACTCACTTTGTTTCATGATTGTATCAAGAGGACCTTTTAGATCTGGAACACAAAAAATTGCAAATCTAGAGGACCTTTTAGATCTGGAACACAAAAAATTATGAATCTGAAAATTACAAAAAATGTTGGAGATCTATAAAACACAAAAAAGGAAGATCTACAAAAACACAAACATACTTATTGATCTGGGGGATCTTTTAGATCTGGAACATCTTCAACATCTTTTGGATTATCTTCAACATTGAACCGTCATCTGAAAAACATCATCTTCAATATCGAACATCTTCAACCGGATCTGGAGCATCTTTTGGATCTGGTTGCATCTTCCCGAAGCATCTTCAACCGGAGCATCTGGAGTTTTTTTTTAATTCGGAGTATCTTTTTTGTTAGGAGCATTTGGAGTTATGGTGGTTGATTATGAAGGATTTTGATAAGAAGAAGAATTTTTTGTTTAAGATCTGGAAAATGGTTATCCTAAGAGAGAGAGAAAGAGAGAGAGAAGTGTGTGGGATGAGATAGACATGTGTGATGTTGATGAAGGGATGTCAACAAAAAAAAAAAGCTTCTCCTTGTCTAGTGTAAAATTCCAAAATTGCCCTTTATCTCATATTTGACATAAATGGCGTGGATGTTTCTAGTCCACACAATTGGGTTTCTTGGGTTTAGTCAACTGGAGTGAGTTTTCTCCTTATAATTAGCCTATATATATATATATATATATATATATATATATATATATATATTAATATACACACATACATATACAATCTAATTTGCAGTTCATCTTCATCATCGACTTCAGCTCTCTCTCTCTTCTCTGAACCACCACCACCCCCACCACCGCATCATCCCCACCACCACCATCCCACTGCCGCCAACACCATCATCCCCGTGAACCTGCACACACACACTCTCTCTTTCTCTCTCCAAACACCCATCTCTCTCTTCTCTCTCTCTCCTCTCTGTCGAACACCACCACCACCGTGATGAGAACCGACATCGGAAAACGACACCGATGAGAACCGACATCGGAAAACGGCAGCGTGACGTAGTTGATATCATCATAGTCAAACAACACAAATTATAATGCACAGCGGAAGCAAAGATAGATTTATTTCAACATAAATTATTGTAATATTCGAGTATCACAAAATGTCGAAATAAAATCCACAGGCAGAATCAAAATAAAAAGGAAACTTCATTTCAACAGACTTCATGCATCCTGAGCTTGCGAGACTTCTATGGATGCTTAAGGAGTGACCAGCCTATTACGCGTAGTACCTGCACTTAGTCTTTTTGGAAAATACGTCAGTTTACACTGGTAAATACAATTTAACTGACTCATTTTGAAAATGTTTAAAATTGATTTAAATGCCCGTGGCATAAAACCTTTTTATAACTTGGGATAATTATTTGCTTAATAATCTTGTAAAGGAATTACATGTTTGTTCTGCGTTCGGTAGCCCAGGTCGTGCCGGGTTAAAGACTAATAGACACACCACTTAATATCGCGAGACTTCTCTCGTACCGACGATTATACATGTTATACAGCACTACGGGTGTACGCCTACACCCGAGTGCTAAGGTCGTGGCCATTCTTTGAATGATGCCAAGGATATCTGGGACATGGTCATTAAGCCCCCAAAGGCGTTAAACAAACAAAACAACATTTTCAAACGGGTTAATTTGACTGCACATAACCAAAACCGGTTAAGGTCAATTCCCCGACCAAGCGGTATTTTATATACAGTACCCCAAGCCCGTATAGGGAAAATAAGTTAAACGTATTTACCTGATCAAAGTATAAACCAAATATAACGAGTGCGCGTAGCTTTTACTGGGCTCCTAGATCTGGAAATTAAGGTTTTAATAACCTATTAGAATCCTAACGGGTCTTAAGCTTAGACCGGTTAGTTTTATATGAAGATTACGGTTTTAAACGCACAAAAGGCGAAGACCGTTCTAGAATGTGGTTTTGACCCAACAAGCTTGCACACTTGTTTTATATGGGTAACATAATCACATTCTGGATTTTGAGACCAAAAAGATATGGTTTGACCCGTTTCGGCTAAAATGGCCAAACTAGTCACATGAGCCGATTCGAACGCGTAAAGTGCGTAACGAGTAACCATAAGAGTCAAATACAAGTTTCTGAAGTCAATATGCTTAAAATATGTTGTGATATCAGAATGATACCTTCCACTATGCCCCAAATGATTTTAAACCAAAACTATGCCTCATAAGGGCGTTTTGGTCATTTTATAAGGTGTAAAAGGGTTAAAATGATAACCTGAGTTACAGGTCTGATTAAATTAGTAAATATATTTAATTTACTAAGTTATAACAGTAGGGTATCAAATTTATGTGAAATTTATTATCTTTAACCTTACTATGCACCGCAGGGGCATTTTGGTAATTTCACATGTGCCTAAAAGGTCAATTCTGGAATTCTGAGTTCAAAACATTTGCCTACTGTTTAAAATATAAAAATTCACTAATTACATCAGTAGGTTCAATCCTTTAAGCTTAATAAGGTTCTAGAGCACACTTATGCGTTAAAAATGCCTAAAAAGGCGATTTGGAGCCATTTCCGGGTTTTCTGTAGAAAGCTGATATTTTTAATATTCCAGAAGGCTCGAAATAATTTATTTATCATAACAAATCAGTAGAAATTGATTTGAGGTCAAAAGGTTTTGTAAAACTCAATTTATGGCTAAAAAGGGTAAAACCGGCATAAACCGAATTAATCTTAGAACACTAAGTTATGCTCAGCCTAAAAATAAATAAAAATCACCAAAAATCCCAAAATATTATTTTATAACAGTGGGTAAAAAGTTTGGTATAAAAATTTGGGTTTTGATAGGCTATAGGTAATTTACGCCATTTAATTAGTAAAAAAAAGCTCTTAATTACGCTATTGAGCATAGCTCTTAATCTAGACCTCAAACTGACTTCAAATTTAAGGTGCAAGTATATAAATCAGTAGCTAAGGTGCCTACCCTTTTACATTGTCAAAATCACGTTTTAAGGTCAAATGGGCATAATGGTCAACATATAAGCGATTAACGGAAACATGCATGTGAATAGGATATCTAATGAACCAAGTTGTATAATCTCAGAGAGTTATACTAACATGTAAATAGGTTCAAAAGAAGCTCTAAGACAATCCTAATCTTGGCTTAAACGGGTCAGAACTGAAAGTCAAAGCGGAAGCCAAACTTTGCGACTTTCGGTTCCAAACCGAATCTAAACTGAAAATTGTCGAGTTGAACATGTTGGAACATGTTCTTACATTAATTACCAAGTTATTTTAATGATCAAACAGGTTGCATGTAACCTACATTGCTAATTATGTATTAATTCGCAAAATAACCTTTCTGTTGACTTTTTATAATAAGCTTTGACTTGACAATTAGCATAGTTAGAATGGGAATCTGGAAATACCCTTTTAAGGGTTTGTTACCCACATAATTGCCTACTTAAAGGTACTTTTAATTCGGGATATTAGTGAGTAATTATTGACTAATCCCGAAGTCAACCCTTAATTACGATGATTTGACTTTTAGCTAATTAATTAAGCTAAAATGGACTAAGGATGATTAGGAACACTTACAAAGATCCTTAATAGGATTATGGACTTAATGAGAACTTGTTGCTGTCCAAGGAAACTCCAGAGAATGCTCCAAGTGAGTGACACAATGAATGATCAAAGTTCACCACACTTCACTCCCTTATATAGTGACCAAAAAGTTCTAGGATTAAGACATGGAAGTCTATGATGGTCACAAGATCACCCCAGGTGTCCCTAACAAGCTAAATACTGCCTAGCAAGTCCCTTTTTCTGCTGAACAGGCAGCTGTCCATTTTCTGCTGCCAGCGACTGGCTTACGGACCGTAAGCCTAAACTCTTGCGGTCCGTATGCAGCCCTTGCGGATCGTATGCTCAGACGGTTGCGGTCCGTAACCGACCTTTGCTGAAAACGCCCAGATATGCATCTTACGGACCGTAAGCCATGACCCTTACGGTCCGTAACCGTTGGTCAGAGGACAAAAGTTTGAAAAACTTTCAAGCTTTGACCATGCAACCATACAAGTCCGAATTCATGCCATCTTTCTCAGTTGTGGGACCTCCTTACACAGCCATTGCATGCTTGTAAATGCCTTACATGTTTCCTACTTTAATTTGGAACCTTTTGGGTTTTAAAGTGACGGAAATCACAAGAACAAGTCTTGGATTTACTAGTTGAACAAATTTTAATTTCTTATTCAATTTTCCATTAGGATAGCATTTAAGCTAGCATTCCCTTGTAGTAACATTATTAATAATCCAATCTCCATATAAAAAAAATGGAATTTTTATTTATTTAGAATCAACCGGTAAAAATATATATAAGATATTTATCAAATAATTTATGGATCTTGGGATTTATAAATTCGGGTCGCTCAGAGGTGTTTTAATAACATGTCGCCCTTGGGTCGTTCAGAGGTGTTTTAATAACATGACGCCCTCTTAAAATCCTACCACGCATCTTTGTATTTGACCCGGTTTCTGACACATTTGTCCCACATGACACGTGTCTTTATTTCGTTGGACAGAAATTTTCAAGGTGTTACACATAACATGTATAACATGAATCAGATGTATCACGTGCAATTTGGATAGAGTGTGCATAAAGCTGTTTGAAGTGAATAACGTGATTGATATAGAATACATATTGCACCCAAAAGTGTTAAAATGGAAAATGGGTCATGTATACTCACATTGGTTGCGTTGCGATTTCTTGTAAAAGAGCACGAGTGGAGTGTAGAGATTTCCCAAGAGGTTGCAAGAGATTGCCCTAAATGATTTAAACGTGACGCATAAGTTAATATGTATTGATTTGAGTTAGGGTTTGGGTTACGTTTGCGAATTAGTGAGGTAGCGTTTTATAGCTAGGGTTTAGATATGTGATAATTCTAAATAATGATAATACTATTTAATATTACTAACCTTATTAAGATTAATAATAATATCAATGTTAATATCAAAAAAAAATATTATTTGTATTAATCATAATATTAATATTAAAATGGGTAATAATAAGAATAATAATATTATTAACCTATAAATAAGCAAGTTATGTGTGCATAAAAGGTTGTACCTTTAGCTTTGGGAGTCATTCAAAAAAAATGGAAATTTTCATTTTTAACCCTAAAGTTTTAATGTTTGACAATTTAAGTTTAAACTTCTAATCTTTGTTTCCTTTTTTACCTTAAAGTTTTAATCTTTGACAATTTAAGTTTAAAATTTTTAATCTTTCTTTCCTTTTTAACCCTAAAGTTTTAATCTTTGACAATTTAAGTTTAAAGTTTTAATCTTTGGTAATTTAATCCCTTTGATTAATTTGATTTTTTTTACTTCTAATTCAAACGTTTTCATCATCTTTTGCAATTTAACCACTTTGATTTTTTTTACTTATGTGTTGTAATCTTGGCTTTGGGGTTTTTCAAAGAAAAAATGGTTATGCATATGGTTGTTGTAACCTTGGCTTTGGGGGTTTTTCAAAAAAAAAATTGATTTTTTTACTTTTCACCCAAAAGTATTTTATAAATTACTTTTAACCCAAAACTATTTGTTTTTTTACTTTTAGCACAAAACTTTTTATCTTTTGCAATCTATCCTCACAACTTTTTTCACTTTCAACTTTGGTTCTTTATACTTTTCATTTTCCGAAAATTTTTCGCTTTATGCTACGTTCTAAATTTTGTGACTTAAAACATCGCAACGTGCGTCTATGGTTTAGCATTTTCACGTTTCGTTCTAAATTTTGCGAGTTAACACGACGCAACGTGCGTGTGTGGGTGAACGTTTTTACATCGTCTATTTTTTCCCGTTTGACAGGTTCAACATAACGTGCGCGTCCTAAATCGACTTAGTTATAACTAAAGAATCATCGCCGCATTGCGTCGGGTTGTAATTCTAGTTTGTATTAATAATAATGTTAAGATTAATGTGAATGATAGTAATAATAACATTAATAATATTAAATATATTTGGATTAATAAAAATTTTGATAATATTAGTATTAATAATTAAGAATATTAATATTATGATTAACATAATAATTTTAATAATAATAATAATAACAATAATAATCTTAGTAGAAATAATACTGAATATCTTTTTTTTTTTAACTCATGGTGGTCATCGGAAAAACCGGCCGGATCTTACTATTTTCAAATTCCTATCAACATAAACGTAAAATCATTATCATCATTATCATGAGCTTCTTGTGCATGATCCGAATCAAGGTCAATTTGCTTGTTGAATCCATTGCTAATCGAGTCAATCGATGGATCTACATCTTCATCTGGATCGGTACTGTGAGGATTATGATCTGAAGTAGATGAATCCATATCTGTATTCTAGATCTAGAAATAGGTGTGAGATCTAAAGCCTGGTAAAGTTTGTTGGAACAGATTTAACCGCCTGAAGTTTGTTAGGAGAGAGAGATGGGTGTTTGGAGAGAGAAAGAGAGTGTGTGTGTGTGTGCAGAGAGAGGAGAGAGAGAGAGGGGGGAGGTGGCGGTGGTGTGGTGCTATAGAGAGAGAGAGAAGAGAGAGTGAGTTGATCTGGGTTTTATGATGATGATGATTTATTTGGGGAAGATGAAAATGTTAAATGAAAAGTAAAATGATCAAAATGCCCCTGAACTAAAAGACAAAATAAGAGGTTGCAACAGTCAAAAAATGGGGTTTTTGAATTTTGAACTAAAATGGCAACAAAATGCAAACCACAGGGATTCAGATGTAAAAAAGTTTGAGATTTGGACTAAAATGGCAAACCTGCCCAAACCACAGGGACCAAAATGGCAGTTTACTCTAACAAATATTTAGTTGATCTTTTTGGGATGCCACATAGCATCTGCCCAACACTTTCTCTCTCTTGCCCTCTCACAAACAAAAAATCTATCAAAAACTTATCTTCTCTCTCCTCTCTCCTACATCAGACTCACATTACTTTCTTCCATCCATTTTTTCTCATTCTTCCTCACATAGATTACTACACTCTCTCTCCTCCATATCACTTTCTCTCTTCTTAAAAACAACTAAAAATACCTCTATTGTGGATGCTCTCACGTCAAATGTTTGAATCTTGTTCCCCATAGACAATCTATTTCTGATTGTACTTGAACTAGGATTGCGACCCGCCGCAATGCGGCGGGGATTCTTTAGTTATAACAAAGTGGATCTAGGACCCGCACGTTATGTTAAACCTGTCAAACGGGGAAAAAATAGACGATGTAAAAACGTTTACCCACACACGCACGTTGCGTCGTGTTAACTCGCAAAATTTAGAACGAAACGTAAAAACGTTAAACCAAAGACGCACGTTGCAATGTGTTAAGTCACAAAATTTAGAACCAAGCATAAAGCGAAAAATTTGCGGAAAATGAAAACTATAAAAGGCCAAAGTTGAAAGTAAAAAAAGTTTTGAGAATAGATTGCAAAACATAAAAAATTTTGGGTTAAAAGTAAAAAAAATAAATAGTTTTGGGTTAAAAGTAATTTATGACATGCTTTTTGTTGAAAAGTAAAAAAATCAGTTTTTTTGGAAAACCCCCAAAGCCAACGTTACGACAACCATATGCATAACCATTTTTTCTTTAGAAAACCCTCAAAGCACACCCCGTGTTGCGGCGGGGCGTAAAACGGTGTCAAATAGTACTAATGTCACACAACCGTCATCGACCACCAACACTGACTCGACCTAGGATATGCGTGCGACGAACCTTTCAAACGTGAAAAAATTGAGGTAAAAACGTTGAACCACACATGCACGTAGCGTCGTATTAACTCGAAAAATTTAGAACTATACGTAAAACGAAAATTTGCGAAAGATGAAAACTATAAGTGGAAAAAGTTGTGAAGTTAAATTGCAAATAATAAAAAGTTTTGGGTTAAAGTTATAAAACCAAACTATATAGGGTTAAAATTGTAAAAGATATAAACCTTTGGGTGAAAAGTAGAAAGTCAACCTTTTTTTTTGGAAAACGTCCAAAGCATAGGTTACAACTCATTATGCATATACATGTTGCTTCTTTATATAGGTTTTAATGCCCATCCGTAAAAGAATAAAAAATCACTAGTAGTTTTTATTGTTGTTTTTGTGGTCCTTTAATTTCTTGCTGGTTGGTCCTTTTATAACGAAGTGCCGCTTTTAAAAAGAACGATAATACTTTCTTTCCATACTTATTTCAAAGTCGAGAGAAGCATTTATAAAGACACACGTTGAACTAAAATTATCTTCAAAACGTTATTCGAAACAAATCAAATCGAAAACCTTATATTTATACCCAGATACCCAAAAGATTCCAATTATCTGACTCAATTCAAAAAAAATTTACATAGTGACCAATCTGGTAAAAAAAACATTTTTAATAGATGTATGAAGACTGAAAACTTGTGATCCTGATCAAGACAATTCCTGATTCCGTCAATAGTATGATTCGAGTAACCTTCTTCTTTGATAAATACCAATATATGTATAATATAGGTCTATAGTGTTATATCATTTTATTTGTTCTTTTCTAATTCGTCATTTTAATAAAGAGATGAAAACAAATGTCAAGATCAAGAGATGAGACATATGGAAATAAAGACACATGGTATTATCAACTTGTTAGAAACGACTTAAAAGACAATCACAAATAATCATAATAAGCTAAGAATTTTCTTTCCTAATAAATTACAAATTAAAGCACCCAACGGTCTTTAAAACACCTCTTATCCGAAACATGACTTGGTCCAGACAATCAATTGATGTTTTTGATAGTCAAAGAAGAGAATAGTACACACTTGATTATTGGACTAATAGTGGTCTTAGGGAGGAGGGGGTGGTAATCACTTACAACATTCAATCAAGTTTCGTCATGTCATTAACCATTATTCCATCACTCACAACTTTTTTTAGTGGAAATGGTCATCACTCACAACATCCAACAATACCCATCACTCACAACAACACCCAACAATACCATCATTCACAATACCTCACACATGATAATTTCCACGCGTTGAAAAGGATGGTGGCGGTGGTGTTTTGCTTTGTTCCACGAGTGTTGTATTTCCACCACGGGGAAAACATACTCCACCCCGCCTGCCTGCCCTTAGTCTACACTTAACAATTTTATGTCATATCAACTTCATAAGAAATGAGACATCACGTAGTTGGCCCTAGGGAGGGGCAAGGTGGGCGACCAGTCAAAGCCCACTCTCACCGAGTACCCAGAATTCTAGAAACAATTATATATATTTTTATATATTTTAAAGTGTCTTATGTATACTTTTTAAAAAACATCCCGATTTGCCCAACACAAACTATCCTGCCAAGTGTCACGGTAGGGAAATTGTCTAGAAACGGTGAGCTATCAAAGTTAAGTTCGCCGAGCAAATCTAAATTTTTTCCTCCATGTCTATGAAACATGTAAAATTCTTTGGCTGCCCCATGGAGCAAGAGTTTTACTCTGGTCTTTGTATAAAAGTTGAAACAAAATATTGTGGAATTTGCATGAACATAACTAATAGGTTATTCAGCTTGACCCCCTTATTAATTTAATAGTCTTTATGCTCCTACAATATGTTCAGCTACACTTGCGATGGTACAAAAAAGATAAGCATAAGCGCCTCTAAAGGAGGAGGGGGATTAAAATGGATTCTTTCGGGTCACCCCAACATGACATGTCCCATACCAAAAATGTTTTGACTTGAACCCATTTGACACATTTGACCCATTATCCAATTCAACTGGCGTGCCTATTTTGCCACCTCCTACTCTATATGATAAAATATCGAAGTTGAGTGTTGAGTATGTGCTTGTTATGAATTTTCGGGTTCATGCTTATGAGTTATGAGAGATCAAACCGAGCATATAACTACACGTTGGACCCTTGTGGTTCGGTGCATGTAATTGAAGGGGATGGTGGTCTTGTTAAAGCTCCTCCCTCTATGGTGTGGGATCAATAACATGAAAGTAGGTGTACTCATATGGTTCTAGAACAGATTTGTATGCATATATGTATTGAAATCTGTAACGCAATCAGGCGAGAAACAAAGCTCGATCCATGATTCATTGTTTGTTATAATGCAAGTTAATCAAATTTGAGTGAATGTAGCAAGTAATGAACTTGTAAATGTTAGATTACCAAATGAAAAACATAAATTGATTTAAGGTTGCAATCCTAACACCCCTGTATCTAAAATCTATAAAAGGGTCACTATTATGCTAACAAAATGATTATGAACTCCAAGATGAAGGAGAAGAACACAATGAATATAGTGTTAGTGTTGGGTTATTTTTGCCCATGAGAAAGCCCAACCTATCTCATACTACATGGGTTTTATTACTATTATTATTTTGGAGTAATAAAAAAAAGGAAAAAAAAAGATATATGTGGTCTTTGGATTGTGACGTAAGTTGGTGTGGGCCAAGACCAAACAAAACATTAAATTTGTAATGTGGGCTTGCAACTGATAAAAGCATCACACGTTTTGTTTTTGTGAATATTCGGACGCAAGAAATAAAAGAAATAGTGTTTATTTCCTTTGTGGTTTTGGGCGCCTGACTTGAAGACGTACAAACATACAAAGAAGGAAAATCAAGAGTTTTATTCTTGGGTCTTTTGTGAAGATAAGAGACGTACCAGAGATCGTTAATTCCTCGTTTGGTGATACCTCTTACTTGCTTATTCGTTTTGTTTAGATTCCATATACTTGAAGTTAGTTTGTACCAAGTATATGATGATTTTGTATGCCTCTAGTTTTAACTAGGGAAGACTTTGTATTGCTATTATTGGTGATAGTGGATTTTAAGCGGCTCTAGTAGTCCCGTGGTTTCTACTTTCCTTTTTGAGAGGTTTTCCACGCTAAAATTTGGTGTCTCTTTGTTATTAGTTTTATACCTATTTGTTTGCATCATCACAGGTTCATTCGAGTTGGGAAAATATTTGGTCAAACGAAGTTTGCTTCCGCGTTTTAGTTTACCGTTTGTGACCGGGTTTCGCGTTTTTCCCATCAGTTAGGATGTAAGATTTGTGAAGTTTATGGAATGATAAACTAAATCTGATATTTGTATTGGGTTGTACAACAAGCTCCCATGACATCCTCACTTCACTTACCACTTGAGCGTGTGATGCGCGTTAAGTTCCCGCCGCGTATTATCGACTCCGTAATGTGCGAGTTCCCCACTAGTAATATCGACTTCTTTAGACGTTTCACAACTTTAATCCTTTAGCTCACACAACTTATCAAGATTAACAAAGGGAATCTTCGTTTTTGGGTAGCCAATAATTAGGTAAGCAAATACATAACTAGTGGTTAATGATGCAAAAGTACAGATATCATTTTTCTGTCTTACTTTTAAAAAATGTATATCTATACGTTCTGAAACATAGAAAATGCTACAATTTGATGATGTTGTTTACCATCACGTTTGCCCATCAAGTTTAGTCAACCACTCTGATTTAGCCGGAAAATAAATCAAATTATTTATAGCATAAAACCATTAAAACCGAATGCAAAAGAACTCAAAACTTTTTATACTTTCAAAGAGACAAAATGTATAAAACAACCGATAGCCAAGAGACAATTCATTTAATCAGTTAAAGAGCCTTAAAAGAAAAGAGAAAAAAAAAAAAAAAAAAAAAAACAATGGATTTCATCTAGAGGTGTGTAAAACCCGGTTTGGACATAAACCGATTCAAGTTATAAACCAGATCCTTTTTTTTAGTTTGATAACAAACCGATTTGGGTTAATAACTTGTTTTAGGGTTGAAAATCTCAAGCCACCTAAACCAATTTAGATCAGGTTTAAAACCACTTTTAGCATGTAAACCAGTTTTTTTTAAGGGGAAATAGCCAAATAGCCGTTGACTAAGCAAAATATAAAAAATAGCCAACTGAAACGGCTCTAGGATCCTTTTCACGAGTTCCCATTTCTTCCTCCACCACCTAAATTGACACCTAAACTAGGTTTGAAAAACAACAGTAGCCACGTGGTAAAATGTGAGTGGTTGCTGAGGAAAGTTCTTAGCTTTTAATTTGAGCCGCGTGGGAACTCGTGAAAAGGCTCGTGGAGCCGTTTCAGTTGGCTATTTTTGATATTTTGACTAGTCAACGGCTATTTTGGCTATTCCCCCTTAAAAAAACTGTTTTACATGCTAAAAGTGCTTTTAAACCTTATCTAAATTAGTGTAGGTGGCTTGAGGTTTTCAACCCTAAAACCAGTTCACCTTGAAACCAATTCTCAACACAAAAAATCCTAAACCTGTATCAAACCGCCAAATCAGGTTAGACCCAAACCGGTTTTTCTACCATATCGAGCCCGGGTCGGTTTCGGGTCACCAGACCCAAAGCATCTTTTATTACACCTCTAATTTAAACCATTTCAGGCCCACAGCCCAAAAAGGCCTACCTTGTTTCCTAACCAGAATATTTCTTTCCCTAACTAAACCCTAACCCCTTTTCATTTTTCATATCTCCTTCAGACTGTTCAATACTTTAATCCCATCAAATCACTCGTATATCATCAGTTTCTTCGTGATTTTGATCTGAATTCAACACTTCTGATCCAGAAACACACTCAATCAATGGCGTACAGGCGTAGTCTCACTACAAAAGCGAGACTTTTCGCTCAACAACGATTCACCCCTTCAATTTATCACATTAATCACGAACAAGACCGTCAAGATCGTGAAAATCATCATCCAGATTCGAAATTAAACACCTGTTTTCAAAGCAGATCATACAGTGGCTTCGGTGGGAATAACAGTTCATTAGGGTTAGGGTTTGGAACTGGAACTGGAACTGGTGGTGTGAGGTTTAAAGATCCGAGATGGGGTTATTTGAATCATGTCCCATTGGCTGCAAGTGGGGTTTTGTTGGGTAGAAATATGTCTACTACTGTTGGTGATGCTGATGAAGGGAATAAGATTGATTTGATGTATGATATGGCTGATGTTTTGGCTGATAAGACTGTGGAAGTTGTGAGTACTCAAGCGCCTGCTGTTAGTGAAGTGGCGGTTGCTGCTGCTGATTCTTGGATACCTGTTGCTGCTTTGCAGTATGCTATTGATGGGATTCATAGCTTTACTGGATTGAATTGGTAAGATATGGTTTAAAGTTTGTGTTTTTATGGTTTTTGGTTGTTGTAGGGTTAATGGGTCAGTGGGTTAGGTTAGGAGCAGTGTTGTAAGAATCGCTAGGCGCTAGTCGGGCGGTGGGGTACCGACTAACGATTAGTCGGGATTAATAGGGATTTATCGGAAATAACTTGGGAGGAGGAATGTTTTGAGTTGAAATGATAGGAAATGTGTGAACTTTAGACATGTTGATGAAGTTTAATTAGGTGTTTGGATAGAAGTAAACTGCTACTTGAGGGTGAAAGTGAAATGAATGTATGAAACAGAGAACAGGTCGGGTTCGGGTTTTGGTTGACCTATCAGACTAACACTACCCGTTTAAAAAACAGGTCGGGTTCGGGTTTTGGTTGACCTATCGACTAACACTACCCGTTTAAAAAACAGGTCGGGTTCGGGTTTTGGTTGACCCATCGACTAACACTGCTCGTTTAAAAAACAGGTCGGGTTCGGGTTGACCCGTATTAAAAACAGGGTGGGTTTTGGTTGACCTATCGACTAACACCACCCGTTTAAAAAACAGGTCGGGTTCGGGTTTTGGTTGACCCATCGACTAACACTACCCGTTTAAAAACAGGTCGGGTTCGGGTTTTGGTTGACCCATCGACTAACACTACCCGTTTAAAAAACAGGTTGGGTTCGGGTTGACCCGTATTAAAAACAGGGTGGATTTTGGTTGACCTATCGACTAACACCACCCGTTTAAAAAACAGGTCGGGTTCGGGTTTTGGTTGACCCATCGACTAACACTACCCGTTTAAAAAACAGGTCGGGTTCGGGTTTTGGTTGACCCATCGACTAACACTACCCGTTTAAAAAACAGGTTGGGTTCGGGTTGACCCGTATTAAAAACAGGGTGGATTTTGGTTGACCTATCGACTAACACCACCCGTTTAAAAAACAGGTCGGGTTCGGGTTTTGGTTGACCCATCGACTAACACTACCCGTTTAAAAAACAGGTCGGGTTCGGGTTTTGGTTGACCCATCGACTAACACTACCCGTTTAAAAACAGGTCGGGTTTGGGTTGACCCGTATTAAAAACAGGTTGGGTTTTGGTTGACCCATATAAAAATCGCAGAAATGGAAAATCAAACGCAGGAGGATGTAGTTCAATGGTTCCCCTAGGCCCTAAATCAGTTGTGAGTCCTTGCTACAATAAATAGAATGAAGAGAAAACTGAGCGCATTATAAGAAGTGAACACAGTGACAACCGTTATCCTACAATCAAAATAAGGTTTTAAGTCTAGCATAGTGGTCATCTACAATTCTACATGTGTAACAGTATGCACTATCTTATGTAACTAAAGCAATAAAATCATGCAGTATATTGAAGCCTCAATGATAAAATGGCATGAAAATTTCCATAGAAATACGGGTCAACCCGAAGCTGACCCAAACCTTTTTTTTCATGTCGGGTCAAGAAATGCTGCCCCTAGTTGGGGGTGGGTTGGGTTTTATATAAAATAAATAAAATAGTTTGTTTTTTAATTGCCAAAATGGACCCTGAGGTGAGAAATGACATATTTACCCCTGAGTCAACAGACCTCAGTTAACATCGTCTGAAAAAAGTGGGTTGAAATGGCAATAAAAAACATGCCAGGGGGGCCGGTGTTAAAAAAAACTGTCTTAAAGTGGCATATGTGGCCAAACGAAAGGGGCCATATTGGCAGATTACTCAAGTACTTAACTACATGCATAACATATTAATCAAATTGACAAACAAAAAGGCATTCTCTTGAAAAAAATATATTAACATGCCATGTGATTCACCATTTAGCATACAATGTTGGTACACGTTGGCAGTTTTTTTTTTTTTTTTTTTTTTTTTTTTTTACAGGCACTATCAATTTATGTGTTATATTTTCTGTAATCCTCTTTCGGCTTTTCGGGTACATATATACAGTGAGCAATAATATTCTGTCTTGTGTCAGGTGGGCAAGCATTGTAATAACAACTCTCGTTATTAGAACCTTGATGATTCCAATCATGATAAACCAGCTGAAGGCTACCACTAAGTTAACTGTGAGTTTTTTTTTTTTTTTTTTTTTTTTTTTTACTCTGTTTATTTTTCATTTCCTGATTAATTATACGCATTACAAGTTTTCAGTTTCACGTTGCGCAAGTCAGCAATATATTTACTTATCTGTTTTACCTTTCTTATATCTGGTTTTTAGCTAGTTAATTTTAATTAAATTTCAGTACATATGTAATATATATTCTTATTCAATTTTGCATTTTTTACACAGATACTGAGACCACAATTGGAGGAAATCAAACAGGAGATGCAAGATAAGGTTTGAACATCGAACATTTTTTATGCAATTTTTTTTTTATTTTTTTTTTAAATTTTTTTATTGAGTAGTTGTCAATTAATATCTTATAAATTAAAGAAGGTATGCTTAACCTTTTTAAGAAATAAGAAAGTGAACTTCTGACTTATATCTATTATTACTATAATACCCTTTTCAGGGCATGAGTCCGTCAGCTGTTGCCGAAGGTCAGGAGAAAATGAAAAGGGTATTCTCACAGTAAGCACCTTTCCTTGTTATTAGGACAAGCCATTAGCTGCTTTTAGGGGTGCAAACAAGCTAAGCGGCTCATGAAAAAGCTCGAGCCGAGCCGAGCCTTATGGAGCCCAATGGAGCCCAAGCCGAGCCTGAGCCAAAAATAAAGCTCGTTTATTTATCGAGCCTAAGCTTGAGCTTGCCATGTGAAGCTCGTCAGTCTCGTCGAGCCTTATCGAGCTTTAATGTAATATTAGTTATTATTGAGCTTGAGAAACTACCAACGAGCTGAGCTCGAACTCGGTCTCGGCTCGTTTGCACCCCTAGCTGCTTTACATGTTTATATAGATTTTGGAATAAATTTAATGTTATTGGAAATTAATATTTCAACAGGCACGGCGTTAGTACCTTTACACCTTTAAAGGGTCTCCTCTTCCAAGGCCCTCTCTTTGTCAGCTTCTTTCTTGCTGTAAGTTATAAATAGATCTTTTAGAAGGAAATCTATACCGTGTTTTTCAATCTTTTACACGTTCTATTTGCAGATTCAAAACATGGTGGAAAAGGTTCCGTCGTTTAAAACCGGTGGGACCTCTTGGTTCCTCGATCTTACAACCGCGGATCCTTTCTATCTGCTTCCTTGTTTGACTGCTTTTTCATTCTGGATAACCGTAGAGGTAAACCTTTATCCACTTACAGAAAACAAAACTTATTTTGTTCACCTAGAAACTTATTTTGTTGTGTTATTTAGTTTAACATGCAAGAAGGTTTGGAAGGTAATCCTGCTGCTGCCACCATGAAGAACGTTTCGCGCGGTTTTGCAGCTCTTACTGTTCCCCTTACCGCGTCTTTCCCAAAGGTAACATGTCACGATTTATTTAAAAACATTTTCTTTTGTATTTGGATATAATTATCATAATGTTTATGTTTTATGTGGAAAATTTGAGTTACATTCACTATACTTTCGCGTATACAGGCTCTCTTTTGTTATTGGATCACCTCCAACTTGTTCTCCCTTGTATATGGAGCAAGTAAGTTGAGAATGTTGTTAATTTACATTGTTAAGGTATAGGTCTGTGTGTGTGTGTATATATATATATATATATATATTGAGTAAAATGCTATTTTCGTTCCAAAGGTTTGTTTTTTCGCATCTGGATCCAAAAGGTTTGAAATCTTGTTGTTTTCGTCTGGCTCGTTAACTCCATCCATTTTTCTATGTTAAATTGGGGGTATTTTCGTCTTTTTGTTAACTTAAAGGGCATTTTGGTCTTTTTCATTTTATGTACAAGCATTTAGCATAATGTACAAGTATTCACTTAAAGGGCAATTTGGTCTTTTTCACTTTATGTACGAAAATACCTCTGACTTAACCGAGAAAAATGGATGGAGTCAACGAGCCGGATGAAAATGGCAAGATTTCAAATCTTTTGGATTCGAATGCGAAAAAACAAACCTTTGGACTGAAATCGCAAAACTAGCCAAACCTCAGGCGACGAAAATATGGCATTTTACTCACATATTTATAGAAGTGGTTTTGGGCCAATTTAAATGAACTTCGAGAACATTATACGCACACCCATCTCCGGTTAAGTGGTTAACATATAATTTTCTTGCTTTCAGTAATTAAAAAACCGAGTGTGAAGAAGATGTTGAACATACCAATTATAGTACCTCCACCCCCATCGCCTGCCGGTGAATCGAAACCGGCTTTCTCCTTCTTTGAAGGGTTAAAAAAGTACGCAGCTGCACAAGCTCATAAACAACATCAAGAAAGTCAAAGAAGTCTAACAACCACAAGTCAAAAGTCAACTTCAGAAGACCAGAAGTCTTCAAGTCAAAGAGAATCGCGAGCATCGGTTTTAAGCCAGAGGATCAAAAGACTAGAGAAAGAAGTAAAAGGAAGAAAGAAGAACCACAGGCGGTGAGCGTTTGGTATTTAATCTTTATCGTGATGATGATGGGCGTCAACGTTATACGGCCCATTGAATAATTGTAATAAGGCATTCATCATATTCTTTTTGGTCAATTTTGACATTATATATCTACTGCTTGGCTGGTTAGAGGGAAGCGGGAGTCTTCGGTTTGGCAGAGCAAATTAGAGGGAGTATGACAGACTATATATATTACTTGGAATAGTTTTGTTATTTTGTATTTCGCGTGTAATACGTTAGTTATGAAGATGCATTATCGTTGACTTTTTTATAGTCTTTTGTATACTAGCCAGGATAGTGTTACAAACTTTATAACTGCAGCGTCGCAGATATCCATTCAGATATCGGCGAAGTCAGTTGTCTAAAAGGATGTCGCAACTCACAGTGATGATGTAGATAGGGGTGTTTCTTGTGTTATTTTTTCGGGTTTCGGGTTTTTTGGGTCGGTTTGTTCGGTTTTTTGCCGGGAAAAAGTTGACTTGACAACTGACCCATTTAAAGTTCGGGTTGGACGAGTTATTCGGGCTCGGGTTAGTTACGGTCGGGTTGTGAAATATCATGAAATTTTAAACGTCATTTGGCAATATGATAAGATAACGTTCAAAAGTCACAAAACTTAATGTTCCAAATATCAGATACTCCAAACCAAAACACATCTATAAAAAAAAGACAAATATTTCGTTGTGTTTCGGGTTTTTTTGGGTTGGGTTGTTTGGGTTTTTGGTTGAGAAAAAGTGACCCGATAACCAACCCATATAAGATCCGTGTTGGTCGGGTTTGGGCTCTTAGGGTATTGTCTAATTCGGGTTCGGGTGGCTTCGAATTCAGGCCGGGTTCTATTTCAACCCGGAAAAGAAAAACGCTGAAAACCCAAACTGATAAAGATCTTTATTACGAGGAATAATTCGAACACATAACAAAAACGCGACTAGTATAACAAAAGGTGTTGTCCAAATCTATATTCATATTCCACAATAAGAAAATGTAGCCAAATTTACACACAAACAAGAACACATAAACACTTCAAACCTGTTTTGAAGTAGAAAATAAAATATAAAAAAAAAAGAAAAAAAAGAAAAAAAAAAAAGAAAAGGATTCTTCTAATCTCCTTTGTATTAGAAGCATGCCATTTTCTTGTATTTGCTCTCAGAAGACCTAATGAAGGAGGATGAGCTCTTTGTTAAAACTCCCATCACTCCTTTCTTCCTCTGTTTTTCAGACCTTATTTGTAGAAAATTCACAAAAAATGGACTTTCCTAAAAGAGTTAATTACTGTTTTCGTCCCTGTGGTTTGTCAAAAATCACTATTTCAGTCCATTAGTTTAAAAATTACGATTTCAGTCCCTGTGGTTTCTCTTTCGTAATCGTTTCAGTCCCTGTACTTAACAGAATAACGGATTGAAATGGTTACGAAAGTGAAACCACAGGGACTGAAATGGTTACGAAGTGAAACCACAGGGACTGAAATCGTAATTTTTAAACTAATGGACTGAAATAGTGATTTTTGACAAACCACAGGGACGAAAACAGTAATTAACTCTTCCTAAAAAGACTCTTGTATATCTTTTGGTATACTTTTGACTTTTTAAGTCAATGTGTAGCTTGAAACCGACACTTGAGCCGGAGAAGCGGTATGGATGTACACAAACTCGACGCTTTTTCCAGCTGGTATTGAGCTAGCCCATGTTGGGAGCCCGTATGAACCGCCTGCAGTCTTGGTGAGACCCCATAGAGGCCCGTAGAGCTTTGAAACCGAGACGTTAACTTTCTTGATGGTTTTGTTTGATTTGTTAGTCAGTGTAACTGAGTATCTGTAGTACTTTTTACCCTTAGCTATCCATGAACTTGTAGCCTTTTGTGTAACAGCAATCAAACCTAAAGACAGAAAATCTTTAGTCATAAAGGTATGATTTTTTTTTCTAAGAAAAACATAAATAATTATTATTATTATCAAGATTTTACCTGAAGATGGAGTCACTTTAGGCTTCGGTTGAGCAGCAGTGGGCTTAAGATTAAGAAGAGGGATATCAACTGCAAAAAAAAAAAAAAAAAAAAAATTAAACAAAGATTAAGAAATGATATAACACACTAGAACAACTTTTAGTTTAATTTAGGGGTGTTAAACGGGTCATGTTCGCGAGTTTGGGGGTTTCAACGTGACCCGAGCCCGAAAATTTTAGACGAACCCGAACACGGCCCAAGCCTGAAAATAGTTATACGACACTATTTTCAAGCTTGAGCCGTGTTCGAACCCGAACACGACCCTTTCAACCCGAATTTTTTATTTTTTTTATATTTTTTCGCAAATCAATGTTTAAAATTTACTATAAAACACAAATACACACACACACACATTTAATTATAAAATTTTATGTCAATTTCTCTTTTTAAGTTATAATTATGGTATTAAATACACACTCAATTTAATTTTTGACATAAATTATATTGTAAAAAATTATAATATAACACAAATGGGTTAAACGGGTTAACCCGCCAACCCGAACGGGTTGACCCGAACCCGACCTGTTTAGCTAGACGGGTTCGCGGGTTCAACCTGAAACTGACCTGAACCCATTTAGACTAAACCCAAACTCGCGAATTTGTGTTAGGTTCGTGTCGTGTTTTCGGGTCGCGTCAGGAATTCACACCCCTATTTAATTAGTTGATTAATTTACCCGGAAGGAGCTGGTTATAGCCAGCATGACCAGCGTGTAGTCTAGCCAATACTCCGAGAAGAGGTGCATTATTATACGTAGCAGGCTCAGTTTGCTGATAATTGTCTCTTTGGTCAGCAAAGTTGTCATATGCGTCGGGCCCACCAACAATAGCGCCCGTTAGGAGATTTGGGTCACTTGCCTTTCGGCTATACCATGTAGCGTAACCACCTCTGCAGCTAACGAACGTGGGATTAACCTTAATCGAGACAATCGATGAACCTCTATGGTGTACTTGTTGCGGGTAGCGCCTCCCATATCCAACCATGTAACTTGTTGCTCTCGGGTTGTCTCCGAGTATATAATCCACCTACAAAACCGATAACCGATCCAAAAGTTTAACATGTTTCTTGAAAGAGTAAACTGCCATTTTGGTCCCTGTGGTTTGGTCACTTTTGCCACCTTAGTCCAAAACTCAAACTTTTGCATCTGGGTCCTTGTGGTTTCAGTTTTATTGCCATTTTAGTTCAAAAATGAAATCAGGTCATATTTGTCTTATAAAATCCTGCTATTTTGTCATTTTCCGCAGGGGCAAAATGATCATTTCTTTTTTATAAATAAATATCATATTTTATAAGACAAATATGACCTGATTTGCCCCTGAGGAAAATGACAAAATTGTAAGATTTTATAAGACAAATATGATCTGATTTCATTTTTGGACCAAAATGGCAATAAAACTGAAACCACAGGGACCCAGATGAAAAAAGTTTGAGTTTTGGACCAAAGTGGCAAAAGTAACCAAACCACAGGGACCAAAATGGCAGTTTACTCTTCTTGAAAAAACTTCATTAGCTGCTGCACTGCTGCAGTTGACTTTTGTGAAGTCAAAATGCATAGTATAACTTGTGGTTACCTGAGATTTGGCAAATGCTAGCAGCTCGGGCGGGGTGACTGTGCCCGAAGAGCACCGTAAGTTCCTCCGGGCAGACGTCAAGTAGTCTGAATAAACGGTAAGTAAGAAAGATGCACTTGTGACGAACTGTAAGTTATTCCATCTTTGCCGAAAAATTAACCCTCCGGGTGTCTTTTGAACATTTCGACTACTTTTGCCAAGGCATGCGCACATGAAGTTCTCTGCCTTTTCTTGGTACTTCCCAAACACCGCGCGATTCCCACGGGCTTTTCCGCCCATCAAGAACTGCATAACATCAACCCGAATATAGAACCCTGACCAATATTTTTAATAACTATAGTTTCAAATTTTTAATAAACATACCTTAGCAACAAGGGTCTGAACACCGGCATACTTAACGTCCCAGCCGAACTCGGTCATGGACCAGCCAGTCCCACCGAGGGCGTCGCCATTTCTACCTAGGTAATTTAAGTAGTACTGGTTGCCTGATGCCTTGAACAACCAAGCAGCTGCCCATAGCAATTCATCCTAAAAATATCATACAAAGGGTAAAGTTAATAAATAAATAAATGTATATTTATGACCCACGCTTTGCAGCGGGATTGTTAAGCCGAACAAAAAGTAAACATAAAAATAATGAATCATGCACGCGTGTTACAGTGTTTTAACTCATAAAAATTATACCGAAAAAATAAAACACAGAAAACAGTAACTAATTCGGCTTAGGACCTGCGAGTTTCAAGTGAGCCGTTAAACCATAAAAAATAAATGTAAAAACGTTGAACCGTAAAATGACAAATTTGTAAATCTAGAACGAACCGTAAAATGATAAATTTGTAAAAGATGTAAAGTACAGCGGACCAAAGTTGAAAGTGGAAAAGGATTGAGGTTAAAACTTAAAAAATGTTTGTGACAAATATGTAAAAGATGAAAACTATAACGTTAAAAGTGCAAATACTGAAAACTATTGTGGTTATGTAAAAGATGAAAACTATTGGGTTAAAAGTGTAAACAATAAAAAGTAAAAGAGTCAAAAAAGAAAAAGAAAAAAAATAGTGTTTTTTTTGTAAAGGAAGAAATTTTTGTAATCTAATATGGGGTATTTATGATTAATTTTTTTGAAACAAAATGTGAAAAGATAGATTTTCATTATTAACAAAATATAAATATAAAATCTTAAATAAACAAAACATTGAGTCTAAAAAAGATAAAAGAAAATTTTTAAATTTTTAATTAACACGGTTTGTTCCTTTTTTTTCATACATATTTATTAGAAACTACACCACAACACAGGTCCCAGTTACGCATAAACACTTTTTTGAACGGCTAAACTTCAAGGTATGCATAAACATAACATCGTAAGAAGATTATGATCACATACCCCGTATCCGCTAACAGACCGGTAGTACTTCTGTGCAACGGTTATGCTACTGTCATATTTACCCCTATACTTGTCCGCAAAATCAAACAGCTGAAAAGAAAATGATAATATCAAAAAGAAAGTCACCGTTAAAAAAAAATCAAATCAGTGAACGTGGTAGGGGCACAATGGGAATTAACTCTAGAGTATGTATGCGTTGGTGTCATGGGGCATGTGTGTGTTCACCGACAGTCAACAAGATTTGATCGACGGTTGAGATCTAAAATTTCAACGGTAGATGCATATTATCCGTGATGCATACCCACCCTAACTTCCGTGATCCACACACCATGTGCACCAACATAACTTTATGGATCAAACAGACATGCTACCGAATTGAATTGACTGGTGGTCCTTTTGCTTTATATGTTTGTACTTAATGCATTGGTATTTGTACATATTAAGTATCTTTTTTGTTCAATGTGGAAACGTGAATGTACTTTGGCATTTTTTTAGGGTGACATCCTAAGTTGATTCTAGAGAGTGCATTGGGAATTGTACCTTAATATTAGACAAAATAACATGTTAACAACACAACAATCGCTACTTCTAGAGAAGTTGAAATCTAAATACTAATAAAAGACTACAAATAATGCCACATGGCATTCCCTTCTTCAACCTCATAAATTTTATTTATATTTGTTTAATATATTTCTTTTAATATTAATAATCAATATATAGATATCGCTTATTTTATCTTTATCCTTATCCTTATTTTAATATTAATAAATTCAAATAATAAATTTTTTAACTTTTTTTTTTTGTAATTTATGGTGTTGTACCTCATGTATAGGGTTTTTTTTTTCTTTTTTTCATTTCTAACCCAAACTTTTATTCTTTTGCAATTTAGACTCTTTGTTTTTTTATTTTAGTCTAAAGTTTTTCATCTTTTGCAATTTAACCCAACTCTTTTTAATTTTCAATTTTGGTCCACCATACTTTTCATCATTCCTAAGTTTTTCGTTTCGTTCTAAATTTTGCGAGTCAACGCACCACAATGTGTGTGTAGGGTTCACCATTTTTCGTGTATTTTTTCCCGTTTGGCCCGTCGCAACCCAGCAATATTACTCTATTTTACAAGTTTGTCACAACACGCGAGTCCTGGATTGATTTAGTTATTTTTTCTATGTTTTACTTTCGGTTTAATTTTTCTGCATCGAGCGTGCGTGATTTAAAGATTTTATGTCTGCTTTTCCCTCGACTTTATTTTTTTTCTGTTTTTATTTATTTTGTTTTTACGAGTTTTTCCAATGTTGGTGATTGCTGATAGTGGTATATTATTGGTATTACTTGACACAGTTTTACAACACCGCTGCAACGCGGGGGCTTAATACTAGTATTATAATAACCAGTTACACTTTAAGAGTAATTTAGTTTGTCGTTAAAAATACTTAACTTCTACAGGGTACATATCGGTTGTTATTAGAAGTAATCTAAGAGTTATTTAGTTTGTCGTTAAAAAAACACTAGCCGAATTAATAAGTATTCAATTACATGCACTTTACAAATGGTGTCAGAGCATTCACGTTTTATTTATCATTTTTATTTCTATAATTATATTAAAAATTAGGAAAATTGGTATTTAATAAACCAACCTTTGCCCAGTTGGTAAATAATAATCTAACCTACAGAATTGGTATATAATAATCCTACCTATCAATATGTTGGTACTCAATGAACCTCCGTTAGTTTTTTTTAACTGAAGTTAGTTTTTAAGTTTTACTTATTACACAAACAGTCCCTGTAGTTGTAATTTACTAGTTTTAACTATGAGTTAATAGCCAAAATGGTCCCTGAGGTTAATAGCCAAAAATGGTCCCTGAGGTCCCCGCCACCGCACCGCCACCACCACCACCACCGCCACCACCACCACCACCACCGCACCGCCACCACCACCACCACCATCGCCACCACCACCACCAACACCACCACCACCGCACCGCTATCACCACCGCACCGCCATCACCACTGCACCGCCACCACCACCATCTCTGTCTTTGATCATCGACGCCTAAGGGGTTTGAATTCAGATGATGCAGCAGACGATGACTGACCAAAAACATCACAGATCCAACAGCTCTAGCGACGGTGGTGGTGATGGTGGCGGTGCGGTGGTGGCGGTGGTGATGTGGCGATGGTTACGGTGGTGGAGGTGCTGTGGCGATGGTGGTGGTGGTGGTGGCGGTGCGGTGGTGGCGTTGCGGTGGTGGTGGTGGTGGTGGTGGCGGTGGTGGTGGCGGTGGTGGTGGTGGCGGTGGTCTGGCTATTAACCTCAGGGACCATTTTGGCTATTAACTCATAGTTAAAACTAGTAAATTACAACTACAGGGACTGTTTGTGTAATAAATAAAACTTAAAAACTAACTTCAGTTAAAAAAAACTAACGGAGGTTCATTGAGTACCAACATATTGATAGGTAGGATTATTATATACCAATTCTGTAGGTTGGATTATTATTTACCAACTGGGCAATGGTTGGTTTATTAAATACCAATTTTCCTAAAAATTACTGTCTTTCTCTCTATTTTTCAATTAAGTAATATTTTTATACCTTTATTTTTAGTTTTTCTCTTTTCTCTACTCACAATCCTTTTAAAAGTATTAAAAATTTTATAAGGGTAAACAACGTTTTCTTTTTTATATTTACCGATGAGCTGTAACATTTTCTCTCTACCTCACTCACAACCCTTCATGACCACTATCGGAGGACCCGCTTACAAATTTGATAAACGGAATGTGAATGCTCTCAAATCTGTTGCTAACTTACACACCTTACACTAAAGCCATGAAAAGACTAAGGGTGTATTTACTTGAACTGTCTTGCTAATATACGCCCAATTATTTAATGAGATTTTATTTTTGTCTACAAATAAGGTGACACGTTACAAGTGTATTAAAAGACCCTAACCGTATTCACTTCGACTACTTTGCTAACATACGCATATCTTTGCTAACATGCACCGTATTGACCACTAATGGTTTATTTTTCCACTAATTAAGGACCATTGTACAATTTTCATTAAATGAAAATGTATCAACTGACCTGGTAAGCATGAGTGAGGAGCTTTTTGGAGTAAGCAGGGTTATAGCGGCGGAACACGATGGCTGCGGCGGCCATGGCGGCAGCTGTTTCTCCAGCGAGGTCCGAGCCAGGGTTATTTTGGTCAATTCTGTATGCTTTTCTTGAAGTAGTCATATCCTCTGGCCTTTGCCAACAGTAATGGTCAGTATTTCCATCCCCAACCTATAAAAAACATTCATATGTCATATGTATCTTAAAACATGCAACTAAAAGTTGAAACCATTCTTAAAGCACAATTTAGCCAGTGACAATATAAGTGGGTCCCACCATATATATACACACATTGAAATAATGAAGATTGTATTTGAATTTGTACAAGTGTACCTCTCCATAAAGAACATGAGGTTGAGGGTGAGCTTTTATGAGATAATCAGTGCCCCATTTGATAGCATCCATTGCATGACCAAGTTCACCACTTGTAGCCATTTGCTTCCCATATTCTATGATGCTCCATGACATCATTGTCACTGTAAAAGCCATTGGCAGCCCAAACTTCACATTGTCCCCTGCATCATAGTACCCTCCAACAAGATCCACCTTCATACCAAAATTTAACCATCAAGATTTCATCTTTTTTCAAAACAATTTCAGGGTTTGGTCTTAAATTAAGTTTAAACAAATACCCATAAGTTCTTTTTTTTTTTTTTTTTGAAAATGAAGGGTTTTGAAGAGTGAAAAGACGGTTTTACCCCGTTGACTTTGCCATCCATGAGACCAGAATGGCCTCTCCATTTGACTCTTTGGTTACCAGGAAGATAACCAGATCTTTGAGCCTCAAAAAAGAGAATGCTCTTGGTGAGAGCTTGACGGTAGTCATGTACACCTGCTAAAGCCAAAGGTACAACCCCAATAAGCAGAAACAGAGTGGCTGCAGTTGAGCAGAGTCTCATAGAAACCTCCATTCCTGATATGCCAGTTTATGTTTAGAATGGCAGGCAATGTTGGTCTGGTTATCAGTTTAGTTCCTGATATGCCAGTTTTAGAGAGAGAGAGGACGGAGAAAGAGGGTGGTGCAAAGGGGGGTATATATGGAGGTGATGAAAGAAAGGGAAGGTGCCAAAAGCTCGGAAATCAAAAAATGAGTTGATAGTAATAAATGCTGGTTTTTGCATTAATGTTTTCTGGGCCACTGTTGATGACGGGAGACTAAGCGGATAGATAGAGATCGCTAGTTCGACTCTTGAACTGAGCGATTTTTACCTCACTGCACTGTCGTGCCTTTGGACGAATGTTCACAGGCTTCGGCCCTAGATGAGGGTTTTCCCTGGTTCGGAGGCGAGTGTATCCCGATGTGGTGAATTTCGCCAATAGCCCATTTGAAGGATTCGTTCACCATTAAAAAGAATAAAAATATAAACAATAATGAATAAAATGGTGTGTTTACTTAAGGTTGAGACTTGAGAGAGCACATGTGAATTACTTGGAAGGATCCTAGTTTGAAGGAGAGGCCTTTTTTTAATTTAAAACACAGAATGTTAAAATGTTTTCTTATAATTAAAGTATATGTTACAATGTTCTCTTAGTGTATAAATAAATACATGGGTTAGCATTTCTTATATTTAAAGTATATGTTATAATGTTCTATTACTGTATAATACATGGGTTAGATATAGATTAAACCGGTTAACGGTTTGACTTATTTAGTTAAACAAATTAGACAGGTCGACATTTTTAGTTAAACATATTGTGTGGGTTGGTATTTTCAATAATATGAGTTAAACAAATTAACCCGAACACGAGTTAATATATAATTGGGAGTAAATTACTATTTTGGCCCCTATGGTTGCGCCCTATTAACACTTTTGGTCCAAAGAGAAATCTTCTGACAAATCAACCCCTAACATTTCATTTTCTAACTCTTTTGGCTACTAGCACTAACTCCATTATTATTTTTTTTTGTTAAGTGTAAGGATATTTTTGTCCTTTACACACCAGGGGCTAGTTGTGTAAATTTACTCTAAAATAATATTTAAAACAAACCCCGCATCCCACGCACCCCACCTCCATTGTCTCTTCTTCCATGATGCATCACCGCCTTCGGCCACCGGCACCAGCAACCTAAACACGTATTCTTTTTAGTCGTCATCGAGAGACACCACCGTGCCATTGTCGGCACCACCAAAACAATTGCCGCTTGCTTCGGAAAACTCCCTTTACCACCGAAAGACTTCCCCTCACCACCATCGTCATCACCAACGTGCCACCTGACGACCGTTGTAGAGCTCACCATTGATTGAAAAAAGGGACGAACCAAAGCCGCCTAACCCATCTTTTTTATTAGTATCGCAATCAAGCCTAAACGTCGTTCCAACCACCAACATAATCTTAATTTGCCGCCACTAGTCTCCAATCGCTACACACCACCGTTTGCTGTCGTGACATACCATACCCCCCCCCCCCCCCCCCGCCCCATGTTCTTATTTTATTTATTTATTTATTTTTTTAATCAAGTTCATAATTGGGTGTGGGAAGATTGATCAACATTTTACTAAAATAATTGTAATTTACTATTTTACATATATAGTCCCTCATATGTGAAATTACTAAAACATCTTTACACTTAACAGGAAAATTAACAGAGTTAGTGTCAGGGATCAAAAGAGTTAGAAAAAGGATTTTTGGGGGGTGGTTTGTTAGATCATTCCTTTTTAGGCCAAAAGGGTTAAAAGGGCCAAACTATAGGGGTTAAAAAATACTAATTTACTGTATAATGATAATGGGGTTAGATACGATAAACGAAAGTTGGTTATTTCGATGTTGTGTCGAAATTTGCCACACCTAATTCTTCTTTTCTTTTCCCTTTAAATCCCTAAATTGTCCTTTCTTCATCTTCATCCTTTTTTTCCTTAAAACTCGTGGGTTCTTCTTCGTTGCTTCTCATTTTGTCATCATTAATTTAATTTGATAATCTTTAAAAAATTCTAGTAAAAAATACAAATTTCAGGACAAAGTTAAACCAAACATATTTGATCTTTGCTTGCTAAATGAGTTTCATTTGATATGCTCTTATTCATTGTTACCATCATCAGCCATATTTTTTTATCTCCTTATCAGCTGCTGGTGCTCCTCTCTTGTCGTTCTTCTTGTTTATATTTTCTTCGTCATCGTTACCATCATTATACAAGCAATCCCTTGAAACTTTATCTCACTTCTACTTATGATGGTGCATTGCCATAGGAAGAAATGGCAAGTATATTACTAGGGGTGTTCAAGATCGGATAATCCGGTTTTCGGATATCCGAAATTTCGGATAGTGAAATATTGACATCCGAACCCGAATCCGAAATTTCGGATATCCGAATATCTAATCGGATATCCGAATATCCAATTTTTTATTTAATTTTTATTTTTTTATTATTTTTTAATATTTGGAACCAGATTTTTTCGGATAGTTTCGGGTAAATTTCGGATATTTTTCGGATATTTCGGATATTTTTTTCGGATATTTCGGATATTTTTCAGATACTTCGGATATTTTTCGGATACTTCGGATATTTTCGGATATTCGGATATCCGAAAAAAATAAAAATTAAATTATCGGATATTTTCGGATAATCCGATTATCCGAAAATTCTCATAACCACTATCCGAATCCGAATCCGAATTTTCGGATTATCCGATTTTCGGATATCTGAAAATTCGGATATCCGAAAATTCGGATATTTCGGATACGGGTTTTCGGATATTTCGGATTCGGTTTCGGATTCGGATTTTTTTGAACACCCCTATATATTACTAGAGCAGAGCGATCACATCTAGGTGGACTCTTTCATTTGTAGCTTCTTTATTCATTGTTGTCACTGTCTCTCGTCATTTTCCTTCTTTTACCATATCTTATTGTGTTAAATTTCGAGTAGAATCATCAAAAATACAACTAGCTTAGTTTATGACTTGAACAAATCAAACTCAAGCTTAAGTTTTCTATTCAGTAGAACATATCGAGTTGAGTTTAACTAACTCATTTAAAATTTGAATTCAGCTGAGTTCATCTTAGCTAACTTTTATATATGATATAAAAAAGTGTTAACAAAATTAGTAACACACATAAACATCATTACTAAAAAATGTAGGTATTTCACATATTATTTAAAATTTTAATATTTCTGTTATAAAAATATATCATATAATCCACGTATCACCATCCTTCACATTTTAAAATTTTAATCTATCTATCATTTAATCCACGTATCACCATCCTTCACATAATAGTGACAAAATTTTCTTTACAAAAAGTAACGTGCATATATTTTATGTATATACAAGGACAAATTTACTGATTAAAAATACAAAAATGACTTAATTAGTTATGTGATGATTTGTCGTTTGCGACACGTGGCGACGGCCAGTGGAAAAACGACAATAGGCTTTATGACTTTTATCTTTTTTTTTTTTTTTTTTTTTTTGAAAGGCTTTATGACTTTTATCTGGAAGTGGAAGAAGAGCATCCTCGAAAAAACTGTAAAACGTTAATTTGGTGCCGACAACCCGACATTTCTCCCCACCACCCATTTATTTACTATTTTTCTTTTGCTTTTTCTTCGTTTTCACCCTGACGCTTTGACCAATTGACTCTAAGCTCTTTATGTTTTTGCTGAGTAAAATGCTAGTTTGGGTTATTTTATTAATTTAGTCCAAAAGTTTCATTTTCCGTCTGTTGGTTCAAAAAGGTTTCACTGTTGTTATTTTTGTCCACTAGGTTAACTTTATCCATTTTTTCAGTTAACGAAATGGCAATTCGATCATGAATTACCCTTCTAGTTAACATAATTACATATAAATGACCGAATTGCCCTTATCGTTAACATAAAAAATGGATGAAGTTAACCCGGTGGACTAAAATGGCAACAGTGAAACCTTTTTGGACCCACAGGCGAAAAATGAAACATTTGGACTACACTGTCAAAATGGCCTAAACCAGAGAGACTAAAATGACATTTAACTCTTTTTTTGCTTCATGTTACCTCCTTCCTAGGGTGCAAACGAGTTGAGCGGCTCGCGAGCTACTCGAGATCGAATCGATAAAAAGCACGAACAAGCCAAGCTTAATCGAGACCGAGTCCGAGCTTGAAATAAGGATGAATTAGATATCAAACTGTTGAGCTGAGCTCAAGCCGAGCCTTGGCTCATTAACAACCAAAAACGAGCTCGAGCCGAGCTTTAGCTTGTTTAAACTCACTCCACAGAAACTTAGATTGAGCTTTCAAGCCGAGCTTGAGTTTTAAACTTTACTAGCGAGCCAAGCTCGAGCCCAAAATCTAAGGCTTGAATCGAGCCGAGCTCGAGCTCAAGCTTCAGAAAGTCTTAACGAGTCGAGCTCGATTAAGGTAAAGCTCAACTCGGCTTGTTTACACCCCTACTCCTGCATTTAGCTTGCTCTATAATTTTTGATGTCACAAACCACACTATGCTCCGGAGTAAAGATAATACAAGTGTTAAAAACTATACGGTATAATATTAACTTAGTCTTAACTTAAAATGGGTAACAAAATGATATCGTATGGCTTGGTTTAAACTTTTAGCAAAAATGACTTTGTTTAGCAAACATAGAAGAAATAATTCGATATGTACAACATGATACATGTATGAAAATGGTCACGTTATATCTTGCATCATACCAAATATTGATATTGTGATGACCCCAATGCTATTTTCTTTCAAGTTACCACTTACCTGCGTGTATCTTCCTTAATAGCTTGCTCTATAGTTTATGATGGCACAAAACCTATCCATGCTATATCGTACAAGCACTACACTAAAGATAAAAACCATGCTATATAATAGCGATTTGGTATTCGTATGATATCAATTCAGGCTTAAGTAAAAACGTGTAACAAAATCACACTATAATGTAATTTTGATTCATTTTTATGGTTATTTCTAATGTTAACATCAAGTTTTCAAAGTTGAATAAGATCACTCGTAGTGGGCATGTGGTTGGCCAAATCACATGCAACCAAATGTCATTGGAGTTAAGGTGTTTTTCTCCTTGAGGTCAAGGGTTAGCCCCGTCCAAAACAGATTTCGTGTGATTTTAGCCGTTAAAAAACATTCAACCACATGCTCAACACCACACCCTCCTCATTTGGTTTGGCTTTTTGGGGGGTTTATGTGGTTTAAACCACGAAGTGCAAGAGAGAAAGAGAGATGTTGATTGGTTGGACTTTGTCTTGACCAATCAAATATTTTTTTTGTTCAATTCTAAACCCACTAATTTCACATGCTTCCTTACCACTCCATTTACCTAATATTCAGGCCTTGATGACATGGACGTCACGTGTAAAAAAAAAAAAAAAACTAAATCACATACCTCACCACTATACATGGTTAAACATCACGATAATAATACAATTATGACTCATCATTTGGTTATTTCTAGAGTTTTGTCCATATTTTTTGTTCTTTTGTTTCTATGTGTGTATGCACTCGTTACTATATTGTAAATGGTTACATCAAAGCATACATTTTTAATCCAAAAATGTTAAGTTTTATAAACTCAAAAGATACTAATAATCATTGATGGGACTAAAGTATAAAATGGTCAAAAATGTGGACCACTCTAAAAGCTTTATTCTAACCGCAATTAACCGTTTCCCCAAGAAAAGAACAAACACTCAAGGGCCTCAATGTGCATTCTTAATTCTCGTTACACTTTACTAAAGGTTAAAACTATAACAACATTGACAATCCACCCCTTCACTATCTTCTTCTTACCTTTCCAACCCCCTCTAACTAGTGTTTATTTCAAAAAGATTCCATTGAGTTGAAAACCTCAATGATGGCCGACAATTGCAAAGTTGATACCGATAGAATTTGATTCTTCCAATCGTTTTCATGGTATCACTTTAATTGTTTCTCAGAATATTCAGAATATTGAGAGTTCATTTAGTTTTGTGAGAGTGGTTGTTTGGCTACTCCTGAATGAGTAAGTGTTGAGTTAATAAGAGGTCTGAACCATAAAGTGTTGAACCAGCAAAAAGTTTGGACTATTAAGAACCAGTATAATGCTTAACAATTCAGAGCCAAATTTCTGACCAATTCCGATAAGAGGTATTAACCATTCAAAGGCTGTTGATGCAACAATTAATAGACCAAAGATAGTAGCGATATCTCCAGGGTAAAAGGGTTCAAGGTTTCAGTTAGCCTAACGCAGGTCGTGGGGTCCCTCCACGTTTGCAAAACGTAGAGAGAGGTTCACTAGTAATGTTATTGTTCTTCGCTAATTCTAAGCTGAAAAGGTTCCAGCCCAGGATGTGATCGCGGAAGTTGTATTTTGTGAGGAAGAAGAGAACTTGTAATGAACAAGTTCCTGAGGGAGAAGAGAGAGATCAGAAGTTCATGTGAGATTACAACTGATTTGGAGTGTGTTGAATGCTGGACCTGACTTATGTTTTATAGGGAAAGGCATATCCCAAAGGAGAAGCTCTGGACTAGTGAACCATGCTTGCAGTGGAGGACTTACCCATTTAGGGGTTGAAGGGTTTGGACCTGCGGACAAAAGAGTGTGCTCTCCCACATGGTCTGGTTGCAGCTGGGCAGGAGGTTTCACACGTTAAGTGTTGATGTGACCGGACACTATGCTTTGTCCTTTTTACTGTTCATGACCGTTGAAACATTTTCGAACCTTTTAACCTTTTAACCTTTTAAGCTGTTGTGTCTCTAACCAGTTTATTAAGGTTTGAGCTACCCCCGTCATCAGCCCCCCAAGTCAGAGGTGTTTGGGATGTAAGCTCAAAAGCTTCTGACTTTTACACATTATTTTTTATTGCTTAAATGCTTCAAGGCTTTAAGGCGTTTGAGTTTTGAGATTTGAATTTCAGAATGATAGTAGATGTGATAGGCTTCAAGGTTTTAAGGCTTGAAGGCTTAAAGGCTTCAACTTGTCTCACTCAAGAGGAAGTTGAGGCTTTTTGTAAAGAATGGGGGATGGATCTAAAGTTTAATCCGGTGGCTCTGGGTTTTGGCAAATCGATCGATTAATGTCCCGTTGGTTCGATTGCTCTTTATTGCTGAGTTTTCCAACTTGCGTCATCCGTTTTCGGTCTTTGTTCTGATTGTTTTAGAGTATTATCGTGTGTCGTTTGGTCAGTTACACCCTTAAGGTCTTGCTAGGGTTTTACACTTTGAGGTCTTGTGATATGGTATGACCCATCGTTGTTGTTTCGATGTTTCTTACCAAGAACGGCGATTGTTTTACCTTTGAAACATCTCAGGTTGATGTGTGTTTAATTTCGCCTATGGTTACTACCCTTGGTTCTTGGAAGGACCGATTTTTCTGGATTTCTGAGTCCATTGTTCCTTTCAGGCTTGTTTGGAGACACCCTGATGCTATGTTAAACAAGCTTAAGCCATTTGAGTCTGAACTAGATTGTTTAAAAGCCATTAGGAAGTGTCCTTCAAGGCTTCGTCCCTTTCCTGAACGCCTTTTAGTGTTGATGGGTGTGAGCACCTTGTGGGACAGTCCGGATCGTGACCCTGTGCTCATGAGATATGATCAGGGTATGATGTTCTGCCTTATGCTTTATGATGATACCTCTGATGTTGTGTTTGGGGATGCTGAGGCCAGAGGTGCTGAACACAGGTTCGAGGGTTCAGGTTATGTGAACCTTCCAAATGTCAAAGGCTTTACTAGGGTCGGTGCTTCCAAGGCTTCTACCCATTGTTTAACCCGACGTATGTTAAAGAGAGTTGACCAACTATCGGCCTCCGAGCCAGTGCAACTGAGTGATGATATAGAGGCGTCGGACGACTTGGAAGTTGGGGTTGAGAGAACATAATAAAGAAAGAAGGAGTTGCCCTTGGTGATTGGTAAGGAGAGTAAAGCAGCGGGTAAGAAGGTTGTAAGCTTGAAGGGTTTCGGGAAAGGTGGTGAAAGTTCTACCAATGTTAATCCCGAAGAGGTTTATGTGCCGGATTGGAAGGTCACAGTTGGTGACAGCTTCAAGTCTTCATCCGTTTGTGAGGATGTTCTTACCCATTTTGCTCCTCCTACTATTCGAGGTTCTTGCTCGTGTATGGACGATGAACTAATGATTTCGAAAATGATGATGGGTACTTGCAACCTTGTTGCCTTGCTGCCTTGCTTTTAGAGGGTGTATCCCGATTTCGTAAAAGGATGCAAGAATATGAAGTCTTTTCGCAGAAGGGGGATGAGATGAAAGCTTCAATGGTTGCTTTGAAAGAAATTGAGGGCTACACTTAGAAGGAGAAAACGTTGCTGTTTGAGGATTTGAGGAGTTTTTTTTTTCACACAAGACTGATATGGTTGAGTTGGATAAACGCTTGGAGGCTGACAAGGTTCAAGTCTGGGTCGATAAGGCTGCCTTGGAGGTTCAGAAAAAGGGCCTTATTAGAGGAGAAAGAAGGGTTAAAGACTTCACTTGCCCAGGGAACTAGTGATAATAAATGGCTCATTGAGCATGAATTCCAGCAAGTGGTTAACTATCTTCTCCATTCATCGGAGTTCAAAAAGGTCTTGGGTGATGCGTACACCAAGCTTCTTGCTCATGGGAGACACCAAGATTTGTTTGCTGGTTACAAAGCTTTGTAAGCCTGGGGAGCCTTAGGAAAAGTCTTCTCTTTTTCAACCTAAAGCCTTCGAAGTTTACAAGGAAACTATTATGAAGGTAGGGCATATTATTTACCCTTATGTGGGTGAAGTCTCCAAGTATTTTGGTAAACCTTTGCCTGTCTTGCAGGAGCTAAAACCCAAGGGCCTTAATGAGGCTGTTTGTAACGAAGTGTTGAAGTCCCTCTCGAAGAAACGTCCTTGCTCTGGAGATAGCGAGGAGACGTGTTCTGAAGGTGGTGAGGGCTCAAAGGGTTCAAACCTTAAAGCCTCCGAGGCAGTGGGTGCAGCAGGGAGGAAAAAGAGGAAGGCTAAAAAGACCCAAGATGATGGAGGTTCGAAGAAGGATGATGCATCAAAGTCTACCATCCATGACGTTGCTAAGTGAAGAAGAAACCTTAGTTCATGGCTTTCTTAGCATGTCGAATAATGTTATGGGTTGTTTGCTTGAACATCTTTTTATTTTAAAGGAATCGTCTAGATCCCTTGGTGGTTAAAGCCTTGAAGGCTTGTGGACAATGTTTTATGTTTGATGGCCAGTATGGTCGTTGCTATCTTTAACTTATCTTGCTATGTTGTTCTATTTATTCCCTTGCGTTTTCATTGATTTTGCATGTTGTCTTTGTTTTGGGCGGTGCATCTTATGTTATTTATACCTTAAAGGATTCAGTGCTGCAGTCACTTAGCCTTAGGATATTTTTAACAAGAAGATACAACCTCTATCCTATGTATGACATTCATTTAGAGTCTTTTTGGTTCGTAAGCCAATGTTGGGACTTAAGGAACATTTGGTGTAGGCTGTTCAAACCCGTCTATGAGACATGATTTTTAAGATTTCTCTGAGTCTCATGGAGTTGTATTGATTTAGGAACTCACCCCTTATATAGGTCCATTCAACCCTTGAACCTATTGAGCGATGTGGCCTGGGAGCTCATCCCCTTACATGGCCCTTGCCATGGAGTTTCTTGCTAGGTTCTCAACCTGATTATAGGATAAAAAGACAAATTTTGATTCATTGTTCATTCATTTCAAAGTACTTTGATTACTAGGGGAATAGAACAACTTCGGAACTATTTGTAACATGTTTTGGTTAAACATGGAACCTTTTAAGGTTGTTGCCATCCCAATGGCGGGGAAGCTTTTTGCCTTGCTGACCTGTCAGCTTGTATGATCCCCCTTTGTGGGCTTTAAGGATAACGTATGGCCCTTCCTACTTAGGACCATGCTTTCCTTGGTTTTCTTTCTTGCTGGCCTCATTGTTTCGAAGCACAAGGTCCTCAGGCTTGAAGCGTTCATGCTTCACCCGTGTATTGTATATGAGTCTATGTTTTGCTTGTACCTTGCTTTTTGTATGGCTGCTTAATCACGAGCCTCTTCGAGGAGTTTCAAATTCAACATCGTCTCTTTCTTATTTGGCTTGAGGTCGATGTTAATTGTTCTTTGTGTTGTTGCTCCGATTTCAACTAGGATTACAGCCTCTGATCCAAACACTAGGCTGTAGGGTATTTTCTTTGTGGCTCGTTTTCTCGGTTGTTTGAATTTCCAATAGCACATTGGGAAGCTATTCGAGCCAGTTGTTGTCGTATCTTCCTAATCGAGATTTAATCCCTTCAACAATGTTGTGGTTTATCCTATCAACCTGGCCATTGGATTGTGGGTAAGCTACCGAGCTGAATACTTGAGTTATTCTGAACTCCTTGCACCAGGAGCTAGAAGGTTTCTCGGCAAACTATTTCCAGTTATCCATGACTAGTACCCCTGGGAGCCCAAAACGATGGATTATGCTTTCGAAATCAATGACATGTTTCCCTGAGATTTTTGCCAATGGTTTTACTTCTGGTCACTTGGTGAAGTAATTCACGGTTACCAATAAGAGCTTGACTCCTCATTTGGCTAGTGGGGATGGACCAACAATGTCTATACCCCACTTGTGAAATGGCCAAGCCAAGGAGATGGGAACGGGGTCATGTTTGGGGCTTTTGGGTACCGGAGCATGTAACTGACAAGTTTCACATTTTCGCAGTTATTCGGAGGTATCTCGATGCATGGAAGGCCAAAAGTGTTCGAGGTTCATCAACTTTGACACTACCGATTTTGGGCCACAATGAGCTCCACATATCCCTTCGTGAACCTCTTTGATCAGATATTGGCTTTGTTTTGGGCCAACGCATCGAAGTAGTGGTGCAAGGTATCCTTTTTTCTAAAGGATATATCCTTGTAACACATACTGCCTTGACTTGATACGAACCCTTTCAGCCCTAGTCTGGTCATTAGGTAATTCATCGTTTTTTTGGGAACTTTTCAATGGGAGTCATCCAATTTGGCCCTTCTTCGGTGATCACATCTTGAAACTCGTGTTTTTTGGATGGATGGTATTTTTAATACGTCAACTAGTATCTTCTTGGTGAGATGTGCAAACGTAAGAGATGCAGGCTTGCTTACTGCATCAGCTCTCTTGTTTTGAGATCTTGGAATTTATTTGATGGCACATGTTTGAAATGTGTTAATCGATTCCTTTGATTTATTTTGGTACTTATTCATGTTGGGTTCTTTTTCTATGTAGATGTTATTGTCTAAGCTTGAGAGAGTCTGTGAGGACTTGAAGCCTTTTGACACCCATATTTTTTGCAAGCTTGAGCCTAGCAATCAATGCTTCATACTCAGCTTCGTTGTTTGTAGTCTGAAATTCAAGACGAAAGACATACGTGAATTCCAATTCGTTGGGATCAATTAGAACTAGCCCTGCTCCTGACCCTTCAATGCTGGAAGCTTTGTCGGTAAAGAGCTTCCAGGTATCAGGGTTGGAGGGTTCAGCTGCAGTTGTATTAACTTCTGTTATGGCTTCTTTAGGGACTTACAAGATGAAGTCAGCCAAGATTTGAGCTTTGACAACTTTTCTCAGGACATAGGTGATTTTGTGTTCACCTAGTTTAACAACTCATTTGGCTAATCGTCCGGAATTTTCTTGTTTTTCAAGCACATTCTTAGTTGGTTAGTCAATGATCACTTGTATCGGGTGTGACTGGAAGTACCTTCGAAACCTTCTAGCCGTTTGGACTAGGGCTAGACCAAGTTTTTCCAAAGAAGAATATTTGATTCCTACTAATTTTGAAGTTTTGAAAAAGTAAACGGGTATCTGAACCTTTTTTTTAATGATTAAAGCCGTACTTATGGTCTTTTCAGCAATCGAAAGGTATATAGAGGTTGTTCCTCTTATTTTCGGAGCCAAAATGGCTGGGAGTGAAGCCAAGTGTTGCTTCATTTGGTTGAAGGCTTCCTTTTAAGGTAAAACGCTTCAAAGCTGCAAGCTTTCCATCGAAAGCCTTTCTTGTTAGCATATCCCTTGAGGGTTAGCTTTTATGCTTTGTTTCCCAATGATATGCCCTACAAACGAGCACTTGATTGGATTAAGCCTCATGTTAATCTTTCTCAAGTTTTGGAAGGTTTCTTATATGTTATCGAGCATTTGGTATTCCGTTTTGCTCTTGATCACCAAATCGTCAAAATAAGCTTTAATGTTTTTGCCGATTTGTTTGGTAAACGCTTTGTCAACCAGACGTTGATAAGTGGCACATGCATTTATTAAAACAAAAGGAAATTTTTTATAGCAAAATATACCTTTATCAGTGTGTAATGCGGTTTTTTCTTCGTTTTTTTTTATTAGGATCTGATGGTAACCCTTTTAGGCGTCAAGAAAACACTTGAATGGGAAGCCTGTGAGCGAGTTATCCTTGAGGTCTATCTCAGACAGCGAGTAGCAATCCTTTGGGCATGCTTTGTTCAAGTCTTTAAAATCGATATATATTCTCCAAGACTTGTTGGGTTTTCGAACCATTACGGGATTGGATACCCATGATTGATACATGACCTCTCGAAGGACTAGAACAAGCTTTTCCATCTCATGGCGTTATACAAGGCTTCTTTTAGGGGCTTGACTCCGTTTCTTTTGTATAATGGGCTTAACATCAGGTGGGATCCATAACTTCATGTTTCAACAATGCTACGAGGGATGCCGGTCATGTCTTCCGGGCACCAAGCGAAGACATAGTGCAAGAGCAGCTTTTTAAGGTATGAGATGGTTTCTTTGGAAAGGTTAGTGTTTACCCTTATCCCCTGTTGAGGATATTTTGGGTTTATGTCCAACCCTTGTTCATCGTCTTCGTCCTTTCTTGAGCTTTTCCCTTCAACCACAAAAGCTTCTTGGGTAGGTTGAAGGGTTGCCATCTCTTTTTTCAGTGGGAAACGTTAGAGTGCTTTGACCAACTGAAATTGCCATTCCGAACACACTTTGCCCTGGCCTTCCTATGATGATACTATAGTTGGAAGGGATATTGATGACCGCAAAAGTGAGTTGTTCGGTTCGTCCCTTTGTTCTTCCGATGAACAAACATTAGGGGTTATTTGGCCTAAAGGCTTGGTAGGTGTGTCTGCGATACCTTCGATGGAGGATTCAGACTGTTGAAGCTTTGAACACTCATCGTCGCTGAGAGGGTTAAAGCGTTTCGAGCTTTTCATCAGCTGAGAGGGTTAAAGCATTTCTCAAGCATGATTTTGGAGGATTCAGACTGTCAAAGCTTTGAACACTCATCGTCGCTGAGAGGGTTAAAGCATTTCAAGCTTTTCATCACCTGAGAGGGTTAAAGCTTTTTTTTTCAAGGTCGACCATGTTCATTTCCTACTCTTTTTTTTTCTTCAACCATTTTGTCCTTGACCCCTTTAACCAAGTGAGCCAGTTCGGACTTGATGGCTTTTTCGATCCTCTTTTTAGGTTGGAAGCAATTATTGGTATGGTGACCTTTCTATTCGTGAAACTCACAATACTCGTTTGATTTTTCTAACTTTTTGTTTTTTGGCAAAGGTTGAGGAGGTCAGAAGTTGTGTTTTACCTCTTCGTTTACCAAGATCTCTTATGTAGCCTTGGTTAAGGCTGTAAAGTTAATGGTTTTTTCTTGGCTTGGAGGGTTCCGGCCTTCAGGCGTTCTGGAATTCGAACCTTTGAACCGTTTGTCATAAGAGTCATACTGGAAGCTCCAGTTAAAAGTCTTTTATTTTGTTCTTTGATGTCTACAGCTTATTCTCCTCGAATGTGGGCTTCAAGCATTTCGAGTGTTTCTTCAAGGGTTTTGGGCAGGCATTTATTGAAGTCTCTTGTGAGATATTTGGAATTTATAGCATTCATGAACCCTGCAACCCTAATATTTTCATCGGCGTAAGTTAAACCTTCCTTCTTGTAACTTTTGATGAAGTCTTTGAGACTTTCATCATCACGTTGTTTGGTCTGGAAGATTACCGTGGCGTCATTGACATGCCTCTGTTGTTATAGGGAACTTTTGCTAAGATCGTCAAAGGTCTGAACGCTTCGTCCAGGAAGGTCATTGAACCATATGCCAGAAGGCCCTTCAAGGGTTTGATGAACATGAGACAACATTCGGAGTTGGGTCATTTTTCAATTCTTGCAGTCCCGGAGAAGATTTGGAGGTAGTCTTTAGTACCGTGATGGCATCTTTATCTGGGTTTAAAATTCGTACTCAACAATTTGTTGGGAGAAGCAAGACAAGTTGCTGGGCTTGTAAGGTTTTGAGAGGTATTTTACTACCCTTGAAGCTGGGTTACCGTTTGAGGTACCCTAGTGAGTGGTTGGCACTTGGTTGATGAAGTTAAGGTTAAAGCCTTGAAGGCTTTCTGTGTCATCATCCAGCTTTCACGTGCTGCAAAGGAAATTGTGCCATCATCTGTGTCATTAGCTAGGGCATAAGGTTAAAGCCTTAAAGGCTTTCTGATGGTACTCATAAAAGATGCCATTATCTGTGTCATAAGGTTAAAGCCTTAAAGGCTTACTGTATAAAAGTCATTCCCATGTATGTCCTCATGACCGCACCTCGAGCCAAAGGCAGGGTGGCCATGGCTTGTTTTCACGAAGTAGCAATGGGAGGGGGAACACTTGAAGCTGGTGACTGCTATAATTGATCAAAAGTGGTTTTATGTCCCATAGGTGAACTGGTTGTAACGGATTGGGAGGTAAATAAGGGAAAAACGGTTGGACTTGGCCTCCCAAAACCTTGAAGGCTTGAGTGGTTGGTCTGTCACACTAGGACCAGCTTCAAGGTAAGATGTGGCTGAACGTGAGCTGCTAAAAGGAAGAAATGGAGGGCCAGGTGATAATGAGGGTTTAGACTCCTCATAATTTAGTCTTATTCTCACCCTTTTTCCCTTTCTAAGCTCACATGCTAGTTGAGAAGAAATCTTAGTTGTAAGAAATTTCTAGCTACTCCCTCGGGTGTTAGATCTATGCGTTCCGGTGTATGCATTACATCGATTTGAGTTGGTGCAACCCCTGATGGAAATGGAGTTGGTGTTTAAAAAGAAGTGAACTCCGGGAACATATCCCGGTGGAGTACTTCCGGGAGTAGAAAGAGATGTAGATAGGACCGGTGAGATCCGACCCGAATTTGGTGTTAAATCGGTGTTGTTAGGCACCTGATTTACCTGACCGAGAGACTCGCTTTCAGACATGATGTAAAGAGAAAATGGAGCTACACAACTAGTCTTTAAGATAAAGTAAGCGGCGTAGCCCCACGGTGGGCGCCAACTTGTTGATGCAACAATTAATAGACAAAAGATAGTAGCGATATCTCCAGGGTAAAAGGGTTCAAGGTTTCAGTTAGCCTAACGCAGGTCGTGGGGTCCCTCCACGTTTGCAAAACGTAGAGAGAGGTTCACTAGTAATGTTATTGTTCTTCGCTAATTCTAAGCTGAAAAGGTTCCAGCCCAGGATGTGATCGCGGAAGTTGTATTTTGTGAGGAAGAAGAGAACTTGTAATGAACAAGTTCCTGAGGGAGAAGAGAGAGATCAGAAGTTCATGTGAGATTACAACTGATTTGGAGTGTGTTGAATGCTGGACCTGACTTATGTTTTATAGGGAAAGGCATCTCCCAAAGGAGAAGCTCTGGACTAGTGAACCATGCTTGTAGTGGAGGACTTACCCATTTAGGGGTTGAAGGGTTTGGACCTGCGGACAAAAGAGTGTGCTCTCCCACATGGTCTGGTTGCAGCTGGGCAGGAGGTTTCACACGTTAAGTGTTGATGTGACCGGACACTATGCTTTGTCCTTTTTACTGTTCATGACCGTTGAAACATTTTCGAACCTTTTAACCTTTTAAGCTGTTGTGTCTCTAATCAGTTTATTAAGGTTTGAGCTACCCCCGTCATCAAAGGCAAATGTCTGAACCATTCAAACATTTGCTCACGAAACAAATAGTGTGAACCAGTAAGTGCTGAATCAGTAAAAGGTTTGAACCATTAAGAGCGGAAACAAATAGCCCCTGCTCTTGTATTTTGAAGAGCATAATGTCATATGGTTGCCTTCCGGTAAGTCCTATAATGTATTTTTGTGATTTAAACAACTTAATTAATAAGATGTATAGTGCTTCAATTTTGTTATGATAATAATATCTTATAAACTTTAATAAAGCTTGTAATGCTTCAATTTGTCAGTCAAGTTGTGTAAAAGTAGAAGACATTGCTTAAGTTAGGAGAAAGTAGATAATGCCCAAATGGTTGACTAAAAAGCTCAACTCCAAGATGGGTTTATAATGTAGTTACACCAAAGGTACAAACTGAAAAGCAATGACTTGTTTTCGAAGAACCTTCTGCCTATGATGCAACATTAATTTGGTCTTGTAATTGAAGTTATATTACAAACTTTTTCCTTTCAAGTTGCCTTATTTTATACACAATTATTGAATATAATTCTTAAAAAAAAATACATATGTGTTATATAATTTTGTATTGCTGGCAAATTAAATCACCGCCAACACCTCTTATCGGTGATGTTTTTTCAGTCAAATTTAATTTTATAAGCTATATAAAAATGATTAATTATCATATATATTATTAATAAGACAACATATTAAAATTATGACAATCTCTAAATAACACGTTAAAGCATACTATAAGTATTTTTAATATCACTTTCTAATAATTACTTATGTCAAAAATACCTCTGGTTATAACCTGATTTTTAAATTGAGTTGGGCAATGTGATCAAAATGACAAGAAAATAAAAAAGTCAGGGACCCAGAGAAAGAAAAAAAAAACTATTTAAATTAAAATGAAAATTTGGACCAAACCTCAAGGACTAAAATAGCAATTTACTCCGTATAATTTTAAAGTTAAAATAGATTATTAATACAACTAGTTTTTTACTATCGCCGCGTTGCGGCGAACGTCTTTTGTTGTTTAGTCTGTGTTTACATGTGTTTTGAAATCACTACAAGTGTGTTGCGCACGAAACCGTTCACAAGAATAAAAAGAAAATATAGGAAAAAACACTAAAAGATAACCAAAAGAAAATCAACCAAAAAGTAGTATGGTAATAATGTTGTTCGTATGAAACCTGTGGTCATAGATGAGCAAATGATACTGGGTACCGGTACCGAATTTTCTGAACCGAAAGATCTTAAGTACCAATTTGGTACGACTTTTGGCGTTTCTGCTACCGGTTCGCTACCGTTTTTTACCTTCATATACCAGTACCGTAACTGGTATTTTCGGTACCAGTACCGATTCAGTATTGGTTGGCACCAAGCTCATCCCTACCTCTGAAACTAAAAAAAGAAATCATTAAAAGTTGAAAAAAATCAACAAAAAAGTTGCACGATACCGTTGTTGTTCGTACGACATTCGTGATCAGGGATGAGCAAATGGTACCGGGTAGCAGTACCGAATTTTCCGAACTAAAAGATTTTCAAAATCAATTCGATACCGACTTTTGGTGTTTTCTGTAACAGGCTGGTATCGGTTTTTACCTTCATGTACCGATAACCGTAGTGGTATTTACCATACCAGTACCAGTTAACATAAATTTATCTAACTTAAAAAGTAAAGAAGATAATAAAAATACTTTAAAAAAAACTATATTTATTATTATAACCTTTTCTAGTTACGATTCAAAATATTGTCTTTTTCTACTTACACTATGGGGTATGGGGCGGATGTTGGGGCGTGGGTTGGAGAGAAACGCCCAAGTCACCACCCCGGGTGGGCTTGGGTTTGAGCGTGGCCCCTTGGGCGGGAGTTTAAGGCCGGCCCTGGGGCATGCTAGCGATCTTATGTGGCCGGCTCTTATTGGCTTGTTGGCTAGGGCATAGCGGGCTATTTTTTATTTTATTACAACTGACCAAGCCACGCCCCACCATACCCCACGGACACCTCACTCACCAGTGGGGGGGGGGGGCTTGAACTCCACGTGTCAACCCATGCCGTAAACCCCCGCCCCACCTGGCCAAACCACGCCGGGCTAGCCACGCCCCATCATACCGCACGGACACGTCACTCACCAGTGGGAGGCTCAAACTACACGTGTCAACCCATGTCGTAAACCCCTGTCCCACCATACCCCACGATCTTACTATTCAAAACATTACTTTTTTAATATACTTATATTATTATTATTATATTATATTATATTATTATTATTACTGTTCAAATCATTCCCTTTTTAATATATAGAAGAACTTTTTTTTTTTTTTTTTGGTTTTATCTGTCATTTATAATGCATCAACTACAAAAAGAATTAGGTTACTCTAAAAAGGAGATTTTAACATTTTAAGCTCAAAGCAGGGACATAAAAGAGAGGTTAATAGTGTCCATTAATCTTTCTATAACTTTTTTTTAATACGAGGCATTCAATATTGTCATTTATTTATCATTGTGTATTTTTTATATTTGCGTGATTGTGTCTTTTTTGTGAGTCATTATGTCTTTTTTCCTCGACATTGTTTTATATTTTTTGGCATTATGTTATATTTTGTTCGATATTGTGTCATCTTATGCGATCCATTGTGTCTTTGTACTCTACTTATTTTTAAGAGCTTTTGTAGATAACATAACCCGTATAACCTTAGTTGTTCCTCATTAAAGCCAAAGTTCAATTCAATAACATTGCTTTAAACATTGATATACATTAGCAGTATATCATAGCTTAATGTTTATAACACAAGAAGAGAGTAAAAAGTACCTGTATTCCTGCAAGTATACATCCATGCATTGTCATGACCATAAAAGCACAATGCCTAAGTGCACCGCTAACTTTCACATAATTATTCCAAGGATAGTTTAACATTTTATAACGCCCGTGTGACCCCATCTGCAAAATCAATAATTAAACTCATAAAATACTCACTGATGACAATAATTTATACGAAAAAGAAGAAAAAGCATACGAGAGCATCTTCTTGACTTGTTGATTGTGCGGCTGATCGATATCCAATAAAAAGAGTGTGAATTCAGGATCTTGATTGATTCCTTTACCGTTGAATGCGTACGAACACGTGAAATGTGCGGAATCCAATCACGTCTGTGGTTGAAACACAAAGACGCAATTATAATATGTTTTCTATTACTGGTTTGATAGTACAGAACCATGAAAACAAACGAGCAGAGCTTAGCCTCAAAGTTGCTCCAAAAATTACAAATGACAAGACTCACACTTCTATATATATAGAGTTATGGCTTCGTACGAAGCCTTGTATGGTGCCTTTGTACGAAGCTGCTGGCTTCGTACGAAGCTACCTTAGCTTCATATCAAACTCTCTTCTATTCAATACTAGTCTTCTATCATATGTTTCAGCTACGATACGTGATTGACGCAAGCGATAGACATATGCACTCACAAAGAGGGTCATCTGACGCTTGATATACCAGTTTTTTTTAAGCTATCCTTTCATATTCAAAAAGCTGAAGGTATTTATTAACACAACCTATAAAAAAGAAATAAGATCATAAGGAAACTAGAAAACAATGCATATACGCAGATGCAAAAACCTTATCTTACCTTCTAAGGAAGTCGCAACGCCCTTAAAATTCTTAACAACCAATTTATGGAGATCTTCACCGGCCCAAATCAGATAAACACATATATTTACAACTAAACACACAAGTGCACCAACTACTACTAACAAGAAGCGTGAGACTGTCGTTTGAAGAAACTGTGTATTACCCGATACGGGTATTATACAAAAGGTCAACATAAAGACACTGAACCCGTATTCATATGCCTTCATTGATGGGTACAGTTTCACATAACTTGTAATAGAACCTGAAAAGATCATCCAAATTTTGAGCAATGTTTGGCTTTGTGTCTTAAAGCATATTACATGATATGAAATAAACAGAATCATATCATCAACTGTAACAAAACAGGATGCAATCAATGTTGACGACAATGACAACCTCTTGCCACTGGGATATTTGAGCAACACCCAATGCAAGAATGCTAGCCAAAAACGTCCCCAAAGCACGATTAAACCCTTTGATAAATGTTGCTCCTATCAAGACTCAAGAAACCCATAGGATGAAATACCTTGTTTCCAACATTAAAGTAACTAAGTTTGAAGAGTTGTTAAACATACCTACTTATGCCGAATTTGAAGACAACGATGACAGTTAAGATAGCCCAGATGGAATACTGAGTATAGAAACAATAGAAAGTGCCAAGCCAGATTTAGCAGCAAAGATAACCTGTCTTGGGTTGGCCCGACCCATTTCGAAAACATTAAGAAGAAAGAGTTGAAGAGCAGCCCACCATCTGTGAAGAATGGAAGGTATAATATTTAGGGAAAAACCCTAAATGGGAGTAATCCCTTCGGGATAACAATCTTTTTTGCTTGTGTTGTCTGCCCAATTACGGGACATGGATCCAAGGTAGTTTGCCATGTTAACGTAAATGTTGAGAATTTTGGTTGATTTTTTGGGACTTTAAGATTGTTTGGAGGGGAGCATGATGGGAGGAGTGTTTTTCGGTGGTCTTATTAAAATCGACATGTGTCACGTAACAAACTAATCTTTTATGAATATTACTCGTAATATGTAACGCCGGCGACTTGTAACCTGAAAAAGATCAATAATTGCCCGCACCTGAAAAAGATCAACCGTTGGTGTTTGGGGAACCGGAGGAAAAGGAAGGATGTAGAAGAAGAAGAAGAAGAAGAAGAAGAAGAAGAAGAAGAAGAAAGTGTAATGGATTTTTAATGTTTTAGTAAGATTTTGGAATACTTCCATTAATTTTGAAAAAGAGTTATTTACATGTATAGTCCTTGAAAACTAATACCTTTGAATACTAAGGTAATAGGTTCAAAACGAAACAACTAAACTATCTCTACCAAATTCAACCACCCAAATTACAGATTTGGCTCAAATAAATAATGGTGAAAAACACAACATTTTTGTGATAGCCACCATCTTTACAGCAACCGCAACAACAACGACATCACAAAAGATATTATTCTTCCATAGAATAAACTTATTATCAACAAACAAAACAAATGAGATTGTTTTTAAAGCGGTTCAAGAACAAGCTGAAATAAATCAATTCCGCTTATGATCATCGTGGTTAAATACGTTCTCACCCTCCTCATTCTTGTGAATCTATCTGCTCATAGTGAATCACAAATATACCCTCACGCTTGAGGCACGCGAGGGTGTTTTCCGTTAAAAACTAACTGGTGTTAGCTCTAAAACTCTAATCTCTTACAATACTCCCCATTTATGCATATTGATGAAGTATTATGGCCATGAGTTAATGCCCTTTACTAGATCATCCTAAAAGCACGCAGTCTTTTTAGTGAAACCATAGGCTAAGGATAATATTGCAAGTCAAGCAAGTGAGTTAAAGGAGTGGTGGTCTTGGTATTTGTGGATGATGATTGCTTATCTTTCTTTCCGTTGAAGCATTTTTTGTTCTAATCATATACCACATGGAATGCTTTAATATGGAAAAGTTTTCTTTTTAGCATTCCAATTCATATAGATGATAAACCAAATATGTGTTTAAGATGATACTAAGTGTGGTAATCATGACATGCTAATCAATAGATGAATTGATTTGGTTAGAAAGTAATTACATTCGGAAATCGGGATCATATTAGTCTACTCGAATTATAAAAGAGGCCAACTTAAACTAAACAATGGGTAGCTCTTAAGATACTTGCTAACTTAACATGATCCCAAATGGACGAGCAACACTCACGACTATTTTTTTTTTTTGCCACCACAACCATTGTTTGAGTTATGCATTATTGCTATATAGTTTTGGAGTTACTTAGCTTAAATCATGAGGTATAACTAACTACCTACAAGTTTATGGTGAAGAAAACATACTATAATTTCTCTGGATCTGAATTGAATGCAGCTCAACCATGAGAGCTACAACTTCAGAAACTGAAGTTTTCAAAAATCGAATAATTAATTAATATTGCATTCATACCCGATACCTATTAAAATTAAAGTGTGCTGGTAATCATTATTTCAATAACAAATCAATCATTAAATTCAAATCATATTAGTGTCATAATTGTGAAGAAATGTGCCATGAGACCGGTAACAAAGATGCAATTGTCTTGTTGTTTAACAATGGCGATATAAGATACGGATCTATTCAAGATAGCTGAACAAGGACGGCTCAACCATTTTGGGGGCCCAGGGTGAAGTAAAAATATGGGCCCCTTCAGTGTCAATGCATATGCGGGCACTTGGGTTGTTCTGAAGTTCATTAAGATATCCTCAACAACTACAAACAGTTGCTTTTAGACTTATTTAAGATGGGTTCTGTTTTTGAAGAGCCTTCCTTTGGACTCTCATTTGATGACATTAGTTGTGTGATTTCCACTACAACATGTAAACAACGTTCTCTTATGTACCATTTCAAGCCTTAAGAACTACAACTACCACTCTTAATGGTCCAACAGAAATTCCAATATAAAGTTGGCCCTGATTCAGAAAGTCAACATCGAACCTAAACTTAGTTCATAAAGAAGAATACCAACAACGAGAAGCCATATTCCACACTCGTACCGTTGTCAACAAGGTTTGCACCTTGATCATCGATGGCGAAAAATTAATTTGGCGACCGAGCCCCATCCGACACTCTACATTTATCCATTTAGAAAGTTTACAGAAGGCTGAAGCAATGACCTTGCAATATATTTGAAACATATACAAACAACAAATTCTCGCAAGAAATTTACATATATGAGTGCCATTTTCGTCACAATAAACTTGACGCGATCACACTTTATCAGCAGATACACAAAGAGCATTTATTTCTCTTCTTGATATCTCCATCTCTATAAAAAATAAATGGATGATATAAAATACTAAACTGACAACACAAATACCAGAATCACTTGATCCCAATTGACTTGAGCAATCTTGTCCAAACACTAACCGCCTCTTTCGCTTCAAGAATATTTACAGGTTCAGAAAACTTAGCCGTCTCACTAAGCTCTTCAAACGCGCTCACAAGATTCTGAAGTCTTGCAACAAATTCAATCAAAAAAGAAGTAAAAGTAGCAAGTGATAATGCACTTGCGCTTTCATAAGTTTTCACTTCACGCATGTTTAAAATTGTCTCACCAACAAACGATAATCTTGAAGGCCATTGTGTTTGTTGCTTCAGCATATCTTCAGATGAACCCCAATGCACCATTGAAGGTTGGTTTGACAAAGTGGTGATGTGGCCTTCTAGGGTTTTACAAGGAAGCGGTGGTTTTATATTTGCTTCATATAGAGAACCGATGCCATTCGGTTCAATGTCAATCTCTTCTTCTTTAAGTTCTTGAAGACGGTCAACATCTTCAAAGTCTTTTGGTCGTTTTCCAGCTGCCCATTTCTCAGCGTTGACCAAGTGGTATGACTTTTGGTCAATCATCATTTGTAATTCTTCAGCAGCCTCGTGCACTTTTTCAAGCAAGTCGATATCAGGGCTTAGTTTCTCTAGTTTTTCTACTTTGTTTCCTAACTCGCGTAATATTTTCGCGCCTTCGGTCCCTACGTTTTGGATCTTGTTTTTGAACATGTGTCTTAATTCTGCTGGTGACTACTGACATTGAAAAGTTAAAAATTTATATCAACCTTTTGTCACAGAACGTGACACCGCCACACGATAAAAATTAGTGCGACGTCAGCAAAAGAAGAGAGTAAAAAGTACCTGTATTTCTGCAAGTATACAACCATGCATTGCCATGACCATAAATGCACAATGCCTAAGTGCACCGCTAACTTTCACGTAGTTACTCCAAGGATAGTTTAACATTTTATAATGCCCATGTGGCGGTTCCCAAACAGCAAACCCCATCTACAAAATCAATATTAAACTAATGACATTTCCTAATTAACATAAATTGTGTATACTTTAGCCTTTAGGCAAACAGTTTTAGTATCTTATAAAAAAATAACATATGATATAATACAAAAAAGAAGTAAAAAGCGTACGAGAGCATCTTCTTCACTTGCTGACTCTACTGCGGATCGATATCCGCTATAAAGAGGGTCGTCAGATGCTTGATATATTAGTATCTTTGAAGGTATCCTTTCATATCCAAATTGCTGAAGGTAATTATTAACACAACCTATAATAAAATTAAGATTATTAAAGAAACTACAAAATAATGCAGACATAAAACTACTATCCTACCTTCTAAGGAAGACGCAACGCCCCTAAAATTCTTAACAACCAATTTATGGAGATCTTCACCGGCCCAAATCGGATAAACACAAATAGTTACACTGAAACACACACATGCCCCAACTGCTATTAACAACGATCTCGAGATTGTTTCTTGAGCAAAATCTGAAGTACCCGATTCGAGTACGATAGTAAAGCTCAACATAAAGACCCTGAATCCAAAGTCATGCAACTTCATTGACGGGTACAGTTTCAGAAAACATGAAATAGAACCTGAAAACATGATGGTAATTTTCAGCACAAATTATGAAATAATCAGAATAAGGTGTAAGAAAACCTGCTATAAAGACGCTGATGGCAATCACAATCTCTTGCCACTTGCCAGCCCCAACAGATATCTGATGAATACCCAATGCAAGAATGCCAGCCGACAACGTCCCCAAAGCGCCACTAAATCCTTTGCTAAGTGATGCTCCTGTACATCAAGATGAAGCTTAAAAAAGTAAAAGTAAAAGTAACATTAAAGTAACTAAGTTTATAAGAAGTGCAAACCTATGCTGAATTCAGAGATATGGATAACAGTTAGGATAGAATAGATGGCGTAGTTGCTCATAAAATCAAAGGGCTCTTTAAAGAATATGAGTAAAGAAACAATAGCAAGTGCCAGGCCACATTTAGCAGCAAAGATAAACTGTAGAGGATCGGCCCGACCCATTTCCAAAACATTAAAAAGAAACAAACGAAGACGGGCCCAACGATGATCATCTTCGTCGATGTAGGATTCAGATAAAACCCCTAATTCCTTTCGGGATAACAATAATCTGTGTTTGCTTCTTTCTGCGAATTTACGCGATATGGATCGAAAATTGGGTGCCATGTTAATGTTGGATAATTTTCAGATTGATTCTGGTGATTTTAAGATTGTTTGGGGTGGAGTAGCATGATGACAGGAGTGTTTTTCCGTGTTGTGTGTGGTCAAATCAACACCGGCGACTTCTAATTTGGAAAAGAAGATTAACAGTTGCCGGCGACCGGAGGAAACAGAAAGATGAAGAAGAAACTTTACAATTTTCATGTTTTCGTATGATTTTTTAGTTTTGCCCTTGATACTTCCATTAAGTTGCAAAATAAAGTGCATAAGGGATACGGTGTGCCTTTGAGTTGTTGTAGAAATTGAGGGTTCATATACAGTATTTACTATATATATATTTACTATATATACATTTACTATTACTATATATACATTATTATTACTATATATACATTACTATCGTGGTGAATTTAAGATTGTTTGGGGTGGAGTAGCATGATGACAGGAGTGCTTTTCGCTGTTGTGTGTGGTCAAATCAACGTCAGTGACTTCTAATTCGGAGAAGAAGATCAACAGTTGCCTGCGACCAGAGGAAACGGAAAAATGAAGAAGAACTTTACAATTTTCATGTTTTTGTATGATTTTTTAGTTTTGCCCCGATACTTCCATTAAGTTACAAAATAAAGTGCATAAGGGATACACTGTGCCTTTGAGTTGATGTAGAAATTGAGGGTTCATATACAGTATTTACTATATATACATTATTATTACTATATATACATTTACAAGGTGGGGGAATAGTGCCGAGTACCTGCCTGGCACTCCCCTATTAGTCCAGGTATACTTTGATTTTAACCGTTGTTAAAATTTACGAGTTTGCCCCCTGTTCAAAGTTACGATTTTGCCTCTGGATAAAAATTACAGTATTGCTATCGCTTTAGCTTTTCGCAAATTATGATTTTACCCCGGCCCAAAATTACATTTTCCCCCACTAAAAATTACAGTATTGCCATGCTTGGCACTTCCCATTGGTCTAGGAATATTACGATTTTAACTCAAGTTAAAAATTATGAATTTGCCCCCGCTCAAAGTTACGATTTGCCCGTGGTTAAAAATTACAGTATTGCTATCGCTTTAGCTTTTGGCAAATTACGATTTTGCCCATTTGAATTATGATTTTGCTCGTTTAAATTCACAGTTTTGCCATTGGTTTTGTTCTTTTTTCTCCCAGCCAAATTACGCTTTTGCCCTCAGTTCAAATTTACAGTTTTACCATCGTTTTTGTTTTTTCCCCTATCAAATTATGATTTTTCCCCATTGTAAAATTACAATCATGCCACTGTTTTAGTTTTTTTTTTTTTTTTTGACAAAACTAGGGTAGTGTTTTGTTTTAATTGGTTAATTGGGGTGTAATTTTTATTCGTGTCAGGCGGCAGCCTGGCACACGCTCATTTGTCCTAACATCATGTGTACAGATTTAGATTTCCACTACCTCGCAGTTGGAAGTTTAAATTCGTTATTGTATGCTTTTGTGATCTTCAAGATTATGTGGTGTAACACCTCGAAAATTTGTGTCCAATAAATAAACGACACGTGTCACTTACGACAAAAGTATTGTAAACCCGGATCTAATTAAGGATGTATGGTATGATTTTTGAACATGTCGACATGTTAATTTATACCTCTGAACGACTTCATTATAAATCCCAAGACCCTAACATGATTAATAAACATCTAGTATACCTTAATCCGATAATTACTAATAATAAAGGATGTCCAAATTTACTAATTTGTATCCTATGAAAATAATGCTCAATAAATCATTCATAGAGAATTTTATCCTTATGCAAGCCAATGATTCTGCATGATAAGAGTAGATAACTGTCCAAGCATGGGTTAAAGGCATTGTGCTGAAAATTAAACCAGAAATCATGCATTGCAAGTTGTCCGTTCAAATCATGAAGGGTTATTTTTTGCTTCTGACAAGAGCTTACGGACCGCAAGGGTCCTGCCTTACGGTCCGTAAGGTGCGAAAGGTTAAAACGTTTTGTCTGTCAAAGGCTTACGGACCGCAAGAGCCCTGCCTTACGGTCCGTAAGGGGTGCCCAACGACAGTAAGTTGGTTGTTGGCTGTTATAACGGTTAAACCGACCTTGTAAGATATTTTCAGGGACATGGGCGACTCTAACCCATCCTAGACATTAGGGGACACTTGTAAATGATCTGGATCACCCCATAGACTTAGTTGTCACCATCTTGGAGGATTTAGAACACTATAAAAGGGCCATGAGTTGCAACCAAGTTCTTCACACCTTCATTCTGCTTTCTGATCATTTCTGAGGCTCAAGCATTCTCTCTAAGCTTCACAAGTCGTGCATAGGACTCTTGTAAGTATGTTTAACACTTTGTGGTTTAGTTTTTGCTTAGTTATAGCTTAAAAGTCAATCCGTCGTAATTAACGATTGACTTAACGGTTAATCACAAATGGTCCAGTGATTAATCGAAACAAAGGTAGTTATATGTTGGTAATCATGTGGCTTTAAACCCTTAAAAGGGCACCATCTGATTCCCACTCTAACTAGTCCGAATGTCGAGTCAAACTTGCTTAGAAAAAGTCAACAGAATGTTAACTTTCGATTTTATGCATAATCAGTAATCTAGATGGCGTTTAACCTATTTTAACACTCATACAACATGATAATAAGTATTATAAATGGTCTAAGCTTGTTTGATCCGACCATTTACTGTTTTGACCCGGTTCGGAACCGAAAGTCGCAAAACTTTGACTTATGCTTTGACTTCAGTTCTGACCCGTTGTGGTATGATTTAGATATGCCTTAGGACTCTCTTAGGACCAGGTTACATGATGGTATAACCCTCTGTGACCGGTTCGTTGTTTGTCCGAGTCTTTCGCACATTTCCGTTAAATGCTTAAAAGTTGACCATAACGCCCTTTTTACTTTAAAACGAGAATTTTGAATATGTGAAAGGACAATAACCTTAGTTGCTGATTTCTAAGCATGTCCCTATAATTTCACGTCAATCCGAGGTCTAGAATAGGAGTTATGCTAAATAGCGCAATTACGGAAACTTTAGTAATTAAGCGGCGCAATTAGCATAAAGCCTATCTAAACCCAAATTTCGACACCAAACCTTTTACCCACTGATGTAAAGTAATATTTTGGGATTTTTAAAGATTTTTAATTATTTTTAACCTGCTCATAACCTGCGGTTATGGCATCAATTCGGTAATTACCGAATATACCCTTTTCGGACATAACTTGAGTTCTACATGGTATTTTGACCCGATTCCAGTTGCTACTGATTTTAAATAATAAATAGAGTATTTTGGACTTTATAAACTGTTCGGAAAACTCAGATTGCCTGTAGAACTCGGAACCCTCTTTTATAATCTTTAAAATGACCGAAATACCCCTACGGGGCATATATCGGAATTAAACTCATTTCGGGCATTATGGAAGGTATCCTACTGATACCACAACCTCTTTAAAGCATATTGACTTAGGAAACCTGTGTAGGACTCTTACGGTTACCCGTTACGCCTTTTGCGTGCACGGTTCGGTTTATGTAACTAGTTTACATAAACTAGCCGAAACGGGACAAACCTTATCGTTTATACTTCAAAATCCAGAATGTAATTATATTACCCACATAAAACAAGTCTTCAAACTTGTTGGGTCCAAACCACATTCCATTCCCGGTTTTCGCCTTTCACGCGATTAAACCGTAATTATCCTATGAAACTGACCGGTCTAAGCTAAGGCTAAATTAAAGACCCGTTAGGATTCTAATAGGTTGTTATAAACCTTCATTCCAGAATAGGAGACCAGTAAAAGATACTTGCATTTGTTTATTGAGGTTATTACTTGCTCAGGTAAATACTTTTAACTTATTTTCCGTTATACGGGCTTGGGTTACGGTATATAAAAATACCGCTTGGTCGGGCAATTGACCCCAACTCATTAGTAGTTGGGTATTATCAATGTGACCCGTTTAAAAAAATTGTTTTGTTAGCTTTACGCCTTTGGGAGCTTAATGACCATGTCCCGGATATCCTTGGCAGCATTTTACGAAATGGCCACGACCTTGACACGCGGGTGTAGGCGTACACCCGACAATGTGTCCATAATTATAAAGGTATAACCGTTGGATTTCCCGCCACGATTTTATGCTATGTGGTGTGTCAATTAACCTTAAACCCGGCACGACCCGGGCGACTGAACGCATAGTGAACATGTAATTCTTTTACAAGATTTAATTGATAAATTATCACAAGTTATAAAGAGTTTGTGCCTTGTGAATTCAAATCAATTTTATTAAACATTTTACAAAAGTGTCGGTTGAATGTATTTACCAGTGTAAACTGACGTATTTTCCCCAAAAAGATTAAATGCAGGTTCTACACGTAATAGGCTGGCCACTCCTTAGCATCGTTAGAGTCTCGCAAGCTTGGGATGCCACTATCTGTTGAACAATATTTCTATTTTTATTTTGATCCCCTGTGGATTTATTTCGACTACTTGTGATACTTGGATATTACATTCGATAGTTGAAATATATCTATCTTTATGCTTCCGCTGTGCATTTAAATATTGTGTGGTTTGACTATATTGTTGCCAACTACGTCACGGTAATCCCCCACCGGGCCCACCGGTGAAACACGTGGAAATCGAGGTGTGACAGGTTGGTATCAGAGCCAACGTTGAGTGAATTAAACACTATCCTTATGTGTTTAATCTCAATGACACAATTGCACATACTCGAGTCTAGAAAAGAACATAGGACAAATTCGAATTGTTATTCCAGTTTGTCTTTTATTGTTTATTGTGATTTAATAATTTGTTAAGCCGGAAATATGCCGCCAGCAATTAGAAGAGGAGGAAGAGGCAAAGGGCCGATCACTACTCACAATGATCACGAGGCCGGACCATCACATATGCGAGCTCCTTCCACTACACGGAGTGAAGAACCTCAGAGGCGTAGAAGGAACCTCTTTGAGCCCGCAAGACGGTCTATCTCACACAGTTCGACACCTTCTTACCGTCACTCTTTTGGACCAAATTCGGAGAACGAGCCCAGTAACCCTCAACCTTCTTTCATACCTCTCTAGCGTTCTGTTTCGCACCGTTCCTATGGCGATCCCACTCCTTTCTTCCAAGGCCAGTTCAACCCGGCTGATTACGTCCAAGAACCAATAGGTTATAACCCTTTAGGACCAGAAGATCACTTTTCCGAAGACAACGCGATGGATATGGACGAGGACACGGATCACATCGAACCCACAAGAGGTACTCCCAACCATCCTATCGAGATCTCTGATGGGTCATCCTTTCATGGAACACCCTATCAGGGTCCCGACAGTTACCAGGCGAGGTTTAACCAGTGCGAGTGGTACTTCACACCCTCTCACCATTCTTCACCTCACCAGCAGCAACAGCAACAGAATCCTTCCGAGGATTCGTGTTTTGTGGCAGTTACGCCACCGCCTCCACCGCCACCAGTTCATCAAGCACCTCCAGATCCGCCAAGGCGTAGGAGATCAGGCGTGCGGATGTCCACCCGAGGAGGGGAATTCCACTTTAGCACCCCTCGCCACTCGAGTGCAAGTCATTTTCCGCCGTTGCCTGAAGAACCACAAATAGGTGAACCTTCGAACCACCCTGCAGAGGTGAATTCTGCACCAGTTGCACCACCTCCACCACCATTCGGCTATGATAACCCGATACCTGCGTACGTCGGTTCCACCTCGTACAACCCGTTTGAGCAGCCAACTCACACTCACTACAACTATATGGGTGGCGACCCATACATAGAAGCGGCGACAAATTACTACGCCCTTCATCCTGAGATACCTTATGAAACACCTTGGAGAAGGGGACACTCAACTCACGGGTACCCAATACCTACTAGAACTCCGGCTCAGCACGTAACACAGCAGCCACGTTTTTCCCCACCGGAGCAGGAAGAAATCCTTCACCGTTTAAATAGGGTAAAACGAGACTTTGAGCAAGAACGTAAGAACAATCGTGGATTCCTTAAAGGCCTAGCAAACCTATTAAAAGGGAAGAAGAAGCGAGATCATTAGTCTTTATATGTTCTATTGTAATTCCTATTTTAAATCAAGTCCCTGTGTGGACATTTATTTGTTTAGTCCCTGCGTGGACATTTATAGTGTGTAGTCCCTGCGTGGACAATTTCCTTTCAGTCCCTGCGTGGACTTATCTTTTTCTCCATGTGCGGACATCTATCCTTGTATTTGGTCCCTGCGTGGACTTGTTTTCTGTAAACCTCTGCGTAGGTATTTGTCTATTGAAAGTCCCGTTTAGGGCAGTCTGTAATCATTATTATGATTGATGGAATGTTAAGTTTATAAATTTCATTTTTGTCATTTTAATACATTATTATATGAAATAAATTAAAATCATTCCTTTTAATTAAGTCTGCCTAAATAAAGAATCTTAAATGGTGAGACCTAGCCTGGTGTCATTTTAAGACCCGGCCAAGATGGTGGGACCTGAGTAAAAGATTCAGACTCCTGTTAACCTCTGTAAACATGTTAACATTCTTGGCAGATGTGATTCGTTAAAATCACACGCGTCATTCTTATATAAGAATCCTTCAAGGATTCCAAGACCTAAGTTAATGACTTATAAATCATGGGTTTAACTCATCAATTAAGATGATTACCTGTCAATCATCCATTAGTGATGTAGTGCCTACGGGCCATACTTATTGTCATATAAGACAAAAGACAGTTGTAGTCTATGACTCCCTGTCAGAAAAGGTAAAAGAACTATGGTTCAAGCCTTCATGCCTTGATTCTCTGAAATTCTGGCTGATAATATATAAAACGTCCTTGTGACTAGGCTTTTGTGCCCCTAACAATATTGTTTAAAATTAGGATAAGTTATATTCAAATCCTAAATAAAAGTGAGTAACAAATTAACCGAATATGGTCTATGTTTACCATGGTTAATGAATTTCCATAAAAGACAATTCCATAATAAACTCCTAAATAAAATTCTGTCATATTCTTTGTAGCAGATCAAGATCTCAATGGCTGACCCAAATGAAGTTAATAGTCATTCAAAGGAGGATGACAACGATAACACCCAAATTAATATAACGGGCGCTGAATTGAAAGCTTTGGTAGACAACGCTGTGAAGACGACCTTAGATCGGCAATATGAAGAATACAACGAGTCTCGAAGCAGGACCTTATCTACACCACACTCGAAGCCAAGAACCCATTCTAAATCTCACAGCAAACCACCCTCGACCCCGTCTAAGCCTAAGAAGGATGACGATCGACACTCATCAAATGAGAATAGTGTCCATCCTAAGAAGAAAGTGGTCGATGACACACCTCGCGCCAGGGGTTGCACGTATAAGTATTTCGTTTCTTGCAAACCCCGAGATTTTACAGGGGAAAAGGGTGCGGTGGATTGTATGACCTGGTTAGACGAAATGGACACTGTCGTGGACATCAGTGGTTGTGCTGAGAGAGATGTGGTGAAGTTTGTATCACAGTCGTTCAAGGGTGAAGCCCTAGCATGGTGGAGATCATTGGTTCAAGCCTCTGGGAAGGCTGTTTTGTATAGCATGTCATGGGAGGAATTTATCGCTCTCATTAAAGAAAATTACTGCCCTCAGCACGAGGTTGAGAAGATAGAGTCTGATTTCCTATCGTTGGTCATGAAGAACCTGGATTGCCAGGCATATCTCACAAGTTTCAACACTCTGTCAAGATTGGTTCCGTACCTTGTAACACCGGAACCCAAACGGATCGCGCGTTTCATTGGGGGTTTGGCCCCAGAGATAAAAGCTAGCGTGAAGGCTTCTAGGCCTGCTATCTTCAGATCCGTGGCAGATATATCTCTGTCTCTTACACTGGACGCAGTAAGGCAGAGATCATTAAGAAATGCTGATAGTGAGAAAAGAAAACGTGAAGATGGTGATTCACAAAGATCTAACAAGAAGCACCGGGGGAATCGTGACCACAAGAAGGGGTTAGAGAACAAGAAAAATGACCGACAGTCGGGCGATAAGCCCATGTGCAAGGTTTGTCAGAAGCACCATTTCGGAAGGTGCAGGTATGAAAAGAAATCCCAGCCGAAGGCATGTGGGATATGCAAGTCCTCCGAGCATAGGACTCTTGAGTGCAAGAAACTCAAGGATGCAACTTGTTATAGTTGCAACGAAAAAGGGCACATTAAGACTAACTACCCGAAGATAGTGAAGAAGGCTGAAGAAGGGAAAAAGACCAATGCGAGGGTCTTTCAGATGAATGTTCAAGAGGCTATCCAGAACGACAACGTCATAACCGGTACGTTTCTCATTAATGATGTATTCGCAAAAGTATTGTTTGCTTCTGGAGCAGATAAATCCTTTGTGGATGATAAGTTCTGCGAGTTGTTAAAATTGCCTGTTAAAACCTTGAATGTGATATATGAAGTAGAACTAGCTGATGGGACAATGGGAACAGTCTCAACTGTTTTAGATGGATGTGTTATATCCATTAGGAATCACTCATTTCCTTTATCCCTGTTACTCTTTAAACTCGCTGGTTTCGACGTAGTGTTGGGTATGGATTGGTTATCGCATAACCAAGCCCAAATTGTGTGCAACAAGATACAAGTGGTAATCAAGACTACGTCTGGAGAACCACTTACCATTCAGGGAGATACTCGACATGGATTGCCTGCGCAAGTGTCTATGCTAAAGGCATCCAGATGTTTGAAGAAAGGATGTGTCATTTATATGGCACAGGTGACTATTGGTGAGGAGAAACCCAAGATTGATGACATCCCAGTCATCTCTGACTATCCCGAAGTTTTCCCGGAAGAACTGCCTGGTTTGCCACCAGATAGGCAAGTGGAATTCAGTATCGACATCATTCCAGGAGCAGCGCCTATCGCGAGAGCACCTTATAGATTGGCACCCACGGAAATGAAAGAATTGAGAACGCAGCTAGACGATCTACTAGCCAAAGGTTTTGTTAGACCCAGTTCGTCTCCATGGGGAGCACCAATCCTGTTCGTCAAAAAGAAAGATGGTTCGATGCGTCTATGCATCGATTATCGTGAGCTGAATAAAGTTACAATCAAGAATAGGTATCCTTTGCCCAGGATCGACGATCTGTTCGATCAGTTGCAAGGAGCGAGCTACTTTTCCAAAATTGACCTAAGGTCAGGCTACCATTAATTGAAGGTCAAGGACGAAGATGTGCATAAAACTGCATTTAGGACTCGTTATGGTCATTTCGAGTTCCTAGTGATGCCTTTTGGGCTCACTAATGCACCTGCCGCATTCATGGATCTCATGAATCGCGTTTGTAAGCCTTATTTGGATAAATTTGTCATTGTCTTCATCGATGACATCCTCATTTACTCCAAAAGTCAAACTGACCACGAGAAACATCTTCGATGTATTCTTAAACTGCTTCATCAAGAAAAGCTTTATGCCAAATTCTCTAAATGTGAATTTTGGCTACGCGAAGTCCAATTCCTTGGACATGTAGTTAGTGAGCGTGGTATCCAAGTGGATCCCGCCAAAGTTGAAGTCGTCATGAATTGGCAGGAGCCGAAGACGCCTACGGAGATTCGCAGTTTCCTAGGTTTAGCAGGATACTACAGACGCTTCATTGAGAATTTCTCAAGGATTGCTGCACCCCTAACGTCTTTAACTAGGAAGAGTATAAAGTTTAATTGGGGCCCTAAGCAGCAAGAAGCTTTTGATATCCTCAAACAGAAGCTAAGCAATACTCCTGTGTTGACATTGCCGGACGGAATGGAAGAATTTGTCGTATATTGTGACGCATCGCACACCGGGATGGGTCGTGTGCTTATGCAAAAGGGCAAGGTGATTGCCTATGCTTCACGACAATTAAAGGTGCATGAAAAGAATTACACCACCCATGACTTGGAGTTGGGTGCCGTTGTATTTGCACTAAAACTTTGGAGGCATTACTTGTATGGCATTAAATTTGTGATCTACTCCGATCACAAAAGCCTTCAGCATCTGTTCAATCAGAAAGATCTGAATATGAGGCAGCGACGTTGGATGGAAACTCTGAACGATTATGATTGTGAAATAAGATACCATCCAGGCAAGGCCAACGTAGTCGCAGATGCATTGAGCAGAAAAGAAAGAGTCAAACCAATTAGGATCAATGCCAAGAGCTGTGTTAGAACAGTTATCCTATGGCAAAAACGGAATTCTGAGACTGAATGGAAGGATATGGGTTCCTGTTTATGGAGGTCTTCGTGACGTTATCCTTCAGGAAGCCCACAGTTCCCGATATTCCGTCCATCCTGGAACTTTTGGTTAAATACGTTGTATAAATTTTGGTGGATAGGCTTGAATACGTTATCCTTCAGAAATGTATCAGGATTTGAAGGCGAACTTTTGGTGGATAGGCTTGAAGAAGTCTATAGCCACCTACGTAGCAAAGTGTTTGACTTGTGCGCAAGTAAAAGCTGAACATCAAATGCCGTCAGGCTTGCTACTGTCACACCCCAACCGATGGCGGAAACATCGGAGTGAGACGAAGAAAGATTGCTCATTACACATAACGCTAAATGTGACAATAGAATTAAAGATAAATTGATTTCACTCATAAATAAAAGTTACAATACATGAAAAATACAAGAAACAATACAACAACAAATATGAAATTTATACAACGTGTTTAACCTAAGACGTCCAAATGTATATCTAAGCATCTTTGCTATCCATTTTCATAGCATCATCAATCATCAACCTGTAACACGTTTAAAATACAATTCAATGCAAAAGCAAAGGCGAGTATACAAGTTTAAGCATATGTATAAGTATAAGTATAAAAGTTTAAAACGAATCCACATGGAAACTTAGTTTATACGAGATCAACCTAACATGGCATGCAATATTTCTAGCCAATCCTCTGTTTACGCAAGAAAGTTTAGTTAATTCGACATGACCACAAGTTTAAGGGGGGCGGTGCGTTACTACTATAGCGCTATACATGTCAAATGGAGGCTCGTGAAAGCTAATGACTAAAACATATCACATAAGTATGGTCCACGTAAGTATCAAGTATCATAACATAGTATTCATGTATAAGGATTGTTTTGTGCATTGCATAAAGAATAAGTTTAAGTGTAGTTTAATAGTTAAACTGTTACACCCCAAAAAGTGGTAAACATAAAAAGGGGAATTCGAGTATACTCACATTGATTGCGTTGTGATTTCTTGTAAGTAACGCACGAGAAAGATTGGAATAATCCAAGAGAACGAGCAAAGCGATTATCCTAGATGTTGAAATGCCACATACAATCTCGTTAAAAGTTGTAGATTAAATGTAATCCCTAATGTTTATGATTTACAATTTAATGTTTTATTTATTATAATATATCTCATTAGTAATGTTTATCGCTTTTAAAAAGGTGATTTATTTATGATATAAATTTAGAGGTTTTTGTTATAAAAGAACACGAATCGAAAATAAACCGTTTATCATAACTGTTGAAATTTGATTGTACTTACTAAATTAAATAAGGAATTTGTAATAAAAAAAGGATGAGAGTATCAGGAAAAGAAGTAAATGAATAAAAATAAAACAAACCAAAAAAAATAATAATAGCAAAGCGCATAGGGGTCGGGTCGAACCCGTGACCCGCGGTTTTTCAGGACTATTCATCAACCGTTGGACCAAGTTCTGATTTCACAAAAACGCTAACTCGCATAGCCATCTTCTTTCTTTAAAAAGCCAGTCGAACAGAACCATATATGTCCCTTCTTGCTTCAGTTAAATTTTGAAAGTTATAAAAGCTCAAACATGACTACATCAGTGAAGTGGAAGAAAACAAAACATGGGACATGAACAACATGAACCTTCATATCCCAATTCTTAATTATTTTTAACCTGCTCATAACCTGCGGTTATGGCATCGATTCGGTAATTACCGAATATACCCTTTTCGGACATAACTTGAGTTCTACATGGTATTTTGACCCGATTCCAGTTGCTACTGATTTTAAATAATAAATAGAGTATTTTGTACTTTATAAACTATTCGGAAAACTCAAATTGCCTGTAGAACTCGGAACCCTCTTTTATAATCTTTAAAATGACCGAAATACCCCTGCAGGTTCTACACGTAATAGGTTGTCCACTCCTTAGCATCGTTAGAGTCTCGCAAGCTTGGGATGCCACTATCTGTTGAACAATATTTCTATTTTTATTTTGATCCCCTGTGGATTTATTTCGACTACTTGTGATACTTGGATATTACATTCAATAGTTGAAATATATCTATCTTTATGCTTCCGCTGTGCATTTAAATATTGTGTGGTTTGACTATATTGTTGCCAACTACGTCACGGTAATCCCCCACCGGGCCCACCGGTGAAACACGTGGAAATCGGGGTGTGACATGTGGTATTATATTTAAATACATATAGTTGTGTTGTTTTTCGCAAATATTGATTATGACACACTGAACTACCGATTGTGTCGCAGCGAAAGGTGACGCACTGAAAAATTGAATGTCAACTACTGAATGTGATTATGTGACGCACTGAAGATGACTAACTTAATATGTGCTATATATATTTTTTGATATATAGATATTGTTAAGAAATATATATTGCATTGTTGTTGTCCCACTGAGTAAACCTCGTTTACTCAGGCGTACATTTGCCTTCTTATGTACGTTAGATTGCAAGGATATTCGAGAAAATTTGGATGGATGGCTTGAGATTAAAGACGCACATGGATTTTCATAAAATTTAAAATGTTTTGTAGAATATTGTTGACTTGTTAGAAATATTGTAAAGTTAACAATTTATGGAATGATGTATGAAGCTCCGATGTACTGTATAAGTGACACGCCAGCCCAAGACGGGTTGGGGTGTTAATACGATATATAAGATTTTAAAAAAGTGAGAAAGAAATTTAGAAGAATATGATTTTTAGGGTGGAGGTGGTGTTTCTTTCACTATCCTCCACTAATCTATGGGTTGGGGTGTTAATACGATACATATACTTACTCAATCAATGTAGCCACCTAACCTACCCCCAACTATCTCTTTCCTCCCCACACACAACATACCTCTCTTTAACGGGTACTACTGTCGGAACCCCCGCCCCCTATCTGTCCCGGGAACGGGCGGCCGCGAGAATCAGTATTGGTGGTATCAGTGTTTATCATTTTGGCAGCGGAAATTACATCAGGACTGTAGTTAGGAAATATTTTATCAGAGTAAACCACCACATTTGATATAAATAAGTATATTGGGATAAAACCCAAGTTTTTATTGCAAACTGATTTATAGGGGTAAACCTCATTTTATTGAAATAAAACATCTTCTTTATTTAGGTAACTTTTATAGCCACTTTTCCAAGCCTTCAGTGCTGTGCAGCTGGCTTCTATTTGGCTTTCACATTTTGTTATCTGAAACGCGTTTAAAAACATTTTGTCAGTGGGAAATACTGGTGAGTAAATCCCAGTTTAATCAAGAAGAGTTTTATCTTTTAACAGTATTGAGAGCGATTACAATGTTTATATCTACACAATTACCCATTCAGTACTGTCAATCTTGACTGGTGGGTCATATTACCCATTGGCTAACTCTTTGTCCAATGGTAACGTTTTCCACATTTTGTATACAAAACCCCAACATACTGGCAGTAATTGAAGATTACAAAAACTTAACCACTGCTATTTATAATTTAAAATAATTAAAGGTTTTGTGAAAACAATTTACAAAAAGGAGATTACTCACATTGCTGTCTTAGGGTTTTCCTTAAGGATTTCCTGGTGATTATCTATTAAATACACAATGCACACGCGTTAGTATAATAACCCAATATTTACATTAGCAATACCCTCACCGAGACGGCATTCCAACGACTATGTCGGGCAAAACCTCGACAGCCGTTACGGAACCCTGGATCAATCGGGCAGCGTACCTAATACGTAACCGGGGTTATGATACTTACAACGAGGCAGAACTTCATTATTTAGGGGGTATAATGCCCGGGTATAGTGCCTACACTATAGAAATTGAGAGATAATCGAAGGAATTTGTCACACCCCAACCGATGGCGGAAACATCGGGGCGTGGCACTAAGCGAAACAGATTGTTCAGAAGTTTCCATAACAACTATAATTACCAATTATTTAAAGCAACACGTCCCATACCATGTCATAAAAGATAACATAATTATTACAGACAAGATCTAGTCAAATTGTTCTATTCCGACAACTCAGGTTTCAGATACAGACAATTGTTTATTTGTTTCTAGACCTTTCCTAGCCTCGATTTCACAGCAAGCAAAGCATTCAAACATCTTAAGCACCTGCCACATACGTTAAAGTAAAAGTCAATACACATAGTGTAAAGGTGAGCATACAAGTTTAATATAGCATAATAGAGATCGAAATCGTTTACGCATAACCAGCACGCACACAGTGTGAAATGAAGCACGTAAGTTATCGACATGATCCTATCAATACCAATGACTGCGGGTTGATTGCGCAAGGCAGTTCGTAATGCATGATCACCATTGTGACCCATGTATTTAATTGTCCCTAACAACCCCTGAGTGAACAGGTGCTGAGTCCAAACTATAGTACTATCGTTGCTAAGGCAGGTAGACAGCAATCCATGTGTAAACATAACAAACAAGCATTCATTGAGTCATGTATAACATGCAACAACGGTTAGCGTATAAATAGTGTTGCGTTGTGTGACTGCTGTGATTTGAATATAGGTAACGTATGTAACACCCAAAAGTGCGAAAGCAAAAAAAGGGTTCGAGTATACTCACAGCGATGATGGATTGAAGGGAGCGCTTAGAGTGAGATTAGCCTGATCAGAACGATAACATAACGATAAGCGATACGTAAATCGTGTGAAGTGTCAAGGACCGGACGGTACACCGATCGGATGGAAACCATCGGGTGACAATCCGCTCGGACGGTCATCCGGTCGGGTGACCTTTCGAGTGGATTTTTTCCTCCTTTGGGAAAGATGTGTTTGTGTATGATGGCTTGACTTTTGAAGTTTTTGTTGTAGCATTTTGAAAACATAGAAGTATCTCTACCTTTCAAGTCGGTTGATCGAATGGCCGTTCGATCGGGCGACAATTCGATTGGTTGAACACTTTAGTGAGAACAAGTTCACAGCAGTTTGTCACTCGATCGGATTGTAGTCCGATCGGGTGGCAATCCATTGTATTGAACATGTTTGAAAATTGTTTAAGTGTTGAGGTGTAAACATCACATAGTCGAGGGGCAATCCGATCGGGTGACAATCCGATCAGACAACATTTCGTTCAACGTTCAAGCCTTAAAGGTTGAAATAAAGTTAAGTATGGGACCCAAGGTGCAAGCCGATCAGGTGGCAACCCGATCGGGTGACAATCCGATCGGACAGTAGTCCGATCGGACGACACTCCGTCCTGGTCGGCCTGATCGTCTTCTTCCTTGGTTGTTTTGGTAGTTTGTAGTTTTATCGAGACAGTGTGACAACGGCTAATCAACAGAACCCCATCTTGACCCCAGTAGCCCGATCGAACAGGAATCACCCAAGTTCAACCAGTTAACCGGTTCAAGACGGTTGTTCTTGGTTAACCAGAAATCGGTGGTCTCATGGATAGAATCCAGATCTTGAACCAACACAACACTAAGAACGAGTAGAGGTAAGAATGAGATCCGATTCTATCGGTTTTGAGTGCATTGAGTGTAGAAGAGTTGAAAGAAGTTAGAAACCATCAATCAATCCTTTTTCACCATGAATATGTTTAGATCTACGAAAGATCTTAGTTTATTTGTGTGGAAATCGGTTAGATCTAAGTTGTTCTTGGTGGATTGAAGCCAAAACATGAAGTTCATAAGAACACCATGATGACATCATCCTAGAACACCTTAAATCTAGGGATTTCATGGTTAAAAGTTAAGATTTAAAAGATAGAAAGGTGTAGGAGTGCGTGTAGATTAAGAAAGTACAAGATTTAGGATGAGATTTTACCGAAATTGCGAGAAATCGAAGAAAAGGTAAGCAAGAGTACTGGTCGGACGAGAGTTGCAGAAAAAGGTAAGTTTGTGATGTTGACAGGGGTATTTATAGGGTTTCCCAAAAAGGAAAGGGGAGAAAGGAGCTGGTCGATCGAGTGGCACCCCTGGTCGAGTGGCAGCTCGATCTAGTTGCACCTCGATCGAGTGGCAGCCCGATCGGGTGGCAGCTCGGTCGGCTGGCCACGTGATTCGAGTGCACGGTGTGGCGAGTTTTGCGATTTCGATTCGCGTGCTGAGCGTTGCGATGCGACGGATTTTCCTATTCAATTTACTTTTAATCCCAACTACTATATCTAACATACAATCATCCTAATTCACTTGCGTTTAGCGTTTGCGATTCGATTGCGATAGCGTTTCGATTGCGTTTCGATTAATCACCACATTATAACATAATTAAACACGCACAAGTAAAACATAATTAGCACACACACGTAAAACAATATCCAGAACGCATAATTCGAGTTGCGAGCGCGATTGCGAGGAGCGATAAAGCGATAAAATTAGGGGTGTTCAAAACCGGATATCCGAAAATTCGGATATCCGAATTTCGGATATCCGAAAATTCGGACATCCGAATTTCGGATATCCGAAATTTTCGGATACTAAATTTCACTATCCGAATCCGTATCCGAAATTTCGGATCGGATATCCGAAAATCCAACTTTTTATTTAATTTTTATTTTTTATTATTTTTTTATTATTTTTTTCATATTCGGAAACGGATATTCTGGATAGTTTCGGATATCCGAATGTAAATTTTTGGATATTTTTCGGATATTTTTCGGATATTTCGGATATTTTTCGGATACTTCGGATATTTTTCGGATATTTTGGATATATTTCGGATATTTTCGGATATTTTTCGGATATTTCGGATATTTTCGGATACTTCGGATATTCGGATATCCGAAAAAAAATGAAAATTAAATTTTTCGGATATTTCGGATATCCGAAATATCCGAAAATTTTGAAAATCACTATCCGAATCCGAATCCGAAAAATTCGGATATCCGATTTTTCGGATATTTCGGATTCGGATATCGGATATTTCGGATCGGATTTTCGGATACGGATACTTTTGAACACCCCTAGATAAAATATGCAATTATTACTAAGTACTCCACAAAATACAACTAACGTAAACAATTAAATAGACTATCTACAAGTCAAAGAAGTCAAAACAGCATTTAAGCAAGGGGTGACAGATTGCAATCTTTTCTTCCTTTGACTTCAATGTTGACTTTGACTTTCGAAACACGGGGTGTTACAACTGGAATTGAAATTACACTATTAGTCATTAATAGATACTGCCTAGTTTTTTTTTTCAAACATACACACATATTATATATTATTATTATTTTATTATTATTATTATTATTATTATTATTATTATTATTTTTATTATTACTGTCACGGCTCCCCGACCCACCCTGGACGGAGTCGGGGGACCGCGTGACAGTTCCCGTGGTATTTAATTAATGCGGCAGCGGAAGTCTTTTTATAACAGGATCTTTTATCCGTGAAATATGATCGTTTAATATATTACACAAAGTTTAAGGGATAAATCCCATAATTTACAATAAGTGGATTTCACATAGAAATCTTTATTTTTCAAAACACGTTTTATTCATTTATTTACACTGAGCCACTTCTCTGAGCTTGATAGTGCTTTACTGCACTTTTCCTGGATCACACAGATCACCTGAAACATGTTTGAAAAAGGTTTTGTCAGCAGGGAAATACTGAGTGAATCATTCTGTTTTTCTCAAACGACCCGTTAGTTATAATTTACAGTATTAAGAGCGATTACAATGTTTCTATCAACCAATTATCAAGAATGGGTATTTGTCACTCGATTCATTTCTGTGACTGTGGTCATACCACTATTGGGTCTCATTACCAAATAGTGACGGTGTACTCACACAGAGTAATAATAACTCACATAGAGTAATATTCACTCACATAGAGTGATAAATTTAGTAATGTGCACAATTACCCCACATACCAGCTGTAATTTGGTGATTACAAAGACTTAATCCCTGTAATTATAACCTTTGAAAATAATTTGGAGTTTTGTAATACTTACTCACAAACTGTGAGAAAACAGTTAAAAAGAAGAATGACTCACATTGCAGCTTAACGAGCAATAGATATAAGCCTACTGATTAGCCTTGCTTAAACCTAATTTAACACAATGCACACACACAGGTTAGTAACTAATACAGCAATTACATCAATTCACGAGATTAAACCTTCACAACGATTAATCAGTGCAATACTCGATAATTCAATCGGATTCACAACGAATAACAGAGCATAGTGCGAATTCGAACAGCACTCTAATATTCAAGTCGAAATCACGACGAATAATCAAAGTACAAGCTCAATTGAGCAGCACTCGGACTATCGTTGGATAGTTATAATCGATCGGACGTTGAATCGTAATAGCGATCGAGTTATTACCCTGATTGCGGCAGCGTTTCGATAATCGTGTGTGTTTGTGAACTGTTTTGCTTATAACTCGACGTATATTATGAATTTTAACGTCGTTCAAGTGCCAGATTTCAAGTCCCAACCCCTGCTATTTATACTGAAAATTTGTCACCGTCGCGTAGCGCGAGGGGTACCCCCTTAGCCGTCGCGCTACGCGAGTGACCACCCTATTTTCATAGGGTAGCCCTTCGTGCATGTAGGCTTGCTGTGTCAACAGTTTCGTAAATTTCGAATTTTACACATAGTTATGAGGATAATCGTTACTAGGGTTTTGCCCCCCCTGAGTTTTAGGGGCCCTGATCCTGATTCTGATTATTCTGGAAATTTTAGGGTTAGTGCAGAATTACTTGGGTTTCTCAATTAGGGTTTCCTTATTACCTAATTACCATCCTAATTATGGATTTTAGTGGCAGTTGTTACATCCTCCCCACCTTAAGAAAAATCTCGTCCTCGAGATTTACTGGAATAGATGAGGGTACTTTCGCTTCATTTCTGATTCCAGTTCCCAAGTGTATTCTGGTCCTCTTTTTGAATTCCATTTGACTTTTACTAACACTAATCGTTTGTGCTTGAGAAACTTGATTTTTCTATCTTCGATCTGTAGTGGTTTCTCTATAAACTTCAACTTTTCGTTCACCTCTACATCTTGAAGAGGTACTACCAGGGATTCGTCTGCTAAGCATTTCTTAAGATTGGATACATGAAATACATCATGTACTCCAGCTAATTCTTCTGGTAGTTGTAAACGATAAGCAACTGGTCCTATTCGTTGAATCACGGGAATGGTCCAACGTATCTTGGACTTAGCTTTCCTTTCTTACCGAATCGTACTACTCCTTTCCAAGGAGAAACTTTTAAAAGTACTTTATCTCCGATTTGAAATTCTAAAGGCTTGCGACGATTGTCTGCATAGCTCTTTTGACGATCTCGAGCCGTTTTTAATCTTTCCTTAATCTGAGTTATCTTATCAGTAGTTTCTTGTACTATTTCAGGACCTGATAATTGACTTTCTCCGATTTCTGCCCAACATACTGGAGTTCTGCACTTACGTCCATATAGTGCTTCAAATGGTGCAGCTTCGATGCTTGAATGATAACCATTGTTATAGGAGAATTCAATTAATGGCAAATGGCTATCCCAATTACCACCAAAGTCAATTACACATGCTCGGAGCATGTCTTCTAACGTTTGTATTGTCCTTTCACTCTGTCCGTCTGTTTGTGGATGATAAGCAGTACTTAGATTTAGTCGAGTTCCCATTGCTTTCTGAAAACTTTTCCAGAAATGCGAAGTAAATCGACTATCTCTATCCGATACAATGGAGAGCGGAACTCCATGTAGGGATACTACTTCGTCCACGTAGAGTTGTGCTAACCTTTCCATACTAAAGGTTTCTTTCATTGGTAGGAAATGAGCTGACTTGGTTAATCGGTCTACGATTACCCAAATCGCATCATTACCTCTTTTGGTTTTGGGTAACTTTGTAACAAAGTCCATTGTTATAAGTTCCCATTTCCATACAGGCATTTCTAACTGTTGTAGTAGTCCTGAAGGTTTCTGGTGTTCAGCTTTAACTTGTGAACAGGTTAAACATTTGGATACGTATTCGGCTATATCCTTTTTCATTCCTATCCACCAGAAATTATTCCTTAAATCTTGGTACATCTTATTGTTTCCTGGGTGCATAGTATATCTAGATTTATGAGCTTCTTCTAAGATCTTATTTCTTAATTCTCCTTGCTTAGGTACCCAAATTCGTTTCTTATGGAATTTCCAAATTCCATCATTTCCTTGTTCTAATTCTTTTAGGTAACCTTTCATTCCTTCAGCATCGTCTTGGATTGCTGTTTTCTGAACTTCTTTAATTTGTGCCATTAAATCTACTTGTAGATTTAACCTCAGAGCACGGACTTGTTTCTGTTTCTCATGATACTTACGACTTAAGGCATCTGCAACTACATTTGCCTTTCCTTCGTGATATTGGATATCACAGTCGTAATCGCTTAGCATCTCCATCCATCTTCTTTGTCTCATGTTTAATTCTTTTTGCCCAAATATATATCTTAAACTTTTATGATCTGTATAGACAGTAAACTTACTTCCATACAGATAATGTCTCCATATCTTAAGGGCAAAAATTATGGCTCCTAATTCTAGATCATGAGTCGTATAATTTTCTTCGTGCTTTTTCAATTGTCTAGAGGCATACGCAATTACCTTCTTGCGTTGCATTAACACACATCCGTATCCTAATTTTGAAGCATCACAATATACTTCAAAATCTTCTGTTCCTTCGGGTAAAGCTAAGATTGGTGCATTTGTCAACCTATGCTTTAAAATCTTAAAGGCTTCTTCTTGTCTAGGTCCCCATTCAAACTTAGCAGTTTTACAGGTTAACTTAGTTAATGGTACGGCTATCTTAGAAAAATCTTTGATAAATCGTCTATAGTATCCAGCTAAGCCTAGAAAACTTCTTATCTCCATAGCTGTTTGTGGAACTTTCCACTTCGTAATTGCGTCTATCTTAGCAGGATCTACATGGATACCTTCGTGATTTACCACATGACCTAAGAATTGTACTTCTTGCAACCAAAATTCACATTTTGATAATTTGGCATAAAGCCTTTCGTTTCTTAACAAGGTTAAGAGAACATGTAAATGTTCACAATGTTCTTTTTGGCTTTTGGAGTAAATAAGTATATCGTCAATGAAAACGATCACAAATTTATCCAAGTATGGTTTACAGATTCGATTCATCATGTCCATGAATGCTGCTGGGGCATTCGTTAATCCAAAGGGCATGACTGTAAACTCATAATGACCATACCTAGTTCTGAAAGCAGTTTTAGGTATGTCTTCTTCTTGTACTTTCAACTGATGGTATCCGGATCTTAAATCTATCTTAGAGAAATACCTAGCTCCTTGCAATTGATCAAAAAGATCATCAATCCTAGGTAGTGGGTATCGATTCTTAATTGTAACCTTATTCAATTCTCTATAATCGATACACATTCTCATCGATCCATCTTTCTTTTTCACAAACAGTACCGGTGCACCCCAAGGGGATGAACTAGGTTGTATGAATCCTTTGCTTAATAATTCATCTAATTGCTTTTTCAATTCTAGCATTTCGGTAGGTGCTAATCTATATGGTGCTTTAGCTATTGGTGCAGTTCCTGGAATTAAATGAATTCTAAACTCTACTTCCCTATCAGGTGGTAATCCAGGTAATTCTTCTGGAAAAACGTCTGGGTATTCTGACACTACTGGGATGTCCTGAAGTTCCTTATCCTTAGTATTAATGATTACTGAAATCATATACATCATTTCCTGTTTTCTCGAATAACTAGCCAACTTCATTACTGAGATGAATTTTAGTGGCTTTCGAGGTCTATTTCCAGTAATTAAAATTACTTCTCCTGTAGGGGTTTGAATTTCTACTGCATTTTTGTCACATAGGATTCGAGCATGGTTGGCTATTAACCAATCCATTCCTAATACTACATCGAATCCTGCTAAATTCATTGGTAACAAATTTGCAGAAAACTTATGGCCTAATAGTTCTATTTTTCCTCCTTGCCAGATTTTATCTATGTTCACAGAATTTCCTTCTGCGGTTTCAACTGTGAAAATTTGCCTAAGAGGGGTTAAAGGTAACTTAAGATCTTGGCAAAATAAAGTATTTATAAAACTTTGGTTCGCACCAGAGTCAAATAATACTTTTGCAAATACGTTGTGAACTAAGAACGTACCAGCTATCACATCTGGAATGAGTTCGGCCTCTTGAGTGGTCAGCTGGAATGCACGAGCATTTTTCTTGGTTGTTCCTTCCGTGGGTCTGGCTTGGTTAACTATAGGTTTAGCTAACTTAGGACATTCAGATTGAAAGTGTCCCCTCTCTCTGCAATTGTAACAAACTTTTGTTTTCTTCCTGCAGTCTTCTTCCCGATGTCCTTTCATTTTGCAAAAATTGCAAACCATATTGCATTGTCCATAATGCTTCTTTTTGCAAACTTTGCAGAAAGGAGATGATGAGGATTGTCCGGTTCCTCTCTTCTTGACATTACCCATACGAAATCCTTGGGTAATCTTGTGAGCTAATTCCTTCTTGCGATCTTCTTCTCTTGTGCGTACCAATTCATCTGTTAGGGTATTAGCTAATTCTACAGCATCGTCAATAGTACGAGGTCTCGCAGCTTTAACGATGTTTCTGATTTCACTAATTAACCCCCAGATGTAACGAGAGATAAGTACCGGTTCTGGCGAAGCCAGTGATGGCACTACCCTTGCGTATTCAAAGAATGTTGAAGTATATCCCCGACAATCTACTCCTAGCATACGATGACTTAGGAACTTGTTTGCCATTTGTTCCTTCTCGTATTCGGGACAGAATTTTCTTTCTACTAAACTCTTAAATTCTTCCCAACTCATTGCATAGGCTATACTTCTTCCTTTTGCCTGGAGGACCGTGTTCCACCATTCGAGTGCTCCTTCTTTGAATAGATTTGATGCATACATCACCTGGTCTCCATCGGCACATTTGCTTATTGCAATTACTGCCTCGGTTTTCTCTAACCAACGCAGTGTTGCAGTTTCCCCTTCGTTACCTGCAAATTCAGCGGGTTTGCAAGCAAGAAATTCTTTGTAAGTGCAACCAGGCGTTGCAGCTTTCATTCTTTTAGGGAGTGGGGCCTGTTGCGGATCATGATTGTCATGATTACCGCCTCCATTTATGCTGTTACTGCCGTTATCTTCTGGTATACGTTTACTAGGAATTAATTGTGGTTCGGCAGGTTTTCGAACAGCAGCTACAATTTCTGGAATAGCATGAGCTATCCCTTGGGTGATAAAATGCTCGATATCTTGTCGAGTTATATATTGATCTTCCTGTTCTTGCTCAGATTGATTTTCTTCATTAATTGGTTCATTATTAGTGTTTTCCATCTGCTAATTGGTAAAATTATTAGTGTCTAACTTATCAATGACAAAATTCACATAGATACACATAGCTTATCACATCCTACGAATATAACCAAAATTGTCGATTTCTCGACTTTTACTTTGTTAGTATATTGTATATGCATCCATACACACCGTATTTTACAGAGTTTTATTGCCCATTTTACAGAATTTTAAGTTACTATCATATAATACGGCTTTCTGTGGTTTAACTGACGGTTCTAGTAACGGTGCTCCCTCTCATCGTACTTCCAAGTTAGATGCTCCCCCATTTCCCTGATCCTATTACTTGTACCTATCAGTTCTTCACCGAACTGACGGAGTTCAGCTAGGTTTTCATTACTCATGGGAGGATTTGGGAGTGGTTCTGGGTCAAATTGTGGAAGGAAGCTATAAGGACTGTTAACTATGTTTTGAAATTGCCAATCATTAGTCCACCATTCCTCCATTTGGCCTAATGGTCTGGTATGAACTAGTGGGTCTGGAATAGCTGGTCCTAGGTTTAGTGGGAATTGAACTGTAGCCGGGTAAGAAAAGAGATTATCGTTGATAGGCTCTAAAACATCACAATTCTCCAGTAGGCGATCTATTTCGTCTTGGAACGTGAATTCCTCAGATTGTTTAGAGCTTTCGCCAATCTCTATTCCCTTTTGTTTCAGATCTATTTCTATTTCTTTTTCAGGTGATTTCGAACCTTCTCCAGTTTCTATTTCCTTTCCCTTGCTCACACTCACAGGATTTTCTATTTTAGGGAGTTTCCTAGTGGCAGTTTTCCTACGGCGCACTTTCCTCCACCCTACATATCTTCTCTTCTTTTTAGGTTTGGCTTTTTCCAGCGGTGGAGCTTGGAATTCCACAGGTTCTTCTATGTCAGCAATGTAACCAGTAAAGTCGTGAGAGACTTCGATAGGCACTGGATATAAGTTGAGATTCTGGAATGTTTCCGACATCTCATTCATGCTGCATAGCATATATGTAAAATGTAATGTTAAAACTTTGGAACAAAGTTTAACAAACAAAATACTGAAGTTTTATTGCATACTAATTTATACAAAGAACAACAGAAATAAACACACTTAGGACTTTATTTATTTACGGGATTGTGATTTCTCTTACTAGACCCAACTTATCGGATATTAGCATTTTCTGCTACAGTAGCTAGCATGTAGAGATTTGCCCATTTCCCGTTTATTTTATCTTCCCAAGGTGTACTATTACCCAATTCTTGGACTTCGGGGTTAAACCTAACTCTCTTGGTTCGGGGTTTCTTTGTCTCCTGACTCTTTTTAAGTATCGAATCCCTTTTCTCTGGGGAAAGTGGATTCTCATAGTTTGCCTTGCGGACAAAGATTCCTTCTTCTAGATTTACCGGATTTCTAGAAGAAGATGCCACATCTAGTTTGTGGTAGATAGCAGACAACTTTTGTTTACCCATACTGTAATTATCAAATAATCAGTTAATAAAACAAATAATCACAGAATAACAATTAGTAAAATTAAGTATCGTGGTCCAAAATGCTTTAATTTAGGCTTAATCAGTGGCTCGATCAGTGGCTCAATTTAATTATTAGCTCTGATACCACCTTCGCTGTCACGGCTCCCCGACCCACCCTGGACGGAGTCGGGGGACCGCGTGACAGTTCCCGTGGTATTTAATTAATGCGGCAGCGGAAGTCTTTTTATAACAGGATCTTTTATCCGTGAAATATGCTCGTTTAATATATTACACAAAGTTTAAGGGATAAATCCCATAATTTACAATAAGTGGATTTCACATAGAAATCTTTATTTTTCAAAACACGTTTTATTCATTTATTTACACTGAGCCACTTCTCTGAGCTTGATAGTGCTTTACTGCACTTTTCCTGGATCACACAGATCACCTGAAACATGTTTGAAAAAGGTTTTGTCAGCAGGGAAATACTGAGTGAATCATTCTGTTTTTCTCAAACGACCCGTTAGTTATAATTTACAGTATTAAGAGCGATTACAATGTTTCTATCAACCAATTATCAAGAATGGGTATTTGTCACTCGATTCATTTCTGTGACTGTGGTCATACCACTATTGGGTCTCATTACCAAATAGTGACGGTGTACTCACACAGAGTAATAATAACTCACATAGAGTAATATTCACTCACATAGAGTGATAAATTTAGTAATGTGCACAATTACCCCACATACCAGCTGTAATTTGGTGATTACAAAGACTTAATCCCTGTAATTATAACCTTTGAAAATAATTTGGAGTTTTGTAATACTTACTCACAAACTGTGAGAAAACAGTTAAAAAGAAGAATGACTCACATTGCAGCTTAACGAGCAATAGATATAAGCCTACTGATTAGCCTTGCTTAAACCTAATTTAACACAATGCACACACACAGGTTAGTAACTAATACAGCAATTACATCAATTCACGAGATTAAACCTTCACAACGATTAATCAGTGCAATACTCGATAATTCAATCGGATTCACAACGAATAACAGAGCATAGTGCGAATTCGAACAGCACTCTAATATTCAAGTCGAAATCACGACGAATAATCAAAGTACAAGCTCAATTGAGCAGCACTCGGACTATCGTTGGATAGTTATAATCGATCGGACGTTGAATCGTAATAGCGATCGAGTTATTACCCTGATTGCGGCAGCGTTTCGATAATCGTGTGTGTTTGTGAACTGTTTTGCTTATAACTCGACGTATATTATGAATTTTAACGTCGTTCAAGTGCCAGATTTCAAGTCCCAACCCCTGCTATTTATACTGAAAATTTGTCACCGTCGCGTAGCGCGAGGGGTACCCCCTTAGCCGTCGCGCTACGCGAGTGACCACCCTATTTTCATAGGGTAGCCCTTCGTGCATGTAGGCTTGCTGTGTCAACAGTTTCGTAAATTTCGAATTTTACACATAGTTATGAGGATAATCGTTACTAGGGTTTTGCCCCCCCTGAGTTTTAGGGGCCCTGATCCTGATTCTGATTATTCTGGAAATTTTAGGGTTAGTGCAGAATTACTTGGGTTTCTCAATTAGGGTTTCCTTATTACCTAATTACCATCCTAATTATGGATTTTAGTGGCAGTTGTTACAATTACTACCACCATCACTGATATGGGTTCATCCAGAACTCCATATTACGCTCGTCATACTTCCAGACGTGTCGTTCTCTGATCTGTCTCATCCTCTCACTACCTTCTAAAATCTCCTCACCAAAGGTTCGGAGTTCTTGCACATTTTCTACACTCATTGGGGGTGCAGGTGCTGGTACTGGGTTTGGGAACTAGGGCATGGGTTCTTGATAAGGGTAAGGATTCTCTAGAATTTCCCTGATGAATTGATCATTATCATAATAAGGGTCTAGAGGGTCCAAGTTTGGGTAGGCTGCTAAATTGGGCATAGCTTCCTCGGGTATTGGGTAATGTTGCTGGTAATCCCTATGGTCGTCAAACCACGGGTCGTAGTTTGGGTCTAAGGGATTGGGTGCTGGTATCCCATCTGGGTTGAAATCAGGCATTGGGATTTGATTTTCTGGGTTGGCTTCAATTTCCATTGGCTGGGTGGGAAACAGTGGTAAGGGCTAGGGAAGGGCTGGGGTGCTATGAGTTGCTCTAGGTTAGGGTCTGCAGTTGTGGTTGCTAGGATATGGAAATTTGCTAGATTCCTATTAAGCATATCCTGGGCATGAGCACCTGTTTCTTTCTTAGCGGCTGCTAACACACGTTGCTGTTGTAACTTTTTCATTCTTTTCCTACGTTCATGCGCTCCTCTACTAAACCATCCTCTCTTTTTAGGAGGGAATGACTCTTCAGACTGATCCTTAAACACGAATATCCCATCTTCATTGTCAGCTGAATACCCTGATAGGGTAGGCTGTGAAGAGGTGCCTTCGCTCCTAGGTGAGCTGGACAACTGACAGTAAGCGTCTGAAGGTCCTTGGTCGCTCATACTGTAAACTAACAAATAGTCAAATAACACTTAATAATAATATGCACGTAGTTCCGTAAATAATTTGAATAATATCTTGGTGTCAGCAGAACACTTCTGTGGCTGAATCAATGGCTTAGCTCTGATACCACCTTCTGTCGCAACCCCCGCCCCCTATCTGTCCCGGGAACGGGCGGCCGCGAGAATCAGTATTGGTGGTATCGGTGTTTATCATTTTGGCAGCGGAAATTACATCAGGACCGTAGTTAGGAAATATTTTATCAGAGTAAACCACCACATTTGATATAAATAAGTATATTGGGATAAAACCCAAGTTTTTATTACAAACTGATTTATAGGGGTAAACCCCATTTTATTGAAATAAAACATCTTCTTTATTTAGGTAACTTTTATAGCCACTTTTCCAAGCCTTCAGTGCTGTCCATCTGGCTTCTATTTGGCTTTCACATTTTGTTACCTGAAACGCGTTTAAAAACATTTTGTCAGTGGGAAATACTAGTGAGTGAATCCTAGTTTAATCAAGAAGAGTTTTATCTTTTAACAATATTGAGAGCGATTACAATGTTTTTATCTACACAATTACTCTTTCAGTATTGTCAATCCTGACTGGTGGGTCACATTACACATTGGCTAAATCTTTGTCCAATGGTAACGTTTTCCACATTTTGTATACAAAACTCCAACATACCGGCAGTAATTGAAGATTACAAAGACTAAATCACTGTTATTTATAATTTAAAGTGATTAAAGGTTTTGTGAAAACAGCTTACAAAAAGGACATTACTCACATTGCTGTCTTAGAGTTTTCCTTAAGGATTTTCTGGTGATTATCAATTAAATACACAATGCACACGCGTTAGTATAATAACCCAATATTTACATTAGTAATACCCTCCCCAAGACGGCATTCTAACGACTACGTCGGACAGAACCTCGACAGCCGTTATGGAACCCTGGATCAATCGGATAGCGTACCTAATACGTAACCGGGGTTATGATACTTACAACGAGGCAGAACTTCGTTATTTAGGGGGGGCGGTATAATGCCCGGGTATAGTGCCTACACTATAGAAATTGAGAGAGAATCGAAGGAATTGAACGACGAAAATGAGATGCCGTTCTCTGCTATTTATAGGGCTGCTTCGGCAGTCCCTCGCGCCCCACGACGGAGACAGGAGAGGCCGTCGCCCGCCGCGACGTAGGGTGCCTAGGCCGTAGCCTTGTCCGGACATAGGGTAGGCTCAACACGCGTGAAGACACGTGACGGCTCCGGGTGCGGCCCCGTAGCCAGGCGCTCGCGGCCCGCGAAGACTCAGGTGTAGTCTGTCGCGCCCCGTGACAGACCATTATATTTTGTTTTTATTTTTTATTTTAATTATATAAAGTATTTTGGGTCTGGTTTTTGTATTCAGGGTGCATTTTAGGACGTATAGGGACACTTTAAATAGTTTTAGGGTGTTGGAATTATTTTGGAGGATGGGCCTCCTTTCATTTTGAGGGGGTGGAGGCCTCCTTCCATTTTGAGGGGGTGGAGGATGGGGCTACCCCACCTAATTATTTTATAATTTTCTAACTTTTTTTTGTTAACTTAATAAAAACTTCATAAAAATAAAAAAAAAATACAACATAAATAAGTTCATTTCATAACATAAAAAAAATTACATTTCCTAAAAAATAAAATTACTAATCCTAGAAACGATAAACATAAAAACAAAAAAAATAACGATATGATTAAAAAGGTAAACAACCTACGACATCCATTTTTTCTTAACCTCCTCTTTCATCCTCCGATAAACCTCGCGTTCATCATCCGGAACCGAGTCGAGATCCAACCTCACAATTCTAAAATCCTCCGCTCGGGGACGACTTCTTCATCATCATCGTCAAGTTGAACCAGGGGTTGCGGTTGGGAAGTTGGCGGTTGCGATTGGAATTGTTCAAACGAGTTGCGTTGCATGATTTGTTGGAGTGCTTGGTATTGTTGCATTTGTTGAACTTAGGACATTTGTTTGAAGGCGTTGGGTGATTGTTGGAAACCCGAAAACGTAAATTGCGGAGACAACCATGAAGGATCCATAGTCGGAGTGTAAGCAGGAGTCGAAAAAAAGTTAGGTTGGTTCGGGTTGGGATTGTTCGGGTTGGGATTGTTCGGGTTGGGGTTGTTTGGGTTAAATGGATTATGATTGTAAAAAAAGAAGAGGGAGTGTTTTTTATATAATTGGATGAGAATGGGAGAAGAATGGAAGAAAATGTTATAAAAATAGATGAGATGAGGGGTATTTATTTAAAGTTAAAAAGGTTTTTTTATTAAAATATAGCCGTTGTAACGGCTCTAAATTTGAAAAGTGGCCCGTCCTCTCCGTCTTGTGGGAGCCGAAATTGCCTAGCCAGGCCCAGGGGGCGGTGTGGGAGACCGGCGCCGAGCCAAGCCGGGCCTCAGCCGCCCCCATACCCTATAGTCTTAACTCACTAATTATATGGTTTGGAATAGGATTTGAATGCTCTTAGCAAATATAATAAGAAAATATTAATATCATTTACATTCAATGCTCTTTGTAGGTTGTCTTTTTCATGTAGGTATCTATTAGAAGTTTATAACCGAACATTAGATATTATTCTGCCTTAAAGTAGATTTTGTCATAAACGAAGATGACTTAATCTCCTTTTTATATCCCCCCTTCTGTTATGCTTTTTTGACCCTTTCAAACCCAAACTTGCACCATCGAAGACATGATACAACATAACCCTTTTCCTCTCGGATTAAAATCTTTAAAACCAAGGTCTCTTATATTGCCGATTACAACTAAAAATATAGAACACTAGTTTTTGTGCCACCCGCGTTGCGGGGCGCTAAACGGAATATTTTCTCTTTCATAACATGTACGTATGTTTTTCGATTACTTATACATACTACTCATAACATGTTCTAAAAAAAATTATATTTAGTCAACCAATAAAAACAAAACATTACCATACTTTTCCTATAAAAAAAACTAAAACGATGGAAAAACTATAATTTTAAACTGAGAGCAAAATAGTAATTTTTTAGGACAAATGAGCGTGTGCCAGACAGTCGTCTGGCACGAATAAAAATTAAACCGAGTCAACCAATTAAAACAAAACACTACCATAGTTAAAAAAAATTAAAACGATGGGATGACTATAACGTTTGAAGGCTTCATGAAATGTTTCCCCAACATGTTGACTAAAAGATTTGATAACATTTCGAGCTTCACTAGTTTTACTCATCGGATAGTATTCCTCAAGAAAAGTTCTTTGCATTTCATCCCATGTTCGAATACTATCGGATGGTAAAGTTGAAAACCATTGTTTAGCTCTATCTTTGAGTGAAAATTGAAAAAGACGTAATTTTACCTCTTCGGGTGTGAAGCCTTGTTTCCCAATGGTGCTACATATTATTGCATAGTTAATCAAATGTGTGTAAGGCTCGTCTGATGCAACTCCCTTAAAGGTTGGTAAAATAGCCAAGTACTGAGGCCGGATTCCAAATACTCTCCCATTTAAAACCGGTGTAACAATTGGAGATGGGTTTCTAAAGATCGTCGACCTGAAATGAGTGTCAACTCCGGGTAGCGGTGGATCACCTTCACCACCTGCCATATTTGTGCTTTCGGTATCGCTTTCTTCAGAATCAGAAATGTATGAAGAGATTGGACTTGAAGTCAAGCTTGCTCTATGGACAAATCGGTTATGCCTTTCTAATCTTCCTATCTCCGGAACAAATGCTAATGGTGATGATCTTCTAGAATGTCTAGTGTGCATGCAATGAAACTACTACATGCGCAATCACCACACCAAACGTAACAAAGAGTAAAAAGGTACAAGTCTTATGATATTTTTGGATTTTTAGCAATATTTAACAAAAACAGAAAAGCAATCAACTAAAAACAAACACCAAGCGTACGCGCTCCCCGGCAACTGCGCCAAAATTTGATCGACGTCGAAGTACCGATCAAAGATAAGAAGATTATATGCTCCTAAGTACTCTAAATTAGTAGTGGCAAATAGGGTGTCGAACCACAAAGAGCTAGTGGTTGGTGTAAGATCTCAATCGATTGCAAAACATGGTAAAAACTTAAAATTGGATTTGTGTTTTGATTTGAGAAATTAGAATTAACTACAACTGTAAATTCAATAAAGTAACAGTGAAAACAACCAAGTATCAAGTTTGATAGCACAATTAGTAATTTGAGTTTGTAAATCCGGTTTGGAAGATTATATAGACATAACCTTGTGACATCATATGTGAATTGAACATTGAAAGACCTATACTTGTGTATCTAAGCTTACAACGATTGAACACCGATGTAATTAGACTATCACAAAATGATCACCATCAAATATAAACATGTTAGCATAACCTTCAATCATATATCTTGACATTTAATGATTAAACACCAATTAACTCAAAATACATGAAGTGATTCAAGAAAACAACGTTTAAGAACAATCAACACATGAAATAACACATAAAAACTTAGCAAATGTCATAGATCTCTAACAAACACCATGAATTCATGTCCAACATAGATAAACAACTCAAATTGAACTAAATGGCATACAAACCCTAGCCCTTGGTTGTGATCACAAGGGTTTTAGCCACACATGATCATGCTTGATGAAGAAATGTTGCGATTTCGGTAGCAACTGGAGCAATCTTGATGTTATAACACCTTGCGAATGAGTATTCCTTGTCCCTTGATGTCTCCTAGTCTCCAATGGTGAAGAATGAATGAAAAATCCCGAGAAAACCACTTTATTTTTGTCCAAAACCGAATAAAACCGTTTTGTATCTGCACCCGGAGTATGGAACGCCGGGCAGAAACCCAAACGCCCATGCTTCACTGTCAAACGCTGGTTCAATGTTAAAGTGAGCGTCGGGGTGTTCCAAACAAGCCTAGATCACTTTCCTTGAGTTCCTTTGATGTGTGTAAAGCTCCATGTGATAGGTTTATGATCCGGAATCATCACGCAATCTTCCACCGCTACCCTACATGTAAAAATGCATCAAAGTAACATGTCTCGATACAAATTCGATGCTAAAACATATAAATATTAACCATTTAGGCGTACCAAAAGCATACGCATCACTACCATAGTTAAAAAAATTAAAATGATGGCATGACTATAAGTTTACACCGGGGGCAAAATCGTAATTTCACAAGAAAAAAAAAACAAAAGTGCTCGTAAAACTGTAAATTTGAACTGAGGGCAAAATCATAATTTGGTTGGGAAGAAAAAAAGTCAATGGCAAAACTGTAAATTTAAAAAGCGCAAAATCGTAATTTGGCTGGACCATTGAAAAAGTGGCAGGCAACTGCCTGGCACTATTCCCCGCCCGCGTTGCGGGGCGCTAGGCCAAATATTTCTCTACCAATTGAAACAAAACATTGTCATAGTTTTGCTAGAAAAAAATAAAACGATGAGAAAACTGTAATTTTAAATTGATGGCAAAATTGTAATTTGTCATGACCAATGAGTAAGCGATGGTGAATAAAAATTACACTAAGTCGACCAATTAAAATCAAGGCAAGACTGTAATTTTGAACCGGGAGGAAATCATAAGTTTGACTAGGGGTAAAATCAAAATTTATCAAAAGCTATAATGATGGCAAAGCTGTAATTTTGAACCAGAGTCAAAATCGTAATTTTGACGGGGGTAAAAGCGTAATTTGTCAAATCTCCAACGATGGCAAGGCCGTAATTTTGAACCAGGGGCAAAATCGCAATTTCTCAAAATCTACAACAATGGCAATGCCGTAAGTTTTAACCGGGGACAAAATCGTATTTTTAAGTGAAGGTTAAATAGTAATTTATTTGGGTCAATGGGGGAAATTTCAGGCAGCTGTCTGGCACCATTCCCCATCTTGTATTTGTGAATATAGTAAATTGGTACTTGAACAAATAATGGCCACGTTATACTTATTTTAGGAAGGCGTATTAATCAGTATCAGAATATTTACCGTATTTGTATTATACGATGCATAAGGCTGTGGGGTGTGAAAGAGTCCTCCCCAACCTCCACATCACCACCTCAGCTCCCCGCGTTCTTTCTCGAACCCACACCCAGGCGTCTAAGGCTAGATACCTATGTATGCATTAGTTATAGATTTTTCCGTACTCGGCTTTGCATACATCCACATATTTCACAAATTAAGTCTCGATCAAGGTCCGCCGTGGAAGGGACAAAGTAGGCGACTACCTAGAGCTCACTCTCCTAGAGGGCCTAACGTTTTTTACTTAATTTTTAAAACACAATTTATTTGTAAAACCCATTAACTTTTGATTTAGGTTTTGGCTTATTAAACAATTAATTTTTTTACCCACTACACTCAATATCTTAGCATTTCTTTAAATTACACATTTAAACCTAATTAAATTAAATTAGCGAATGCGCCAACCAAAAAAAGCCATGGATTAATGATGGGGCAAAGAGCTCAGGTTGATCGATGCAATGTTTTAAATACTAGTATGAACGGGCTAGTTAAATTGGATATCAGACACGGGCCTGATATGATAAAGACCGATAAAACTAGAATACAGTATGTCTTATATACCGACGGTAGACCCCGGTTCTACCGGTTCAAACTAGTGAACCGGTTTGTATATCTTAATTGAGATAAAACCATGATCTATTACATAAATCCTAATTGAGATTGGATTATCTTTTAGATGAATTTGTATTTTGTTGAATTATAGGGTTAACTAGTAACCAGGTTGAACCGCCTGGCACAACCTGGTTCAACCTGTTAAACCATTTTAGAGCCCAATCCGGTATGATTCAAAACCGATTTTTAAAACATTGGATTGAAGTATAGAACTATCGATTGAGCAAAAGAAAGGGCATGGACAAAGTTACGAGCCCATTTTTTCTATTCGAGTTGTTATATAATCCGTTGATAGTAAGTTATCTATACATATAATAAAAGAAACCAACTTTGGGACACTTGTCATCATATTAGGCCATGTTAATTATAATTTTAATTTAATCTCTTCTAATTAATTATAGATAATTCTCCTACTAAATATTATTTAGTTTAATTATTACTTTTATATTTATCTATTTACTTCAAATTCAAACTTAATTATCTAATTTGATATTAGAGTAAATTACGATTTTGGCCCATGTGGTTATATCACTTTTACCCTTTTAGCCCAAAAAGGAATTTTTAAACATCTGAGCCTGATGTGTGTAAAATGCAACATATAAAACACATCAATTAAGGCATAAAACTAACCCTTTTTTAGTACTAATGTTGGAAAAATAGTGTTTTTGTCTTCCTTTTGTATTTTCAGGATGAAATGAGATCAAAATCACAAAAGAAGCAGAAAGACTACTAATTCTACCATAAATACAGGAAAAGGAACAAAAGTGGACTGCCCGGACCCTCAACGGCATCTCCCAAGGCAAAAGAGAAGAAACAGAGTCTGAACACACCCCGTGTCCAGCGAACACGGGGGCGTGCCCAGGAAGCAGCAGAAAAGACAAACCAGTAGAAGCTTCCATTGCCCACCACGGGGCCGTGTCCAGCGAGCACGGGGGCGTGGTGAAAGTACAGCAGGCGCATTAATTGTAATTCGCAATTACAATTAATGAGGAGAGAGAGTGTCAGGCGGGCACGGGGCCGTGTCCAGCGGACACGGGGCCGTGTCCAGCCTTCTGTTCAGCCTATAAATAGAGGAGCTTGGCTTCATTCTCTCTCATCCCTTGGCACACCACCTCTCTCACACCTCATCCACCACCCACCACCACCATAACACCATCATCCACCACCATCATCCATTGTCCATCGTAGAGTGTGTGAGTCGTCTCGGGATCCAAGATTGATCGTAAGAGTTCTTGACAATCAAGGCCATGTTTGCCTAAGTCTCTTACATCACTTGGTGAAGACAAGTGTTTAGTATAATACTTTTTATTTTTAATCTTTTGCACTTTTTATTTGGTTTTGTATTAATGACTTTAATAACTAGTTACTTATGTTGAAGGTGATCTTTCCTTATCGTTTGTCCGTGGTGTCTTGGCATTATTTTACTGTCTATATAAAATAAAAGATTTTCACCATTCATATCTCCACGGTCTATATGGAGGTATGTTGGCTACCTGGTCGGGGGTTAAGGGAACGGTTTGGTAAGGGTCTTGCCCTTGTTCAGCGTTTAGAGGTCCTGCTTGGGACCTGGGTCAAATTTAGTAGGATCTCCTTCAATGCCCATAGGTATTGGATGGCGGGGATCCAAACTCTTTGACCCCCTCATAAGTTAACTACTATTAATACTATAACCCGGCTATTTAGGACTGTATCCCTGCTGACTCAGACTACTTAGCCGAGGGTAACGTCACCGCCAAAAGCGGGGCCTACCACAATTTGCATTAATAACTTAATTCATTATCTTTCAATAATCCGACCCTTTAGGATTGTATCCTTGCTGACTCAAACTACTGGGTTGAGGGTAACGTCGCCTTCAAAAGAGGGGCCTACTACAATAACTAAGATAATCTCTTAAACAAGTGCAAAAGTGCGAAAATAATCAAAGGTTATACTAATACACGTGTCGGATCCAAGTGATTCATCTTGTCTATCTGTTTTTTATTTTATTTTTATTTTCAGCATTTAGTTAGTTTTTATTTTTCTTAGTTAAAACATTTTTCTAACCTTTTGATTTGATTAGACGTTGAGGATAAACCGGTATTAAAAGCTCTTGTGTCCTTGGACGACCTCGGTATCTTACCAACACTATACTACGTCCACGATGGGTGCACTTGCCCATATGTGTGTTTAGTGTTAGTGAATATCGTGTTTTATAAATTTAAAACTTGGCTAAAAGTGTAAAAAGGGCTTAATTATATATTAAAAACATATATACACTGACACGCATCAGAGCCCTCCACGTCTTTTTTTCTAACCCTTTTGTACCCCAACATCTTTTTTTTATTTTATGATTTTCTCGCCTCATTTAGTTATCTAATTTTATATTAGAGTAAATTACGATTTTGGCTCATGTGGTTATATCACTTTTACCCTTTTAGCCCAAAAAGGATTTTTTTAACATCTGAGCACTCAACGTCTTTTTTTCTAACCCTTTTGGACCCCAACATCTTTTTTTTAATGATTTTCTCGCCTCATTTCCAAACTTATCTTATATTAATTAAATGAATAATGAACTAATATTAAATTTCATCCTACTTTAAATTTTGAATACCATTTTTCTATTTTTCCAATAAAATATGATTCTAAAATTTAAATTGTTAATTTAAGATATTTTTAAATAAAACAAATTATTTATCACGAAAACCAAACTTTGTATTAATATATGAAATATTTTTATTTTCATTACTAAAAAAATTATTATATCAATTTTATTACATAATTATTACCTAATTTGATATTAGAGTAAATTACGATATTGACCCATGTGGTTATATCACTTTTACCCTTTTAGCCCAAAAAGGAATTTTTAAACATCTGAGCCCTCCACGTCTTTTTTTCTAACCCTTTTGGACCCAAACATCTTTTTTTTATTTTATGATTTTCTCGCTTCATTTAGTTATCTAAATTGATATTAGAGTAAATTACGATTTTGGCTCATGTGGTTATATCACTTTTACCCTTTTAGTCCAAAAAGGATTTTTTTAATATCTGAGCATTCAACGTCTTTTTTTTCTAACCCTTTTGGACCCCAACATCTTTTTTTAATGATTTTCTCACCTCATTTCCAAACTTATCTTATATTAATTAAATGAATAATGAACTAATATTAAATTTCATCCTACTTTAAATTTTGAATACCATTTTTCTATTTTTCCAATAAAATATGATTCTAAAATTTAAATTGTTAATTTAAGATATTTTTAAATAAAACAAATTATTTATCACGAAAACCAAACCTTGTATTAATATATGAAATATTTTTATTTTCATTACTAAAAAAATTATTATATCAATTTTATTACATAATTTATAAATCGACTTTTCGGAATTAGTACTAACATTTTATCACTCAAATAGATATTGATTTGCTTCTTGAATAATATATCTTCTTTTCAAGAATCATCTTCACAATCACCATATCCATCGCGTATCGAGTATTATTCATTAGTATATTGAAAGATATGATTTTTTTATTATTGGTATATAAAATTAGATTTATTAAACCCGTGTAATACACGTGGTTTTTTTATAGATATACCTTTTTTATTATTTACTATACAAAATTACATTTATTCGACCCGTGTAATAGGTGAGGTTTTTTAAGATATAACTTTTTTATTATTTGATATATAAAATTAGATTTATTCAATTCGTACAATACATGGGGTCTTTTAAGTGTATATATTTTTTATTATTTAGTAACGAAAATTACATTTATTCAACCCGTGTAATACACATATTTTTAAAGATGTAACTTTTTATTATTTGGTATATAAAATTAAATTTATTTAACCCTTGTAATAAATGAGGTTTCTTAAAGATCTATTATTTTATTATTTGGTAAACAATATTACATTTATTCAACTCGTGTAACACAAACGGTTTTAAAGATATAACCTTTTTATTTGGTATATAAAATTATATTTATTTAACTCGTACAATATGGTTCTTATAGATATAAATTTTTATTATTTAATATATAAAATTATATTTATTCAACCCGTACAATAAAAGAGGTTTTTAAAGATATATTATTTTATTATTTAGTATATAAAATTCATTTATTTGACCCGTGTAATACACGGGATTATAACCTAGTTAAGTATACATAAAGTTGTGAGTTGTGTTAGCCGAAGTTGGGTCGGGTCCGTTAACCCGGGGGAACAAGAAGAACGTGCGGGTGGGGCTGTTGACGGCGAACGTTTGAACGTGTTGTGTGGTCATGTGTTGGCACGTGCGTGACTGACAACTTAACAACCAAAGTATGTGGTGTTGCCCATGTGACTCCTCCACCAAATAGGAAGAAGCCACGACGCATTTTCACCTTCATTTATTACTTGTGGGCCCATCTCAAATCCTTATGCAAACACCACAAAATGCCTACGTGTGTTAAAGACAGACAGATTGAATGCTACGTGTTATTTAAAGATACAATTCAATGAATTAAGACACTAATCTTAATTTAAATAAGGGAAAGCAAGAATGTTTATTTAACAAATTAATGAATAATCGGCAATGACATTGGAATGACAATCGAGCATATTGATTATACAGGAATGAGACGATAAACATGGCCGTGCTGTTTCATTATACATTTGTTTGTAGTTTTTAATTAAAAGCTAAATAAATAAATAATTAATATTGTGTACGACTTTGTTTTTTATCTAGGGGTTGTTTGATAACACTTTTGAATGGGTAAGTGTTAAACCAGTAAGAGATTTGAATTATTTAGCTCTTAATGGTTAAGACCTCTTACTGGTTCAGTACTTATTGGTTCAGATTGTTTGTTTCGCGAGCAGATGTTTGAATGATTCAGACATTTGCCTTTGAATGGTTAAGCATTATACTGAGTATGAATAATTAAGACCTCTTATCTGAATAGTTCAAACATTTACCTTAGGGGTGCAAACGAGCCGAGCGGCTCGCGAGCTACTCGAGATCGGCTCGAGAAAAAAGCTCGAAACGAGCCGAGCCTTATCGAGCCCGAGCCGAGCTTGAGCCTCAAAACAAAGCTCGTTTGTTTATCGAGCCCGAGCTCGAGCCTCACATGTGAAGCTCGTTAGGCTCGTCGAGCCTTATCGAGCCTTAGTGTAAACGAAACGAGCCGAGTCGAGCCGAGCTTATTTAAACTTGTTTACAAGCGACCTCGAACATAAAAATAAGTTTATTTAGTAAACGAGCCCGAGCCCGAGCTTTACTTATCGAGCTCGCAAACCTAAAAAGTCTATTATTTATATTATTTTTATTTAACATACTAATTAATAGATAATAAACGAGCCGAGCTCGAGCTTGATAAAATACAAACGAGCCGAGCTCGAGCTTTGAAAACAAAGCTCGAATCGAGCCGAGCTCGAGCCCGAACTCTCATAAGTTAATCGAGCTCGAGCTCGAGCCTGGCCGAGCTCGGGCTCGGCTCGTTTGTACCCCTAATTTACCTCTGAATGGTTAAACATTATATTGGCTCTTAAGGGTTCAGACCTCTTACTGGTTCAACACTTAATGGTTTAACACTTACCCATTCAAAAGTTATCAAACAGCCCCTAAGTGATGAACCAGTAAGAGGTGAGGTCTGAGTCATTATGAGCCGGTATAATGCTTAACCATTCAGAGGCATATGTCTGAACCATTCAGACATCTGCACGTGAAACATACAGTATGAACCATTAAATGTTGAACCAGTAAGAGGTCTGAACCGTTAAGAGCTGAAACAAACAACCCCTTACTCGAGTGTAAGCTTTATAGGTGGTTATCGATTAATCCTCAATTGTTAAATGTTTTACTATGAAGTTATATACCCTATCATCAATAGCCATGCCTTGTAAAATACTTGTGAATGAGACGATGTGTGATTGTCTATGTTGTTACATCGAAAACATAGAGGCTGAATTAAGCTCACAAATACAATAGTATATTGCGTCAAAAATTATAATAAAGCTATCTAAGATCCACAAGTAGAATACAACAAAAAAAAAAGTCAACTTTTAAGTAAAATGACTAAACCCGCGTCATCTATCAAACATTGATTATTTTTCTAATCTTTTAAGTAAGTCTGAGTCGACATGGATAGAGTAATATTGTAGGGATCCGATGGCAACAAGTCGGGTATTGACGAATGACGATGCTAGTCTTATATCTGATTGTCATATCGTGTGCCAAATCCGGTCATAAATTTATTCTTATTTTATTATCCATATGAATTTGAAATAGCAATACTAAAAAGTTAGTTAATAGCTGATTACTCTATTACCCAAGCATAAAATAAAATCAGATAAGTAAAATGTTAACGGGTTTGATTCAGGTAAGTGGGTATGTATGTCTCGTGTAGTCAGGCCAAGTATCATTTAATACACTACCCGTCTCATATCCATGATTTTTTTTTAAAACCAATCTCATGCCCGTCATAAATCTTTGTGTTTCGAATTGACCCATCGTTTTGGAGTTTTATTTATAGTGATCTGATCCCATCCATATATTAGGTGAAAACTATGGATGTTCAAAAAGATCGCGGCTCGGAGCTCGCTCAGATTTAGCTCGGAAAAAGCTCGCTCGATATGGCTCGGTTTGAAAATGAGCCTAGCTCGGCTCGTGATGAGCCAAATTGGCTTGGTTTGGTTCGCTTGGTAGCTCGGCTTGGCTTAGCTCAAATTATTTTACTTATAATATATTTTATTTTGTATACATATAATATATTACAAAAAAGTGATTATTATTTACATGTATTTAGGCTTGTAGTTTGATATCTATGACATATTTAAAGGTTGATTGTTGTGCTAATGAACAAATATTGTATTTACTTGAAATATAAAACTTATTTTGCGTTGTTGAACGTGATTTTGGCTTATAATGTATTAGGTTAAACTTATTTTGAATATGTTTTTTGAGAGCTATGTATTAATTTTTATTTTTAAAATCAAGCCGAGCCAGCTCGGTTTAAAACCAAGCCGAGCCGGAGCTTAGATTTTCAGCTTGATTTCAAATCCGAGCCGAGCGAAACCAGCTCGGTTTATAATCGAGCCGAGCTCGAGCTTGCCCTGGCTCGACTCGGCTGATGATCAGCCCTAGTGAAAACCAGTCATGGCATGTGTAAAAAAAGTCATGAAGACAATTTCAGCATCCTATTTTATAACACGGATAATGGGCCAGACCAGCCCACTTATTTTCATTTCATGTTTTCAGGCGTTCAGCCTCTTATTTTAATTCTATGAGAAATAGAATTGGGCTTCTGAGTCTTCAAATTCCACATTTTCATAAACATGTCAGATACTACCGTAGTACCATACTACCATTTGTAAAAATATGTGTGTATATGAGTTTCGTCCAAAAGCTTTGCAAGTCCAATGGGCATTGGCCCATTCTAACGATAAGCAATATTGGAAAATTTCCATTGGCTTCTAATGTAACCCAATTATTGTTGGACACATTAACTAAAAGTTACTCATCAAAACATAGGCTGAATTATTTAGCTCTTAATGAGACTCTTAATGGTTAAGACCTCTTACTAGTTCAGTACTTATTGGTTCAGATTGTTTGTTTCGCGAGCAGATGTTTGAATGATTCAGACATTTGCATTTGAATGGTTAAGCATTATACTGAGTATGAATGATTAAGACCTCTTATCTGAATAGTTTAAACATTTACCTTAGGGGTGCAAACGAGCCGAGCGGCTCGCGAGCTACTCGAGATCGGCTCGAGAAATAAGCTCGAAACGAGCCGAGCCTTATCGAGCCCGAGCCGAGCTTGAGCCTCAAAACAAAGCTCGTTTGTTTATCGAGCCCCAGCTCGAGCCTCACATGTGAAGCTCGTTAGGCTCGTCGAGCCTTATCGAGCCTTAGTGTAAACGAGCCGAGTCGAGCCGAGCTTATTTAAACTTGTTTACAAGCGACCTCGAACATAAAAATAAGTTTATTTAGTAAACGAGCCCGAGCCCGAGCTTTACTTATCGAGCTCGCAAACCTAAAAAGTCTATTATTTATATTATTTTTATTTAACATACTAACTAATAGATAATAAACGAGCCGAGCTCGAGCTTGATAAAATACAAACGAGCCGAGCTCGAGCTTTGAAAACAAAGCTCGAGTCGAGCCGAGCTCTCATAAGTTAATCGAGCTCGAGCCTGGCCGGGCTCGGCTCGGCTCGTTTGCACCCCTAATTTACCTCTGAATTGTTAAATATTATATTGGCTCTTAACGGTTCAGACCTCTTACTAGTTCAACACTTAATGGTTTAACACTTACCCATTCAAAAGTTATCAAACAGCCCCTAAGTGATGAACCAGTAAGAGGTCTGAGTCATTAAGGGCTGTTTGGTAGCCTCTTAATGACCATTCAGATGCTACTCTTAATGGTTTAAAACCTCTGAATGAATAAGAGGTAACCTCAAGTCTGAATGGTTAAGAGGTAACCTCTGAATGGTAAATCATCACATGTCACATTCTTCTACCTTCTCATTGGTAAAATTCTTAATGATTTCATTCAGAGGTAGCCTCTTAATGACCATTCAGAGGCTACCAAACAGCCCCTAAGAGTCGGTATAATGCTTAACCATTCAGAGGCATATGTCTAAACCATTCAGACATCTGCGCGTGAAACATACAGTATGAACCATTAAGTGTTGAACCAGTAAGAGGTCTGAACTGTTAAGAGCTGAAACAAACAACCCCTTACTCGAGTGTAAGCTTTATAGGTGGTTATCGATTAATCCTCAATTGTTAAATGTTTTACTATGAAGTTATATACCCTATCATCAATAGCCATGCCTTGTAAAATACTTGTGAATGAGACGATGTGTGATTGTCTATGTTGTTACATCGAAAACATAGAGGCTGAATTAAGCTCACAAATACAATATTAGTATATTGCGTCAAAAATTATAATAAAGCTATCTAAGATCCACAAGTAGAATACAACAAAAAAAAGTCAACTTTTAAGTAAAATGACTAAACCCGCGTCATCTATCAAACATTGATTATTTTTCTAATCTTTTAAGTAAGTCTGAGACATGGACAGAGTAATATTGTAGGGATCCGATGGCAACAAGTCGGGTATTGACGATACTAGTCTTATATCTGATTGTCATATCGTGTGCCAAATCCGGTCATAAATTTATTCTTATTTTATTATCCATATGAATTTGAAATAGCAATACTAAAAAGTTAGTTAATAGCTGATTACTCTATTACCCAATCATAAAATAAAATCAGATAAGTAAAATGTTAACGGGTTTGATTCAGGTAAGTGGGTATGTATGTCTCGTGTAGTCAGGCCAAGTATCATTTAATACACTACCCGTCTCATATCCATGATTTTTTTTTAAAACCAATCTCATGCCCGTCATAAATCTTTGTGTTTCGAATTGACCCATCGTTTTGGAGTTTTATTTATAGTGATCTGATCCCATCCATATATTAGGTGAAAACTATGGATGTTCAAAAAGATCGCGGCTCGGAGCTCGCTCAGATTTAGCTCGGAAAAAGCTCGCTCGATATGGCTCGGTTTGAAAATGAGCCTAGCTCGGCTCGTGATGAGCCAAATTGGCTTGGTTTGGTTCGCTTGGTAGCTCGGCTTGGCTTAGCTCAAATTATTTTACTTATAATATATTTTATTTTGTATACATATAATATATTACAAAAAAGTGATTATTATTTACATGTATTTAGGCTTGTAGTTTGATATCTATGACATATTTAAAGGTTGATTGTTGTGCTAATGAACAAATATTGTATTTACTTGAAATATAAAACTTATTTTGCGTTGTTGAACGTGATTTTGGCTTATAATGTATTAGGTTAAACTTATTTTGAATATGTTTTTTGAGAGCTATGTATTAATTTTTATTTTTAAAATCAAGCCGAGCCAGCTCGGTTTAAAACCAAGCCGAGCCGGAGCTTAGATTTTCAGCTTGATTTCAAATCCGAGCCGAGCGAAACCAGCTCGGTTTATAATCGAGCCGAGCTCGAGCTTGCCCTGGCTCGACTCGGCTGATGATCAGCCCTAGTGAAAACCAGTCATGGCATGTGTAAGAAAAGTCATGAAGACAATTTCAGCATCCTATTTTATAACACGGATAATGGGCCAGACCAGCCCACTTATTTTCATTTCATGTTTTCAGGCGTTCAGCCTCTTATTTTAATTCTATGAGAAATAGAATTGGGCTTCTGAGTCTTCAAATTCCACATTTTCATAAACATGTCAGATACTACCGTAGTACCATACTACCATTTGTAAAAATATGTGTGTATATGAGTTTCGTCCAAAAGCTTTGCAAGTCCAATGGGCATTGGCCCATTCTAACAATAAGCAATATTGGAAAATTTCCATTGGCTTCTAATGTAACCCAATTATTGTTGGACACATTAACTAAAAGTTACTCATCAAAACATAGGCTGAATACTTGAACACTAATGTGTTTTTTCACTTATTTATGACTAAAATAGAACAAAATACTGATTTTTGTCTAAATTAGTCATAAAAAATGGCTGCTTTATTTGGATAATCGACTAACATCGTTTTCTAAGGTGACAAGATTTTATTGTTTAATGATGATTTGGCAAGTTACATTGACGGTACCATTTGGATAATCGACTAACATCGTTCTCTAAGGTGACACGATTTTATTGTTTGATGATGATTTGGCAAGTTACATTGACGATACGTAATAAAATGCCCTGACAGGTCAAGAATTATATCATCTTACTTCTTAGTAAGTTTACTAAAATTACTCATTGGTTTGTATGATTATGATACTTACTTGCACTTTTTTTAACGGCTACCCGGGGTAACCCAATGGAAAAAGCGACCGCATACGCCTGCGAGCGCAGACAGCGTTGGGTAGCCCAAGCCCACCATTTCTAATTCTAGGAAAAACCCGCCGTCCGAAGGCCCAATGTAGTAAAATCTGGTTGGGATCGGATTTGAATTTGAGACATCTAGCTTCAAATCCAAATCTTCACTTCTACTCCAATGTCAATTGAGCTATAGCTAATTTTCGATACTTACTCTTTTTACCAATTAACTAATACATGTTCACATCTTTCAAAAGAACTTGTTCATCAGATTAGGTAATTTGTTACTATTACCACAAAAAACTTGGGGTTAGTGTCCGGACTTGAATAACACGAATATTATGTATCTTGTTAATGTTACTACAAAAACTTGTTTAAAATGTCAATGTGATTGAAGCCAAGTAGATGCGCTAATAAAGGGTATAGACCTACGACAATACCAGAACTAAAACGTAGAGTGAGCGGAATTAAACCTTAAAAAATGGGCCATAGATGAGTAAGCGGACATGCGGCAATACTAGAATTGAACGTAGTCAAACCTAGGGATGAGCATAGTACCCATTCGGTACCGAATATACCGGTGCCAAAAAAACAGGGAAAATGGGTGTCGGCACCGAAGATACCTGCTGGTATGGTACGATACCGATACCAAATGCCCCATCCCTAGTTAAACCTTAATAAAGTTGAGGGGCCCTAGCCTCTATTAACAGTTTGTACACCTTTATTGAACATGTCCTACATTTATAAGCAATGTTAATTTTTTATTTCTATTTTCTTATAGTTCACCTTAAATATAGTGAATTACACAACTTCAATGACACAATGGATACAATGGATCTGGATTGCTGCGAGTGGGCTTGGACATGACTAAGTGGGCTTGGACTTCTGGAGCTTGTGTAAAGGAGGTTATAACAGACTTAACAACTCAACTAACAACCCAGCTATCTTTCCGGGTCAAGTCGGTGTTATTTGGATCTATTTAAGAGAAGTGTGTGGTTCATTTTCATCTTATCTCAGATATTTTGTTTGTTTCACTCTTGTCTTCTTGCTTCACTTTCTCTCTCTAGGGTTTCGTAGTTTGATCTTGAGTTAAGGTCTCGTTCTCGTTAAGATCCTTTCTGAGTGAGTCTGATCATCGTAATTTTGAACCAGGGGAAAAATCGCAATTTCTCAAAATCTACAACGATGGCAATGCCGTAAGTTTTAACCGGGGACAAAATCGTATTTTTAAGTGAAGGTTAAATAGTAATTTATTTGGGTCAATGGGGGAAATTTCAGGCAGCTGTCTGGCACCATTCCCCATCTTGTATTTGTGAATATAGTAAATTGGTACTTGAACAAATAATGGCCACGTTATACTTATTTTAGGAAGGCGTATTAATCAGTATCAGAATATTTACCGTATTTGTATTATACGATGCATAAGGCTGTGGGGTGTGAAAGAGTCCTCCCCAACCTCCACATCACCACCTCAGCTCCCCGCGTTCTTTCTCGAACCCACACCCAGGTGTCTAAGGCTAGATACCTATGTATGCGTTAGTTATAGATTTTTCCGTACTCGGCTTTGCATACATCCACATATTTCACAAATTAAGTCTCGATCAAGGTCCGCCGTGGAAGGGACAAAGTAGGCGACTACCTAGAGCCCACTCTCCTAGAGGGCCTAACGTTTTTTACTTAATTTTTAAAACACAATTTATTTGTAAAACCCATTAACTTTTGATTTAGCAATACTAAAAGTTAGTTAATAGCTGATTACTCTATTACCCAAGCATAAAATAAAATCAGATAAGTAAAATGTTAACTGGTTTGGTTCAGGTAAGTGGGTATGTATGTCTCGTGTAGTCGGGCCAAGTATCATTTAATACACTACCCGTCTCATATCCATGAATTTTTTTTAAAACTAATCTCATGCCCATCTTAGATCTTTGTGTTTCGAATTTACCCATTGGTTTTGGAGTTTTATTTATAGAGATCTAATCCCATCCATATATTTGGTGAAAACCAGTCATGGCATGTGTAAAAAAAGTCATGAAGACAATTTCAGCATCCTATTTTATAACACGGATAATGGGCCAGACCAGCGGCCAGCCCACTTATTTTCATGAACTTGTGACCATTTCATGTTTTCAGGCGTTCAGAATCTTATTTTAATTCTATGAGAAATAGAATTGGGCTTTGAGTCTTCATTAATTCCACACATTTTCATAAACATGTCAGATACAAAATATGTGTGTGTATGAGTTTGGCCCAAAAGCTTTGCAAGTCCAATGGGCATTGGCCCATTCTAACAATAAGGAATCTTGGAAAATTTCCATTGGCCTCTAATGTAACCAATTATTGTTGGACATATTAACTAAAAGTTACACATCAAAACATAGGTTGAATACTTGAACACTAATGTCTTTTTTTCACTTATTTATGACTAAAATAGAACAAAATACTGATTTTTGTCCAAATTAGTCATTAAAAATGGCTGTTTTATTTGGATAATCGACTAACATCGTTTTCTAAGGTGACAAGATTTTATTGTTTAATGATGATTTGGCAAATTACATTGACGATACCATTTGGATAATCGACTAACATCGTTCTCTAAGGTGACACGATTTGGATAATCGACTAACATCGTTCTCAACCTTTAATGGAATTTTGATAATTTTGTGTGTTTATGTATGCCATATGTCACTGGTTTTATTTTTATGAGGTTGTAAGATTATGCTACTTACTTGCTCTTTTTTTAACGGCTAACGAAATAAAAGCCCGGTTATCCAGGTAACTCAATGGAAAAAGGCGACTCCATACGCCCGCAAGCGCAGACAACGTTGGGTAGCCCAGTTCTAGGAAAAACCCGCCATCCGAAGGCCCAATGTAGTAAAATCTGGTTGGGATCGGATTTGAATTCGAGACATCTAGCTTCAAATCCAAATCTTCACTTCTACTCCAATGTCAATTGAGCTTTAGCCATGGTTGCAAAAGTCGCTAGGCGCTCCCTAGTCGGTCGACCAGGGAGTTGAGAGTACTCGTCATAGGCGGAGAGTACTCGGGGAGTACTCGGACATGTTAAATTATAAAGAAATTAGTTCCCAGAAATTAAATATATGTCTAATAACATATATTTACTAATATTTATAACAAAATACGTGAAAATGATATTCATTATTTAATACGATAGTCATATAAATTATGTTTTATTATTTTTTAAGTCAAACTCGGCCCGAATTGACCAACTAGATCCGATTTTGGCCGAGTTTGACCGCGTTTGATCGATTCCAAGTAATTAGGCGGAGTTAGAGAAAGTCGCCTCGGCAACCTACCTTGTAGCGACTACTCGGGGACTACTCGGCCTTGGAAACCTTGTTTTACAACCATGGCTATAGCTAATTTTCGATACTTACTCTTTTTACCAACTAACTAATACATGTTCACATCTTTCAAAAGAACTTGTTCATCATATTAGGTAATTTGTTACTATTATCACACAAATTTGGGTTAGTGTCCGGACTTGAATAACATGAATATTATGTATCTTGTTAATGTTACTACAAAAACTTGTTTAAAATGTGAATGTGATTGAAGCCAAGTAGATGCCCTAATAAAGGGTATAGACCTACGACAATACCAGAACTAAAACGTAGAGTCGAGCGGAATTAAACCTTAAAAAATGGGCCATAGATGAGTAAACGGACATGCAACAATACTAGAATTGAACGTAGTCAAACCTAGGGTTGAGCATGGTACCCATTCGGCACCGAATATACCGGTACCAAAAAAACAGGGAAAATGGGTGTCGGCACCGAAGATACCTGGTATGGTACGATACCAAATGCCCATCCCTAGTTAAACCTTAATAAAGTTGAGGGGCCCTAGCCTCTATTAACAGTTTATACACCTTTATTGAACATGTCCTACATTATAAGCAATGTTAATTTTTTATTTCTATTTTTTTATAGTTCACCTTAAATATAGTGAATTACATAACTTCAATGACACAATGGATACAATGGATCTGGATTGCTGCGAGTGGGCTTGGACATGATTAAGTGGGCTTGGACTTCTGGAGCTTGTGTAAAGGAGGTTATAACAGACTTAACAACTCAACTAACAACCCAGCTATCTTTCCGGGTCAAGTCGGTGTTATTTGGATCTATTTAAGAGAAGAGAAGTGTGGTTCATTTTCATCTTATCTCAGATATTTTGCTTGTTTTGCTCTTGTCTTCTTGCTTCACTTTCTCTCTATAGGGTTTCGTAGTTTGATCTTGAGTTAAGGTCTCGTTCTCGTTTAGATCCTTTGTGAGTGAGTCTGATCATCGTGTTGATGATCAGTAAGTGTTAGTTGTGAAGTTGTAAGTCTTGTATCTAATTTCATAGTTCTGTTGTTCTTCGATTGATAATAAAAAAGTTTTTTCTGTGATACATATTTTTGACACGATTTTACCTCTATAGTACTCATACAAGTACTCAAAAACTAAAATAAAAACAAAGTGGTACTAAAGCGGGTATTGTACCAATACCCGTAACAATATCCGTACCATAACAATATATTCGGTACCAAAATACCTATACCATACCAGTTGGTGGAGGGTTTCGCGGATTAACTGTTGATCTAATCGAAAGTACAATGCCCTTTAGTTACATTTTCTATAAATTCTTTTTCCGAACTTAAACACCCCCTAGTAAAACCCAAAATTATACAACAAACCAAACAAAAAGTTACACCACCCAATTGCACAACAAAACAATAAAGCCAAGGATACAACACCCCACAACATAAACCACTTACCAATTAACATATTATAAATATAAATATAAATATAAATGACGTATGACACTATGGAAAGCTAGAAGTTTGTGATAAAGTTTACGAAAAATAAATATTTACAAAGAATATAATGAATTGAGAGATTCGTTGATTCTTCAACTGGAAATTAGTTAAAGAAAGTATAATGAAAAAAATTATTAGATCGATTTGTACAACTGTGATGATGTTTTTCGATTTTTGTTAAGTGTTTTTTAATAAAACTTGTGATGATAATAAGATATTTATCAAAAAAAACATTTTTTTAAGTGATGATATTAAGATATTTATCAAAAAGATATTTTTAAAAAAGTATTACAATTTCGAAAATGAAAGCATGGGAAGAGAAAAGGTGTAAAGGAAAAAGGTGGATGGTTTGACTTTAAAATTTCACATGGAAGATGGACGACATCTAACCTGTCTTTCTTCTTTCTTTTCAATACGCACATTACCATCCTATTTTTTGAATTTAATGTAGGTTATTATTTTTTTTAACGGCGGAGAAAATCAATCCCGAGCATTCTCGAGGTATCTACCGGATCAAAAGAAGTACTCTGAGAGTAACCCGAGTCCACCACTAATTATGGGGAAAACCCGATAACTCACCCGCCTGTAGGCACGACGGTGGAATTACCGGTAAAACCCGTTTGCCTCAATGATCGAACCCATAATTCTCTGGGTCTCCTATCATTGCCCACCAGTACCTCACTCTGCATCAAGTGATAGTCAAACCTGCATCTCACAAAAGAAATACAAGTCTCACACCACTTGATCTAGTGATCATTGGCAACGTAGCTTTCTATTAAATCCCATTTATATCCCTTAACTAAACTCATTTTAAGTTGACATCTGATCAGAGTAGGCTCGAGCGGAAGCGGAACAAACACACACACACTAGTAGAAAATAAAGAACACGAGAATTTACGTGGTTCGGTCAAGGTGACCTACGTCCACGGGTTGCAACTAGGGTTTCACATTTATTACTGAGGTGATATCAATTACAAAGACCTATCAACTATTTAAAATACCCAAATTAGGGTTTACAACTTGTTGACCAAGAAAAGGTAAAATAGGAAACCGGATATCAGACTTAACAAAAATAGCGTATATGCGTATCTGTTCCATATTAGCGCATCCCACATATTAGGGCATCTGTTATAGAGCACCTAATTAGAGCATCTAGTACTATAGCATCTATTAGAGCATCCATGAAAGAGTAGCGCATCAAACAATAGAGCATATGCAGATGCTTTGTTTCTGCATTCCTGCAAAGCCTACATATCTAACAATCTCCCACTTGGAGGCTTTGCATAAACCACAAAGTCTATCCAAGTAAACCCATCACCAGTTCAAGTCTTCCAAGCCTCCAGTTCCTAAGAACAAGCCAAGACTTCAGTCACACCCAAGCCACCTAGTTGCAACCACACCTCTCATCAAGTACCTGAGAGACCAGTTGAAGCTCCCACAAGCTCCAACTAGGGGTGCAAACGAGCCAAGCTACTCGCGAGCTACTCGAGCTTGGCTCGGAAAAAAACTCGAACGAGCCGAGCTTAAACGAGCTCGAGCTTGAGCCCGAGCTTAAAAACAAGCTCGTCTAATAAAGGATCCCGAGCTTCGCTTATCGAGCTCGAGCCGGCTCGCGAGCCTAATCGAGCTTTCTGTTTATATATTTTTTATTAATATATTAAACATATATTTATATAATAATAATTACCATTTATATAAATATAAAAAATAACTAAACTATATGTATAATAATAATTATAATTAATATAAATTAATTAATAAATACTAAACGAGTCGAGCCCGAGCCGAGCTCGAGCTTGAAAAATTACCTTCGAGCCGAGCTCGAGCTCGAGCCTAGTCGAGCTCCGGCTCGGCTCTGCTCGTTTGCACCCCTAGCTCCAACCCAACAGTCTTATCAAACCCATTCTCTATCTCAACCGGCTTGCACAATCCATTAACTCCAGAGATACATCGAGAATTAATACCACTCTCCACATTTTGAAACTATTTCCAAGAGAGTTTTTTTCTTCAGTCGGAACCTTCGTCTTCAAAACCCAACGGTTCTTTGTGATTGTACCCGGAACACGACCCGTGCTCCCACTATCACCAAATCCCCTGACTGGCTTAAACTTTGACCCCCGACCACATTCAACTGACATCCTCATAGCACCAGGATTCAAGTTCGCAAATTGAACCCTCCTCCGCTTACTAGATTCAGTAAACCAGACTTTATGTTGTACAGGGACGGCTACTCCCTCAGCAGGTATCTCAACTAGATACAACGATCCTCGTCTCCTCCTACAGGCAACAACAAGATTTCCATCAATCACCTTCCACTTCCCACCACCAAACTTAACATCTAGTCCCTGTTTATGTATTTGACTAACAGAAATAAGTTTCTTCATTAAACCTGGAATTACCCTGACGTTCTTTAAGTTCCATGTAGTGCTCAGTGGAGTCTTCAGATTGACATTTCCCATACCCGTAACATTAAGAACATGACCGTTAGCTAATCGTACCTTTCCAAAGTCTTCTTTTTTCAGATTCACCATCGTCTCCCCGCTGTGCATGGCGTGAAACGAAGAACCAGAATCCATAGCCCAAGAATCTACAGACTCTTCACAGCAAACCAGTACGTTACCGTCAGATTCATCTGACACAACACTGTTTACATGTTGGTTACCATCCTCTTTCTTAGGATCAGGACACTCGTTTTTAACATGCCCCTTTTCACCACAGTTCCAACACCTCACATTTTTCCCAGCTTTAGACAAGCTTTTCCCACGACTCCCACTGCTTCTGTTATTCCCTCTTCCCCTGCTAACACTGAGCATACCAGAAGTAGATCCTCCACTAGTGTTCTTCTGGCGAACGTCTTCAGCTAAAACACTATCCCGGACCCGATCAAACTTCACATTTCCAGTTCCAGCAGTTTCAGTGACCGTTGTCACAAATCCTGACCAGCTATTAGGTAAGGAAGATAACAAAACCACAGCCTGAGTGTCATCATCCAACTTCATGCCCATAGTTGCTAACCTGGACAAAATTGAATTGACCTCATTAATTTGATCAGCAACTGAACTGCCCACGTTCATCCTCATATTAAACACTTCCCTCATCAAGAACACCCTATTACCGGCAGACGGCTTCTCATGCAAACCCGAGCGTAAACCAGCGAATAACCAGGGTTCAAGAACCAAACCCTAATCGCCAAACACTCTAAAACCACCAGATCTGCAACAACAAACCCTACGGCGCAAACGCTGGACCTTATGAGCCGTAACCATAGAATAGGTACGGTCCATAAACAAGTCAGCGGCGACGGTAGCAATAGCAGATCAAGATCTCTTGTCCAGCTCTCTCTCTCCCTCTCCTACGATAACCGTGTGAACCGTGAACCTTTGGCTCTGATACCACTTGTTAGGGTATCTGATCAGAGTAGGCTCGAGCAGAAGCGGAACAAACACACACACACTAGTAGAAAATAAAGAACACGAGAATTTACGTGGTTTGGTCAAGGTGACCTACGTCCACGGGTTGCAACTAGGGGTTCACATTTATTATTGAGGTGATATCAATTACAAAAACCTGTCAACTATTTATAATACCCAAATTAGGGTTTACAACTTGTTGACCAAGAAAAGGTAAAATAGGAAACCAGATATCAGACTTAATAAAAATAGTGTATATCCGTATCTGTTCCATATTAGCGCATCCCACATATTAGAGCATCTGTTATAGAGCACCTAATTAGAGCATCTAGTACTAGAGCATCTATTAAAGCATCCATGAAATAGTAGCGCATCAAACAATAGAGCATATGCAGATGCTCTGTTCCTGCATTCCTGCAAAGCCTACTTATCTAACAACGGAACCCCTTCCCAAACACACACAATAGCGTTCCCTTTGCTTGACTTCACACAAGCCCACACACACAACAGTTCGCTAATGCTCGTTATTGCAATGGCTGACACGTAACAGCGCTCTCCCAATAGCTAGCATGTAGGGGTGTTCAAAACCGAATATCCGAAAATTCGGATATCCGAATTTCGGATATCTGAAATTTTCGGATACCAGATTTCTCTATCCGAATCTATATCCGAAATTTCGGATACGGATTCGGATAGTGAATCGGATATCCGAAAATCCAACTTTTTATTTAATTTTTATTTTTTGATTATCTTTTTCATATTCGGAAACGGATATTTTGGATAGTTTCGGATATCCGAATATAAGTTTTCGGATATTTCGGATATTTCTCGGATATTTTCGGATATTTTTCGGATATTTCGGATATTCGGATATCCGAAAATTTTGAAAATCACTATCCAAATCCGAATCCGAATCCGAAAAATTCGGATATCCGATTTTTTGGATATTTCAGATTCGGATATTTCGGATCGGATTTTCGGATACGGATACTTTTGAACACCCCTACTAGCATGATATGGCTAGCATGGTATGAGAGAGGTTAAAAATTAAAATGCACATAACTTAGTTTATTTCTGCACTTCTAATCCGGCCTATTCGGTTTAAAGATGATTTTGTTTCTGAATCTCCAAATAGTCCACCAAGTAGTAAGGCAAACGGCTTCAATTAACACATTTTGTTTTAGACTAATGCGAGCATCGTCCAAGATGATCATCAACTAACACCTTTTGCTTTTTCGGCTTTTTTAGTCTAAATATATAATGCAAACGAACTTAACTTCTACTTTTTTTTAATTGACAACAACGACCATATCTTATATGTAATATATGTTGCGATTGAATCACTTTTGGTAGTTATTTTTACGAGAATTTTTCTTTATCGTTTACCGGCTGGTTTGAATCGGGTTTTAAAACCATTAAGAGTCAGTGTAATGTTTAACCATTCAAAAGGGTTTTAAAACCATTAAGCGTCAGTATAATGCTTAACCATTCAAAGACAAATGTCTGACTAATTCAGATAAGAGGTCTTAAGCATTTAAACTCAATATAATGCTTTATCATTCAGAGGCAATGTCTAAACCATTCAGACATCTACACGCGAAACAAACAGTCTGAACCATTAAGTGTTAAACTAGTAAGAGATTTGAACTAATTAACAACCCATTAAGAACTAAACAAACATCCCCTAAATAGAAATAAGATACTACAATTTATTGAAACATTGCAACATAAATACAATTAAAAATGTTTTTTTTTTTTTTAATTCTACGAAAGTTTTATGAGTATCATATGATGGTAAAGGGTCTTCAAAACCTTTTAGTGGTATGATTTTCAAAGTTGTTAGGTTTTTCTGTCTCGACATTTATGTGAAAGTTGAAGTATGATTCCGTTACTAGCTACCATCAGTCAATCACACCATGTTTTAAAGTTTGGTTTAGCTTTTGAATTTAGCTCAAATACCATGTGTTATGTTTAGATCGCCACATTATTAATTGAATTTACTACTTGTTTCTATAGTCTATCATCTAGAGTTTTTCTTGAAACCGATAAGTAGCAACGCTAATACTTGTTAGCCAAAGGTTAACAATAAAATTTTCTACTTTACCGATTATAATTAGAAAGATAACCTCATCATAAAAAATCTTAAAACAAATTTTAATGACCAAGGGTAAGTGGACCCCTAGTTCCACCCTTGCCCTTATGTATTTTTTTTTAATAGCTGAGTTTACATACTCCTAAATTATATGAGATAAATACTAAGATACTCCTTGTGTATCTAATTCTCAAGTTTAAGGCTTCTTCTTATGTTATTCACTTTTTACTTATTGTTTACAAATTTCTTCCATCACAGTTTTATTTTTGTGCATCTTTCTTCTAATGACTAGTTCCGTATATTTTAAGGCATTTTTGAAGACAATTAAAGAGTTATAAACTTGCTTAACATATCAATTTGCGTATAAATATACAAAAAATTGATTATTTTTGTGATTTTCTCCTGTTAACACATTTTTTGAATGACTAATTTCTTACTTCTTGTGAGACTTAAACTCAAGATCTCACACTTTAGTGCATTAAAAGGCTTTACGTTGCTACTGGACTACCAAACCCAGTGGTTCATGTTAACACATAGGAGAAGGAATCTTCTATAGAACCTAAACTCTATGAAATATGCATTTAAATTATACATGAAGCATTTCGATTTGTACATAGCTCCAAAACATAATTTCAGACTCTTAACATTTAATATGTCAGCTTTAGGGAAAGATTGATGAGAAAGTAGTGGAAGCAAAAATTTTCCCATACCACCCTATGATAAAAGTATATGGAGACCACAACTACGCGTGGGTGTGTCACTCTTCTAATTGACCTTTTAATTATTACTTATGGCATAAGAATAAGAAGGTTCACTTTTTTGCACAATGGACAATTGTGAATGCAAAGATCTCCCATTTGACCTTGAGATAATTTTTATATAGAATCAAGAGTTGACCAAAGGTGTTGTAGCCATGATTTCAAAAGGTTGTTGAATGGCTTGTTTCATACAAACGGGTTATATTCACAACTAGTTTAGGAAAGCTTTGAAAACATGTCATGTATACACAAAGTAACAACATCCTCAAATTACGGCTATATCTAGCTTCACTCACAAATAATAATCTAAAGTAAATCTTGTGATTATTTAGGCGAGTCGTTTTTTAGGGATTTTAAACATGTTCTTAGACTTGTAAATGAACCGAACGAACACGAACATAGGCATGTTCGTGTTCGTTCATTTAACTTTAACCGAACACGAACACGGACATATAATCGAACACATTTTTTGTTCGTGTTCATTCATTAAGAAATCGGGCATGTTCGTGTTCGTCCATGTTCGTTCGTTTAAAGCATAAACGAACAGTTCACGAACATTAACGAACACAAACGAACATAAACAAAAAAAATTAACTAAACATATTTGAATAAACATAAACAAACATAAATTAACATGATTGAACAAACAAGTCTAATACATTACAATTCATCTGAAAACACATCTAAATTAGAGTTCATAAATATAGTAATTAGTCATATTAATATAAGAAGTTAGAAAACCTAATATTTATATAAATTTTATACTAAAATTTAAACGAACGTGCATGAACATAAATGAACGAACATAAACGAACGTTCATGAACATAAATGAACGAACAAAGAGTGTGTTCATGTTCGTTCATTTAATTAGACGAATAATTTTTTTTTGTTCGTGTTCGTTCGTTTATTAAATAAACGAACATAAACGAACTTCCCGCCGAACAAATTCATGAACAGTTCATGAACGTTCGGTTCGTTTACAGGCCTACATGTTCTAGACTTATTTAGGGCTAGTTTAAGTTGTTTTAGGTTGTTTCCAGACTTGTTTATGTTCTTATAATTGTTTCAAACATGTTTAAACCTGTTCAAACGATTTATGATGGGAATTTCGTTGGAATTTGGTTTGAAAATGCGTCTGAGAGCCTGAAAGTGGGGCTTTTAAAGTAAAGCGTGAAGTGAGCCTTGACAACAAAGCTATACACCACATACATACTGCATAAGCTTCTAACCCTTTCAATTACAAAAAAATGCATCAAGTCTTCATTCCTGGTACACGGGTATGTGATTTGAATTTATATTTTGGAGTGATTGGTTGTTACGTTTTGGTTCCATCACAACATGGCCACAATCATGGTTGTAAAACAAGGTCTACAAGGTCGAGTACTCCCCAGTAGTCGCTACAAGGTAGTCTGCCGAAACGACTTTTTCAACTCCGCCTAATTACTCGGAATTGATCAAACGCGGTTAACCTCGGCCAGAATCGAATCTAGCAGGTCAACTCCGGCCGAGTTTGACTTAAAAAAACATAATTTTTATGCCTATCATATTAAAGAATAAATATCATTTTCATATTTTTTTGTTATAAACTTTAGTAAATATATGTTATTTGATATATATTTACTTTCCGAAAACTATTTTCTTTATAATTGAACATGTCCGAGTACTCCTTAAGTACACTCCGTCTAGACCGAGTACTCTCAATTCCCAAGTCGACCGACTAGGGAGCGCCTAGCAACATTTGCAACAATGGGCACGAATATGCGATATTGAATTGCATACTAGATTTCATTGCACTCAAGCTTCAACTAAACCCATTTGCACTTTATATGACATTAATTTACGTGTTATCACAACAATAGCTTTTTTAGCTAAAATGAACAAGTGAAATAAGTACGCATATAGTCCATACAACATAATTATAGTGTTAGAATCATAATTCTCATTGTTAAAGAGATTGAAGATCTTTGTTTTCCTTAACAACCATAGTTTTGATAAATTTTAACGACATTTTGAGGGGGCGGTCCGTTATGGACTCCCCATCACTCGTTGATGTATCATTAACACCGCCACCACCACCCATATCACGAGTGATAGTTTTGACACGTTGATAGTATCACGCGTTGAACATATTGATGAATGAATGTGTATGACTTATACATTGTGTATTAATACTTGTATATTGGAATCCCATCAGTCCATCACTAGTGATACTACCCCCACTAAAATTCTATCACTAGTGGTAGAATATTGAGTGATGACATGACATGAGTTGATTGGATATTCGGAGTGACAGAATTCTATCACTAGTGACCGCCACCTAACAGAAAAAATTCATTGATTTCAACGTGTATATATGATTTTCGATGATTTCTTTGCATTGACAGGGATGAATGGCATCTGACTTGTGGATGGTTTCGCTAGCTAGTGTTGATCTAATCGAAAGTACAACTCCCTTAAATTACATTTTCTTTAATTTTTTTTCCTATAACTCATTTAATTTTTTTTAGAGTTAATTACGTTTTCATCCTTGTGGTTTGTTAAAAATAACCAAAACACTTCCAGTGGTTTCACTTTCGTAACTATTACAGTCCACCCTCACTAACGTCATCCAGTTATTCTGTTGGTTTATTTGAAATGACTATAATGCCCCTGTTATTAAAATTAAAACAAATAAAGAGTTAGTTACGTTTTTCATCCACATGGTTTGTTAAAAATAAACCATTACACTCCATTAGATCTAAAAATTGCCAAAATAATACCAATACTTTCACAACATTCAACCTTCAACTCACCAACTGTGACGCTTAAACTAATAGACTATGAATGTTATTTTAACAAACCACACAAGGACGAAAAAACGTAACTAACTCTTTATTTATTTTAATTTTAATAACATGGGTATTATGGTCATTTCAACTAAACTAACAGTTTTACTAGATAACGTTAATGTGGGTGGATTATAATAGTTACGAAATTGAAACCACATGAACTGTTTTAACAATTTTTAAACTAATTGACTGAAATAGTAATTTTTTTTGTTTCTGTTTCATTTGGATTTTCAGATTTTTTTTGTTCTCACATGAGGGACCATACAAACATCTCATGTTTTGCCGTTATAAATACACCAACAAGGAACCAAATGAAAAACCAACAAATTTCCTGTGTTTCACCAAACACAAAAAACCTTTATACAATATCCATACATCATGCAACCACACAATGACATTGGATCATCTCTCTCAAACCTTATTTTATCTGGTGGCAACACCATAGATTCAATCTTCACTCACTACTCATCATCATTATTATCATCATCAACAACCTCTAACTCGGTTCGCCAGCCAGTCGGCTCATCTGTCTACCTAATACAAAGAGACCAGCTCCAGAAATTCTCCGAACAACACATGTCCATAACAAAAACCGGTTTTGATCACAATTGCAACAAGAAAAAGCTTTACAGAGGAGTGAGGCAAAGGCATTGGGGCAAATGGGTTGGTGAGATCAGACTCCCTCAAAACAGAATGAGGGTGTGGCTTGGGACTTATGACACGGCTGAAGCCGCGGCTTATGCGTATGATCGGGCAGCTCATAAGCTGCGCGGTGAGTTTGCAAAGTTGAATTTTCCTAACCTTCAGGACCCGAGTCAGCTTGGGTTAATTGGTGACGCTGAGAAGCTGAATGCTCTTAAAAGCGTTGTGGATGCAAAGATTCAGGCTATTTGTGAAAAAGTGAGAGAGAGGAAGAATAACAAGAAGAAGAACAAGAAGAAGAAAAGAGAGAGTGAAAAGGTTATGAAAAATGAATTGATGTCATTGAGTGTGTCTGAAGATGGGTTTTGGAGGGAAGAGAGTTCGGTTTCCGGCGAGTCGCGGGTGGCGGTTGGGGCGGAGACGGGTGAGTCGGAGGTTGAAGGGTGTTGTCTTGCTCGTTTGCCTTCTTATGATCCGGAGTTGATTTGGGAAGTGTTGGCAAATTGAGGTTTTTAGCATGTGTTAGCACTTAGCAAGCAAATGGTAGCAGTTGTAGGCAGTTAAGTTAATTAACCAAGTTGTTATTTGTATCATGCACTAGTTTTGGGTACTCTTTTTTCAATTTTATGTCATGAAATGTCCTTTCTCGTGTAAATTATAATTTCATGTGGAAGGAAATTCATCTCTATTTATTATTATTATTATTATTATTATTATTATTATTATTGTTATTAATGAGAAATTTGGATCACTGACGTAGCACTGAAGTATCACCCTGCCACCAGTGAAATCAGCCGATCATATCCATCTTAATAGGCAGTCACGCCTATACAACAATTTAAAAGGAAACCTAACAAATCTGAAAAACACCCTTATGGGAATCGAACCCAGGATCTAATAGTCCTTAGACATTATCTCACCCGACCACTTATAAATAATAGAGAGTTGAGCCAAGAGTGGTAACATTTTGTTTGGACCAATTAAGATTTTTGTTTGGAGCAATTTGATAGAACCAAATGTTTTAGAAAGTATCAAAACTTAGAATGAAAGATTATTGTTTGGAGCAATTGGATAGAACTAAATGTTTTAGAAAGTATCAAAACTTAAAATGGACGTAACTTTTTAACTTTTCGCCTCGCTTCTTGTATGCGCATATAATGTATATATGTGTGGTCGCTCGGGAGGCAAAAGTGAAAGTGCACTAAGTTTAACGTTATTTTATTAATTTCGTGAAAATAACGTTAAAAGAGGGGGATGGTTAATCATGTATCATGTGGTGGCGTTGATAGCCGAAAGACAAGGGGCCGGGTACATGCACTAATCGGCAGTTGTCTCAGTTGCTGAGTGTCATGTGCCTTATGTCCAAGGCTTGATGCAAAACTACTATCGAGTCGGGGGTCTCACCGGAAGCAGCCTCTCTATTCCTACGGGGTAGAGGTAAGACTGTGACTGTCTACATCTTACCCTCCTCGTACCCTATCTTAGCTTTGCTATTAATTGTTCAATCGTTGTGATAAACGGTCATTGGTGTTTGCCTGACTTCTAATCCAAATTTCTTTATCTTAAGCCCATTGTTTGTAAAAACACGTGAATCAGGGATTTCGTTAGTTTACGCGTTTATTTAGGTATTCAATTTTAACTATGCATTGTCAATTTCAATATCCTTTTCAACTTTAGCTGTTATATATAGATTTTCTTCTAGAAGGGTATGATGTACTAGTTCTTCCATTCATAAATTTATCAACTTTCCCCCTAAAATGTGTTCTCTTTTCTATACGTATGCCTCATTAAGCAAAATGAGTTGCATAATTTCAAGTAAGGTTTGGGTATTTTATGTGACATCGCGGTACTAATTCGTATAGAATTGTCTATTTTTCTTAAAGATTTGTTTGGATTTTTTTAGTGACAAATTTCTTTTATTCCCTGCTTCTTGTGAGACTTGAACCCAGTACCTTACCCTCATAAGTGTTTAGAATTGCTTATCACATGTAACTACCAACAAATTCCGGCTGTTTGTAGCTAGAAATATTAACAAAAAGAATTTAGTAGCGTATCAACTCTAACTTGTGGTGGGAGATATATTTGGCCTCTATCGTAACAAATAGACGACAAACATAAATCTAGCGTATCAAAACTTGTACTCCTTTCTCTTTTCAAAAAAGAAAAAACTTGTACTCCTTCATCTAGTGCACAACCCATAGTCCAATTGATGCGAATGGTATCGGGCCGTTTTGTAAGAAGTGGCTGACTTTCCGTAACCAAATCTGTACTCTCTGTGTAGTCATTTATTGTTGATGAGAGTTGGGCCCATTTTTACTAACCAAAATTGTACTCTTTACGTAATTGGGCCCATTTTCCGTGCCCAAAGTTGTACTCTTTACGTGAATGGGCCGATTCCGTAGCCATATGAAAATTTCTTTTTCCAAAAAAGTAAAAGATACAAGACAACTTTTTTAACAAAACTATCAATAAAACCCGGTTCAGTTAAACTACAGTTTTATGTCTGTATCTCTAAACCAACATATAAATAAGTTTCATTCCACATCTTAGATAAGGATTGACTTGGGTGTCGGTTATGGGAGTAGATTAACACATTTACAACTTGATTGCAACTTATTTAACATGTTTAGATAAATGAATTACACGGTTTTATCGTGTATATTATGGTTGATGTTTTTGTCACACCTAAAAATATGGGTTGTGTTTGGATTCAGCAACTCAACCCGCCAATCTGAAACCCGTCAGCTCGCCAACCGAACGATTGAAACCCCTAAAAAGTTTATGCCATGTGTCGCTCCACGCCACTCTTCCACGCCCCCTCCTATCCCGCGTTTTTTAGGCTTGAATGGGAAATCCTACTCTGCTGACGTGGCTGCCACAGTGCCACTTGACTTTTCATACACCTCTACACCGACTAGTCTAAAAATCCCGATGACATAAATTTCGGCCGCATGTACATTAACTACTTACACATGTATATCATCAATGATATAATAATTACTATATAATTTATATCTCCATGACAAAAAGAAACACATGGTATAGAAAAAGCACAATATGCACATATGAAATACATTACCATAAATATGCATTTGATACATACAAATTAGGTTCGAGGGAATGAACAATATATGTAAAAGGTTTAGAAGAAAATAAAGTTGGAGATAATTCAAGATTAGTTATGTAAGTGTGATGCTAAATTACCCATAATACTTTTATTTCATTTTATCAATATCTTAAATCTTTATTCTATCACCAACACGTCACTTTTAGTTTGAACTATTATCAGAATAGTTTTTTTCTTTAGTGGCAAAAAATCTTATGTGTAAATCCGCTCTGTTTGAGGCTATGTCCATCATGAGATCGTGCCCCTTGATGCACGGGAATCGAATGGAATCCGTAAACCCTCGTCCCCCGTTAGGTTCAAACCCGAGATTAAACCACCGATTCGTCCCTTCATCCAAATGTCCCTCGAAAATGACACAAACAGGAATCGAACCTGCGTCTTCACTATAAAGACCAGACAATTTAACCACTGGACCAACATATCAGGACCATCACAATAGTCAATAATACTAGTATTACAATTACAAACACAACTATACAAGTTCTGGAAACATGTCTCCTCTAATATGATACTTTAGTGATTTTTTTTTATAATTTTGAAATTTTAAATGATACTTTAACAACACATTTGCCCATTAAATATACAAAATTCTGACGTATATTTTTAAAAAATTCGAAGTGTAGCATGTGCTTACACACTGGCATGTTTACGAAGCGTAACAAAGGTGGAAACGATGTTAATTAAAAAATTAAAATAATAATTAAAAAAAAGAAATGGGGGCAAGAATAGTGTCCTGCAAAATATCTACGGGAGAAAAGACAAAAAAGACACAAGGATCAAGAACTGAAGAGGAGAATAAAGACAAAAAAAGGGTCTAGAACCTTACCGTGCGGTCGCTAACACTGAATTAAAGACGAAAAAGTAAAAGGAAAACCTTAAAGTGGAAAGAGAGAGAAGGGGTCAAATGCAACGTATTTGCCACAAAAATCCAACTCTGCTTTTAACTTCTCCTTTTAGCCAATCAGATCGCTTTGTTTTTATAATATCCTCAGCTAACCATAACTTCACCCCTCTATTTATTAGCTTTGTTCATTTCTCACCCTTTGTTTTGTTTTGTAGGTCAGAAATTGTTGTTCCTTTCGATTTTTTCTTTCTTAACATCGGATTATATATAAATATAAAGAGCTCAGCAAGGTGCTGGGAAATAAACAAAAGGACAATGAAAAAGTAGAATACGATAGCTCGACAATATCAAAATCTACCAATTTATCCCATGCAGGGTGCCAGGGTAGGTATATTTAACCTGTGACTCAACCAAATAAAAACATCTTCTTTAATCTTGAAACCAGAAAAAACTGTCCTTCGAAAACTTTGAGATTGTGCACATGCCATAATCTCCAAGTCGTTGCCATAGCTACCGAATAAACTATCTTTCTCCATTGTTTTGACCCGAGCGCTTCGAGCAAAGTTTGTTTCTTAGGATTATCATTTAAGCCAAACACATAAGTTATAAGTAGTTACATAGTTATTAACTTATTTTGTAACAAATTTGACATTCTAATCACCATGTGTATTGATATTACTCAAACGCTCACTTGAACAAGATAACATAAATAAAACCTACAAGAAAAGAATAACATATGATTTCGTGGTTTGCTTGATCAATGTAATCAAACTACATTTAAGGACAACCACATGAAGGTTTCTATTAGTTTCGATGCAAAGGTCTACAACTAGAAGAGATAACGATTATATACATAAATTAATGTAAACACGGCTCATTCTTCTAAGGCTCTATTCTATAGGCCTAATATTCCATATGGGATAAGTCCATGCTTCTAAACTTGGTTCTTGCATAGCGGCATCCTAACATCAAATCAATCTCGATTGATGTTCCGAAAACTAAACAAGTTACTGGATCGACCGAACTTTTTGTTTACTTGTCGGACCTTTTGAACCGGCCACAAAACCGAATGACATAAAAACAATTTTAAAAATATTTTAATGTTATACTAGTTGAAAGCTTAAAATTATTATGTTGTAATGAGTAATATATTATTAATTTAAAAAGAAAATTTTAAAAAACTAATAAACAAAACAATGAAGAAACTTTTTGATGGAGAAAAAGTTTAAAATAGTTTGTATTTAATTCTCCTATATAAAACACCACATCAACATTTTATCAAAAGTATCACCACTAGAGATTAGATAATAATGTACAATACAAGGTTATCCTATTATCCAAATACGCCCTTAATCATAATGTATCTTATGTTCAACTATGTGTTATTTACAACAAATTATACTACATATTTTTAAACGAGTTCAACTATGTGTTATTCATCCCTTGAAAAACAACCTTTTAGTGTATTTTATAGGGCAAAATCTCGATCGAAACATTTGAAAATTTGGTTAAATCCCTTGTTCGCACCCCTTAAAAATATTTCCTCGTCTGTCATTGCACCTAACCCCTCCCTCTCTCTCCAAAAGTCTCACCATGTATTTATTTTCAGCTGCTACCAATGCGTTAGGAGCGAAATACTGACCAATCCTATAACGATCACCCCTTTCCGGTGTACCCATATCCACTCACATATTGTAGATCGTATTCCTTGCAATTGTGCAAACACACACCCATGCATTGTACATAGTATTCCTTGCATTTATGTATACCATTTTTTTCCATCTAAATTGAACAATATCTTAAACTTTACAGTCTTGTTAGAGTGGGTCCGTTCGGCTGATGAATAAAATGCCCCTGTTTGGTTAAGAAAAATCTTAACCTACATTGCTTTCGCTTTATAATGTGCAATTGAGATCCTTTACGATAAATTAAATAGAGGTGAAAAAATTAACCGACATAACCGAACAGCTATTAACCGATAACCAATGGTTATGAAAGTTTGTTTAACCGACCAATCGGTTATGGTCACGGTTTTAAAGCTTTGGTTAACCAGTATAACCAAAACCGAACCGGGCTTGTAATGTTAAGTTTGTATAATGGATTTATGTCTTACATTAACCATATAGAAGAGCTTTACTAAGATAAAAGTATGTCAGTAGCAAAATAATCTTGATGTAGATACCCTTTATATTGATGAGAAATTAAGGTGTCATGGTAGAGTTACCTTATTAAATAGAATCTCACATAGGTAGTTTAACCAAAAAGTGCAGTCTCGATTATCATACAAAAAAAGGACAAAGCCAAGTCCAAACCATGTACATCCCTATTTATTTCAAACCTTGATTGGTTAGATCGCCGAAATAACCAAAACCAAACCATGTAAACCGAAGTTCGGTTATGGTTATAGTTAAGGAATTCCATAACCAAAGCTAGTGGTTATGGTTATAATTAATGTAAAAACCGAACCAAACCTACCCATACACACCACTAAAATTAACCAAGAGACTTAGGGGAGGGGGGGTGGTTCACTAGTGATAGAATCTATCACTCACAAGCACCAATCAAGTTCCGCCATGTCATCGACCATTTTTTCATCACTCACAACCTTTTTTAGTGGGGGTGGTCATCACTCACCACCACACCCAACAATTTCCCTCAACCAACAATTACACTCACAATACCAAACAATAACGCGTGATAAAAATAACGAAAATCGGATTTAGTGGAAATATAACGCGTTGAACTTTTCCCGGCGGTGGCCCATCACGCGTTGAACTTCTTTCCGTGATAGTATAACGTTCCCACCCCGCCACCTCTAAGGGAGCTTGCACAAGTTGTAAGCAATCCCTTTGTTAATGGAGCTTATACAATGTTAAAAGAAAAAAATTATCAGCAAGCAAGCAGGGACTAATCAGACAATTTGGAGTAGTACAGGGGCCATACACATACTACAACTAATTTAATATCACATGAAAATGGTGAAGTGAGAGAAACCAGATGTGGATGAGAAAGAACCAACGAAAACCCCAATTGCTGCTGCTGCTGATGTGATTATTCTCTCTCGAATTCCTCAACGAATCCACCGGACTTTCAACACTAAATCTATCGCACCGATCAAATTCAGTCACAGATTGTTCGACGATCGTTACTCTTATCCATAACTACCGATGGTGATGAACGGACACGATGACGCTACAGATTCGTCGGAGTACAGCCACATTAGGAGACACCATAAGCATGAAGTTAGAGCCAATCAGTGCACTTCATCTCTCGTTAAACATATCAAAGCGCCTGTTCATCTTGTAAGATCTCAAATCTCTCTTTATATGTATATTATTCATCATTTAGCTATATAATTTGTTCAGTTGTGGATCTGAGCTGAAGTTTTCTGCACTTTTAGTGATATTAATGCGTGATTAGGTTAACTTGAAGTGTATATTATTATAATATAATCGGAGATGTTGTAGATTTAGTACGTTTTGTATTACTGATAACGAAGAACTTTTAATAGCTAGGTTTACTAATCATTTAATCGGTGTTTGTGAGGTTAAGATGCATCGATCTGTTCATTGTTTTGAGTAGTAAAGTTATTAGAAATGGTAACATAAGGCGAATATGTGTTTAGTAACAACATACTCGTTAGTTGTGTGTGGATTCAATAGGCGTTTGTGCTGTTAAGATGCATCGATCTCTTCTGTGTTTCGAGTAGAATCATTATTAGAAATCATAACAAAAGGCTAATATGTTTTTAGTAAGAACATAATGCAGTTCGCATCAATTCACTATATCTATTTGATTTGATGCGGAGTATTACTTCTATGATCGTATTTTCTGTGTTGTTAAACATGTTATTTTGAAGCAAATCTAATTAGGTTACAAAAATCTACCTTACAGTTATTTTTGACCGAATAAAGGTACTGACCGAACATATATGGTACAGTATTCTGTTTTGAATTTAGCTCAGTTTTTGTAACGGTACTATGAGTACGGTACGGGTTCTGGAAATTTTAACGGTACCATACGATGCTGGTACTGACCGAACATATATTGCACGGTATTGGTTTTGATTTTAACTAAATTATAGTATCGGTACCAAACGGTATGGTATCAATTCGGTATAATCACAACCAAAATGCATTAGGCACTTGTACGGCACAGTTAATGAAGCATTCATGAAGCTCTGGCTGTTTCCAGGTACTAGAAAAATCTAAGTAATTTGGGAGTGGCCGGAATATGCCAAAATTGTTTAGGATTCAGAGGTTGTACACACGGGATATTTATGGAGGTGCGTCTGTGACAATAAAGCTACCCATTTGGTCCCCCTCATGGACTAAAAGACAGACATATCCAAAATGTCCCCCTCATGGACAAAATGTCCATTAAACTGGATTGGGCGAAATGGCGAGGTTTCAGTTTTAACAAGTTTCCACTGTAAGTGTGTTTGCTGTCCCGAATGTAGCAAACACATAGGGGTCTCGTTTCTTTATTTTACTTCTGTATTTTGTATTTCCCCGCTTGAGCAACTTGCTTAAGCTTTGATAATAAAATCGCCGTTCAAAAAAAAAAAAAAAAAAAAATTATGTTTCAAAAGGTCACTGCATTATAATGAGATAGAACGTTAGTTGGCTTAATTTAATTTAGCATTTATTATTGTAGCATATAAATCGGCTCTAGTAAGATCTACTACCTTTATACTACATTATTAGACCATTCGTAGTGGGCTGCCAGGCTGGCACCCACATCCACCTCAGCCTGATCAAGCGCCAAATACCGTCCTTATGGGGCATCAGTGGGACAACATGTACTTGCGTGTGATCAGTGACGAAGCTTGAACTGGTGGGGTCGGACTCTCAAAATCCAAATCGGTGGGGCCGGATTCTTAAAAATCCAATATTTTACACTACAAACAAAAATTTGGGGTAAACTTACACTACGCGTTAAAAATCGGTGGGGGCCGGGCCACCCCGGGCCACCATTATTCTCCGCCAATGCGCGTGATGGTGGTAACGGGCACGAGGGTGGGGCTTGTGAAAGAGAGTGAAAAATCCTATTTTTTATAATTCAATCACATCAAGCCACATCACCTACTTTTTCTAGTTAAACCAATATACACTTTTGAGGGAAAGGTTAGTGAGAGCCCCTCTGCCTGCCTAAGTGATAGTCACTTTTTTCACTTTTTAGTTAAGCCAATACACATAGTCGTGTTCTTATAGTTAAAATAACCAAAAGGCTTGTAGTCTGGCGGTATCAAGATGTGTATATAATTGTGTTTCTCTCCAAGTGGTTGAGGGTTCGAGTTCCATATAGATAAAGGTGTAGATTTAATAGTAGAATTAGAGGGTGTCTGAGTTAACCATTCTAAAAACGAAGTAAAAAAAAATCATAAAGTGACCAACATACAAGGGACAACATATCTATTTTTTAAGACTGGATAATGATTTGGTGCTGAAATTTAAAATTTGGTGATGATCTTACAGTTTGATGATTACTGATCCAGATATTTTCTAAATATTTTTGAAGGTATGGTCTTTGGTGAGGAGGTTTGATCAACCACAAAAGTACAAACCCTTTGTGAGCGGGTGTTACGTGCAAGGTAACCTTGGAATCGGGAGTGTGAGAGAAGTATGTGTTCGATCTGGGCTTCCAGCTACCACGAGTATGGAGAGGTTAGAGCTTCTCGACGAAGAGGAACATATCTTGGGCATAAAAATAGTCGGCGGTGACCACAGGCTTCGGGTATGTCTAATACAATTAACACGTTGAGTTAAATGCCATTTTAGTCCCTGTGGTTTGCGCTATTTTGCCAGTTTAATCCAAAGGTTTCATTTTTAACCTGTGGGTCTAAAAAGGTTTCACAGTTGCCATTTTAGTCCACTGGGTTAACTTCATCCATTTTTTCTGTTAACGAGAAGGCTAATTCGGTCATTTTATATGGCTGAATTGCCCTTTTAGTTAACAGAATTACATACAAAATGACCGAATTGGCCTTCTCGATAACAGAAAAAATGGATGAAGTTAACCAAGTGGACTAAAATGGCAACTGTGAAACCTTTTTGGACCCACAGGTTAAAAATGAAACATTTGGACTAAACTGGCAAAATGGACCAAACCACAGGGACTAAAATGGCATTTAACTCTAACACGTTTTTATATGCTTTCCTTATGGACTATCTTTGTAATTGGTTTTATTATTCATGATCTTAACACATACAGAACTACTCGTCAATTATGACACTTCATCCAGAGATTATCGACGGGAGGCCAGGGACTTTGGTGATTGAATCGTTCGTGGTGGACGTGCCAGATGGCAACACGAAAGATGAGACGTGCTACTTTGTGGAGGCTCTCATTAAATGCAACCTTAAGTCGTTAGCTGATGTATCGGAGCGTTTGGCTGTGCAGGACAGAACAGAACCCATAGTTGGCGTGTGATTCTAGTGGAAGTACAAGTTAGTTGTAGACTGGTCAAAGTCCGTGTTTGTGCATATAGCATTAGAGACTTTCTTGCTAAATTGATGGGGTGTGTTTCGTAAATCATGTTTCTGTTTTCGAACATCATGTTTGACACTCATTGTCGTGTTCTTTGTCTTTGTACTTGTTGTTAAGCCGTTTTTTTGTGTGAATACAAATAAATAGAATAGGAAGTTTTGCAGATTCTTTTTTGTAAAAACTGTTCAGTTACTATTTCGTTATGTTGGTATGACTTATGTAGGGCAGTAGGGTACTTGTCTGGTTGAAACCGGACCAGACCAGAGCAAATCCAAAACTGAGATATCTGAAAAATCAAAATCAACGATTTATAATACAAAATACTCGTCTAAATAAAGAAGTGAAAACTAGACTCTTTGTAAGGTTGTGTTATGGGGCTTCGTTAGGGGCGTGAAACCCACAAAAGGTGGGCCCCATATAGGGCGTGGAGTAGGTGCATGGTGGGGATGGCGTTCGAAGGGAAGAGGGAAGTTGGTTGGTCGTTGAACGGTGGCTGAAAGGGGTGGAGGCGCCATGGGCGTGTTGACCATTACAGGGTTTGGAAAGGGTGGCCGAGTTGAGATATTAGCTTTGATTCTAACATGTTACAGGTGGTTGTGTACAGTGTTGTAAAAATCGCGATTAGTCGGCGATTAATCGCTAGCCGGCCGGTAACTGAGTAATTTTTTTGTTAATCAGTCCATTAATCGTTAGTCGGCCAACCAAAAATCCGCGATTCCGACCAGATTCTGGAAAAAAAACATGTATATTCAAGCCAAAACCTGTAAATTAGCTAGTTTTCAACCAAACCATGTGAATTCCAACAATTAATCTAGTATACTTAGAAAAATTGAGTTGAGGAAGAGTTAAAACCTATCTACTTAAAATATTTACTTATAAAAATGTGTATATGTATATATAAAACTGAAAATTACATATAAAAAACCCGATCCGATTAATCCTGAGTAGCCGCTAGTCTCCACCTCACCGGCTGACTAACAAGTTCTCCAACCTTGTTCTGTATTATAAAGCTTTCCCTCATCACGTGGCACAATTTTTTCACCTTGAAACCCCTTTGGAACTCTCATAACACATAGTCTCACCATGAACATACGTTAGATTTATTTAGCAGATATGAATTTTAATAGGAGACAAACTGAAAATTATCTGTTTCGAAGACGTTAATTCACACAAACGTTAGCCCAGAAGTTGTCCATTTGTGCGACATTGTTCATGGGTGGTTATGGGGCTGAGGTTTACGAGGACTACTGGTATTGTAGGCCCCATTTTATTTTTATACATGTTAAAATACCAATATTCATTTATTTAATTAACATATGTATTAAACTTTTACCATGTCTATTTATTTAATAATTTTCAAAAAGTTAAATCTTTAAGCTTTATACCTTTTCCAAAAATGTAATATTCAGTACACATGTAATTAATTTATCATATTAATTAAATAATTAATTAATTCACATGTATTTAACTAATTTATTTATAATAAAAAATATTTATTAAAAAAGTAAAGGGTTATTGGATTTTATCACCCCGAACTATCGGTAATTGGCCGCTGTCACCCCCAACTATCACTTTGACGTCCGTCACCCCCAACCTAACACTTAGTGTGTTCTGTCACCACGTCGTTAACTGCTTTTAATCTTGTTACTATACTTTTAGGGGTGTCATAGGGATCTTAGGACTGACGGGGCGGTCCCGTGATATTATCACGGAAATTTGATAACTCGTTATTTCCCACCCCTGGTACAAACTATAACGCGTTGATGTTCCACGAAAACTGATTTCCGTTATTTTCTTCACGGACGTTATACTTTTTTTGTGAGGGTAATTGTTGGTTAGGGGAAAATTGTTGGGTGTGGTGGTGAGTGATGACCACCCCCACTAAAAAAGGTTGTGAGTGATGAAAAAATGGTTGATGACATGGCGGAACTTGATTGGTGCTTGTGAGTGATAAATTCTATCACTAGTGAACCACCCCCTCCCCTTAGAAAGGTTTTAGGGATCTTAGGACATGGTCGGCCCTTGGGGTGGGCGGGAAGGACCACCGGCCAGGACCCGATATTTCGAATGACACGTTATTTTATTAAAAAACACTCGATATGTATATGTTAAATATTTTTTTAATAGAGTATACACGTACAAACACCAACATAGGCCCACTTACAAAACTATTCTTATGGTTTAGATTAGTTATTAGCACATTGGCATTAGGTTTAGACTTTTAGTGAGCTCAATACCTAATTTCGTTAAGGCTTAAGGGCACGTTTTTTCAAGCTCGAACATGATACACGAATTCTCAGGGCCGGACCTGTCTTAGGACACTCCCAAAAGTATGGTTGGTATCAGGATCAAAAGTTAGTGATCAATTAACGGCGTGGTGACAAAACACATTTAGTGTTAAATTAGGGGTGACAGACGTTAAAGTGATAGTTGGAGGTGCCAGCAGCCAATGATCAATAGTTAGAGTTGATAAAATCCAATAACGCAAGATAACAATAAGGTGGTTATATGAGATTTGGGCATGAATAGCATGTAGTTACGTGTCCTCTCTCACTCACACTCTGTCTCTATATCTCTCCAAAAAAAGAAGATGACAAATGCATGTGCAGAGAGACCAACTGTATGATACCTCCACTCTCATCTCATCTCTTCTTCCACAACCACCAAATTCCACCTTCTCACATCTCACAGCATCTATCTGCATCCTGCCTGCTTCAAAAACTTCATCTTCCTATGGTTAGATTCTCTTCATCCTAAATGTTTGTTATACCAAAACATATTATCAACTTATTACTTATTATTATTCTGTGCATTTCTCCTTTAAACACATTACACTTCACACACAATCAGTCATATCATTACAATATTATTCATTTGTTTGGGGCTGTTTGTTTACCTTTTAACGAGGCTCTTAATGGTTCAGACTGTTTGTTTTGTGAGCAAATGTATGAACATTTGCCTCTGAATTGTTAAGCATTATATTGAGTCTGAATGGTTAAGACTTCTAATCTGAAATGGTTAGACATTTGCCTCTGAACGGTTAAACATTATATTGGCTCTTAATGGTTGAGACATATTAGTGGTTCAACACTTAACCATTCAGAAGTTACCAAACATCCCCTTAATCTAAATCAGTTCCACAAATTATGGGTGAGCAGAAAACCGAAATAATAGAACCGTAACCGAACTAACCGAAACTAAACAAAAACCGACAGTTCGGTTTTCGGATTTTTAATAACCAAAAATTTCGGTTCGGTTTTCGCATAACCATTTTTAATAAAGAAAAAAACCGAACCGATAAGTTCTAATAGTAGGCGTAATCCATATATTTTTATGTTTAAGTTTAAATTGTTTTAGTATTTAAGCCAATGCTAATAGAAATTTTTTAATTTTATTTTTGAATGCTAAGTGTTTATAATAACATTACATATGTATTTATAATTGAAATGATTTATTTATTACCTATAAGAAAAAACAAAATTAAATACATAAAATGTTAGATTTATTTAAACAATATTAATTTAAAAGGTTATCTATAATAAGTTAAATTTATTACCTACAAATAAAAACAAAATTTAATATATAAAATGTTAGATTTATTTAAACAATATTAATTTAAAGGTTATCTATAATAAGTTAAATTTATTACCTACAAGAAAAAACAAAATTTAATATATAAATGTTAGATTTATTTAAACAATATTAATTTAAAAGGTTACCTTATAATAAGTTAAATGTAAACATATAAGAAAGATTCTTATATTTTAAATTATACTTTTATTTTTAAATCTTACATAATTTTGTTTCAAAGACTGAAATAACCGAAAAATCGAACCGGTGTAAAAACCAAAAAAACCTGAAACCGACCGGTTTTAAAAAACCAAAAACCGAATCGATCCATGCACACCCCTACCACAAATATCGTTTCAGTTTACACATTATCATTGATTTGCATGCATGCATTAATTTAGGTAGAACAAAAAAAAAATACCGTTTAATCACTCGTAACATTTATTTTTTGTTCTCTAGTAATTTTTCATTCATACTTGTCAAGTTACATCACTCGTAACATTTTAACTTAATTTTAGAAAATGAGTCGTCGATGTGTTCGCGAAACGTTGGTTTACCTAACATCTGCAATAATCGTCCTGAACTGCTGTATGGTGGCTGCTGAAGCGGTCACGTGTTCCGGAATAGTGCCAATGGTGTACCGGAACGATAAGATATCGATAACGGATTTCGGTGGAGTAGGAGATGGAAGAAGGTTGAACACGAAAGCTTTCGAAGAGGCGATTTACAGGATTAAGCATTTGAGGAGGAGAGGTGGAACGTTGTTGTATATACCTCCTGGTGTTTATTTAACAGAGAGTTTTAATCTTACTAGTAGGATGACTCTCTATTTGGCTAGAGGTGCTGTTATTAAAGCTACACAGGTATGTCTTGTTTCTAATTTCGATGTAATTGTCATTGTTGAACACATGTTGCTTTAAAGTGTGCGCGTCACTTGATGTGACGCGTTATGCAGTCAGTGGCGGACCCAGAAATTCTTTCTTGGGGGTGCGAACGAGGGGTTCAACCAAACTTTCAAGGGGTGCGATCGGGTTTTTTGCCTATAAAATACACTAAAAATTTGTTTTTAAGGGGGGCGCCCGCCCACCCAAGCTTATGCTTGGGTCCGCCCCTGTATGCAGTTTACTAGTATTTGAATAAATTTGACAGCGTTTTTAATGGATTTAAGTTTTTCAAATCTGATTAAACAAATCTAACCGTCGATTGAGCGATGCGTTAGAGATTTGAATTAGGGATATTCTCGAGCAGATCTGAGCCGAGCCAGGGCAAGCTCGATTATAAAGCGAGCCGGCTCGGATTTGAAACCGAGCTGAAAATCTTAGCTCGAGGTCGGCTTGGTTTGGCTCGAATTTTAAATAAACATTAAAACATGGCTTTCAAAATTCAATAGTCTAAGATATCGTTAATTAATTCAAATGACATATTCAAAATAAGTTCAACCTACTAGATTACAAGCCAAAGTCAAGTTTAATCAAATACATAATAAGTTTCAAATCTCAACGAAATATGATATAAGTTCATTAGCTTCCTAAACAACCCTCAGATATGTTATAGATATCTAACTGCACTCCGAAATACCTGCAAACAATAACCAAATTTCTATAATATATTATATGTATATTAAAAAAAAGCATATTAAAAGTAAAATATCCGAGCTAACAAGCGAGCCAAACCAAGACAATTTGGCTCGTTACGAGCTGTGCAAAGCTAGGCTCACTTTCTAACCGAGCTCAGCTCACTTTCAAACTGAGCCATATCGAGCAAGCTCTGAGCCGCGAGCTTTTTGGACAACCCTAATTTGAAATGAACAAATCTGACTAGAGGTGAGAAGAATATCTTATATTTTAGTGTTTAATAATTAATAGTAAACAAGTTAAAATATTTATAGATAAATATTTTTTTAGCATTTTTAATAACGTAAGTCTCTCATACGTGATGCATGCGCTTCACGCATTGGCTTTTGGGATCAAAACGCAATGGATCGCCACACGCTAATTAAAACTTGAGCACTCAATTTTGTAGAGAACTGGAAACTGGCCTTTGATTGCGCCTCTACCTTCGTATGGAAGAGGGCGAGAGCGGCCCGGAGGAAGATACATGAGCTTTATCCATGGAGAAGGACTACATGATGTCATTATAACCGGTATGTAAGAACGGATTTCCATACTTCAAGCACAATGTAACTTGCATCTTTGACTTTGACCTGACGAGATTGAGGATGAACTGTTTCGCTAGGTGAGAACGGAACAATTGACGGCCAAGGCGGGGTGTGGTGGAACATGTGGAGAAAGCGAACCTTGCGATTCACTAGACCAAACCTTATCGAGTTAAAGGATTCTAAACGCATCATTATATCTAATGTGATTTTTAAAAACTCCCCTTTTTGGAACATTCATCCTGTATACTGCAGGTACTTTTGACACTATAATGTTTAGAGTAAATTACAAAAATCGTCCTTTATGTATGTCACTTATTGCAAACTGTGTCCTTTATCTTCAATAATTCCAGAAAACGTACTCGATGTTTGCACACCCTTGCAAGTTATGTCCTTTAACCCTAACTCAGTTAATTTTTTGTGGTTAGATCTGACCATAAAGACCCCACATGAGGGGTATTTTGGTCATTTTACTCTCATGTGGGGTCCATTTGGTCAGATTTAACCACAAAAATTAACTGAGTTAGGGCTAAAGGACATAACTTGCAAGGCTTTGCAAACATCGAGTACGTTTTCTGTAATTATTAAAGACAAAAGACACAGTTTGCAATAAATGACATACATAAAGGACGATTTTTGTAATTTACTCTAATGTTTATTGACAAAACTTCATTTAGATGTGTATGTGTGCATCCTACTAACATAATCTTTTAACATTATGTGTTTATATGAAAACAGCCATGTTGTTATCAGGCATGTCACCATATTGGCTCCACATGACTCTCCAAACACCGACGGAATTGATCCAGGTATTCGATATTATGGAAGAGTAAAACGCCATTTTCATCCTTGAGGTTTGGTCGGTTTTGCGACGTTCATCCAAAGGTTTGTATTTTCGCATCTGGATCCAAAAAGTTTGAAATCTTGCCGTTTTCATCCGCCTCGTTAACTCCATCCATTTTTCTTCGTTAAGTCAGGGTATTTCCGTCTTTTTTGCTAACTTAAGGGAAATTCGGTCTTTTTACATAAAGTGAAATAGACCGAATTAGCCTTTAAGTCTGCAAAAAAGACGGAAATACCCCTGACTAAGAAAGAAAAATGGGTGGAGTTAACGAGCCAGATGAAAATGGCAAGATTTCAAACCTTTTGGATACAAATGCGGAAAAACAAACCTTTGGATGAAAGTCGCAAAACTGACTAAACCTCGTGGACGAATATGGCATTTTACTCATTATTATTATTATTATTATTATTATTATTATTATTATTATTATTATTATTATTATTATTATTATTATTATTTTTATTATTATTATTATTATTATTATTATTATTATTATTATTATTATTATTATTATTTTTTTACACGATCAATAAATTTTGTCAAAATCACTCATTTGTTTTCATTGTTACAGATTCAAGCTCCCATGTTTGCATAGAAGACTCCTTCATTTCCACAGGAGATGACCTAGTGGCGGTAAAAAGCGGGTGGGATGAGTACGGGATAAAATACGGTCGTCCTAGCACCGACATTACAATCCGCCGCATCACCGGATCGTCTCCATTCGCAGGAATAGCCGTCGGAAGCGAAACATCCGGCAGCGTATACAACGTATTGGCAGAGCATATAACTCTAAAAAACATGGGAGTTGGAATCCACCTAAAAACAAACATCGGTAGGGGCGGAATCATCAAAAACATCACCATATCCGACGTTTACATGGTGAATGTCCGTAAAGGAATCAAGATCGCTGCGGATGTTGGTGACCATCCTGACGAAAACTACAACCCGAACACCTTACCGGTTCTTAAGCAAGTGAGGATACGAAATGTGAGGGGCAAAAAGGTCCAGCAGGCTGGTTTAATAATCGGTTTGAAGAACTCGCCGTTCACTGACGTCTGTCTATCTAATATCAATCTGTTTGGCTATCCTCGTCCACGATATGTTCCATGGAAGTGCTCTTATGTTCGTGGTGGTGCGATACAAGTTAGACCGTCACCATGTTCGAATCTTATCCATGGCGGTTCATGCCCAAATTAGAGACGTTGACGGTTGACCAAATGTTTTAAGTTTTATTCGCCTTAATATGATACAGATGAAACATCACAGGCTAAACATAAATAGCATATTACTTTCTATGGATTCATGAAATACTCGAACCAAACGTACCTGCATACGTTTATTAATTAGAGTTAAGTTCCCGTGAAAATAAAATAAACGTACGAAACGTACGAATTGAAAGAAAGTCAAAAAAAGTGGCGGTGGCATTTTGGTAATTATCAGCAACTTCAAAATTACTCTAGTAGAGTAATTTTGAGCTTTTGTAGAGTAATTTTGTAAAAGTTCATGTAGAGTAATTTTGGTCGTGTAGGGTAATTATCAAAACTGTAGGGTAATTATCAAAATTACACTAACCCCCCCCCCCCCCCCCCCCCACCCAAAAAAAAAAAAAAAAAAACCTAAACCCCCAACTAAAAGCTAAAAACTAAAGCATAAAGCTAAACCCCATAACTAAATGTTAACAAAATTACTCTACAGAAGTCAAAATTACTCTAATAGAGTAATTTGATAATTACCCTACATTTCCCAAAATTACTCTACAGATGCTTAAAATTACTCTACAAGACACTTTTTGCTTTTTCCCCAGTAATTTTGAAGTTGCTGATAATTACCAAAATGACACCGCCCCTTTTTGCTTTTTCCCTCAATGTGTACGTTTCGTACGTTAATATTATTTTTATTTGATCCTTTACCTTATTAATTAAAAGTGTGCTTCAAAAACTTGCGAACGCGCCTCATGAAACCGCCTTTATGTTCGCTCTTTTTCTCCTTATGGGGGGCTGTCATACCGTTCTGCCTCTCCCCGTCGAACTCATTCTTTGTCTCGAGTTTCTCATCTTTGTCTTGGTGATGGCGATGACCGTACTTGTGCTTAAACTCCATCCACTTCGTTGGAACCCGATCACTTATTGCTTTCACATCGACACTCGTGGTTTTGTCCGATAAGATCATGTCGTTTCCATAGAATATCTTGGCAGGGCTCATGAACATCTTCTTAAACTTGCGGCATGGACGCCGGGTAGTTTTATCTAAAGAGTGAAGCTTGATCGGATGTGATCTGGAGCTTATCTGACTCCGCGATGGATCGATCGTGCTAACGTCAAATGTTTGAGTGTTTTCAGATTCTGGCAACCGATTGTCAGCAGTGGTGATAAGGACATCTGAACCGGGCAGGATGACTGGATCTAACGCGATGGTGGAGACGGCGAATAATAGAACCGTTAAGATGGTGAATGTGGTGATCTTTATCACCATTGTAACCAAGGCTGCTTTCAGAATTTGTGTGTCTGAGAGAAAGAAATGGAAGTCGTATATAATGAAAAAAGATGAATACATACGGCTATGAGAAGAATGGATCAACGGTCAACGTGATACATAGGGAACATGAATTGTGTGTCGTTGGATTTTGTCGTGGGAACATGGAAAAAGAGTTTGTAGAAGACTTTTCCCTCCAGGTCCCCTTCACCCCTTCTTCCTTACGGATAGGACTGTTCATTTTTATCTGAAACCCGAAACCCGACTAGAAGTCGAAGCCACCCGAACCCGAAGTAGAGAATACCCGAAAAACCCGAACCCGACCGACCCGAACCTTAAACGGGTTGGTTATCGGGTCACTTTTTCCCAACCAAAAACCCGAAATCTGAAACCCGAAAAAAACCCCAAACATTTAATGTCTTTTTTCGGTAGATGTGCTTTGGTTTAGATTTTTTGGTATCTAAAACATTATGTGTCATATTATCAAATATTGTCTTAATTTTGGTAATATTTTTTAAGTTTAATGATGAATTTTAATTATATATTGCAAAAAAAAACATTTTTTTAATATTACATCTAAACCCGAAAACTGAACAAGCCCGAAACCGAATAACCCGAACCCGATCAACCCGAGCTTTAAATGGTTTGGTTATCGGTCAACTTTTCCTGGCCAAAAACCCAAAACCCGAGAAAAAAAACCTGAAGAACACCCGTACTTACAGAACGAATTTAAATTTATTAATTTATTAATCTACGAAACCGTTAGGTTGTATGTTTTGTGAAATTAAAAAGAAAATGTTACATAAAGATGGGTGAAGAAACACTAAGCTATTTATTCTAGTTGAGTGTTTTTATATTTCTTGTTATTTGTTAAGTTTTTACTTGTATTCTATTGGACGAACGTCTGGGACGAAAACTGCACTTTATTCTAATAATTAGCACTCCTATCGTCATTTTCCTTGTTTATTCTGCGACGCTTGATACTCGCTCAACATTCGTTCGAAAAATGCTTGTATCGAAAGACGCTCGCTCGACTTTGGCTCGATTGAAAAAACGCGCGCTTCGGTTCGGATCGGTTTGTAAACGAACCGAGCACAAGCAAAGGTCCGATTGGTTCGGTTCGTGAACAGCCCTACCAGTAACCGGACCGGGTCATGGTATCGGGCCGGAAATGCATTGAACCGGAGTTGACGGTTGGACCGGGAAACCGAAATAATTCTTATAATATTTACGATACCTTTCGGTTCTTACTTCAGGTCCGGTCCAACCGGTCGGACCATTGAACCAGCAACAAGACCGGTTTAACGTCCGCTCCGGTTCTGAAAAGATTAAAAAAACATTAATATGATAGATACATGAATTAATGCCAAATACTTTAAACTTTTATTTCGCTTAATATGATACAGATCAAACATCTCTCATGGATGCAAGAAAAACAGAATCTGTCATGATTCAAACATGCTTAAACATATTACATAAATACTAGAATACCATCTTACATCCTATAAATTCATTAAATACTAAAACCAGACAAACATCCACACATTCATCAACCAATCAATCAAAAGTATGCTTCAAAAACTTACGAACACGCCTCATGAACCCGCCTTTATGTTCTCTCTTCTTCTCTTTATGATCCTTCATCTCAAATTTCCCATCTTTATCATGATGATAGTGGTGATGACGATGACCATACTTATGCTTAAACTCCAGCCACTTCACCGGAACCCGATCACCAATCGTTTCCACATCAAGACTAACTGTTTTAACCGTTTTATCCGACAAAATCATGTCGTTTCCGTACGATCTCTTGTTCGGAACCATAAACATCTTCTTAAACTTACGGCATGGATGACGGTTTACAAACCTGAGTGGAATCCGAGTAGATCTATCAAAAAACTGACGTTGGACCGGATTTGCCGGTTTAATCTGCCTGACGTTGAAGGTTTCGGTCGATTTAACTTCCGGCAACCGTTCGTTAGCGGCGGTTTTATCTGGTTGTGATACAGGGTTATCAGTTGGGAGAACCGGGAAAACGGCATCTGAACCGGTGTCTGAACCGGGCTGGTTGACCGGATCTGAGGTGATAAGAGCGGTGGAACCGGTGAGTAAGAGGAAGGTGAAGATTGTGAAGGCGGTGATCTGGTTCACCATTGTTACTGTGTGTGTGTGTGTTACTGTGTGTTTGAGAGGAAGAAAATAAGGGGTGTGTAATGGAAGATGGACGATAAAGAAGGTGCGAATACGAGAATTACGGATCGACCGTCCACGTGTTAGATATTTGTTTGGGGAGGAGAAGTGTTGGCCGTTAGATTCATGGAAAAAATAGTTTGTTGTGTTGATGACTTTTCAGTACGGGTCTCTTTCGCACCTTTCTTACGCAACCTATTTAAAATTGATTAATTCGGTTAAAAAAATATCCGTTAACCGATTTTCAATTAATTTAGTTTCGTTTAATTTTGGTTTGGTTTTTTTATCAGTTTTCTATTAGGTTTTATCAGTTTTCAAGTTTCGTTTAATTTTGGTTTGGTTTTTTTATCAGTTTTCTATTAGGTTTTATCAGTTTTCGATTTGGTTTTATCAGTTTTCGGTTCGGTTTTATCAGTTTGCAGTTCAGTTTTGGTTAACGGTTTGATTATTAATCACCGAGTAAACTTCCGTTTTGCTCCCTGTTGTTTGGTCACTTTAACGGTTTTGTTCCAAACCTTTAAAAATAGCCATTTTACTCCCTGATGTTTCGGTTTTTTTGTCAGTTTGCTCCCCGCCTCTAACTCCATCCCAATTGGTTGTTTTTCCATTTTGCTCCCCGCATGGAGCAAACTGGCAACAAAACCAAAACATCAGGGAGTAAAATGGCTATTTTTAAAGGTTTGGGGCAAAACCGTTAAAGTGACCAAACCACAGGAAGCAAAACCTTGGACATGGTCATGTTTAGCAACAAAAAAGTGAGTTTCAACCCAATTCTTCTTGCAATACAAACTAGTAAAATTCCCCGCGTTTCGCGAGGGAATTTTGTTTGTATTGGTCTATTTCGTAACGGTATTGCTATACTGACAACAAATCATATAGGCTTAGATTTGTGTCTCTAAATATAAAGGTTTGCTTTTGTTTTATATAAGTTGTTCTTTGATACATTTTAAAACCTAGAGAAAAAAAAGTATATGGAAGGCGGGATATTAACGCTATGTGGGTGTTTGGGGTTCCTTATTTTGAAGAAAAAATGACTTTTGAAGAGGCAAAAGTCCTTTTAGAAGTGTTTGGCTTTCCATTTTAAAGGTTTTAAAGGCAAAAGTCCTTTTTTGAAGGCAAAACTCAGGATTTTCTGACTTATTTTTGCCAAAAGGACTTTTGAAAAAGTCAGCAATAAGTTAAGCCAAACATGCCCTATGAATCTATTATCTAGAAATTATAGATATAAAGGTTGTAATCTGACTATTGTCCAATGGGTTGCTTTAGAGAGGCTATTGGTTTTTGTCATCATCGACACCGTACTCAGTAAATTTTATCAATAGCAAAGTTAAGGTAAGATTTGAGTAGGGTAAAATATAGACAGTGTTATCTCTACTCTGTAGGAATAGAGAGACCGCTTCCAATAAGACCCCCGGCTCGATAGTAGTTTTGCATCAAACCTTGGACATAAGACACATAACACTTAACAATTGGGACAAAAGCCGATTAGTGCATGTATTCCCTTTTCTTTTGGTTATCACTTATCAACGCCACCACATGATGCATAATTAACCATCCCTCGATTTTTACGTTATATTCACGAAATTAATAAAATAACGTTAAAATTAGTGCACTTTCACTTTTGATTCCTGATAGCCCACACATACATACATTATATGCAAGCAAGCGGGAGCGTTAGTCCTTTTGTCCAGCTCTCTATTGTTGTATTTTGTTTTTACTTCAAGTTCTTGTTTGTATGCTTTATATGCCCAACTGCCCACTGGATTTTTTCTTAATAAAAGTTGGTGTTAAAAAATTAACCAAATTAGAATTCAATTAAATATTCCCATCTTTGGACAACAAGTAAATAACAGACAAACCCATCATTTTCTCCTTCGACATGATCTAGGGATCACCTCGTAGTTTACGAACCTTGTTTAAACCAATTAAAACATCTCTAGTTTTATCAAAAAGGCTCCACATATTCACACCAACGTCTCATTTTCTTTCAACTACAATGTTGTCAAGAGCCTTAAACACCACAAAATCTAGACATCATAGTGTCATGAGGTGGTAATCCAATATTAATTCCTTTTTAGTTTTCTTTAATTAACATTTGAAATATTCAAAAAGTTTTGTTTATATTGTTGGTTAGGTATGGTGAAGAAAACCAACGATCATCGTTGTCTCTATGTGAATATGATGACATCTTTATCGGATGTGTGGATGATATGCCGTTGAAGACATGTCGCGATGATGTTTATGACGTAGGAGATAGTGGGTTACAGTGGACCATGAAGGATGTGATGAGGGCGTCGGTTGGTGTATTAGGAGAGAGTGCATTGGGAGTGACCGAAAAAGTGGTTTTTTTAGATGGCAAGTGTTGCGTGTTGAAGAGGTTCAGGATGGTTCGTGTTGGGAGGAAGGAGTTTGGGCGACGTTTAGCACGACTAGCATCAATCGTTCAACAATGTGACTATCTTGTTCCACTAAATGCTTATCTTTACTCGAAAAGGTTCAAGTTTGTTGTTTGCGACTATTACCCCATGGGTAGTCTTCAAGATTTGCTTCTTGGTATGTTATTTTTATAGTCTTTTCGATTACATTTATACATTACTGATATATCAACTACCATTCGTTTATTTGCTTTTGTTCACAAACATCATTGAAAGGTAGTTTGCGAACGGAAAACAAATAAACAAAGGAATATTGAATTTTAATAATCCCAACTATTCGTCATTGGGCGCAAACAGTCTCAATTTCAAAAATAACCATTAACAGTTACAACTATTAACATATTGGCCTCCAATGGACCCTGATTAACACAACCCTAACGTCGGATTATTAAAATCTACCATAAACAAATGTTAGTTTTTGTTTATAATTTCAGTAATATAAACTACCTTTCGGTTTTTCTTTGACGCTTTCTATTATAAATAAGTATCGATCTTTCTTGTGCGCACATCTAACAAAATTCCATGCGTTCGCCATGATTTTACAGGCGCAAGGAGACATGGTCACACACCTCTAAACTGGAAGCAAAGGTTCATTATAATCTTACAAATAGCAAAAGCCATTGCTTTCATTCATTCACAACCTCCACAAGACAAACACATAGTCACCAATGTCCATGGCAACCTAAAAGCCTCCAACATCATGATATGTGCTGATTTTAGCATACGTCTTGCTAATTACGGTTTTACCCAACTTGCAACTAACATACCTGAAATTGGTCCCTCGTCACCATCATCACCACTACCACCAGAAAATACCAGTATCGAAGTATTGTCACAAAAACACGACATATACCACTTTGGATTGATACTTTTGGACATGCTTGGAGGACCTAACGCCTTATACTCGTCGCACAGGGTTTTCGAAAGAAAAGAACGAGTTTATGATAATAAATTAGGGTTTTTTGAGTTTCCTTTTGAAGGGAAAGATAGTAAGCATGTATTCAAGGTTTTAGACATTGCCTTAGCATGTATACATAGGCTACCTCAAGTTCGACCAACCATTGACAACATACTTTTATATTTACGAAAGAAATAACAATACTATACTTGATCATTAACAATCTTTTTCTTGTACACCACATAATTGTGCATCGATCTAAATTCGCGTATTATGGAATAACTTTGGGCCCATCTTCAATGATTCAATGTATCCGGGACATTTTCAATGTATATATAGAATTACGACTATGTAAGAATCACTTGGGTAATTGAGAACCGTGAGAACTAACATGTAACATTTATTTTCCCCAGTCATTTTTTTTTGTTTTTGCAAAACAATCTCTCCGGTTTTTTATTTTTGAATTTGTACATATAGGTATATATAGAGAAAATTATGGTTTTGACTTTTGAACATGTTTTTGTTAATGTTAATGTATATACATATGCATATACGTGTTTAAAATTGAAACAATAAGTAACATACATGTTTTTTGTTAATGTTAATGTATGTTTGTTAATGTACTTATCACAACTAAAACTGAAACAATAAGTATCGTATATATAGAGAAAATTATGGTTTTCAACATGTTTTTGTTAATGTACCTCTATACTATATCATATCAACTACCACGTCACCAAACTAGTGCCACATCATCAAAAAGCTAAGTCAGATGCCACATCATCAAAAAATTCCACGTCACCACACAAGTGTCAGATCAGCAAAAAAACTAATTGGGTTAGGGTTCAGTTAATCTGGGAGTACTGTCGGCCAATAAGTTGAAAGTTTGGAGTGGTGTGGTACAAATTGAAAGTTAGAAATATAATCGGTCAATTGGTGAAAGTTGAGATTTTTTAAATCGAATATCCCTAAAAAATGTTCATTTTTCATCCATGTCATCTAGTTAAATATATAATAAAAAAACTTATCTTCTTTTATAAAGAAAATTATAGATCCATCAAGGTTTGACATAGTCAAAGTGATTTGGTTTGGTGATGTATTATAAGATGGCAATGAGCAATGGATCTTATGACCACTCAAAGCTGCCAACAACTCAAGAATGGATGACAGAACAAAACATCTGCATTATGTGTTCATGAACTATGATCCTGAATTTGATCGCCTTCAATCTGATAGGTCAGTTTTGTAATTTCACCACCACCTTCACATTCAACCTCACTTTGGCGTAGCTTTGTAGGGGCGGGAGGGGGCGGCCGACCCCCCGACTTTTCGCTCGCTAGTGGAGAGTATGTAGTTTTCGTATAGAAATTTTTGGGTATATACGTTTTTGACCCCCCGATTTTATAGAAATTTTTGGTATATACGTTTTCGACCCCCGGTCGGAAATCTCAAGTTTCGCCACTGCTTTCGTCATTGGTGTTATAATTATATATGTGTGTGTAATATTGTATATTGCAGGACAAAGAGAGGGGCAAGAAAGGTGGAAATATACTTGAGCAAGAAGCATGATGACTTGTTGGCTAAGAAACTTGAGCCTGGAACCTACAGCAAGACTTTGTCTTTGTTCATTGTTGATGCTTTTGCTACTCAAATCACTGATGCTCAGGTACTCTCTCTCTCTCTCTCTCTCTCTCTCTCTCTCTCACATGCACACTTTTGGCTGTTAGTGGCGGATCCAGGAAGTTCTTTCAGTTGGTTCGTTTTGGTAGATTTTCACTATTTTTTCCAAAACATACAAAGTTCTTACTAATTTTTTCCAAACCGAGTGGGTTTCTGTGAACCCACAAAACAGGGCTGGATCTGCCACAACTGTTGAAGATGATGATGGCTTGAGTTTTTGTAATGTTTTCAGGCCAATGTGCTTAGATCTGCAAAAGAAGTGAGGATAGTTGAGAAGAACCAAGAGCTTGCTTGACATTATATTGTTTATGTGGTTGGTTAATTCAAGCATTATTGTTTTTCTTTAAGATCTAGTTCTACCTAGAGACATGTGGCGCTAGTCGCGACATTTGTATAGCATAAGATAATATTGTTTGATGATCAGTCAGTCGAAATGAATGGATGCCAAAAATTTATGAGCATGGGCCGAGTTATCTTTATATGAGCATGCTGAGTTATCTTTATATATGTGTGTGTTGTGGAGACTTTTGGACTTCATCATTTGCGCATCAATTTTTTTTTCTTTTTGTTATCTAGTTCTCGTGATAAACATGAGTTGCTTTGTTCAATTATGGGCTAAAACTGAGTCTAGGTGTAACATTACAAAAGAGGGTGTTTTTTTTTTCTTATTATTTGGAGACACAAGTTCGATTATGTTTGGGCCATTTTCGATGGACATCTGGGTGAAGAGATGTATTGGGGCTTTAATCTCTGGTTCGAACCTGACGAGGGCTAGAGTTTACGAATTGCGGATTCTATCCGGTTCTCACGCATCAAGGGGGCACGGTCTCATGGCGGTCGAGAAGTCGACCTTGGACATAGCCCAACGCAGGATGGGTTTACACGTGAAATTCTTTGCCGTTCAAATAAATGTTACACAACAAACAAGCAACATATGTTATGCATACTTTATAAACAAGGTTTAAGATCAAATATAAAGGCTCCTAAAAATAAGAAGTCGTACAAAGGGTATCAAATGGACTTGGATTGACCTCATTCAAGCGGCATTAGATCTGTCTCATTGAACTCTACGATGTGAGATTTTAGTTTTTTCACTTTTGAATTTATAGGTTGTAGATTTTAAAATTTTTGTTTATTATCATTGTGTCTTTTATTTATCATTATGTCTTTTCTATATTTGTGTCATTGTGTCTTTGTTGCAACTTATTTTGTCTTTTTTCTCGACATTGTATTATGTTTTTTGGCATTGTGTTATATTTTGCTCGACATTGTGTCATCTTATGTGATCCATTGTGTCTTTGTACACTTCTTATTTAACTTAACCCTTATAAACTAGTTCTATACCCGCCCGGTGGCCGGGTAGTTTAATGTCATAAGCCCAAACTATCTTTCTTTGCATTCTAAACCAAAATAGTATCCGTTTAAGATAAAAGCACAACTCTTTCGACTTATGAGTAAAAAAATAACCGACTTGACTTCATTAAAAAAAAACACAAGCAATGATAATCATTCGTGTGAGTGTCTAATTAATATCTTCAAAAGATATTTCATATGTACTTAACATTCCATCTTGATGGATTCTACTTTCATAAGCAGAAGCATGAAGCATGAGCACCTTGTGAGGCTGCACATGCAACATTCAAAGGTAATACAAACTTAAATGTTTAATATCTTTTACAAGAATAAAAGATAATAAGTATGATATACCATCTTGCTAGTCATAGTAATCTCTTGTATTAATAGTGGTGTAAAGACCACTCAATAATTAGCATTTACACTGTAAAGGTCATTACCACATACATCCAGTTGGTGTCAACCTATTGATTTGTTCTTTAAGTAGTACTATTACTATAGCACAAAAAATGCAGGATAAAAAGAACACCTTCACTACAATATCAGATTTTGCTTTTGCAAGTGAATCCCTTAAATTTTGAGCTTGAGCAGGACCTGAATAGAAAATAATAATGATTTATTTCAAATGGGCCAGACAGGTAAAGTTTAAATATTGACTAAACGTAAATGGGTCAAATGAGGCAAAACTCGCCCAAGGACGTTGCGATGCTTGAAACTTTCCATATCCGTGTATTAAAAGGATAATGTTATTCAGGTATGCACTATGTATAACATTTCTATCCTCATTAAGAAAATTTAAAGTCGGTCCAAAACAAATCAAGTCAAAAGTAATTCAGGGATAAAAGTGTCGTTTTGATGAAGATAATGTCATTTATAAGATTAAAAGGATAAAAATACCTTTTTTTTTAATTTAACAAAATCTTTTATGCAAGTTATTGTTAGACCCCGAAAATGTTACAAAATGTAAACTACATATCTCAAACATGTCATCTTTCAAAGTTAGACTCCAGAGGTTTATGTTTGACAAATACTACAAAATTACGTCTTAGCTCATTTTCAACTTCTCTTATCCAGTAAACCTCAATCGTTCTCTATTTTAACCAACTTCATTTTGTACACAATTGACCCATTAGAAGCCAATCTGCCAGCTCATTTAGGCATAAATGTCATATTTTACCCATTTGAGTTTTGACCCGTTAGAAGCCAATCCGACCTAATCAACTCATTTACTTATAAATGTCATTTTTTTACCCATTTGACCCGTTAGAAGCCAACCCGACCCCACCAACTCATTTACTCATAAATGTCATATTTTACCCATTTGAATTTTGACCCGTTAGAAGCCAATCCGACCCAACCAACTCATTTACTCACAAATGTCATTTTATCCCATTTGACCCGTTAGAAGCCAATCCGACCCCACCAACGCATTTACTCATAAACGGGTCGAATAGTATATAATGACTAGTGAGAAAGTCATATATATACCTGATGGAAAGAGGAGTTCAACCCAATATTAGCATTATGAGTCAGTTTTGCAAGAATTTCTTTTTCCTTCAGCTTGATACAAAGATCATACGCAGTTGCAGGGAATAAAGACTTGCGAGTTAGTTCCACCACATTAAATTATCCTTTTCTCTAATTTCCATCACACTTTCTGGAAATTCTTGTTGAGGTTTTGCTAATAATCGCCTAAACTACTCTCCCATTTCAACAGATCTGGATAGGATCACAAACACATGCTTGATTAAAAAGAATTACACTGTTTTGCGTGTGTGTTTTGGAAAATGGAAGTGATTATGTGATATTTAACAATTAGAATCTAATAATCAGCTGTACAAAACATAATATAGTAGATACCATATAGTGTTTGAATGTGATTTTACTGTTTAAAGTTGTAATATATAGAAATGAGTTGTTTGCGTGTGTGAAAAATTCTGATTATTTAAGCTAGTAATATATAATATGACCAAAAGTGAGATAAAATATTAAGAGGGTCAGGGCAAAATTAGAGTAAAATCAACTTACTGATGCAAACCTTTCATTCTCTTAGGGTTAATTTTATAAGGAGGAAGATCCATCACTACCTAACATCAAATTGGATATAGTTATGAATACACAACATGTTATAATTAGTTTAAACAAAAGATATGGTGAATAATAGGCAAATATACACGTGCTATATGCATTCTGCAAGAATGTTTGAAGGCTTCATAGCAAGTGGGTTGGGGCTTCTTGATTACAAGATTCAAGAGTTCATCTTCCTACTTACACTCTTCACCAACACTCTTCACAATCCTAAATTTTTCCTCCACACTCATCCTTAACACACAACACCAGTCCATCAATCAATAATGGGAGAAATTGAAAACTTCAATTGAAAAAAAAAATCAAACATAGGACTTACAGGGTAGTGGATGACTCATCTTCTGTTGGAGAGTTTTCCATTATCTCCTCTTTGCCAAAGCAATTGCCCAAATTGCGCATAACAATGGTTGTAACTGAGCCAGAATGATTGTTTTTTTGCAATTTCGATTGACATGCTTTCGAAAAAAAATAAGTCATAAACAAAAGACCCAATTTTGGTAGTTAATCACCATAAAAAACTTGACAACATAAACAATAGCTGTATTAATTTGTAACTTATGTCGCTAAACAATGACAAAGATGATGCGACGGCAAAAATAACAGGCATACAAGGACAATAGCAAGATTTATGCCTAATTGACTGTATATGTAATTAAATTGTACCTTAAAGTCGCTAAGTCTTGAAGAGTTGGCTCTCGTTCTTGCTATTTCTCTTCTACTTTTATGGCGGTAGTGGAGTTATAACACTACAACTGCTCTAACCTCTTGGAACCATCCTCAACCTCCCCTTCTAGAAGGTTTATAACAATCAATATCCTGAAACCGTTTTAACATCAGAGTTAAAAAAAATTAAAACCTCATAACATATTCTCAAAAAACAAACCAAAATCCAGACTAAGATGTGTCTAACCCCATCATCATAGTCAAATTCAAACTCATAGGAAAACTTTTTCATCACCACAGCCTGAACAAACCCATATACAGTCACATTTAGAATCTCGCATATAACCTAAACAGAAAAAATAAAAAAGAATTCCACATGAAGGCTGAAGCTTAAGAGAACATCATTGCTTCCACTGTGGCACACGAATGCAAATTCCGCGTCTATCGGTGTACATACAAAAGCTAATCAGCGACAATGCAAGAATCACTAGCGAAATACAGAGAGAAGTCGCCGACTACTTCAAAGTAGAGACACAAACCTTCAAAAAAAAACTATTAGGGTTATATGTTTGTGAATTGCAAATTGCAAACTTACTCTGGTGAAAATTGCCGACATTGTTGGATTTGAGTGGGAGGGGTAGACGGTTAGATGTCGTTTTTGTTAACTGCAGCGTATCAGTAGAAACGTGGGGTGAGAAGTCAAAATAACCCTAAAAAAACCTCCCCTTCTTTTTAGGAATTATAAGGGTTGGGATTTAATCTCACGCCAAGTGGGGCTAGCTCACTTGGTAAAGGCTTTTGCCTTTTAGTGGAAAGTCTTGGGTTCAATCCCAAGCAAGGGTGATTTAGTTGTAAATATAGGAGTTTGGAAGAGTAACATTAGCCATTCAAAAAAAAAAAAAAAAAAAAAAAAAAAATTTAATCTCACCTTCATCCAATGGCTGAAATTGCAAGATGTTCTCATTGACTTTAATGGGAACATAAGAATATATAATAAACCTTCAACAAAACTCTTTGCGGTTTTTAGTTATATGTTTAATTAGAAAGAGAGAGAGAATCGTCAAAATCGTATGTTCCACTAGTTTCTTTTTTCAAATTTTGATTTCTCATTCAGTTTTTTGCTCACCCACACTTAATTAACATTATTATGTGCATATATGTGTATTACAACCAGTGATAGCATAACTGAAGGTATTTTAAATAATTTTTATGATATTGAACCTATCTCATAACAAAAAGCATAAAAAAAAAAAAAAAAAAAAAAACTGGGCCGAGCTAACGAGTGACAAAAGCCTACATAATAATCTATAAGCCCAAGTAAAACTCCAACGAGTCACAAACTCACAATCCCCCGCGCCAGCCGATGTCATTTGGCGCGAGAAACTCAGCCAACAACAACAACAACAACTTAGGGTTTCATAAATCTACCTAAACAAAACGAATCCTGAACAAGTTATTGAACTCAATCTCTGATTCCGATCACCAAAATGAGTTCGAAGCGGTCACGAACGCCGGAAAGTGAATACGAACAAGCTATACAACTATATGCTCCGTTGATCAAAAGACCTGAACCTTTGTCGGCGGTCAGGGGTATTAATCGTCATTCTCCGGTCGTTGTTTTTGCTCATGGAGCCGGTGCTCCTTCTACCTCCGAGTGGATGATTAGGTTTCCTTTTTTACCCTTCACTTTCCCCAATTTTTACCCTAAAAGGCCTAAATTTATTCACATAGGACTCTTAAACTCTGGAAGTTATTGAAATTAGATATCTTGTTTACTTTCTGTATAATGTGCCACGAATAGTAAGATTACTGGCTGGTTTGATAATAAAGTTAGATTTTTTTTGTTTTTGTTTTTGGTATTAGGGCTTATTGATTAAATTTCCTAAAAATGTTCTGTTTTCATTAGACCTGGAAAAACGGTCGGGCGGGGCAGGGCGGGTTGGATGTCGGGTCAGAACGGGCTGATTAAAAAGGGTTAGGGGCTGTTTGGCAACATCTGAATGGTTAAGTGCTGAACCAGTAGGAGGTCTAAATCATTAAGTGTTGAATCAGTAAAAGGTCTAAACCAGTAAGAGCATGTATAATGCTTAACCGTTCAGAGGCAAATGGTTGACCAATTCAGATTAGAGGTCTTAACCATTCAGACTTTGTATAAATCTTAACCATTCAGAGGCAAATGTCTGAACTATTCAGACATCTGCTCATGAAACAAACAGTCTGAACCATTAAGTGTTGAACCAGTAAGAGGTCTGAACCATTAAGAATCTTATTAAGAGGTAAACAAATAGCCCCTTATATTGGTTCGGTTAGAATGGGTTTGGGTCAGAACGGATACGGGTCGACTTAAAAAAACTGTCAAAGTTTTCCTGCATACTTGCAGCACCTGTAACCTGTTTCTAAGTTCTAACAACAAATAACAAAAACTGTACATCCCAAAGTTGTCAACGATGTAAGAAAGGAAGGTGAAGCAGTATCCGAGTTAGATTACATAGATCTTTAGACCAGTAATATGAGCTGTTAGGGAAAAATCAACTGACATTGTTCTGCACATGAACTCTAAAAGGCTATAAGGTTTAGTCATGATTTATGAATTAGATAAAGTAACGGAAAGTCGGAAACTGAATTTCAGGTGCGCTAATGCAATTTGAAATGTTACCTTGTTCTGAATGCTATAGCCAGTAAGTGATTGGTGCTAAGTCTATCGATGGATCAGAGACTGTGATGGTTCCAATGGTGGTTGTGGTTCGAGATTGTCTGCTGTTTGGCGAATATCGAAGATGTTGATCAGTTAATGTGTAGAAAATGATGTGATTGGAGGAAGTCGACGGGAAGCGATGCTCTTTTTTCCGCACAGAAAAACCTAGGAATGACCCGTTTCTCTTTTTTGTTTCCCCCAGTCTGACCCGCAAAGTGTTTTTCTGATTTTCAGAAGGGGCCATTCTGACCCGTTGAAAATAGCACTTAAACCCAAAATAATCCAAGCTATTATACTAATAGCCCATTTTTTTTTTTTTTTTTTTTTTTTTTTTTGCAATTTGAAATAAAAACTAGAGTAGCACAAACCGAATGGGCAAAAAGACGTATGCACATATCTTTATTTTTGCTTACAGCAAGATTTCTATTGAACACCAGGCTTGAGTTTTATGCAGATGGAAGAACTTGCTGGCGAACGCTTTAAACGCTGTCGAAGTCGTAACTTTTGACTACCCATGTGAGTTTTCATACATATGTTTTATCTAAAACTCTCGCTCAGTGCAAGTGTAACTAGCGGTGTCTGGCAGACATCAATGGTAGAAGAAAGGCCGCACCAAAGCCCGAAAAACTTGTCGGGTTTCACTCGGATATCGTAAGAAATGCTGCTGCCAAGTACCCCGGACATCCTTTGATTTTGGCTGGAAAATCATTGGGTTCAAGGTAACGGCGAAATAGTTGCGGTTCGTAATGATCACGTACAAAAACTGTCGCTAAAAAGACGCTTTTAATTATGGCAGAATCAGTTGTATGGTAGCTGCAGAGACTGATATCGATGTATCGGCTGTGGTTTGCTTGGGATACCCACTAAAGGTTTGTTTGCTAACACGATCCTGTATTTGTTTGCTTGGATTTTGTTTCTTCTATATGTTCGTTTTTAGTGAATTTGAATTTCTGGTCCCCTTTGTTGGCCTTTAAAATCTTCGAGTAAAATCAATTTTTCGTCCTTGAGGTTTGGCCAGTTTTGCGACTTTCGTCCAAAGGTTTGTTTTTCCGCATCTGGATCTAAAAGGTTTGAAATCTTGCCATTTTCATCCGTCTCGTTAACTCCATCCCATTTTCTGTGTTAAGTCAGGGGTATTTCCGTCTTTTTTTTTGCTAACATGCAGGGCAATTCTGTCTTTTTCACTTTATGTAAAAAGACTGAATACCTTGAAAAAGACCAAATTGCCCTTTAAGTTAACATAAAGGAAAAATTACAAGTTTTGTCCTTTATCTTTATATCACTTTTCAGGCGGTGTCCTTTCTAACGAATGTTGACAGGCGGTGTCCTTTACTAGGTATTTTGTTGCAAGTTTAGTCCTTTACACCCAACCCAGTTAAAAAACCCTGTTAATTGTTGACAGGCGGTGTCCTTTACTAGGTATTTTGTTGCAAGTTTAGTCCTTTACCTAGGTATTTTGTTGCAAGTTTAGTCCTTTACACCCAACAATTAACATGTTTTTTTAACTGGGTTGGGTGTAAAGGACTAAACTTGCAACAAAATACTTAGTAAAGGACACCGCCTGTCAACATTTGTTAAAAAGGACACTGCCTGAAAAGTGGTATAAAGATAAAGGACAAAACTTGTAATTTTTCCCAACATAAAAGACGGAAATACCCCTGACTTAACAGAGAAAAATGGATGGAGTTAAAGAGCCGGATGAAAATAGCAAGATTTCAAACCTTTTGGGTCTAGATGCGAAAAAACAAACCTTTGGACGAAAGTTGCAAAACTGGCCAAACCTCAACGACGAAAATTGCATTTTACTCAAAAAAAAAATTATCAGGAACCTTTTCTAATATTGCGTTATATTTTATGATGGTCTACCATGTTTCTGTTACTTATGATGGTCTACCATGTTTCTGTTACCGCATAGTTGATACTTGATCGAACATGAAAATGAACAAAATGCTGAATTACTGGACACAACAATGTCAATATGTAATGTTGTAATTGTTTAAGTACATTATTTTTTATTTTGTTCGAGTTCTAAAAAGACGAGGACACTAAAGAAAAATGTAAAACGTCTGAAAAAATGCTCGATGACACTTGTAAAGTGGTATTTGACACAATAGATAACGTTGCAGGCGACAAATGGAGTCATTCGAGACGAACCCTTATTGCAACTTACAGTTCCTATTATGTTTGTACAGGTAAAACAATGAAAAGCTTAAACGGCTTTTCACTTATGTTTTAAGAGTGAATTTCAAGGATTGTCCTTTATCTTTATACCCATTTTCAGGCGCTGCCCTTTATGTTCAAAATTGACGAGTTTTGTTCTTTATGTTTTCATATCATACACGTTTTGTCCTTTAGGCCTAACTCAGTTTTTTCAGTAAAATTTGGTCGTATACTTTGCACATGAGGACATTTTTGTCAATTCAAAGGTAAGTTCAACGGCAGATTTACAGCTCAAAGCTTCTGCAACCTTTGAATTGACAAAAATGCCCTCATGTGCAAAGCACATGCCAAATTTAACTGAAAAAACTAACTGGGTTAGGCCTAAAGGACAAAACGTGTATGATATGAAAACATAAAGGACAAAACTTGTCAATTTTGAACATAAAGGACAGCGTCTGAAAATGGGTATAAAGATAAAGGACAATCCTTGAAATTCACTCTATGTTTAATGTCCTTAAAACTTGTTAATTCATTGTCATAGTTTTAAATTTTATTCAAATCTGATGTAGGGTGGCAATGATGGTTACTGTCCACTGCAATCGTTGGAAACAGTTAGGAAGAAATTAAAAGCTATAAACGCTTTGCACGTCATTGAAAACGGTGATCATTCATTCCAAATCGCAAAGAAGAATCTTGAGTTAACTGGAATGACTCATGAAGAAGCTGAAGGACGTGCCGTTGAAGCTGTTGCAATGTTTGTTTCAGAAATTACAGGTGAAAAGGTGATTGACGGGCGTGGCGTAATTGTACATGAGTGATATTTTCTGTATATTTCATATCATGTATTCATTATAATCATAATCGTCTAGGGGAGACTATAATTCGTGTCAGTTAGTTTTGTTACTTTTCTATCTGTCTTTGTTACTTTTATTCCTGTATGAAATGCAGTCTTTGTTCTTGATTTGTAGCTCATATGACTGACTATTGTAGGGCTTTTTTGTCAATAGCTAGCAAGAAATAAGTGAGGGGCTATTTGGCAACTTCTGAATGGTTAAGTGTAATGCTTAACCGTTCAGAGGCAAATGTCGAACCAATTCAGATTAGAGGTCTTAATCATTCAGACTTTGTATAATGCTTAACCATTCAGACATTTGCTCGCGAAACAGTCTGAACCATTAAATGCTGAACCAGTAAGAGGTCTGAACTATTAAGAGCCTCATTAAGAAGTAAACAAACAGTCCCTAAGTGCTGAACCAGTAAGAGAGGTCCGAACCATTAAGAGCCGGTATAATGCTTAACCATTCAGAGGCAAATGTCTGACCAATTTAGATTAGAGGTCTTAACAACTCGGATTCTGTATAATGCTTAACCATTCAGAGGTAAATGTCTGAACCATTCAGACATCTGCTCGCGACACAAACAGTCTGAATCATTAAGTGTTGAACCAGTAAGAGCAGAGCTCTGAACCATTAAGAGCCTCATTAAGAGGTAAACAAACAGCCCGGAGATTTATTGAATTTAGTGTATCACTGTAGATACGTTTTGCATGAGCATCGTTATCACTTTCACTGTCGCTACTGCTGCTGCCATCTTTACATTTACAGTCGTTTCCCTTCTTTCCTGAATTTTTGTCCCTCTTTTTATGATCACCGATTTTAGGTATGCAGTTGCTCATGTTTGATTCTTTTTGTTTTTGACCAACCGGTTTTGGACCAGAGTTGGGGTGATGCCCGTTGCTGTGTTGATCATGGTGGTGGATCTGGTCAGCCACCTTCTTGTAAGCCGAATTAGCCATTTCTTTCATTTTGTTGGTAAATGAGTGCTCGTTTTGCTTACGGTGGCAGCAGGAACAGGTGTTGTTACATTTGTTTGGGGCATGCTGACTGTTTTTGGTGTGGTCAACTGGTTTGTTCTGGGTATTAGCATGTAGGGGTGTGCAAAATTCGTTTCGAATTCGAAAAATTCGAAATTCGTTTAAATTCGATTCGATTATCAAGAATTCGTTTTGATTATAAGAATTCGGGTTCGAATTCGATTCAATTCTAGTCAAGTAAATCGAATACGAATTTATAATTTCAAATTCGATTCGAAATTTGAAAAAAAAAATATACATTTTTATTTATTATTTTTATATAATACATATATAACTTTTATTAGGCTATACTATAAATTATTTTCAAATTTTTTTCTAAGTATTAAAATTACCCATTACCAAACCCACTACATGGCCCATAACTAAAACCTAAGAAACAATTCTATCAATAGATTTCTAAGCGTAAAAATATTAACTTGTAAGGGGAGGAGGGGTGGTCACTAGTGATAGAAATCTATCACTCCCACTATCCAATCAAATCATGACATATTATCACCCAATAATAGTGATAGAAATGTAGGGGGTGGTATCACTAGTGATGGAATTCTATCACTCTCAAATTTTTTTAATTTTTATTTTAAAATTAGAAATTAACAATAAAACACTAAAATTATAAATTTCATTAAAATTAAAACATACTAGTTCAATTTAACATACTAGAAATCTTTTAGGCTACAATTTAAAAAAAAAATACTAAAAAAACTCTACTCCTCGTCCGACTCATGAAACTTCAAACCTAAAGAACCGACGGTTCGTCGAGATGGGCAATTAAAATTTATATAAAGATGAGGGACCTGAATTGCAATTAAAGGAAAGCTATTCAAAAATAGCTAACAAAAGTTGAGGGGCTAATTTGCACTTTTCTTCAAACTTGATATTAATTCCATTGCATAAAACGACAAACTTGCTTTAATTCAAACTTTCATCAAACTTGTTTTCAACGCGTTATACAAAGAACGCGTTACAAATTCAACGCGTGATACGTTAGGCGGCGGCGGTGTGCATTATTTTTTAACGAGTGATGGAGTGGCCATCACGGACCACCCCGCCTGCTCTAATGTGTAGTGGTTATTCCCGACTTTTCGTTTTGAATTTTAGACTTGTGATACTTTATTTGAAACTTTTTAATGTGCTTTATGGCTGCTTTAAAATTTATGTTTCATTTTGAAAGTTTTTTTTACATGTTTTTAAAGAATCTGAATTAAATCGAATTTATTCGAAGTCGATTCGAATTCGAATTTTTAATCGAATACGAATTGGGTTTTTTATTCGAATACGAATTCGAATCGAATTCGGTAAGTTTTAATCGAATTCGAATTCAAGGAAAAATAAAAATTATTCGAAAAATTCGATATTCGATTCGATTAACACCCCTATTAGCATGGCCTAAGTTTCTGCTCATTCATAAGTTTTTCTCTTTTCTCATTTCTTTCTAGCACACATAAGTTTCAAACATACTCCATTGTAATTATCACTTTTTCATTCATAGCAATATTTCATTCAAATACTTTGATTTGTGACTAAAGCTTGAGACATGACAATCAACTACTTGAACAAAGACAGGATAAAAGATGTTCAACAGAACCAGTTGAACATCAAAAGCCAAAATTAGTGATGATCATCATCAATGTTAGGGGTCTCCACTTTGTTCTTCTTGTTATACTCCTCCATCTCCTTCTTGTAAGCTTCCATCGCTTCTGCCGCCTCTCTATTCCATCTCTGTCTTTCTTCTTCACTCAATTCCTGCACGCGCAGTTGGTTAATTAAACGCTCGAGAAAATGAAACGTACATAAATATTAACAGTCCACGAACAAACTCGTGAAAAACGAATGTATACCTTCCACTTCACCGAAACAAGAGCAGTGAGTTGCGCATTGCTAATATCCAGCCTCTCTTTCGACAAATCCTTCCTCGCTTCTTTGCTGCTTAACGCAAAACACCATAATTAATAAAAATAATAAAAAAATGAGCTTTTATTCAAATCTTAAAATGATGGTTTCGGTTTTCTCTTTCAATGAAATTACCTGAAAAGGAGGAAAGAAGACGCTGGGCGCTTCGGCTTGTTAGGATCGTCAATCTTTTTGCTCTTTTTCTTGCTCTTCTTTTCTTTTGTTTTCTACACACGCAACGACGAAACCAAAATTAATATAATCCTAAAAAACAATGAAACAGTCAGTGGCGGATCCAAGATTTTTTTCACCGGGTTCCTTTTGCTAGATTTTCACTAATTCTCACTATTTTTTTCTGAATCATATGAAATTTTCACTATTTTTTCATTTTTTTTCTAAACCGAGGGGTACCCCCAAAGCACCCCTAGATCCGCCACTGGAAACAGTAACAACGTAAAACTAGTAACACAAACCTTAATGATGGTTTCGGTTTTCTCTTTCTTTTTAAGCAATTGTAACGCTTCCTGCTTCAAGACTTTCAAAACCTCATCTTCTTCCTTCTTGGCGATCTCAGCTTCCGTTTCTTTAGTCCGCTTGTAGATCTCCATTTCTCGTGCATACTTTTCGTTCTTTTGTTTTGCTACCTTTCCGTAACGCGCCTTTTGCTTCTCTGTCATGTTCTTCCATTCTTCCCCTGTGATCTTAGCAATCTGCCACCACCAAAACACAAACCACATTCATTCCTTTTCACAAAAAGAACATCAAGTTTTTTTTTTTTTTTTTTTTTTTTTTTGATCTTTTAAATCAAATTACCTCAACCACACTTTTGCTTTCAGCTATTAATGCAGCTCGTCTTTCGTTCATAAACAAGAAATACGCGGATTCTGGACGCTTCGGCTTTAATGGATCTTTCTCCTTCCTACATTCAAAAAAAAGAATCATTAGCGTCGAAATTGACGATTTTAAAATAAAGATCATAGTAAAAATTGATAATTACTTGTTCTTTTTGTTATCGCCGTCTTTTTCGGCTTCTTGTTTGAATTGCATATACTGTTCAAGTAACTCCATAGCAGTTTTCTGCTTCTGTTCTTCTTCCAGTAGCTTCATAGCTTCATTTTCTCTTTTCTCAGTACCCACAATTTTTAAATAAACCGATTTTTCGGTTTGATACTTCTCCTCATAAGGCTTCTTTTCTTCAGGGGTTAATGTCTTCCATTTTGCCCCTAAAATGTTGGCTATTTCACTGAATTCTGCTTCAGGATTTTCTTTCTTGACCTCAGTCCAATGGTCCTTGCACCACATGATGTATGGTGTTGCAGGTTTTTTAGTTTCTTGTCCACTCTTCTTCTTCTTTGATTGATCTTTGTCTTTTGAAGATTGAAAAATGGGAATTGTCTGAAATAATCAAGAACAAGATTATTAACAGAGTTGTTCAAAAACCTCACGGCTCGCAGCTCGCTAGAAAAAAACTACCTAACAAAACTCGATTTTATACGACCTGAGCCGAGCTAGTTCATTTTGTAACTTCGAAATCGAGCTCAAGCCAAGCCGAGCTGCCTCGTTTAATTTCGAGCTCGAGCCGGCTCGCTCTCTGCTCGACTCGTTTACAGCACTAGTTATTAGAGATATGGAAGAGAAATAAATATTAGATAATATTATCAGACTAAGGTTACGAGCCCACGGGCTCATTAGGTTAGTTAGGGTTTTGTTACAATATATAGACATCGTAACAAAACCCTAACTAACCTAATGAGCCCGTGGGCTCGTAACCCTAGGCTGATAATATTATTTAATAATAAAAACCCTAACATTTTAAGCTTCTACAATAGTTAGGGTTGGCAAATCGCGTCTTAGGGGTGTTTGGCCTAGCTTTTTTAACAAAGCTTATAGCTTTTTTTACAAGATAAGCTTAATTTGGTGTTTGGTTTAGCTTTTTAAGGTTATGCTTATTAGCTTATATAAGCTAATTTGAATAAGCTTATTTGATGATGGTTTTTTAGCTTATTTGAAGAAGCCTTCTTTGTGTAAGGGCAAATGATATAAATAAGCTATAAGCTAATCCAAACACTTAGAAAAAGCTTATCAAATAATAGAAAATAAGCTATAAGCTATTTTAAAATATAAGCATAAGCCAAAAAATAAAAACTAGGCCAAACACCCCCTTAGTGGGTTTAACAGGTATCTGATGACGCGAACACCACAAATTCTAAACATGAATACGACTCATTTAACTACTTTATATCCGATGTGTATAACACGGTTGTATGTTTTATGTACCAATAAGGAGAAATGATGGATCCTAACCTTCTAATTTTAATTAGTTTTAATAAAGTGAAAAATCATAAATAAACAGGTCTAATTGTGTCTTAAACACTAAAAATTTGAACTTTCATAGCAAACCCTAATTTCATAAACAAGAACTTTTATAAATCATAAACACCCAAAAAACCAATAATCAAGATTCAAGAATCTGCCAAAGTTCCACCTTTACATAAATTTAAGAGTAAACTTCCGTTTTGCTCCCTATGGTTTGGTCACTTTAATGGTTTTGCGCCAAACCTTTAAAAATAGCCATTTTACTCCTTGATGTTTCGGTTTTTTTGCTAGTTTGCTCCCCGCCTCTAACTCCATTCAAATTGTTTGTTTTTCCATTTTGCTCCCCGCAGGGAGCAAACTGGCAACAAAACTAAAACATCAGGGAGGGAGTAAAATGGCTATTTTTAAAGGTTTGGGGCAAAACCGTTAAAGTGACCAAACCACAGGGAGCAAAACGGAAGTTTACTCTAAATTTAATATTTTGAAGAATATTAAAATCATATATTATAAAAACATAAAAAGATTAAATCAAAAGGGATAGTTATAGTTTCTTACCATAGTGGGTTTAAATTCTTTCAATTTCTGCAACTTTTTAAGCTCCATTTTCATCTTTTCTTGCTCTTTATTATGTGCCTCAAGTTCTTGATCCTTCAACTTCAAAAGCTCCTCTGCTTGTTGCTTCTCAAGTGTCATCTTCTCAAGCTTCTCTTGCATTTCTTTCAGCTCCTTCTCGAACACAAACGTTGCAGGATCGGGTTGTGTTTGCTTCTTTCCTTTGGTTGATTTCTTGATCTTTGAAGATTTGTGTTGCGAAAGGGTCTGGGAGTTTTCTTTATCGATCGAGTTCTCTGGAAAGATTTGTGGCTGAGAGATTGCTGCTCCGGCTACAATGTTGGATTCGTTGGGTGAACAGGTTTTCGGGTTCAGTGGCTTTCGGGTTCTCTTCTTTGTCGGAATCGCAACGAGATCTGCTGGTGCTACTTCGGCCATTTGTGTGCTTGATTTGAGGATTCAAAGGGGTTTTTGTTGGATTGAATGGTAGTTTGTAGTGATTGATTGTATTGAGGGTTTTATAGAAAAAAGGTGTGAGTTATGGTGGTGCGTTTCTAACGGCTATATTTGTGAATTCAAAAATATTTTGTGAAAGAAATGGAATTGAAATATAGATTTGAAGTTTGAAAATTTTACCGTTAACACTGGTGGGTAACTTCATATTAGGGCTGATAAGACACGATTATACCTGTTTACTGAAAAAGTATACAATGTGTTTATTATTACTTTTTTAAAAATAAATGTAATTATGAAGTTAGGATCCATCATTTCTTTTTCTTGGTACGTAAAACATAAAAGTGTATTATAGACATGAGATATCAAGTAGTTAAACGAGTTGTATTCATATTTAATACTTGTGTTATACGCGTCGTCAGAGACCTGTTAAACCCGATAAGACACGATTTGACAGTTCTACTTTAAAGAGCGTATATATGGGAATTAAATTTGAGTTTAATATCAGTTAAAAAAAATTAAACGCAAAAGGGCCGACATATGTTGTTTAAACTCTCAACGCGGTTTGAATACCATATTGGCTAATATCACTTAAATATCTCAAATTGTTGTCACTTTATTTTATTTCATTCTATGTCTAAAGCTGCGATGGAATTGCAAATTTTGTGTTGTAACTAGTGGGTTACACCATCCGCGCTTCGCGGCAGGGCAACCCGATTTTTAATAGCATTTAAATGGAAACACAAACGTCGTGGTTAAAATAATATTAATGGCAAAAAACCGGCCGATATTGGTTCGGTTCATTATGGCCTCGGTTTGGTACTGTCACTCGATATGGCAATCCAATTATTAACAAATTTTAAATGGAAACATAGACGCAATGATAAAAATAACGTTAATATCAGGAATCTAGTCGATATCGGTTCGACTCATTACGGCATTGATACCTAAACAATAAAGTCGTGCTACGACCAAACGGATATCGAGATGTGTTTTATATCGATAAAAAACAATAATAATAATAATTACATAAATTGTTACTTATTGTATAAAAGAAAGACTATTTGCAACTTAACTTAATTAGCTAATAGTTAATTTAGTTAAATGTATAATAAAAAATAGTAATGGTGAAATTAAAGAAACTAGTTGATTTCCTGTTCGCGCGTTGCGGCGGGACCCAAAGACTACAAAACGCGTGTCAGCGACGGCAAGGAGATATTGAATATCAAAACATAAATAAAAATGACGTGGTAAGGATAGTCACTCCGTCCTAAAAAACAATTTTAAATAACATAATATATAATAATAGGACCCATACGTCCTACATGTTGAAAATTCGGTTGTTTTCAGTTCAGTTATTACGGCGTTAACACGTTAAAATATGGATGAGCTCGGTACTGGTAACAGCATCGAAAGTACCGATCAGGAAAATCTCGAAATTAGGTACCGGCACCGAAAATACGCGGTACAATACGGTATGGTATTTGAAAGTAAAAATCATTGAATAAAGGTATGGTGCTTGACCGGTGTCGAACCGAAAGTAACGATTCTGAAAACGCCAAAAGGTGGGTACCAAATTGGTACGAAAATGATTTGGTATAGTAAATTTGGAACCGATACGATACCGGTTTGATTACAGGATTTGATACGTTTTGCTCATCAATAATCTAAATATCCAAGTAAATTTTGCATGCTACAATTCATTAATTACAGAAAAAGACAAAAAAGAAAGCAAAATAAGTTGTTGTGTATATAAATACTCATTCAAACGAAATACATTTTACTTACTGTGTGTATGAAATGTAATCTAAACGGTGCAATTACTTGCATTGCTACGTTGCTACAGGATTTGATGAGCTCGGTACCAACCGGTACCGAAAATACCGTCACTGAAATCCCCAAAAGTGGGTACAGGTACCGAATATACCGGTTACGGTACGGTTCGGTACCGGTCGGTACTGGCACGACGCCAGTATTTGAGGGTAAACTGGTGAATACCGGTATAAAAAATACACCCAGTTTGGTAAATTTGATAGTTTGGTAAATTTGATACCGGTACCAGTCCCTATACCATTTATTCATCACTTATTATGAAGTTACTGTTGATTTGTTTCTATTGTATTATATAGGGTAATGTAATATATAGGGTAATTTCTATTTTTTAACATACAATGAAGTTACTGTTCATTTCTTTCTAATTTTAATATATAAGGTAAAAGGTAATTTTAATATATAAGGTAATGCCATAGCAGTTTTGTTTCGAAATTTATAAATGGAATGGACTTCTAAATTGAAAGTTTTAAATATTGTAATTTTAGAGGTGGGATGCAATGCAAGTGCAGATCACCTGCAGATAGGTTATGAATGACCTGAAAACTTACACTGTTTATAAGGCTCTTCATTGTTAGTTATTATTATATATATATATATATATATATAGGGTAAGGTTATTGTAAAAAAGGTAGTTTTTGTGAGAAAGATAGGAAAGAATATAAACCATTAGATCATTGATCTAATGGTTAAGATTAGAGTGGCAATATTGTAATTAAAATAGTGTTTTTTAAATACTGATTTGATTTGATAGGGGTAAAATAGGGCTTTCATATACTTTCAAATCAAAAACCGTATCTATTATACCTGATTTCTCTCTCATTCATGATTTTTACGCTCGAATAAACAGGGGCGATATCTTCCCACCAAAGATTATAAGATTTAGTAGATTCAATGAGCCCTAAAATCGAAATCGTCTACCATCGAATGAAGCGAAAGCCGTCGTTTGATGCAATGGAACGAAGGACGAAGAAGAAGTTTGATCATTTAACAGTAGAAGACACTACAAATCGGGGGATTATAAAACCAAAGATTAAGAAATCAACCTCTGATTTCAAAAAAGGTTCGACTGTATTGTTTAATACTAGGGTTTCATTGAATAAGGGTGTATTTCCATGGTGTTATGTAGTTCATCAGTTAAGGTTTTTTAGTTTGGGATTGTCTTCTAATGTGTTAATGGTGTTTTTTATCATGAACAAAAACCTTAGTGGTCAATTTAATAATGGTGTTATAATGGTGTTATAACACAATAATAGTGTTATAACACTTGGTTGGGTGTTTTTTATCATATGGTGTTTTTTATTGGGTGTTATATTGGTTTAGTGTGTTTAGGTGGCTTATGTTTTGGTATTTGGTCAGATAGTTTGTGTTAAATGGTGTTATAAATCTTAAATGGTGTTATAAATGTTGTATGGAGTCTTTATCAGGTGTGGGTGTTTTTTATCATATGGTGTTTTTTATTGGGTGTTATATTGGTTTAGTGTGTTTAGGTTGCTTAGGTTTTGGTATTTGGTCAGATAGTTTGTGTTAAATGGTGTTATAAATCTTAAATGGTGTTATAAATGCTGTATGGAGTCTTCATCAGGTGTTTTTGAATGGTGTTAGAAATAGTTTGTGTTAAATGGTGTTATAAATCTTAAATGGTGTTATAAATGCTGAATGGTGTTAGAAATAGGTATGGTGTTATTTTTGAAGTTGGGTCCATTGCCGGCCAACTGGTGAAAGTTGGGATTATTAAATTCCATTATTCCTTATATGAATGGTGTTATTTAATAGAGTGTCATTGTTTTGAATGGAGTGATAAATAGGTATGGTGTTATTTATACTACAACTTCATATGGGGTGTTATTTATCTTGTAGATTTATATTAATGGTGTTATTTAATAGAGTGTCATTGTTTGAAGGGTGCGATAAATAGGTATGGTGTTATTTATACTGCAACTTCATATTGGGTGTTAATTATCTTGTAGAATTATATGAAGGGTGTTATTTATCATGCTGATCTATAATAAGAGTGTCATTGTTTTGAATGGTGTTATAAATAGGTATGGTGTTATATATATACGAAGGGTGTTATTTATCATGCTGATCTATAAATAAGAGTGTTATATATGGTCAGGTTAAGCCATTTGGTGATGTAGTATTTTAAATATAGTTTTTAATTATTTCTACAGTCAGGTCAAGCCATCGGCTTAGGGGCAAAATGTACAAATCACGTTTCAAAAACACAATTGAAAGACCATTGGTATGTAGTGACTCGGAAACGTCAAATAAGGACGACAAAGGTAATCGAAATGTAGTTTAAATTATAGAGAAATCAAAAACAATAAGAGTTATGTTTTTTACAATGTTTTTTGTTTGCAGCCCAGGATGTTAATGATAGTCAACTTGTCGTACACCCATCCATCAATATAACATCTGAAAAAGGTATTATGTTGAAGCGTTAATATTTTGAAGTAGTTATTTACTAAAATTTATATTAAAAATTGTTGTAGATCTGGTGCGAGACCCGGATGACGATTTTGTCGACACCCCATCACCGGGTAAACGACGGAAATCGGCTGCCAAAAGAGGAACGTCTCGTGGAATGCATCAACAAGTGAGACAGCCATATAAGCCATTCACGGGTGCCCGTATCAGGCCAAAAGTAGGTATCGACAATCTGATAACACTAGCATCCGGCCTAAATGAGGAACAACGTAAGAAAGTGGGCGAAATTGGGTTTGGTTCGATTTTTCATTACAAGGTGACAGGTGTGCCTACTGCTTTGGCAAATTGGTTGGTTACAAATTACGATCCAGACAATGATATTTTAAACGTGGACGGCGGGCGCACTGTAAACATATCGTCGGAGCTTGTTAGGAGTGTTTTCGGACTGCCTATGGGTCCAACGGATCTTGCTGAAAAAAAAGAAAGCGAGCAAAAGGAAGGATGTTGTTGTCCAAGCGTTCAGAGATCAGTTTAAGCATATGGATATCACCCGCTTGTCCCCGGTTCAGCTGATGAATTACATATTGGATTTCCAGTCTGATAACGGAAGACTGTTTGTACTGAACTTCTTGGTTCTTTACTTCTCACTCCTTGGAGAAACCACGACGAACAACTCCGTCAATGTGCGATTCATTTCAAATATTCAGCCGGACGTGGATATCAAAAGCTTCAATTGGTGTGCGTACATGATCTCGTGTCTCAAAAGAACGAAAACAGCGTGGCATGGTGGCGATGATGCTTTTAGAGGGCCTATGTTATTACTTGCGGTAAGTAGTTAACTTTTAGTATTAAAAAATTATTGTGAAACATCGTTAGTTAATAACACTTTATATTTCTAAGTAACACCACAGTTCACTGAATAACACTTTATTTTTCCAAATAACACCACAGTTTACTGAATAACACTTTATGTATCTAAATAACACCACATTTTACTGAATAACACTTTATATTTCCAAATAACACCACAGTTTACTGAATAACACGTTATATTTCCAAATAACACCACGAATGGTTTGAATAACACCATGAAACTTTATAACACTATATATCTTGCATAACACCCTAATTTACTTAATAACACTATATAACTGAATAACATCAATATTGCTATCTGGTTCACAATTATTTTGAAACTGATTCTGAGAATAAAACGTACTGCAAAATGTTGTCGCAGATTGCTTACGGAATTGTGTTAAAAAAGATACCTTCATCACACAGTTCAAATATAATTGAACTTGTTGATGACGATCTTCTTGACAATCTCGAGGGTGCTATAGAAAGGATGGATACTGAACAAATTAAGAAGACAAATAAAAGGGAAGATAAAAAACACAAACGAGCAGAAGGGGTTGATGGTGATAGAAAAAAAAATCAAGAAGCAAAAACAAGGACATAAAAAGGGAATGGACAATGTGCTGTTCGAAGATGATGATGCGCACTTGGGTATATACAGACACTATGCTGATTACCTACTGTCACAGACTGACACCCAAACATGTGCATTATTTGTAGGTCCAGATGGCGGAGTCCACACTCCGATGGTCTCTCAGCATGGGGACACTCCATCAGCATCAGGAACATCCGTTCATGACGATTTTGAGCTGGTAAACATCTTAAAATTTGTACTATACTTGAAAGTATGTGTTATTTCTAATGATAACACTTTAAACCGGGGTTTCGTACAGGTTCGAGCGAATTTGTTGGATAACTTGTTTAGAGAATTTGAGCTATGCGTTAACAAGATCAATAACACCATAACAGAATCATGTCTGATGTTCCCGAATAGTGATCTGCTGAAACAGAAAGGTTTGGTTTGGAAGGAGTTAATGAAATTGATGCTTGTCGTTGACGATGAGGAAAAAAAGGATGGAGATGAACTGGAAAAGGGAGATCAAAACGTTGAGGCAGAAAAGGATGACGTGGCTGTGGCAGTTGAACCAGTTGAACCGCAAAAAGGTAGTGTATCATTAGACGGGTATAACACTCCTATGAACGAGAAAAAAATAGATCATATAACACCACACACTTCTCCCTTTTCACCAATGACGGCTTCGTTTGTCGCAGAACTGGACAAAGTCGTTGAAAGGGTTCAAAGTGAAATAACACCAGAGACAAAGTTCAACGTTTCAGGAGTTGAAACGGTGAACTTTTCAGCAAGACTGGCCGATGCAGCAACGGATGAAAAACGTCAAGAAGTAACGGATCCTGTTCAGCGTCAAAGATCGCCGAGGCCGAAACGAACAATCAAGCTTCCGGCGGCACTGCAGTCACCGTACGTGCAACGACCTGTTATGTTGAGAACCGTTCGTGAGAAGGCTGAAGAAGCACTTGCTCGATGTATATTTTCTGCAGTAGGAAACGTATGGTAAGTATCCAAATTGGACCTTAAAAAACGTATTTATGTGGTGTATTATACGTTATTAGTTTTGAACATATATTGAATTATACATTCGTGTCGACGGTGTTTTGGTTTGTAGGGAAGTTTTGTTCAGCGACAACGGTAACGTGTCAGTTATGAGGGGGGCTTTTGAATCGATGATGCCTGGTGTAACTGTGCACGTGAATGTCATCAGTGCCTAGGCCGCGTTGTTGAACCATGAAGAAAAAAATATGAGGATGGGGACAGATAGGAGGTTATTCTGCAACGCAGGAATGCTGGTAAGTTTAATTTCTGCAGACTGTATCATGTGATTATAGTTAAATAGCAGCATGTATTAACTTAACACCATGTTTATGTAAAATACACAGATTGTTTGTTTGTTTACCTGGAAAACACCACAGCTGGAAAAGGGTTTAAATAACATAATTATGTTATTGTGAATTCTAAATAACACCACAGTTACTTATACCGAAACATCGGTAGTTAATAACACTTTATATTTCTAAATAACACCACAGTTTACTGAATAACACTTTATTTTTCCAAATAACACCACAGTTTACTGAATAACACTTTATGTATCTAAATAACACCACAGTTTACTGAATAACACTTAATTGTGATTATAGTTAAATAGCAGCATGTATTAACTTAACACGATGTTTATGTAAAATACACAGATTGTTTGTTTGTTTACCTGGAAAACACCACAGCTGGAAAAGGGTTTAAATAACAGAATTATGTTATTATGAATTCTTAACTTAATTGTGATTATAGTTAAATAGCAGCATGTATTTACTTAACACCATGTTTATGTAAATAACACAGATTGTTTGTTTGTTTACCTGGAAAACACCACAGCTGGAAAAGGATTTAAATAAGATATCTATGTTATTATGAATTCTTAACTTAACACCATAATTTCATTTTTTGTTTGCCTGAATAACACCACAGCTGGAAAAAGATTTCGCGTTGTCTGAAGATAAACGATTAGCAGAATTTACAAACAACATGAATGCTGTGCTTGATTCAACGGGACCAAAAGTATTTAAAGGCAACTTTGAGATGGTGTTTATACCCATGTTGACCGGGCGGCATTACTATCTGCTGTTTTTCAACTTGAAAACAAAAGATGTCTATATTATTGACAACGTAGAAGGTGCTGCAGGATTAGAGAGATATCATGGAAATGTGGAGAAAATGGTATGTTTGTGAATGTTTATACTTATACAGCTACCGTAACAAAAAAAAAATTAATTTGTTAACATCGATAATTTGTAACTGCAGATAAGTACATTTTGTCGGTATCTAAGACCAATGCATCCAAGAATCGCTGCACAGCTAAGGAATACACAACCAATTCGACTAGAGTTGCCATGGCAAACACTTTACAATGGTATCGACTGTGGTATTTTCCTTATGCGGCATATGGAAACTTACAATGGTAATCGCGTTTATATTTCTGTTTATTAAAAAATTAATTAAAATAAATTTACACGAAATATGAACAATTCTGATGGTTTGGTATTGAATAGGAACACACGTTGGACATTGGAGGTGTGGTTTATCGAATGAGAGGGACGTTAACAACGTGGTTTTGCCTGATCAAGCACGCGAAATCGAGGATCTGCGTAAGAAGTACCTCTCAAAAATGCTCCTAAGCGACGTGAACACGGAACGGGGAGTTGTGGAAAAGGAAGTACAAGATTATGCACTTTTGGACGAGGATGATAGGTTGAGAATGGCAGAGAATGCGTTTGATCGGATTGCTGAAAGGTTGGGAGCTGAAGTGTAAGTGGACAGCAGAACAAGTTAATCTTTTTGTTACTTGACAAACATTTTGGGAAATATAGATTATATGATGTGTTAGCGTTTTGACAAAGTTGTGATCTTTTATGTAAGTTTTACTATGACAAAGTTCCGTGTTTTAATCAATTAATATTACGATTTCCGGCACAAATAAGAACGCGTATTGGGCAGATAGTTTTTTACAAAGTAAATGATGATCATGCTAAATATGTAAATAAAAATACCAACTCCTTTGCAACCTGCACAATTAAGACACTATAGTCATGTAAATAACACAATAACGCTACACTTACATAAGTAAAGCAACCTGAACATATGAACACCAATAATAACACCCTGCACAACTAAAAACACCATGGTTCTACAAAATTAAAAAAATTATTTCTATACAGACAAAATAACACTAGTCAACTTGTGTTAACAAATAACACCATTAACAACAAAAATAATTCTTTTAAAAACACATAAAACCACAGGTTTAGAATAAATATCTGAGTGAGGACAAACAGCTTTTACACATAGAACTGGAATTAACAAATAACACCAAAAATAAAACCCTGGAAACTGGAATTAACAAATAACACCAAAAATAACACCCTGAACAATAATAATAATAACACCCTGAACAACTAAAAACACCATGGTTCTTCAAAATTCAAAAAATTATTTCTATACAGACAAATAACACTAGTCAACTTGCATTAACAAATAACTCCATTAACAACAAAAATAACTCTTTTCAAAGCACATAAAACCACCAGTTTTGAATAAAAATCTGAGTGAGGACAAACAGTTTTTACACATAGAACGCGCGTTGGCCAGATAGTTTTTTACAAAGTAAATGATGATCATGCTAAATATGTAAAAAAATATACCAACTCCTTTGCAACCTGCACTATAGTCAAGTAAAAAACACAATAACGCTACACATACATAAATAAGCAACCTGCACAATAATAACACCATGAACCACACAAAACGCAACAGTTCTACAAAAATAAAAAAAATAAATTCTATACAGATAAATAACACTACTCAACTGTAATTAACAAATAACACCATTAACAACAAAATAACTACATGAAAAAAACACAAAAACCACCAGTTTAGAATAAATATCTTAGTGAGGACAAATAACACTATTCAAATTTCAAAAATACATAATAAAACACACTGAACAAAAAAATAACAGAATTGGTTAAAACAAAACAAACGAATTTAACAGAAACAATATATAAACCATTGTGACTGGTAATATTAAAATTCGACCATAAGCAAACAAAATAAATCCATGAGTGTATGCGAATCCGGTAAACGATAAAAAACGTAACAATGTACGAAACAAGAAGGAAGTACGTTAAAAATAACGAAATTTTTTGACATCTCTAAATAACTTACTACTCCTCTTCTCCATCCTCCTCGTCTAATGCATCCTCATCTTGTTCATCCATATCTTCTTCAACTTCCTCCCATTCATCTTCCTCCTCGTCGACTTCATCAGCTTCTTCACCGTGATCCTCGGCCATAGCTTGTTCTTTAGTCCGGGTAGGGTTTTTGCAAGAACGTCTGTTATGACCGTATCTAAAACAGTTTTGACATTGACGGCTCTTTTTACCCAACTGACTTACTGCAATTTCACGTTTGGACTTCATCCGTTTAGGCTTACCCATACCTTTGAATCTTGTTCCAATGGGAACACGAACGGTTGCTTCTGATGGTTTTGTGTTACCAGTAATTTCTGCAAACCTTTCACGACGGCTCTTAGGTGGAGCATTGACAACAGACTCATCAGCAGTTTTGAAATAATTAACAACATGATCCCTGAACGAGCATAGCGCATCAAAGTTGGTGACAAGCTTATTAATAACGGACTCTATAGAATATGTGATCTCACGTACAACACGGTTAACTTCATTATAACGATCCTCAGTCTCATTGATACCTAGAATAGCACCAGGGGCACTATTTGGAACAGCCTCCCGAGTCCAAGGTCGTAATATATAGCGTTGTGGAAACTCCCTAATGTCAAGCATCCTTAGCACACAAAAGATGTGTGAGCACAACAACCCAAACTGTTCAAATCTTTTGCATGTACAATACACAGTCATGTCGGCCTCCCGCATCATAACCTGTAAAAAACCATTCAAAAGACATAAAGTTGTCTTAAATAACACTATAAAACACCATATGCTACTGGAAATCACCAAGATATATACAAATTTCAAGAATAACACTACAAAACATCATGTGTATACCTCGAAGAAAGTAGTGCATGGTTGTTCCCAGTCCTTCACAAAAAATTTGACAAAGTCACCAATGTCTTCCCACTTTCCGATAGCACATCTGTGAATACCGTTTTGTATCCCCAACTGCTGGTCAAAAAATATAGTGCGTGTGTATATCATAGACGCTTGATCCTCCAAAACAAAGTCTTCAGCCCATATTTCAGCGTTTGTATTTCTGGTGTCATGGTCATTCTTCCTGTGCTCGTGTCTCTGAGCTTCAATAGCAGAATCAAAATGCCCGAGAAATTCGACAAGTGTGCAACCCGGGTTACAGAACTGTCCAAAGAAATGGTTCTCGCTCTCGGAACGAGAAGAGGTACGCATAAGCCCGGACATGACCTCCTCACGATAATAAGCTGGTATCCAAGTATCCCTGATTTGGTAAAGTGACTGCAGCCACTCATGATCAACCAAGTTAAAATCGTTCATTATGGTAGCCCACTCACTTTCAAACTTAACTGGTATAATTGAATCGGTCCACACAATGGCACACAACCTCTTTTTGAAATCTGTATTATTGCAGATTGATGCACCAACCTAAAACACCATTGAATAAAAACATAACACCACACACACCAAAAAGTATTTAAAAAGTAGTAAGAAAGGTTAAAAGGACGAACAACTAAACACCTTAGCAGAAAGCTTGTCCATGATATGCCACATGCATAGCATGTGTCTACTCTCGGGCCATGTATCTTCGATAGCCTTCTTCATGGCTGGGTCTTGGTCGGTGACAATCACCGGAGGGGCACGGCCAAATGCTTGACGAAACACATTTAGCAACCAACTGTAAGTTTCAGTAGTTTCATTTCCTATTATAGCAGCACCAAGAGTAACATTGCGATTGTGATTGTCGATGCCGGTAAATGGAACAAACATCATGTTGTACCTAAAAAACAAATACGGAACAAACTTTATATTTCCAAACAACACCACAGTTTACTGAATAACACTTTATATTTCTAAATAACACCACAGTTTACTGAATAACACTTTATATTTCCAAATAACACCACAGTTTACTGAATAACACTTTATATTTCCAAATAACACCACAAATGGTTTGAATAACACCATAAAAATGAATTACACATACTTAAGAAAAAATAAGCTGTAAAACCCAAAATAAATATAATAATTACGAAACTTACTTGTTACGACGATATGTGGCATCAAATGAAACAACATCACCAAACACAGAAAAATTCCTTTTGGCATCTTCATCTGCCCAAAACAAACCCCTTAAAACTCCATTCTCGTCTGTTATATACTCCATTGAAAAGTTAGGCATGTACTCTTTCTTCCTCAAAAGCCGTTTAATCATCATATCAGCATCAAACTCCGATATATAACTGTTCAGGTCTCGCTTGAAATTTTTATAATCGTTTTTGGTTGCCCCAACCTTGTCAAACCCACCATACAATGTCCTCATGATATTAAACGCTTTCACAGGGCCAATGTTCAAGGCACTCAACGCGTTAACGGCTTGCTCTTGCATATAGTTCATACCTCGGTTAGAGGGGAGTAGATGCCTATCTTCCTCAGCAACAAAAAAATGATTATGTGCCTCAATGAAAGAAGATACCTCGTATAGATTCGAAGGCATTAACTTTATACACATACGTGCTTTGCACCCAGTCCTTATAGAAGGAACACGTCGAACAGATTTCCTCTTTGACCCATTATTTGAGGTGTCAATCTTTTTAGATGTATCGATCGCATTAAAAGGTTTAGTCCCCTCCTTTGAGCAAACAAACCATTTAGATTTTATAACACCATTATGTGTGTATTGAGTAGACTTCCTGGCAGTGAAGCCTGAAGCCATTGCATACTTCTGATAAAAGAGGAATGCGTTGTTCACTGTGTCAAAGGTCATCTTATCCCTCGGCTTAATCGATTCATCTACCTCCGGTAAATAAGTCTTCTTACCGGAGTTTGGTGACAGATGTAGTTTCCCAACCGGCTGATATGTTTGAAATCCTGCGAAAAAAATTCTACAGTAAAAAAACAATACAACATAATACGTATGAAAATAACACCACATTAACACTGTTATGAAAAACACCCTCTACTAATACAAAAGAACACCATGTACGTATAAAAAACACCCTAACTTATATAAAAACACCATTACTCATCGTCAACTAAATTTTTCTACAGTAAAAAACACAACACAACAAAATTTGTTTAAAACAACACCACAAACAACTGTTATATCAAACCAGCCTCTATTTATATGAAAACACACCATGTATTTATAAAACCCCTGTAAGGAAGATCCAATGGAAAAAAACACCATGACTCATCATCAACCTAAATAAATAACACATACCAGCTTCAACTTCGATAACATACATAAAAACACCATGCATGTATAAAACACACAACGTAGAGAGCCTCTAATTATATGAAAAACACACCATGTATTTATAAAACCCCTGTAAGGAACATCCAATGGAAAAAAAAACACCATGACTCATCATCAACCTAAATAAATAACACATACCAGCTTCAACTTCGATAACATACATAAAAACACCATGCACGTATAAAAAACACAACATAAAGAGCCTCTAATTATATGAAAAACACACCATGTATTTATAAAACCCCTGTAAGGAACATCCAATGGAAAAAAACACCATGCACGTATAAAAAACACGACATAGAGAGTTATAACTGGTGTTCATCAGAGTTCCAATAAAACAAAAAACAGATGATTGAAAAATTGACAACTACAATTAAACAGATGATTGTAATTGAATATTGATTACAATTACATAAATAATCTGCGAATAAAAAGATACATAAATACCTTGATCGTCGTTCTCCATGAAGAAAGAAATATGACTCAGATTAACGATTGTATGCGTAATTCAGTATGTATGCGTGATCAAAAATAAGAAATTGCAAGCGAATTTATAATGATTACGAGATCGAGATGATTTAAAGATTTAGATGATCTGATAAAAAAATTCAAAAATCGAATTTCCTTAAAAAACTCATAACAATCGGTTACAAAAGATTTGAACCTTAATTAGGTTTGTTTGTATAATTACTAATATAACCTTGATCTAATAAAATTAATATGGAATGATCTAATGGCTGAGAATCTTTCTCACATTTCTCACAATTTATGTCTTTTTTACAGGATCCTTTACCTATATATATATATATATATAGGGGTAGGTTAACATACAAAAGGGCTTATCATACTTCACGTACGCTACGCTTCCAACCGTCCGATCAGGGGAATAATCACGCTTTGGACATGTAATCACGCATGGGGGTTAGTTTTTTTGGGAAAATCACGCATGGAACCAAAAATAACGCACGTTATTTTGCTCAAAAATGTAATTATGCACGTTATATCCTTTGTCGCGTACGATAATGTAGGATAAGGCCTTTTGTACATTATACTTACTCTATATATAATATAATATAATATAATATAATATAATATAATATAATATAATATAATATAATATAATATAATATAATATAATATAATATAATATAATATAATATAATATAATATAATATAATATAATATAATATAATATAATATAATATAATATAATATAATATAATATAATATAATATAATATAATATAATATAATATAATATAATATAATATAATATAATATAATATAATATAATATAATATAAACCAGTTTCAACCTGATTCGACTCGGCGGTTTGTAACTAGTGCGTATTCTTGATCTTTAAAACCGGTTTAAAAACCAAACCAGTTGAAGAAAAACCGGTTTATAACCGAACCGAAATTGGTTTAACCAGTTTGAGGTTTGAACCCTGGGAACCGGTTTGAAAACAAAAACAGTTTGCCCACCAAAAAAAAAAAGAAACGGTTCGATTTGAAAAAAGGAAAAAGAAACGGGTTTGTACACCTCTACTCCTGGCCCATGAAAAGCTCCGCCACTGTGAGTCACAAACTAGCTCGAGTTGTATATAAACTCAGTTGGAGATTACAAACTTGTATTGATGCAGACAGCTCGTGTGCGCTCATAAAAATGAAGTGGTGTACTATAAGCACACTCAAGCTATCTCACATGCTCCAATCCGTTTCCTGTTGGTGTGAAAAGTATATCTGTCGATGATATTGCCATATTGGGTTTCACATGAGCTGTTAACGAAGGAGGAGTGAACGTTGGAGATGGTGATGGATTTAAGAAAAGGGTGCGCCAAGGGGCATTAAACTAAGTACACACTTTTAGTGGTTTAGTCAGTGAAAGCCCCACCGTCTATACGTCAGTCACTGACGTGACAAAAACTTTTTCACTTGTTAGTTAATCAACTAAATAGTCTTAAAACCAATATTTCTCTTATCCAGAAGTAGGAATTTCCTACAGTAGTTAAATAGCTAACAAAAGAAAGTGACTTCAACACCTTCTTCAATGGTCTGCCCCAAATTGCTTTTTGTGACTCCATATCAGAAATTCCCAAACTTTTTCTATCAAAAATAGAAAGGCCCTGACTAGAGGTGTACAAATCGTTTTTTTTCAAAAACCGGTTTCTGTTTTTTCACCCAAAATAAAAACCGGTTTTTTTTATAACCGGTTCCGGTTACTAACCGGTTTTTGAGGTCCAAAACAATAACCGGTATAACCGGCTGGGACCGGTTTTTCCCAAAAAAAAAACGGTTTTTTAATAACCAGTTTTTTAAGTCAAGAATAGTAACCGGTATAAAAACCGACGGTTAAAAAAACCGGTTATAAAAAAACCGGTTAAAAAAAAACCGGTTTCGGTTTTTTTTCCGGTTTCGGTTCTAAAACCAGTTTTTTTGTACACCTCTAGCCCTGACTCCTGACATAAATGAAGTTTATATGCCAGAAAAAACATATAAAATTTCTGTTTATATGCCAGAAAAAACATAAAAAATTTCTGTTTATACACCAGAAAAAAATATAAAAAATTTCACTCTAAAAGTGTCTGTTAAAACACTTGTTGCATCTCATAAAGAAGAAAAACTGAAAACATAATAAACAAGACTGTTCCTCCTGAGCGAACCGATGCCGAAAGCATAATAAACAAACAAAACTTACAAATACTTGATCCAACTGATCTTAGATCTTTCCCTACCAAAAACCAGCAACAAAAAGTTCACAACATCACAATATCACATCCCGGAAAACAAACGTCTAGTCCGTCGTCTAGACCCTAAACAATGGTCGAAACAACATACATACGCTTTCAGGAGACATATATATATATACCAATGAAGTTCTTAAAACACTATTCACAAGCCATCGCCTCAACCGTTTACCACTAAGTTCATCAGCATATCATTCCAGCTGTCAATCGGTCCAGGCAAACACCAATGCAAACAATCATACTGAACTTTCGCGTTCTTATCTTCCGCAAAAGGGTAAAAATGTCTATACGGGCCCGGATGACCGTCTGGTCTCACCAACGAGAGAGGCATCACGTCGAGAAGCTTCAACTTCATCCCCTTTTCGGAAGCTCGCTCTTCGGCTTTTGAAACTTCCGGTAACTCAATCTCTCTAAGAAGTCTGTTCAACTCACTCATCTCGAAGTCGCCTTCTTTAGCGGGAACCGTTCTGTCGCAACTCCCGCCGGTTGACCATGTTCCGTTTTCGAAGTGATCTGGGGTTGACGTTCGGTAGATGACCATGCTTTTACGGTTGGACTTTAAAATGAAGTCGAAAAGATTCTTTAAGATTTTTCGGTATGCGAAATTGAAACCGAGATCGGTGTAGTTCTTTCCGGTGCAGCCGTGACATCCTAAAACGGAATTGTTTTCGTAGTAGATTGCTGATTTGATGAACCATTTACCAGAGGAAAACAGGACGTAATCCCATGTGTCGAATAGTTCGGTCCAAGTTTTGTCGAGAATATCGATGTGGAGTTGAATCTCGGAAGATGAAACGCCGTCTATGTCTTCGAAAATGTCGGCTTTTGCGAGAAAAGGTGACCATATAACCGAAACTGTAAGATTGTAGGACGGAAAATGCCATTTTCGGTCCTTGTAATCTTTATCATGGTAAAGTTCAACCGCATCTTCTACCTAAAGAAGACAAAAGAAAAATAACTTAAAAGTTTTGAAATTTATCATTCAAAGACTGTTCGTGAACCGTTCAGCGAGAAGTTCGAAAACTGTTCGTGAACCGTTCGGGGGGAAGTTCGATTGTGTTCGTTCGTCTAATAAATGAACGAACACTGACAAGAAATTTCTTTCGTTTAGTCAAATGAACGAACATGAACAGAGGCCGCGTTCGTTCATTTATGTTTATGAACGTTCGGTAACGTGTTTGTTTACGTTCATTTGTGTTCTATAGTTCATTAGTGTTTTTAGTTTTATATTTTATTTAGAGTAAACTGCCATTTTGGTCCCTGTGGTTTGGTCAATTTTGCCACTTTAGTCCAAAACTCAAACTTTTTGCATCTGGGTCCCTGTGGTTTCAGTTTTATTGCCATTTTGGTCCAAAAATGAAATCAGCTCATATTTGTCTTATAAAATCCTGTTATTTTGTCGTTTTCTGCAAGGGCAAAATGATCATTTCTTTTTTATAAATAAATACCATATTTTATAAGACAAATATGACCTGATTTGCCCCTGAGGAAAATGACAAAATTGCAGGATTTTATAAGACAAGTATGACTTGATTTCATTTTTGGACCAAAATGGCAATAAAACTGAAACCACAGGGACCCAGATGCAAAAGGTTTGAGTTTTGGACTAAAGTGGCAAAAGTGACCAAACCTCAGAGACCAAAATGGCAGTTTACTCTTTTATTTAAATACTTCAAAATTCCGACAAATAAAATATTTAATAAGTATCAGTGTCTTATATATTCTGTATATTCTATTCATGAACACTTGTTTGTTTTCGTTTGTTTCCGTTTCTGTTCATTAACATTAGTTTGTGTTCATGAACGTTCGTTTGCGTCATTGCCAAAAATCGACAAACGAACACGAACATATTAATTTGCTTAAGAAACAAACACAAACATAAAATCTCGTTCGGTAAGAATTCATTAACAGTTCATGAACACATATATTTCCTTAACAAACGGACACGAACAAGGTCTTGTTCGTTTCCGTTCGATTCATTTGCAGCCCTAAACGTACCACAGAAAAACATAAAAGCGGGCAACATTACCTGAGATAAAAGACAAAGGAACGATTGAAGATGATTTCTAGTTATCGAATCACCAACAAATGCCCATGATTTATCCCTCATCGTTTCAAGAAACTTTTTCGCATCAAAACGAGGTAATTCACAACCTTTCGGACTCCATTTCCAGTACATATACCCGGCGTCAGGCCTCCCGTTTCCCATACAGTCTTGATGACTTTCAATCCATCTACAAGTACTATTTGTGTAAGCCGGACTGCTCGAACTCGGTATCCATTCACCATCAGTGATATCACACTTTCCTGACTCATTATCTTCACAACAATTTGCATAATTATACATTCAGTTTCAGTACATAATATAACCAACAACAAGCATCAAATCTTGAACCAGATGCATAAAAAATATTAAAAATCAATTTTTTTACAGTAAAAATAACAAATGTACAACAATTTACTCAATTATGAAACTGTAACACAGATAAATACATATCAATAAGTGAAAATAATTCAACTTCATGATATAAAAAAGAGAAAATTACGAAAATAGCCAAGACCAGGGTTGAATTACGAAAATAGCCACCTCATGCGTCCTTGGAGTGGCGCATCACGGATTCAAATGCGCGGGATGCGTCTGGAAACAATGGGATGCGTCTTTGGAGCGAAACCCAATAGAAAAAGGACACGTGGCGGCAGACTCCTCCAAGGGGTCAGGCAGACTCTTCCAAGGGGTCAGGTAGACTCTTCCAAAAGGTCAGGCAGACTCTTCCAAGGGGTCAAGCTTGACGCCTTGGATCTCACACTCGGAGGGGTCTGCCTGACTCATTGGAGGAGTCTGCCTGACCCCTTGGAAGAGTCTGTCTTACCCCTTGGAGGAGTATGCCGCCACGTGTCCTTTTTCTATTGGGTTTCGCTCCAAAGACGCATCCCATTGTTTCTAGACACATCCCGCGCATTTAAATCCGTGATGCGCCACTCCACTCCAAGGACGCATGAGGTGGCTATTTTCGTAAGTCAACCCTGATCTTTGGCTATTTTCGTAATTTTCTATATAAAAAAATACCCAACTAAAAAGGTACCTTTAGGTTGAAATTGATTCATATCTTTTGTATATTATATATAATATATATAATCAACAACAAGCATCAAATCTTGTGCAAGATGCACAAAAAGCAACTCTTTTTACAGTAACAATAACAAATGTGCAACAAATTACAACAATTAACACAGGTAAATAGACTAAATACATATTAATAACCAAAAATTAACACAATTTTAAAATATACAAAAAAAAAAAAATCCCAACTAAACAAGCATCAAATCTTGAACCAGATGCATAAAAATCAACTCTTTTTACAGTAAAAATAACAAATGTGCAACAAATTACAACAATTTACACAATTATCAAACTGTAACACAGGTAAATACAGATCAATAACCAAAATTAACACAATTTCATAATATAAAAAAAAAACCCAACTAAAAAAAAGTACCTTCAGGTTGAAATTGACTGATATCTTTTGGGGATTCAACAAAATCCAAAGGTTTCGGCTTCACATCGTTGTCCAAAACAGGGGTATCAATATCAATATTATCATTAATATTATTATTATTAATATTAATATTATTATTATTATTATTATCTGTTTCATTAGGGATAACATTGGAAGATTGTGAAAACAGAAGCCTGAACCCAAACCCCAGGAGCAAAATCGAAAGACCCAACTTGAAAACGAAGTGATTCTGCTTGTAATAAGAAGCTGATCTCCACCAATTTTGCTTCATCTTTTGTAAGGTTACAGTCTCAATCGATAGGATTGTTATTGGTTGTAAATGAGAGGTTGAAAGTTAATGAAATGGATCAGAATGTGAGAGTGGGTACGCACACCGACAAATGACGAGATGGGTTTTGGTGATCGGAGTGAATTATTGAGAAAATGAAAAAGAAAAGAAAAGGGGGGTGGCCGGGTGGGTGTTTGTGAGTTGTGTAGAAGATTATTAGGGCTTTAATTGGTTTGTTGTTTTTGTAATGGTGATTATTGTAATGTTGTAAAGATTCCTCATTAGACCATGTGTAGTGGTAGTGGGTTATAATGCCGCCACCATGGGGCGTTTTACGCCATGTGGCGTCCTAGTCAGCAGTGAGGGCATTATAGCAAAAGTGGTGTAGTGGGTATAATGCCCTATAATGCCCCTTTGAATTATTAAAAAAAAAAAAAAAAAAAGGAAAAAGCAACCTGCCAATAGTCAAACTTGGAACCTGCAAACATTGGATAGTCAAAGTGCCCACAGCGTTTTCCTCATAACGCCAGAACCAATTTTTTGAAATTTTTTTAAAAAATAACGCCTAGTGTAATGGTGCTATGGGCGTTATAGGGCGTTTTTTTTGAATTTTTTTTAAAGAAAACGCCCCACTACACATGGTCTTAGGGAATAATTTAGGATGTGATGTAATAAATGACTAGGGTTGTAATTCTGACACGATTATGATAACACGACACGAACCTATACGAAGTTATCATGTTTCGTGTTTTGTGTTTCGTGTTTGACATTAACAGGTTTCGTGTCTAAAACAGGTCGACACGATAAGACCTTAACAGGTTTCGTGTCTAAACAGGTTAAAACTCGTTAACCTGTTAAGACCCGTTAAGTACATGTTAATAATTAAAAATTTAAAAATATTATATGTGGGTGTGGACATGAGGTGATCAGTCGTGGGACCTAGGATGAATTATACACAAACACACGCGGGTTTTTTTTCAACAATCCAAATCCTAAGTTTTAAATCTCTCTCACAAACACCATTATTCCCAATTCGGTTCGCAGCTTCCCCAATTCGGTCGTGTTCGTATCTTAAACAAGTCGTGTTCGTGTCTTAAACAGGTCGTATGATACGTTGATAATTTTTTTGTGTCTTAACAAGTTGTTTCGTGTAACCTGTTTATTAACATGTTTGTGTTCGTGTTTTGAAAATCTGACACGATAAGATTTCATATCGTGTTTATGTGTTTCGTGTTCGTGTCTTATCGTGTTTGTGTCTTAACAGATCGGGTTGACTTGCTATGTCAGCCCTATTAATGACTTAAGGAGTGGGGATGAGAATGGGATAGGATTTGTTAGTCCGGGTTGCATATAGGATTGTAAGAGTTAAGTGTTGTGGGTTAACTAAAAAGTGTAAAAGTGTTATATCATTGTCACGTAGACAATGAGGTTTTAACTAAACTACGTTTTTACAAGAATGTTGTGCTTTAACTTGAATAAACTAAATAAAGAAATTAAATAAAAAATGTGGATGGTGTGTTAGGTGGTGATTGGCTAAAAAATATTAAAAAAACACACACTCTCTCTCTCTGACCAGAATATCAGCCCTGGAAAAGGCTTGACGAGAGGGCACTTATCAAACTTTAAATATTCTCAAGGCCAGTTATTGCCCAGTCAACCTGTGCTGCTGTCCGAGGCCCAAATTTTCAAAGGGCCTGAAAGATTTTTATAAGCTTATATATATATTAAATTATATATTTAGTATCCGTTTACCGTACATAAAAATGTTGTAGTAAAGTGGAAAAAACTATCTCAAGATAATGTAGAGGCCGTTCAAGGTCGGGCTCCAACACCAAGATCCTTTTTTTTAATTCATTTTTCCTTTGATCATAATTTTGGCCCCGGTTTTTACGTCACCCAACCCTAAATGTTTTTAAGAGTTTTTGATAACAACCCTATAGATTATTATGTTTGGATTCAATGCAAGTAACGGGTATAATTGGGCATAATTTTTAAGGGGTTCTAGTTTTTACACTATTGTAGTTATGCATGATGAATTCAACCCTTTCCGATCGAGAAATATTACTTTATGCTAATACGACAGAACATTATAATAGTTTTAGATTTAACGTCGATTATGGCACTCGCCACTCACAAGTCAGTGACCTGACAACCACCAGAGCTTCTATCATTCATTCAATTATTATTTTTATTATTTTATATAGACTTAAATAAATTAATGATGTTATTTTCTCGAATAAAACAGTAGCTAATAACCTGTGTATTTTGGTGTATAATCTAACGCCCGTTTTAAAGCTATTGTAATAAAATATTTCATATGTCTATAATTTCTTAAAAGTTCACATTGGATGTGACATCAACATATAAATTAGAATAGCTTTTATATAAAAGTCATGCGCATTAATAAAACTATCAGTATAGAAGTGTATCGCGTTTTAAAACAACAATTGCTGACGCTAAAAGATTTAAACAAAAACTTGTTCAATAATCGCGTTTCAAGACTTGATTAAGCTTTATCATCTATTGATGCTTTTTAGTTTTTACCTTAAATTAAATGTTTATTAGTAAAATTAAGTGAGATCACACACACTCGTGCTATATGACATCTTAACATAAACCAGAACACCAAAGTGAACGTTGGCAACGGCTTACGCTTGCGTCGTGTGACTCATGCATACATCGCTCCCTTGCATTTTTTGACAATTTCTGATGCATACCAACTGTATAACGGAAGACCTAAAAAATCTACAGCTAGGCCTAGCGTATCCATATGCCACCTATATTCATTTTTCATGAAGTTTCTTTTTGTACATTGTTATTACTCAAGTTCAAATGATGCTTTGTTCTTTCATTGTATGTCTCAAAAACAAATATGTCGAATGTTTATAGTTAATCACGGTTTTATTTAAAAGAAAACACGAGGCAGAAATTAAAAAAAAAAAAGAAAAAAACCCAAAACTATAACATTATAACAATAAAATTATAATATTATAACAATAACTATTAATTAAATGGAAAACGCACATGCTTCTGACTAAATCTTGACCCACTCTGCTACATCCAATGCAAATATTCCTTCTGTATTAATAATTGAACTGTTGGAAAGATTTCTGGCTTTTTTATGCATTTTTTACAATATTATTAGTTCACATAATTAGTATTTAAAAATAAATAGTTAAAAAAATGGAAGTGTTTACGGAAAACTGCTAAAAGGTTAATAGAAAACTCAATTTCTTATTTTATAATTAAAATTTAGAAAAAATAAAATAAAACTTTTTTTTAAACTTTTCTTTATTGTAAATACCATTAGCGGAGCTAGCCCAAAAATTTAGGGGTATCCCATTTTTTTTGGGGGGATTAGAGGTATCCTTTGTATAAAAAGATAAAAATTTTACACTACGTAGGCGAAGTTGAAGGGTATTTTTACACTACGAAGAGGGAGTTGAGGGGTATCCCATTTTTTTGGGGGATTAGAGGTATCCAATAACATATTCCAATCATCTTTCTTTAAAACTAAATACATATTATTTAATTTAATTTTAAATTATTAAACTTTAAGTATTAAATAAGCAGGCCTTGTATTCCTATAAATGTAACATTTTTCAAGTAAACCACAATTTACGTCTCTGTCGTTTTGTGGTAGGGTCAACTTACGCCCTTATTTTAAAAGAAATGGACACTTGCGTCCTTATCGTTTGTTTTTGCTATACTTTGAGTCCTTTAAACCAACGTTGTTAGTTTTTTTCCGTTAGTTATTTAACGAAAGGTTATTTTGATCAATTCACACACAAACCCAAAACCCAAACCCTATCTCCTCCCCCATGCTCCATTTATTGTAGTAGGTATAAATTAATTATATTCACAAGAATCACAACCGCGAATAAATAATATTGGTAAGTCCCTTTCTCACATCTCATTTTCTCTACCAACAACCCCATATTTTCAATAGAGTAAATTACGTTTTTGGCCCATGTGATTATATCACTTTTACTATATTAGTTCAAAATAAGAATTTTTAACATATCTGTTCCCATGGTCTCTATAACTAACCATTTTGGCCCCTAAGTCTAGAGACCATTTTGGCCCCTAAGTCTAGAGATCATGGGGGCCAAAATGGTTAGTTAGACTAAACGTAGTGGGGCGTTATATGCCCCAAAAAACCAATTATAGCGCCCAATGGCGCCGTCCACACCGGGACGAGGGGCGGTATCAGGCCAAAAGAAGATGGCAGCGCCATCCATATCGTGGCGCCATGGAGGAGAAGCTTTTCAGCAAAAAATGGAGAAAAATACAACTAAATTGAGCACATTTCTTACTGATATGATGAAATTCAGAAAAAAAGATTAAAACCCATGAAAGAATTCATGTAACAGGAGACTCGCCATGTATGAGCTGGGATTGAAGGTCTGGAAACGGCTGGAAAGAAAGGAGGTTTTCTTTTTGTATGAAAATGAGGTTTAGAAATTTTAGGGTTTTGGTTTTATGGGCTTTGGGCTGGGCTAGGTTTTGTGGTTTTATTGAGGCAAGAAGCTTGTTTATAGGTTATTATAATTTGAGTTAATTTTATTTTAGTGTAAAGTTTTTTTATTTATTTTATTTTAACGTTTTTTTTTATTTTATTGCAATATTTTTTTTATTTAATGAAATAGTTTTTAATTTTATAAAGTTAGAAATTAATTAAAAAACGAAAATTAGTTAATTGAGTAATGATGAGGTAGGGGCTTTATGACTACGGGCTCTAATGACATAACGCCCCATAAAGCCCTTGTGTGACATGGCACGACACGTGTCGCATAACGCCCACAAAAGGGCTTTATGACTACACATGGCCTTAGACCAAGCGTACTGGGGCGTGTTCCCCCCTTGATACCGCCCGAAAACGCCGGAAAACGCCCGGCCCCCCACTACGCTAGGCGTTTTGGGGCTTTTTTTTTGAAAAAAAATGAGTTTGGCGTTTTATTTATAACGCTGGGCATCCATTTCACCATCCAATCGGATGAAGACACCTGGAAATTGTGCCGGAAGGAGATGAATGTGCCGGAAATGGCTGTGTGGTTAGCCGGAAATTGTTGCCGGAAAAATCTGCAACTTTGGTCCAGCCGTTTACAAAGGAAGAAGAAGATAGGGTTTAAAAGGTTTGGTTTTGACAACTTTGGTCCCTGTAATTTAGATATGTTTTTAAAGATGGAGATGACTTTTGAATTCTTTTTTAAGAAATTATGTGAAATGATAATTGGGAAATGATAACTTTTGAATTTTTTTATTTCTAGTATTGAATTTTTTTTTAAAATTTAATGAAGTATTTAAAGTATTGGCATAATGCCCCACTACGCCAATTTTGCTATAATGCCTCAACGCTGACTAGGATGCCACGTGTCGGATAATGCCCCATGGTGGGGGCATTATACCAACTTACCACTACACATGGTCTTATAGAGACCATGGGGGCATATGTTAAAAATTCTTATTTTGGGCTAATATAGTAAAAGTGATATAACCTCAAGGGCCAAAAACATAATTTACTCTTTTCAATTTATGGATCTAAAAGAAACAAAGACATGACAACATGCCCAAGACATAAACATTTATGTAAAATATATATCATAAGTTTATATCATAAAAATAGTAACCATACATACTAACATTTGTTCACTTGTACCTCCATATACTTGCGAAGAAACCGAAAACCGCATCAACACCAAGAACTTGATTCATTTAGCAACAACTTTTGGGACTTTCATGCCAAATCCATGCTTTACTCTTTCAACCCTGTTCATATGAAAAAAAAAAAAAAAAAAAAAAAAAAAAACAACAACTATGTTAAACTAAAGAAAAGTCAACGGTCAACGAAAACCGATAAAAAGTCAAACTTTACGTTGGAGCGAGCTTGCCGAGAGCATCTAGTTCTTCCCCCGTGTCTTCATCCACAACTTTTCCGGAAATGTCAATGATATAAGATCTATCTTTTGTTGTTGGTAGACCTCTGCCAGCGAGAAGATCTAAATCTTTTTGGTTAAGTTCTCTACCGTTAACAAAAACTCGAGTGTTTCCAGCAGCACATGATTTCGGCATTGGATGGTCAAATTCCTCTATAAATGGCTGCAAAATGGTAACAATCAGATTGACTTTTCAGGTCAAACAGATCAAATGGAACGAGTTTGAACCGAAAAGGTCAAGATTACACTGATCTTACCGGGATAATGCCAAGGCACGGCTGGTTCATCACACCCCAGAAACCAGCTAACGAATCATACCTGGTTGAAGAAGAACATTATGGTTTGACTTTTATGGTCAAAAGGGCAGGTTTTTTCGTATAAAATCTGACAATCTCGTGTAAGGTCAAAAAAATGTAACCGTCTACACATTATGTTATTTTGAACAGAACAACGGCGGTGTAAATATTACAAAAAAAAAAAAAAAAAAAACAGGTTTGAACTCAAAGTCAAAGAGTTTCAATTTGACTTTCGAGGTCAGATACGTTTTATAACATATAAACTAGAACAAAAGAATGATGGTGTTAGTTTATTAAGAAAATCCTTACCGAATTTAATTCTGAAAAGGGAACATGTTTGACTAGGGGTGCAAACGAGCCGAGCCGAGCCCGAGCTCGACCAGGCTCGAGCTCGAGCTCGTTTTACATATGAAAGCTCGAGCTCGAGCTCGGCTTGAAGTTAATTTTTCAAGCTCGAGCTCGGCTCGGGCTCGACTCGTTTAGTATTTATTAATTAATTTTTACTAATTATAATGATTGTTATACATATAATTTAGTTATTTTTTTAGATTTATATAAATGGTAAATATTATTATTTAAATATATGTTTAATATATTAATAAAAAATATATAAAAAGAAAGCTCGTTAAGGCTCGCGAGCCGGCTCGAGCTCGATAAGTGAAGCTCGGGCTTGGGCTCGTTTACTAAACGAGCTTGTTTTTAGGCTTGGACTCGAGCTCGAGCTCGTTTAAGCTTGGTTCGTTCGAGCTTTTTTTCGAGCCGAGCTCGAGTAGCTCACGAGTAGCTCGGCTCGTTTCACCCCTATGTTTGACCATAAAAGTCAAAGTAAATATGTCATACAAAAATGTATATACTAACCAGTAGTCTCCAGGATGAATAGGCCCTGCTAACTTCTCAGCCTTTTTAACCGCACGATCGGTTAGAACTTTACCATTAACGGAAACATCCGATCGTCCCTTTTCTACACCGCTACTCGATCTCGAAAAATCTTTAAGTCTCTTTTTTATCAGACCGCCAAAAAACGATTCGTTCCCCACTCTCCTATTCTTTAACTGATCGTCGTCTTTACTAACAACATCACAATTTAAATACTCGGTTAAAGGCACGTCTATCTCAGTTGCAACCAATGCATCTTTTAAAGACTTCTTGTGATCAACACTCACTTTTTCCTGATGGGCTCTTTGACTTTTGGTCAACTCATCGTTTCGACTTTCTAAAACTGGAACGGGAGACGATGGGTTATGGATTACGCTATCAGGGCTTTGATCTTCGCTCTTTTCAGCTCCACTGGTTGATACATTCGGTTCGGTATCTGTCAACTGAAAATTATAATCGCATTTATCGTAATCAAGCGAGTTCTGAGAGCTTATGTTTGACTTTCTTTTGTTGACTTTTTGTTGTGTGATAGGCGAGACAGCCGAAGCAACGATTTTGTTATCCTCGAGTCTCAACGATATTAAAGCGGAACAAACTGCGCATTTTATCGTTGCGTGATTATTCTTTTCCACCAGTGTAACCTTTTTCGGAATTTTCAGCAACTCGAAGCAGTTACAGCAGCTTATAAACGGGGCCCCACCTGATACAGGCCGAGATACGCGTTCGCCGCCATGACTTAGAATAATCCGTCTTCTCGGATATCGTGCACCAAAACCATCGTTTCCGAAATCAAAAGAACCTGTATGGTGACGTGGCAGCTGACATGGACCGTAACTTAGAGGTTCGGGTAACTGGTAGCTGGTTTCTCGGCCGGTAAAAGACGAAAAAGGACGGATCTTTGGAGGAATCGGCTGCCAATTCATGTTGTAACATTGTGAACAAGAACACGAGGGGCGGTGAAGAAGCGTGTCGTGTTGACTGTAACCGAGAAACGGGTCATGGTATGTTGGAGGTAGGTAATGATGATGTGGCGGCTGATGTGGCGGTGGTGGAGGCTGACGTGTCCAAGGATACGGACCGTTTAACCTTCCGTTTGGGTTTTCGGCTACATTGCATGATCTGCTAAGTTGGGTGCGTAAATCATCGAGTTTCTTAAGAAGTTCGGCTCTATCGTTCTCTAAGTCTTGAACCCGTGAGAGTTCATGTAAACCGCTACCATGGTTAGTAATGTGGTCACCGAAACTGTTAAAACTACTTGAGTGAGAACTCGAAGGGGCTTCGTTTGAATATGGTAAATTACCAAATCTACCCTTTTCGACTGTACTAGCATTCCTATGAAATCCAACGGGCCGCGATCTAATAGGCCCAAACGGTTGTCTAAGTTCTTGAGACTCACTTGACATGCCGTATTTGTAGTCGAGTCTTCTTCTCCTACTTTGATCAGAATCCGTTACGATCCCACGTTTCTCTTTTCTTGCAGAGGAATTAGGGGTTACGTTTGGAACTTTTTCGTGGACGATTCTACCCTGCCTGCTACCAACCTCGAATTCGTCAGTTTCTCTCTCGGCTAGAGAACTAGACTCTAAACTAACCTTTATTTTCGTGGACGGTTCTACCCTTGTACCATTCTCGCTATCTAATTGTGTTTTTTCACTGGCTGGAGTGGATTGTTTTCCTGAATTATATTAAAAAAACGTAACATGCATCATCACAAATATATTTATAGAGGAAGGTTAACGTACATCACGTACGCCAGGTAATTACGCACGTTCATTTTAAAATCACGAACGTTATAACTCAAAAATCCAAAATCACGCAAGTTGAAACACAATAATCACGCATATTGAAAACATTAATCACGCATGTTATAGAACAAATCACGCACGTTGTCGTACGTGAAGTACGTTAAGCCGTAATGTACGATATAAACAGTCTTTAAAAGCGCGTATAGATCATATAATCGAAAAAAACAAGGTAACATCACCAAATCCATGATCAGCAGTAAATAATGCAAGAACCAAAATAAAACTATACACACACAAACAGCCAAAACAAGCAAGGGGTGATTTTGCACAGTGATAAATCATAAACATACATCTAAATCATATCCATGTGCTAACAAATTTCACCTTTGACTTTGCACAAGTCAAATGTGCTACTTTCCCAACTCAAAATCCTCATTTATATGCAACTTCCAACTTTCTTTCAACAACCAACACAATTCTTACACATTTTAACTCCCCCCCCCCCCCCCCAAAAAAAAAAAAAAAAAAAAAAAAAAAAAAAAAAAAAAAAACTGGAAATTAAAAGAGAAAGTACCTCTAAGAACAGCACCACAACCTCCACACTGGTAAACAGAGTACTCAGGAAGCTCAGGAAGCAGATTCTCACATTTAGGACAACGAACTAACCTCACTGCTGAACCTTCTTCCTCCATTTTCTCCAACCAAAATCTTTTTTCTTTTTTTTTTTTAATACAAAAAGACCCACTTCGAATTCACCAAAACCCAACTGAGATTAAACAAATTACAAGAAACCCACATGGAAAACTGGTTGAAAACTCAATGTAATCAACAAAAGACTGAACCTTTTTCGGTTTTCCTCCATTTTTTCCAACCAAAATCTTTTTTTTTTTAATTTTACAAACAGACCCACTTTAAATTTACCTAAACTTACAAGAATTCAAGAAACCCAGATGAAAGACTGGTTGAAAACCCAATGCAACCAACAAAAGACTGCAATAAACAAAATATATGAAACAAGACTGAATCTTTTTTTTTTTACCAACAGACCCACTTCAAATTAACCAAAACCCAAGTGAAACCAAACAAATTACAAGAAACCCAGATGGAAGATTGCTTGAAAACCCATTGTAATCAACAAAATGTGAAACAAGATTGAATCTTTTTTTATTTTTTTTTTTAATTTTTACCAACAGACCCACTTCAAATTAACCAAAACCCAAGTGAAAATAAACAAATTACAAGAAACCCAGATGGAAGACTGGTTGAAAACCCATTGTAATCAACAAAAGACTACAATAAATAAATAAAAAAGTGAAACAAGATTGAATCTTTTTCTCGTGGGGTTTATTATTATGGAAAAAACAAAGAAATAAAACAAAAAAGCTGTTGTTCTTGTGTGGAATTGAGAGTGAGTGGGTGAAAAGTGAGTGTTGATTGTTCCAAGAAAAGAGAAAGTTTGGAGGGAATTGGAATCACATCGGGGCCCGTTATCTGGTACCATTGCTTCATTTGATCAAAGTCGAAAAAAAGCATCTGGGGTGGTAACATATAAATGGTAAAAACGACGTCGTGAGGTTTTTAAAATGTTTATTTTTGTTTGAATGAAAGTTGCTTTGATAAAGCAAAAGGTAAAGATTATAGTGGCGAACTGTGTGAAGAAGTGCTTTATGTGGTTTTATGCTTCTTTGGGAGCCGAAAGCAAAGTGACTAAGTGAGTGAGACTGAAGAGTGTTGAGTTTCTAAACATAGAGTTAAATGTCATTTTAGTCTCTATAGTTTAGGTCATTTTAGCAGTTTAGTTCAAAAGTTTTATTTTTTACCTGTGGGTTTAAAAAGGTTTCACTGTTGCCATTTTAGTCCATTGAGTTAAGTTCGTCCATGTTTTCTGTTAACGAGAAGGACAATTCGACCATTTTATATGTAATTTTGTTAACTAAAAGGGCAATTCGGCCATATAAAATGACGGAATTGCCTTCTCGTTAACATAAATAACGAATGAAGTTAACCCGGTGGACTTAAATGGCGACAGTGAAACCTTTTTGGACCCACATACGAAAAATAATAACTTTGGACTAAACTGGTAAAATGACCCAAACCATAGGGACTAAAATGGCATTTAACTCCTAAACACATGTGGTGTTTGATTTTAAGTTATATTTTGTAATTAGTTAAAAATGTTTAAGGTTGTGAAATATCATAATTTGTGAATTAAGTACTATTCAAGAATTTTTGTTCTGTTATCTCGATAAAAATTCTAATGCTTTAATAATGCATCGTGTCTATATGTGATAAATCAAATTACTTTATCAAACAAATCAAAAAAGTAATTTGTACTTTATATTTAATGCAATATTTCAGTTGTTGAAAAATTATAAAGAAATATGTTTTAAACATGATTTTTTAAACACGTTTGTAGTCTATATGTAGATGTGCATAATGTCGTGTTTTACATTAATGAAAATTATGAAAACAAATTCCAGTAATCATCTCAACGAAAATTATAAAAACGAATCATGGTATCATCAACGCCGATATACCAGTTCTGATAACACTAATGCCGGTAATATTGTTGTGTGCTTAAAGTGAAAAGGAAAAACCTTGTTGACCAAATTAAAAAAAAAAAACATTATGTAAAACCTTGGTAGCCAAGTTAGAAATATAAAAACTTTGCTTAAAAAGTTGATGACCAGATTTATATCAATAAAAGTTTACTATTAAAGTTATTTTTCAATACTTAACAGATAAGTTAAGTATTTAGAAACATACATAATAATTTAAGTTAATAGATGGTTGTGTGAGATGTACATTATACACCTTTGGTCGTTTCTTTTTTTAAAAAAAAAATCGGATGTATGAAATGTACATCTGAAGAAACAGTGGTTAACCAAAAGGTTAGCTGATGGGTCAAGTCTTGTCAATTAGGGTTAATCCCTCCTTTACTCAATCGATGGCTGGGTTGTCTTCTAATCTATCACCTGCACAATGAAACACACCATGACTCGCAACAAGAAGAATAGGGTGGGGGTTGCTCCTTGTTACCACCCTCCGGCGTGAGCATAAATATTTACTTTGGAAGCAAGATAAGTGTTAAGTACTAATTGTGAGTGAGCATATTAACATTACCTCAAACCTGGTTCGAAGTGGGTATATATAGTCGAAGAGTGAAAAAGAAGGGCCAATGGGCCGCTTGATGGGCCTAGGGCCCGACTGACAACTTGTAGCTTTTCGTAGACTTGACAGGAGCGCAGCTCACGGACGTGTTGAGCACACGCGGAGGTGTTGCCACATGTGTTGTTGTAACAATTGCACGAAGGAACAGCCGCCACGTGGTCTGTTGGGGTTGTCAGTCTGTCCATCAGCTTTTACACATGTGGGCCGGGCAACTGACCGCTGTTGTTAGTGCCCAGGCATACCACTTGCTAGTTGGTCACAAAAGTCAAAGTGACAGTTACACTTGTATAACAATAGGACGTGGGCTTGCGCAGCTCCGCTATGTGCCGCCCCACGCGCGCCCACGCAGGACCGCAACATGGAAATATGTTTGACAGAAAGTGAATGTAGTAACTACGATCATCTTTAGTAGTGATCACTGCATTCCGTGTATATTGCCGAAAACAACAATTTTCATACACAAGGTGAGTTTCTCATCTTTTCCCGAGTGGGAAATCAAACCGGGTTCGCGCGTGCCCGCATGAACTGACTCAAGTTCTTCGTCGATTGGGACAATAACCCGGGTGATGGTCACTCACGCCCAAACCTGATGCGAGATTTGAGACCATACCCCTTCAACATCATACACTTTGGTTGTTTAATTTTAAAAAATTACGGATCTAATCCCCTCTTGGCATGTTGTCTAGTCAAATTACAATGCAACATATATGGTTAAAAAAAAGACCAAGTCAATGTAAAATGATCATTTTTACTCTTTTATTTAAAAAAGATCTTAAATAAATGATATCATATAGACGACAGATATGCCACCTCCACAGCACATTGCACAATCGTGTGACCATGGTTATGATTATCCAAACAAATGGATATATGTTTTCAATTAAAAAAAATAAGAACAAGATATGTAAAGTTGTAAACTTTATACTCTTTAGTTTTTTTTTTTTTTTTTAAATAAGAAGAAGATATGTAAACTATATACTCTTTAGTTTTTTTTAACGCAAATTTCTTTAATCCTATCGTCTGTGGGACATTAACCCAATACCTCACTCTCCCAAGATGTTTAAAGGTTTTGTCTTTGCCAATGAACCAACACCCCATTGGTTATACTATTTAGTTATCCTCCTTCGCTAACACTAGAATCTCATGCCATCGTTCACAATTAATAGATCAACCACACCTCCAATGAAAGCATTTACAATAGAAGTCCATCTTGAATTTAAGGTTTTGATTTGCATAGAGATTTGAAGGTGAAAATGGTGGATGGATGGTGGTCTATGTTCAATAAAGGCATCATCAATTTTATGGATTCTTACGATTTGTTGGGAATTCGTTATTTGTAGGTAGGTCCGATCAATAAATAATGGATTTTGCTTGAGAAGTGTACGTTATGTGTTGGGACCATTGATCATTCTATACTTATTGATAAGGTTGTGGCACTCACACTCACACTCGTGATTAATAATAAAGGTCCAAAGGGAAAAATCCGAATAAGTTTCAGTGTTGACCTAGTCACCTACCGGCTAAATTTATAGTTCCATCAACTTTTTTTTAACGACCAACTAAATCACCGTATAAGCATCCTGAGATACCCTTAATCGACCAAATGCACCCTCTCCTCCATAACAGTCAGATTTGGATGCATACCCGAGCCACCAAGCTACCAGTTCCGGGGAAAACCCGCCTGCCCGAAGGCTCACTGCAATAAACCCAGGTTCAGCTCGGTTTTGAACTAGCAACCTCCAGAGAAGTCTAGTTCTAATATCATAAAACTAAGCATTATATGTTATATATTTAAAAAATTACTTAAAACCTTGACGTAATATCGTAATGTGCGTAACTAAATATATAAGTGCACATTATCATCATCATCATCATAAGTAAATTTCACCAATGGCAAAGCAAAGATAGGGTCTGAGGAGTATAAAATGTAGACAACCTTACATCTACCCCGTAGGAATAGATAGGTTGCTTCCAGTGAGACCCCCCGACTCGATAGTAGTTTTGCATCAAGCCTTGAACATAAGGCACATAACACTCAGCAATCGGGACAAAAAGGACAAAGACCGATTAGTGCATATACCCTTTTGACTTTCAGCTATCAATGCCACCACATGATGCATGATTAACCGTCCTCAGCTTTTAACGTTATTTTCACGAAATTAGTAATATAAAGTTAAAATTAGCGCACTTTCACTTTTGACCCTCGATGACCCACACATATATACATTATATGCGCATACTGCAAGCGGGGAGTAATGGTGTATGATTTTCAAATAAAATCATTATATGCACTTATACATTATATAAGTGCACGTAATTTTAAATAAAAATTATATACGCATATCGCAAACGAGGCATCATGGTGTATGATTTTTTTAAATAAAATCATTACATGCACTTATACATTATATAAGTTCACTTTTACCCCCGATGATCCACACATATATACATTATATGCACTTATACATTATATAAGTGCACGTAGTTTTAAATAAAAACATGTGTAATGGTGTATGATTTTTTGATTCTTGTTTGGTTTAAGTTGCCTAAAAAATATAGTAAATAACCAAATAGTAAACTTGTTGTTTTATCTATCTGATGATTTACATATATCATAGTTGTGTGTTTCATTGTTTTCTACATATATCTATCTTGAGTCTCAACATTACCTTAGTTATCGAAGAAAATGCTAGTATGAACTTCAAGAAAATACCTTCCAATCGACTTCAGTGTTGAAATCACCAATCACCAACAAAATACCTTCTAATCGACTTTAGGGTTGAAATCACCAATCCCTTATATGATACACCGCAATACTAAAACCTTCAGACTTGTCACATATAGATTGTCACATTTATATGAGACTTCCTGTGACCACCCTCCGACGTATGAATAAATATTTGTTCTTTGAAATGGAAAGTTGCACCAAGTAAAAATATGAGTGAGGGTACTAATGAATGAACGTGCTACCTCTTGTGAAATGAAGTTTTGCGTCACTATTAAAGGACGATAGGTCAAAAGACATAGCTGTCACAATAGCGATATCTTCACTCTTATCGGTACATTGTAAACATTATCTTCATAATGTTGTGCTTTTTTGCCATGTAGGCCTAATGAGTTCGAGTCCACTCAACCCGAGTTTGCCGGATTTTTTTTTTATGTTGTAGGTTTATGGGTTTAATTCGGATCATACATCTTTCGTTACAAACCTCTTGTATACGCAGATACGATCGGTACCTCTTGTGATGATACGGTATGCGCATAAGTATAACAACCTGCAAAGACACTGCATATTTTTTTCCTAAGAACGTGTATGTGTATGAAAGTAAAGAAACTACGATTATTAATGTAATATTGATCAAGGGGGAGGTTCATTTGAGAAGAAAATTAAATTGAGAAGAAAAAGAATAAAGGGTACAATTATAAAACATTAAATAGTTTTTCTCTCATCTCATTTATTATTATTTTTGACTAATTAATTAGTCATAAAAACTATCATCCTTCACACTAAAATTTTTTCCTACACTCATCAAAATTTATCCTACACGTTTTTGAAATTTATCCTACACATACTGAAATTTATCCTACACATACTGAAATTTATCCTACACACCTCATAATTTATCCTACACTTTAAATTAATTTTTTTCTTCATTGAAAAAAATATTTTTTTTTTTGAAAATAAGTTACAAATTTAATTTAGTTAGATATTAAAAAGGAAGACTAACAATTAATGATCTATCTAATTTTACCAATATACCCTTATACCCATATTAAATACAAAAATTAAATGAAGTAAAATAAAGCATTTTTATTGGTTGAAGATTGTTTTTTTTTTATTCTTACAAAAAATTTCTTCTCATTTGAACTCTCCACTATTGATCAATTTGAATTATATAATCCAGATAGAGACCCCTTATTAGTTTACTCACTAAAGAATTTTTGTCTTTAAATTCTTAGGGGTATGCTTGGTTCTTGGAATGTTTTGGAATTGAAATTGAAATTTGTATAGGAATTAGAATTTGAAGGATTTGTACTTGGAATTTAAATATTACAATACGAATTGGAAATTGTTGAATTGAAATCCCATTTCCATATCTGATGTGTTTGGTTGGCAAATGAATTAGACCGCACCGCCGACTAGCCTTGTCAGCCTGAACCAAACTCGGACCACATCATTAACCTAACTCCCCGTCATTGACCCGCACTGCTGGCTCGGATCGACTTGGTTTGCAGACTAGACCCGCACTGCCGACCCAAACCGGCTTAGCTTGCGGAACCGACCCGACTCGGCTACAACTCGAACTAGGTCAGTGATGTGCTAAAAGTAGTTTAATAAAAACGGACTCAATTAATCTAATCTAAACACGAAGTAATACTCTAGACTCTCTAAACTTAACTAAACTACTGATCGACAAGTGAACCGATTGACTCTGGTAAAGATCAGTAAGTTCGGATATCGATCCCACAGGACTCAATTTAACTACGCTAATTAGTTTACTTAGACTGACACTGACACGGACATGACACTAATTGTTTTTATATTTGAGGGGGGGGGGGTTACTAAAATTCCTAAATTTGCAATTTAAAATTAAACTAATTAAATAACTAAAATAAACGTGAACTCAATTGAAACTAGGGTTTAATTCAGTGATGACAAATGACTACTTAGGTTGGACTCCTAATTGTTATCATATGGTTTTCTATCGAATACTAATGTGTTAAGGAACCGGGATCTTTAAATACTAAATCCTAAGAATAACCGAACAGGAGTACAGAACCCCCACCCTTCTCGGGAAGACACCTATGGAATTCTAAAGAATTGTTATGATTACCGGTTGATTAGATTACCTTACGATTATCTAGATTATCTAGAAAAGTGCCCTAATGTGACTAACTACCTCATCTCAACCTAAGTAACCTAATGAGTTTAACCAAGAAACATGATAAAAAACGAATAAACATTAGTCTTGAACAGAGAATTCATCTTAGTAAGGAACAAATATAAAAAACAAAGAGAATCGGGAAGACAAAACCCATAAATCTTCAATCTCTAAGCTCCAAACTCATACGAAGCTATTCTGTATGCTCAAGTGCCTTCAAATCTTGCTAAACCAGAGCTCCAAGTTGCACAAATTTGTCCAAAGTCGTCTATGGTTTTAATTATAACAATAAGATTGTATTTATACTTGTTTAAGACCCAAAAACACTATCATTCACGAAATTCGTTGGACTACTAGTCTTTCATCGCAATAGGGTAGGCCCGCTTGTCGCGCCTCGCGGCGCCTCATAATCAGTCAACGAGTCAAACGGGGTCTTTGGCTACCCGCGATACCTTCAAACTAGTTTGTCGCGCCCCATGAAATCCTTATAACTTTAGTTTTCTTTGCTGTTTCATCTTTCGGGCTCCTGTTCGCTATCCGGTACTTGGTTTTATCAACTTTTAGCTCATTTTCCATCATTCTCAGTTGTTTTTATCCACCAAGACCTGTGAAACATAAATAATTCAAAAGTATGTACATTCTAAATAGGAATATTGGATTTTAGTAATCCCAATTATTTGTTATTGGCCGCCAACAGTCCCAACTTCAAAAATAACCACCGGCAGTTGTCACGACCCCCGACCCCATCCTGGCCGGAATCGGTGCCGTGAGCAGTCCAGTGGTACCGGTGATTATTTTGAAAAACATTGCAGCGGAAATTTCATCAGGACCGTGAGTTAGGAAAAATATCAGAGTTTAGAAACACCGGATTTTATTTAAATGGATGGAATAAATTCCATGTTTTACAAAGATAGCTTTTAATAAAAACAATATTTCTTAATTTGAAAATAAGCCACTTCTTGAAGTCCTTCAGTGTCGGATCCAATCCTTACTCCAATCTATTGTAATTACCTGAAACGCGTTTTAAAAAGATTTTGTCAGCGGGAAATACTGAGTGAATTATTCATTTTAATGAAAACGACACATTTGTTATAATTCACAGTGTTAAGATCTTTTACAATGTTTCTGATATGAACCAACTACCCACAGTACTTTACCACTCGACCCATTGGCCCACATGTCCAATGGTGTCTGTGATTATGGTCATATCACCCAATGGCTGCCCCAATGGTGAAGATTATCAAGTAATGTGCACAATACCCCACATACCGGCTGTAACTTGGCGATTACATAAACTTAATCACTGTAAGTTATAATTCTGAAAATAATTTGGAGTATTGTAAAACAGTTAACAACTCACAAACTGTGAGAAAAGAGTTTATAAAAGAAGAATAACTCACAAACTGTGAGAAAAGAATTTACAAAAGAAGAATAACTCACAAATCAGCATGCAGGATTGAGTTAACAAACTTCCTGATTCTACTTCTTCCGATAATTAGGCATGCACTTTATTATTCTGGATCTTCTGATGATTTTATAGTTTGTTTGATTGTAAGGATGTAGTTGGGAGTATTCTTGGTAGTTAAATACATAGTTTAACAGAATGGAATACGTATTGGTGTAGAACCCAAATCAAACCTTAATGGTAGTCATGAGATTCGAATCTTAACGAATTTCACAAAACCGGGTTAATGATCAATACAGCTTTTACGATAATTCACGAGATCAAATTCTCACAATGAACGATAAAGTGCAATACTTCAACTCATTCATCGAATTAACGACAAACGACAAAGTATAATACTTCAACTCATTTATCGAATTAACGACAAACGACAAAGTATAATACTTCAACTCATTTATCGAATTAACGACAAACGACAAAGTATAATACTTCAACTCATTTATCGAATTAACGACAAACGACAAAGTATAATACTTCAACTCATTTATCGAATTAACGACAAACGACAAAGTATAATACTTCAACTCATTTATCGAATTAACGACAAACGACAAAGTATAACCCAATGTGGGCGGCACTTAGACATTCTTTGGATATATAGATCACTCGGAAAATGAATCGTAATAGCGATTGAGTGATTATTGGTTAGAACACCAACGTATAGAGAGAAGAAGAAAAGAAATGAGCAAAGAAAAATGAATCCTAAGCTTCTTATTTATAGCAAGCAGGCAAGCACCTCAATTCATAATTCTGGGATAAGTTGACGTGCCTACCTACCTGCTTGACGTGCTAGCTAGCTTGCTTATATATATTAATTCAGCTGCTTCACTCGTTTTTCTTGCATAACTTTTGAAATATAACGTTTTATAAAACGACGAATATGTCTTTAGAACGAGCATATTTTTATCTACGTTTTAACCTAAGTTTCATTAAAAACGGAGTAAGGAAAAAAAATAATATATTTTATTATTAAAATTAAACGTTCTTATACGACCCCATATATATCTATTTTTAATAGACCTTACTTAGCTTAATTAATCTTGTTAGCTTAATTAATATTGATTAACTGGTTAATTAACCATACTAAACTTAATTAGGGTTTCCTTATTGCATAATTATCATACTAAATATTAATTTTAGTGAGGGTTGTTACAGCAGTCTCAACTATTGACATATTGGCCACAATAGACCCTGACTAACAGAACCCTAACGCCGTTAGTCTCCGGTCGCAGGAAAACCGTTTTTTGTCCAGAAAAAGGTTTCTAAAGATCCGATCTAAGGTTACAAAGAGGTTTGGGACCAAAATGTTGAGTTTTCCGACGAAAAAGGAGATTTCCGGCGACTTTAATAATTGGGGCTTTTACTAGAAAAAGGTTCCCAAAGGTCCATAATAATGTTACAAAGAGGTTCGGGACAAAAATGTTGAGTTTTCCTACCAAAAATGAGTTTTCCGGCCAAAAACGTTTTTCCGACGACCGAAGACTAACGACGTTAGGGTTCTGTTAGTCAGGGTCCATTGAAGGCCAATATGTTAAAAGTTAGGACTACCAGTGGTTGTTTTTAAAGTTGAGACTGTTGGCGGCCAGTGACGAATAGTTGGGATTATTAAAATCTAATATTCCTTCTAAATAAAATCGAAACTAATACTACCTAAAAACGCATAAACTAAACAAGAATATTAGATGTATTTTACAATACATCAGTCAAATCGCCAAACCCGGCCAGATCCCGTCCCGGCGCAGACCTGCCCATACCAACCGACATGGCAGGTTGGGTCGGGTTGAGATGATGCAGGTCAGGTTGGGTTGAAATAGTGTGGGTTTGAGGTCGAGTAGGGTAGGGTCGAGACGGATGTTGGGAGGTTGGGCACAATGGATGGTGGCGAATACGACGACGTCAACCGGTCAAAGATTTCAATGAATTTACGTGAATTCCTTCACATATATGAAGGACTAGGTTTTTACCCAGGATTGCTTCCCGGGCTCAGAAAAGTTATTTAGATTAATTAATTACTATTTGTTTGTAATACGACCACATTACATCAACCATCTAATTCGATTAAACAACAATGTCTTCAAATTACCGGATTAGATCATGAACTCATATTAGAGGACAAACAAAAGCACAACAGGACCATATGAATAATATCATTTCCACTTTTACTTCAATGCACTTACATGATAGGGTGATTTGGGATTTTGAAAAAATCTTTGTTTTTTTACCTCTTTTACAAAATAAGATGTTGACCAAATTTGAAATAGATGTTGACCAAAAGTCAATAAGATATTCACAAATAGTCAAACAAATGTTGAGCTTAAACAGATGTTTGGTTTAAGGCTAAACATCTGTTTATGGCCAAACATCTGTTTAAGTCCAAATATCTGATATAGAAGGAGAACATCTGTTTAAGGCAAAACATCTGTTTAAGGTCAAACATGTGTTTAAGGTCAAACAACTGTTTAAGTCCAAACATCTGATATAAAAGACAAACATCTGTTAAAGGCCATACAACTGTTTAAGCCATAACAGATGTTTAACTTGTTAAGATCTACTGTCTTCTCACACAGTTTTCCTCTTCAAAACACTGTTGAACCTAACATGGAAAGTTATTTAAAAACACTGTCTTCAAATCACCGTTTTAACCAAACAGCGGTTTCAAACCACATTTTTAACCCAACAGTGGTTTTAAACCACCATTTTAACCAAACAACGGTTTCAACAACAGTTTTTGAACAGTATTTCCAAACATCTGTGGACATCAATCTGTTAACCAAAGTCAACAGATTTATCAACCACTGTTTTATTTTCAAACATCTGTTCCCAATAACAGAGCTTTGATCATTTAAACATACCTTTGCCAATATTACAAGCTTTTACACTATCAAACCTAAATATTTATAAAAAGTTCATCCATCAGTTGACCCAATTCAACAGATATATCAACCACTGTTTAATTTTGAAACATCTGTTCTCAGAGCTTTGATCATTTAAACAGAGCTTTGCCAATATTACAAGAATTTACACTCTCAAACATCAATATTCATTTACTTAATTTTAATAACAAACATTATTAATAATTTTAACACAACTAATTATATAAAAAATACAATTGTCAAAACAGATAATAGCATTCAATAAAATACAGGATCCTAATTCCTAATCTGTTGGTGAAACAGTAGTTTCGATAAGTAAAGCTCCTTTCGGACCATTGTAGTTGTCAACATGTTGGACGTATTTCAGAAGTTCATTGGTCAGATCAACTTCAATCATATCCCCCCAGATGCTTGTTATCAGCCACTTATTGTCTTCAATTATATTAGTACTTGGCGTGCATCAACATAATCAACTACACGAGGATTATTGAAAACAAACATCTTCTTCCAGCCTTCTTCTTCATATCTGAGCAAATCAGCAGTTAGCTCAGCAGACTTTCCAATAACAATCAAATGCAACCTCTTTGCAATGGTCAAAAAATGCCCTTGGCAAGGATTGACTACAATACTCTCAGGAAAGTGAAGCATTCTGAAAGTCTCACTAACAACATCAAAACAAACGATGTTCCTCTCACCTAGTGGATACCAATAATTTGAAACCATAAAATATATGGTTTTATCAGCATAAACTCCTGTAGACCATGAATAACGACTTGAACTATAATTGTTTACAATACCGGAATTTATTGTTGTCCATGACTCACGACGTCGTGAGTAAACACGAGCAGCAGTTACATTACATTAACATCTGATGTTCAGCACTTTCAGATCATTGAACTGATCAAAATAAATTCCACCGGTATCAGAGTTTCGATGATGATTGTAATTAAAGTAGTCATCACACAAAACCTTATACTGCCTAATAGTAGGATTCCAAAGAATCAACTGACAGCAAATCCCTTCATTGGAAACTAACAACAACCCATTAAATGAAGATAGAATACGTAAGAAGCTAGAGTGGACATTGTTAGGAAAACTTAAGGTTTTACTATTAACAACATCCAACTTACCACCAACTACGTCGTCAATGACAATTGACGTGTCTTTAAAGGATAATAGTTTCTTTTCTACTGAATCTCCACTTCGGAGAGCATGCATCATCTGAAATGCATGACTTGACAATTCCGTATAAAAATTCTTGGAAAGAGATTTGAAACGGCAAATATCTTCTGCAGAGAGCCTTGAGAAAACCTCGTCAACAATCACTTGAAACCCAAATTTTTCCATCCTGCAGAGAGCCTTGTGAAAATCTCGTCAACAAAATTTTTGAAGATGATTTAGTAGATAGATGAAAATGGTAATGATCAAAACCTCTGTCAAATGTATCTTATATACCCAATGAAGAAGGCTATGACTAAATACATCGTCAGACGAAAGAATATCATGCGACGCTCATTAGGCTTTTAATGCATTTACATGGGAAAAATATAAAATTAAACACGTTATTATAATTATAATTAAGCTATTCATTTACCTATAACACGCCTTTAGCATAAGACAGAAGTGATTGCTTAACGTGCATTAATTGCAAAGTATATATCCCAAGGCATTTTGAATTTGAATTTACCGGCAATTTCAAAACCACTGCTATGGTATATGTTTGCCAAAGGAAGTATCTGCTAAGTTATACTTTCTTGGTTATGGGCAGTAGTTTGCTGATCTGATTTGAAAGCTATTGTCATGATGAGTTTTCTAATAGCATTAATTATTGATTTAATTTGCAACAAATAGTCATCAAGGATTTTTTTAATTTTGTAATTTAACTTTAAATTTTATCATTAAAACAATGTTTTAAATTAAATACTGTTAAACATCTAATCTGGACATAAACAAATGTTTGAAATTAAATAAATATTTGACCTCAAACATCTGTTTGAACATAAACAGATGTTTGAAAATAAATATTGTTAACATAAACAGAGATATAATATCTACAGTTTGGACATATAAATACTGTTAACAAAAACAAAGATAGAATATCTACTGTTGATGATGAACCACTTTTGTTGTTGGGCAGTGGTTCATCTTTGAGTTTGTATAGGTTTGTCTCGAGAAATAAAGTATAGAGAACCACTGCTACACTAAACACTGTTACATAAGAAGTACTGATACATAAATACTAAAGTTGAATCCGCTGTAAAAGCTGTTATAACTACACCAACAGTGCTAGTCTTTAACAGGACTTTGCCTTCAACAGTGCATAGGCCTCATGAGACAATAAGTTCATCAGTCTTTATATGGAGCAGGAGTTAATTATAACAGTCCTTAGCATGATCAGCTGTTATAACCACACCATAACCCTTTGAGAGGTTGACCATTAAACAAATTCTTGACACTATTAATCCTCTGTTGACTTACCAAACAGATCTTCAGACACAAATCAACATCAACATAATCTAAATATTACTGAAACAATAAATAATAAATAATAAATAAAAATAAAACACAACAAAGATTCATAAAATTAAATTTATTCAGGACCTTAAAATTAAAAGTCCAACAATTACATGACATACTGAACAATATTAAAGTTCAAATCTAAGAATACAACAAGAATTAATAAACTTTAGTTTCCACTACATCGATTGCTGAACCTCTTGATGTATGTCCTTCAGCATCGCCATAAACTGCACGTGTCTATCACCACACTCCATATTACTGTCAACACAAATAAGAATAAGAAACTAACCTAAAATGCAAACGTCTCTTTTTCATTTGTATTGCACATCTTTTCCCGATATTGGAAGAATCTATACTTTCTTTAAAAGAAGAAAATCTTCCTGGCGCAAGAAAAGGCGACTTTGGATTTAACGGAAATCAAAAATAAAAAATGGCACATGTAACTTTAAAGTTGCATCTCTGCCATCAAAAAAGGTAACACATGCAACTTTTCACGATGTTGCAACAATGATACTGCAGCATCGATATCGAAAGGTTGATGTGGGATGCGAATTTACATTGACAGAACGATGTTGGAACAATATAAATGAATTATTGTATAAACTTAAACAAAACAGTAAGTGCAAACAAAATTGTTTTGATAAAAGAAGTTTTTAACTTTAATCATACTCCATGTAATTGCCCTTTTTATATGATAAAATAATAACAATTATAATAATATATGTCAATCTTTTCTATACTTTATAGAAAACCCAATTAGAGAGTGAAGATGTATGAAGTGGTAGTTAGAGCCAATGACAGAAAGAGAGAGAGAGAGAGAGAGAGAGAGTAGTGAGAGAGAAGTTGAACAGTAAATTTGTGAGAGGGACAAAAATTGTTAATTAATATAGGGAAAATTCATATAAATTAGTTGACCTTTGACCAGTAACTAGTCAAACCAATTACAAATGAAGGTAGCCTTCTGTTTTAATGTTATCCGTTAGGACTTAGGACCATTACTAATGCTTATTAAAGTTATTAATATTAGCTTTTTTGGGATAAAAAATGTGATGAGTGTTTACATTTTTTTAACGGCCAACTGAATAATATTAAACTCTATTCAGCGGCTAGCACCAAACATACAAACTCCAAAACAAAGCTGCACCAAAAGGGCAATCACCAAACAGAAAAGAAAGACAACAAATAAAGACAGGAGAAACAATCAGAAGTTCAGAACACATCAAAAGTACTCCATTGCTCCCACGTCATAGTCGTTTCCTTGGAGCGTTGTTTTACCCATAAAAAGCTCTTCATCTTGACCTCTTCGACCACTTCTGAAACAGATTTTTGCCTCCCTGAAAACATCAACTCGTTCCTCAAGTTCCAAATACACCAGATAGTTACCAAACAAATCGCATGGAACGCCTTTTGTTTCTTCTTTGAACCGCCAATCCGTTTGTGAGCTTCGATTATATCCTTAAGACTAAACGCTATAACGGGTTGGGTTTTACACCACTGGTAACCCCGACCCTGACCCTGTCTGCCACTGAACACCACTTCTTTCTCCAGCTGGAAAAGTAAAGGAAAAGTGACATGAAGTGGCTCCGGACCAGCCCATATGTCAATCCAAAAAGCCACATCCAACCCCCCTTGAACCACACTTTTAATGCTTCTTGTTATATCTATACCTTTACTAGACAAAGCTGTTGAGATATTGCATATTTGCTTCCACGGACCTGTAACTGATAGTTTAACCGGAGTGAAGTTCCAAGATCAAGAATTGTTGTGTATATCCCATACAACTTTCCTCCACACCGCATCTCGCAATGCTTGCGAAGTGGTGGTGGAGTGTTTACAATTTTGTTTTAATGGTTTTTAGATCAAACTATTAGTAACGGTTTTGATTATTGAAACCTGAAATCGAATCATTAAAATTTAATAGCAAACCGAACTAAACCATTAGTAATGGTTTGGTTTCGGTTTTATTTCTCAGTTTGGGCTTTAATGAGCACTTATATAAAATGCTTAATATAAAAAATTTAAAAGTTGTCCAAACTTAACAGAATGAAAAAAAATACAAACTTTTAAAACTAAAAGAAATTGAGTTCGAATTCGATTGGCAACAAATAAAACTTAAACAGATTTCAATACAAAGAATATTAAGTGATATGAATCAGATAAAAGTAAGGGGCTGTTTGGTAGCCTCTGAATGATCATTAAGAGGCTACCTCTTAATGGAACTATTAAGAATTTTACCAATGAGAAGGTAGAAAAATGTGAAATGTGATGATTTATCATTCAGAGGTTACCTCTTAACCATTCAGACTTGAGGCTACCTCTTATTCATTCAGAGGTTTTAAACCATTAAGAGGTAGCATCTGAATGGCCATTAAGATGCTACCAAACAGCCCCTAAGTTTAGATCAAAGCAAAATAAGGACCAGGTCCGTTCCTTGGAGGCCTAAGGCGAAATGAAATTTTAAGGCCCTTTTTGCTTCTTTGGTTATTATAAACGATACTCCTTTCTCCGTGTTTGGAACCAAACAAAAATCAAACACAACTATAAAACATAGTTGTTTGCTTGTATAAGGAACAAAAAAATCTTACAATAAGTTTGCACTAATATTAATAATTAGCATATTAATTTTCTTTTAAGCAGAGGCCCTATTTTTTTAGAGGCCCTAGACACAAGCCTGGATTAATTGTACCATAGGTCCGGTCCATATAAGGACAACACATGAATTCTCGTTTTAATTCAAACTTCCAGATACATGAATCATTTTTTTTTTAGTAAATTGCTAAAATCGTTCATGAGGTTTGGGAATGCTTGCCAGTTTCATTCAAAACAACTTTTATGTACTATATTGCCCTTCATTTGCCAAAATCATCCATGAGATTTGGGATTTTTTTTATCATTTTCATCCAAATTTCTGACAAAAAAAAATAAAGTAAATTAGACGTTTGGATTAAAATGACAAAAAATACTAAAGGTGAAAGATAATATGGTAAAAAAAAGTTGTTTTAAATGAAACTGACAAAAAATAACCAAAACTCAGGAACGATTTTGACAATTTATTTTTTTTATAGAGAAGCAGCTACCTTTTAGTTCACATCTAAAAAATTATAAAAGTAAAGCTCGTGACATTCAATAAAAAAGCCAAAACCATTTCTTTCATTTCATTTGTAGAAGACGTTGTGTATATTATAACCTTTAATTATCGCATAAGTTACTAGTAGAAACACTTGTAAAAAAAAGGGAGCGAGGTCGTTATAAGTATAAATAGTTAAATTTATGTAATATTAAAAATATTAAAAAAAAAAAAAACTAAACTATACAAAAATTTATGGTCCGGTCTGGTTCAGTTTTATACGACCAGCTTTGTATACAAACCGTAAACCAAACCGTTTATTATAATTGGATTTTTTTTAATTGACTGACCAAAAGTTTATGAAAAATATTAACCATGAAACCAAACCAGTAACAAGTTTGCATGATTTCATGGTTTTAAACCAAACCATGTATACCCCTAATAAATTAATTAATTAATTAATTAACTATTAATTAATTAATTAATTAATTAATTAATTAACTAACATACAATTATCAACTTTTGTTAATAGTGATTTACAATTTTATAAGCATAGAGTACAACCTTTGCTTCTTATGTGTTGAGAGTAGTAAATAACTTTTGTCTTTTACTTTATAATTTCATTTACATCCTCTTAACTTTAATAAATTTTTATACGATCCCTCAATTTTAATAAAATATATTTTTGTTTTTTTAACAAATTTACACTACATCCTCTGAATTTTAATAAAGTTACCTACACCCTTTGCACTTTAAGCTATAAAAGTTATCAACGATGTTTACGTTTCGTTTTTCTTATACAAATTTACGTTTCGTTTGTCGCTATATAGAGCGTCAGTACTGTAATAAAACAAACTAATACAATCAATTTATTGCCGCAACACGCGATGTCATATTACTAGTAAGTAGTGACCCTGTTAACTTGTTAAGTAGTAAGTAGTAAACAGTAAACTCTCATGATAGGTCTGTGAAACCAGCATACAACATGCATAGGCCATCAGCCCATCACCAATAGGCCCAATGATTAAGGGGCCATCTGGGTTACATAGTCCAATGCATAAATACATAGCCCTACGTTTAGAACGGAGTCACGGACATTGGCCTGCCTTCGAAAATTATATACATGATACTTTACGTCTTTACCTGCGTAATTAAAAAAAATTGGAAGCCAAGTACTTGAAATTAGCATTTCGGTACTGGTACTAATTAGTACCATACCGATCAAATTTCGGTATCCAATTTTTTGTGTTTTCGAGATCGGTATATTTGGTTTGGTACCATACCGAACATTTTTGCTACCGGTACCCACTTTTGGGTATTTTTGGAATCAGTATTTTCAGTACCGAGCTCATCCCTATCGAAGACCATAAAACGTCACTCAAACCAATACACCACCACTAAACATGGACACCATCATTAGATATAATAATATGCACAAAATCATGCTTCCAGACTACCAAACACTCAAACATTGCTTCATTCGTTAGATAAAGTTCGCTTCAAACCCAACAAATCGATCTAAAAAACACATCCACGATTTATAACTCATTAAATTCAAGATTGTATTGGTAAATACGCACGTGATTTGTATTTGCATACACACATAATCGTCCATATGAGAAAACCCTTAAAATTGTTTGATTACAATGTTGAGAGCGAAATAGAAATGCGGGGAATGAGAAAAGTGGAAAATTAAATATAGCAGAACTTACATACAGATATAATTCGTTACTTAAAATTGGTTTTCTGATGAAAGGTGCAACAATTTTTAACATGCCACAACACACACGATGCAAAAATAATTAATTTTGGATTGGCTAATATAACCCGTTTATTAAGCAGGTTGACTTGAGCATATCTGTTTAATAATCCAAACACGATTAGTAAGTGCTAAAATTTAAAGTTTGATATCTAATTCCCCATTTCTATTTATAAGTGAAATTAACTTATCTTATCTTTTGAAACTCTTCATATCCAAAAATTTATTCATTAGCTTTTTTTAACGGCAAGTTTGGATCACTGACGGACCACTGGAGTATTATCGTGCCACCAGCAGAACCACCCGATCATATCAACTTCCACTAGGCTATAATGTCTACACACTAATTCATAGCTAATTACCTGTTTTTCCGTCGTTTTCATTCGATTCCTTTAACCAGGTTTGTTAATTGGAATGAGAGAATAGGAAACAACCATAATTAAAAAACCAATTACAAAAAGCCCATTAAATAGTCGTTTAAATTGTTCTTAAGTCGCTACATATTATTCATAATTCATAATTACAAATAAATATAGATAAACGACTTGAAACTAGGGGTGTTTAAAAAACTCATGGCTCGCAGCTCGCTCGAAACTCGTTCCAAAAAAGCTCAAAGAAGCTCGGCTCGAAATTGGCTCGGTTGTAAACGAGCCAGCTCGGCTCGGCTCGGTTTGGAAACGAGCCGAGCTCGAGCTTGGCTTGGCTCGGCTCGTGAGCTGGCTCGATAAAGTTTATATCCTTCATTTTTTGTCCCACATCGCTTAGAAAACAAAAACTAAGGGAGTATCTCCCATATAAAAGAAGGTAAAGACAATGTAGAAAGTGAATTAACTATTTATACTTGCATATTTAGCCATATGCCAAACCGAGCCGAGCTCGAGCTTGGCTTGGCTCGGCTCGTGAGCTGGCTCGATAAAGTTTATATCCTTCATTTTTTGTCCCACATCGCTTAGAAAACAAAAACTAAGGGAGTATCTCCCATATAAAAGAAGGTAAAGACAATGTAGAAAGTGAATTAACTATTTATACTTGCATATTTAGCCATATGGTTAAATTAAATGGCATTTATGGCTCTAAGTCTATGAAGAAATTCATCTTTAAGGGTTTTTTAAGTAGTAAATTTTGCGGTTCTTTGTTAGTTCGAGCTAGATCGAGCCAAGCCGAGCTAGCTCAAATTCTAATCGAGTCGAGCTCGAGCCTTAAATCTCAGCTCGATTTGAAATTCTAGCTCGAGTTGAGCCAGCTCGAATCGAGTTCGAGCCGAGCTCGAGCTGGGTCTATCTCGACTTGACTCGACTCGTTTACAACCCTACTTGAAACATGACACAAAACAAACACATATATAAATCTTATCGAGGTTCACCAATTCAACACATCAACTTCTTAATTCAAAATCCCTTAAACAATTAATCATTGTCACCACTTGTATAAAATGTTACTTGAGCAAAGAGTCCTCCATATGATGTAATCTTTTCTTTAAGTTTGAATTTTAAATGTTTATTATTCATACGTGTATATATACTTTTATATTAGTTCAAACGCAACTTTTTACTCATACGTGTATATATACTTTTATATTAGTTCAAACGCAATCTTTTACATTTTCAAACTTTATAAAAATATCATATATGATAGTTGAAAAGTTGGCTGGGACGACAAGAAATACAAAACCAGAACTTCCACATCGAAAGTGACATGGCGATAATTTCAAAACCAATGATAGAGATCTCAAATAATAGATAAAACAGTTGCATGGTTCTTATTAATAGAAACAAATACATTTTTACAAGTAATCAAACATACCGATTTTAGTTCAACGGTTGATGTGAAAGCAAATCAATTAATTATTAATTATTATTAATTTTTTTTTTTATAAAGTGAGACTATTTTAAAAGATAACTAACATACAAGATAATAAATGTATAGTCAACCGAGTGCAACATAAATATTTCAAGAACCGAGTCTTGGACATTGGGGAAAAGGGTTTGAGACTTTGAGGTCTCTACTACTTAGTATGTTCCTTATTGATTCTCATTACAATAAAATAAAATAAATAAATGGGTTTCATTTGGCTTGTCTCCTTTTAGATTTGGGATAACTTCTACAATTAAACATGTAATGTGTTTGTGTTCTTACTTCAAGAATAAGAAAAAAACGCAATATTTGAGACATTGATCTATAACCGCTAGTCCAACTTTGTTAAGATTTTCCGACGTATTTTCATGTATGATGGGCCCTCACCTCTTTTACTATTTCCACCATAGGACAATGGATGGACGATAAAAGAAGGCTGCGGCGCAGCTTGTTGCCTGTTTACATGACATTTGTTTGTAATTTGTTGTTTTAACATTTTAATGAGAAAGAACCAGATATCTGGTTCGGAAAAAAAATTATGGTACAAATGTGAAATGCCATATGTCAAGTTTCACTATGTTGACGAGCACATTAATGGTTGGGTATAGGAACAACACAAAATATAACCATTAGCCACATAACCATGTATATTTAGTTATTTACAACATACCATTACCTAACTAAAATCGTTGTAAAAACACACACACGATGGTTACAAAGGGTGCGACCCAAATCTATTTATGCTATAATGCCGATGAGGTAGACGAATAATCAACCGAAGAAGAACAAGATGCATATGTCTTAGTCTTATGTTGCTAAGAAGGATAAGTATATCTTGTTTGTGAGTTGCTTTTGACCCCCAACACCAAACTCATGGGGCCAAGTCTCATCATAGGGGCATATTCACCCCAATCACACAACTAGTGTTTGTACACTTGTCCATGTCGGTTGTTACTTTTTTTGTTAGTCCTGCATCACCACTCATGCCTCAAGGTAGTGGTCAAGCAAGCATCATATTCTTGAAGAAACAAGTACCTCTCTCCACATCCCCCACCCCAGCTCAGTTGGGAGTTGGGCCGGTTTGTTTCCTTGGAGACTCCGGTTCGACTCCCGGGTGTAGTAGAGGTGTGGGGACCAGGCAATGATGGTAAGTGCTTGTTAGCCAATGTTGCGCAAGTTCGAGCCTGAGCCGCCCCGGTTTTAATCCGGCCGTTACTCCAGCGAGGTGTCTCGTGTGGAGGCGGTACGGTTTCCGGGCGAACGCCGTTAGCCAAGTCTGACCACTCCCAGCGCGGATCCGGTTAAGACAACGTAAGTCTGGGACAGACTTGGTTAGGGTCCCCGACTTGGGGATGTAAATACCTTAAGAAAGTTACCGTTCAAAAAAAAAAGTACCTCTCTCCACACCTTACATCTATTTACAACTCAATCTTATCTTACTAGGGTCCAACCAACACATACATAAGAATATGGTGTGATCTAATGTGTACCAAAGTATGAAACCCAATCTCCACCTCGCATCGAACTTATATGGAGCATTGAGTATGAAAAGTACATGCAGTTACTCCTCAACATAATCCAAAAAAGTGATTCACTTTTAATATGAAACTACTAGACTAATTAAGTTATCAATTACAAAAAAAAAAAAAAAAAAAAAAAAAACTCTTCAACAAACAATCAAATCGAAAATGGGATTCTAATAACGCCTAAACCAAAATTATAATTTACTATGACCGTTTAACTTTTAAATCCAATCATCATAGAAAATTTTAATTGTATTAATACACTACACTATACATATTAACAACGATAACCCAATATAGGGCTAGCCCACTTGATAGAGACATAAGCTTCTTAAAGGAGAGGTTCTAGGTTCAATCATGAGCAAGAGTGCATATTTAGAATTATTGGTATTGTAGGGTGGGAGCAAACGTCGCCACTAAAAAACATATCAAGGAAGATGGGATATAAATAATGATATAATGATAATGTATAACAATATATTATTATTTTCAATAGCACTCTTATACTTTAGATAATACACGTTTTTAACATATTATACTTTAGATAATACATATCTTTAACATATTTATTTTTCATTTAATTTAATTTTTATAGTAATAGCTTGCGTTCATTAACTTTTATTAAAAAACAAAATACACATGTCTTTCTAGTTTTTTTCCTCGATAATCATCCATAAACATTTTGTTAAAAACAAAGTTACATTCAAAGCAGATTAATTTTTTTGGTAATCATCAATAACAGCCGTATTATTTGAACTTGTACTAGTTTTCATATTCATCGTTTTCAATTGATGTAACACATATGTCAAATAACCTTTTTTATTCTCTTTCGATTCCTACACTGAACATCAAATCCAACTTAACCGATATCGACCAAAACCGAAATCCCGATAATTCTACCTATATCTAAATTCAAAAACCCTTTCATAAAATACAAATAGTGAACTTTCCACTTCAACTTGGGGCATCCTTTGGGGTTAAAAGAAATGTCATAGGGACGCTTATTATACACCATAAATATAAATAACCCACTACGCGCGCGCGTACGCTTTCACAAACTCCCTTATTTAGTTATTTCGCTCTATTTATTTTTATTCTTATTTTATATCCTTTTTATTATTATTATTATACACACACACTGAGATCGCCGGAGGAGGTATAACAACGGCGGATCTTTATTTAATTACAGTTAGGGTTCTGCCTCAATTCACACTTTCGATTTCTAGGGTTTAGGCCGCACACATGGCGTCAGAGGATGTGGTAGGTAAAACCAGCGCTACGATCGCTAATCTCGCTGAAGAAGCGAAGATCGCCAGTGAAGGTGTCAAGGCTCCCAGCCGCCACGCTTTACTCTCCATCTGCAAGTCTCTCGTCGCCGGAGGTGTCGCCGGAGGAGTGTTAGTGCTTTCAATTCTGTTATTTTGTTGTTGCTTTATATTAATTTGATTTCTGATCTGTTTTGATTAGTTTTGTTGTGTAGATATGTTTGTTTTGAGATTGTGATTATGTACGGTTGAGTGATCTCTGTTAGATTGATTAGTTTACCTGATGTTATTGAAGAAATTTTGTTTTTGTTTCTAGAAAGTGACTAATTGTGAAAATTATTGGCTTGATGATGAGAGTGAGAGCTGAATTTTAGCTAGGGTTTGGTGATTCTAGTATTGAAAAATAGGTTTAGTTAGCAGGAATCTATCAGTGAAGAGATTGATTTTGTTGTTTGAAAGCCGGTTATGTGTAATTACTCTGTTTGTCATGTATAGTGATGAGATTTATTTGTGAAATAGTCCACTGCTTCTATGGTAGAAGAGTTGGGTAGAACAGGCAAGAACGAAACGTGACCATGTGGTTAAAAGTGTTCTTGTACAAATGTACAATACATCTGTTTGATCTACTCTACTTTGATCGTACTAGCTTGTGTGCAATTAACTAATCATAAGTTTTAGGAAAGAACCTCTAAATTTCTTCATAAGTTTTGGCCTAAAGTAGTTATGTGTTGTACTCTTTTTCTTCCGAAAGGTTATCCTCACAGCCTTCATTATTTAGCTCTTTTGTTTCTAACAAGCTGTTTGTTTATTTGGTTGTGTTTTGTTGCAGATCAAGAACCGCTGTTGCTCCTCTAGAACGACTGAAAATCTTGCTCCAGGTTGATCATCTATTTTTATGTTTTCTTTTGTTTTAATGGGCAAGTAAATAAATTAATCTGTCTTTTTTTTTTCTTTTCAAAATGGCCTAACAATGGATCTTTCTTACTGAAATATGATGAAAAGTTGACTTTTTTGGTCATTAACTCATTTTGGAGGAATTTATTTGCAGGTTCAAAATCCTCATGCAATCAAATATAACGGTACCATTCAGGGGTTGAAATATATATGGAGGACAGAGGGTTTTCGTGGACTTTTCAAAGGAAATGGCACTAATTGTGCTCGTATTGTCCCAAACTCTGCTGTCAAGTTCTTTAGCTATGAAGAAGCATCAAAGTATGTGACCTTTTTACATTATTACTGTTTTTTGGGTTCTGGTAACTGATTACTTTATTACATAGTTCATTTACTTAGATTGTAATGCAGTTTTATAACTAAATTGTTGCATTTGTAGTAGGAATAGAAAATATAATCTAACTTCATATTGTATGTGAAGTTGTGGAATTATAGAAAAATGAAAGTGAATCAAATAACGCTAAAATTTGACAGATATCTTTACATATTAGTCGGGTTTTTTCTGTTTCTCTTTTTTACAGTTATTATATATATCGACTAACTTTGATTCAACGCACTTATTCATTGTGATAAACAGGGGAATCTTGTGGTTCTACCGACAGCAACCTGGAAATGGTACGACAGTTTAATCGTTTCAATTATCTTACATCATCAATTCTCGAGTAAAATGCCATTTTCGTCCCTGAGGTTTGGCTACTTTTGGGACTTTTGTCCAAAGGTTTGTTTTTCCGCATCTGGATCCAAAAGGTTTGAAATCTTGCCATTTTCATCCAACTCGTTAACTCCATCCATTTCTTCTGGTAAATGACGGGTATTTCTGTATTTTTCATTTTATTAAAATAAAGAACACTATTAAGAAATAAAGATCCACCTCTGTTGACTTTCTCCCCAGCCAAACCCTTTAATCATCACAAAAATTGTCTAAAAAGACTATTATTCCCCTGACTTAACGTTGAAAATGGATGGAGTTAACGAGTTGGATGAAAATGGCAAGATTTCAAACCTTTTGGATCCAGATGCAGAAAAACAAACCATTGGACGAAAGTCGCAAAAATGGCCAAACCTCAGGGACGAAAATGACATTTTAATCTTAATTCTCTGAGTTGACAAAATACATGTTTGCACATGAGCATATAAGAATGATAATATTTATATCTTTCTTTCAGAGGATGCTGAACTCACACCTGTCTTACGCCTTGGAGCTGGTGCTTGTGCTGGAATTATCGCCATGTCAGCTACCTACCCGATGGACTTGGTTCGTGGTCGGCTTACTGTGCAGGTATTCTTCAATATTTTTAAGATACTAAATGTGTTCAATAGTTTTACAAGTTTTTAGTAGGCTCAGTTATTACAAATATTTTAATGTTTACAGACTGATAAATCTCCAAGCCAATATCGAGGAATTGCGCATGCTCTTGCAACCGTGCTGCGTGAAGAAGGTCCACGCGCGTTATACAAAGGGTGGCTTCCTTCCGTCATTGGTGTTGTAAGTTAAAGAAGTCAAATACCATATGTTTTTTTTTGAGTAAAGTACACGGATGGTCCCGGTGGTTTGCACTTTTTAACGCATTTAGTCCCCAACTTTGCCACAATTCACATGGATGGTCCCTGTGGTCTGCACTTTGTAACGCATTTAGTCCCTAACTTGACTAGGGACTAAATGCGTTACAAAGTGCAAACCACAGGGACCATCCGTGTACTTTTAAAAACCTAGGGACCAAATCCAAAATTTTGGTAAACCACAGGGACCATCGGTGTACTTTACTCTTATTAAAAGTTACAGAACTCTAACAAGGTTTTGTTTTTGTGGTTTATGTAGGTACCATATGTCGGTCTTAATTTTGCGGTGTATGAATCTTTAAAAGATTGGTTGATTAAAACGAAACCATACGGGATAGCCGAGGACGCTGAGTTGAGTGTGACAACGAAGCTTGCATGTGGGGCTGCAGCTGGAACCGTGGGTCAAACCGTTGCTTATCCTCTTGATGTCATCCGCAGAAGAATGCAAATGGTTGGCTGGAAACACGCAGCTTCTGTTGTCACCGCAGATGGCAAATCAGCACTCGAGTACACCGGTATGGTTGATGCTTTCAGGAAAACCGTTCGTTATGAAGGTTTTGGAGCCTTGTATAAAGGCTTGGTTCCGAACTCGGTCAAGGTTCGTATCGGTTTTTTTTATGATATATTATTAAATTTTAGAACTTTCTAGAAATGTTCTGATAGAGGTTTTATTTGCGGAAATAGGTGGTTCCATCAATAGCAATTGCGTTTGTGTCGTACGAGGTGGTTAAGGATCTACTTGGGGTAGAGATGAGGATATCTGATTGAAAACCATCCTGGCTATAAACAATAATAATGTTGTTGAATGAATAATATTATTTTTGCGCGCAGAAGAGAAAGTAGGAGGTATAAAGTATGGTGGTCGTGAGTTCGCGACTCTTTTTTTTGTTATCTTCTCCCTTTCGGTTATCTTCTTTCAGTTACTGAGGGATTTAGAAGTTGTTAGTGTTGATATAGTGGACCCCAGTGCATACCGACACTTTCTCTTTCTGCTGTGGTCTTTTGGTGTTTGGCGTTCGTGTCACACCAACACCACCCAATAAGGATATTTCATAGAGTTGGCGAGTTGTTTGATCTTTACTATGATTATGATTATGATTATGATTATGATTATGATAATCGTTTCTTTTAATAGTTATTATTTCGTGGTGATGATTTATGTTGTTCTGTTCGCTTGGTGCTGTTGACTTTTGAAGTTTGACTTAGGATTTGAGTTTTGATCCTGGATTTTTCTTCCATGTTCTTTACTCGATTGCTTCAAGGTGCGCCTGACATTTACGACTTATTTTTCAAAAAAATGGTTGATTTGCTGGAGTGTTCGTTTGGCTCTACTTACATTACACACCGCTTCAAAGCAGTAAACTCTTATTAAACTTGCTAACTTAATCCGGGTACAAATGGGTCAACACCACCCGCTGTAGGGGTGTGCACGGTTCGGTTCGGTTCGGTTTTTGGGTAAAATCAAAACCGAAACCGAAATGTCGGTTTTCGGGTTTTAAAAACCGTTCGGTTTCGGTTTTTTTCGGTTTCGGTTTTTCGGTTTCTACGTCGGTTCGGTTTTTCGGTTATTTCGGTTTTTGGAACAAAATTATGTAAGATTCAAAAAATAAAAAGTATAATTTATATTATAACAATCTTTTTATATGTTTATATTTAAGTTATTATAGTTAACATCCTTAATTAATATTGTTTATATAAACCTAATCTTCAAATCTATTTTTATGTTTCTTCAAAGTTTTTATTAAATTTAATTTTTATATTAAATTTTCTAATATCTTATAGGTAATAATAAATCATTTCAGTTATAATGTTTTTATTATAAACACTTAACATTCAAGAATAAAATTAACATTTTCTACTAACATTGGGTTAAACACTTAAACAATTTAAACTTAAACATAAAAATATATGGATTGTAACTTATCGGTTCGGTTCGGTTATTGAAAAAGTTTATCCGAAAACCGAACCGAAATTTTCGGTTATTAAAAATCCGAAAACCGAACCGTCGGTTTTTGTTTCGGTTCGGTTTTTTCGGTTCGGTTATTTCGGTTATTCGGTTACGGTTCGGTTATTTCGGTTTTCTTGCTCACCCCTAACCCGCTGCCACATTCTATTTCTAAAAGACGACGCCAAATGCTCATTCAATTTATAGACACCCATCTAAGTAACAATACAACAAAAAAAGTCAATTTTTTTTAGAAACAATAAGGGTTACATACAAACATCAACCGAGTCAAGCTTATTTTAAGCCGCGGTCTTGGTTCTTGAAGAGAACTTTGACTCTCATATTCGGTATGTCTATCATAGGTTAACCCGGTTTTTGGTATCGAGCAACCAACTCAGAACACGTCTTTTTAAAGAAGTCAGATCGACCGCGGTGATAATCAATCCACACACAAAGTTGCCTAATTGCCTCTCTTTTCTCCTCTTTCAAAACAATAATTTTTTCATCATCTTCCTTGACAGTCTTCTCCAAATCCCTTAACTTGCTCTTTAGTTTCAACACTTTTTGTCTTGACACAAGAATCTCACTTTCTTTCTCATCCAATTGAACTACATGTTCATCAAAATCTTGCTTTAATTGTACCAAAGCAGCATTCTTTCTTTTCATCCAATCTTTAACATAATTTATCTCACACGACACTTTCGAGACGCGATTCGTGAAAGCCTCACAACATTCAACAAACCGAAGCCCAAACGTCTCGGATACGCTTAATGTGTCACTCACCATTGACATTATAATCTTGATGCTATGTAACGCTAACTCGCAGTCTTTTCTGTCTTGCTCGTTTTGTTCTCGGGTTTTTTCGTACCATTCTCGGGTTTCGTTGTGAAGCTGCTCCGCCACGCGGATTCTTCTACCCAAGATACGGAAACTATCCTCGGATTTCTTTCTGAATTCATCCACCATTTCTCCCATTTTCTTAACTGTGGATCGGAAACTGGAATACGCTTCGTTGTTTGACTTGTTTACCTCCATATCTCTTTGCTCTAGTGATGCTACTAAATCGTCGTTTTTTCCTTCGAGCTCCATTTTGTCGATTTCTAACGATTTGATCTTGTTTGATAGATCCTTAATTTGACTATCTTTCTCTTGGAGTTTTTCCTGCAATTTAGAGAGTTCCCTTTTGTCGATTTCTAACGATATGTACCTTTGTTCAAAGGATTTGATCTTGTTTGATAGATCCATCTTAACGCTCTCGATCTCTGATTCGAGAGTCGAAATTTGACCATCTTTCTCTTGGAGCTTTTCCTGCAATTCATCGAGTTCCATTACGTTGATTTCTAACGATTTATCGAGAGTCGAAATTCGATCATCTTTCTCTTGGAGCTTTTCCCGCAATTCAGCGATTTCCATTTTGTCGATTTCTAACGATTTGTCCTTTTGTTCAAGCGATTTCACCTTGTCCGATAGATCCATCTCGACACCTTCAATCTCTAATTCGAGAGCCGAAATTCGACTATCTTTCTCTTCGAGTTTCTCCCGCAATTCGGATATTGTACCTCTTTGGTTCTCATTCTCATTTTTCGACATACGATTTTCATCGTTTATACTTTCAATGATAATCTCCAAATCTTTAACATGTCGTTTTAACCCGTCTCTTTCTTCGACCAAACCCGCTTCGTTCTCAGTCTTTTGCTGTAGTTTCTCCGTTAAACTTTCCAACATTTCAACCGAAACCAAAGCTTCTCTCGTCTTTTCACCAAGCTCGAATTCCGATTCTTCATTTCGAATCCTTAACGACTCCAGTTCTTGTTCTTTTTGTAGCGATAAGTTCTTATTCTGAACCCGTAAAGAATCCACTTCCGTTTCCAAACTTAGCACCCGACCCATCGATTCCTCAATCTTTCGATTAAAAAACGTCTCACACTCATCGATTTTCTTCAACACTTCACCTTCCTTTTCTTTAAACTCAAGCTGATACTGAAAGTTTGATATTTCCTTCAATCCTTTATGAAACTCATCATGCCTTTTATACACCTGTCCATGTTCACCCTTTTGACCGTTTAACTCCTCGATCTCGAGCTTTAAAGCGATAATTCTGTCTTCTAACACCTTCATATTCGACGGCGACTTGTTTTCAAGATTCGGCGTTTTATCCTCTACTGTTTTGTCACCACTTGATGCTTCTAAAGAATAACTAGAATTCTCAGACTGCATACTTTGATCGTCGGTTGTTGTCGCGTTTAGTTGGTCGATATTTTGTGTTTTCGATCCGCTACTCGGTGAATAATATGCTGCAGATTCCATTGCATATGAAGATGAAGTAGACTCATTGTCTTCTTTTATCTTCTGCATTGCTGCAGTTTTTTTTTTTTTTTTTACAACTTCACTGAGATCTTCAGATGAATAACTTCCGATCGATACTTTTTTTCGCGTCTTTGTTACCAGAATTTACACTCTTAAACAAGATTTAGTCATTCCTCATCATCTGAAAGTTGCATAATATATGAGTTTAATATGAGTTTAATAACAACCTGAAAATTGGTTGTTATTCTATGCAATTAAGCAATAAGAAAGGTGTTAACGGTTAATCAATCGGTTAATCCTTCTTTTGTATCTTACTAGTACACAAGTAATCGTACAACGATAATCCGGTAGCAACAAAATATGTAACAGCCCAAGTAAACGGTGCTAGAATATCGGTCCGCTTTGCCTCGTATTGGTTGCTTATTTAGGAACTCACTGCCTCTCGTACCAGCAATATTGTCCGCTTTCAAGGGCGTAGCTTTCCAAGGGGCCGGGAGGGGCGCCCAACCCCTCGAACTTTTCGCTCAGTAGTGTTATGTATGTACGTTTCATGTAGAATTTTTTAGGTATATATACGTTTTCGACCCCCCAGTTTTATATATATTTTTTTTACTTGTATAGAATTTTTAGGTTCAGTGACTTCTGACCCCCAGGTGGAAATTTTCAAGCTTCGCCACTGTCCGCTTTGCCCCCAATGGTATTGGAGCCAGATATTGAGACAACATGCTAGCGATGACGCCGGGCTCCCTAGGGGGGGGGGGGTTGGAGATATAAGTCCTACATCGGTTGGGCAGGAAAACGAAACCGTCCTTATAAGGAGGGTGGAAACCTTCTCAACCAAGATGCGTTTTGCCCGGCTAACAATTCGTCGGGTAAAATCAAAATTGTGAGTTTTTGTATGGACAACCCAATCCAGGGATTCTAGCATGGGCGGCCCTGGCCCCTGGCGGGGGGCGGGGCCAGGGCGGGGAGGACCACCGACCAGGGCACGTGTTTTTCGAGGGCACATTAAAAAAAAATAGAATACCCATATAAAACATCAAGTTATGTGTTAGACCCATTGAAAAATCATTCTTAAAATTTATAACTTAACCCATTAGGTTTAGCCCAATACCTATATAAAAATCATCGGTTAGCTATTAGCCTATTACGGTAGCATTCACTAATTCGAATACCATATTTTTTTTTTCATTTTGGCAATTGCATCTTTATTGCTATAACTTTTATCGTTGTTGAAAAAAATAGTTTACTTTATATATTCGTTAACGCCTCGGACAGGACACCTGAATTCCCAGGACCTGCGCTGGATTCTAGCATTGGTTTCGTTGGGCTGTTACATTTGCATTCGAGATTGTTAACGTAAACGAATACAATATACATCATGTATATAAACAGAAAACGTTCAACATTGATATTTCAACGACAAAGAACACATGTAAATACGAAATTCACCTGGATTTGGGATGAAGAAGAACAAGAAACGTGAGAGAAATTTGGATGTGAAAATTTGATTAAGGTTTCATTAACGTCTAATCTCATCTCATGTGGTTGATAAATAAACCGGTGAACGCGGTAACTTCTCAAAATATATTTCATTTCATTAGATGGGATATATACCAAAATTATGATATGATAAATAATGCATCCACATTAAAGAAAAACGTTAAGATTTTTTGTTATATTTATATTTGAGTTAATTTATGTTTTCGTCTGTTTGTCAAAATTCACTATTTCAGTCCATTAGTTTAACAATTACGATTTCAGTCCATATGGTTTCACTTTCGTAACCATTTTAGTCCCGGTGATTTCACTTTCGTAACCATTTCAATCCATTATTCTGTTAAGTACAAGGACTGAAATGGTTACGAGGTGGACTGAAATGGTTACGAAAATGAAAACACAAGGACTGAAATCGTAATTTTTAAACTAATGAACTGAAATAATGATTTTTGACAAATCACAGGGACAAAAACAGTAATTAACTCTTTATATTTAAATAATACAACGTTTCACAAAATATAACAAAAACTAAGCATTTATTGATCTACATTGCATATTTATTTTTAAATATAGAGTAAATTACAAAAATTGTTCTTTATGTATGTTACTTATTGCAAACTGTGTCCTTTGTCTTCGATAATTACAGAGAAAACGTACTTTATGTTTAAAGAAAGAAAATTATAATTGTATGGGAAATGACCAACATACCCTTATGTGGGGACCACCTGGTCAAATTTAATGAAAAAAACTAACCGAGTTAGGGCTAGAGGACATAACGTGTAAGGGTTTGTAAACATAAAGTACGTTTTCTGTAATTATTGAAGACAAAGGGTACAATTTGCAATAAGCGACATAAATAAAGGACAGTTTTTGTAATTGACTCTTAAATATATAATACGAATAGCTAGTGATTCAACAGTGACAGTGGTAACTTTGCATTAACAAGATGTGTGAGTTAGCCGGTTTAAAAAGAATTAAATATATGACAATTGAGTAAATATTTAATGGCAGAAATATATCGATCAAACTGTATATCTCTCGTATGTAAACTAACACACTATATCATCTGGTATACACTTTGTTTTATTTTGTATTTCCATTTAAATCTGCTGATTTTATTTCGGGATTTGAGCGACATCATGGACCGAGAGACTACTTTAGTTCATAGTCAATCAGTCATTTTGATGATGATCGAGTGTCGAATCTCATCTTTGGAGCCAAGGCATGAAACAACCCGTTAGAAGGTCAACGAGCCCAATGTTGTTGACAATTTGCTCATCATGTACATCCGGATTTTAAATGTCTAGACTCCATAAACTAAAATTGCTAAAATTTGATGTAAACCATCACTCACATATATCATAACACATTAACACTTGTTATCATTTCGTTTTTACATCAAATCTAGTCTAAGGACCGTACCATAAGTTTTGTTATTGTTGAGATTTTTAAGTATGATTACTTTTGGTGTATCGAATTTAGTTTAAATGCTATTTCCACATAGAAATTTGCATGCTTTCCATTTTTGCTCCTTTTAAGTAATGTACATTTATAGTTTATTTATGTAAGAGTTGTGATTATCATTTTCCCCTTTTGCATTTTTTTGATCCCACTATTCAAATTTAGAAAAATAAAACCAAGTTTTACTAATTTAAGTTGTGTAACACATGAGATTCTACCCCGTATCATAATATAATTAAGAAAACCATAACCAAAATAAGATACGATTAAGAAAATCCCACTTAGGCTAATCCTATATTAATAGTGTTGTTTAGAAGTTTATTGTCCATTTATAATTCTTATTAATCAATTAATTAGTAAAGTGCCTGTAGATTAATAGCATCGTAAAGCTCTATTGGTGTCTCTTTTTCAAGTAATGAGGGTTTTTTGCCATTAGATTGTAGGGAGTGGTTAAACACTTGAAAGTGGTAAACTTCAAAATCAACCAATGAGAGTGTGCCATGTCATTCAACCTTAATTGTTTAAACTAGGGGTGTTCAAAACCGGATATCCGAAATTTCGGATATCCGAAAGTCGGATATCCGAACATTTCGGATAGTAGATTTCACTATCCGAATCCGTATCCGAAATTTCGGATATCCGACTTTCGGATATCCGAAATTTCGGATACGGATTCGGATAATGAAACGGATATCCGAAACTCTAAAAAAATAAATTTCAAAATAAAAGTTTCAACAAACCAAACAGCAAATAAAAGATTAAAGATCCGATGTTCAAAAAAAAAAAAACCAACACAATCCATTGTTCTAAATCACATAACATATCCAACATAAAGCAAAACATTGTCTTAAAAGTCGAAATAAAAACATAATCTTCCTAATCTATGCATCAGATTCCAATCCATCCTTCCAACTTTCAAAGCACATATGAAACCTGTTGCGCAAAAATGCATAAATGAGCTCAGTCTAGCACAATATAAACAATAACTGAAAGTGAAAAATGAAAACCCATTACATAATATATATTGTCAATGCACAGGTAATAAACAATAACTGAAAGTGAAAAGTAAAAACCCATTACATAATATATATTTACAATCCTTTTATGAGTAACAGCTAAGTAGCTAACTAAATAAAAATAAACAGGTGGGATTGTTATATCTATTATGTGTTACCAAATTTGACAGTTGGAATGGATGGTCTCAAAATACTCGAGCCTATGAGTCCCCAATATAATATGAATATCCACTGATGTACTAAAAATGTGAGGTGGAAACCTGTCATGTACATCATTTGTATATGGCTTTTTCTAACTCTAGAAATGACTGTTTGTTAGATTTCTCAGTTGGGTGAGTAAAATGGTAATTAAAAGAAGTGGCCCATTTTAAGATGGATCATAGACATGGCTTTGAAAGGGCACTATTGTAATACTACCACAAAAACCCCAAAGGGTGAATGGAAATCGTGTGAACAAATCTTTGAACAAAAATCATATGAACAATCTATGAACAAATCAGAAAGACAGAAACTAGAAACAAATAATACATAAATAATCGAAAAAAATCATAAATGGTAATCTAAAAATCGATGAAACTGGAAACAAATGATAATCTAAAAATCATAAACTTGGATTCGTACCTTGGATCTTCGATTTTTGGATTATTGGATCTTTGATTTTCAGATCTTGTCTCACAGATCTGGATGTTTTTTCAATCGTGGGGTGAGAGCTGAGATGTGAGAGAGCGGCTGATGGAATAGAAAGAGATTAGGGTTAGGTTTTTTTTCTATAAGTGGTATTTATATACTAGGGGTATTTAAAAAAAAATCGGATATCGGATATCCGAAATATCCGAAACTTTCTGAAATAACTATCCGAATCCGAATCCGAAAATTCGGATTATCCGACTTTCGGATATCCGAAAATTCGGATATCCGAATTTTCGGATAATTCGGATTCGGATAATCGGATAAATCGGATTCGGATTCGGATTCGGATGATTTTGAACACCCCTAGTTTAAACTATGCTCAAAAGTGTTGGCAATGGTTAGAAAGTTCATAAATAGGTAAACTATTTAAAAAAAGGAAAAAAATGTGATTGGTTGAGATGGCATGGACCCCACTACACACACCCCCTCTCTCTTCTTCCCTCCCTCTCCCCGCTTCGTCAACCATTCATCGAATCACCATCTTCACCGAGCAGCAAAACCCACCGGCGGCAGTGTTACCGCGCGGTAAACCGGCTTTGCCGAGTGGGTTTGCCGACCACTCCGGACACCCTTAAAAAAGAAAGCTAGTTATATTAGTTTGTTTGTTAAGTTGATAACTTTCATAAGCTAGTTATATAAGGTTGGATTTGAAAAGACTGAAATGCCCCTCATGTGAGGGGCATGTGACCAGGATTTAACAGTTAAATTGGATGGCATTAGGGGCGGAGAGTGAAATAGAGATAAGCTTTATAGATCAGGGAGTAAAATGACTATTTTTTTAAGGATTAGGGTAAAACCGTTAAAAAAAACAGAAAGCAAAACGTAAGTTTACTCACTTTTAACAAGTCAAGTAGATGTAAATGTACTGGCGTAAAAAATTCAAACCATGTACGCTACATTAAATATGTAGCATTAGCTCACTTTTTTTTTGAACAACCTCAATATAAAACCAGGAAAAACTTCCAGCGAAGAGCTAGATACAAAAGAAAGCATTAAAACGACAACTGAAAAGCAAAACGAAACAAACAAAATGTTAAACGAAACTATTGATCGGATCCGAGATAAACATCTTCCAGTCACACTTGATCGAGACACGTGTATGTTAAAGGGAAATTATCCTATAGGGTAGGGCTAGGTAGAAAACCCTAAAATTTTTAGAAAACCCTAGAAAACCCAACATCCCGACAATTTTTTTTTTTTTTAAATAACACATGTAATATACATGTTTTTAAGAGTTTTGGGCAAAAAAAAAAAAAAAAACAAAAAAGCGCCGAAGGATTATTTTTTAAAAAAATAAACAAATTTCAGCAACTTTTGTGACTAGACAAAAAATGCTGAAACTTGTTTATTTTTTTAAAAAAAAATTCCTTCGGCGCATTTTTGTTTTTTTTTTTGGCCCAAAACTCTTAAAAACATGTATATTACATGTGTTATTTTTTTCCCAAAAAAAAAAAAAATGTCGAGAGGTTGGGTTTTCTAGGGTTTTCTAAAAATCTAAGGTTTCCTATGGAGCATTACCCTTACCCCATATATTAAAAATCAAAATGAATGAATAGTAAAATCACTAAGTGATGAGCAAATGGTATCGGGTACCGGTATCGGTATCAAATTTACTAAATCAGGTGTATTTTCGGTACCAGTATTCACCAGTTTTTACCATCAAATATCGATGTCGTACCAGTACCCACTTTTGGAGATTTCGGTAACGGTATTTTAGGTACTGGTTGGTAACGAGCTCATCAAATCCTGTAGCAATGCAAGTAATTGCACCGTTTAGATTACTTTTCATACACACAGTAAGTAAACTGTATTTTGTTTGAATGAGGTTTTATATACACAACAACTTATTTTGCTTTCTTTTTTGTCTTTTTCTGTAATTAATGAATTGTAGCATTTAAAATTAACTTGAATATTTAGATTATTGATGAGCAAATCGTATCAAATCCTGTAATCAAACCGGTATCGTATCGGTGCCAAATTTACTATACCAAATCATTTTCGGTACCAATTTGGTACCCACCTTTTGGTGTTTTCAGAATTGTTACTTTCGGTTCGACACCGGTCTAGCACCATACTTGTATTTATTGATTTTTACCTTCAAATACCATACTGTATTGTACCGAGTATTTTCGGTGCCGGTACCTATTCTCAAGATTCTCCGGATCGGTACTTTCGGTGTCGTTACCGGTACCGAGCTCATCCATATTTTAACGTGTTCGCACCGTAATAACTGAACTAAAAACAACCGAATTTCCAACGTTTAAGACGTGTGGGTCCTATTATTATATATTAGGTTATTTAAAATCGTTTTTTAGGACGGAGTGACTGTCCTTACCACGTTATTTTTATTTATGTCACGCGTTTTGTAGTCATTGGGTCCCCGCCGCAACGCGCGGGAGAAAATCATCTAGCTGTTATAATTTAATCTAATATATGTATCTTAAAGGGGAGGTGTTATAATTTAGACTAGTGGGTATGGTGAGGTCCATCCCCACGAGGATGGGCCGCCACCTAGGCGCCACATCACCGGCTCGTGGGGGATGGGCCTCCTTCACTTTTGAGGGGGGTGGAGGATGGAGCCCCACCTTAATATTTTATAATTTCCTAATTTTTTTATTAACTTAATAAATACAACATAACACAACATAATAAATTCATTTCATAAAATAAAAAAAAATACATTTCCTAAAAATAAAAATAAAAACATTTTGGGAAAAAAAATTACATTTCCTAAAAATAAAAAATTACACTACTCGTCTTCGTCTTCGTCTCCGTCACCGTCCCCGATGTTAACGTTGTTCCAAATATGTTCTACCAAATCCTGTTGAAGGTTTGCATGCGTGAAGTCGTTGGTTAGCGAGAACGAGTTTAAATCCTGTTGTGGTGGATCAACCGGGACAGTGTTCCCGTAAGATGCATTCTCATCATACTCACAAATCGCCCGACCTTCGTCTTCAATAATCATGTTATGGAGCAAAATGGAAGCGTACATACAAAGGCGCAACCTTTTCGGTGTGAATGCACGTGCCGGTTGTGCAAGGACGGCCCATTTTTTTTGTAAGACACCAAAAGCACGTTCGATGTCTTTTCTTGCAGCTTCTTGACGCTTGGCGAATTTTTTCCTTTTTTTCGTCCTCGGGATATGGAATAGTCTTTACAATTGTAGTCCAAGACGGATATATCCCGTCAGCAAGATAATACCCACGTCTATACTCAACCCCAGAAACTGTAAAACGTGTGTCCGGACCGGTTCCATTAACGACATCGGTAAAGATCGCCGATTGGTATAACACGTTGAGGTCGTTGAGCGAACCAGGGAGACCAAAGAAAGAATGTCATATCCACAAATCTTGTGATGCCACGGCTTCAAGTATCACGGTTGGATAGCCGTGATCACCTCACGTATATTGGCCGCGCCACGCAGTCGGGCAGTTATGCCACGCCCAGTGCATACAATCAATGCTACCAAGCATTCCCGGAAACCCGTGCCTTGCTTCATGAGCTTGGTACAACTGTTGAACATCATACGCGTTTGGTTTCCGCAAATATTTTTGCTATACAGTTTCACCACATTATGGCAAAACCGATACAAACATTCCCGCGTAGTTCTTGCCGACATCTGTAAGTACTCGTCCAAAGCGTCGGCCACTGTCCCGTACGCCAGTTGGCGAATGGCCGCAGTACACTTTTGTAACGTGGTGAACCCTTCATAATTTCGAGCATCAGGTCGTTGCGTGAAAAACGGGTCTAGCCCCGCCAAATCATTAGCAATCCATGTGAATAAGCGGCGACTCATTCGGAACCTGCGCCTGAAAATGTCGGCGTTGTAAAGTGGTTCATCCGAAAAATAATCGTTCACCAATTTCTCGTGCGCTCCTGTCGTAAAAAATATATAAATACGAGTTAAAAAAATTAGGATAATGAAATTTTGTAATGATAAACCTTGGCGGTCTCTGTTAATCCGTATTCGTCTGGTAATAACATTTTCAGACGAGAAGTCTTCCTCTTCCTCTTCAATAAGAATCTGCCCTACCCGTAGTACAGCGTTTGCGAAAAACATCTCCTCTTCGTCATCCGAAGACGAGGGCCACCAAGGATTAGAAGTCATTGTGGATGAAAAACTAATTTTTTTTTATAAAAGTGGGGAGAAAATGGTATAAAAGTGAGAGGGTTTTGGGTTGAAAGTGGGGAAATTATGGTGAAAATAGGTTGTTTTATAGAAAAAAGGATTTTTTTTTTTATTAATAATGCCGTTGGAATAACGGCTAGTTTTTGAATGTGGTGGACCGGCTACCCCGGCTGTGGGGTGCCGGTTGTGCCAAGCCGAGCCCTAGGGTGGCGGTGTGGGGGACCGGCGCCGGGCCTCAACCGACCCCATACCTTCTAGTCTTAGAGAGATAGAGAGTACGGACATGTGAATGTTAACTCTCAATAATTTAAGGGTGAAGGGGGTGCACACCTAATAGGTGAGTGCACTCTCTTACGCCAAACCAATCCCCGTGTGCCACGTCAACTCCCCTCTTAAACTCCCCTAACACCCCAATTTGATGGCGCCACTCCCCTCTTAGGTGAATTGGTTTTTTTTTTAAAAAAAAAAAAAAAAAAAAAGGAAAGCTTGTGATTGGTCCCCTCTCCCTCTCTCCTCTCTCTCTCCTCCCCTCTCTCTCGGTGAGCCGCCACCTACAAGCTTCCCCGATTCACTCCCCCGCCTTAATGGCGGTACCCACCTAATCGGCAAAATGCCTCCCCGAGGTGAGTCCCCGCGAACACCCCGTTCAGCCTAATCTACACAAATATAAACCTACACAAGGAAGTAGGTGATAATTATTAGTGTAAACCAAAGGTACATCGGTAAGGAGCAATTATAGAAGCTTCCAAAATTCCTGTCCCACAACCATGCATATCAAGACTCGTGTTAATTAAATAATTTATATTTTTTATAACAAATAAAAAAACTACTTGTACACCCTAACAAGAACAACCTTCTACTTTGAACAGTTTACCAATTGCACCCAAACTTATATGATATACTTAACGTCCTAACGAACTAATTCTTCATTTTTTGAGTAAAATTATTAACCGTACGTATTTTAGTTTAAAAAAGTAATCAATTTTGTTTGTACCCGGTGGCTGGCATAACGGGTCAACCCAATCTGTTAAGACACAGACACAATAAGACACGAACCCGAAACATGTAAACACGAACACGACATGAAATCTTAACGTGTCAGATTTTCGAAACACGAACACGAACCTGTTAGTAAACAGGTTACACGAAACGACCTGTTAAGACACGAAAAAAATTACCAACGTATCATACGACCTGTTTAAGACACGAACACAACCTATTAAGACACGAACACGACTTGTTTAAGACACAAACACGACCGAATTGGGGAAGCTATGAACCGAATTGGGAATGGTGGTGTTTGTGAGAGATTTAAAAATTAGGGTTTGGATTGTGGCAAAAGAACCACATGTGTTTGTGTATAATTCATCCTAGGTCTCACGAAATATTTTTTTTTATTTTTAATTATTAACATGTACTTAACGGGTCTTAACAGGTTAACGGGTTTTAACCTTGTTAGACACGGAACCTGTTAAGGTCTTATCGTGTCGACCTGTTTTAGACACCAAACCTGTTAAGATCAAACACGAAACATAATAACTTCGTGCAGGCTCGTGTCATGTTATTGTGTCAGAATTGCCAACCCTAGTACACGACTACACGGTAGTGACGGTACCAAATGCTCAGCCCCTTTGTTATTGATCCATGTGACCTCTCTCATCTCTCATAATATGGGTTCCATTCAGAATTCCCAACAAAGCTTAGGGGCTAAAAGTGAAAAATTCGCGTCTTAATTCACGATCTTCAAGGGTTTTTCTACAGAAACAAAAAGCCATTTTCAACTTCCATCTTCTTCAAGCACTTGATCATCACAAATAATTGAGGTAAAATGGGGTTCAAAAATGATAATCCAACGGTTGAAGATCTCATTCTTCAACTCCAATCATCATTCTTTTCAGCAGAGTTTCAACAAGTTGCCAAAACACTTACAGAACGCGAAGAACACATTAAAGATGAGTATTTGAAGCTGAACAAGAAGGTTGAAGAGGAAAAAGATGCAATCTTTAAGGAGAATCTGAAGCTTCATGATCAGTTGAAGAAGAAAGAAGAAGAGATTGGTGCAATGAAGAAGCTGATTGATGAGTATGAGAGAAAAGTTAGGGTTTATGAGAACAGATTTGATGATAAGGGTTTGGGTTTAGAGAAAAAAGCTAAAGAATCAATGGGTTCTTCTTTGAATCTTGCTGGTATACATTTTTTAAACTTTATGTTTCTGTTTTTTTTTTTTTTTTTTTTTTTTTTTTTTTTATAAAAACTTTAATTATTTCATTGTTTCTGTTAATTTTTATGGTGTTTTAATTTAAGCTATAATAATCATGATTTAAGGTGTTTTAGGTTTTAATTTTGTTGAAGAAAGTCAAATTTCTTGATGGGTTGAACTTGAAATTACATTTTGAGAAAAAAGCAACAATCTTTAAGTTTTGTTTAATTTTTTTTTAATGCTAAAACTAAGTTTAAACACCCTTGTAATCATGATTTAAGGCATTTTAGGTTATATTTTTGTGAAGAAAGTCAAATTTCCTGATGGGTTGAACTTGAATTTAAATTTAGATACAACAATCTTCATTTATTTCTTTTAAGATATTTTTCTTGATTGGTTGAACTTGAAATTAAAATTTAGATACAACAATCTTTATTTATTTATTTATTATTTTAAGATTTAAGATTCTTTATATGCTAAAGCATTGCTGTAAACTGATAATTTAGGGGAGCTAAACGAGTCTTGTTCGCGGGTTGGTGGGTTCAACCCGAACCCGAACACGACCCGTACCCGAAAGTTTGTCATACATATGAACCCGAACACGACCCCTGAATATTCGTGGGTGACCCACACGGCCCGTTCAACCCAATTTAATTTATCACATAAAATATATTGTAAAAATATAATATAATGTAAATCGATTAAACTGATCAACCCGCCAACCCGACCGGGTTGACCCAAACCCGACCTGTTTAGCTCAACGGTTTTGTGGGTTTAACCTGAAACTGACCCAAACCCGTGAATTTCGTGTTAGGTTCGTGTTGTGTTGTGTTATCGGGTCGTGTATCAGAAATTCACACGCCTTTGTTAAATATGTTTATGTTTGTATCTTTCATGTGTCACAGAAAGCTGTAGACCACCAGGGTTCACTACAAAGGAAGGCTCCAAGAGAAAATTAGAAGTCAAATCGCATGAGATCATTAATATCGATGACGATGATGATCAAGGAAAACGGGTTACAGATGAAGTCAAGAGAGAATATAAATATAACACTTATGACGACGATCTACAGGTCATCTCTTCAGCTAAAAGAAGGCGGGCTGCAAGCGAAATTAAAACAACACCGGGTTCTAAGGAAACTAAAAAAATCACTAAAAAAATCGAGTTAGATAGCCCTGAAGAACCTGATTCGGGCTCCGACACAGAGAAAATTAATAAAGCATACATGTCCTCCATTTCTAAAGTGAAGAAACATAACGAAGAATGGGAATTGGAGTCCGATATGGTGAAAGATTTGGAAAAAGATGATGAACTTTGCTTAAATGGTGTCTGCGCTCTACACCGACAAAGAATCATAGTTCATGGAGCTGATACAGATCGGTATGATCTTGATTTGCTTCTAAATATTTGTTCTTTATTGGAAAATTCAAATTCTATCGTGTATAATGCATAGTTGTCAATAGCGAGTGTAGCGATCGCTATAGCGCACTACGTAGCGTATAGGTCTAGGCTCGCTATTAGGGTTGTATCTAGGGGTGCAAACGAGCCGAGCCGAGCCGAGCCCGAGCTTGGCCAGGCTCGAGCTCGAGCTCGAGCTTGATTAACTTATGAGAGTTCGGGCTCGAGCTCGGCTCGATTCGAGCTTTGTTTTCAAAGCTCGAGCTCGGCTCGTTTGTATTTTATCAAGCTCGAGCTCGGCTCGGGCTCGACTCGTTTACTATCTATTAATTAGTATATTAAATAAAAATAATATAAATAATAGACTTTTTAGGCTTGCGAGCTCGATAAGTAAAGCTCGGGCTCGGGCTCGTTTACTAAATAAGCTTATTTTTAGGTTCGAGGTCGGCTTGTAAACAAGTTTAAATAAGCTCGGCTCGACTCGGCTCCTCGACGAGCCTAACGAGCTTCACATGTGAGGCTCGAGCTCGGGCTCGATAAACAAACAAGCTTTGTTTTGAGGCTCAAGCTCGGCTCGGGCTCGATAAGGCTCGGCTCATTTCGAGCTTTTTCTCAAGCCGATCTCGAGTAGCTCGCGATCCGCTCGGCTCGTTTGCACCCCTAGTTGTATCGATATATAGCGATAATTGCGACATTTAAAAAAAATATATAAATAGCAATTAAATATACATGTAAAATAGCATATATAACAAGGTATTTTGATATAATATACATATAAATTAATTTTTTTTCTAGTGTTTTTCTATGCATAGCCGTCCGCTATTTGTCGTTATTCGCTATGTAGCATATAGGTACCTTATCACTGTTTGTCGCTATTCGCCATGAACAACTATGGTATAATATATATTTAACGTTGGCATTGCATTTGCTCTTTTTTTTTCTCTAGATTATCCACTCTGGGGCGTAAGCTTATCGACGGGGATTCACAAAACAAGCTAAAGAAAAAAGCTTCGGAGTTGAATCAATATGATCTTAAGGATTGTCGAATGTTTGCGAAGAAGTACTCGCTGCAGCTTTTTAACATATATCAAGATAAAAGCGACCCTTTCTTCCCTACTTCAAGGAGTCAAGAAAAACGGTCAGATGTTTAGAGATGTTTATCGTGAATAAAATGCTTGTAAATGTGGTTTGTTACTATGTCTTTTGTCGTTTTTGTGCGTCGTCATGAATATAGATTTAACAAATAGGTGCAGTTGGGATTGTGAAAACAGATTGTGGTTTAAAAGGTTTGTTAATCCAAAGATTTAATATTTTCCATGCTTTCTCTCGAGGCGTTAAAATGCTTTCCACATAAATGTGTTCGCCTTCCAGTAACTCTCGAGGCGTTAAAATGAAATTTTTTTCATCGACGCCACCGAAAATATCCCAGATTTATCATTGGGCCAGCTCCATTTAACTTGGTTCAGCTCCATTTATAAGAAAAGATTTATAAAAGTAGAATAAACTAACGATATGGGACAATGTAACATATCTGGTGTTTTTAATTATATTTTTTTGAAACAATTTATATTTCAAAACACGTTTAAATGAAGAGCAAGATCTGTTTACAAACATTAACATGTCTACTAAATGAGGAGGTGAAGATGTGAAGTACACCTATAAGATATTGTAAAACATAATAAATTTATGTGACAATAGAGTATCAGATTGGAGGATATATATGTTTAGTAAAGATATAATCATACACAATTATAACAAAGTCTGAATTGTGACAGACACATGTTATTTAATATATGGAATAATTATTACTGGTATATAATGATAATGGTAAATTAGTATTGATTGCTAACTACACAACATCTTTACAAACAGTAAACATTTGATGGTAGAAATACACCCTATCATATGATACATATCGTTTTACTTTCATTTGTCTATGACCATCTCTAAGGCCGGAGGGTATGGGAGGGCGCCACCCGTCACATCAGCCATTTATGGCGCCCTTGTCCGCCATCGACCACCCCCTTATTGTTAAAAGGGGGCGCCACCTTTTGTCCACCACCGTGATAACGAGGAAGAAGGTGTGTGCAGGTGGGACCCACCTCATTTCATCCAATAATTTTTTTTTTAAATTTGTTTAATAGAGGGCTTTATACCATACAACGCAAGTTAAAGGGAGGGGCTTTAAAGCCCCCCATATGACGTGGCGTTGCGTGATAAAGCCCCTAGGGGCTTTATACCACACCCTTCAACCTAATACACACATTGAAATTGTATATAGTTTGATGTAAATCATTGTTGTTACATCGGTTGTCAAATAGCGTAATGTTATTTCCGCATTAGTTTTGTACAATTGAGTTTGTCTTTATATTTTATAAAACTTATCATTTAATATAATTCCTTCGCATAGTTATTAAATATTGATATTTTTTTGAACGGCCAACAGAATCAATTTCGAGCATTCTTGGGGCATCCACTGGACCAAATGGAGTACTCCGAGAGTAACCCGAGTCTACCAACAATTCCGGGGAAAACACGGTAACCCACCCGCCCGTAGGCACGACGGTGAAATTACCGGTAAAACCCGTTTGGCTCAAGGATCGAACCCAATTTTCCCTGGATCTCCTATCATTGTCCACTAATGCCTCACTCTACACCAACTAGGAGTTGAATTTGCATCTCTCTAGAAAAAATGCAAGCCTTCCATCACTTGATCTAGAGATTATTACTAGCAAAATAACATACACTATAAAAATCTCACTCAGGACATCAATGATTTTGCTTAGAAATTTATTGTCATTTATGAACCTTATTAATCAGTTAATTAATATTAATAATTAGTTTATTTCTTTATCAAATAGCTATAGTCAAGTAAATATAGAGGCCTAAAGTTCAAATCATGTACTAGTTATAAACCATTCGGCTGGAAGTTTGTTTGGGTTCATTCGTTTAATAAATGAACGAACATGAACAAATGTCTCGTTCTTTCATTTATGTTCGTGAACATTCGGTAACGTGTTCGTTTATAGTGGTTTTTGCGTTTGTTTGTGCTCGATAGTTCCTTAGGATTTTTAATTTTTGTATATTATAAATAAATACTTCAGTATTCCGGTCCCACTAATAAACTACATAATAAATATTAGTTTATTTTATTTTATTTAAATTATATAAAAAATATTAGGTTAGTACATTATGGGTGGATCTACGTAATGTTTGTCATAAAAGATGCCTATTTTATTTGAAATTTAATGTACGTTTTTTTTGTTCATAAACGCTTGTTTGTGCTCACTTATGTTCATAAACGTTTGTTTGCGTTCATTACCTAATATTAACGAACGAACACAAACACTTTCATTTCCTCAATGAATGAACAAGAACAAAAATCTCGTTCGGTAAGTGTTCATGAACAGTTAGTGAACACATTTGTTTGCTTAAGAAATGAATACAGAAAAGGTCTTGTTCGTGTTCGTTTGCAACCCTAAGGCTTAAAAAATAATCTGTTTTAGACAAGAAAAGACACAATACATATAAATAGAGAACAGAAACTCCTCTTTGGTTTAATTTTAATCGTTTTATTGGTTTTAGACCATATTTTTTTTGAACGGCCAACGAATCTTCCAAATGGGTGGCGAAATTCACCACGTCGGGATACACTCGCCTCCGAACTGGGGAAAACCCTCACCTAGGGCCGAAACCCGTGAACACTCGCCCGTAGGCACGACAATGCGGTGAGGTAAAACCCGCTCAGTTCAACGATCGAACTAGCGATCTCCACCTATTCGCCTAGTCTCCCATCATCATCAGGTGCCGAAGAAAACAATATTTGCGTCCCTTAGAACACCAAGTCTCTCTCTTACCACTCCATCACCACCTCATTGGCATACTAGATCTAGCTTTCGGACTTAACATTGTTTGATCAGTCTACCCTATAACGCTAAACAAAATTATCCACCTTAACACTATGGTGTTATAATACACCATTATCACCTAGGGTAACCGTCATTCTATTTCATCGATAGAACAACACTTTGGCTGAATCATCTGTGAGTAAGTGTATAGGATAAAGTTACATAATAAAGTCGTTTTAAACAAGAAAACACCCATCAAATATACAGATAAAAAACAAAACTTCCCACTTCGGTTTGAAACTAACTAGTAACATTCTTTGAGCATTTCAGGGTATAGGGAGTGGTTAAACACTTTAAAGTGGCAAACCAAAAAACCGACCAATGAGAGCGCGCCATGTCAATTAGGCAAAAGTGTTTAAACTTTGGTGAAAAATGTTGGCAATGGTTTAAACATTTGGTGAATTGGTAAACTTTTTAAATAAAAAAAGAAAAAAAATGTGATTGGTTGAGATTGGAATGGACCCCACCCCATACCCCCCTCTCTCTTTCCTTTCTCCTTTCCCGCATCGGTAAAGCTTCACCGATTTTATACCCATTTCGTCAAACACTTCATGTGGCAAAAGGTTGGCAATGGTTTGCCAAAGTTTACCGATCGGTAAAATGGCTTTACCGAAAGCCACTCCGTATCCCCTCATCCAACACCTAAACTAATAAAAATAATAATAAATATTTAAAACATTCTTTTGAGCATTTATTATATATTATATAATACTCTAATTTACAACAATTGTGTACAGTAGAGGTAGTACATTTTGCTTGTAATGTTGTACGGTGGTTTTCAGAAAACCTAGGCCTGCTGGGCTGTTAGCGTTATTTTCTTCTCTATCCTTGCTTCACCCTCATCACCACTCCAGACCACCCCTTCATCCCTACGTCAACCAAAACACTCATCTCTTCCCTTCCTCCTCTTATATCAGACTCAAAATTGACATTAGGGTTTACTTATCGAAGATGGGGGACGACCATAAGCTCGGAGATCCATTGATATGCTGGAAGCGAAGCTTATCTATAAACAAGAAACATCCGGTACGGCATTCAGATGAAATAGATGGAGAAAGAAAGAGATGGAGGGAGACGGCGTGAAGGACAAGGAGGCTGACCACCATCGTTAGAGGGAGGCTTGGCGTTGGCATCATCACATTCAGATGAAATAGATGGAGAAAGAAAGAGATGGAGGGAGACGGCGTGAAGGACAAGGAGGCTGACCACCATCGTTAGAGGGAGGCTTGGCGTTGGCATCATCACCATCCACACGCTGGTTGTATTCCGGCGAACCTAGGGTTCTGCTGTGACTTCCGACGGTGGTGGATAGGGTCAAATCAACCACCAAAACCGGCGGCGACTAGGGTTTCGTGGTGTAAGGGGTTGCTGATGAGATTCAAATCCCACTCAGGGAGATTTTTGTTGAGTATCTTGAGAGGTATTGGACACCTCTTCTTCATCACCAAACGCATGTGAGTAATATTTTCATCTAGATCTTTTCTATTATTATCATGGCTAGCAATCTTGACCCGTGATAGGAAAAACAGGTTGAAACCGGTAACATTTTTTTCGTATTTGGGTCGAGATGGGCATATACTTACCAGACAATGGGTTGAAATGGGTAGATAAACAGTAAGATTAATTTAGGACGGGTCAGAACGGGTTGATAAAGTAAGTTCCACGAGTCAGAACGGATTGATAAAGTAAGTTCCACGGGTCAGGTACTGGTACTCCTTGGTGTGTTTGCGGTTGTTGTGTAATTAAATGATTACAAGTTATAACCATATGCAAGATTTATAATAGGAAATATAGTGATTGGATGATAAAAGATGTGTGATTTAAGCGATTACAAGTTATAACCATATTATAGGTTGGATAAGTATTGATCATTCCCTCTAATTAGTAATTAATTACATTCATGAAGAGCTTTTAAGTCATGTAAAACAGAAGCAAAAAAAGGTTTGGTACGTTCTAGCAAACATTTAGGTACAAGTAAAACCCAAATGGAACGAAGTTTATTATCATATATTCATAGTTATTTGAACACCACAAGTGAGACTTTATTTATAGACGATTTTAGTGACTCAAACATTAAAATAGACTTTGTGAGACTTTTGTTGTGGAAGATCACATTCAGGTTAGTGTTTGTGACATTTGTTTAGATCAGTGTCAAAATTTATGTGGATTGTGGAGTAGAATAGGTTGATATGTAGTTAACTGATGGTAACCATAGGCAAGGTTTATAGTTGTCAGTTTAGTAATATAAGAGCTGTGAGATGTAATCACGCCGGATTGATTATGAAACTAAATGAAGTTTATGGCCAAAGTAGTATTATATGTTTCCTATTACATACACTAAGAACTTTTAAGTAGAGCCTTTTTTTCTGATAGATGTATATCTGACGTCTGCTCGAGTTTCAAACCATTGCCTGTCATGCAAAATGGAAGCAAAAGGGTCTAGATACGTTTTAGCAAGTGTTTAATAAAAGCCGAGTGGAAGTTTATTATTAATTTTGTTATGTGTCAAAAGTTATCCAAACATTACGTAAGTAAGTTCCACGGGTCAGGTACTGGTACTCTTTGGTGTGTTTGCGGTTGTTTGGCAACTATTGTTCTGATTGAAGAAGGATGAGGAGAAAGAAACGGTTTGGTAGTCGCAACATTAGAAATCAAGAGGTTTTGAAATCTGAATATTAGATATATTTATTAATATTAATTAATAATAACTTAATTTTTTTTTTGAAAGGCAAATCTTATTCCATCACCACAAATATTTACACATGGACTCAAAGCCCCATACAATACAATTTCAATCACTCATTGTTCTCTCATAAATAAAAAGAGAAATTGCAAAAGGCTAGCGGTTGTTTAAAATAGATAGAAAGATTAAACTTACAGAAATTTATGAAAGCTATATGTCTTTTTAACAGTTTTTAATTATATTTTTTTAATTTTCTTGTCACTTGATATTTTGAAAGTTAACCCGTTTTGACCCGAAACCCGTTTCGACCCAAACCCGTCTTGACCCTAACCCGTTTCGACCCAAACCCGTTCTAACCCGAACCCATTTGAACCTTTTTTTAGAATTGACCTGTTTTAACCCGAACCACTTTGACCCGAGCCCGCTTTGACAAGTGACCCGACCCGACCCGACCTGCCCGTTTTGTCAGGTCTAATTATTATCGGTTGTTCATTGATCTTAGTGAGTTATAACTTTTAAGGGTTTGCTTTGGTTTTTGTCAACTCATATAGAATATATATATTATGTTTTTAATCGTATCATTCAACATTTACTCATTTCGGTTTCAGAAATGCGATAAATATTTCGGGTGGTGTTTTAAGTGGAGTCCAACGCAGAGCTTCGTAGAAACTCAACGTATTTGTTTTGTCTATGTATTTGATTTGTTAAAGTCTTAAACCCGATTTTTAATTTGAATAATATTATCATTAATTAAAAGTATGACAACTCCTCTTGTAGCATGATAAATGGCAATCACCGGTTTTAGATGTTAAAAGGGGTCGGTTGGACGGTTTACGTTTTGGCAAAAAATGGGCAATTTTTCATACAGGTAAAAAATGGTTTGGTTTGGACCTTCTGGTTGAAGTTTCTAAAGAAATAGTTTTACTTCTTGTCTTCAATGTATACACTAACCAATCGGTTGATAAAGCGGGTCTCCTGTGGTACAATCTCCTCTGCTAGGTGTATCTTGTGTACACCAAACCTAGCATCAAAGAATGACCTATTTAAAAGAATTGTTTTATCTACAAAACTAACAATTTTTTTTTTAACTTTTTGCAAGTTACTATCGTCAAATGTTGTTTACAGTACACCGTTATTAGTTTTATTATTAAATAAGGTAACATCTATACAGGCTAAAAGCACCAAGAAGATTGTGCTGAGGTTGCAAGCATGTGTCCCGGCATCCAATTAAGGTTAGCTTTGAATCTCTTTTGATGTTTTTTTATTTACTTTTGTTGTTGTTACTGTTGCTTTTTTTATGTTTTGTGCATAGATGCAAACATTTTGACATTGGTGGAGACAAAGGCCAATGGAACTAAACAAAAAAGATGCAAACATTTTGGCATTGGTGCAGAGATGCAAACTTTTTGACATTTGTATACGTCGTATGTGTTAATTCGTCGAATAACTTGATTGATTAGGAAAATGTATTTTGCGCAACTTATGTAACTAACATGCTTGGTGTTAACATCCTAAGTTGCGACCATAATACATATACAAATCTAGGCATAAACTCTTGGTTTAACGGAAATATAAATCTAGCCCCCGCCGCATCGCGGCAGGTTACTTTTCTAGTTGAGTTCTATTTGGTAGGGGTTCATTTTCCCAGACAACTATAGCATTAAATGATTATTTATTTTTCTGATCACTTGCTTCAGAACCAAGCAACTGTATTCATGAACAGAAAATAATCAAAAGCAATAAAATGCTCAGAAAATAATTATAATCATGAGCAAAAAGTGGTGAAATTACAAGTTTAACTAGTATTAAGGGGTCCCGCGTTACGGCGGAGGCATAGACCGTGCCAAGTAGCATTAATGCTACACAACTACAAGCGACCAACAACACCGGAAAAGTTCATAAAAACAAAATAAATAAAAAGGAAAAAATAATACCGAACGAAAAGCATACGTAAAATCGTTGAACCACGTATGCCAGTTGCGACATGTTAATACGAAGAAATTAGACTGAAATGTAAAAATAGAAAAGAGTAACTAAGTCGATCTAAGACAACGCGCGTTGCGACGAACCTGTCAAACATGGAAAATAAACGCATTGTGACGGTCTTGTCAAATGGGAAAAAAATAGTCAAAAAAAACTTTTAAACCCACATGTACGTTACAACGTGTTTACTCGCAAAATTAGAACGAACCGTAAAACAAAAAAATTGCAAAAAATGAAAAATACTTGGATTAAAGTTGAAAATAAACATTTGTTTGTGTTGTATGAAAAAGTATCGATAAAGCATCAATCACTTTGTACCAAATCTCTTAAAGTACAGGGGTCCTTTTCGTAAGTACAAACAACATTAAGGGGTCATAATAAAACTTTCATTTTCTTCAAAATCGTTAATCAAACAAACAACGTCTTTCACAAAACAGAAATCAAAATTTTCACATTTCAAACAATCGATCGTCTCATTGTAGCAAAATGAGCTTAAAAGGTGACCGGATCACCGATTACCGGTCGGAATCTTCATCTATGACGGCGGAGGAGCTCGTGTTGAAGCTCCGATCATCGTTTTTTCCACTGGAGTTTCAGTACGTTGCGAAAACGTTAAACGATCGTGAAGAACAGTTGAAACAGATGAATGTTGAATTGAAAACGAAGGCTGAAGAGGAGAAATGTGTGCTGGTGATGGAGAATGTTAAGTTAAAGGATGAGATTCATGCGATTAAGAAGGTGAATGGTGAGAATGAAGTGAAATTTAGGGTTTTAAAGTGTGAATTGGAGAAGACACAGAGTGATTTTGGTGAGAATGAGGAGAAAATTAGGGTTTTAGATGATGAGTTGAAGATGAAACAGGATGAGTTGGAGGTGATGAAGACGGTGAATTGTGAGTATGAGGGGAAAATTAGGGTTTTAGGTGATGAGTTGGAGAAGAAACAAAGCGAGATTGAAGCAGTGAGAAAGGCGAACGGTGAGTATGATATATTATTTAGGGGTTTAAATGATGAGTTAAAAAAGCAACTAAATGAGATTGATGCAGTGATGAAGGTGAATGGTGAGTATGAGAAGAAATTTAGGGTTTTAGACGATGATTTGAAGAAGAAAGAGAATGAGATTGAGGCGATGAGGAAGGTGAATGATGAGTATGAGGGAAAAATTGAGGGTTTAAGTGATGAGTTGAAGAAGAAACAAAATGAGTTGGATGCGATGAGTAAGGCGAATGTTGAGTATGAGAGGAAGTTTACGGGTTTAAATAGTGAGTTAAAGAAGATGAAAAACAAGTTTGATGCGATAAGGAAGACGAATGACGGGTATGTGATGAAATTTAGGGGTTTAAATGATGAAGTGAAGAAGCACCAAAACGAGATTGATGCAACGAGGAAGACAAATAATGAGTATGAGATAAAATTCAAGGGTCTAAATGATGAGCTGAAGAAGAAACAAGATGAGATTGATGTGATGAGGAAGGCGAAGAATGAGTATGAAGGAAAATTTAACGGTTTGAATGATAAGTTGAAGAAGCAACAAAACGAGATTGACGCGATGAAGAAGGTGATCGATGAGTACAAGAGCAAATGTAGGGTTAATGAGAAGCGGCCTTTGGAATTTGATGCTTTGGTTTTCGGTTCAGAGAAAATTGCTAAGAAATCGATGGCTTCAAGGAACAAACAAAAAGACCGTGCTGGTATTGATTTTCTACTTCTGTTTCTGTTACTAAAATCTTATTATTATAGTTTCATTCGCAATTGAAAATGTTAAGAACTTAGAAATCATAAGAAATCAGTAAGACACTTTTAGTTTGTTTACTGGGTGACTTTTAATTATAATGCAAGCAATCTGTGGTCCATGATCTTATGGTACACTTTTATGTGTTACAGTACCCAAGTGGCATGAGATTATTCAGATTGATGACGATGACGACGACGATCTAAAGTTTTTCTCAGCAAATAAAAGAAGACGGGTTTCTGATGAAACCAAAACCAAGCCGACGTTCTCATCGCTGCTTTTTAACAAATGCCGAAATAAAAGTGACTCTTTCCGCCCGAATTTAAGAAGTCAGGAACAAAGGCCTGATGATTAGACATGAAACACCGAAATTGCTGTAAATAATTGTTTTTAACTATTTTTTTTTATTTTTTTTCGGTTTTTTCATCATCGTGAAGGTAGATCTAACAAATTAGTGCAGTGCGATTATGAAACCAGCTTATGGTGAGTTGTATCTATCCGTAAAGCTTTATAAGGTTGCTATTAACTGAATGTTTTAATGACAATATAGTAGTTTCATTTCAATTTATAAGAGCATACTTCTTGTCACTCTTAGGTTGTGACGAAGCGTTCCGGACTGATCAGAAAGAAATGGTTGTTTTGATTATTTCTTGCAGCTTAGTAACATCTGTTAGTTATTCTGTTTTTGAATTTACAATAGTTTGTTTCAGTTATCTAACTGTTGATTTGATGCCTCTTATCTAGTAATCTTTCAATGCAAGTTTTCCATCAGATCTTAGTACTGTTATTTCCACAAATGATGATTAGGCGTGCTTAATCTGCATAAATTTTCGGAGGAAATAATAACGCTTGCGCCCCAATCAGCATCAGTCAGAGACATTCAAGGTCAACCAACAGGTACATGTGATATGCTGATTGTTTTGTCTTTGTTTTTGCTTGGTGGTTTTGTTACTGTTTTTGTTATCAGATGGTTTTATAGGGCTGTATGTAATATGTTGCTGCCCATCAATGTGTTCAGTTATTTAAGAGAATACACTTCATTTCATTTCCTTAACTTACTGTCACAATTCTTGAATCTGATTTTGAGCATTCAGTTAAATCAGTAATTGTTTTTAGTGTCTTGGTTGTGCTTCAAGATTTATGAGTTGATGTTCTATCTTTATTAAGAACTCATTATTAAATGTTAAGTGCAACTTATTTACTATCTCGTTTTTTAAACTATGCTTTGATGTTTACATGTTAAAGGATTGCATCGTGAGAGCTATACTTACTTTTGGAGTTCAAACAAACTTTGAAATGGGAAAGATATACTTACTTTTAGTGTTGCATTTTTTTCATTTTTATTTTCTTTCTTGGTAAATAAGTTTATTTATGCTATTAATGAAATCTTTTAACACTTTTAAAACGACCTTTTTAAAATTTTAAGCTTTAACTTGGGTTTTGTCTGTTAGACCATATGGTGTGAGGAAAGTGGTGTGGGGCGTGGCATGGCCAATAGAAGGGTTCGAGGCCATAGACTGAGGACCATCCTCAGACGGCCAAAGTCAAGGAGAAATAGGATGGAGGGATTCCTTTGGTGGAGATTCTTGGTGGCCCGGGGTGCCCCGTTCCTCACTGATTTTTTCACTCGTAGTATTAATTTTAGTGAAAATTTCCATTATCCTTTTTAGTGTAACATGTAAGATCTTTAAGAATCCAGCCTCATTGATTTGGATTTTATAAGTTTGACCCTACTGATATTTCATTCAAGCTCCGCCACTGAACGACTCAATAAGCCGGATATAGTTCCAACACATGTGATCAAGTCATCGGCCATCATAAAAGAATATAGCAACATAATGTAAAACTATTTATCATTTGTCTTTACATCAAATCTACCCTGAATTTTCATCTTAGTTTTGTACATCTTAGTTTTTGTCTATATTTTATAAAACTTACCAGTTAATATAATTATTACTACTTCACATAGTTATTAAATATTGATATAAATAGCAAAGTAGCATTTTTTCTGAACGGCCAGCAAATATTATACAAGCTCAGTCACCGGAGTAAACCCATTGGTGAAATGCCACCCACGCATACAAGCTCGGTCATCGGAGTAAACCCATTGGTGAAATGTCACCCACGCCCTACGTACACAAACATTGGTGACCACGCCCACCAGTCTATGGTAAAACCAATGATCCATCTGAAATAAATTGCAAGCAAATTGCACCAAATGACCTATGACCACCACATTAGAAAGTCATGAGACTACTTCCTCCCAAACCAATTGATCTAGTATTCATTGGCTAGCAAACTAACATACAATTAAAATATCTCACTGAGGCCTTTGAAATTATCCGATATCAAAGATTTTGCTTAGAAATTTATTGTTCATTTATCACCTTATTTGTTCTTTAAATAGTTTTTAATTAGTCAAAGTAAATAGAGAGGCATGTACGATATATGGTTGTAAAACAAGGTTTCCAAGTGGCAAGTCCGAGTATTTTCCGAGTAATTGCTCAAAGGTAGGTTGTCGAGGTGATTTTCTTCAACTCCGCCTAGTTACTGGAATCGATCAAACGCGGTCAAACTCGGCCAGAATTGAATCTGTAGGTCAACTCAGACCGAGTTTGACTTTGAAAAAAAAAACTTAATTTCTATGCCTATCATATTCTTTAATGAATATCATTTTCACATATTTTGTATAAATATTAGTAAATTTATGTTATTTGACATATATCTAATTTTCAAAAACTAATTTCTTTATAATTTACTATGTCCGAGTACTCCCTGAGTACTCTCAACTCCCCGCCAATCGATTAGAGCGCCTAACGACTTTTGTAACCATGGTACGATACATAAAAGATGCATCCGTCCCACAACCATGCATCAACCATTTCTACACCCTTTAAAGAACAAGCTTTTACTTTGAACACCCTTTTACTTTGAACAATTTACTAAGTACACCTGAAATTGTACTAATATAACTGAAGTATACTAATTCTTTATGTTTTGAAAAAGAAAAATCAACCGTATTAAAATTTCATAATCAGAAAGCATGGCAGTGTTGAGCTCTAGAAATAGTCTAAACATATATCAGTTTTGAAAAGTTAAAAATGAACATCTTTGATATGTTGGTTTTAACTTTCAAGGATATAAAATATGAAGGTTTTGTAATTATTAATTAACGAAAACTAAGCATTTACCTAACCACAAAGTTAAAACTTTTACACAGGTAACATGGTGTTATGCAGTGGCGAAGCTTGACAATGAAGACGGAGGGTCGAAAACGTATATACCCAAAAATTTCTATAGAACCGGGGGGTCGAAAACGTATATACCCAAAAAAATTTATACGAAAACTACATATATAACACTACTGAGTGAAAAATTCGGGGGGTCGGGCGCCCCCCGGCCCCTCTTAAGCTGCACCCCTGGTGTTATGCCTCGCTTTTATCACCTAGGGTAATGGTCATTCTATTTCATCGACAAAACAATACTTTGGCTGAATATCTCGGTTTAACATTAATAAGCTTTAGTTAGTTTCAGACCATGCTAGACTCGACTTTCTGTCGTTCTTTTCAGTTCACCTTGTGACGCTAAACCAAATTACGCTCTATAAACATTTTTCTATTTTGTATGGATTAAAATATGGATATTGGATATAAATAACCCCAACTTTCACCAATTGGTTGATAACACTTCTAACTTTCGATTTGTACAACACCACTCCCAACTTTCAACTTATTGGCGATAGCACTCCCAGACCAACTGAACCCTAACCCAGTTAGTTTTTTGCTGGGGACTTGAGTGGTGATGTGGCATCTGAAGTGGAATTTTCTAATGACGTGGCGGTTGATGTCAACAAACTGGGTTATTGTTCGGTTAGTTTGAGAGTGTTATCGGCCAATAAGTTAAAAGTTAGAAGCGATGTAGTACAGATCGAAAGTTGAGAGTGCTATGTGTCAATTGGTGAAAGTTATGGTTATATAAATTCAATATCCCATTCTCTATTCTCTATATGTATTAATTTCCATCATGCTAATGAATAGTAATTTATTTTTTGTCTTTTGTGTTTTTTTCATAGTTAAGGGTGTAAGGGGTGCTCACCTAATAGGTGAGTCCTCTCTCTTACGCCAAACCAATCCTCGTGTGCCACGTCAACTCCCCTCTTAAACTCCCCTAACACCCCAATTTGATGGCGCCACTCCCCTCTTAACTACCCTTGTTTTTTATTCAAAAAAAAAAAAAAAAAAAAAAACAAAATGGTTTGATTGGTTGGAAAAATGGGGCCCACCATCTCTCTCCCTCCCCGCTCGCGGTGAACAACCACCAAATGTGGTCCCCGATTTCCCTCCCCGAATGGTTGGCAGCACCCCCCTAATCGGCAAAGTCGGTCCCCGAATGGAGTCCCCGACGGTGCCCGAAGCACCCTAACTTTAGAGTTTTCTTTTAACAAGTTTAGTTTTTTTTGTTTGATTTTCGTTTTTTTCTAAATGTCATCGTCGTCGTTCAGTAGCTAATTAGTATGGTGTTTGAGGGTCTCATTTAATCCATCGGGTTCTTTTACCCCCTTAAGACCTTGTCTACTTTTTACGTCACATGAGTCACTTCGTATTATAAATTCATGTTTTTGTTTTAAGTTTTTCCCAACTTTTGATCATTGTTCGGTTGCTACCTAGCACGGTTTTACACCCTGCCTCACAACGCTGATAGCATGGTTTTATGCCCCCACCCCGCAACGCTGGTAACACAATTTTACGCCACCACCCCGCAACGCGAGGACTTAAAACTAGTTAAAATATAATCTTGAAAAAGCATTAGTCACTTTCATCAATTGGAACAAAAGAAAGTAATAACCCCGAATCTCTTAACAGTACAGGGGTCCTTTCAGAAAGTACAAATAAAGTTGAGGGTCTTAATGAAACTTTCATCTTCTTCAAAATCGTTAATCAAACATATTCATTCATAGCGTCTTCCAAAATCAGATATCAGGGTTTTCATAGTATCAAATTGCACCAAAATGAGTGTAAAAGGTGACTAAATAACTGATCGCCGGCCGGAATCTGCATCTCCGACGGCGGAGGAGTTCGTTTTGCAGCTCCGATCATCCTTTTTCCGATGGAGTTTCAGTACGTTGCAGAAACGTTAAAGGAACGTGAAGAACGGTTAAAAGAGATGAATGTTGAGTTGAAAATGAAGGCGGAAGAGGAGAAACGTGTACTGGTGATGGAGAATGTGAAGTTAAAGGATGAGATTGATGCGATTAAGAAGTTGAATGGTGAGTGTAAGGGGAAGCTTAGGGTTTTAAAGTGGAACTTGAAGAAGAAAGAGGATGACATTGATGCAGTGAGGAAAGTGAATGGTGAGTATGAGGTGAAAATTAGGGTTTTAGATGATGAGCTGGAGAAGAAACAGAGTGAGATTGATGTGATGAGGAAGGTGAATGGTGAGTATGAGGTGAAATTTAGGGTTTTAGATGATGAGTTGAAGAAGATGCAAGATGAGATTGATGCAATGAGGAAGGTGAATGGTGAGTGTGAGGTGAAATTTAGGGTTTTAGATGATGAGTTGAAGAAGAAGCAAGATGAGATTGAAGCAATGAGGAAGGTGAATGGTGAGTATGAGATATTATTCAGGGGTTTAAATGATGAGTTGAAAAAGCAACTAAACGAGACTAATGCAGTGATGAAGACGAATAATGAGTATGAGATGAAATTAAGGGTTTTAAATGATGAATTGAAGAAGCAACAAGATGAGAGTGATAAGGTGAGGAAGGTGAATGATGGGTATGAGAGAAAATTTAGGGGTTTAAGTTGTGATTTGAAGAAGAAAGAGAACGAGATTGATGCGATGAAAAAGGCGAATGGTGAGTATGAGGTGAAAGTTAGGAGTTTAAATGATAAGTTGAAGATGAAACAGAACGAAAATGATGCGATGAGAAAGTTGAATGGTGAGTATGAGAAGAAACAAGCGGAGATTGAAGCAATGAGAAAGGTGAATGGTGAGTATGAAAGAAAGTTTAGGGTTTTAGATGACGAGTTGAAGAAGCAACAAGATGAGAGTGATGCGTTGAGGAAGGTGAATGATGGGTATGAGAGAAAGTTTAGGGTATTAAATAATGAGTTGAAGAAGCAACGAAGTGAAATTGATGAAACGAAGAAGGTGAATACTGAGTATGAGGGAAAATTTAGTGGTTTAAGTGATGAGTTGGAGAAGAAACACGAGGAGATTGAAGCAATGAGGAAGGTGAATGGTGAGTATGAGATATTATTTCGGGGTTTAAATGATGAGTTGAAAAAGCAATTAAATGAGACTGATGCAGTGATGAAGGTGAATGGTGAGTATGAGAAGAAATTTAGGGTTTTGGATGATGATTTGAAGAAGAAAGAGAACGAGCTTTATGCGATGAAGAAGGTGAATGGTGAGTATGAGGTGAAAGTTAGCGGTTTAAATGCTGAGTTGGAAAAGAAACAATGGGAGATTGAAGCAATGAGGAAGGCGAATGATGAATATGAGATGAAATCAAGGGTTTTAAATGATGAGTTGAGGAAGCAAGAAGATGAGACTGATGCGGTGAGGAAGGTGAATGATGAGTATGAGAAAAAGTTTAGGGGTTTAACTTGTGATTTGAAGAAGAAAGAGAACGAAATTGATGCGATGATGAAGGCGAATGGTGAATATGAGGGGAAAGTTAGGTGTTTAAATGACAAGCTGAAGAAGAAACAGAACGAGATTGATGCGATGAAGAAGTCGAATGATGAGTATGAGAAAAAGTTTAGGGGTTTAACTTGTGATTTGAAGAAGAAAGAGAACGAGATTGATGCGATGATGAAGGCGAATGGTGAATATGAGGGGAAAGTTAGGTGTTTAAATGACAAGCTGAAGAAGAAACAGAACGAGATTGATGCGATGAAGAAGTCGAATGATGAGTATGAGGTGAATGTTAGGGGCTTAAATGATGAGTTGGAGAAGAAACAAGAGGAGATTGAAGCAGTGAGGAAGGCGAATAGTGTGTATGAGGGGAAATTGAGCGGTTTAAATGATGAGTTGAAGACGATAAAAAAGGTGAATGGTGAGTATGAGAGAAAGTTTAGGATTTTAGATGATGAGTTGAAGAAGAAACAATTTGAGATTGATGTGAAGAGGAAGGTGAATGGTGAGTATGAAGGGAAATTTAGGTGTTTAAATGATGAGTTGAAGAAGAAACAGAACGGGATTGATGCGATGAAGAAGTCGAATGATGAGTATGAGGTGAAACTTAGGGGCTTAAATGATGAGTTTAAGAAGAAACAAAACGAGATTGATGTGATCAGAAAGGTGAATGATGAGTATGAGATAAGATTTAAGGGTTTAAACGATGAGTTGAAGAAGCAAAAAAACGAGATTGATGCAAAGACGAATCTGATTGCAGAGTACGTGATCAAATTCAGTGTTTTAAGTCTTGACTTGAAGAAGCAAGAAAACGAGATTAATGAAACGAGGAAGGTGAATAGCGAGTTTGAGATGAAATTTGAGGTTTTAAATGATGAGTTGAAGGAGAAACAAAATAAGATTGATGCAACGAAGAAGGTGAATGGTGAGTACGAAGAGAAATTTAGGGGTTTAAATGAAGAGTTGCAGAAGCAACAAAACGAGATTGATGCAATGAGGAAGGTGATTGTTGAGTACGAGAACAAATTTAAGGTTTATGAGAAACGACCTTCGGAATTTGATGCTCTGGTTTTCAGTTCAGAGAATTTTGCTATGAAATCATTGATCGCTTCAAGGAACGAACAAAAAGACTGTGCTGGTATTGATTTTCTACTTCTGTTTCTGTTACTAAGATCTGATTATGATAGTTTCATTTTCAATTGAAAATGTTAAAAACTTAAAAATTATAAGAAATCAGTAAGACACTTTTAGTTTGTTATTTGAAAAATATATAGTTAGATTACTACCTATTTTAGTTTTAGAAAAATGGTCAAAGATCTTATGGTAGACTTTTATGTGTCACAGGAAGCTATAGAATGCCACTGTTTAGTAAAAAGGACTCCATGCAAAAAACAGATCCCAAGTTGCATGAGATCATTCAGATTGATGATGATGATGATGTCGATGCTGATCGAGAGCTGACGTACTCAACAAATAAAAGAAGACGGGTTTCTGATGAAACCAAAACCGAGCTGACGTACACATCGCAGCTTTTTAACAAATGCCAATACAAAAGTGATTCTTTCTTCCCTAATTTAAGAAGTCAAGAACAAAGGTCTGATGATTAGACATGAAACCCTGAAATGTCTGTAAATAGTTGTATTTAACTATGTTTTTTTAGGTTTTTGCATCATCATGAAGGTAGATCTGATCTAACAAATTAGTGTAGTTGGGAGTATGAAACCAGCTTATGGTTTATAGGGTTGATGTTAACTATGTTTATGAGCTGTATTTAACTATTTATCCGTAAAGCTTTTAAATTTATCGATGATTTACGTTTCAAATTTGAATATTTATGAACTGAAACTACTTTGTTATCTTTTAAAACGACCAACAATTTGTTTTAATGACAATCAAGTAGTTTCATTTCAATTTATAAAAGAATATGGTTTATATTATTTATTTGAGTTTTTTCTAACTTATATAAGACTGGTGGCTTATTAATAAATAGCTTATGTAGCAATGGCAGACCGAGTTAGTTTGGTGGATGGTATGTCGCCTGTGCAGATGTCGGTTGTTATTGGGTCGGGCATGGAACTAGACACATCTGTTTTGTTTTCTGTTAGGAGCCTAAGGACCCGTATGCAGCTTGCAAGCCATACTAAGGTGCACTTTTTGTCTTGGCGAGTGGTTTTGGAGCGGGTTCCTACGTTGGTGGCTTTAGCTAGAAGAAATAGGACCGGCTCAATGAGCTGGATGCAGTTCTAACAAACGTCATCAAGCTAACAACCATTATAAGTAATATAATTACTTCACATAGTTATTTCATGGCATGCATGCACCACTACTCCTAAATGCAAACAGAATAAAGGACTCATAAAATCAAACATGTAGCTAAAGGGAAACAATTGCAAGTTTACAACTGGTCTTCCGGTTGGATCAGCCCACAAGCCGTGCAGGCTTCTTAATTGTTCTCTTGGGCCTTTTGGTTAGCTCAGTAGTGTCTTGGGCCATATCATTATCCAATATCGTTGATTTTGCTTAGAAACTTATTGTTCATTTAAACTTGAGTTAATAGCCAAAATGGTCCCTAAGGTTTGCTCACTTTTGCCACTTTAGTCCAAAATCCAAATTTTTTACATCTGGGTCCTTGAGGTTTGCATTTTGCTGCCATTTTAGTCCAAATCTCAAATCAGGTTAGATTTTTGTCCTTTTACTCGGGGGTATTTTACTCATTTTTAAGTATTAATATACCCAAACACCCCTAAAATCACTCTGCACACACACACACACACACACTCTCTCTCTCTCTCTCTCTCTCTCAACACCCTTCTTTCTCTTCTCTCTCTCTCATCTCTGTCAAACACCACCACCACCACCACCGCACCGCCATCACCACCATCACCACAACACCTCCACCACCGCAACCATCTCTCTCTCTCTCTCTTCTCCCTCTCTCTCTTCCGCAACCACCGCAACCACCACCGCAAGATAAGAAACTCCACCAACCACAGTCCATCCACCATTATAAACTGCCATCACCGTCGCTAGAGCTGTTGGATCTGTGATGTTTCTGGTCAGTCTGTAACGCCCCAATATCCGAAATTTTATATTCGCTAGCATGTTTTCCATGTTATAGCATGAAATAAAATAACTAGGCTATTTAACCTAGTTATTTACTTAATTAAACAAGTAAGGATAGATTTTTAACATTAAAACACAATTTCCATAGTAGAGGGACCTAAGTTGTACAAGTTAAAAGAGTTTATATAAAAATAAAACAAAAACCCAAACACACACACTGGTGTGTATGTTGGTGTCGACAGGAGCAAGAGAGGGAGAAAGGAAACCCTCTAACATAACAAAATCTGTAAGATTAGAAGGAAATTGAAGCTTGTTTGTATGCATGGATCAAGAATTATGATCATCTAAGTGTTCTTATCATCAAGTAAGTTAAATTTTATGTTTTGTTGAATGTTGATGAAGTGGATTATGTGCAATTCGTAAATATTTTATGAAATTGAACATGAATGTTAGATAATATCAATTGTAGAAGTTGTATTGTACTTAGTTTTGATCATATTGATGATTTATGGTAAAACCCACTTGTAATTGTAGAATGGTGAAGATGTTAAATTGTGATTTTGTTGATACATGAGATGTTACATGATAGTTAGGATAGTTAGACATGATGTGGAAGTATTGACAATGTGATTTGTGTGAATATAATGGTTCATGAGATGAATTTGGGAAGAACATGCTTGAATCACTTGTACATTATGCTTAGAAAGTGGTACGCACACCAAGTGTTTGATGAAATGCCTAGGTGAGCTTAATAGATGAAATTGTATGTAAGTAAAAGATGATATGTATATAGTGTTGTCCGTATAATCGATTATGATGTTACGCGTATTTAATGATAAGTCGAAAGTTAAAGTAAATGGACCGTTGACTTCTAAAAGTCAACTGTGTATAAGAAGAATGGTTAGACATGTTGTCATAATTGTAAGATTAAAGTAAGTTATACGATGCGTGTTATACGTATGTGTGTTTAATGCGATGACATGACGGATTCCACGAGTTGGAAATGATATGAATTTGGTTACATGTATTATGCTTGTTAGAAGTGACTATGAACGTCAAATGTGAATTATACGATCGATATGATCGTTAGCATGTACAATTGAGTATGCTAATAAGAATGTGATTTCGATGACATGGAAGTATAGGAATTATGTCGAGACGGAATCAAGCACGGAAGGCTAATAGGTCAAGAAGTGGCGAGGAAACGAGTATGAACATGGACGCACAAGGTAAGTGATTTCCGTAATCACTTCTTAGTTGTTTACGTAAAGATATGTGCTAGTTAATTAAGTATGATAATTGAGGACAATTAAGGATGGTTCGTATGAAATCGATGATTTTCGCTAAGTAGATGTAATGGATCAAAATGTGGTTTTATTACTATACCGGAAGGGTTGCGTAAGTAATGAATACGGTGCTATAACCGGGTATGGGTAGAATGGTACATAAGCACGCTAATCAAGAATTAGAGGCGCGAATTAATAGTATAAATACCGGGTTGTGAGTTATGGTTAATGGACTAACAAATTAGCAAGCTGAAATTGTATTAACCAAGTTGTTTTCGTATAAATGAATGAAATGAATAAGTTTAACGCATACCGGGTATCGGGTACGTAAATCCCAAGTACGAAACCCCGGATAATGTAAAAGTATTATGGTTATAAGGTTCGTGTAAGTTTTGGGCTAAAACGAATGAAATGTTTGATGAAAACATGAACGGGTCGAAGAATCGTACATGAATAATAAGCCGATAGCGTGTAAGTTAAGAATTTCCTTAATCCGGATATGGGATTTTAAGTTCATATGATAGAATGTGAATTTACAAGCATGTTGGAAGAAACGGGAGGTTAAACGGGTAAACGGTTCAAAAGTTATGCGTGTTTTTGTGCGTACGAACGACGAAACGGATCTGCAGAAAAAGGGGTTTTCTAGAGGGCGTCGCCGACGGGGTTAGGGCCGTCGCCGACGGGCTCTAGAAAACCAATTTTCCTCCGAAGCCTTATTTACCTGTCTACGGGTGTTTTTGGCTACGGGCAAATGCAAGGCCCGTCGCCGACGCCCCTAGGGCCGTCGGCGACGGCCTCCCCAAGTTCCAAAAGCTGAAATCTTGTTATTTAAGTTGATTTATGTATCGTAGGCTTCGGTTTGTCATCCGTGGTCTACGGCGGACCTTCCAAACATGATTTTGATGGTTCCTTAGATGTTTATGGGCTATAAAGCTAAGTCTAAGACCCATGTAAATAATGTATCATTATGTAAGAGGTACGCGTGATCTAGCACGTGTACGTAAAGGTATGCATGTATGTAATGATGTAGGAAAGGTATGTCCATATGTAGATGTGTATGTATGTATGTATAAAGATATGTACGAGTGTATGCATGTATGTAATGACGTAGGAAAGGTATGTATGAATGTAGATGTGTATGTATGTATGTATCAAGATATGTACGAGTGTATGCATGTATGTAATGATGTAGGAAAGGTTTGTACGTATATAGATGTGCATGTATGTATGTATAAAGATATGTACGAGCGTATGCATGTATCTAAAGATGTAGGAAAGGTACGTACGTATGTAGATGTGTATGTATGTATGTAATAAGACATGTATGAGTGTATGCACGTATGTAAAATTGTAGGAAAGATATGTACGTATGTAGATGTGTATGTATGTATGTATGTATGTATGTAAGTACGTAAGTACGTATGTATGCATGATTTAGTCACGTTGAGGGTTAACAATGGTGCACCTTGAGAATGAAAAGTAATGCAGGTACATTATTGAAGCCTCACCAGGAAATGGATACGCAGATGAAATGCTTTAAGTTTGAAAGATGACGAAATGTGAAGTGTACGCGAATGAATCTTGTTTATATAATGTGTGCTAATGTTATGAATGTATGTGGTGAGTGCAGGTTGTACGGATAACGGGCGATTATCACAAGGATTAGAGATCGAAGACCGAGTCACAAGATAGATTGTACGGGAATAATTGAGTATGTACTATTAGTAAACAGGACTTATGCTTTATCTTTGTAAAAGATACATATTAAAACGAACTTTCAAGTAAGTCAAGACGTTTGTAATGAAAGAAATTTTATGGCACGAAATTCCGCTGCGACTTTTGTCAAATACGAATTAGGGTCTTACACAGTCATCGTCTGTTGCTGCATCTGAATTCAAACCCCTTAGGCGTCGATGATCAAAGACACTAGAAACCATCATCGTCTCTAACACCCCTGTTCAGATCTTGTTAAATGGGGAACGACAATGGGTAGGTATGGTGGAGGATGGGGTGGATGTGAGGTCGGTGAAAGCGGCGGTTGGTGGAGAGAGAAGAACGACGACGATTAGTTGGAGATAATCATCAATAGCCGATTAGTGGCGGCTAATTAGAGAATTTTAGGGTTTCTTTTGATTTGTGGTGGTTGGTTGTGGTGGTTGCGGAAGAGAGAGAGGGATAAGAGAGAGAGAGACAGAGATGGTTGCGGTGGTGGAGGTGCTGTGGCGATGGTGGTGGTGGCGGTGCAGTGGTGGTGGTGGTGGTGGTGTTCGACAGAGATGAGAGATAGAGAAGAGAAAGAAGGGTGTTTGGAGAGAGAGAGTGTGTGTGTGTGCAGAGTGATTTTAGGGGTGTTTGGGTATATTAATACTTAAAATGACTAAAATACCCCTGAGGAAAAGGACAAAAATCTGACCTGATTTGAGATTTGGACCAAAATGGCAACAAAATGCAAACCTCAGGGACCCAGATGTAAAAAAATTGGATTTTGGACTAAAGTTGCAAAAGTGAGCAAACCTCAGGGACCATTTTAGCTATTAACTCTTTAAACTTTAAAGCATTATACATTTCCATTTACCCAAATTTGAGAGAAAAAAACTCTTATTTTCTATCTACATCAGAAACCCCATCCACATTCCTCAACCCCAAAATTTAAGGGAGGTACATTGTATTATATATAGATATTGTATATGATAGAATTACAACATCACAGTTGTTTGGTGGACATTTTAAGTCGAAAGATTAAACGAGTAAAATAATAATTAAAGTTATTTAATTATTATTTGAATTATATATTAGTCTTAGTTTTATTATTATTTGTTTAGATAAGTATTGTTTAGTATTTGAGTCAGAGAAGTAATAGAATTCGTATTAGTTTAGGATGTTTAGCCTTTAAATATTGAGTCCTTCTAATTAAGTTTATTCATTCACAAATTAAATATTGAGTCCTTCTAATTAAGTTTATTCATTCACAAAAAGTCAAAAATTAAAAGAAAGAATTAGTGAATCCCTTTTGTGTTCATCTCTCTAATCCCGTACCCAAATTTAACACTATATATGCCAGGGAATAGTGTCAGACAGCTATCTTGCACTTCCCCAATTGGTCCGAACAAATTACAATTTTATCCAGTTCAAAGCTATGATTTTGTCCTCAGTTTAAAATTATGATTTTGCCTCCAGTTTAAAATCAGTATTGTCATCGTTGTATCTTTTGACAATATACAACTTTACTTCCAGTCAAAATTACGATTTTGCCTCCAGTTTAAAATTGCAGTCCTTGCCATCATTGTAGTTTTTAACAAATTATGCTTTTATCCCCAGTCAAAATTACGATTTCCTACGGTTCAAAATTACAGTCTCACCATTGTTTTAGTATTTGGTTTTTTTTTTTTTTTTTTTTTTTTTTTTTTTTTTTTTTTTTTAACAAAACTATCATAGTGTTTTGTTTTAACTGGTTAAGAAATATTTGGCCTCGCACCCCGCAAAGTTACGATCAAACCCCCAAAGTTTGAGTGTTGACTTTCACACCCCGCATCTTTTTTCCCATCAAATCTTCCCTTTCATATATCTTCCCTTACCAGAAGAGTGCTCGATTCTCTTTACTACAGGTACTTTTCTTTACCACATTCGGTTTTTCTTTTCAAATTACACCGGGTAGAATGATGGATGGTTCTTATCTGAATCGGGTCATATGATTACCTCTTATTTATTTTTTGCGGTCCGTCTTAAAACTGAAATTGTTGGAGGCTATATAGTCTTTATGATCAACTGGGCATCGCTTGGATGCATACAAACTGTTTGTATATATGCCTCAGTGAAGATTCTGAGAACAAGATTATGTGTTTGTGTATATGTCTTTGTCTTCAGTTGTATGAAGTTAAGTAATCTGATTATAAGGTTTCTAAAAGGTGACAATTAATGGTCCATAATCCAAGCTATGATTTTGTCTCTAATAAAAACATTTGGCTAAAATGTTGTGGCTGCAATTTTGAGAAATTTACTTTTACATGGAAGTGAATGATGTTCAAGTTCAGCCAAGTAGTAACAACAGTAGGGCTGCACAAACTTTGGGTTGTGTTTTTATCTCAAACGGGTCAAATGCTATTTTTTGGGGCCGTTTCTATTGAGTTCGAAATCGTTAATCAAATTTATACATTCACAACAAATAAGTCCTTTTCACAAAATAGAAATCAGGGTTTCCACATTTCAACGAACTGATTTTATCAAAATTGCAGCAAAATGAGTATAAAAAGTGAATGTATCACCGATCACGGGCCGGAATCTGCATCTCCGACCGCGGAGGAGCTCGTGTTGCAGCTCCGATCATCCTTTTTCCCACTGGAGTTTCAGTACGTTGCGGAAACGTTAAAGGATCGTGAAAAACGGTTAAAAGAGAAGAATGCTGAGTTGAAGAAGAAAGAGAAATGAGGTTAATGCGGCGAGGAAGGTGAATGACGGGTTTGAGAGAAAGTTTAGGGGTTTAAATAACGAGTTGAAGAAGCAAAGAAATGAGATTGATGAAACGAAGAAGGTGAATAGCGAGTATGAGGGGAAACTTAGGGGTTTAAATGGCGAGTTGGAGAAGAAACAAGAGGAGATTGAAGCAATGAGGAAGGTGAATGATGAGTATGAGATCAAATTTACGGGTTTAAGTGATGAGCTGAAGAAGCACAAAACCGAGACTGATGCAAAGAGGAAGGTGATTGCAGAGTACGTGAGCAAATTCAGTGTTTTAAATTGCGACTTGAAGAAGCGACAAAATGAGATCGATGCAACGAGGAAGGTGAATAGTGGGTATGAGATGAAATTTGAGGTTTTACATGATGAGTTGAAGGAGAAACAAAATGAGATCGATGCAATGAGGAAGCTAATTGTTGAGTACGAGAGTAAAGTCAGGTTTTATGAGAAACGACCTTTGGAATTTAATGCTCAAGGTTTTAGTTCAGAGGAACTAGCTACCGAACCGTTTGGATCAGGGAAGGAACAAAAAGATTATGCTGGTATTGATTTTTTATTGAGTAAACTGCCATTTTGGTCCCTGTGGTTTGGTCAATTTTGCCAATTTAGTCCAAAACTCAAACTTTTTGCATCTGGGTCTCTGTGGTTTCAGTTTTATTGCCATTTTGGTCCAAAAATGAAATCAGGTCATATTTGTCTTATAAAATCCTGTTATTTTGTCATTTTTCGCAGGGGCAAAATGATCATTTATTTTTTATACATAAATACCATATTTTATAAGACAAATATGACCTGATTTGCCCCTGAGGAAATGACAAAATTGCAGGATTTTATAAGACAAGTATGACCTGATTTCATTTTTGGACCAAAATGGCAATAAAACTGAAACCACAGGGACCCAGATGCAAAAGGTTTGAGTTTTGGACTAAAGTGGCAAAAGTAACCAAACCTCAGGGACCAAAATGGCAGTTTACTCTTTTTTATTTCTGTTTCTGTTTTAGTGATCTGATTATAATAATTTAGATATAAAACAATATATTCTTTAGATAGTTTTGTTTCATTCACAATTGAACATGTTAATAACTAAAAAGCACAAGAATTCAGTGAGACCCTTTTAGTTTGTTGTTTAAAAGATCTGTAGTCAGGTACCTACCTATTTTAGTTTTAGAAAAATAATCCATTTATTCATAAACATATTTATATATACAGCCAAATAAGAATTCTGTACAACTTTTCGTCAAGTAAATTATACAGCCAATAGTTTCTTATATATCTTTTATATCTCAGATCACAAGTAGAAAAGAAAATATTCTGATTTGGGAGCCTTTTAGTTATCAATGCAAGCAATCTATGGTCCAAGATCTTATGGTATACTTTTATGTCTCACAGAACCCAAGTTGCACGAGGTCTTTCGAATTGATGATGGTGACAATGCCGATCTAGAGCTGACGTACTCAACAGATAAAAGAAGATGGGTACCTATATGCTACATAGCGAATAACGACAAATAACGATTTGTTATAATGACAATTAAGTAGTTTCATTCATAGTTGTTAATAGCGAATATTGACAAGGTACCTATATGCTACATAGCGAATATTGACAAGGTACCTATATGCTACATAGCGAATAACGACAAATAATGACCACTCTTTTATAAATAGCGATACACTAGAAAAATAATTTTTAAAATTTTATATGTACATTATATCATAATACACCGGCATATATGCTGTTTTACATATATATAGGGTGAGGTTCTAGAGTGAACAATAATGTATTTTTGCACTAAGTAAACAAATCCCGACCATTGATTTACATTATCAAATCGTAAAATACACTAGTGTATTTTCATCATCAAATCTTGGCCATTGATTTATAAGAGTATAACTCTTGTCACTCTCTGGTTCTGATGAATTGATCTCTGGAGATTGATCTGAAGGACCATGGTTGTTTTGATAGTGTCCATCAATAAGTTAGTTACTTGAGAGAATGCTCTTCATTTAGTTACTTGAGAGTCTGAGAGATTACTCTTCATTTCATTGTCTTCACTTAGTGTCACAATTCTTAAATCTGATTTTGAGCTTTCAGTTGAGATCAATAATTGTGTTTGTTGCTTGGTTGTGCTTTAAGATTCATGGATTGACGTTATTTGGGTGACAATAACAATTATATCTTTATTAACTCATTATTAAATGTTAATTGTAACCAATGTTTTAAAAACCGGTTTATACCGGCCGGTTGAACCGCTTAACCGGATACCAGAAGCTTGGCTGGCACGAATCATACCGGTAAACTGAGGGCATGATAAAGAAGTTATACCGCCGGTAAAGTGGGTTATATCGGTTTAAACCGGTATACCGGTACCGAGTCAAATATTAAAATTTGGACTTTTAATCTTTCATGGGCCCCAAAATGTGACCATTTACCTTCTTAGTAAAACTTAGTGCCCAAAAAAGTATCATTAGTGAATTTTTGGATTATTTTTTTTATTATGGATTAACTTTTCAAATATTTTTATTATAAAATAATGTAGTTTTAGATTATTTTTTTAGTAAAAATTTACTAGTTACAATTCACTGATCCAAACTCGTGTTTTCATTAAAGAAACTCAGATTTTTATATATAAAAACCCAAGACCATGTGGCATTAGTAATTTAGTAAGTACTAACCACATAGACCCTTTATTTTCAACATTCAAATATAAAACGATTCTAGTTCACTTTCAACTTAAAAGAATAATTAAAGGGAAATTTACGAAAATGCCAGTTGATCAACCGTGTTTTCAAAATTGCCACGTTCCTGCGTCCGTGGACGGGCCTCTGAGCATGGGATGAGTCGGCGTATCATGTTGAAGAGTCTATGTCCATCCGAAGCGTCGATGGACTCTTCCGAAGCGTCGGTGACTCTTCCGAAGCGTCAGTAGACTCTTCCGAAGCGTCAGTGCTCTTCCGAAGCGTCGGTGGACTCTTCGGAAGGAGCGTGATACATGGACTCTTCAACATGATACGCCGACTCATCCCATGCTCAGAGGTCCTAGCTTCCACAGACGCAGGAGCGTGACAAATTCAAAAACATGGTTAGTCAACTGACATTTTTGTAATTTTCCAATAATTAAAACTCGTTCACGATAGTATTGACCATCTCCTTTATGACCTCCCAAGCTTTAATCACATGGCCTTCTTCTGTGAGTGTGGCTCCAACCACAAACCTCAGCATATAAATCCCAGCAACCACGGTGTGAGTCAGATAAACTCGGCCCGTTGAGTTGACTCGCTCGAGTAGCTTTTTGTTCAACGACTCGGTGTAGCTGGAGTCAAACCCGTTTAGTTGTTTTAACCGAAAACACACCAAGGAAAACCTTCGTGGTACAACAATCTCAAACCTCACGTCTGATTTCACAAGTCGTTCGAACGTTATCGCCATTTGGACATCCGAACGAATGTGATTTTGTAGGTTTGCAACGCCATAACTACGTAGGACGAACCATAAACGTAGAGGCCTAAACCTTCGCGACGTCCCCACTTGCCAATCCATGTAACTCACCACCGAGCCTGACTCGCTATGTTCGTTTTTCAAGTACTCAGGATTGGTTCCAAGCGCATTAACAATCAAATTAGGGTTTTTAACCCACAAGCAGCAACACTCCGCGTAACAGAGTAGCCACTTATGCGGGCTCAAACTCAGCGAGTCGACCATTTCTATTCCATCAAGAAAAGGTCGATACTCTGGGCATATGCATGCATTTCCGCCATATGCCCCGTCCACGTGGACCCATATATTATACTTGTTTGCCACCTCAGCAAGGTCTTTAACAGGATCCACTGCAGTCGTGGAGGTGGTCCCAACCGTAACGCATAGAAAAAGTGGGACCCGCCCTTCTTCCACGTCAGCTTCTATGACTTTTCGGAGACTATCAGGTTTCAGAGCAAACTCATCCTTCACACTTGTTGGAATAGACCGTATGTTGCATGGATGAATACCCGCTATCTTGCATGCTTTGTTGTACGTAGAGTGAGTTTGATCAGACCCATACACGACTAATTTGCCGATATTTTCGATACCAATTTCGTTAAGAACACGATCTCTAGCTGCAACAATGGTGCTCAAAATGGCCTCACTTGTTGTCGAATGCACAACGCCGCCTCCAGAGCCCGAAAACATGAAGCTTTTTGGTAGTTTAAGCATAACACCGAGCCAATCCATCACAACCATCTCAAGCTCCGTCACAGCCGGTGAACCAACCCACTTGAACCCGTTAGCATTAAAACCGGTACACAAAATTTCACCAATGAAGGCCGCTGAACTCACCGAAGCCGGAAAGTATCCGTAGAAGTTTGGACTCAGCCAGTGAGTAATACCCGGGATGAGATCGTTTTGTACGTCTTTTAGAATCGTGTCTAACGACTCAGGCGTGTCTGGTGGTGTCTTTGGTAGCCGGTTTTTCAGGTAACCGGGCTGAGCTTGGCTACCGACGGGGTAGCTTTCGATATTTTTGTAGTAATCAGCGATGAAATCGACTGCTTTGTGGGCTTTGGTTCGAAGGTCTTCAGGGTTAAGATGGTTGAAGTGTTTGGAATCCAAAGATTCTGGGGTTGTGATGAAGTTGGAAGGAGGGCTTCCCATTTTGTGGGTTTCAACTTTCAAGTTAAGATTAAGAAAGGATTTGGGATGGAAGCAAAGGTGAGGATGGTGATGTATTTATAATGCAAGTGTCGGTACATATGTTGAAAAATTACAAATTTTCAGGGCTAGTATAAGTAACCTAGGTTTGGGTATTAGTTTTAAATTTGTTTGATTCCTTAGGTTAGATGGTGTGCTCTCACGCCCCTAGTGGTTTTATCACATCACTTAAATGTCACGTAGGCGACACATAAGGGGTGGACTTTATCGTTAACTTGTACGGTGTGGAATAACGTCCCCTATAAAGACTCTTTTAACTGTATTAAAAAAAAGATAAATAAAAACAAAATCTGATTTGTTGATGGAGGTGAACCCCATTGCTTTATTACTCTCACGCCCGCTATTCCTTTGACGGAGGCCTAGAATAGCGCCCCCATTGGCGGAGGCGGGGTGGTGTAGGGCACCATGGGGCGCTAAAATGGGTGAGGTGGCAGGGACGCGAAACCACACTGTCCAGTCATATACAAACAAGCAAACTACTCTTTATTATAGTTGTATTATATTTTTGCTTAGTTTGAAACACGGATAAAGGATTATTGTTTATAACAATCAAAGAAAGAAAAAGAGCCACAAAATTTCATTTCGCCTGGAACCTTTAAAAATGTTGGAACGGCCCAGCAATTTTTAAGGGCACTATGAATACTTTGCCTACCCAAACTCAGTTACGTCACCCCAAAGACGACAATTTGACGAATAAAGGCTTTTAAAGGTAGGGGTCTATTACGCAAATCTTAACTTTAAACGGCGTTCGACGAACCATTAAATAGTCGTTTAAAAGTAGGGGTATTGCGTATGCCCTGACTTTATAAGACTGTTGAAAACGGTGAGACTTGTGAGATTGCAGTGACACTCCCGTGTGCTTAGCAATGCCTTTTTTTAATTAAATCCAATATATATGATAAATATTTGTTTTGAGTTTCATAGTTAACTAGTCTAATTGTTATATGATGTGTTAGCCTTATGAAAACGCGTATTCTGATGTATCCGATTGATTTCAATGTAATCTATATAAGCATTGCGATTGGATTGAAACGTAAAATAAATCGAAATTATACCGTACAATCATAACGTATTATATATGACCCAACTCATACATAGAAAATGTAACGGGTATAATAGAAAAACTGACACGTGTAATAAAAGAGCTTTGTTAGTGCTTTTTAAAAATAAAATGCACAATGAAACGTGTTATATTTGATCTGACACGTTTTCCAAAAAAAGTTTACGCCGAAACGTAGGCCAACTCAAATTTATACAGACACTTACAAATAAGTATGTGCACGTAAAAAATGGTTTTTTAAACGAAAACGTATTATATTTTATCGGACTCGTTTTCAGAAAACTTTACCTCGAAACGTAGACAAATTCAAATTTATACAGACACGTACATAAAAATATGCACGTAAAATAGTTTTTTTAAGTAAACACGTACATAAATAATTTTTATCATGTTTGTTTACATATATTTAACAATAAATAATTTACAAAATTAAGTAATTTAGTTATAAAATATTAATTTATAGGATACAAATTTAGTTATAAAATAATCGTATTCCGACTAAAGTGGCCCTTAGAAGAAGGAACATTCACACGCATGATACGAAGTGTGTTCTATGTGAAGATGGCGACGAAACGGTGGATCATTTATTCTCAGGATGTGGATTTTCAATGGGGGTGTGGGATAGTGTGGTGAGATGGTGTGATATTCCGAATTTTTTTGCTTTTAGCTTGATGGATGTCATGGAGTTGCATCAAGTTCAAGGTCTGTCGCCAATTCGTAAAGAGATTGTGAGAGGGGTGATGATCGTTTGTTGTTGGAGGTTGTGGAAAGCTAGAAATGAACGGGTTTTTGAGAATAAAGACGCCAAGGTTGTGGAGGTAGTCGCGGATGTAAAGGCTCTCTCATTTTTATGATATAGTAATAGGCATGATAGTAAAAGGATGGATTGGAAATCATGGTGTAATTTGTATATGATGTAAGTGGGTTTGTGGCCCCTCCTTTCCGCCTTGGAAAGTAGGTGGTTTTCGCGGTTTTGTTTAATGAAGTTCACTTTTCAAAAAAAAAAGGATAAGATCTAAGAGTTTATCGTAACGAATAAGAAAATAGTGATATTATAGAAATTGATAAAGGGGTTGTTTGGTAGCCTCTGAATGGCCATTAAGAGACTACCTCTTAATGGAACTATTAAAAATTTTACCAATCAGAAGGTAGAAAAATGTGACATGTGATGATTTACCATTCAGAGGTTACCTCTTAACCATTAAGACTTAAGGTTACCTTTTATTCATTCAGATGTTTTAAACCATTAAGAGATACCATCTCTGAATGATTATTAAGAGGCTACCAAATAGCCCAAAGTCATAAACATGATTGGAGCAATGAAGTAGTAAAGACAAATCTAATAAATAATAACGTAAAATATCTATATCTTAAAAGACAATGACCGACGATACTAACCCTTATTCTTTGATTAAATCACACTTTTGACCTCTCCAACCATACTAACCCCATTCTTTGTTAAACCTCACTTTTAGCCCATGTATGCATATTATGTTTCCGACAATACAAACTCATTCTTTTTTAAACTAACCATACTAATCCCCATTCTTTGTTAAATAAAAGATCATATTCACCTCTTTATGCATCTTAAGTTTAGAAAATATCATTTTCACCCTTTTTAATTTTCTGTGACCTTTGTAAAATGTTACTTTGATCCCCTCGAGAGTATGTATAATCTGATTTTTCCTTAATAACTTTCGTTAGTTAACTTTAAAAAAAAATCTAATATGTTCCGTGCTTATTTGTATGTACGTGTTGGTTCAATTCGAGTTGGTCTACGTTTCGACGTAAGTTTTATTTGTAAACGAGTTCGTTTTCGTGCTTCCTTTTTATGTACATTTCGACCATTACTATACATCTTACAAACCAAAGTCGGTGGCTTTTGCCATCGACCAAAACAGGCCATACACTATTAAACTGATACACTTTCTAAAGACTTTATAAAATGTCATTTACCCCCCCCCCCCTCCTTTCATTTAAGAAACATTATTTTCTCGCGTGATTATCTTTATATATGTGCCAGTATAAATTCACATTTCAACGACAAAAGTAATAAATTCACGTAAATGTTTTTTTGGAAACGTACTAGGCAAAATATAATATTTGTGTGTCAGTATAAATTCACATTTCGACGAAAACAGTATAAATTCACGTAAATGTTTTTGTTTTGGGAAACATACTAGCAGATATAATGCGTTTTCATTCTTATTTTTATGTTCGTATTCAGTTAGTCTATGTTTTGATGTAAATTAAAAAAAACATTTATTTTCTTACGTGCTTATTTTTATGTATATTTCAGTATAAATTCACGTTTCGACGTAAATGGTATAAATTCACTTTTCAACATAATTTTTCTGAAAACGAGTCGGGCCAAATATAATACGTTTTTGTACTTATTTTTATATATGTTTTCAGTTGTTATATGTTTTGACGTAAATTTTGTTTAAAAACGATTCGGGTCAAATTCACTTGCAATCGATAGCCTCTGTTGAACAATATTCTGATATTGACAGTATGTTATTTGAAGAAGTGTTAAGCTATCATTTGCAATCGATACAAATGTAGGCAAAAGTAAAGATAAGGGATGTAATGTACGCTTACTTAATATTACATAACATGATATTGGAATATGAAGGCAAATCAATTTGCCAACGCTATGAATGTGATGTCCCGTCGTAATAAACAATGAACAAATACTTGAAAACCATTGGCCATTACAATATAGAGAAAGGCATAACAACCTTTGTGCAGATTTGGTAGAACATGTATATAGGAATCGTCTACATGACTTTAAATTTAGAATAGTTTTGTTTTTTTTAATTTCAATCGTGTACGTTTTAAGAAAAAACATTAATTGAATTTAAGTATTTTTTAAATTATATTTAATATTACATGTATTTTAAAGGACTTTCTTTTATTATTAATTATATTTTAAAATATTTAATTACAGATTTTGTGAAAATAGAAAATAATGTATTTGATTTTTGTAATAAGTAGTAAATTACATAATAGCGGTAGGTAAACAGGTAATAAGCTGCGCCGTAACCCTTTTTTGAATTACAAAACCGATCCTACTGAAAACAAAACTTGAATTCTTCGACGCCGAGAAATTGTTGTGCAAATGATTACAGATTAATATAATAAATAAACTAATAAAAAAAATCAATGATTAAGCAAATGATTGGTTAAAGCTCTTTTCTGAGCACCACTAACACCCGCTAGGGACGTACCTACCTATTTGGGTGGGCGGGCGGCCGCACCCTTTGAAAAAAAGTATTAGGGTTAAATTTCGCATAAAATCTTGACCGCAACTCTTGAAAATTTTCAACCGCACCCCTTGTAAATTTTCAACCGCCCCCCTTAAAAAAATCTTGTGAATTAAAAAAAATGTAAACATTGATTTTTATTAAAATATAACCTAGTGTGCACCCTTGTAAATTTTCAACCGCCCCCCTTAAAAAGTTCTTATGAATTAAAAAAAATTGTAAACATTGATTTTTATTAAAATATAACGTAGTGTATATAATTATTTTTTAACCACTTTACTTAACAATTTAACCCATTAACTTTCACTTAACAATTTAGCCATTAGCCCACTAAACATTCTATTGTAACCCAAGCCCAATTAACCCAACCCAATTAAATTTGAAGTTAAATAAAATAACCCAACCCAACCGCCCCTTCCAATTCTTTCTCCCACTCTCCCTCTTCTGATCGCGCCACGACCGACGCACGAAAGCAGTCAACAGGCACGACGGCAGCGGTTGCATTCTCAACGGAAAAGCTTGTTTCCGACCACCTCACCACCTGGAATACAAAATTTAACGAGGTACCTTCGTTTTTTTATGTGATTTTTAGGAGAGATAGAGTTAGAGATGTTAAAAGGGTTTGAAATTTTATGTGTTTTGATGATCTTTTTTGTTGTTGTTCTAGACTTTAGTAGCATGATTTTGTTGTTTTGATGTTTTTTTATTGTTCTTCTAGACTTTACTAGGGCTTGAAAATTAGAATTGAAAATTATGGATCGATTTATATGTGATAGAAACCACGAGTAGTAGGGATGAGCAGAAAACAGAAATAACCGAACCGTAACCGAAATAACCGACAAAACCGAACCAAAAAAACCGAACCGAAACAAAAACCGACGGTTCGGTTTTCAGATTTTTAATAACCGAAAATTTCGGTTCGGTTTTTGGATAACCATTTTCAGTAACCGAAAAAAATCGAATCGAACCGATAAGTTACAATCCATATATTTTTAAGTTTAAGTTGTTTAAATGTTTAACCCAATGCTAGTAGAAATTATTAATTTTATTCTTGAGTGTTAAGTGTTTATAATAAAACATTACATGTTTATTTATAATTGAAGTGGTCTATTTATTACCTACAAGAAATAACAAAATTTTATATAAAAATTAATGAGCTTCAAATTATTAAAAAAGAAAATGTTTTAATAAAAACTTTAGAGAAACATAAAAATAGATTAGAAGGTTAAGTTTATGTAAACAATATTAATTAAAGAAGTTAACTATATATAACTAGTATTAAGCACCCCCCGCGTTGCTGCGGGGTAAAACCGTGTCAAATAACATCAATGTCATACCTTCGTTAGTAACCACCAACACCGAAAAAACTCATAAAACAAAAAAAAACGAAAAGTAGACGTAAAAACGTTGAACCACGCACGGCCTTTGCGGCCTGTTAATGCAAAACGTAAAATATAAAAAATAACTAAGTTGATCGAGGACTCGTGCGTTACAACAGGGCCGATAAATGGAAAAAAAAGTAGACGTAAAAACGTTGAAACACACACGCACGTTGTAGCGTGTTAACTCGCAACGTAAAGTATAAAAAATAACTAAGTTGATGTTCTTTTGTTTTACATGACCGACCCAATATAAACCAATTTTTTATATATACCCAGAGGATTAAAATCTTTAAAAATATTTTGCACCCTATAGAAAAATTCATAAATCTACCACTAAACACCCCCCTAAAACCCCATGAGGATAGAAAAAATTGCACCTATATGGCACCACATAGCAACAATTTTCCATCTTAAAACCCATTCTTTCAAGCTAACACATAGCCTTTGTTTTTTTTCATAATTATAAGTGCTAGATTTTTGTTGTGGTTGTGGAGCCTATTTGATCTAATTGTGCCCCCATCTTATCTCTATATGCCCCATCATAGCTAAAATTTGGGATAGAAACAAAATAACAAAATTTGGTATATATAAAAAAATCTTTCCCCTCTCCAACTCTAAATCCGGCCATGGTTGGGAACCGAACACAGTTTTCAACCCAACCTAACCATCGGGTTAACATCGGATTGTAACAATATTGCTCAAACATAACCCGGAACGGTTAAACCTAGTTTCAAACCTTTCAAAGCCAATCATTCCCCACACGTTTCAGGTTTCATGTTTTAGGAAATGTTTTAGCAGAAGAAGAGATATATGTGCCAGTTTTTTTTTTTTTTTTTTTTTTTTTTTGCAATACTGTCGTAAAATTTGGGCTTTTTTTTGTCGAATCACATGTCGACATGTCATTATAATTTTTCATAGAAAAATAACTTGTTTTATAGTAGAGTGTACTCAAAATAATAAACTTCAAACTAAGTTGGCTAATTCAAAATGTTTACGAACAATTTGAGTTCCATGCTATTACGAAAATCCATCACCAACTTGAATACATAAATGCACAAATCGTCCAAAAAAAATCAATTTAGTGAGGTGTCAATATTGTAAAACGTGGGTAATTCGATCCAAATGGATACCTTATTAAAAGTGAATGAAATATTATATTATATTACTAGGTGAGTTCCCCGTGTGTTATACGTGTTGAACAATTTAAACAATATAGTATAGATATTTCCTGTAAATGCAAAACAAAGACAGAGACATTTAAATACCATATTGACATAAATGAGTTAATATAAATGTAACCCATCAACTCGTACATATTAATTAATGTCGTAGAGTTCAATAAGACGATTCTAATGTCGGTTGAATGAGGTCAATCAGAGTCTATTTGATACCCTTTGTACGACTTCTTATTTTTTGAATCTTTGTATTTGATTCTAAACCTATTATTAATATTATTGATAATAATTTTAGTTATATGAGTAGGGTTCCCGCGGAAAGTGTATTTTAGTTATATGAGTAGGGTTCCTAGAAGTGTTTTAAATAAGTCAAGAAACTGCCATATCAATAACCAAATCCCTAAAATCATACGATTTCCCCTTCTTTCTCTCTCTCTCTCTCTCTCTCCCTCTCTAAACCGATCTCTTTCCCCTTGCTGCTGGCGACGCAAAACAGGACCCCAAAAAGCATTCAGATTTCGGTTCCAAAGCTTGTTCATACCCCTTTTCTTCACTAGGTATTCATATCTTGTGTTGTGATTAAAATTCTTGAAGTGCATATACGTTTTCGGTCGTAATCTGCTTGTAACTTGGCTGCGTTTTTGCTGTTTTAATTGATGATTGTAGAGAGGCTTGTACCGTGGTTTCTGAGTCGTTCTTGATAAATGGAAGGATTACCAGCATGGATGGTAAAACACGACGTCAAGAAATTTGCTTGCTGTTAAAACACAGCGTCAAGAAATCTGCTTGCTGTTAAAACACAATGTCCAGCAATCTGCTTGTTGTTAAAACACAACGTCAAGGAAATCTGCTTGTTGTTAAAACACAATGTCAAGAAATCTGCTTGCTGTTAAAACACAATGTCAAGAATCCTCCAGCAATCTGCTTGATGTTAAAACACAACGTCAAGAAATCTGCTTGCTGTTAAAACACAACGTCAAGAAATCTGCTTGCTGTTAAAACACAATGGCCAGCAATCTGCTTGCTGTTAAAACACAGCGTCAAGAAATCTGTTTGTTGTTAAAACACAATGTCAAGAAATATGCTTGCTTTTAAAGCACAATATCAAGAATCCTCCAGCAAATCTGCTGACTTAAAACACAATCAGATTTGTTAAACTTCAGTATAAAACAACCTGTTGTAAAACACATTATGATGTAATTTAATCATCAAAAAACACAATGTGATGTAATGTCACATAGACAACAACATAAAACACATTCAGAGTGTTAAAAATGCAAAAGAACTGTTAAAACACAACCTGATTATATATTGACTTCAGAGTGTTAAAACACACTGATTTCAACCTCTCTGACTGGTAAAACACATCACCAAGACCTGCTGATAGTTTTCTAGATAAACACATTGACCTCCAGATTTGAATTCGAAAACAACAAAAATTCTGAAAATCATGGTTAGTTAATGAAAAATAAATTCAAAAAATAAAATTAAAATGTGAAATTACATAGTTGCCCTTTTAGTTAAAATAACCCAATGCCACATGTCCAATTCTCATTGCTTCCTACACTTTCTAGGAAAATAGACTTTCCACCCAACTCCTACTCTTAGTTGTATATATCAATAATATTATATATATATATATATCAATAATATATTTAGTCTAACATATTAATATTATTATGAATTTCGAAACTTGTTTAGCTAGGATTTAAGATTCTATTAAAGTTTTAGTTTAACAATAGGTTATTGAATTAATAATAAGAATTTGTATTAGATTAGATTAAATATTATTATTATTAGTATTATTAATAATACTAATCAATTAAATGAGAGAATGACAAGTGTCTCAAAACAGGTTTCTTTTATTATATAGTATAGATATAGATACTATACTATACTATATTATACTATACTATACTATTATACTACTTTTTTTTAGATATGCATGGATATATATATTATATGTATGCTGTATTTATTGTATTTATGACGACAGTGACGGATCTAGAAGACAAGTTCAGGGGTATCCCAAAACTTTTTTTTGGATACAGGGGCATCCTAATATTTGCTCAGGGGTATCCCCGATAGATAAAACGGAGAGAAAATATTTTGAGTAATCTACTGTTTAAATGGGGAAGATGATGATTAAATGGGGGAATATAATCTGCTGTTTATATAGGGGTTAAATGAATTATGTATAATTAATTTAGTTTATTAATATGTTATAATAAATTGAGATGGACAAAATTGTCCCTGAACAAAAACACAAAATAACCAGCTTTCAACAGTCAAATAAGAGGTTTTTTGAATTTTGGACTAAAATGGAAATAAAAGTGAAACCACGGAGACCCAGATTTAAAAGGTTTGAGATTTGGACTAAAATGGCAAAAGTGCCCAAACCACAGGGACCAAAATGGCTGTTTACTCAAATTTTTTTTGTACTAATTTTACACTCAGCCTACAAAGTTGAGGGGTAGCTCGTGCTACCCCTCCTTGTACATTACATCCGCCCATGAATGATGGATCAGTTGCTTTATTCAGGTGGGTCTTTTCAGAAGATTGCTTTCATTCAATTAGACAATGCAAACTCCTAAGACAAGGTATGCGATCTTAAATTTCTTTTAGAGTTAATTGCCAAAATCGTTCCTGAGGTTTGGGCACGTTTGCCATTTTCGTCCAAAATGACACTTTTGTACCAAATTGCCCCAACGTTTGTAACTTTTTGCCATTTTCATCCAAACCACTAACTTAGTTTATTTTTTCTGTTAAGTTGAGGATATTTAGACGAAACTGACAAGTGTAAAACCACAGGGACAATTTTGGCAATTTACTCAAACCCTTTTTAATTTCTTTTAGTTAATTATTTTTGTTACATATATAATAAAAAAGAATATACATGGAGTTTTTAGAAAAAAAAATTAATAGTTTTGTCACATAATTTTCATAAATCTTCATCCAAATCACTAACTCAAATTATTTTTTCTGTTGAGGTGAATGATATTTTAAATTTTATAGATTAAGACAGAAATTAATTTACAACTTCTTTATATAAATCAATTTTATAAAGAGAAAACGTCATTGGTGTGCAACACATAACAATCGATTACAACTTTTAGTATTTATCAGTTGTAGAGATAGAAAAAAATTGTAAAACGTTATATATTTTTTAAATGTGTTGAGCACCTAGGAAATATGTTGGTAGAAATAAAATATTTATTTAATTAAGATTATGAGGGTAACTAACTAATACTTATTCTGAGTGGCTTGAGTAAATAAACTTTTGGTTCATAGAATTATAATTACAATTTGGTGGGTAATTTTAAGGTTTGTTAACGATACGTTTTTTGATAGGGGGGGGGGGGGCACTGACTTTTGTTTTTCCTTATGAGCGAATTTAAAAGAGTAGAAGATGAATTACAAACTTGGTACATATGATAAGATTTTTTTATTTGACCTTTTTCAATAAGTTCACCAGCATTTTAGTTTTATAAAATTTAGAGGTTTAAGTAGATTTCATTTTTATAAAACTGGTCTATATAAAAAATTAGAAATTAATTTCTGTCTTAGTTTATAAACATCCTTCGCCTTAATAGAAAAATTAACTTAGTTAGTGTTTGGATGAAAATTTATAAAAATTATGTGACAAAGCTATTATTTTTTTCATATAAAAATTGCATGTAATATGTAACGAAATTAATTAAATAAAAGAAATTTAAAAGAGTTTGAGTAAATTGTCAAAATCGTCATTGTGGTTTTATATTTGCAAGTTTCATCCAAATATTCTCAACTTAACAGAAAAAATAAACTAAGTTAGTGGTTTAGATGAAAATGACAAAAAGTTACAAACGCTGAGGGCAATTTGGTACAAAAGTGTCATTTTGGACGAAAATGGCAAACATGCCCAAACCGGAGGGACGATTTTGGCAATTAACTCTTTCTTTTATTTATTACCTTTCTGTTCCGGTAATAGATTGTTGGTGGTACATGAGCTAGACAAAGTCGAAGATATTTCGTTCAGTGATGATTGTTTTTTCAATTGGTCTGCAAGGAATGTCAGGTTATTGGTTACGAAGCTTCAAAAGGCAGAATTATTAGATTAATAGGTTATCCATTGTTATTTTGCACAAGAGAAACTTAATTTCAACGTTTATTTATGTTTTCATTATGATTATATCCATAGTACGTAGATTGTCTTATTTACTTTATGAACCTTTTGCATTCAATAACAATTTCTTTTATAGATTTTCGATATGTTGTTATAAAAGTGTAATGTTCTTCGTCAATACCTCGAAAACATATTATTTTGTTAAAACCGCGAAATTCGCGGGTATTAGCACTAGTTCATTATAAAATCCCTCTGTTAGAGCCGCCATTATCGTTGTTATTTCCCATCTGTCTGCTGCTAGCAAATTGTTAACCGTTACAAGTTACGAGGATTTTAGTTTATAATTTTAAATGCATATTCTTTCTTTTGTGAAATTATACAAATTTAAAGGTCTCCACTTAATATTTCGCTTAGAGTCTTAAAAATGTTGAAACGAACTGATTCAACTTCTTTAAAAGTAACCATATATTGGAAGATTAACTATCCAAATTACTTTTCTTAAATTATAACAAAAGGTTCACGTTTTATTTACCTGAACTAAATATATAATCACACTTGTTAAATTAGATATTGTAGTCTTTTCATGGAATAAAACAAGTATTGTTTTTAGGGGTCACACTCGCATGCGATGGGGACAAACGAACACAGAGTTAAAGAAATTTACAGTTAAAAAAATCAAATTGCCAATGAGGTAGTGGTGGAGTAGTTGGGACAGATTTGATGTTCCTTAAGACCTAGGTTCAACTTCCACACTCTCTATTATTTTCTGCGGCATCCAAGTGAAGGACGAATACGAGTGGCGCCGGTTCGTCTTGGATGGGAGGTGACGTTTTACCGATTATTCCACTGTCGTGCCTCCAGGCGGGTGGAGGTCGGGTTTCCGCGCATCTGGGAGAGTCAAGGGGCTAGCGGCAGTCGAGTAGTCGACCTTAACCACAACGTCCGGTGTCACGATGGTTAACACGTCGTTCCTTACCGTTCAAAAAATCAAATTATTTATTTTAATATTAAACATTCATAATGATATCTCAAACAAGACATGTATTGTAAATATTTTTATAACAAAATCACGACTAAAAGATTATTGTCGTCTCTAAGATTTCGACGGTGAGCTTTGGGTTTTACTGGAAGCAGTCTCTCTATTACTACAGGGTAGACATGGTCGGCTCGGAGGGGGTGCAGGGTGGGCGACGACTCAGGGCCCAAATCCTCCGGGGAGTCGAAAATATATTTTTTTAATAAAGTTACGCTGTAGAACTTAGAATATATATAAACTGAATTGAAAAATGACATGATGAGATGCATGATCTGGTGATTCATATGTCACTTTATTAGCAAACGGACCTTGGATTCTAATCCTGATAGCTTCATTTTTAGTTAATTTTTTTCTTTTTGTTTGTTAGCTATGCATTAAATGCAAATGACATTAATTGACTAATATTATGTTACATGACTTCTCAAATCTAGTTTAAAATTTATTATTTATGTTAATTCCTAAAATATTATTCAGTCTACAATTACTTTTGTTTGTTCCATTTTTTATGAAAAAAATCTTATTTTTTTTCTTTTTCTTTCAACTCTATGTATTTTCTAAATAAATTTGGATAGGTTACGAATGTTTTACATGATTGTAAAATAACAACTTTTTAAATTACGACATAACTATTAATATTTTTTGAATTTACCCTTACAACGTGTTTTTCTTTTTTACATTTCGTTGTCCAAATGCGCGTGTGATGTGTTTTTTATCTACGTTTCCACGTAAAAAAGTAGCCCGCTGCAACATGCGGGTGATTCCACAAATTTTTATTTAATTTTCATATATTTAAAACTTTTTTGTATATTCTTTTAAAAAGTCAAATTTTTTAATTCATTTTCATATATTTAAAACTTTTTTGTATATTCTTTTTAAAAGTTTATATTTCAGGGGGCCCGTATTTTATCTTCGCACAGGGCCCACAAATTTTCGATGATTTTCGAAGACAACCCTGAGAGTAGAGGTAAGGTTGTCTACATCTTACACTTCTCAGACCCTAACTTAGCTTTGCTATTGATAAGATTTACTGAGTATAATGATGATGATCTAAGATTTCGAAGGTCACTTGTAGGGGTGTTCAGAATTCGTTTCGAATTCGAAAAATTCGAAATTCGATTAAATTCTATTCGATTATCAGGAATTCGAATTCGAATTCGAATTCAATTCGATTCTAATATGAATTTATAATTTCAAATTCGATTCGATTCGAAATTCGAATAAAAATTAATATTTTATTTATTATTTTTATATATAATACATATATAACTTTTATTGGGCTATACTATAAATTATTTTCAAAATTTATTCCAAGTATTAAAATTACGATTACCAAACCCACTACATGACCCATAACTAAAACCTAACTAGCAAATCTATCAGTAGATTTCTAACCCTAAAAATATTAACTTGTAGTGGTTATTCCCAAATTCTCGTCTTGAATGTTAGACTTATGGTACTTTATTTGGAATGTTTTATGGTTGCTTTAAAACTTATGTTTTATTTTAATAGTTATTTTCATGTTTTAAAAGAAACTGAATCAAATCGAATTTATTCAAATTTGAATTTTTAATTTTTTTTTGTATCTTTATACTTTTATTTATATATAAAATACTGGCCGAGTTACATCAATATCGCAGGTAAGCGAGCAACAAGCTACGCCGCTACCCCTTTCTAAATAGCAAACTCTACCCTATTAAAGACAAACCCCTGCCCCCTGTTGATGAGCAACTGCTGTGGACAACCTTTTGGACCCTAGTCAACAAACGGATAGCTTCTGGAGCTTGGGAGCCAAAGGTGTCGAAGGCGAAGGGGACAAATGCATGTTGGTTATCAGCACATGCTTTAGCGTGTTTATCCACCTTTTTAGATTCCGCTTTCCTTATAGCCTGTCCTGCTACAAACTCGCTTTCCCTTAAACCAGCTAATGGGGAGACTCTTGTGAGATCCACACAAGCATGTTTCCCTCCCGCCCAGCCAAAGACGAGCAGATCGACTGGTCTCAATGTAGATCTCCCTTCCATTGGATCTGTAAGGAAATTCACAGAGGCCTCCTTCTTGGCAGAAATCCCCGCTCTCCTCAAGATGTCCCCCAAAACATCTCTCACCCAATCGTGCCGATATTTGAAACCAGGGAGCTCCTTACAATGAATAGCATGCTCCCCATATTTATCCATGCAGGCTTTACGGAAAATTGGGCAGGTTTCGTCTTCTGAATACATAGGGATCATCAGCCGGTATTTGAGGATAGCCCTATACTCAACAACCGACATGCATTGCCCCAGCCCCTCGATCGGGATAACAGTCAAAAATTCTTGCTCATAGGGGCCTTTCAAGCACTCAATCACCGCCTTCTGGCGGGGAGACCCTACACTTGACCTTGTGCAAGGAATGATAAAGAGTTCCGGATAAATAAAGCAAACTCCTTTTTACGGATCTAAGGCAGGACCAAATTTCATAATTTGGTGTTAAAAAGATTGTGTGATTTTTATATAGGAGACATAATTAATTGATTATTTTAAACGTTTTATTTCCGTTTTGCAACTATTGTTAAGTTTTTACACCATATATTGTTACATTTTATAATCATAAGAATCCGTATAAAAAAGTTATGAATCTAAATAATCAAAGTGTTTACGTCGGTCTAGTTTTATATAATAAAAAAAATCTGACACATACTGTTTTAATTTCTCCATAGCTTCACTTTGATGAATTTTTGACTTATTTCTTCTAAATCAATAGTTTCTCATTCAATTTCTTCTTTAAGGACAACAAAGGTATTAGGTTATGCGGTACGGTGACTATCCTTCCTTGGATCCTTGGAGGATGATCCGCTACGTAGGCGTCATATCATAGTCCTATAGAGGATGATCCGCCATGGCAAAACACTGTACATGGGAGGATGATCCTATCCCACTAATTATGGCAATTAAATTATTATTATTTTTTTTGCGAAGGAAACACCGGAAATGGAAATGGGTTTTGTCCTGTTCTGCTTCGTCCTCCATGGAGACGGTCACGACGCCGACGAGGAGGCGGGATGGTGTGCGGAACGGCGACGGTCCGGAACGGAGGGGGACGACCCCCATACCGTCTAGCCTTAAATCAATAAACTCATTACAGTTTTTCAACTTTAGTATTATTAATAAGAGTTAAATGCCATTTTAGTCCCTGTGGTTTGGGCCATTTTCCCAGTTTAGTCCAAAGGTTTCATTTTTAACCTGTGGGTCCAAAAAGGTTTCACAGTTGCCATTTTAGTCCACTTGGATAACTTCATCCATTTTTTCTGTTAACGAGAAGACCAATTCGGTAATTTTGTATGTAATTCTGTTAATTAAAAGGGCAATTCAGCCATATAAAATGACCGAATTAGCCTTCTCGTTAACAGAAAAAATGGATGAAGTTAATCCAGTGGACTAAAATGGCAACTGTGAAACCTTTTTGGACCCACAGGTTAAAAATGAAACCTTTGGACTAAACTGGCAAAATGGTCCAATCCACAGGGACTAAAATGGCATTTAACTCTATTAATAATTAAAGTTGTTATTCATTTGTATGCAATTTCTTTGGTTGATTTTGATCCTCTTTCTTATTTATAAGCATTAAAACCGCTGCAAATGTCTATTGTGTCCAATTTTCTCCTTACTCCACTCATTTATGAGCTTCGAAATGTTTCAACGCCCTTGTGTACATTGCCTGGCCACGAGAGAGCTGTTAGTTATGTCAAATTCGTGGATTGTGTGACCCTCGTTTCTGCATCAACCGACAACACATTAAAACTATGGGACCTCAATAAAGCCGATTTCGCTTGCTTATCAACCAGCAGTTGCATCTTAACCTTTAAAGGTCATACTAATGAGAAGGTATGTTTCAATAGTTTAGCTTTGCGTAATCAGGTAATCACATTTGCTACATTCTTAATGAAAATTTATGTCTTTCAGAATTTTGTTGGATTGCATGCGGTTCAGAAACTAATGAGGTATATCATATATGTCCTATTTTAGAGTAAAATGTCATTATCGTCTCTGAGGTTTGGCCAGTTTTGCGGCTTTCGTCCAAAAGTTTGTTTTTTTCGCATCTGGATCCAAATGGTTTGAAATCTTGCCAACTTCATCCGACTCGTTAACTCCATCCGTTTTTCTCGTTAAGTCAGGAGTATTTCTGTCTTTTTTGTTAATTTAAAGGGTTTTGAATACGTGTACATTATGCTAAATGCTTGTCCATAAAGTGAAAAAGACCAAATTGCCTTTTAAATTAACAAAAAAGACAAAAATATCCCTGACTTAACGGAGAAAAACGGATGAAGTTAACGAGCCGGATGAAAATGGCAAGATTTCAAACCTTTTGGATCCAGATAAGAAAAAACAAACCTTTGGACGAAAGTCGCAAAATTGACCAAACCCCAGAGACGAAAATGGCATTTTACTCTTTATTTTATGTATATGACTTTGTCTTCATATAAGACCGGAGGGTATGGGCTCCGTCCTCCTGTCGCCGCCCCATCTTCCCACCCCCCATGCCCGTCGCCGCCCCTTCTCCCGTCCAAATCGTCCTCCCCAAGCCGGTTTTGACGGGCCAACTTCCTCTCTCCTCACACACACACATCTATACATACATATATATATATATATATAAAGGGGTTCATCCCCCACCCCCTAGGTCCATCCTCTCCAAGCCTCTCTTACCTGGCGGTGACGTGGCGGCCCATCCTCATGGGAATGAGCCAACCATACCCACTGGTCTAAGCGAGCGTCAACTATTTGTCGTTTTCAGGTGTTTGCTTATTATAGATCATTACCTATGCCTATAACGTCCCACAAGTTTGGATCGATTGATCCCATAACGGGTAAGGAGACCGAAAATGAAAGCAATCATTTCGTTTCAAGCGTCTGTTGGAGACAAAAATCGGATATGGTTGTAGCAGCCAACTCCACTGGATGTCTGAAAGAAAGGTTTTGACTTTTTTGCCCCTCAAGATTTATGTGTTGACTTTGACCTAGTGGTAGTTAGTACATCTCAGTCTTGAGTTTCATTTTCACCACATATTTCTTCATCTATATTGTGATATTAGGTGTAGAAATGTAGAATCTCAAAGTTGTTAAAAGCGGTTGTCGAGTATTATGTTGTACAGTTCTCATTTTTGAGGTTAATGAAAAATTCATTTTATTGTATCATTTTCGTATTTCTGTTTGTACAAGCACTTGTGCTCGGTGGAGAAGATAACGAAAAAGTGCATCTACTGAAAGATCGGTCAGGCGAATGATTTGATAATTGTTGTTGCGACTTGGCTTGGCATGGCGTGGCGTATTTGTTAGCATTATACTTTCCTATGTTTAGTAATCTTTAAGTTTTACATTAAAAGAAACAAAGAGAAAATGTAACATGTTTTTCGCAGGTATGTTCTCTAGGGTCAACGCCATGTAGACTTCCACTTCAACTTCAGAAATCTCCGGTGCTCATTGTTCTTAAACCGACTATCAATCTCCATAACTTAGGGACAAAGCGAGTTGTTCTCACCAAATGTTCTAATAAGATTATCTATGGAAGTTGGATCATCATCAAATGATGTAAAGATCTTATAAAAGTTTTTTTTTTTTTTTTTTTTTTTTTTTTTTTTTTTTTTTGCAGAAAGTTTTTAATTTCAATTTTCAATACTTGGCAAGTTACATCAAAACAGAAGGTAGACGGGCAACAAGCTGCGCCGCAACCCCTTTCTGAATTGCAAACCCTAATCTACCAAAGATAAAACCCCGTCCCCCTGAGGTTGAGCAATTGTTGTGGATGACCCGTTGGACCCTTGTCAGGAATTGGATAGCTTCTTGCGCTAGGGAGCCAAATGTGTCAAAGGCAAAAGGGACAAAAACATGCTGGTTCTCTACACAAGCTTTAGCATGCTTATCAACTTTCTTCGATTCTACCTTTCTTACTGCTTGTCCAGCTACAAACCCGTTTTCCCTTAAACCAGCCAGAGGGGAAACCCCCATGAGGTCCACACAAGCATGTTTCCCCCTAGCCCAGCCAAAGACGAGCAAATCCGCTGGTCGTAGAGTAGATCTCCCTTCCATAGGGTCGGTAAGGAAATTCACAGGAGCCTCTTTCTTAGCCGAAATCCCAGCTCTTCTGAGGATGTCCCACAAAACATCTCGCACCCAGTCATGTCGATATTTGAACCCAGGGAGCTCTTTACAATGCACTGCGTGCTCTCCGTATTCATCCATACAAGCTTTACGACATATCAGGCATGTTTCATCTTCTGGGTATATAGGGATCATCAGCCGGTATTTAAGAATGACTCTGTATTCTATTGCTGACATACATTGTCCCAGCCCCTCAATTAAGATAACGGTAAAAAATCCTGAGCAGGGGGAGCCTTCAGGCATTCCCACAACTCCACAAGAATGTTAAATATCATCATTTAGTAAGATTAATAATGATATAAACGTGTTAAAAGTTCAAGTATGTATTCTACATATAAGAATATTGACATATGGTAATTTATTTATTTAAGGAGAGTAAATGAGTAGTTAGGTTTTTTTTTTTTTTTTTTTTTTTTTTTTTCTTATTGGCACATCAGCATAAGAAGGTCACATGTACACTTTTTTTAAACAAAACATAAAGGTCGCATATACTCGGATGAGTTTGTGCATATGCAAAAATACTTAGCCCACATGCAATATCTGAAGCCCAGAAACAAAACTACGTAGCCCACATGCAAGATCTCAAGCCCAGATGTTGACTTATTAAGGATTTAAGGGATGTTCACTTAGCCCAGTTCATTCCATAAGCACAATTAGAGGTGCACAACTCGGGTTTTTTTTTAATACCTGGGTTTGGGTATATACCCGGGTATGACCGGTTTTTAACTTTTCGGGTATTGGTCATACCTGGGTCGGGGTCGGGTTCGGGCCTGGGTATTGGCCAGAAAATTTATACCCTGTGTACCCGGGTTCGGATTTTCAATACCCGGGTATTAGAATACCCTATTTCCGGATCCGGGTAGGGTTCAGGTATTGGTCGGGTATGGATCAGCGATCGAGTATAGATCGGGTTTTTCGATTATTTTTTGACATAAAACAAAGAAGTATAATGGAAACCTTTATTTATACATATTGCATGTCTTGAAATCTGCAAAAAAAAAAAAAAAAAACAAACAAAAAAAAAGCCTCACATAGCTCTAAACGTTCAAAAAAGTTGTTGTACACAACCCGGTTACGGGTATTACGAAAAACCGGGTACGGATTTTACGAGGACCCGGGTATGGTGAAAACCCTGGTACAAACCAGGTATAAAAAACCCGGGTTCGGGTATTGAACATAATATGCATACCCAGTCCCTACCCTACGGGTAGGGTCGGGTTCGGGTTTTAAAAACCCGGTTTATCTTATAAACACAGATTTGTATGAATGAAAAGCTTGATTTACATTGAAATTACAAAGGCTTAAATAGCCAGAATTACAACAACTCATTCAATGGGAACGAGGATCTTTAGGCAAAGAATAAGCTAATCAAATACACTGTTAATCCTATCTAAAATTATACGAAGGTAATAAGGAATAGTGCTTCAAATCTGGAAATTATTTTGCAATGTTATTCTCATTAATATGCCCCCGCAAGATGGATGAGCCATCGAATACTCCAATCTTGGACCGTAGACGAAGAAATGGTCCGCAACTTAGCGGTTTCGTGAGCACATCAGCCAGTTGGTCTTCAGAATGGATGTGTTGAACACGTAGTGAGCCATTTGCAATTTTTTCTCGAACAAAATGATAGTCTAACGCCACTGCTTCATGCGTGAGTGATATACAGGATTCGCACATAAATAAGTTACCCCTGCATTGTCACCAAAAAGTATAGGTGAGGTTGACTTCGATAAACCAAGTTCCAACAGTAGGTTTTGAACCCACGCTAGTTCGGCTGCACCGTTTGCTAATGCTTTGTACTCAGAGGTTACTTTCAACATGTTGACACTTTTAACCCCTATGTTTCACAAGATCCTTATTTCAAGCACAAACGACTTTCTAAGTTCGATAAATTATTCGTTAAAAAATACGAACGTCGTGTGAGGTCAATCAGAGGCACAAGAATGGCATGTTGACACTTTGGATCCCTTTATTCACATATTTACATTGTTTGACAACTTCAGTCCCTCAAAAATAATTCCTTACACGTTTAAAGTCCATGACACGTGTCTTTATTATATTGGTCGTGATTTTACGAGGTGTTACAGTACAAGCTGTGGCGAGGTTTATCGTACTTACTTTGTCGGGAACCTTCAAAGCACGTGTTTGCATCACCGAAGGAGCTTCTCCTCAATTCTTCATCTATATGAGAGGCCTCGTCCAACCTTTGTTGTACCTGCTTTGTTGTTGGTCGGTCATGAGTATTTTGTTAGGCAACCAGTGGTTTCTTGGTAGATTTCTTTGGAGTCAACACCGCTTTAATTAATCTTTGACATCAGGCTTTTTTGCTGAGCTGGGGGGTGCGACTCTAATTGTTGTCCAACAATATTTAGCTCTTCGACCACGTCAACGTCATCGTCTATCAATTTACAACTTTGGAAGTTAAGCTTCCGCCAGAAGACGTCTATGTCTTCGAGTTGAATCAGACGCTCTGCACGGTTAAAAACAACATTGTTTAAGTCACATGATTAACGGAAATATATCACACAAGTGTTGCACGTTTAACAATTATTACCTTCACGCGTGTACTTTTCTATCCTACAAGCACAGGGCAACCCACAACTGTACCACATTTGGCAACCACATGATGAATGAATGCGCTCCAAGACATCTAGCTTCCTAATTGCCTCTCAACTCAACAAGTCAAGGGCTGTATGGGATACTTTTCCAAGTAGGTGTTGAAACAGCGGGTGTTTGTGGTGGTTCATTCTTTTTTCGATGCTTTCTCGAAAAGTCTTCCTTATTTCACCGAACTGTGTCTCAACTATATCCCGGACACATCCAACTACACGGTCCAGCGAGCTCCTATCTAGGACGTATCTCTTTAAGTTGGCGTGTTGGCTCTCAACTCTGATTGTGGTACGATTACCAAAGTTGCGCCTCTTATCAGTCCACGCGAAGACGAACATCTCCTTATAGTCTTTTAGCCAGTTATCGTACACGTAATTGAAGACTCCTAAAAAGTAAAAATAATTTAATAAAATTTGCATAGGTGAGTCGTATGTTATTAGAAAAACTTACTAGAACGTTTGCACTCCACAAGTCGCTTTCGCATGTTGCAAGTGGTACTCGTAGATGGGTATGGATGGAGACTCAATCAATGTCCCCCAGAATCACAAAAATTTATCACAGTCTTCGTCTGTGAAGGCAGCCTTGCAGTGCTTCATAACATTCTCTTGTATGTGCCACCTGTAAAGAAGCCTGGAGGCGTTTGGAAATACTTTAGCACACGCGCCCATAAGGGCTAGGTCTCTATCCGTTAAAATCACACGTGGCTCCATACATTCATCCAACATTTACTTGACCCTCTCAAGCACCCACACAAAGTTATCACCCTGTTCTTTACTAACAACGGCATGCGTGATAATAAACGATTTGTTGGTAGGCGTCATACCAACAATCTAGATAAATGGCATATTGTATATGTTTGTCTTGTACGTCGCATCGATCAGCATGACGTGGGGGAATGCACGCCACATGTCTCTCGAGTACCGATGAAGAAAGAAGATCTCTGTTACGATCTGTGTTCCGGGTTCCTCCCGTGTCTCGTAAATAAAGTCGTTGTTTATCAGCACGTTTTCTAGTGACTGCATGGGAGTCAATCCTTGTCTTTGTTCGGCTCTAATCTTCGCCACAATGTTTTGAACGTCTTTCTGAACATGAAACCTGTTGGGGTCCTGCTTCCATATCGTTTGAAATATTTTGCGCGGCTCCATGTTTTGAGCTGTCAGCTGCTCGATCAGTTTCATTTCGCTTGGAGTAAACCTTCGCACAAACGCGTGGGCCGACAGGTCCTCACAAAGTTCGTGGTTTTTTTACTTCCGGCTTTTCTAAGTGTTGCTGTAGTCTGGTGCTCACCACCACGATCACATTCAAGCCATACCCTCCCGGTTCTTCCCCCGATTTTCTTTGATCGACGGGTGACAATAACGAAACCATCCACGTTTGCTATTTCTTGTATCTGTTTCTTTAGTTCATCTAAAGAGTTGAAAACCTGTAACATCGACAATAATAACGATAATAATAATAATAATAATAATAATAGTAATAATAATAATAATAATAAAAATAATAATAATAATAATAGTAATAATAATAATAATAATAAAAATAATAACAATAATAATAATAACAATAATAATAATAATAATAAAATAGTAATTGATACCTGCTTTTTTAAGTACGGATTGTCCGGGATGGGAGGTGCCTTACCACCATATCTACCATATCCACCATAACCACCATATCCACCATATCCTCCAACGTCCGCATTGTTTTGATGAACGAAAGGAGTGCCCGGGGAAATGAATTGCTGATGACCACCGTCTCCTCCTTATCCACTGTATCCACCATATCCACTGTCTCCTCCGTATTCACCGTCTCCTCCGTATCCACCGTTTCCTCCGTATACACCGTCTCCTCCGTATCCACCGTCTCCTCTGTATCCACCGTTTCCTCCATATCCACTGTCTCCTCCGTAAGAGTATTCACACCCGTATCTATAATCCGGATACCCTTGTTGCGTCGGATAACTTGGTTGACCAGCATGGTATGAGTCATCTACAGGGGCTGTTTCATCAACAGGAGGGTGCGTGTTCAAATCTAGAAAGGGTGTGTTTTGTTTTCCTTGTATATTAGACACAACCTTCTCTTGCTCATTAGAATCAGGAACGCCAGACTCCTCCAAAATAGACGACCGTATCATCATTAGTAAATAGTAAACTAACACAACAAGTAATTAAAAAATTTAAGCTAATAACTGTTACCGGAACGCTTTCGGGCACCCAATTGTCGCTAGAATACTGCCTGAAGAGATAGTTGCCGTCCCAGTATGATGACATTTCAACACTTCGGGATGATAAGAACACAAATGCTAACAACAAGAGGTCGTAGAAGAAACAGAATGAAATGAATGTTGAATTCTCGTATAGGGTGTGGAAATAGGCAAAAAGGTGTATGAATATGTAGACTCATATTTAATCATAAAAAAAGGCATGTGATCAAATGATCAATAGATTCTGCTTGAAAATCTTGTATCCGATTTTTCAAAAGTTATCCAAAAGAAACAATAATACGATTAAAATTTGCATGCACGTACACCAAATTAAAATTTAAAAGTTTTATTCACTCATAACATACACAATACTTAATATCAAACACGTTCTCAACACTTAACGGATGGAGCATCTCGATCCTTTATTAGTTCTTAAATACAACCGACCACGTGGCATTAAGTAATTTATCAAGCACTAAACCACATAGACCCTTTATTCTTAACATTCAAATATAAAACGATTTTAGTTCACTTTCAACTTAAAAGAATAATTAAAACTCGTTCACGATAGTATTGACCATCTCCTTTATGACCTCCCAAGCTTTAATCACATGGCGTTCTTCTGTGAGTGTGGCTCCAACCACAAACCTCAGCAGATAAATCCCAGCAACCACGGTGTGAGTCAGATAAACTCGGCCCGTTGAGTTGACTCGCTCGAGTAGCTTTTTGTTCAACGACTCGGTGCAGCTGGAGTCAAACCCGTTTAGTTGTTTTAACCGAAAACACACCAAGGAAAACCTTCGTGGTACAACAATCTCAAACCTCACGTCTGATTTCACAAGTCGTTCGAACGTTATCGCCATTTGGACATCAGAACGAATGTGATTTTGTAGGTTTGCAACGCCATAACTACGTAGGACAAACCATAAACGTAGAGGCCTAAACCTTCGCGACGTCCCCACTTGCCAATCCATGTAACTCACCACCGAGCCTGACTCGCTATGTTCGTTTTTCAAGTACTCAGGATTGGTTCCAAGCGCATTAACAATCAAATTAGGGTTTTTAACCCACAGGCAGCAGCACTCCGCGTAACAGAGTAGCCACTTATGCGGGCTCAAACTCAGCGAGTCGACCTTTTCTATTCCATCAAGAAAAGGTCGATACTCTGGGCATATGCATGCATTTCCGCCATATGCCCCGTCCACGTGGACCCATATATTATACTTGTTTGCCACCTCAGCAAGGTCTTTAACAGGATCCACTGCAGTCGTGGAGGTGGTCCCAACCGTAACACATAGAAAAAGTGGGACCCGCCCTTCTTCCACGTCAGCTTCTATGACATTTCGGAGACTATCAGGTTTCAGAGCAAACTCATCCTCCACACTTGTTGGAATAGACCGTATGTTGCATGGATGAATACCCGCGATCTTGCATGCTTTGTTGTACGTAGAGTGAGTTTGATCAGACCCATACACGACTAATTTGTCGATATTTTCGATACCAATTTCGTTAAGAACATGATCTCTAGCTGCAACAACGGTGCTCAAAATGGCCTCGCTTGTTGTCGAATGCACAACGCCGCCTCCAGAGCCCGAAAACATGAAGCTTTTTGGTAGTTTAAGCATAACACCGAGCCAATCCATCACCACCATCTCAAGCTCCGTCACAGCCGGTGAACCAACCCACTTGAACCCATTCGCATTAAAACCGGTACACAAAATTTCACCAATGAAGGCCGCTGAACTCACCGAAGCCGGAAAGTATCCGTAGAAGTTTGGACTCAGGAAGTGAGTAATACCCGGGATGAGATCGTTTTGTACGTCTTTTAGAATCGTGTCAAACGATTCGGGTGTGTCTGGTGGTGTCTCTGGTAGCCGGTTTTTCAGGTAACCGGGCTGAGCTTGGCTACCGACGGGGTAGCTTTCGATATGTTTGTAGTAATCAGCGATGAAATCAACCGCTTTGTGTGCTTTGGTTCGAAGGTCTTCAGGGTTAAGATGGTTGAAGTGTTTGGAATCCAAAGATTCTGGGGCTGTGATGAAGTTGGAATGAGGGCTTCCCATTTTGTGGGTTTCAACTTTCAAGTTAAGTTTAAGAAAGGATTTGGGATGGAAGCAAAGGTGAGGGTGGTGATGTATTTATAATGCAAGCGTCGGTACTCGGTACATGTTAGGGGTGGGGGTGGTCATCACTCACTCATCACTCACAACACACAGTCAAGTTCTGCCATGTCATCAACCATTTTTCATCACTCATAACCTTTTTTAGTGGCAATGGTCATCACTCACAACACCCAACAATAAACCCTACACCCCCTCACGTGTTCCATCACTTTAACCTTGTCACGCGTGAAAAACTTCACGGAAACCATATTCCAACGTGATGAACAATTTGGTGGCGGTGGAAAAATGCAAACCACCACGCTTGGAAAACTTCATCACGGGGAAAAATTACAAATTTTCAGAGCCCGAATATAGTACAAGTAACTTAGGTTTGGATTATGGCCTCTAAAAAGATAGGGTTTAAAAGAGCAAACTTATTGTTTTAGATTGGTTTGATTTCTTAGGTTGGGTGGTGTGGTCTCACGTCTATAGGGGCATTATCACGCCACTTAAGTGTCACGTAGGTGACACATAAGCGGTGGGCTTTATCATTAACTTGCATAGTTGCACGATGTGAAATAACGCCCCCTGTAAAGACCCTTTAACTATATTAAAAAGAAGAAAAAGAGTAAATAAAAACAAAATATGATTGGTTGATGGAGGTGAACTCCATTGCTTTATTCCTCTCTCGCCCGCTATTCCTTTGTCGGAGGCCAAGGATAGCGCACCCATTGGCGGAGGCGGGGTGGTGTAGGGCGCCATGGGGCGCTAAAATGGGTGAGGTGGCAGGGACGTGAAACCACAATATCAAGTCGTATACAAAGAAGCAAACTACTATTTATTATAGTTGTGTTATATTTTTGCTTAGTTTGAAATACGGATAAAGGAGAATCGTTTATAACAATCAAATAAGGAAAAAGGTCCACAAAATTTCATTTCGCCTTCCTTTAAAAATGTTGGAACGGCCCAACAGATTTTAAGGGCTCTATGAATACATTGCCTACCCAAACTCAATTACGTCACCCCAAAGACGACAATTTGACGAATAAAGGCGTTTAAAGGTGTTTAAAGGTAGGGGTCTGTTACGCAAATCTTAACTTTAAACGGCGTTCGATGAACCACTAAATAGTCGTTTAAAAGTAGGGGTATTGCGTATGCCCTGACTTTATAAGGCTGTTGAAAACGGTGTGACTTGTGAGATTGCAGTGACACTCCCGTGTGCTTAACAATGCCTTTTTTAATTAAATCCAATATATATTTGTTTTGACTTTCAGAGTTAACTAGTCCAATTGTTATATGATGCGTTAGCCTTTTGAAAACGCGCATTCTGATGTATCCGATTGAACTCAACGTAACATATATAAGCATTGCGATTGGATTGAAACGTAAAGTAAATCGTAATTATACCTTAGAATCATAACGTATTATATATATGACCCAACTCATACTTATAAAATATAACCAATATAATAGAAAAACTGACACGTTTAATATAAGAGCTTTATTAACGTGTAATATAAGAGCTTTATTAGTGCTTTCTAAAATAACGTGTTATATTTGACCTGACACATTTTCCAAAAAAAGTTTACGTCGAAACGTAGGTCAGCTCAGATTTATACAGACACTTACAAATAAATATGGGCACGTAAAAAATGGTTTTTAAACGAAAATGTATTATATTTTATCGGGCTCGTTTTCAGGAAAATTTTATGTCGAAACGTAGACAAACTTAAATTTATACAGACACATACATAAAAATATGCACGTAAAAATAGTTTTTTAAGTAAACACGTACATAAATAATGTTTATCATGTTTGTTTACGTATATTTAACAATAAATAATTTATAAAATTAAATAATTTAGTTATAAAATATTAATTTGTAGGATAAGATCTAATAGTTTATCCTAACGAATAAGAAAATAATGATATTATAGTAACCGATAAAGTCATAAAAATTGATTGGAGCAATCGGAAGTAGTAAAGACAAATCTAATAAATAATAACGTAAAATATATATATTCTTATTTTCATTTTCAATACATACAAACACAAGTATGATAATGTCAGCACGGAATAGTGAAATCAATTGATTGGTCAAAAGTGGGGGTCAGGTTTATGTTTTTTTTTCTCTTTTACATAAAATAGTTATTTATGGGTCCTGTCAAATTACAATTTTATCACCTGTTTAAATTTACGATCTTGCCCTCAGTTAGAAATTAAATTTATGTTTTGCCCCAAGCTTAAATTTACGATTTTGACAGCTAAAAATTACGATTTTTCCCTTAGTAAAATATTACGACTTTGCCCCCGATTCAAAATAAAAAAATGGTTTTTCATTCAGTTCAAAATATTATTTTATCCTGATTTTAAAATTACGATTTTACCAAAGCTAAAAATTGCAATGTTGCCATAGTTTTTTTTGGGCAAAATTATGGTAGTGTTTTATTTTAGTTGGTTTACTCAATTTAGTTTTTATTTGTGCCAAACAGCTGCCTAGCACTCGCCAATTGGTCCTGACAAATTATTGTTTTGCCCCCAACTCTAAATTACACGCTTGCCATCATTTTAGTTATTTTTTTTTATCATAACTATGATAGTGTTTTCCTTTATTTGGTTAACTCGATGCATCTTTTTTTATATCGTGTTATAAGTAGCATGTATGACTAACCGAAATAAATGCGTACATGTCATTAAACTAATAAATTTTTGGTTTAGCGCCACGCAACGTGGGCGACGCATAACTCTAGACGGCAATAGTTCTGCCGCCCAATTGGTGGAAAATGAGCGGCTGCCCTATTATTTTTTTCATGTTAGTATAATATAATATAATTACAATTGCCCCCTTTTAAAAATTACGATTTCGTCTACAGTTTAAAATTACGTTTTTCCCCTCAGTTTAAAATAAATTTATGTTTTTGTCCCTAGGTAAAAAATACGATTTTGCCCTTAGTTCAAAACTACGATTTTGCCCCATTTCAAAACACAATTCTGGTTTTTGCCCCAGCTAAAAATTACGAATTTGCCCTCAGTTTAAAATTATGAGTTTGCCCTCTTTTAAAAACTTATGATTTTGCCCCCAGTTAAAATCTGTATTCTTGTCATCGTTTTAATTTTTTCTTTTCAAAACTATAATAGTTTTTATTTTACTTGGTTGACTCAATTTAACTTTTTGGTCAAGCAGGTGTCTAACACTCGCTCATTGTTTATGACAATTTACTATTTTCCCCCAACACATGCTTGCCATCTTTTTCTTATTAAAACTATGGCAGTCTTTTGTTTTAATTGGTTGAGTCGATGTAATTTTTTTGAGATCGTCTTATGAGTAGTATGAATAGGTAACTAAAATACATGCGTACATGTTATTAAACTAAGAAATATTCGGTTTAGCGCCCCGCAATGCGGGTGGGGCATCCAACTAGTTTCCTACGTATACAAAAACAAGTTAGGGGAATAGTGCCACGAAGCTGCGTGGCACTTCCCTATTAGACCAACCATTTTATTATTTTATATTCGTTTTAAAATTACGATTTCGTCCTTATTGTAAAATAAAATTACGTTTTTGCCCCCACTTTAAAATAAAATTATGTTTTTGTCCCTTCCTCAAAATTACGATTTTGCCCTCAGTTCAAAATTATGATTTTATCCCCAGATTACAATTACAATTTTGGCCCAGTTCAAAATAATTTTTTGCTTTTGCCCCAAACTAAAAATGACGGTTTTGCATTTTCGCCCCGTTTAAAAAATTATGATTTCGCCTTAAGTTTAAAATTATGATTTTGCCCGGTTCAAAATAAAAGTATGCTTTTGCCCCCAATTCAAAATTACGATTTTGCCCTCAGTTCAAAATTTTGATTTTGCCCCAGTTCAAATTAAAAATATAGTTTTATCCCCAGCTTAAAATTACGATTTTGTCCTTAGTGCAAAGTTATATTACGATTTTGCCTGTGGTTCAGTAGCTTACATATGAGGGGATCAAGAAATTCGAACCCCCGCCATCCAATACCAGTGGGTATTGAAGGAGGTCCTACTAAGCTTGATCCAGGTCCTTGCAGGATCTATACACTGAACAAGGCAAGACTCTTACCAAACCATTCCCTTAACCCCCGACCAGGTAGCCAACATATCTCCATATAGACCGTGGAGATATGAATGGTGTAAATCTTTTATTTTATATAGACAGTAAAATAACGCCAAGACACCACAGACAAATGATAAGGAAGACTCACCTTCAACATAAGAAACTAGTTATTAAAGTCATTAATACATAACCAAATAAAAAGTGCGAAAAGATTAAAAATAAAAAGTATTACACTAAATGCTTGTCTTCACCAAGTGATGTAAGAGACTTAGGCAAACATGGCCTTTGATTGTTAAGAACTCTTACTATCACTCTTGGATCCCGAGACTACTACACACACTCTATGATGGATGATGGATGATGGTGGTGGATGTGGGTTGTGAAGGTGGTGGTGGGTGGGTGAAGTGTGAGAGAGGTGGTTTGCCAAGGGATGGTTTGCAAGTGAGCCAAGCACCCCTATTTATAGCCTGCACAGAAGCCCGGACACGGCCCCGTGTCCACCCATCTTCTCTTTCTTCATTAATTGCAGTTTGTCTGCATTAGTTGACCACGCCCCCGTGTCTGCTGGGCACGACCCCGTGTGCAGAAGCGTATCTGTACTATCAAGATTTTCCTAGATTCTGCGAATCTTAGAGTTGACCACGGCCCCGTGTCCGCTGGGCACGCCCCCGTGGTGGTTGATAGAAGCTTCTACAACTTTTTCTTTTCTGCAGACACTTGGGCACGCCCCCGTGTTCATTGAGCACGGGGCGTGTTCAGCCTTCTGTTCTCTTGTTTTTGCTTGGGAGGATGCTGTCGAGGGGTCGGGCATGCCATGTTTTTTCCTTTTCTTGTATTTTTGTTAGATTTAGCTGCCTTTTTTGCTTCTTTTGTTCATTTGAGCTCATTTAATCCTGAAAATACAAAAGGAAGACAAAAGCACACTTTTGCCAACATTAGTACTAAAAAGGGTTAGTTTTATGCCACATTTGATGTAATTTATATGTTGCATTTTATACACATCACCATCCATTGAATGCTTCCCAAAGACGCTTTGACACTGTTTTTACTAACTACAAGACTTGATATAACTCCAAGGGAATATAGTAGCTCGAATCTCGAGGACGAGATTTAAAACAAGGTGGGGAGGATATAACAACCCTCCTAAAAATATTTAGAACACCCCTACACGTCCTAAAATACACCCCGTATACGTAAAATAGGCCCGAAATACCTTTATATAATTAAAAATCAAATAAAAACAATAAATTAAGTCTATCGCGGGGCGCGACAGACTGCACCTGATTTTACGCGGGGCGTGATAGCTCAACACTAGGCGAGCACCTGGTGCTGCCACGTGTCCCTGTTGTGGCCAACCTACACTGATGACTCACCTTGCCTAGAGCCTACCCTATAGTCCTCGCGGGCCGCGAAGAAGACAGAAGCGGTCGTCGCGGGCCACGACCCGCTGGTCGATCAAAACTATAAATAGGGGCCACTGGCTTCACTTTTCAAATCGCCCAGAATCGAATTTCTCTCTCAATCTCTAAATTCTCTAAAGCCAAAATAATACCCGGGCATTATACCCCCCTAATTAGCGAAGCTCTGCCTCATTGTAAGTATTATAACCCCCGGTTACGTATTAGATACGCTGTCCAATTGATCTAGTGCTCCGTAACGGTTGTCGAGGCTCTGCCCGACGTAGTCTTTGGAGTTGTTTCTCGGGGAGGGTATAACTAATGTAAATTTGGGTTATTATACCAACACGTGTGCATTATTTAAAATTTATAGATTATAACAAGGAAGTCACAGGAAATTACCTAATATAGCAATGTGAGTAATCCTTCTTTTTGTAAACAGTTTTCACAAAACCTCAATTGTTTTACCTTATAATTAACAGTGATTGAGTATTTGTATTCTACAATTATCGTCGGTATGTTGGGGTTTTGTATACAAAATTTGTTACTACACTGTGAGTAGTAACATGACCACCAGTCATTGATTGACAGTACCGTGGGTGGTAATTAAGGTAGATGGAAACAAATGTAATTGCGCGACCGCCCTCAGTGTTGTAAAATGATAAGACCTGTTTTGATTAAACTGGGATTCACTCACCAGTATTTCTTGCTGATAAAATGTTTTAAACACGTGTTTCAGGTAACTTAGTGTGAAGCCAATAAAATCCAGCTGGAGAGCACTGAAGGCTTAGAAAAGTGGCCATAAAAGTTACCTAATTAAAAAGGAGAATTGTTTTCAATAATGAGGGTTATTCCCTATAAATATATTCAAAATGAAAGTCGGGTTTTGTCCCATTTATCTACTATAAATGTATTATCAGAAAAACTTGGGTTTTATCCTAGTATTCTATTTTAAAGATTTTGGTGTTTAACTCTAATAAAATATTTCCTAACTAGGGTCCTGATGAAATTTTCCGCTGCCAAATTAATAAACACCGATACCATCTGACTGGCTCACGGCTCCCGCTCCCAGGGAGGGGTCTGGGGCTGTGACATTGACTCATCATATAACTAACTTAGTTACTTTTATTTCATGTCATACTTAAAAATGTACTACCTAATAAAATCGGGTTCCGGGTCGTCATAGAGTATAACTGGCCCGATTTAATTCAAGTCTCGGTAGCCTGAGCCTTTTATAAATTTTATTTTTCTAAAAAGCATTCATTCATTTTTTATTTAACATTAGATTCATTTGTTTGAATCCTAATGTTTTTTTTCAGGTTAATATTTACCACTAATAGCATTTTACCCGCTCATCCTTAGCTAATTTGGTTTAGTTAAAAAATTCATTTTTTTGGGATGTTACACTTGGGTTGTAATATACTTGGTCACTTTAGCCTTGTTAGAATAGATTTATTTTTCTTGTTATTTATGACCCTCCCACCATCTTCATAATGGTGTGTGTAGTGGTGAATCATATAATGAGGTTTTAACCTCCATGCTTGACAATACATGATACTATATGACATCTATGATTGGACTTAGTTTTAGGATAATATTATAACTATATAAATACATATATACATAAGAACATGGCTGAATTTATGATGGTAATCGGGTCATGATTATTCGTCATAGACTTAGGCCATTATATCTAAAATTCTAAGTTACTTGTTATGATTTCAATGGGCAATTTGGGACCCATGAAACCACTTATTATGGTGTCATAAACGAGTTCTTAGAATTAGATATTATTTTCGTAATCATGCTTTTGATACTTTAAATTCCAAGTCCGAATAATCCATTCCAATTCCATGAACTTACACACCTTTGTTTACCCTTGTAGGGTGACTCGGTGTTCCATCCTCATCAAACAACTATTCACGGATTAACAAGTTTGGAGCTTGCAAAACCGTGAGTACACTTGACCCATTTTCGTTTTATGCATTTTTTGGTGTAACATGTTAACTTATTAAAATCACGACACTTAAACTTATCTTTATGCACAAACAATCCAATACATGCATGCATACGTTATACTTGATACGTGTATCTAGGTTAGTTCGTTTTTTGATTGAACTTGTCATTAACTTCGATCAAGCCTATCTTAACATGTATAGCGCTATAGGAGTAACGCACCGCCTGTGAACGTTGGGTTATATTAAGAATCTTTTACTTGCGTGAACTTTGGTTTGACTTGTTTATCACATGCTAGATTTACGTTAATCTTGAATAACTTAGTTCGCCATATGGATTCGTTTAAACATTTTATACTTATGCTATGTACTTAAAACTTGTGTACTCGCCAATGATTTTTTGTGTTGAACTATACTTTTTAACATGTTGCAGGTTGATGATGTTGATTATGATGAAATCTAGTAGGGACGACACTAGAAACACATCTTTAAACTACTAGAATTGTTATCTTATTTTTTATGAACTTGTTGTATTTCGTTCTTTCAATGTTGTAATTTGAATTTCCATGATATACTTGACAATTTATGTATGAAATGAAATCTGTTTTGATTTAAACTATTGTCACATAATGTTATGAAGACTTTGAGCAATCTTGTTCGTCTCACTCTGATGTTTCCGCCATCGGTTGGGGTGTGACACTTAGCCACAGCGACTTGTGTCACGGTGGATGGCACGCCATTTCTTGCCGTGAAACAAAAAGAACTATGTGAGTTATATAAGAAGAATAATTGTAAGATTAAGAGTTATATAAGAATAACAATTGTAAGATTAAGAACAATAATTGCAAAGATTGAGATATCTTTGTTTAATGCTTTTATATATATTAAAAATAATAATAATTTATATTTCATTTATTATTGGAAGAATTCAATATATACCTCTACAAATATATGATCTTTTAACTCCTGCAAATTCACATCCGTAACAAAAAAAATCTAACTAGAGAAAAATCCAAAAGGAAAAACTTTGAAAATAATCATGTGGAACGAGAGAATTTCTAAGCCAATATCTACATGTGCATCCAACTTATTGATTTCTTTAGTTTCTCACTAAACTTAATGTATCCATAAACTGTGATTTCTTTATATTATTTGTTTCTCACTTTTTGAAAATAGAACAAAAGAAACCTTAAAAGTGAGGATTAAATATTTAACAAATAACTTAAAGAACTCTAACTTTTCATGCGAGAATGTAGAAAGTAAAGAAGGTTGAAAAAAATAATGGTAGAAGCAAACCAAGAGTTGTAAGAGAGCAGTTGAATGTGTCACTTCGATGCCCGAAGTTGACTAATTTAAACTACATCACGTGGTCGATTCTAATGGAGTAGATTCTGAGGGCATATGGTCTTTGGGAAATTACAGAAGTAGGTATAGAAGCTAATGAAAATAAGGTGGCTACTACAAAAGCGATGATTTTTAAAACATTGCATGAAGATATTTTGATGCAAGTGGCTCAGTATGAAACCGTGAGGGGGTGTTGGATTCAATCAAAATCCTACATTTATGGGCAGATATGGTCCAAAAGGCTCGCTTGCATACTTTGAGGGCTGAACTGAAAGCTATGAAGACGAAGGAGAGTGAGACAATAGATGTTTTTGCTCGAAAGTTGAATGGAATAAGAGTTAAGTTCAGAACTCTTGATTCTGTTTTGAAGGATAAGGTGATAGTAAGGAAATATTTCGCTTCGGCACCAAGGAAGTTTTTACCGTTCATAGCCTATGTTGAACAATATTCTGATATTGACAATATGTTATATGAAGAAGCGTTAGGCTATCATTTGCAATCGATACAAATGTAGGCAAAAGTAAAGATAAGGGATGTAACGTACGCTTGCTTAATATTACATAACATGATATTGGAATATGAAGGCAAACCAATTTGCCAACGCTATGAATGTGATGTCCCGTCGTAATAAACAACGAACAAATACTTGAAAACCATCGGCTATTACAATATAGAGAAAGGCATAACAACCTTCGTGCAGATTTGGTAGAACATGTATAGAGGCATCGTGTACATGACTTTTTATTTCTATCGTGTACATTTAAAAAAAAAATTAACTGAATTTAAGTATTTTTAAATTATATTCAATATTACATGTATTTTTAAGGACTTTCTTTTATTATTAATTGTATTTTAAAATATTTAATTACAAATTTAGTGAAAATAAAAAATAGTTTATTTGAATTTTTTTAATAAGTAGGAAATTACATAATAGATAGGTAAACAGACAATAAGTTTCGTCACAACCCTTTTAAATTGCAAAACCAATCCTACTGAAAACAAAACTCGAATTCTTCAACGTGTAAAAATTGTTGTGCAAATGATTATAGATTAATATAATAAATAAACTAATAAAAGAATCAATGATTAAACAAATGATTGGTTAAAACTCTTTTCCGAGCACCACAACATCCTTAAAGTCCAATAAGGATAGAAAAAATTGCACCTATGTGGCACCACATAGCAACAATTTTCCATCTTAAAACCTGTCCTTTCAAGCCAACACATAGCCTTTGTTTTTTTCCATAATTATAAGTGTTAGATTTTTGTTGTGGTAGTGGGGCCTATTTGATCCTGATTGTGCCCCCATCTTGTCCTCATATGCCCCAATCATAGCTAATATTTGGGATAGAAACAAAAGAAACTAAGGGGCTGTTTGGTAACCTCTTAATAACCATTCAGATGCTACATGTTAATGGTTTAAAACCTCTGAATGAATAAGAGGTAACCTCAAGTCTGAATGGGTAAGAGGTAACCTCTGAACGGTAAATCATCACATATCACATTCTTCTACCTTTTCATTGGTAAAATTCTTAATAGTTCCATTAAAAGGTAGCCTCTTAATGACCATTCAGAGGCTACCAAACAGCCCCTAACTTGGTTTACCATTCCCTTTGGCTAGTACGAGGGTTTCCCCTCCCCAACTCTAAATCCGCCCATGAACTTAGGAACCGAACGCAGTTTTCAACCCAACCTAACCATCGAGTTAACATCGGATTGTAACACTATTGCTCAAACATAACCCGGAATGGTTAAACCTAGTTTCAGGTTTCATGTTTTAGGAAATGTTTAGCAGAAGAAGAGATATATGTGCCAGTTTTATTTATTTATTTATTTTTTGCAATACTGTCGTAAAATTGGGCTTTTTTGTCGGATATTTGTCGAATCACATGTCGACATGTCATTGTGAATTTTCATAGAAAAATAACCTGTTTTATAGTAGTGTGTATTCAAAATAATAAACTTCAAATTAAGTTGGCTAATTCAAAATGTTTACGCACAGTTTAAGTTCCATGCTTTTACGAAAATCCATCACAAACTTGAATACATAAATGCACAAATCGTCCAAAAAAAATCAATTTAGTGAGGTGTCACTATTGTAAAACGTGGCTGAAATACTATACTATACTATACTATACTATACTATACTATACTATACTATACTATACTATACTATACTATACTATACTATACTATACTATACTATACTATACTATACTATACTATACTATACTATACTATACTATACTATACTATACTATACTATACTATACTATACTATACTATACTATACTATACTATACTATACTATACTATACTATACTATACTATACTATACTATACTATACTATACTATACTATGGGGGAGATTCATTTGAGAAAAAACTTCTTGAAAAAAGAAAAATAAATTAATATAGACCCTATATTTTTTTAATCAATGGTTGAGAATTAAGATATCATTTTTATCCACTTTTAAATAATGTTTTAATTACTAAGGGTAATATAGACAATTTAATGTAGAATACTATTAAATATTTTAAAGAGTTACTCAAGTCTCATTAATGCCACCGTAATTTACTTTTTCACCACCATTAATATGTTGGATCATACACTAATTTTATTAGAAGTGACAAAATTATCTAAAAGTGTTGTGTACTACACATATTTTATTATGAGTTGCAAAATTATTTAAAAGTTTTGGAGTCCTACACATTCTCTACCCTACACCAGAACATTGTTTTAATAGTGTAGAAAACGTTGAATATGTAAGATCATGTGCATGACGGTTTTTATCATGTAAGGTGCACAACTATTTTATAAGATATACTCATTAAATGATTAGTGTTCATTAATTTGAATAGCAAAAATAAATAATAGACTCATTAAATGATTTGTTCATATTACCTTTGTATCCTTTATTCTTTTTATTCTTAATTTGTAATTTCTTCTCATTTGAACTCTACAATACTATACTAAACTATACTACACTATTCTAGGGGTGAGCAGAAAACCAAAACAACCGAATCGTAACCAAAATAATCGACAAAACCGAACCGAAAAACGAACCGAAACAAAAACAGACGGTTCGGTTTTCGGATTTTTAATTACTGAAAATTTTGGTTTGGTTTTCGGATAACCATTTTCAATAACAGAAAAAAACCGAACCGAACCGAAAGGAAAAAAATAAATATTTTTATGTTTAAGTTTAAGTGTTTAACCCATTCTATTAGAAATTATTAATTTTATTCTTGAATATTAAGTACTTATAATACAAACATTAAGATTTTTTTATAATTGAGATGAATTATTTATTGCCTATAACAAATAACAAAATTTAATATAAAACTTAAACAATCTTCAAAGTATTATAAAAGAAAAGGCCCTAATAAAAACTTTGAATAAACATAAAAATAGATTAGAATGTTAGGTTTATGTAAACATTTTTTGTTAAAAAGATTAAGTATAATAACTTAAATGTAACCATATATGAAAGATTCTTAAATTTTGAATTATACTTTTTTTATTTTTGAATCTTACTTACTTTTGGTTCAAAAACCAAAATAACCGAAAAACCTAACCGAAACGGTGCAAAAACCGAAACCGAAAAAAACTGAAACCGAACGGTTTTGAAAAACCGAAAACTGACATTTCGGTTTCGGTTTTGATTTTGCCCAAAAACCGAACTGAACCGTGCACACCCCTAAACTATACTATACTCTGCTATGTTATGCTATGCTATAGTATTACACTACTTTTCTTGTGTTACTAGATATGTGTGGATATATATTGTATGTATGTTGTATTTTTTGAATTAATGACGGATCAGTTGCTTTATTCAGGTGGGTTTTCTTAGAAGACCGTTTCATTCAAGGTAAATTAGACAATGCAAACTCCTAAGACAAGGTATGAGTTCTTAAATTTCTTTTATTTATTACATTTTAGTTCCGATAATAGATTATTGGTGGTACATGAGCTAGATAAAGTCGAAGATATTTCATTCAGTGATGATTGTTTTTTCAATTGGTCTACAAGGAATGCAAGGTTATTGGTTACGAAGCTCCAAAAAGCAGAATTATTAGATTAATAGGTTATCCATTGTTATTTCGCGCAGGAGAAACTTAATTTCAACGTTTATTTATGTTTTCATTATGATTATATCCATAGTACGTGAATTGTCTTATTTACTTTATGAACCTCATCTGTCTGCTGCCAGTGAATTGCTGACCATTACGAGTTACGGTGATTTTAGTTTATATTCTTAGATGCATGTTCTTTCTTTTGTGAAATTATACAAATTTAAAGGCCTACACTTGGTATTTCGTTGGGGTTTTGATCTCGTGATGTATTAATAAGGTTGAATTGGGTATTAAAATAACACGCGTGCATTGTATATATTATTTAGGAACTCAGGATATTCACCGGAAAATATTATCAGGAGGCTTATAGAAAAACCCTAAGTTTGCAACGTGAGTCATTCTCATTTTTATCACCTTATTGCGATACATTTTTATTTAAAATGCTTTACAAAACTCTAAATATTTACAGTTATACTTACAGTGATTAAGTCTTTGTAATTTATAATTATTGCCAGTAGTTGGGGTTTTATATACATAACTAGTCCACAGTCATCAAGGGTGTGACAGGAACCGTTACTATTGGGTGACAGGACCCAAAGTAATATGACCACAAGCACATGGGATTGTCCCCGAGTCGCATACTGAGTTGAATAATTGATAGAAATATACATTGTAATTCCCGTTAATACTGTAAAATATAACAATGTGTCTTTTATAAAATGGAATGTACTTGCCAGTATTTCTTGTTGATAAAATGTTTTAAAACGCGTTTCAGGTAATCCACTGTGAAAGTAATAGAAGCCAGCTATGGGGCAAAGAACACTTAAGTAAAGTGGCTATAGTTACCTGAATAAAAGAAGCATTTTATTTTTTCAGCAATTAGGGTTTATCCCTATAAATTACATTATAAATGGAATGTGGTTTTTTAGCCCATTTGTTTAATATAAAAAAGTTTGGTGTTATACAAACTCTGAAGATTTTTCCTAACTACGATCCTGATGATTAAATTCCGCTGCAAAATTAATAAACACCGATACAACTGGTCAAGCTTACGGCACCCGCTCCCAGGGTGGGTCGGGGGCTGCGACATAAAGCAACCGGTCAATTTAAAAGTAATGTTATAAAAATTAATTTCGAAATGTAGATAGAAATAACTACTGTACATCGTTAATATTATTTAAAACTATATATAAAAGGATAAAACATGTAAAAAATCATGGTGTTGTAACGGAAAATTATCCTATATATTAAAAACCCAATGCATTTGAACAGTAAGTTTAACATATTATAATATAATAAAATATTATATTTAGTTTTTTTAATTATTTTAATATTATAATAATTGTTATTTTATTTACTTTTTAAGTTTGATAAGTTTGGTTTTAACTGGCACTTGTATCAAAAATACGGGTTCGTTATCGGTATATGAATGTAAAAAACAGCACCAACCAGGTACATAAGGGTTGAGATCCTGTACAAACAGTGCTAATTATAAGAACCGTAAGAACAGATCTGAACCATTGTTAATTTAAATCAAGGGTTGATATTGATTATAAATAAAACTCTTATAATTAAAAATTACTACTAACAAATTAGGGGTAATTTTGTAAAATTGCTAGTCATTTGACCATTTTCTATTAAATACAAATTCCACCAAGGTTTTTTAAACTAAAATAACTTTTATATACTTCATTATTTTTTTTAAAAATATATACCATAAAATCAAGTATTTTTTTATCTTTAATATGAGTACCATATTGCTATACCTTTTTGTATTTATAAAAGTGTTTTTTAAAAAAAGTTAACAAAAGGTGTTTTATATTTGTGCTAATAAGGTGCTGATTATGTGTTAATTACAAAATAATACAAACAAACACCAAAAGTAGATATAATCAGCACATCTGGTGTGCTGATAATGGAGAACGATTGAAGATGTTGTGCTAATGTCGTTTATGTTGATAATGGAGAACGATTCGAGGACGATGTGCTGATAATGAAGAACGATTAATGATGTTGTGCTAATTATATAGTGTTGTGCTGATTATATTTTTTGTAATTATTTTTAATTAGTTATAAATAAATATGGTCAAAAAGTCTAAATTACCCCTAAACTAATTTTTTATTGATGGACATTTGTCAATTATGTATTGGTTCTTATGGTTCTTACAAACTTAAGTGTTTGTATTTGATCCCATTCCAGGTACATAAAACACAAAAAGTTGGTACCGGATTGAGTTTTATAGACTTTTAGTTCGAGAAGGTTTTAACCGGTACTTGTATCAAAAATACGGGTTCGTTATCGGTATATGAGTGTAAAAAACAGCACCAACCTGGTACATAAAACACAAAAAGTTGGTACCGGATTGAGTATTATAGTCTTTTAGTTCGAGAAATTTGGTAGTGCTACCCAGTAGCATTTGATCATCCCTGATCACGGGTACCGTGCGAACAACAAAGGTATCGTGCAACTTTTTTTTTTGTTTTAGGGGTAGGGATGAGCTCGGTGCCAACTGATACCCTGGTTACGGTTTCGAAGGTAAAAACCTGTAGCGAACCGGTACCAGGAACGCCAAACGTCAGTACCGAACTGGTACTTAGAATCTTTCGGTTCAGGAAATTCGGTACCGGTACCCATTACTATTTGCTCATCTCTGACTACGAGTTTCTACTGAACAACATCATTACCATACAACTTTTTAGTTGATTTTCTTTCGATTATTTTTTAGTGTTTTTTTCTACATTTTCTTTTTATTCTTGTCAGCGGTTCCATGTGCAACGCGTTCTTAGTGATTTCAAACACATATAAACACAGACTAAATAACAAAAGAAGTTCGCCGCAACGCGGCGACAGTTTTGATAACTAGTTAGTTTAAAACTTAAAGTTGTAACTTTATTAAAGTTCGGGGGAGTTAAACGATTTAAAAAGGATAAATGTACCTTTATTAGAGTTTAGGGACGCTTAATAAATTTATTAAAACTCAAGGGGTAAGAATGTAAATTGGTTTAAAAAACAAGAACCTAAGAAAAATTAGGAGGGGGCAAAAGTGTAAGATTCAAAATATTTATGATCAAAACATAAAACAACAAAAAAATAATAATTTGTCTTTTTGTTATACTTACAAATGCCACTAAGAAAACATTAAATTCATCAAAAGAAAAAGTTATTCATATGAGATTACGCGACACTTTTGTAATTATCCTACATATACAAAAAAGGAGTTGAGTGAATAGTGTGAGGCAGCTTGTCTGGCACTCTCTATTGAACCAACCAAACTATTATTTTATATCCACTTTAAAATTACCATTTCACCCTCAATTTAATGTTTTTGCCCCAAATTCAAAATAAAATTACGATTTTGCCGTCAGCTAAAAAATACGCTTTTGCCCTCGGTTTCAAATTACGATTTTATCCCCATCTTAAATTTATAATTTTTCCCGAAGCTCGAAATTACGTTTTTGCCCATAGTTTAAAATAAATTATACTTTTGTCCCCAGCTAAAACCAAAGATTTTGCCTTCGGTTTACAATTATGATCTTGCCCCCAGGTCAACATAAAATTATTGTTTTGCACCAACTTAAAATTACGATTTTTCCCTCAGTTCATTTTCATCATATACAAATCCAATTGGCGGTAGTAGTTGTTTTTACCTATTGGGTGAAATGGGCGGTGGAGGTAATAGTGCCATGCAGCTGACTGGCACTCCCCTATTCGCCCAAAAAAATTATGATTTTATTCCGCTTTAAAATTACGATTTTGCCACCAGTGTAAAATTATTTTTCCCCCCACTTAAAAATAAAATTACGCTTTTGCTCCCATCTAAAAATTTCAATTTTGCCCTGGGTTCAAAATTACGACTTCGCCCCGTTTAAATTTACAGTTTTGCCATTAGTTTTTCCCCTTATAATTTCGATTTTGCCATCTGTTCAAAGTTATGTTTCTACCCCGACTTAAAAATAAATTTACGCTATTGCTCCCAGCAAAAAAATTCAATTTTGCCCTCGGTTCAAAATTACGATTTTGCTCCGTTTAAATTTACGGTTTTCCCATTAGTTTTTTTCTCTCATAGCCACGTTATGATTTTGCCCTCAAATTAAATTTACATTTTCTCCATCTTTTTTGTTTGTTTTCCTGGTTAAATTACAGTTTTTCCCCCAGTGTAAAATTACAGTCATGCCGGCAGCTGCCTGACACTCCCCCATTGGTCCATTTAATTTACGATTTTATCCCTAAATAAAAATTATGATTTCGCCCTCAGTTCAAAATTACGTTTTCCCATCGTTTTAGTTTTTTCGCAAAAGTAGAAAACTTTTTTTTAATTGGTTGACTTGATTTAATTTGTTTCCGTGTCAAGGAGCTGCCTAACACTCGCTCATTAGTCCTGAAAAATTGCAGTTTTGCCCTGAGCCGAAAAAATGGTCTTATCATCGTTTTAGTTTTTTTACTGACAAAATTATAGTAGTGTTTTTTTAATTGATTGGGAATTATTCGGCTATCGTCCCGCAACGCAGACGGGGCATCACCTAGTTAAAAACAAAATGGAGGTTAATGCGTGCACTGTACCATCAACATATGTGATTTAATATATGGTATGGTATGGTATGGTATGGTATGGTATGGTATGGTATGATATTAGAAAGGGTATCCGATTATATATATATATATATATAGGGTAGGGTTCAAGAGTGAACCATATTGTTTTTGTGAACAAAATGAACAAATCTTGTCCATTGATTTAGAAGATCTTGAGATTTATAATAATGACAATTTTCTAATTATTTATGTGTAGAAAATAAATGAAAAGGGTATAAGTGTAAATTATTAACTAGTTCTCTTTCCAATTAAATATTTAATTACATTCTCTCTCTTCATTTCTCTCACCAATTAACTAATTTATTAATTTAAAAATAAACACAATTACTATTCAGCCAACCTGTTTTATACACATATGTATATCCATTTTATACACATGCATACATATGTAATTTTAATAATACATATGTGTACTTTGGGTATCCAATACAATTACATATGTGTATAAACCATTTATTAGTTCTGTTTATGTATATTTTATACACAGTTTCTATTCAACTAAACTGTTTTATACACATATGTATATCTTTTTTATACACATACATACACATGTAAATTAAAAAGTACATATATGTAAATATGTCATGAGAAAATGTATAATCTCTACAAAATAGGAAACATGTAACTGAAATCAAAAATTCAAACAAAATGATTTAAATAGGAAACGTGTAACTGAAATCAAGAATTAAAACAAAATGATTTAAATCTAATTTATGAAAATTAAAGGTAAATTTACAATCCTATCCTTTTAATTAAAAAACAAATGGATGGCTGAGATTAGTTCACTCTGTTCACAAACAATGATGCTGTTCACTCATGATCCTAACCCTATATATATATATATATATATATATATATATATATATATTTAATGTTACCACTTTCTTATTTATCAACATTGAGCCGAAGAATTTTTTTATTTTTTTAAAGTTTTTTTCTTATTTAAGCATACAAGAAGAAAATTTATGGAATTAAGAGAAAATTTATGGATTATTAGGAAAAGCCTGTTATGAAAAAGTTATTTAGTGTTGGGATTGAACCCTATCAAAGGAACAGATAATGAAAGCCAAAACCGGATCACTATAGTGGATTAATCATAAGCAGCTGTTTACATTAAGCTTTCCCCTTGACTGTGACTCCAACATCTGATATGCTCCAAGTACTGCCCTTATCAACAACTGCTGATCCTGGAAAATACTGATAAGCCAAAGCACTGATGAAGTTTAAAGGCTGAAGCTCAATCTACTGACGGAATCCAAGCACTGCTGAAGAATTAAAGCACTGCCCATTCAAGGTTTGATCGCCCTTTGAAGAAAGCACTGATGCTCAAACAATAGTGGTTGACTACATCAGTGGAATGAAGAATTAGTGTTTATACATCAGTGTTTAGAATGTAATCAGTGTATGTATGGTCAGTAGTTATAAGACAATAGATAGAGTTTGTTAGGTTGTTAGATGTCACTTTCATGGTGACGTCAGCTGAGATAACTCAGTGGTTTGGTTTGCCTATAAATGGAGAGTACTCTGTACTGCTACATTTGATTGACTGAGTGAGTTCTTCTCCTCATGTCTAATCCTTTCATCTTGTGCAATCAACCATGGAGTATCAGGCTGAGGGGGAGTTTAGTTTTGTAAGCATGCTTTGTAATCTTTTGATTTACTTTGTAATCTTTCAACTGAAGCAAATCATGTGTTTCTCAAATCTATTTTCTCTTTGATTGTGTTTACAAAGTTTGTTTTTCATTTCCGCTGCACTAAATCTCAATTCATATCTATTAATATATTCAATTTATGCAAACAAACACAATCATGACAGCCTCCGATCCTAACGATTGGTATCAGAGCTTGGACAGTCAAATTCGATCTAACAATCAATTTGACATAACAGTTCAGCTCAAAATTCATTGATACTAAGGTTGATTGTATTTAGTTGAAAAACAGAGTAATGAGTATGAACGCTCAAAGTTGCTATTCAGATACTCTGTAAAACAACCAAGATGTCATAAGACACACAAACTTCACATAACAAAGTGATATCATGCACAAAACACCAATAGTGCTCAGATCTAAAAATATGTTTGATAACTATAGGTATAACCATTTCCTTTGCAAAAAGTGATTTCAAGTGTCTATATGAAGTTTGTGTTGTTTCCATCATGTTTGACACTAAGGTGTGAACCTTCTGTCAACAAAAACCTAGTTTCATAAAAACATTAGTGTTTTTGTTAACATAAAAGGAGGGAAATAAAAACCTTAGCTATTACATCTTATGTGTTGAAAAACAGGTTGAGAATCCTGTTAAAAAGGATCAAATCAACTCTGTTAAGAACACATCGAGAAAATCACATGAAAAACAGACTAAATCATATATGATGTGAGATTTGACATAAGCTTGTGCAAGAATGTCCAAGTCTCTCCAAACATTGCTGTAAAATGATTTTGGTCTGAGTATTTCTTCAATAAAAACCTCCCCGTAAGTATTCTAGTACTTATGAATGGGAAGGGTAAAAGGGAAGAAGAAAAATAACAAAACTCAAAAGTGCATTTATCTCCAAAAACTTTTGAAGTCAAAAGAAAGGAGTATAAATATAAAACACTTAAGAGTCCAAAGTAGGATAAACAATGGTCATCAAGCAATTGTGTGCATTCACTGATTCAGGGAAGTTCTGGAAACATTAGTATCACCAATGATGAAACTGATAGAGGACTAGACAGATTTCAGAATCCTCACATGTCTTCTCTTTTTGCAATCAATTAACAAGGAAATGGTCACACAAAATAGTCATTTCAAATAATTGACCATTTTCTTAAAACTTGAGAATGATGTGACTATATGTTTTTATTGGAAAATATTCCTGAACCCTTTTTGATGTTGTTTTCAGAATAAACCTTTACTTTTTTTCAATAAAATAGGATATATTATTTCTTATAATATATTTTGTACTTTTACTTGTTTTTGATAGTAAAAGTATCAATCTCCCGTCAGGATATAGAACCTCTATTTTTGTTGGTGATATTATCCTTAAAAACAGATCAAAAGGAAAAGATACTAATGCCTAGGTCACATCAATCTCTAGTTTGTTTTATCACATATCAAAAATTGATTGCTAACAGATTTCAAATTACTAAGATACTCATGTGCTAATTCAAAGAATTAGACACAAAATGAGTAGCCTTAGTAAAAAGGTTTTCATCATTTGGGATACTAAACCACTGTCAGAAATTTATAAAAGCTTCAAATCTTGTGGAAAACATGTGATGTATATAAACAGATGTTGGACACAATATTGTGTTTACACAAGACAAAATCAATTCCCACATCTGAACAAGCAGATGCTCAAATTTTATTTGTCAAAAGTTCAAACACTGTTGCACTAACAGTTGTTGTCTTAATGGTCTTTCAAATCCCTACCATTTCTTTACCCTAACCACTGATGTGCTCAAACATCTGCTTTCTAAAGTCTGTCCACTGCTGAAAGTCATCCCCTGTTCCCATATTCCTTAATAAGCACTGTTGTTCAAAATCAGTGTTGTATCCACTAATATGCTATCCACTGATAGTAAAAATCACCCACTGTTTCATTTGTTACTGTTGTAACTACAGATGGTTGATCCATCAGTGGCTCTCAAAACAACTGTCCTCCATTATTTAATCTTTCATCAGGGGTTGACACGTGGTCAGTTTTTAGCCATCAGATCATTGTAACCGCTGCCACATCAGCATTCACTTTTTCCCTAAATAAAACCCTGACCAAAACCCAAACAGGGTTTCACTGTCGAATTGAATTCCAAAAATTCTCTTCTCAAAGCAGTTTCCCACTCTTCATTCAAAAATTATTCTTCGATCTTCTTCATCAAAATGACGAAATCAAAATCGAAATCAAAATCGAAATCAAAATCAAAATCATCTTCTTCCTCTGCTTCCAAAGACGCCACTCAAATGGTCGCTGAACCTATCGAAATACCATACAAATCCCCTCACAACTACTTGGGTCTACTCACAAAACCCACTACCACCAACACCTTCGACTCCATCATCGACACCTTATCTGCATCAAAGTACAAAACTTTGCTAACAGCAGATGCTCCCATTTACCAACAAACCCATAGAGAGTTATGGAAAAATGGTATTCTTGAAAAACAAGATAACATCATCATAGCCATTAACTCCTCTATACAGGGTAAAGCGATTCAAATCACTCCACAATCCATTTCAGAAGTCTTTAAACTCGATGATCAGAAAGGTAAAACTTCTTTTTTCTAAAACCGAGTTGAAAAATGATTTCTTAAATAGGGGGTATGCAGAACAACCAAAAAGAGATACCTTACAAAAAGGCTATTTCCCTTCTGCACCAAGGTTTCTATTTCACACTCTTTTGATGTGTGTTTCAAATAAAACAACTGTTTTTAACGAAATACCATTAAAGATCCAATGTCTCGGATATGTTATTCTAAATAATGAAAATTATAATTACTCCCAGGAGATCTTTAATGACTTGGTAAAAAATGTTGATAGCAAATCATTTTTGCTTTTTCCAAGGTTTTTAAGCTACTATTTTGAACAAAAATTTGGAAAAGAAAATGAAAACTTGCTCAAACAAGGTTCCTATTTTCAAATAAATGGTTTAACACCTGAGACATTCTGAAGAATATCAACACCTTCAAAAACAAAAGCAGAGGTACCTGAGCAGAATTTAGCAGATGACACTGCTCCTCAGGTATCAGCTGTTGAGCCCACTGCTCAAGGTGATCAAAGCAGCAAAACAACTGCTTTGAAACCCACACCTGCTATTACCAAAAAGACCAAAAAGAAAACATCCAGAAAGCCCCCCAACCCAAAACAAAGGCACCTCTGGAAGATGAGATCCCAGAGCCACTGCCGGTGACAACACAAATGTCACCAATAACCACTGCTGCTACTTCCTCACAGCAGATGGAAGAAAGATCTCCACACTTGCCTCAAACTCCTCCTTTATCCTCACAAAAGGATCAGGTTGTAAACACAGGGACCCCACATTATGAAGCTTTGGACCCACTCGGATCCATCTTCCTCAGTCCTGATCCCAAGGACATGTCTCTTTCAACGCCTTTATCTTCACCCCTCACATTACCACAATCCATGCTACCTTTGTTGCATGCAGTTGATATAGCTCAGACACAAACCAGTTCCTCTCAATCACCTATCACTGAGAGTATACTCCCACAAGTGACTGGGTCTAATGTTTATACCTCTACTACCCCAGCAACAACTGAGGAGGTTACACTGCAGGAGTTATATGTAACTCCAGTCAGTAGTTCAAGTGGAGCAGCCACTACAAATGTTGAACCCACTGGTTTACATTTGGACAGTGGTTACATTCATAAGACTCCCTTGAAGGCAATTTCTTCAATAGCACCTCTGAGAACCACCAGTGAGTTTGTTATGCTCACTGGTACCTTTAAAAGGCTATCAAGTGCTGAAGGAAGAAGTCCCCAGTACCAAAACAAGGGGCATCAATGAATGACTTTTGGGATTCTGTTCCTAAGTCACACATTGGTATAACCACTGCTGGTGGGAAATCAGATGATCCCATTAACTTGGGTGATGATTTAAAATATCAGGAATTGACGGGCAGAGTTGAAAATCTTGAAACTTCAGTTGATGAAATAAAGGATATGGTGCAACACCTCTTAAAAGCTCAAAAAGCACAATCCACTACTGCTCCAGCTCAAGCACCTGCACAACCTGCACCTGCTATAAATGAGCTATGGAATGTATTCCAACCCCTGCTTGAAAAACAAAAACAAATGGCTGATCAGCAGCATGCAATACATGTACAAATGCTGAGAAACATGGTGGAGTCAAGGTTTAAAGATACTCAGTCAGACATCAAAGTTATCAAGGCTCACATTCAAAGTACCATTGGAAAAATTCCTCCCACTGTCCTTTTCATGAATGAACCCTTTCCAGATAATGCCAAAAGGGGGAGAAAATCAAGTGGAAGAAGAAGGGAATTGAAGATGGTATCTATATTGAACCTGAAAAAGATAGCCAGACTAAAGCTGCCATATCAACACATACCACTACAACACACACTATCACAACCACTGCTCTACCACCATCATCATCATCATCATCTATGATCACATCACCACCACCAAAACCAAATTCACCACCAAAAACAGCCACCCCATCATCTCCTCCTGCCAAAAAGCAGAAGACAACAGATGTTACAACATCTGTTGTAATGACAACAGTGGTTGAGACACCAGTTGTCTCAACAACTGTTAGTCAATCTCAAACCATTGCCACCACAATCAAAACCACTGCTCTCAACATTCCTACATCACAACCAAAATTACCTTTACCCATAAAGCTTTACACAGAAAAAGAAAAACAACTCAACCAAATGAGGACAAATATGATCCTATTGCTGCAAAATATCCACTGGAACTAGAAGCTGTAAAAAATGAGATGAGACAATTCTACACCGAGGATTATCCTTCAAACAGAAGATTTCCTTCTCTCATAGGCTTCATAGTCCTAGAAGATATGGATGAATATCTTAAGCTCAAAGCAAGGCAGGCTAAGATAAGAGCCAAGATTGAATGTGAAGGTCAAAGTGACGAAGCCATTTCTGAAATATTGGAATTCTTGCTCACTATAGTCAAGCAGATGGAAGATTATGCACAAGATCTAAGCAAAGAAAAGGCAGATCTACGAAAATAAATGAGAAAAGAATATCTTGCATATATCATGAAAGAAAAATTCTATCCTGCTGAAGAAAAACAATTTGAAGAATGGCCAATAGTTGCTTTAAAGCATGGCAAACAGAATTGAAAAAATTAAAAAGGATCCAAGAAAGAAGAAGACAGCTCCAAATTGGAACAAATACAAAAAAGCTCATTGCTGACCTTACATCTGAGTATAAAAGAAAGAAGCAAGAGCTGGTGGATGCAAAGGTGGATACTGCCACTGCCATAGCAAAATGGACAAAGTAGTACACCGATGAGGCTTATGAAGGGCTTAAGAAAAGGAGGATAACAGTCTCAGACACTCCAAACAAGCCAGACTACGAAAAGCTAGAACAGCAGATTAGTGTTCTTCAATCACTGATCACATCAGCAGACAACCCTATCCTTGTGAAAAACCAAGAGAAAGGAAAACTGTTAACCAGTAAAAAAGATAAAGAAAAAAGAAGCTGAGTACTTTACAGAAGCCATCAAGAAAATGGATCTAAAAGAAGATAGCTCAGTGAAACTTCAAAACCTTGTCAAAAAGGTATTAAACAAACCTGCATCTCCAAACACTTCAGCAGATATGACAGCCATTGAACTAGATCAAAAGAAGAGACAAGAGCAGATTGAAAAAGAGACTGCAGAAGATGTAGCTGCAGCAAATGATGTCATAAAAATGGCCTTCACACAAATGTCTGCTGAAAGTTCACAACTTTTCACAAGGCCAATATCTCCAATCTCATCGTTGAATAAATCTCTCCCAAGAAACCCATTAGGATCAAAAATACTAAAGTGGATGTCTGATCAAAAGACCCATGTATTGATCCTGGTCAGATCCAATGGTGAAGCGAAGTACATATCAAGGAAAGAAGCACTAGGTCTTGGTGTTGAAGATTTGCAGGATCTCCTTGAACTTACATTGTGCAGGGATGAGGATGACTCAAGTTCCAAGGATTTTGAAGCAAATTTTAAAAGACAAGTTAGGGAACTTCTGATGAGAAATAAAAATCTAGAATAATGAAGGGTTTTGGCATTATCTGTTCCAGGGGGAGATTGTTGGGATTGAACCCTACCAGAGGAACAGATAATGAAAGCCAAAACCGGATCACTATAGTGGATTAATCATAAGCAACTGTTTACATTAAGCTTTCCGCTTGACTGTGACTCCAACATCTGATATGCTCCAAGTACTGCCCTTATCAACAACTGCTGATCCTGGAAACTACTGATAAGCCAAAGCACTAATGATGTTTAAAGGCTGAAGCTAAATCTACTGACGGAATCCAAGCACTGCTGAAGAATTAAAGCACTGCCCATTCAAGGTCTGATCGCCCTTTGAAGAAAGCACTGATGCTCAAACAATAGTGGTTGACTACATCAGTGGAATGAAGAATTAGTGTTTATACATCAGTATTTAGAATGTAATCAGTGTATGTATGGCCAGTAGTTATAAGACAGTAGATAGAGTTTGTTAGGTTGTTAGATGTCACTTTCATGGTGACGTCAGCTGAGATACCTCAGTGGTTTGGTTTGTCTATAAATGGAGCAGTACTCTGTACTCTTACATTTGATTGACTGAGTGAGATCTTCTCCTTATGTCTAATCCTTTCATCTTGTGCAATCAACCATGGAGCAAAAGGCTGAGGGGGAATTTAGTTTTGTAAGCATGCTTTGTAATCTTTTGATTTACTTTGTAATCTTTCAACTGAAGCAAATCATGTGTTTCTCAAATCTATTTTCTCTTTGATTGTGTTTACAAAGTTTGTTTTTCATTTCCGTTGCACTAAATCTCAATTCATATCTATTAATATATTCAATTTATGCAAACAAACACAATCATGACAGCCTCCGATCCTAACATTTAGAATAACTGTATACAATTTTTGATTAAAAAAAACAATTTTACCCTCTAGGATTTTACCCCGCTGATACTCTTACCCCCTAAAACCAAAATCCTGTTGTCCTAACCCCGGACCACTCCAAATTTAATCAACCTTGGCTCCTCTGTCAAGTTAACATTAGTTTGACTGTTAGTATTTTTCGAAATGATGTTTATTCCCCTGTTTCTTCCCAATTAAAACCCTAAATCATCAACTCTTCTCTTCCTTTATTATAAATCCGAATAACAAATCATTTTACTAATACGGATGAGCTCAAAATGAATGAGGTAGAAATTCTAGGGAATTAGTAATCATTGCTTGTTGAACGAGGTTGTACACATAATTGAGAGCGGTTGTCTTCCCTTGTCAGATTTGAACATCTTTTGATCAGCTTTGCTCCCTATTTGTGCTCCACATACATCTATTTTAGGTTTAGAGTCACTTGCTCTTCTCAAAGATGTGCGATGCGAGGAAGGGAAATTTGATGGTTCAGGCGGGATTGGGTCAGGAGGTAAGGATGGGGATGATTTCCACCAAGTGAAGGTAACATTTGATCAGAAACAAAGACAAAATCAACGAATCTGGGCAGAGATTAGAGGGATTCGGTGAAGAACATGGGTTACGACTTGGAGAGAATGGGGGTAATTAGGTCCAAACAGAGAAAGAAGTAAAAACGTAGAGGAGATTAAAGATGGTTTTCATCGGATTTTAAGTTCTTGATGTTCAGCATCTGTATTTGTGTTAGGAGAGGTTTATGGTTGGTAATATATGGCTCGTTAGACTGTTCATGATGCTCTAGGTTCGTCTGATTCGTCAGATTTCATGGTCAAATATACTTGATGCTCCTGAATCGAGTGTGTGATTATAGATGGCCAGAATTGTCACCGGAGTAGGAAGCATGTGGGTTTGTGGAAGAACATGTTATTCGTGTGAATGGTTGGGGGTAATTTCAATGTACTATACATATGAAGGGGTTTGGGAATGATACTACTAAGTAAAAGTCAGTGGAAATGACCAATATACCCTTTGACTGTTAAATAGGAACGTTGCCTTTTAATAGAGTTGGGTGCCAAGGGGTAAGATTGAGGCAATTAGGATTCGTCTGGGAAAAGGCAACAAGATTTTGGTTTTAGGGGGTAAGAGTGTTAGCGGGGTAAAACCCCAGAGGGTAAAATTGCATTTTCCTCATATTTTTTATACATAATAAGGTTAATAATATTCACTTGAAACTATGACGTATTTTAAACCTTGGTTCTAGTGACATGTCATTTTATGCTTGGTTCATAAACAGAAGTAAAAGAAACATATTTTTTTTGAACGGTAACTTACTTTTTAAGTGACCTAATGTCACACCGCCTAATTGGTGGTCATAGCTAAGTCTGCCCAGACTTACATTATCTTAATCGGGCTCACGCTGGATTGGCCAGACTTGATTACAAAGTAAAAGAAACATATGACAAGCTGCAAGGTTTAAGTTAATAGGTCTAAAAGTAAGTTATATTTAATCATAAGAAAAGGCATGTGATCGATAGATTCTGCTTGAAAATCTTGTATCTGATTTTTCAAAAGTTATCCAAAAGAAACAGTAATATGATTAAGATTTGCATTCACGTACACCAAATTAAAATTTAAAAGTTTTATTCACTCATAACATACACAATACTTACCAATCTTAAACAGGGTACAATCTACGGATGGAGCATCTCGATCCTTTATTAGTTCTCAAATACAACCGACCACGTGGCATTAAGTAATTTATCAAGCACTAACCACATAGACCCTTAATTTATTTTCAACATCTATATCTCTAATAAAGCAAACCATTGGGGGACACATGTCACCCAATGGTGCAAGCCACCTAAGCATCCACATAAGCAATGACATGGCAAAACTCAAATAATGTGACAAGTGGCATTGGTCTCTGATGGGGATTCAACTGGCTTCTCACATACGCACTCTCATCTCTCTCTCTCTCATTATCCCAAGTCGTTCAAAGAAACCCTAATAGGCGATTCCTATTCCTGCGTTCTCAATCGATCCTATTCAACGAGGTTTAATCAATCTTCAAATATTCAACAGTCATCATTATCGATGGTAATGATTCCGATATCTTCTTCATAATCTTATTGATCGAATCTGTTTGAATGGTTTGTTTTACTTTGATTTGTTATGTATTTACTGTTATGTGATGATGTATGAATTTATTGTACATGATTTGAAGATCAATTAGCTTATTCTTTTTTTCTTAGGGTTTTAAAAGCCGATATGATGTTGTTTGTTTATATGATTTGAAGATCGATTTCTTATACGGATTTGTTGGTCTGTAAGGGTTTCTTTGAAAGGTAATTATTCCGATATCTTCTTCACCATTTTATTGATTGAACAATTGGTGTATATATGTTTTGTCTATTGGGGTTTTTCAATTGAATATTTTGGTTTTTCAATTCTGTTCGTCAGATTAAGAAGAGTTTATATTCTGTTAAATAGTAACCGTTTTTTATGTTTGAAGTTTTATTCCATGCATTAACTGAATTAGAGCTAATTTTGCAGGAAATCAAATCCTCGATGGTTTTGTTATGTATTGAGTTACTGAATGAATGTTATTTGAATATCGATTTTGGATTCTCTTTTTATATAAAACCTGATATCATGTTGTTTGTTTATATGATTTTCAGTTTCACTTTAAGATAATGAATAGAAAAGGGTATGGTCTACAACTGAGATGATACGGACAAGATTACTGTGGTTTGATTACCCTTGTGTCATTCCTTCTTTGTTTCTTCTGTTCCCCCTTTTCTATTTTAGAGTTTTCGTCAAGGCTATGATGAGTTTTCGTCAAGGCTATGATGAGTTTTTAGTGTCAGAGTTAGGAAAGCAGGCTCTTCATATTTTTTTCACGACGGATGGTTCAACATGATACAATCACTTCTATTACCAAATAAGTCATTGCTTTTATTTCAGTATGAAGGTCGTCTTAGTTTTCGCCTGATATACTTCTATCAAGATTTGGCACTTGCTCAAAATGATTTCTTATATTGCCAAACATCACAGTTATCTGAACATAAAGATCATTTGGTAATTCATTTGTTTTATGTTTGTACTATATTAGTGTTTTACTAAGTTTATAAAACTTTTTTTAATATAATTTTTTTTACTTGCAGCTTATCGATAGAATCTTTGTTCATCATAAGTTGAAGAACATAATACCTACCAACCATGTTACTATAACTGCTTATCCTAACCGTACATTGTTGGTTTTTATGGAGAAACATGGTCAAAATTTTTATATGACTACTGGATGGAATCAAATTAAAGAAGACATGAAAATTCAAGACGAACACTATATTATATTTGACATGATTTCGGAGTCAAAATTGTATATGATGGTTTTTAGAGGCACAGAAGATTTGGTCCGTATTCCTGAAGGACGTCTTGCACGTGTTAAAGTAGAGGTTAAAGAAGAAGTTAATGAATAAGATGTTGCTTAAATTGTTTAGCATTTTCTATCATATGATATAAAAAGAATAAAAAAACTTTGGTTTTTCTTAGTATTACATTTTTTCACTTTATACTCATACACACGTTATTATCGTTTACCAATCCTCCTTATCTATCATAAATATATATGTATATATTTTTTTCTATATTAAAGATACATTAACAAGCGGTAAGTATTGACAGTTGATATGTTGGAAATCAGTTGAGATGTTAGAGAAAACTTTTGGTTAATTAAAAAACATTTAACAGTTTACAACTATCTTAATTATGTATTTATAATTTCACACTTGGTTAAAATTATATAAAGATTTAATAAATAGAATGGTGGTGTTGTAAGTGATGGTTAGATTATTCTTAATTTTGTCACATTTGAAATTAAAGGGGGTGTAAATGTAAAATTCTAAAATGACGGTTGATTCAATAGATTGTATCATTACATACATGCTATTATATCATATCATCTCTCAAATCATCATTCTAACTCTTTGAAGACAGTATCTAAGGCTCCAAAATTCCGCCGGAAGCTTCGTCGGAACAACAGTCGGCGCCGATTTTGTGGTCGGAATTGACATTAACAGGTTTGCGATAGTCATCGTTCTTTACTTTGTTCATGAAATTGGTTTAATCAGTTACAATCGTTGATGTTTAAATCCTTATTTGCAAGTAATAACAGTAATCTTTCTTTAGTTTTAACATTATCTTTGAGTTAAACACTTCCAATCGTTGATTTAACACTACATTGATGTATTTGAGAGATGATCCGGTTATACTAACGTGTTACTAATATTGACTGTTTAAAGGTTAAAGATTTAGTCTTTTGAGTTTGTTTTTCTTATGATCTGTTCAACATGTGTGTATATGCCGATCTTAATGTAGTAAAAAACGGACAGTGACGATTTGATATTGAATGATTCACTTAGAATTTGTTAAATATTGTTATAAGAACAGTTAGATTCCGAACCATTAAAGTTAGTTATAATAACTGTACGATTATAGAAATTCTTGATTTCTGAACCATTTACGTTAGGTTTTTTCATGATGTCTCGAGACGAGATAGAAATAACGTTGAGCAAGAAGGTTGAATCCGATGATGATGATGATTTGTTGGAGATCTCTAAGGATGATTACTTGGGAACGCTTTTGAAGGTGCATATATATTAACTATTACATTTTGTATCCATTTTACCTGTCTTTTATTTGTTTTCATAATGATGTTTTCTAGGACATAGAGGAGGATGATAACATATATATTCCTGAAGAAAATCCATCTTTCAGTAAGGTAGTTAATTATTTATATCGAAACAATAGTGCTTTTTAAATTGCATTAAATTTTTTGATTTTTAAAATTCATGTTGTTAATGATTTTCTTACTTTTTATAAGAAATCAACAAGCCTACCAGCAGGAACAGACCGGTCACCTACACCGAACAAGGTTCATGTTCAAGAGAAGTTGAAGAAAGGTGATGCTTCACATTTCAAGACAATGCAAGATGTAAGTTTACCACTACTAACATATATTTATATTAATTTATTTATGATTAATGCTTATTGAAAGTCATTTTTAGAAACTCAAGCTTGAATAAAACGATACGAAGTTGAGTATTGAGTTGAAACCTGAGCTTGCATATAGATTCTTAGTGTTATAGTATCTTTTTGGTCGTTTGGTTCTACAAACACATTGTTAAATCAATGTGCTGGATACATAAGGTATATGAAATAGGTTTAATAATCACATTGGTTGTATTAGAGGTTTAACAACCAGACTGTTCATTTCGGAGGTTTACCAGTCAAATAGTTTTCCAAGTACTTATGACATTATACAATAAATTTAATTTCTTTATTATATTAGTTGTTTAAGTAAATCTGCAGCTCGATAAGAACGTATTGAAAGTCGGTCTGGTTTGTTTTTTGCCCTATTTTTCTTTCTGTTTTACTCTTGATTACTATTCCGATTATGTTCATTGCGATGTTTAAGTATGTAATGGTTTTGTAACATCTTTGGTTTTTTGCAATTAATCTGAAAATATATGTGTTATTGATGAATAGATGCTACTTAATCGATTACCTTTTGTATATGTTGTGTACTGCGGTATTGTTTTATTTATAGATTTCTAAAAACATTTAAGATTAAAATAATGGATATACTAATATTATTATTTCAAAATAGGTTAAAGGAAAAGGAAAAGCTAAAGTTTTTGCTGACATATCCGAGACAGTCGAGAATTTGAAGAAAGAATGCAAAGGCCGACAATGTAGTCAAAAATCTGATTCGATTCCGTATCGTCCGTCTGCTGATTACGTCAAGGTATTAAATACTTAATATATTTTTATGAATGTCACTAATATCCGGTTTTTATTGTCATTGTCTGGTTAGTCATATTCATAACGTTTGATAGAAATTTGATAATTCTTGGTGAATAACATGTTTAAAATTCAAATTTTAGAATCTTTCATAATTTTTTTTTTTGGTGGTCAAGTTGAATCAATTGAGATTCATTTTCAAGTAGAATGAAATGAGTATTAATTTAGTAAAAAGTGAATAGGTTTAGATTCGATGGTGTAAATGGTTTTTAAGTCATACAAAGTCTAGATAGTATGCGTAAAATTCTTTAAGTGATTTTTTATTAAAAGATTTAAGATTATTGATTATTAGTTAATATACAATTGTTTCTTTAATATGATACTTTATACATACATTAACATTAACAATAAAATTGAATTTAAGCAAAGCAGTGTGTTAGTCATTTTCATAATTTCTCTTTATACAAGAAAACTTTAATTGTACAGTATATAGTATATTTGCTGTTAACCACGTTTATATATATTTTTTTTCATAAACAAGGGAAAGAAATGGTTAAAGGATGTTAAAAAAGTGAAGCATTGTAAGAAGATTACAAGGAATGCACGCAAAGTTTCTGGTGTTGGCATGGATCCTGAATTCTTCAACTTTAGTCGTAAAGGAGACTATCGGCTGGTATGTTTTTTTTACATCATTTACCATCATATTTATTTCATTTTTTCCATTGACTTATATTTGTTTTTTCTTTAAACGCATTTAGCGTCTTCCTGTTGAAGTTGTAAACAGAGCAGGCCTGTCTGATAACTTGGAACCTTTATATGTTCAAAACATGACTGGAGATGTGGAGGTTAATGAGACGAAGACGGAGTTAAATGGTGGTACATTACGTTACGCCGTTGATGGTTGGAGAAAGTTCATGGCAGATAACCAGTTGGAGTTTGGTCATATGTTACACTTCACTTATGTAACATCCCAGAAAAAGATTGTGTTGAATGATGTAACCTCGATCTAAGTAAGACTGGTATGCATTTTGTTTATAACAGCTATGGTTTGTGTAACACCTCGAAATTTTTGCGTCCAATAATGTATTGACACGTGTCTTAGGTTTACACGTGGTATTAAATACTAAATAAAGGACTAAAGTTGACAAACATTGAAAGTATGTAAATTCGAGGGTTAAAAATGTCAACGAGGGATAAATGTACTGTATAGTAACCCTAAATGATGCTCGTACTTTCAAACGGATAAATCATGAATTGTACGGAACGAATTGTGGAAGAAAGTGAGAGATTACAAACTACAGGGGTTAAATGTGTCAACATGTTTAATTTATACCTCTGAGTGACCCTTTGACAAACCCGAGGCTTTGTAACAGTAAATTACGCTCACTAGAATATACGATATAAATTTCGCGAAGTTCCGTTTTAAAACGAGTAAGTTATGATCGAATTCGTATGAGAGGGGTTAAAAGCGTCAAACTTTGAGAGATAAGACTTTTCGGGTAATAATAAATTAACCAAGGGTTAATAAGTTGGGTAAAAAAAGTTCCGAGGCCCTTAATCGTAAATAAACGAGGCCCAAAACGCAAAGTTACCCCTTCGAAACCGAAAGGCCAGGGCAATAATGGCAAAAGATTTGAAAATCTTGAAAATCAAGTCTCAAGCGGGCCGTGTTAGAGATGCAAGTGATCTTACGCGGGCCGCGAGCCATGTGTAGATACGGTTCCTGACATTAGGATTCAGGCGACCCGTGTAAAGGTAGCTTGATCCTTAACGCGGGCCGCATCAGACCCCCAGATGCAGAAAACGTAGACAGGAGCACTGTTTGCTGTTTTAACCGACTTGGAATGCAATTATGGCAGCATGGGCGCCCCCTAAACGTCCCCTAGCACTCAGGGACAGATGTTGATCATCCATGAACAATTATAGCCCTAGTTGTAATGATCTTATGCTTCCATTTTCACTATAAAAGGCCATGTAGTGCACACTTAGTAAACACACCTCAATCTGCTTTCTTGAATCACAACTGGAGCTCAAGAGCACTCTACTAACATCTCTGGTCGTGTACCACACTTCTGTAAGTATGCCTAATCCTTTGTGGTTTAGTTTTTGCTTAGTTTTAGCCCAAAAGTCAATCCGTCGTAATTAACGATTGACTTTGCGATAAATCACAAATGGTCCAGTGATTTGCCGAATCAAAGGTAGTTATATGTTGGTAATCATGTGGGCTTTAAACCCCTAAAAGGGCACCCTCTGATTCCCACTCTAACTAGTCCGAATATCGAGTCAAACTTGCTTAGAAAAAGTCAACATAATGCTATTTTACGATTTTATGCATAATCAGTAATGTAGAAAGCATGTAACCTGTTTTAACACTCATATAACATGATAATAAGTATATTAACTAGTCTAAGCTTGTTTGATCCGACCATTTACTGTTTTGACCCGGTTCGGAACCGAAAGTCGCAAAACTTTGACTTTTGCTTTGACTTCAGTTCTGACCCGTTATGGTATGATTTAGATATGCCTTAGGACTCTCTTAGGACCAGGTTACATGATGGTATAACCCTCTGTGACCGGTTCGTTGATTGTCCGAGTCTTTAGCACATTTCCGTTAAATGCTTAAAAGTTGACCGTAACGCCCTTTTTACTTTAAAACGAGAATTTTGGACAAGTAAAAGGACAATAACCTTAGTTGCTGATAGGAGTTATGCTAAATAGCGCAATTACGGAAACTTTAGTAATTAAACGGCGCATTTAGCGTAAAGCCTATCTAAACCCAAATTTCGATACCAAACCTTTTACACACTGATGTAAAATAATATTTTGAGATTTTTAAAGATTTTTAATTATTTTTAACCTGCTCATAACCTGCGGTTATGGCATCGGTTCGGTAATTACCGAATATACCCTTTTTGGACATAACTTGAGTTCTACAAGGTATTTTGACCCGATTCCAGTTGCTACCGATTTTAAATAATAAATAGAGTATTTGGGACTTTATAAACTGTTCGGAAAACTCAGACTTCTTGTAGAACTCAGAAACCTCTTTTATAATCTTTAAAATGACCAAAATACCCCTACGGGGCATTTATTGGATTTAAACTCGTTACGGGCATTATGGAAGGTATCCTACTGATACAACAACCTCTTTAGAGCATATTAACTTAGGAAACCGTGTAGGACTCTCGCGGTTACCCGTTAGGCCTTTTGCGCGCACGGTTCGGGTTATGTAACTAGTTTACATAAACTAGCCGAAACGGGTCAAACCTTATCGTTTTCACTTCAAAAACCAGAGTGTGGTTATTATACCCATATAAAACAGGTCTTCAAACCTGTTGGGTCCAAACCACATTCCATTCCCGGTTTTTGCCTTTCACGCGACTAAACCGTATTTATCCTTTGAAACTGACCGGTCTAAGCTAAGGCTAAATTGAAGACCCGTTAGGATTCTAATAGGTTGTTTAAACCTTCGTTCCAGAGTAGGATACCAGTAAAAGAAACTTGCATTTTGTTTGATTAAGGATTAATACTTGCTCAGGTAAATACTTTTAACTTATTTTCCGTTATACGGGCTTGGGTTACGGTATTTAAAATACCGCTTGGTCGGGCAGTTGACCCCAACTCATTAGTAGTCGGGTGATTTCAATGTGACCCGTTTAAAAATTGGTTTTGTTGGCTTTACGCCTTTGGGAGCTTAATGACCATGTCCCGGATATCCTTGGCATCATTTTACGAAATGGCCACGACCTCGACACGCGGGTGTAGGCGTACACCCGACAATGTGTCTATAATTATAAAGGCGTAACCGTTGGTTTTCCCGCCACGGCTTTATGCTATGTGGCGTGTCTATTAACCTTAAACCCGGCACGACCCGGGCGATCGAACGCATAGTGAACATGTAATTGTTTTACAAGATTTAATTATAAATTATCCCAAGTTATAAAGAGTTTGTGCCATGTGCATTCAAATCAATTTTATTAAACATTTTACAAAAGTGTCGGTTGAATGTATTTACCAGTGTAAATTGACGTATTTTCCCCAAAAAGATTAATGCAGGTTCTACGCGTAATAGGCTGGCCACTCCTTAAGCATCGTTAGAGTCTCGCAAGCTTGGGATGCCATATCTGTTGAACAATATTTATATTTTATTTTGATTCCCTGTGGATTATATTTCGACGATTGGTGATACTTGGATATTACATTCGATTGTTGAAATATATTTATCTTTATGCTTCCGCCGTGCATTTAAATATTGTGGTTTGACTATATTGTTGCCAACTACGTCACGGTAATCCCCCACCGGGCCCACCGGTGAACCACGTGGAAATCGGGGTGTGACAGTTTGTTAAGTTGTTGGTTAGTATATTTGATATGTACATTTTGGATGTTGGGTTGATGGACATGAAAACTTTGCTTACTTTATTATGGTTTAGTTTATGTTGATGTTTTGTAATGGTACAAATAACTTAGTTAAATATGTGGTTGAATGGTGTTACTTTTTGATGTTATTATCATTGTCTTTATATATGTTTACAATAGTTTATGAAGTACTTTTGTTTTTCTCATATGGCCATTTTTAACTTTCGGTTAGGTTAATGTTTTCTTATGTTTATAATGTTACGTTCTTGATTTATACAATAGTTAGATGATATTCTTTTGTATAAATTAGCTATCGATTCTTCTAACCATTCACAATCTTCATATTTTCGCAATAAAATTTTGTTATTTTATTTGAAAGATGTGATCACTCTTAGGTAGTTTTGTAAGCATTGACAATCTTCATATATAGTATACAAGGAAGTTTTTTCCGAGATTGAATAATTTTCTGTTTATTTTTTCCAATGTATGTGTTTGTACAGAACATTTCATTTCAAAGTAAATAATATTGTTTTGGTTAAAGCCCGCGTATTACGCGGGCATTAACCTAGTTCAAATATAAAACGATTTTAGTTCACTTTCAACTTAAAATAATAATTAAAACTCGTTCACGATAGTATTGACCATCTCCCTTATGACCTCCCAAGCATTAATCACATGGCCTTCTTCTGTGAGTGTGGCTCCAACCACAAACCTCAGCATATAAATCCCAGCAACCACGGTGTGAGTCAAATAAACTCGGCCCGTTGAGTTGACTCGCTCGAGTAGCTTTTTGTTCAACGACTCGGTGTAGCTGGAGTCAAACCCATTTAGTTGTTTTAACCGAAAACACACCAAGGAAAACCTTTGTGGTACAACAATCTCAAGCCTCACGTCTGATTTCACAAGTCGTTCGAACGTTATCGCCATTTGGACATCTGAACGAATGTGATTTTGTAGGTTTGCAACGCCATAACTACGTAGGACGAACCATAAACGTAGAGGCCTAAACCTCGCGACGTCCCCACTTGCCAATCCATGTAACTCACCATCGAGCCTGACTCGCTATGTTCGTTTTTCAAGTACTCAGGATTGGTTCCAAGCGCATTAACAATCAAATTAGGGTTTTTAACCCACATGCAGCAGCACTCCGTGTAACAGAGTAGCCACTTATGCGGGCTCAGACTCAGTGAGTCGACCTTTTCTATTCCATCAAGAAAAGGTCGATACTCTGGGCATATGCATGCATTTCCGCCATATGCCCCGTCCACGTGGACCCATATATTATACTTGTTTGCCACCTCAGCAAGGTCTTTAACAGGATCCACTGCAGTCGTGGAGGTGGTCCCTTCTTCCACGTCAGCTTCTATGACTTTTCGGAGACTCAGGTTTCAGAGCAAACTCATCCTCCACACTTGTTGGAATAGACCGTATGTTGCATGGATGAATACCCGCTATCTTGCATGCTTTCTTGTACGTAGAGTGAGTTTGATCAGACCCATACACGACTAATTTGCCGATATTTTCGATACCAATTTCGTTAAGAACACGATCTCTAGCTACAACAATGGTGCTCAAAATGGCCTCACTTGTTGTCGAATGCACAACACCGCCTCCAGAGCCCGAAAACATGAAGCTTTTTGGTAGTTTAAGCATAACACCGAGCCAATCCATCACCACCATCTCAAGCTCCGTCACAGCCGGTGAACCAATCCACTTGAACCCGTTCGCATTAAAACCGGTACACAAAATTTCACCAATGAAGGCCGCTGAACTCACGGAAGCCGGAAAGTATCCGAAGAAGTTTGGACTCAGGAAGTGAGTAATACCCGGGATGAGATCATTTTGTACGTCTTTTAGAATCGTGTCAAACGATTCGGGTGTGTCTGGTGGTGTCTCTGGTAGCCGGTTTTTCAGGTAACCGGGCTGAGCTTGGCTACCGACGGGGTAGCTTTCGATATTTTTGTAGTAATCAGCGATGAAATCGACCGCTTTGTGGGCTTTAGTTCGAAGGTCTTCAGGGTTAAGATGGTTGAAGTGTTTGGAATCCAAAGATTCTGGGGCTGTGATGAAGTTGGAAGTAGGGCTTCCCATTTATTTTGTGGGTTTCATGTTGATTATATCTTTAAACATGGGTTAAAAACATAGAACTCTAATCACGTTTATTCAATCATGATCTAAATATAGATACCAAGATAGAGATACTTACTTGTAGGGATGATTATCTTTGAGAATAAAGATGAAGCAATGATTCCCGTTATGGTACCTTATGTTGATGGATCACACTAGAGAGAGTTTTTGTATTGGTGTTCTACCAGAGTTTTTGATCACCACTTATCATCAATATATAATGGGTCAATTAATAATGGTCATGAATAGTGATCCGTTATAAAACTCTACGTATTCTCTATTAGTGGTACCTAAAGAGAAATCATAATTGCCCCTTGAACTAATCAATATTTACAATTACTACCATCAAGTAATTGTCGGGGACTAGTTATGTCATATTGGTAATGTTACCAAATGATCCGTAAGGCCACATCAACGGGTTATTTCTAACATTCTCCCACTTGGCCGAGTGATCATTTGTGATAAGTATAAGTAAGTTTGGCCAAGTTAAAACATTAATCAATGTTTCAAATTGAAATTGCAACAGAAAAATACAGTCATTGAGTTATTGTCAACTCAAGACCCCCATTAATCATGTTACAACCCAAAATCAAAACATACGTAAATTTAAGACCAAAATGGCTGAGGTAAGCCCTTTGAAATTAATTTGTATAATTCTTGTCTATACGTCATTAGGTGTACATACGTATTTATAGACAAACAAATTGTGTAATTGAGGAAAAATAATAACTAATCATTCATATGTACGATATGCTATTATGAAGGCCTTTAGTAAAACCCGTCTTTATTATGAGCTCTTAAAAAAACTTTGGGTGTAGACCTTAGTTATCGGATCCGCAAGCATATCATGAATGTAAATGTATTCAATACAAGTATTTAGGTTCCTCTTCTTGTTCATAAACGAACAATAATTTTGTATCGAAGTTTAATGCAGCACCTCTCGAACTGTTACTGTTCGAGGAAATAAGGTAGCTGACTTTTCACAGTAAGTCTTCAATATAGTATTTATATGGAGTTAATAAGTTTATGAGTCCACTGATAAAATTTCAACAACATTTAATGACAATTGTGTTGTTAATTAACAACAAATTATGTCATTATAATTTAGGTTGTTGTTAACAGTTTCTCATGACTCCTCTATGAGATAGATTTGTCCATAGACATAAAGATTACCCCAAATTGACTTTTAGTTTCTTTTGAACATCATAAAATCAAGGTAAGAATAATCAACCTCTTCTTATGGTCTTTCTCATTTCTTAAAGATATTGTAAGATGCCTCACAATAATCTAGAGTGATCTAATGTTCATCAATGTGAGCAATATCTAAACGAGTATAAACTTGAACCTTCAAAAGGCTTCTAATTAATGAAGCATAAGGAAGTAATCTCATTTATCATTTTATCCTCTTAATGAGAGCAATATTGTTTGTTATGTATGTAAATACCCACTTTAGAGTAAAGCTTATGGCACGAAACTAATGCCCCAATGGGTCTATCTCGGTATATTTTGATATCTCTCACGTAAGTGGTATTTTTGAGATTCACTATATCAAAATATGTGTGAGAAATTATTTGACTTATGTAACATATACTTATCAAAAGAGTGTCATCTATATAAGGACAAGTTTACATTAGTTGCTCCCACTCATCCTGAGGTTGGTACACATAAATCCACTTAATTCGTGATGAAAAGAATTGCATTAAGATTTCGTCACATTTTGATGTTTGTTTCAACCCATATATGGATTTCATCGACTTAGAAACTAAGTGTTCTTGACCTTTCAGTTTAGAACTTTCAGGTTGTTTTGAACATGTAAGTCTTTGTTTAGAGAAAGTTGTTTTAATATCCATTTAATGTAGCTACAAAAGATTATAAGCTACTAGAACAACAATGATCCTCAAAGAAACCTTTTGTAAGAAAGGTAAGATGATTCTTTGATAAATAATTCTCTTCTGAGCATAACCATTAACAATCAATCTTGCTTTTAGTGTCTTAACATTTGCATTTGGATTTATGTAATTCAACCAAATCCCAAATGTTATTTTGACACATAAAATCAAATTTGCGAATAACAATTTTTATTCCATTTAGAAAATTGATTGATGCTAATGGCTTAATTAGAAGAGGTAGGATCAGTAAACTTTCTAATATCCATTTCAACTTCAGTCAAGGAGGATACATAATCATCAAAGTTAAACCTAGATGACCTCCGTAGTTGATTATTGGGTTGTATTATGAGTTTCAGTTTTATGGATTAACTCTTGATTAAGTTGCTATCATTTTCAAGATTCTAAGTGTGTAAGAGTTGGTGGAGTATGGTGTAGAAGAGGTGTAATCGGAGTAAAATTTAATAAGTCTCTTCCCCCCGCCTCTTGTACTTCTTGCAAGTCATGATAAGGACTTTTACTACTCCCACTAATTTTAGAAATCATTAAAAAATTTAGCATGCTTATGGTCAACATTATAAGGCCAATAGATTCTAATAGAGAAACAAGTTAATGATGTAACTCATTGTAGTTTCTCTGTTTGAGGATTATAATTTTGGTAAGAAATCTGAGTGTGCCCACGTTTAAGCAACAATGAAACTTTTGTTAGAGTAGTAGTAGATTCTTAAAGAGAAAAGTTGTGAAGAAGCAATGTCTTGTACAAGAGGTACAAATTGAGGTAACAACAAGTTTTCACTCCCCTACCTCTTGCAACTCTCGCAAGTTAAAATTAAGACACTTAATGCTCCCACTAACCTTTTAGATCTCTAGGAATGCTACAAGATAAGTTTCAATGATTTACGTGCTGTGGGAACCTGTCATATATGTCAGACTTGATTTCCTTAATGTCCAGATGTTATAAAATTTTGAGGGACATATTTAGAAGGAATCATAGTATATATGAATTAATTTCTTTAATACCTTTATTCATATAAGACATATTAAATACAAGTAAATATTATGTTAAATGAATTATGTCTGAATATTGCATTTTGGGATACGTTCCAATGAAATATAACTTCTAATGGAACTTAATTTATTCCCGTAGCCATTTAATTATTTAAGGCTTATAACACATGCTCATAAGTCACTAAGAATGAGATTTGATAATATTTCATCCTTCATTAACCTAGTCATGATTTCTCATGAAATTTGGTCTTAATGGATGGAATTTGTAAGTCTCATTTTTCTTTTGTTAAACTTTCATTTTCATGATAACAAAAGGTTGTGAAAAAGAGTAGCATCATCTAGTTATATCTTATAAGGTCTCTATCCAGATTGAGATGACAAGTAATATAAGAGTTTAAGAGTGACTTTGTTTTAACCATGCAAACCTCACAACTGTCATAATGCAGCTTTTATATTGATACTAAATTCTGAATAATCTACAGAATATATAAGGTATCATAAAGCCCAATTATAAAACAGTTTATTATGGTTCTTATAGTCTTAACATAAAATTTTGCCACTAACTCTCATATTAATTATTTGTTGATTTATAGTAAGGAAACACATAGAACTAGAATCAACCGGTCATGTGCTGGTTAGAATATTACCATTAGCAGACTTAAATATCATAAATATCTTGCTACTTATCTTAACCAGCTGTTTTATTGAATTATGGATAGTCTCGATGCTCATGCCTAGTTTAATGGCATAAACCTGCTGTGAGACTTTCCTTTGAAGAAACTTATAGTTGGAAGTAGTAGTTGTACACTATCTCTGAATCTTAGAAGTATCCTCCTTTTAGATTTAGTGGCGGTGAGATGAACAACATCTAATTTTCCAGTTTCATGCATTCCTTTGCCTGTACATATGTTGCTAATCAACACACTCATTTTCCTTTGGTACTCGTGAGTGGTATAGTTGATTCTTAAGGCAACTCATGGTATTGGTGGAAAAGTTATATGTAATGCATCGGAAAAGTGTACTGATTTCCATGTGTAAACCTTTAAGTAATGGGTCATGGTACTGTACATCATGATGTATTCACATATACCACTAACTTTATAGTAAGAAACTAGAGTAATGCATGCGTTTTAGGAGTTATTTTGATTCTTCCAAAGAAAACAAATTAGTCTTAGGAAATTTAGAATCTAGAATAGCTCCCATGATAGCAGCAATGAAATGAGTTCTTGATTATCATAAGAGATATAATGGTTGACTTATCCTACTAGTCATGCTCTAGTTTTCTTCTAGTAATATTTTTTATCAGAAAAAAACAGTAGGATTATCATATCTTAAGAAATAATCAACAATCCAACAAGAGCAAATTTTGTAGAAACTCTTTAATAAGCAAAACATTTTAGGTTTTGAAATTAGAGTGGATAAAATAGATGAGATACAAACCTAAGAAGAAACTTGGAGTGATTTACATTATGGGGTAATCAAGTAAGGCAGACACAAATTATTATATTGAGGATATAGTCTACTATAACACCAAAATAACAGACTAATTTAAGGTTGTACCTGAATTTTGGCTTCGCTTTGGCTTTGACCAAAATTCAGACATTATGAACGTACATAAATAACAGATTGCCTTGATGTTCTAAATAAATTTGGCTTCGCTTTGGCTTTGACCAAAATTTATGCATTATGAACATACATAATAGACTGACTTATTGTTCTACATGAACTTTGGCTTCGCTTTGGCTTTGACCAAAATTCATGTATTATGAACATACGTAAATAAAAATCAACTTAATGTTCTGCCTAAACTTTGGCTTCGCTTTGGCTTTGACCAAATTTCAGGCATAATGAACGATATAAATAATAGATCGTCTTTAGTGTTCTACATGAACTCTGGTTTCGCTTTGGCTTTGACCAAAATTCATATATTATGAACACACATAAATATAGATTATCTCAATGTTCTACATGAACTTTGGCTTCGCTTTGGCTTTGACCAAAATTCATGTATCATGATGAACATACATAAATAACAAGGTAAAACACATAAATATAACATAACACCTTTGGGCCAGGAATGAAATATTTATGTATATTATGCTTATAATTTATTATGTGTATCATCAAACAATTAGTTGTTGGGTTCATTATCCAGCAATACACATAATAACATAAAATGACATAAATTAAAGTTGGGCCATTCGCAAGTTATGGTCATACGAAACCAAATAAAATAAGGCTTCCAAAAGTTAACATAAGGCATGCGAATTCGTATAAACGTTATGCGAAAATTTATGCAGAAATAATTTATACAAAATATCACATACGAAAACTTAATGATTCATACACGAAAACAATCAAGTTTGTATGTTAAATTCATATAATTTTCTTTAAATAGTAGAAACCTAACTGACAACGAATTGGTTGCTTAGATTTAGTTCGGTAATAAGCCATAAAGTAATTTTGAAATATAAATGGCTTCATAAAACCAAATCCATTTAAAACCGATATATCTAATGATGTTGATCAGCACGAAGAAGCTAATTATAAAATATGTCAACTTAGAATATTTATGAATAGACAAAATAAATTCACTAGAGTAAATAATTCCATTCAATTCATGATAACATCACATCAATTTATAATGGACAATAGCTTGAATTCATTAATTATAATTTCTAAGACAACATAGCAATTCACATTCTAAGAAGGGAGTTCGAATGTTAATGAATATTAAGATAGGAGAAATAAGTGGCAAAGCCATGATAACAATAATTATCAATGTATCATAGAAGAAAATATGAACTCAAAAGACACATACCAATTTAATATTAATAATGGCATGAAACCCAAGCATTTAGAATTCCAAAGTAAATGCATATCCATTTCAAAAAAAGTAATCCATCAGTTTTGTTTTGAATTACATAAATAATGATACCGTAAATCGATTTTTTTTAATCAGCGATTCATCGATTAGCTTTTGATCAACTTAGTTGAATTTCGCAAATCAAATTAGATGACTCAATGATATAATCAACATCGCTCTGATACCACATGTTGATTATATCTTTAAACATGGGTTAAAAACATAGAACCCTAATCACGTTTGTTCAATCATGATCTAAATATAGATACCAAGATAGAGATACTTACTTGTAGGGATGATTATCTTTGAGAATAAAGATGAAGCCATGATTCCCGTTATGGTACCTTATGTTGATGGATCACACTAGAGAGACTTTTTGTATTGGTGTTCTACCAGAGTTTTTGATCACCACTTATCATCAATATATAATGGGTCAATTAATAATGGTCATGAATAGTGATCCGTTATAAAACTCTACGTATTCTCTATTAATGGTACCTAAAGGGAAATCATAATTGCCCCTTGAACTAATCAGTATTTACAATTACTACTATCAAGTAATTGTCGGGGACTAGTTATGTCATATTGTTAATGTTACCAAATGATCCGTAAGGCCACATCAACGGGTTATTTCTAACATTTCAACTTTCAAGTTAAGTTTAAGAAAGGATTTGGGATGGAAGCAAAGGTGAGGGTGGTGATGTATTTATAATGCAAGTGTCGGTACATGTTATGTTGAAAAATTACAAATTTTCATGGCAGACTATAGTATAAGTAACCTAGGTTTGGGTTATGTACTCTAAAAAGATAGGGTTCCCACTTAAAAGAGCAAACTTATTGTATTAGATTTGTTTGATTTCTTAGGTTGGGTGGTGTAGTGTCACGCCCCTAGGGGCTTTATCACACCACTTAAGTGTCACCTAGGCGACACGTAAGCGGTGGGCTTTATCGTTAACTTGCACGGTGTGAAATAACGCCCCCTTGTAAAGACCCTTTTAACTATATTAAGAAAAAAAGTAAATAAAAACAAAATATGATTGGTTGATGGAGGTGAACCCCATTGCTTTATTCCTCTCATGCCCGTTATTCCTTTGGCAGAGGCCAAGGATAGCGCACCCATTGGCGGAGGCGGGGTGGTGTAGGGCGCCATGGTGCGCTAAAATTATAACTATTTGGTAGAGGCCAAGGATAGCGCACCCTGACTTTATAAGACTGTTGAAAGCGGTGTGACTTGTGAGATTGCAGTGACACTCCCGTGTGCTTAGCAATGCCTTTTTTAATTAAATCCAATATATATGATAAATATTTGTTTTGAGTTTCATAGTTAACTAGTCTATATCTTATGAAAATGCGCATTCTGATGTATCCGATTGAACTTAATGTAACCTATATAAGCATTGCGATTGGATTGAAACATAAAGTAAATCGAAATTATACCGTACAATCATAACGTATTATACATGACCCAACTCATACATAGAAAATGTAACGGGTATAATGGAAAAACTGGCCCGTGTAATATAAGAGCTTTATTAGTGCTTTTTAAAATAAAATGCGCAATGAAACGTGTTATATTTGACCTGGCACGTTTTCCAAAAAAAGTTTACGTCGAAACGTAGGCCAACTCAAATTTATACAGACACTTACAAATAAATATGTGCACGTAAAATGGTTTTTTAAACGAAAACGTATTATATTTTATCGGTCTCGTTTTCAGAAAAACTTTACGTCGAAACGTAGATAATCTCAAATTTATACAGACACGTACATAAAAATATGCACGTAAAAATAGTTTTTTTAAGTAAACACGTACATAAATAATGTTTATCATGTTTGTTTACATATATTTAACAATTTACAAAATTAAATAATTTAGTTATAAAATATTAATTTATAGGATAAGATCTAAGAGTTTATCCTAACGAATAAGAAAATAATGATATTATAGAAACTAGAGTATGTTGACTCACACCGGTAAATATGGTTAATTGAATTATAAAAGATCTGATGACAAAAACCTATTTTTTATTACCATATTAAATTAACCAACTTTCCAGCATCATGTTTATGTGATGGCCAATTAACTGAGTAAACTGAGTTTTGTGAAACCTAGAACCTGAAGTTTGGAGGAGGTTACGTTTTATAAATCTGATATCTTTTCTCTTAATTAGTTTAAAGTTTTCCTTCAAATCAATAAAAACCCCCAAATTAAGATTAACAGTTAATTAATTAGATAATCTAGTTAAACACTAACCACTTATTTCCTGTGGATACGATACCCTACTTACACTATCTACTTAGTTTAATTAGGTTTTTGCACGACCCTTACGACAGTCATCAATAATAAGGCTTAGAATATTTTAGTTATTTAATCTAACTAACATTAACATGTAAACATATCTTTATATGTAGTTGCTAATTTATGAAGAAGAATATAAAGCTCATAATCTCTCGCTTTTACTTTAAAACTAAACCATTAATTGAATAAAAATAACTCTATGTTACAATTTAACCCATATATTGGTTAATCTAGTTGAGAGTTAACTCGGATTCAAATAAGACAGTTACTTTTTTTTCTTTTCGTTCTTTCCGAGTTTTAGCTCAATAGCAGGATCTCAAATCTTGCAAACTTTGCCATCGCTTCCCACCATTAACCATCCTCTGGCCACGCACACCCCCAAAGAATTATAATTTCTCAGCCTCTTCAACGTTAGCACCACTTCCAGCGAACAAAGAACCACCCAAAGGTTGCTTTTTAATATATACAATAACTTGTTGTAGCGGGTCGGTTCAAGCGTAGATAAAAAGGCATGTAACGGTATATTTTTACATGAGTGTCGGACGGCTAAAAAAACAAACGATTTAATAACGTTTAAATAAACCGGTCAATTTACAAGTAATGTTACAAAAATTAATTTCGAAATGTAGATAAAAATAACTAATGTGCACCGTTAATATTATTTAAAACTATAAATAAAAGGATAAAACATGTAAAAAATCATTGTGTCGTAATGGAAAATTCGTTTAAAACTTAAAGCTGTAACTTTATTAAAGTTCGAGGGAGTTAAACGATTTAAAAAGGGTAAATGTAACTTTATTAGAGTTTAGGGGACACATAATAAATTTATTAAAACTCAAGGGGTAAGAATGTAAATTGGTTTAAAAAAAAAACCTAAGAAAAAGTAAGAGGGGGCAAAAGTGTAAGATTTAAAATATTTATGATCAAAACATAAAACAACAAAAAATAATAATAATTTGTCTTTTGTTATACTTACAAATGCCACTAAAAAAATATTAAATTACTTGAATGTTATCAAAAGAAAAAGTCTTTCATATGAGAGTAGGTGACACTTTTGTAACTAAAAACAAAATGGAAGTTAATGCGTGTACTTTACCATCAACATATGTCGTTTAATATATAGTTAGTACAGTGTAACATAACATAAATAACATAACATGAGAAAGAGTATCCAATTTTATATATATTTCTTCAATGCTATAACTTTCTTCTTTATCAACATGGAGCAGAAGATTTTTTTTTTAATTTTTTAAGTTTTTTTTTCTTATTTAAGCATACAAGAAGAAAATTTATGGAATTAAGAAGAAAATTTATGGTTTATTAGGAAAAGCCTGTTACGAAAAGGTTATTTAGAATAACTTTATACAATTTTTGAGTAAAATGCAATTTTACCTTCTAGGGTTTTACCTTGCTGACATTCTTACCCTCTAAAACCAAAATCTAGTTGTCCTACCCCCAGACTATTCCAAATTTAAAGTCATAAACATGATTGGAGCAATCGGAAGTAATAAAGACAAATCTAATAAATCATCATCATACTCAATACTCAGTAAATCTCGTAAATCTCACCAATAGCAAAGTTAAGGTAGGGTCTGAGGAGGGTAAGATGTAGATGACCTTACCTCTAACCCGTAGGAATAGAGAGGCTACTTCCAGTGAGACCCTCAGCTCGATGGTAGTTTTGCATCAAACCTTGGACATAAGGCACATAACACTCGTCAATTAAGACAAAGGGCAATTAGTGTATGTACTCCCTTGTCTTTTGGCTATCAACGCCACCACATGATTCATGATTAACCATCCCCCTCTTTTAACATTATTTTCACGAAATTAGTAAAACAATGTTAAAATTATTGCACTTTCACTTTTGTCCCCCGAGCATCCACACATATATACATTATATGTGCATACCGCAAGCGAGACATCAAATCTAATAAATAATAACGTAAACTATATATTCTTATAACTTACATATTCAAAGGCTTGTACAGTAGTCCACTTTGATAAATTACATATTTTAGTTTTTTTAATTGAGTTAAGTGCCATTTACGTCTCTGTGGTTTGTCCATTTTTGTCATTTCAAGCTAAATTTCAAAACTGTACCATTTTTCTCTTTGTCATTCTCAAAACATGCTATTTCAGTAAAAAAAAAAAACTAACTCCAGTTAAAAAACTCAATTAGCTTAGGGGTAAAATGGTCATTTTACAAAGTGGTTTGGAGGTTGGTGCACGATGGAGGGTATGTAAAACCTCCGAACCACTACGCAAAATGACCATTTTATCCTTGAGCTAACTGAGTTTTTTAAGTGGGGTTAGATTTTTGGACTGAAATGACACGTTTCGAGAATGTCAGGGAAAAAAATGGTACAATTTTTAATTTGGTCTGAAATGACAAAAGTGAACAAAACACAGAGACGTAAATGACACTTAACTCTTTTTAATTACTTTTTAAAAGTAAATTGTTATATGGAGTCCATTACACGTTTTGTGATTTTTTTATTTTTGTAATATTTAATATAATATTTTGTTACTATAATTAATTCATTTTGATTAGATTTCGTATCTCATTTATAGTTAAAAAATTTATAAATTTCGAGCCTGTCATTTTGATGTGCTTATTTTTATCTACGTTTAAATATAAATTTATTTAAAACCGAGTTATACTCTGTAATATAAAGTAATGTCGTTTACCTTTTTCGTTATTTAAACAATATAATATAATGTTTTATAAGTTGTTTACCATTTTCGCTATTTAAGTAACATAATATGATGTTTAATAAAAGTTTGAATATACCATTACCATTGCAACATGTTTATTATCTACGGTACAATAAAATTTTAATCGAAACAAACACCGAACACCAATACCAGTGTTGTATTCAGTTTTATGGTTTTCTCAACATGGTAATACAAAATTTGTTGATTTTTTTATATCTAGCTACACCATTTACCTTTTTTTTTTTGTTTTCTGAGTAACATAATATACAATTTTGAATACAGTATTGCAACATGCTTATTTTTATTTACGATCAGATTAAACTTTTATTAGAACGCAGAAATATAGTTGATTTTTTTTCTTTAACATGACAAAACGAACCAATATTCTTCAAACTATATCAGTACAGGTAAGGTATTTGTTTTTATGGTTTTTTGATGTGGCGGTATAAAAGTTATTAAAAATAGAGTATTTTTAGTATTGTATGCTATAGCGAATGCAAGTGACTGAACTGATATCCCACCTGAACAACATCAGTACCGGTATTTGTTTCTATAGTTTTCCATCAAGGTTTCCGGCGAGTTGCAGGTTTCCGACGACTTTTCCGGCGAGTTGCAGGGTTCCGGGGAGATGCAAAAACCAAATGTATCCCTTTTTATGACTGTTTAGTGTATAGTGGTAAAACAAGTAATAATGAATAAAATAAGAAGTTATACGGATATAAGAAATCCGGGCGTATCGTAACGTCGGGTCATCATTTGGTGACATGTCTTCATCACAAATATATTGTCCTTGTACGTGGGTCTTCTGTTTTCAATTATGCCTCCACTCATGGCACTTCAAGATTAATAAAAATATAAAATATTTGCCTTTTGCAAGTCGCAGGAAACTTGTAAGTCGCCGGAAAACTCGTCGGACGCATCCCGACACTTCAAAGACGCATCTCGGCACTTCAAGACGCATCCCGTGCACTTTCAGACGCATCTTCAGTGAATTATTTCCAAAGACGCATCCCGTGGACTTCAGACGCATCCCGCGCATTTGAATCCGTGATGTGTCGCTCCAAGGACGCATGAGGTCGCCAATTTCGTAAGCCAACTCTATTCTTGGCCAAATTTCATAATTTTCTCAAAAAAAAAAAAACTAATATCTGACACATACTGTTTCAATTTCTCCATAGCTTCACTTTGATGATTTTTTAGGGTGGAAGGTGTAGTCAAACACCTTAGGGTGTTTGAGTGAAATCCTAGCCAATAATATTATGCCATGTCAACTCCCTATTCCACTCCCCATTTTGCACTCAATCAGAGGGTATAGTCAAACACCCTAGGGAGTCAAACACCCTAGGGTGTTTGAGTTATATATTTTTTATTTAAAAATTATAAACTATGCATAAATAATTAAAACATTTTTGAAACTTAATAAAAAAAACAGATTACATTTAAAACTTAAAAAAACACATTACATTTAAAATTAAAAAAACACACATAACATTTATATAATTTTTGGTGTTTCGAACTCGTTTGTGAAGTTTGGGTGTGAAATAAAAAACACATAACACTACTTTTCGGCCAGTAGTGTTTCGAACTCGTTTGTGAAGCTTGGGTGTGAAAATATTTGTGGGAGTTAATTACACAAATGGGTCCTGTGGTTTATAGCTAGTTTCGCCTTTAGGTACTAACTGTTTTTTGTAACAGGTTTAGGTTCTATGATTTTAATTTTGTAACACCTTTGGGTATTAACACCAAAAAATGACTAAAATACCCCTGTATTTTTTTAAGTTTATCAATGTAACACATTTGGGTACTAACATCTAATTTTATTTAAGTTTAAATCAATTTTACAAAATCTATTTATTTTTTTATTTTCATCTTTTTATTATATCCCTTAACTAACATAAAATCTATTTATTTTTTTATTTTCATATTTTTATTAAATTTCTTATTTAGCATAAAATCTACTAATTACACCAGTATTTTTTTTAAATAGATTTTTTAAATAAAATCTACTAGCTATATAGTTTTATGTAAATTAAATTTCTTACCCGTTTTAATGCAATGACGTACCAAGGTTTCGTGCGATGATGTCGAATTAGTATTTGGTATGGAAAAAGATTTCAATGATATCGAATTATTTCACAATTATGGTTGGGTATGTCGCTAGATCGAATTATATATATTATTATTTCACAACTACTTGTAACATAAAAAATTAAGCTCCATCATACACCGCACTGCACATAAAAAATTCCGTCATTCAGATAAATTAAAAAAAATACCGATGAATTACTATCAAGGCAAGATGCCAAAAAATAATTATAAGGTCTCTTTGACTTTATTTACGAATAAAGTGGTAGTAATATGATAAAGTTATTTAGAATCAATGGATTCGCCCTAATTGATCCAAAAATAATAATATATATAATTTGATGTAGCAACATACCCAACCATAATTGATCCAAAAATCAAACGTAACCTGGTTCGATTCCATATACTAATTCGATGCATTGAAAAAAGAGGTACCATATAATAAAAACCATTGTATATACTAAAAATCGATACCATAGACTGAAAATCGTTGAATTAAAAAAATCAGAAATGTAAATTTGCATAATAATTGAAATAGAATTCGATATCATTGAAATCGAATTCGATATCATTGAAATCTTATTCCACACCAAATACTAATTCGACATCATCGCACGTAACCTTGGTACGTCATTGCATTAAAACGAGTAAGAAATTTAATTTACATAAAACTATATAGCTAGTAGATTTTAATTAAAAAATCTATTTAAAAAAATACTGGTGTAACTAGTAGATTTTATGTTAAATAAGAAATTTAATAAAAATATGAAAATAAAAAAATAAATAGATTTTATGTTAATTAAGAGAGATAATAAAAAGATGAAAATAAAAAAAATAAATAGATTTTGTAAAATTGATTTAAACTTAAATAAAATTAGGTGTTAGTACCCAAATATGTTACATTGATAAACTTAAAAAAATGCAGGGGTATTTTAGTCATTTTTTTGTGTTAATACCCAAAGGTGTTACAAAATTGAAACAATAGAACCTAAACCTGTTACAAAAAAAAAAAGTTAGTACCTAAAGGCGAAACTAGTTATAAACCACAGGACCCATTTGTGTAATTAACTCTATTTGTGGTGGAAAAGTAGGTTGGGTGAAAAAATATGGTTGAGTTTGAGGGTAATAAAATTGAGGTTGAGTGGTTGGTGAATATCCGTAGGAGGTTTGAATCGGTGCACTTGGACCTCTACAATCACCTTGTCTCATTTGCGAACTCTTTTTTTTTTTTTTTTTGAATCCGATCCTCAGCTAGCGGAACCTTTTTTCTTGGGTTCACCTTTGTTTTGTTTATCCATAGTGTTTGTGGGTCTATAAAGAGAGATTTTTTGTAAGAATTGTGTGTCAAAAAATATTGAAAAATTGAGTTTATATAAAAATTCACCAACGGTAAGAAAAAAAGGTTTAAAAAATGCAAACGGTCAAAAATATTGAAAGGCAAACGGTCAAAAAATGCAATCAATCGACGTCAATCAATCGGTGAAAGGTTACCGATTTTGGCATTCTCTCTCTTGGTCACCGAATGCGTTGGAAGCCACGGTGTAGTCACCGAACCGGTGACTTGAGTCACCGCACAAGTCAATCAGCCTTATACCCTCCACCCTTACTTATTTCCTCTAAATCAAAGGTATTAAATCAATAAACTCCTTACAGTTTTTCAACTTTAGTATTATTAATAATTAAAGTTGTTATTCATTTGTATGCAATTTCTTTGGTTGATTTTGATCCTCTTTCTTACTGGGGGTTACACTTGATGATGTGGAGGATGCATTTGTAAAGGAAGCATTGGGATAAATGGCATTTAAGGGGGTTGCATGTAGGAAAGTGCACCTACATGCAGGAGAGAGAAGATAAAGGTGGGCCCTTTAAAAACTAATTTTCAACTAAATAATTAAATACAACTATGCATGTGAACGGCTATTTTTTAAAAAATTGTTTTTTTTCCAACAGCTATATTTTAAAAAAAACGGCTAGTTTTTCCCCCTATAAATACCCATTAAAACTAACTCATTTTTCACCCCAAAATCTTACAAACACTTCTCTCTATAATTCAAAATGAGTTCAGATCCCACAAAACATCCCGATGATGTTGACTCAACACTTTCAACATCTCATTTCCGACGATGTTGAAGAATTAGCAATGCAACTATTTGAGCTTGATGCTCAATATGAGGCTGATTCACAAGAGGGGAGTTCTTCTAGACAGAAGGGGAAACGGAAATACATAAACAGAGGCCGAAAGGATGGAGATGCCCGTTTGTGGAACGATTACTTTGCTCCAGAGCCGGTATATGTCACACCCCGATTTCCACGTGTCTCACCGGTGGGCCCGGTGGGGGATTACCGTGACGATGTTGGCAACAATATAGTCAAACCACACAATTATATAATGCACAGCGGAAGCTTAAGATAAATATATAAACTTCAACCTCTGGTTGTAATATCAAATGTATTACAGAAGTTGAATATATCCACAGCGGATCAAAAATAATAAATATTGTTCATTCAGATGCAGCATCGAGTTTGCGAGACTATGTACGATGCGTAGGACGCCTATACCAGCCCATTTCGTATAGTACCTGCACTTAATCTTTTTGGGGAAAATACGTCAGTTTACACTGGTAAATACATTCAACTGACACATTTGAAAATGTTTATTAAAATTGATTTGTATGCACAAGGCACAAACTCTTTTATAACTTGGGAAAATTATAAAAATCTTGTGAACGTTTTACATGTTCTTTTATGCGTTCAGTAGCCCGGGTCGTGCCGGGTTAAAGATTTATAGACACACCACATTGCGTAAAACCGTAGTATAAAAACCAACGGCTACGTCTTTTAATTTAATGTCGACAATATATACCGGGTGTACGCCTACACCGGGATGTCGATGGTCGTGGCCATTTCGTAAAATGATGCCAAGGATATCCGGGACAACGGTCATTAAACCCCCAAAGGCTTTTAAGAAACAAAACTGTTTAAATGAGCCGATCATATTATTTAATTAACCACCTAAGCGATGGAAAAATATAATGCTCAATCAAGCGGTATTAACATACCGTAACCCAAGCCCATATAGGGGAAATAAGTTAAAGTATTTACCTTTGCAAGTATTATTCCTTAGTTTGATCAAATCACCGATAGCTTTTACTGGGGCTCCTAATCTGGAACGAAGGTTTTAATTAACCTCTTAGAATCCTAACGGGTCTTTATATTGGCCGTAGCCTAGACCGGTTGGTTCCGGAATATAAATACGGTTTAATCGCGCGAAAAGGCGAAAACCGAGAATGGAATGTGATTCTGTCCCAAACAAGTTCAGAGACTTGTTTTATATGGGTTCAAGGTTCACACTCTGGATTTTGGGGTTCAAATAATATAATTTAACCCGTATCGGCTAATTTATGAAAACTAGTTTCATAAGCCGAACCGTGCGCGCAATAGGCGAAACGGTTAACCATGAGAGTCTTACGCTTATTTCCTAAGTCAATATGCCTCAAAGAGGTTGTGGTATCAGTAGGATACCTCCCGTGATGCCCGTAACGAGTTTAAGTTAATATTATGCCCCGTAGGGGCTTTTCGGTCATTTTAAAGACTTTTAAAGAGCTTTTCGAGTTCTACAGGAAATCTGAGTTTCCCGACAGCTTATAAAGCTTAAAATACTTTATTTATTATTTAGAACCAGTAGCAACTGGAATCGGGTCAAAAGACCTTGTAGAACTCATGTTTTGGCCGAAAAGGGCATATTCGGTATTTACCGAACCGTGGCCATAACCGCAGGTTATGAGCGAGGTAAAAATTATTAAAAATCTTTAAAATTCCCAAAATATTATTTTAATACAGTGGGTAAAAGTTTTGGTGTCGAAATCTTGGTTTAGATAGGCGTTATGCTAATTGCGCCGTTTATTACAAAAGTTTACTTTAAATTACGCTAATTAGCATAACTCTCATTCTAGACCTCGGATTGACGTGAAACTTTAAGGACATGCTTATAATTTAATAAGCAAGGTTCTGGTCCATTCACGTGTCCGAAATACTCGTTTTATTTTCAAAATGGCGTTACGGTCAACTTTTAGGCGATTAACGGAAATGCGCAAAAGACTCGGATAACTCATGAACCGATTACAGAGGTTTATACCATCATGTAACCTGGTCCTAAGAGAGTCCTAAGGTATATCTATACCTCACTAAAACGGGTCAGAACTGAAGTCAATGCAAAAGTCAAACTTTTGCGACATTCGGCTCCGAACCGGTTCAATATAGCAAATGGTCGATTCAAACGAGCGCAAACAAGTTTATATACTTATTATCATATTTTATGAGTGTCAAAACAGGTTCCATAGCATGTACATTATAGATTATGCATAAATAGCTAAAATAGCTTTCTGTTGACTTTTTAAGTGCGCGTTTGACTCGATATTTGACATAGTTAGAGTGGTGATCAGGGGGAACCCTTTTAGAGGTTTATTACCCACATAAATACCAACTCAAAACCACTTTTGATTCGTCATAAGACTGAACCATTTGCAAGTTATTGTAATGACAACCGTTAGTTACGACGGTTGTGTTTATAAGCTATAACTTATGGAAATGTATGACCAAAATGGTTATGAACGACTTACAGAAGTGGTATCTTGCTTAGAGAGCAGAAGGGAATGCTAGAGAGCTCTTAGAATGATCAGATGAATGTGTTTTGTGTTGTGTGAATGTTATGCACATAATGTGGCTATTTATAGTGAAATTTGGGCTCTAGGATCATTACAACACATGCTACACTGAGTATGGATGATGGGCAGGTGCCCCTAAGTGATATGGGTCGAGTAGGGGGCGCCCATGCCTCATTGATTGAGGTTTTGATCATTCACAAGCTCAAAAGGCAAGTAGTTACTAACTTTCTGCATCTGGGCGTTTTACGCGGCCCGCATGGGAGTCCCATGTATGTTTAATGGGGGTCGCCTGATATTCAAATATCAGGCGCGTATTTTAGGAGGCTCGCGGCCCGCCTCAACTTATCCCTAACCTTCACGCCGGTCGCGAGAGGTTATAAATTCAGAAATTTTAAATCTTTTGTCATGATTGCGAAATCCTGGTAATTAATAACGAAATCTTTCGTAATGATTTACCTGACCTTTCGGGTTTGAAGGGGTAACTTTGCGGTTTGGCCCTCGGTTATTTACCGATAGGGGCCTCGTGTTATTTACCCGCATTATTAAGTCCTCGGTTAGTTTATTAATTTATTCAGAAAGCCTTCACTTTCATTATTGACGCTTTTAACCCTTCTCCTACGAATTCGATCGTAACTTTCTCGTTTCATAACGAAACTTCGCGAAATTTATATATTATATTTTAGTGAGTGTATAATACCGTTACAAAGCCTTGGGAACGTTAAAGGGTCACTCAGAGGTATAATTAAACGTGTTGACACCGTTAACCCCTGTAGCTTGTAATCTCTCACTTTCTTTCGTGTTTCGCTTTCGTACGATCTATGATACATTCGTTTGAAGGTACAAGCGTTATTTAGGGTTACTATACAGTATATTTACCCTTGTTGACATTTATAACCCTCGAATTTATATACTTTCAAGGTTTGTCAAAATTAGTCCTTTATTTATTATAGATGCCACGTGTAATCAAATGACACGTGTTAACACATCATTGGACACAAAAATTTCGAGGTGTTACATCCTCACCCCCTTAAAATAAATCTCGACCCGAGATTTACTCAAATAAATAGGGGTACTTTTCTTTCATAGTGTCTTCGACTTCCCACGTATATTCGGGACCTGTACGAGCATCCCATTTGACCTTTACAATCGGTACGTGCTTTCTTCGAAGTTTCTTCACCTGTCGATCTTCAATCAACAAAGGTTTTTCTATAAATTTTAAGCTCTCATCTATATGCACATCTGTGTGTGGGATCACCAATGATTCATCGGCGAAGCACTTTTTGAGATTGCAGATGTGGAACACATTGTGAATTCCATTGAGCTCTTCAGGCAAGTTCAACTTATAGGCGACTGACCCGACCCGTTCAATGACCTCAAAAGGTCCTATGTATCTCGGACTCAGTTTACCTTTCTTGCCGAAACGCATCACCCCTTTCCAGGGTGATACCTTAAGCAACACTTTTTCACCTACTTCGAAGTGAAGATCCTTACGTTTTGGATCAGCGTAGCTTTTCTGTCTATCACGGGCAGCCTTGAGACGTTCCCGGATCTGGACAATCTTGTCCGTCGTCTGGAAAACAATCTCTGGTCCTGATAATTGGACCTCTCCTACTTCCGCCCAACAAACAGGCGATCTACATTTCCTACCGTATAATGCCTCGAAAGGCGCAGCCTTTATGCTGGTGTGGTAGCTATTATTGTAGGAGAATTCGATCAGGGGTAGATTCTTATCCCAGTTACCACCTAAATCGATCGCACATGCACGAAGCATGTCTTCAAGCGTTTGGATAGTACGCTCACTTTGACCGTCCGTCTGTGGGTGGTAAGCCGTACTAAAGTTTAAACGCGTGCCCAAAGATTGCTGGAAACTTTTCCAGAAATGAGACGTGTATCTAGTATCCCTGTCGGAGATAATAGACACAGGTATGCCGTGTAAGGCTACAATCTTATCAACATAAAGTTGGGCTAACATATCGGAGCTATACGTCTCCTTGATGGGTAGAAAATGAGCTGATTTAGTCAGCCTATCGACTATGACCCATATTGTATCGTTCCCTTTCCTGGTTTTTGGTAACTTGGTTATGAAGTCCATAGTTACACATTCCCACTTCCACTCGGGAAGCTCAGGCTGTTGTAACAAGCCAGACGGCTTTTGGTGCTCGGCTTTGACTTGAGCACAAGTCAAGCACTTTGCTACGTGGGCGGCCACAGACTTTTTCAAGCCTATCCACCAATAATTTGCCTTTAAGTCTTGGTACATTTTGTCTGCACCAGGATGGACTGAGTATTTGGAACTATGGGCTTCCTGGAGGATAACATCTCGTAGTCGTCCATAAATTGGAACCCATATACGTCCGTTCAATCTAAGGATTCCATCCTTGCTAAGAGTCAACTGCTCCTCAGTTACTCCTAACTTTTCATTAGGATAATTAGCTTCCAACACAGCCTCTCGCTGTGCAGCTAAAATCCTTTCAATTAAATTGTTCTTGACCTCAATGCTCTTGGCATTGATTCGAATAGGTTTTACCCTTTCTTTCCTGCTCAAGGCATCAGCGACTACATTCGCCTTGCCGGGATGGTACCTGATCTCGCAATCATAGTCATTCAAGGTTTCCATCCAACGGCGCTGCCTCATGTTCAACTCCTTCTGGTTGAACAGGTGCTGGAGGCTTTTGTGATCAGAATAAATCACAAATTTAATACCATAAAGGTAATGCCTCCACAATTTCAGTGCAAATACAACGGCACCCAACTCCAAATCATGGGTGGTGTAATTCTTTTCATGCACCTTTAATTGTCTTGAAGCATAGGCAATCACCTTGCCCTTCTGTATAAGCACACACCCCATGCCCGTGTGTGATGCATCGCAGTAAACTACGAATTCATCTGTACCTTCTGGTAATGTCAGCACAGGTGCGTTGCTTAGCTTTTGCTTCAGTATTTCGAAGGACTCTTGCTGCTTTGGGCCCCAAATAAACTTTTCTTTCTTCTTGGTTAGGGAAGTCAAGGGCGCAGCAATCCTTGAAAAATTTTCAATAAACCTCCGGTAGTATCCTGCTAATCCCAGGAAACTACGAATTTCGGTAGGCGTCTTTGGCTCTTGCCAGTTCATGACTGCTTCTACCTTAGCGGGATCCACTTGGATACCACGCTCACTCACAACGTGACCTAAAAACTGAACCTCTCGTAGCCAGAATTCACACTTCGAGAATTTGGCGTAGAGTTTCTCACGCTGTAGTAATTCGAGAATGCAACGGAGGTGCTTCTCGTGGTCAGCTTGGTTCTTGGAATATATAAGGATATCGTCGATGAAGACTATGACAAATTTGTCTAAATACGGCTTGCAGACGCGATTCATGAGATCCATGAACGCAGCCGGTGCATTTGTGAGCCCAAAAGGCATCACTAGGAACTCGTAATGACCATAGCGAGTCCTAAATGCTGTCTTATGTACATCTTCATCTCTGACCCTTAGTTGATGATAACCCGACCTCAAGTCGATCTTTGAGAAATAGCTTGCTCCTTGCAGTTGGTCGAACAGATCATCGATCCTTGGCAAAGGATATCTGTTCTTTATGGTAACTTTGTTTAGCTCTCGATAATCGATGCACAACCGCATCGATCCGTCCTTCTTCTTTACAAATAGGACTGGTGCTCCCCAGGGAGATGAACTAGGTCTGATAAAACCTTTCACCAGCAGTTCATCCAACTGGGTCCTTAGTTCTTTCATTTCCGTTGGAGCTAGCCTGTAAGGTGCTCTTGCTATCGGAGCCGCCCCATGAATGATGTCTATTCTGAACTCCACTTGTCTATCTGGTGGCAAACCAGGTAGTTCTTCAGGAAAAACTTCGGGGTATTCAGAAATGATAGGAAGATCCTCGATCTTCGGCTTCGGTTCTTCAATTATCACCTGAGCCATGTAAATTACGCAGCCTCTGTTCAAACACCTTGAAGCTTTGAGCATAGATACGTCCTCGGGTAACCCGTACTGCGTATCTCCTCGAATGGTAAGAGATTCACCACTCGGAGTCTTTAAAACTATCTGCCTCTTGCCGCAAATGATTTGGGCCTGGTTATGGGATAACCAGTCCATGCCTAGCACTATGTCGAAACCCGCTAGTTTGAAGGGAAGTAGAGATAGAGGAAAAGAATGGTCCTTAATGGATATTTCACATCCCTCTAAGACAGTGGAGACGGTTTCTATCGTGCCGTCTGCTAACTCTACTTCGTATTTCGCATCAAGGGTTTTGATAGGCAGATTTAGTAGTTGGCAAAATTTCTGGTCTACAAAGGATTTATCAGCGCCAGAATCGAATAGTACTCTTGCAAATATATTATTTACGAGAAAAGTACCTGTAAGCACGTTGTCGTTCTGGACCGCTTCCTTTGCATCCATGCGAAAAACTCTCGCATTTGACTTCTTTGTCTCTTCCGCCTTCTTGGCATACTTAGGGCAGTTACTCTTGATGTGCCCCTTTTCGTTACAACCATAGCAGGTTGCATCCTTGATCCTTTTGCACTCCACAGTCTTATGATCCTTGGACTTGCATAGTCCACAGGAAGGAGTCTTTGATTGCGACAGTGAGTTCGATGCAAATCTGCATTTCCCAGAGTGGGGTTTCTTGCAGATTTTGCAGTTGGGCCTTTCACCAGCTTGCCCATCTTTCTTTGTCTCAGCCCCTCTCTTGCCGTCACCGTTTCCACGGTGCTTCTTTCCAGATTTTCGTGAGGTATCATCCTCACGTTTCCTCTTCTCAGCCTCCTTTCTCCTTAGGGTCCTCAGACGGACAGCATCCAAAGTTAGAGACAAGGAGAGGTCAGTAACTGACCTGAAGGTCGTCGGCCGAGAGGCCTTTACACTCGCCTTTATCGCGGGCTCCAAGCCCCCAATGAAACGGGCGATTCTTCTGGGTTCTGGTGTCACAAGGTATGGGACCAGGCGAGACATCGTATTGAAGCTCGTCAAATATGCCTGGCAGTCCAGGTTCGTCATCACCAGTGACACAAAGTCAGCCTCGATCTTCTCAACCTCATGCTGAGGGCAGTAGTTTTCCTTAATGAGAGCAATAAATTCCTCCCACGTCATTTTGTATAAAGCAGACTTACCCGATGCCTGCACCAATGCTCTCCACCACGCCAGGGCCTCGCCTTTAAATGATTGGGACACATACTTCACCACATCCCTTTCTGCACACCCGCTGATGTCCACAATAGTGTCCATCTCATCTAGCCAGGTGATACAATCAACAGCACCTTTCTCCCCTGTAAATTCCCGGGGCTTACAAGATACAAAGTATTTGTAGGTGCAACCCTTAGCATTTGATGCATCAGTATATTCTCTATCGCGATGAACGCTGTTCTCAGTGGACGAGTGTTTGTCGTCATCTTTCTTGGGTTGAGAGGGTGGTTTGGAGTGTGTATTTGGCTTAGAGGGTGGTTTTGACACGGTTCTGCCTTGGGACTCAGTATATTGACGATCAAGAGCTGCCTGAACAGCATTGTCAATCAGAGCCTTCAGTTGTGCGCCTGTCAAATGCACTGGCGTATTGTCGTAGTCATCTTCATTAGTATGGCTATTCTCTCCGTTGGGATCCGCCATTGTAACTTGAATCTGTTACAGAAGATAACAAAATTTTATTCAGGAGATTATTATATAATTGTCTTTTATGACAATTTGTCAACCATGGTACAGAGACCATATTTGGTTAACTTATTATTTCATTACATATTAGGATTTGAATATATCCTATTTCAGCTATATAAATAGTACTGGCGGCATAAAGCCTAATCACGAGGATGTTTTATAATTTTAGCCGAGATTTCAGAAAATCAAAGGCATAGAGATTTGAACCGTAGTTCTTTTATCTCTTTCTGACAGGGAGTCATAGACCACCACTGCCTTTTGTCGTTATAAGACAATTATTACGGCCCATAGGCACTACATCTCTAATGGATGTTTTAATATGGTTGGCCCGTAGGCACTACATCTCTAATGGATGTTTTGATATGGTTGGCCCGTAGGCACTACATCTCTAATGGATGTTTTAATAAGGTTGGCCCGTATGCACTACATCACTAATGGATGTTTTTAATAATACTGGCCCGTAGGCACTACATCACTAATGGATGTTTTAATAATACTGGCCCGTAGGCACTACATCACTAATGGATGTTTTAATAACATTGGCCCGTAGGCACTACATCACTAATGGATGTTTTAATAAGATTGATCACCTTCATTGGTGATTTAACCCACGATTTATAAATCATTTAGTGGGGTTTTGAAATCCTTAAAGGATTATTGTATAAGAATGACGTGCGTGATTTTAACGAATCACATCTGCCATGATTGTTAACATGCGTACAGAGGTTAACAGGGAATCAGAATCTTTTCAATTAGGTCGTACCATCTTGACTGGATCTTAAAAGACACCAAGCTAGGTTTCACCTTTTAAGATTCTTTATTTTAGGCAGATCAATTAAAAGGAATGGTTTTGATTTATTTTATACATATTAAAACAAAACTCATAACATACATTCCATAATCTCAAATACAATTACATATTGCCCTAAACGGGTCTTTCAAATAGTACATACCTCCATAGAGGTTTAAAATAAGTGACAAGTCCACGCAGGGACTAATACAAGATAGGTGTCCATGCAAGGACTAAAAGATAAGTCCGCGTAGGGACTGAAATACGATAAGTGTCCACGCAGGGACTTATTTCAAAGTAGAAATTACATTAGTACAACTATTAAGGGCTAGTGGTCACGTTTCTTCTTTTTGCCCTTTAGTAGGTTCGCCAAGCCTTTGAGAAATCCTCGGTGGCTTTTCTTCTCTTCCTCGAACTCTCTCTCCACACGATCTAGTCGATGGAGTATTTCTTCCTGTTCAGGAGGAGAGAAACGTGGTTGTGGCGCATGATGCGGAACTGGAGGTCTGGGAGGTATTGGATACCCATGAGCTGAGTAGTCCGGTGGTCCCATGTTTCCATGTGCTCCGTCAGGGTAGCGCACATTATATCTTGCCGACACCACATATGGGTCGCGCTCATAGCCGTGGTTGTATTGTGCTTGTGACGGTTCGAACGGGTTGTAAGCCGTTGGACCCGTGTAAGCAGGTATGGGTTGGTCATACCCAAATGGTGGCGAATTTTGTGCAGCTGGTGCGGAGTTCGCCTCCTGTATAGGACTTGAAGGTCCTTCTTCTTGTAGTGGCGGATAGTGGCTACTACTAGAATGTCGAGGAGTGCTGAAGTGGATACCCCCTCCTCCTCGTGTAGACATACGAGCATTTGTCCTCCTACGCCTTGGCGGATCAGGTATTACTGGTTGTGCCGGTGGCGGAGGTGGTGGCGTAACTGCCACAAAGCGTGAATCCTCAGAGGGATCCTGTGGATGTCGCGGTTGTTGTGATGTCTGTTGAGGTGGCGTGTAGTACCACTCGTGTCGGTCAAACAACGCTTGGAAACTGTCTGGTCCCTGATAGGGCGTGCCATGGAAGGATGACCCATCAGAGACTTCTATCGGATGCGTGGGCGTACCACGAGCAGGTTCAGTTGGATCAGTATCTTCATCCATATGGTCCTCGGAGAAGTGATCTTGTGGCCCTAATGGAACAAAGCCTGAAGGTTCCTGTATGTAGTCAGCCGGATTAAACTGACCTATGAAGTATGGAGTAGGGTCGTCGTAATTTCGGTGCGATACCGAACGTTGTAGAGGTATGAAGGAAGGTTGTGGGTTGTTGGGATCATTTTCTGAGTTTGGCCCAAAGGAGTGCCGGTAGGATGGCGTCGAGCTGTGCGAGGTGGAATGCCTCGCGGGTTCGTAAAGATCTCTTCGTCGTTGTGGCTCTTCGCTCCTTGTCATCGAAGGATGTCTTGTACCAGATGGTCCAGCTTCGTTGTCGTGATGTGTCACGACATCTCCTCTGCCTCTTCTTCCCCTTCCTCTTCCTCGGAATATAACAGGTGGCATTTTCCTGCTTTATAAAACTTTAAATTCCAGTAATAAAAGAAAAAGACAAAATTGGAATAACAATTCGAATTTGTCCTAAGTTCTTGTCCAGACTCAAGTATGTGCAATTGTGTCATTGAGATTAAACACATTAGGATAGTGTTTAATTCACTCAATGTTGGCTCTGATACCAACCTGTCACACCCCGATTTCCACGTGTCTCACCGGTGGGCCCGGTGGGGGATTACCGTGACGATGTTGGCAACAATATAGTCAAACCACACAATTATATAATGCACAGCGGAAGCTTAAGATAAATATATAAACTTCAACCTTTGGTTGTAATATCAAATGTATTACAGAAGTTGAATATATCCACAGCGGATCAAAAATAATAAATATTGTTCATTCAGATGCAGCATCGAGTTTGCGAGACTATGTACGATGCTTAGGACGCCTATACCAGCCCATTTCGTATAGTACCTGCACTTAATCTTTTTGGGGAAAATACGTCAGTTTACACTGGTAAATACATTCAACTGACACATTTGAAAATGTTTATTAAAATTGATTTGTATGCACAAGGCACAAACTCTTTTATAACTTGGGAAAATTATAAAAATCTTGTGAACGTTTTACATGTTCTTTTATGCGTTCAGTAGCCCGGGTCGTGCCGGGTTAAAGATTTATAGACACACCACATTGCGTAAAACCGTAGTATAAAAACCAACGGCTACGTCTTTTAATTTAATGTCGACAATATATACCGGGTGTACGCCTACACCGGGATGTCGATGGTCGTGGCCATTTCGTAAAATGATGCCAAGGATATCCGGGACAACGATCATTAAACCCCCAAAGGCTTTTAAGAAACAAAACTGTTTAAATGAGCCGATCATATTATTTAATTAACCACCTAAGCGATGGAAAAATATAATGCTCAATCAAGCGGTATTAACATACCGTAACCCAAGCCCATATAGGGGAAATAAGTTAAAGTATTTACCTTTGCAAGTATTATTCCTTAGTTTGATCAAATCACCGATAGCTTTTACTGGGGCTCCTAATCTGGAACGAAGGTTTTAATTAACCTCTTAGAATCCTAACGGGTCTTTATATTGGCCGTAGCCTAGACCGGTTGGTTCCGGAATATAAATACGGTTTAATCGCGTGAAAAGGCGAAAACCGAGAATGGAATGTGATTCTGTCCCAAACAAGTTCAGAGACTTGTTTTATATGGGTTCAAGGTTCACACTCTGGATTTTGGGGTTCAAATAATATAATTTGACCCGTATCGGCTAATTTATGAAAACTAGTTTCATAAGCCGAACCGTGCGCGCAATAGGCGAAACGGTTAACCATGAGAGTCTTACGCTTATTTCCTAAGTCAATATGCCTCAAAGAGGTTGTGGTATCAGTAGGATACCTCCCGTGATGCCCGTAACGAGTTTAAGTTAATATTATGCCCCGTAGGGGCTTTTCGGTCATTTTAAAGACTTTTAAAGAGCTTTTCGAGTTCTACAGGAAATCTGAGTTTCCCGACAGCTTATAAAGCTTAAAATACTTTATTTATTATTTAGAACCAGTAGCAACTGGAATCGGGTCAAAAGACCTTGTAGAACTCATGTTTTGGCCGAAAAGGGCATATTCGGTATTTACCGAACCGTGGCCATAACCGCAGGTTATGAGCGAGGTAAAAATTATTAAAAATCTTTAAAATTCCCAAAATATTATTTTAATACAGTGGGTAAAAGTTTTGGTGTCGAAATCTTGGTTTAGATAGGCGTTATGCTAATTGCGTCGTTTATTACAAAAGTTTACTTTAAATTACGCTAATTAGCATAACTCTCATTCTAGACCTCGGATTGACGTGAAACTTTAAGGACATGCTTATAATTTAATAAGCAAGGTTCTGGTCCGTTCACGTGTCCGAAATACTCGTTTTATTTTCAAAATGGCGTTACGGTCAACTTTTAGGCGATTAACGGAAATGCGCAAAAGACTCGGATAACTCATGAACCGATTACAGAGGTTTATACCATCATGTAACCTGGTCCTAAGAGAGTCCTAAGGTATATCTATACCTCACTAAAACGTGTCAGAACTGAAGTCAATGCAAAAGTCAAACTTTTGCGACATTCGGCTCCGAACCGGTTCAATATAGCAAATGGTCGATTCAAACGAGCGCAAACAAGTTTATATACTTATTATCATATTTTATGAGTGTCAAAACAGGTTCCATAGCATGTACATTACAGATTATGCATAAATAGCTAAAATAGCTTTCTGTTGACTTTTTAAGTGCGCGTTTGACTCGATATTTGACATAGTTAGAGTGGTGATCAGGGGGAACCCTTTTAGAGGTTTATTACCCACATAAATACCAACTCAAAACCACTTTTGATTCGTCATAAGACTGAACCATTTGCAAGTTATTGTAATGACAACCGTTAGTTACGACGGTTGTGTTTATAAGCTATAACTTATGGAAATGTATGACCAAAATGGTTATGAACGACTTACAGAAGTGGTATCTTGCTTAGAGAGCAGAAGGGAAGGCTAGAGAGCTCTTAGAATGATCAGATGAATGTGTTTTGTGTTGTGTGAATGTTATGCACATAATGTGGCTATTTATAGTGAAATTTGGGCTCTAGGATCATTACAACACATGCTACACTGAGTATGGATGATGGGCAGGTGCCCCTAAGTGATATGGGTCGAGTAGGGGGCGCCCATGCCTCATTGATTGAGGTTTTGATCATTCACAAGCTCAAAAGGCAAGTAGTTACTAACTTTCTGCATCTGGGCGTTTTACGCGGCCCGCATGGGAGTCCCATGTATGTTTAATGCGGGTCGCCTGATATTCAAATATCAGGCGCGTATTTTAGGAGGCTCGCGGCCCGCCTCAACTTATCCCTAACCTTCACGCGGGTCGCGAGAGGTTATAAATTCAGAAATTTTAAATCTTTTGTCATGATTGCGAAATCCTGGTAATTAATAACGAAATCTTTCGTAATGATTTACCTGACCTTTCGGGTTTGAAGGGGTAACTTTGCGGTTTGGCCCTCGGTTATTTACCGATAGGGGCCTCGTGTTATTTACCCGCATTATTAAGTCCCCGGTTAGTTTATTAATTTATTCAGAAAGCCTTCACTTTCATTATTGACGCTTTTAACCCTTCTCCTACGAATTCGATCGTAACTTTCTCGTTTCATAACGAAACTTCGCGAAATTTATATATTATATTTTAGTGAGTGTATAATACCGTTACAAAGCCTTGGGAACGTTAAAGGGTCACTCAGAGGTATAATTAAACATGTTGACACAGTTAACCCCTGTAGCTTGTAATCTCTCACTTTCTTTCGTGTTTCGCTTTCGTACGATCTATGATACATTCGTTTGAAGGTACAAGCATTATTTAGGGTTACTATACAGTATATTTACCCTTGTTGACATTTATAACCCTCGAATTTATATACTTTCAAGGTTTGTCAAAATTAGTCCTTTATTTATTATAGATGCCACGTGTAATCAAATGACACGTGTTAACACATCATTGGACACAAAAATTTCGAGGTGTTACAGTATACAAGGAAAGCTTCTTTAGACGAAGGTTTCGGATGAGCATACGTCTTTTTAATCGCATTGTTGAAGAAATCTCCAAACCAGGTAGCTGTCAACATTTTAAGTATTTCACACAAAGATACGATGCTCTTGGTGTAAAAGGTCTTTCACCAATACAAAAATGTACAAGTGCCATTCGTCAGTTGGCTTATGGTGCATCAGCTGACCAATGCGATGAGTACATACGCATTGGTGAAAGCATTTCTATTGAATGTCTACACAAGTTCTGTAGGTCTATTGTTGAGGTTTTTGGACCTCGATATCTTAGAAGGCCCAACCAAGATGACATTCAACGATTGCTACAACTGCATTCTGAAAAACATGGGTTTGTCGGAACGCTTGGAAACATAGATTGTATGCATTGGGGTTAGAGAAACTGCCCCACGGCTTGGAAAGGACAATACACTCAAGGTGATCATGGTCATCCAACCATTATGCTAGAGGCTGTGGCATCACACGACCTTTAGATTTGGCATGCATTCTTTGGAGTGGCAGGTTCAAACAATGATATCAATGTTCTTAATGAATCACCAGTATTCAATCAAATCTTAGAAGGGAATGTACCACATTGCAACTTTATTGTGAATGGGAATGAGTACACGCAAGGATACTATCTTGCAGATGGCATCTACCCAGAATGGTCAACACTGGTAAAGAGTTTCGTTTATCCTCCAAACAATAATCTTAAAATGCAATACTTTAAGCGACGACAAGAGACTTGTAGAAAGGATGTTGAAAGAGCATTTGGTGTCCTCCAAGCAAGGTGGGCAATGATACGAGGCCCTGGAAGATCTACAAGCATACCAGTGTTAGGTGATATAATGCATGCATGTATCATTCTACACACTACTAGAAAAATTAAAATTTCTGACACCATTTTCCATAGGAAATGCGTCACAACTCGCGATTTTCTACGAATTTGTGACGAAATGCATATGTTGGAAAGCCACTCGTAGGAAACTGGTTTCTTACGCATTTTCCTACCCATTTCTGATAGAAAAAGGGCTGTCACGAATTGCTACATATTTTCTACGCATTTTCCTACCCATTTGACAGAAGTTAATTTTAAATTTTTGCTACACAATTGTCACGAAATTTAATTTTTATATTTTTTCTACACAATTGCCACGAAATTTAATTTTCTACGAATTTGTGACGAAACACATATATAGTTAACCCACTCGTGGGAAACTAGTTTCTTTACGCATTTTCTACGCATTTTCCTACCCATTTCTGACAGAAAAAAGGCTGTCACAAATTGCTACACATTTTCTACGCATTTTCCTACCCATTTAGTGGAAGTTAATTTTTTATTTTTGCTACACAATTGTCACGAAATTTAATGTTTTTTCTAGTTTTATTCTATTTATAAAACATCCGAGAGATCGGATACAAAAGCAAATAAAACTAAAAACTATAAAAATTCAATAACATTAATCATAAATTTATACAAATTTACATACAAAAAATGTATAAAATCTACGAGCATAAAGAAAATAAATAACATATCCGACACACGGATGGTTGAATCGCATTCCCAATCTAAATCTAAATCCAAATCCAAATGGCAACTTATATTCATTCTTGCTTCGACACACGGATGGTTGAAGTGGAGGTGCCAAACAACATGTCAACAACTTCTCCATTGATGCCGATAAATATCATACAATCATCTTTTTACAAACGTAACACAACAAGATTAGCTAAAAGTCAACAATTGTGGGTCTTATTTTGTGCTTTTTGACAAAGTGTGGGTCTTATTTTGTGCTAGACATCGATCAATGGTCAACAATTTTGACCTCAATTGACTTCTCGCAAACAGGACATGAAAAAATTTCTCGCAAACAGGAGGGTTTACCGTGAAGTTTGTCGGTCGGAGATAAAGACCGCCGCCGTGAGCGGCGTCTCCGGTCGCCGACCCTCAAAATATCACGTCTTCATCTGATCTCGTCACCACCATCATCATCATTCACGGCGGCTCCATCCTCGCCCGCGTCAGCCGCCGGAATCGAGAGAGACGAGAGGGCGGTTGGTGTGTGTGTGCTTGCAATTATAATCGAGAGGGGGGTCATCTGCTGGTGGGTGTGCCGGCCCTCAAAACATCACGTCTTCATCTGATCTCGTTACCACCGCCGCCGCCTTCTATTCACGCTCGAACAACGACCCGACAACCGCCGATGATGGAGATGTGGGTGATTCTGGTGGTTAAACTGAAGCAAAAAGGGTGGGGGCAGGGATCTTGGGGTGTGCGTGTTTGAAGAGATTATGATATTTGTGGGTTTAAGGATTTTGTGTTTCTAGAGGTATTTTTAAACCGTTGGATTGAAAATTAGGTGAGCAATGGACCGTAGGATGGTGATCTGTGTGAAGTTTAACTAAAGCTTTTGATTGGCTCAATTATGTGTAAAAGATTATGCCTCCATTATTCTTTTCATAAGTTAGAAAATTGGAATCTATTACTTGTATTATTATTAACTAGTTAATTAATGAAAAAATATTATTATTATTAATATTGTAGCACATAAATTATATCCAGTTTTTTATAAATCACATTTTTCGTAAACTATATGTCCTGTAATTAGATTTTAAATATTAAATTTGTTATAAACTAGTTATATCAATTTGTTTTTATAAATCACATTAAAAGTGTAATTATATCAATTTTTTTTTGAAAATCTCCCTAAGTATAGAGTACAACTAGGGATGCAAACGAGCCGAGCCGAGCCCGAGCTCGACCAGGCTCGAGCTCGTTTAACATATGAAAGCTTGAGCTCGAGCTGGGCTCGATTCGAGCTTTATTTTTGAAGCTCGAGCTCGGCTCGAAGGTAATTTTTCAAGCTCGAGCTCGACTCGTTTAGTATTTTTTTTAATTAATTTATATTAATTATAATTATTATTATACATATAATTTAGTTATTTTTTATATTTATATAAATGAACAGAGGTAACAATACATATGTATAACACGGGTATACACAGATTGACCCACGTTAAATCTGACCTGAATAGAACCGTGACCCGAGCCGAAACAAAACTGGAACCATCATGAAGCTGATGTCATCTATTTTCACCAAACCTGAATCGATCTGGAAGTATCCGAACCACCAACATTACCAACATCAGCAAATCGTCTTCACCATCAAAACCAAACCGTTAAAGTAGCCGGAAAAACGTCGAAGGAACGGTTCCTACACAATAAATTTTCCATCACAAATGCGTAGCTAGTTGCTACACATTTCCTACACAGTATGGTAATAAATTTTCCATCACAAATGCGTACCAAGTTGCTACACATTTCCTACACAATAAATTTTCCATCACAAATGCGTAGCTAGTTGCTACACATTTCCTACACAATATGGTAATAAAATTTCCATCACAAATGCGTAGCAAGTTGCTACACATTTCCTATACAATAAATTTTCCATCACAAATGCGTAATAAGTTGCTACACATTTCCTACGCAATAATTAATAAAAATGCTGATTAAACAATAAAATATAATCTAAGTATAATAATTAATAATTCGTCATAAATGCGTAGCAAGTTGCTACGCATTTCTGACGCAACAATTAATATTTAAATGAATTTAACATATAAATCTAATTCTAACAAATAAATAATGGTTCCGTCGGAAATGCGTAGCAAGTTGCTACGCATTTCCGACACAATACTTAGAATCAGTATATTTGTCACTAGTGTGTCACAAATTGCCCAAAAAAATCAAGGTCTTTTTTCCGTAGGAAATGCGTAGTAAATGTGTCAGAATTTGCGACGCATTTTTTGCGTAGGAAATTTCCGTAGCAAAATGACCACTTTTCTAGTAGTGACATAATATGATTGTAGAAGATGTTGGTCATACGATAACTGATTGGTCCTGTGAAGAAGATGAGCTTGAGCCATCAACTTATAATGGAGGTGCACCCACCGAGTTTGCACACTATCTGCAGAGGTTTAGATCCTTAAGAAGCAAAGATACTCACATCGCACTACGCAACGATCTAATGGAACATCTTTGGAATCTTAAGCAAGCTAATCAAGTTAATGGAGATTAGATTTGTTTTTTGTTAAGTTTTGTTTTCATTTTTAAATTAAGTTCTAGTTTAATTTGAGTATTTGTATTTTATTTTTTAGGAAAATGTATTTTCTTTTTTATGTAATGCAAGTTTAATTTTTATTTATTTTTAGCTTCTTTTTTTTATTTTATATTATTTAAATATATTTTTACAATTATTTATTCTATATTTTTTAAGATTACAAATTAAATGTTTTTAAAGAAAAATAGAAAAAGAAAAAGAAATGGTGATGTGGAAGAGAGAGAATGCATGTGGGAAGAATGGGTTGGAGTTAGGGCTGTAAACGAACCGAACGTTCAGCGAATAGTTCGTGAACCGTTCGGCGGGAAGTTCGTTTATGTTCGTTCAATTAGCCTAACGAACGAACACGAACAAAAAATTTCGTTCGGTTAGCTTAGCGAACGAACACGAACATAGGTCTCGTTCGTTCGACTGCGTTCGTGAACGTTCGGTAACATGTTCGGTTACGTTCGTCCGTGTTCATTTGATTATATTAAAAAGTAATAAATAATAAACCTTTTATCTAAACATATTGAAAACTTGAAACCCTATTTTTTTCTAAGTTAGCTAAAAATTGGACATGCTAAGACATTTTTGGGGATAAATATGTATAAGTTAGTTAAAGCTGATTCATCGTTTGTTGGTGTATTAGACTTCTTGTGTTTAGATTTATCATTTCATGGTCGTATTTAACTACTTATATCCAATGTTTAAGGATAATAATATTTTTATTTTTTTATTTTCAAGTTAAATGTTCGTTTGCGTTCTTTTTTATTTACTTGCATTCGTTTGTGTTCGCTTGCGTTCGTTTGTGTTCGAGACCAGTGTTCATGAACTGTTCGTGAACAACTGAATTTCCTTAACGAATGAACATGAACATAAACTTATGTTCGGTATACGTTCGTGAACAGTTCGCTAACATGTTAATTTCCTTAACGAACGAACACGAACATGGCCTTGTTCGTGTTCGTTCGGTTTGTTTACAGCCCTAGTTGGAGTTAAAAAGAGGAGAGAGAATGCATGTGGGAAGAATGGGTTAAAAGCTGATATGGCAGTAATGACTAGGATGCATGTAGTAAATGCAGGCCGTTGCATTGCGGACAGTCTTATAAGCATTAAGAGTTCATACGTTTTCTGATTTGTTGTCAGACAACAGTTTTAGCTTAATCTGAAGCTTTCATAAATATAAGAATTCAGTTTAAAAAAAATAAAAAAAATTAGTGGTTTAGTTAGAGATTTTAAGATTCTGAATGTGTGTTTAGGGAATTTTAGGTATGCTTAAAGTTGAATCTTAATTCTTTAATTTTAAATGTGTTATATCTGTTTCTGAATTGTTTTTTTTTTTTTTTTTTTGGTTTATTCTGTTATATCATAAGTTGAGTTTCAATTGTGAGTTATGCTACATTTTAAGCTTATGAATGTTGCAGGTTTACTTCTATAATCCCTATATTTTTTTATTTTTATTTTTTTGAAATTTGTAGTTTAATTCATTTTAAGCTCATCGTCGTTGAATGAAGTTTCTTTTAAGAGAATGGTTGAGTTACCGGATAATGAAGCAACTGCGTTTAATGTTATCGATAACAAACGGTTCCTGACGAAAGAGAGTGTGTTGTTAACGAAGCATGGAAGCACAAATATGCAGGAAATGGTTAGACCTGGTGATGTTAATATTCATGAGAGTAGAGCAGGCTTGTATTTAGATGAATCGGATGGAAAACATAGTCCGCATAACAGTAGACAAATCGAAGAGCATGTATATATTTAAGCAGATTTTAGATCTGGTAGATTCGTCTCATTCGCGTGGAGAACCTTTGCTAGCTTTACGCCCACCATGCTTCAAGTTAACGCCACTAAACCAACTTTTGTACATGGGTTCACCGAGTATTCGGAGCAAAACCATCGGTAATTTGGAAAACGGAGATACGAAGAGAGAATTGGAGCCCAATCTGTCGGTTGGTGCTAGCCAAAGCTCAAAAAGAAGAAAACTTGCGGAAAATGGGAACTCGCTTTGTAGGTGGCCTAAGTTTGCGATAAATTCTGGTTTCAAAGATTCTGGATACGGATTTAACAAAGAGAATGTATCTAAAATGGTGTCTAACTTTGGCGGTGATGCATTAGAAGAACAGTGGTATGCCAGTCCAGAGGAATCTAGTGAGAAGTGCCCGACGTTGTCTTCAAATGTCTACACGCTAGGCGGTCTTCTATTTGAGGTGCACATTGTGTTTCATTGAAGCTTATTTTATCTATAATCATGTTGAAAGATGTTTGCTTGCAACTTATATGGTATTTTCTTGATTTTCAGCTACTGGGGTCTTGTGAATCCGCTAGAGCGCATGCTATTGCTATGATGGACCTACGGCGGAGGATCCTTCCTCCTAGTTACCTTACGGAGAATCCTAAGGAAGCTGGATTCTGTCTTTGGCTGCTTCACCCTGAACCGTCATTACGTCCAACAACAAGGTATTGTTTGGATCATGTTGGTTGTGCTTTCTTTTCTCGTATATATGACTAGGGTTGCAAACGAACCGAACGAAAACGAACAAGACCTTGTTCGTGTTCGTTGTTAAGAAATATATATGTTCATGAACTGTTCATGAACACTTACTGATTGAGATTTTATGTTTCATGCTCGTTTGTTCAGGAAATGAACGTGTTCATGTTCGTTTGTTAATTTTAGGCAATGAACGAATAAGAACGTTGATTAACACAATTAAATGAACACAAACTAATGTTCATGAACTTAAATGGAAACAAACGAACACAAACAAGCATTCATGAACATAATATATAATACATTGACACTTATTAAATACTTTATTTATCGGAATTTTAAAGTATTTAAATAAAATATTAAACTAAACACTGATGAACAATCGAACATAAACGAACACGTTACTGAACGTTCATGAACATAAATGAACGAACGCGGCCTCTGTTCATATTTGTTCATTTAACTAAACGAACAAAATTTCTTGTTCGTGTTCATTTGTTTAATAAACGAACGAACTGTTTGCTGAACGTTCGGTTCGTTTGCAGCCCTATATATGACTACAATCACATGCTCTTGTTTTATATTACTTCACCTGTTATGCCAAATCCCCTGTGATGCTAGTACTGGTCAAGTGCATGAATTGTGTTTTTTTTACAGGGACATCCTACAGTCCGAGCTTATAAGCGAAATACAACAGTCATCTGTAAAACAGTTGTCGTCAACCATTTCTCATGAAGATACCGAGTCAGACTTAATGTTGCATTTTCTTGCATCTATAAAAGAACAAAAGCAGCAACGTGCCACAAAATTAGTTGACGATATTAAACGCTTAGAATCTGGCATCTCAGAGATCGAGTCAAGATGGCCAAATAATACTTTAACTTTTCCTAAACCTGGATTTTCTAGTCTCAATGGATCGCGATTAATAAACAATATAAATCAACGTGTCACAGAATCTGGACAGCATGAAGTTCTAAGAAGTCGGAAAAATAATATTGTGACGAAACAACACATTAAAACTATGGGACCTCAATAAAGCCAATTTCGCTTGCTTATCAACCAGCAGTTGCATCTTAACCTTTAAAGGTCATACTAATGAGAAGGTATGTTTCAATAGTTTAGCTTTGCGTAATCAAGTATGTGAGATTAAATATATTAATGTTATATTATTTAATCTTGTGGCCATTATAATCATTTATATTATATAGATCAAAATATGTTAATAACCTATTAATAATTAGTTGGTAATTGTTGATGGACCATATTACCCTTATTAACTAATTAGGTTTCCTCTTGAGTGTATATATAAGGAGATCATTAGAGAGTTTAAGGGTTAGACAGTTACACAATTTAGTGAATCAACCAACCCTCATAACATCAAATCGGCTCTCTCTCCCAACCGAAACCTCCCTTGTTTCGGTTCATCACCATCATAACTTTACACCCTAAGGAGGAACCAGATCATCCTGACAAGTATGTCGAACTCAATGGCTGCATCTCTGACTGGATTCTATGCTGGCCTGTCTGCTGTAACAGGTATGTAATTCATGTTTTCCATAATGTTTAAACTGAACTGATCAACATGTGGTATCAGAGCATATGTTGATAAATCAGTTCTGTTTTCGTATCCATAATTTTGGGATCATAATCTGGAAAACAGAATTTTTTAAAAGCCTTATAAAATCATGGTTGGTTTCGAGTTCCAATGAGCCGAAATCATTGTTTTCGGAAAAGTATGTTCAATAAATTGACTCGAAAGCGTAATGGGTAAATTAATGTCCGAAATCTATTAACAAAAGTCATAAATTTAAGGTTTCGGATCCCAGAATTATGTTTTAAAATTTTTTAGGGTTCATCATATTGTTCTAAGAAAACTCGAAAATTCCTTAAGTTTTGGAATATAATTTGGATTAGTGGGTGTTTTACTGTTTTTTATCTGAATTTTATCTATTAAAATTTCAGAAACTGTTAAAAGATAATCAGTTATAATTTTCGAAATCTTTAATAAGTTTAGATCAGCAACAAAATAGGAAACATTATCCCACAATCCCTAAAAGTTCGAGTTTTCAGTTATTGTCACAATGACATCTATTAACAGTGGGCTCGAGACCACAAGGTCTCGACTCGAGGCCACAAGGTCTCGAGTCGAGACCTTAAGGGCCTAAAATCTTTAAAACTCGAGACCATCAGATCTCGACTCGAGACAAAGATCTCGACTCGAGACAAAGGTCTCGACTCGAGACCATAAGGTTGCGATTCGAGACCATAAGGTCACAACTCGAGACCATAAGGTTGCGACTCGAGACCAAGGTTGCGACTCGAGACCTCATAACTGGCTCGAGATCTCATAACGCAGTCGAGACCTAACTCGAGACCTGACTCGAAACCTCACTCGAGACCCCATTACCTTAGGTTGTTCATGTGAACTAAATTTCAGCGCTAACAGGTGGTTTGCTATTAAATACTTGGTTTTGTTAACACTTAATTAACTAAATCAGAATCAGATAATTTTTACAAAACCAAAATAGCTTAACTTGAATGAGCTTCTGATGTATTAATTCTGGCCAAAGCTGATTTAATACATCTATTTATTGTTCAAGTATTATAAAAGCTATGTTGAGTATGCATTACAAACGTGAAATGTCTTAATTCTGGCCAAAGCTGATTTAATTCATTTATGTTTAGCATGCTTGACAAGTGCATAACTAAAGTGATTGTCTCATTTCTGGCCAAAGCTGATTTGTCACGATTACTTTGCACACATACTTAAATGATTACACTTCTGGCCAAAGCTGATTTGTCTTTTTTTAAGTAGAATTTTTTAACTAAGTCTATTATTTTGATGTTAGTAATAGACAATATCACAGCTTCATAATTAAAATGGTCATTATTTATGTCTGCCTTAGTATAACATGCCCTTAGATCACATTAGGACTTCTTTCTTAGTATCATAACTTGCTCATCTTATTTCCACTATCAGCACCCAATTGCGGGATTCCACCTTTGACTGGTGATAACTTTGCTGAATGGAAGGATGCCCTCATGCTTACACTAGGATTGCTAGACTTCGATTATGCTCTTAGAGAGAATAAGCCAGCGGACCTTACTACTCAAAGTACTGCTGCTGAGCAGATAGTTCATGAAAAATGGACTAGGTGTAACCGCATGTCTCTCATGTTCATGAAGCAGTCCATTCATAATGCAATTAGAGGAGCTATTCCTGATTCTGAGGATGCTAAAACCTACCTGGCTTCTGTGGAGGCTCAATTCAAAGGAACATCAAAAGCACACGCTAGCACTCTTATCCTCAAGCTGGTAACGACTAACTATGATGGGAGGAGCGGCATTCGCGAACACATCATAATGATGCATGACATGGCCAATAAGCTGAAAGGGCTAGAAATGGAAATCAGTGATGGTTTTCTTGTTCACTTCATCATCACTTCGCTTCCTTTGTCCTATGAAGCATTCAAGATCAATTACAATACTCAGAAGGACAAATGGACGATGAGTGAGCTGGTCGCTATGTGCGTACAGGAGGAAGAGCGTATGAAGATGGATCGCACTACTGATGTTGCTAACTTCACAACCTCCAACTCTAAGAAGAGGAAGCACAATCATCAAAGAAAGGATGTTTCCAAGGTCCAAAATCCAAATCTTAATACAAGTGCACCTTCCAGCTCTAAGAGCTCCTTAGGCAAACCCTATTGCAAGTTCTGTAAGAAAACATGACATAAGCAAAAGGAATGCCCTGACTTCAAGGAGTGGCTAGCTAAGAAAGGTAACGATTTTTTCATGATACTTGAGTCCTTTAATTTAAATGTTCCTGCTAATTCTTAGTGGTTTGATTCTGGTTCTATGGTTCATGTGACTAACTCTACTCAGGGATTCCTTTCAATCCGGAAGCTGGGAAGAAACCAAAGAACATTTAAAGTTGGGGATGATCGGGAATTAGAACTAAAGGCCATAGGAACATTACAATTATTTTTTTAAACTGGTTTATGTATTAAACTTTATGATACCTTATATGTTCCTGAGGTAACTCGGAACCTTGTATCAGGACCAAAGTTAGACATGGACGGTTTTGTCGTTTCTCATGGTCATCACAAACTCTCTATTCTCTATGATTCTGTTGTTTATGGTACTGGCATTCTGGATGGTGGTCTCTATAGATTAGAACTAGATGATAATTTTTCCAAATCTTTGTTGTCATATAATATAAATGAATCACTCACAAAGATGGAAAAGAAACGAGACTTAGAGACTTCATCTATGTTGTGGCATCAACGTTTAGGCCACATCTCAAGAGAACGATTAAATCGTCACGTAAAGGATGAAGCCTTACCTCCTCTCGATTTCACTGATTTTGGAACATGTGTCAAATGTCTTAAAGGCAAAATGACATCAGCGAATAAGAAAGGGGCCACTAGGAGCTCTAATTTATTAGAACTCATTCACACTGACATTAGTGGTCCTTACCAAATCGCTGGTATAACAGGACATACTTCATTTATCACTTTCATTGATGATTATTCTCGTTACATGTACTTGTATCTTATTAAGTAAAAGTCTGAATCTCTTACAACTTTTAAAGATTATAAAGCTGAAGTTGAAAAGCAATTAGATCATCAGATTAAAGTTGTGAGATCAGATAGAGGCGGTGAATATTATGGAAGACATACTGATGTGGGTCAAGCTCCTGGTCCATTTTATGAGTTTTGTAAGGGCCAGGGGATTGTGAACCAATACACCATGCCTGGTACACCTCAGCAGAACGGTGTCGCTGAACGAAGAAATCGTACCCTTATGAACATGGTGCGCAGTATGTTAGCCAACACTAATTTACCATTATTCCTCTGGACTGAAGCGTTAAAATCGGCTGTTCATATACTCAATAGAGTTCCTTCTAAGTCTGTCCCTAAAACTCCTTATGAACTTTGGACAGGAAGGAAACCGAGTCTTAAATATATGAAAGTATGGGGCTGCATTGCTGAAGCAAAACTCTATAATCCTTTCCTAAGGAAACTTGACCCTAAAACAGTTACCTGCTTCTTTATCGGGTATCCTGATCATTCAAAGGGTTATCGTTTCTATTGTCCTTCCCATGTCACCCGTATTGTTGAAACCAAGCGTGCTGCGTTCCTGGAGGATTTCAAGGTCAGTGAGAGCAGTACCAACCCTTACGAAGAATTGCAAGAAGTACAAGACGCGGGGGGGAGAGACTCGTCGCTTACCATTACTCCGTTTACTCCTTTTGTACCCCATGCAACTGCACCTGAAGCCACTGCACAAACTCCATCTCCACAACCAGAACCCATTATACCTCATAACGAAGGCACATCAAACGCTCAAAACCAAGACAACGCTGAACCCGATAATCAACTCAGGAGGTCATCTAGGAAAAGAAGGCCTACTAATTGGGATGATTATGTTACCTACCTGACTGAAATGGATACAGGAAAGCTCAATGATCCTATCTCTTATAATGAAGCCATTAGCAGTGATCAGTCTTCTGAATGGAATAAAGCAATGATTGATGAGCTTGAATCCATGAAGAGAAATGACGTTTTTGATTTGGTAGAATTACCCAACGGTGTTAAACCTGTAGGTTGTAAATGGGTGTTCAAAACAAAACTGGATCCGAATGGGAACGTTGAACGCTACAAAGCGAGATTGGTTGCAAAGGGCTACACTCAGAAAGAGGGAATTGACTATCAAGAGACGTTTTCACCTGTCTCTCGTAAAGATTCATTAAGGATCGTTATGGCCCTAGTAGCTCATTTTGATTTAGAGCTGCATCAGATGGACGTCAAAACTGCTTTCCTTAACGGAGACTTAGACGAAGATGTTTACATGAAACAACCTGAAGGCTTTAAACCTGAAGGTCAGGAGCATCTAGTCTGTAAGTTAAAGAAATCCATTTATGGGTTAAAACAAGCATCACGTCAATGGTACCTCAAGTTTGATGAAGTCATGAAGAGGCAAGGTTTTATGAAGAATCAAGTGGATCAATGCGCCTACCTCAAGATGAGTGGGAGTAATTTTACTATAGTTGTCCTTTACGTAGATGATATTCTATTGGCAAGTAATAGTTTAGACATGTTGCATGAGTCGAAGCGGTTACTCTCGCATAACTTCGACATGAAGGATCTCGGAGATGCTTCTTACGTCATTGGCATCGAAATTCACCGAGATAGACACAAAGGGATCTTAGGATTGTCTCAAAAGACCTACATAGATCGTGTCCTTACACGTTACAACATGCAACGGTGCAAACCCTCCGTCGCTCCAGTAGTTAAGGGAGATGTTTTCGGTTCATTCCAGTGTCCGACAACAGAGGTTGAAAAGGAGCAAATGAGCCAGATACCTTACGCGTCAGTAGTCGGGAGCCTGATGTATGCTCAAGTCTGTACTCGCCCAGATATCGCTTATATTGCTGGAATGCTAGGCCGTTATCAGACTAATCCTGGTCTAGATCACTGGAAAGCAGCTAAGAAGGTCCTTAGATATCTGCAAGGGACGAAAGACTATAAACTGACTTATAGAAGAAGTGATCACTTAGAAGTGGTAGGTTATTCTGATTCTGACTTTGCCAAATGCAAAGATGACAAGAAATCCACTTCAGGCTACATCTTTATGTTAGCAGGCGGACCTATCTCATGGAAGAGTCATAAACAACAGTTAACTACAACTTCCACAATGATGGCAGAATACATTGCTGTTTACAACGCAACCTGTCATGGAATGTTGCTTAGAAATCTGGTCACTGGGCTCAAAATCGTTAATTCCATTTCTAGACCATTGAGGCTTTACTGTGATAACTCAGCTGCCGTTAGTTTCTCGAACAGTAACAGTTCGACTGGAGCTGATTTATATCTCGATAAAAAATATTTGTTCGTACGTGAACGAGTTGAGGAAAATAATCTTTGTATTGAGTATATTAGTACTAAAGATATGCTTGCGGATCCAATGACTAAAGGTCTCCCACCTAAAGTTTTCGAAGAACATGTATCGAATATGGGACTTACCAAAGACCTTATTTAATGGCATATTGTACTAGCTTATGTTTTAATTAATGAAATTTCCTCAGTTTGATTTTGTATGTCTCTAACATATGTTCTGTCGGCTTATAAGTATTTTGATCATAACTATTAGGTTTTAAATTGAGGCTATAGTATGACTAATGGGGGTCCTGAGTCGAATGATGATTCAACGGTTGTATTTCTCTGCTATAGTTCTTGGTTTAAGGCTAAAATGAGTGTTAACTCCTGGCCAGGCTCATCTAATACTCATGATAAATGATTACTCGGCTAAGTGGGAGAATGTGAGATTAAATATATTAATGTTATATTATTTAATCTTGTAGCCATTATAATCATTTATATTATATAGATCAAAATATGTTAATAACCTATTAATAATTAGTTGGTAATTGTTGATGGACCATATTACCCTTATTAACTAATTAGGTTTCCTCTTGAGTGTATATATAAGGATATCATTAGAGAGTTTAAGGGTAGACAGTTACACAATTTAGTGAATCAACCAACCCTCATAACATCAAATCGGCTCTCTCTCCCAACCGAAACCTCCCTTGTTTCGGTTCATCACCATCATAACTTTACACCCTAAGAAGGAACCATATCATCCTGACAAGTATGTCGAACTCAATGGCTGCATCTCTGACCGGATTCTCTGCTGGCTTGTCTGCTGTAACAGGTATGTAATTCATGTTTTCCATAATGTTTAAACAGAACTGATCAACAAAGTAATCACATTTGCTACATTCTTAATGAAAATTTACATCTTTCAGAATTTTGTTGGATTATCTGTTGCTAATGGATACATTGCATGCGGTTCAGAAACTAATGAGGTATATCAGATATGTCCTATTTTGGAGTAAAATGCCATTTTCGTCTCTAAGGTTTGGCCAGTTTTGCGACTTTCGTCCAAAAGTTTGTTTTTCAGCATCTGGATTCAAAAGGTTTGAAATCTTGCCATTTTCATCCGAATCGTTAACTCCATCCCTTTTTCTGCGTTAAGTCAGGGGTATTTCTGTCTTTTTTGTTAATTTAAAGGGTTTTGAATACATTATGCTAAATGCTTGTCCATAAAGTGAAAAAGACCGAATTGCCTTTTAAATTAACAAAAAAGACAAAAATACCCTTGACTTAACGGAGAAACACGGATGAAGATAACGAGCCGGATGAAAATGGCAAGATTTCAAACCTTTTGGATCCAGATACGAAAAAACAAACCTTTGGAAGAAAGTCGCAAAACTGACCAAACCTCCGAGACGAAATGGCTGTATGACTTTGTCTTCATATAAGCGATTAGCGTCAACTATTTGTCGTTTTCAGGTGTTTGCTTATTATAGATCATTACCTATGCCTATAACATCCCACAAGTTTGGATCGATTGATCCCATAACGGGTAAGGAGACCGAAAATGAAAGCAATCATTTCGTTTCAAGCGTCTGTTGGAGACAAAAATCGGATATGGTTGTTGCAGCCAACTCCACTGGATGTCTGAAAGTGTTGCAGATGGTGTAACAAAGGTTTTGACTTTTTTGCCCCTCAAGATTTATGTGTTGACTTTGACCTAGTGGTAGTTAGTACATTGTCTTTAGTTTCATTTTCACCACATATTTTGCTTCATGTATATTGTGATATTAGGTGTAGAAATGTAGAATCTCAAAGTTGTTAAAAGCGGTTGTCGAGTATTAATTTGTACAGTTCTCATTTTTGAGGTTAATGAAAAATTCATTTTAGTGTATTATTTTTATATTTCTGTTTGTACAAGCACTTGTGCTCGGTGGAGAAGATAACGAAAAAGTGCATCTACTGAAAGATCGGTCAGGGGATTGCAAAAGTACTTAGCCCACATACAATACTCAAGCCCAGAAGCAAAATTACTTGGCCCACATGCAAGATCTCAAGCCCAGATGTTGACTGACTTAGGATTTAAAGGATGTTCACTTAGCCCAGTTCATTCCATAAGCACAATTAGAGGTGCACAACTCGGATTTTTTTAATACCCGGGTTCGGGTATATACCCGGGTATGACCGGTTTTGACTTTTCGAGTATTGGCCATACCTGGGTCGGGTTCGGGTCTGGGTATTGGCCAAAGAATTTATACCCTGTGTACCCGGGTTCAGAATTTCAATACAGGGGTATTAGAATACCCTATTTCCGGATCCGGGTAGGGTTCGGGTATGGTTCAGGTATTAGTCGGGTGTGGTTCAGGTTCGGTATAGATCGGGTTTTTCGATTATTTTTTGACATAAAACATAGAAATATAATGGAAACCTTTATTTATACATATTGCACGCCTTGAAATCTGCTAAAAAAAAAAGCCTCACACAAACTCTAAACGTTCAAAAAAATTGTTGTACACAACGGGAAACCCGGTTACGGGTATTACGAAAAACCAGGTACGGGTTTTACGAGCACCCAGGTATGGTGAAAACCCTGGTACAAACCAAGTACGAAAAAAACCGGGTTCGGGTATTGAACATAATATGCATACCCGGTCCCAACCCTGCGGGTCGGGTTTAAAAAACCCGGTTTTTCTAATACCCTGGTTCGGGTTTTTTGTGCACCTCTAAGTACAATATAAATAGTTATATATACTTAATATAAAATATATATATATATATATATATATAAGTTAAAATCTTACGGTCCGGTCTATGTTTGGTATAAAATGTAAACCAAACCATTTATAACAATTTGAAATTCTGAATTGGCCAAAGTAACAAAAAAAATGACTCGCATAATCAAACTAAGAGCAGGCGAGATGGTCCATGATACCACCCCATCACGCGTTAATCGACCACAGAACATCGCAGCCGCCCACCCCATCACGTGTTCTTTTTGTAACGCGTTGAAGGTATAACGCGTTGAACTTTGATGTTGCAGAGATTTCATTATTTGTCGTTTATCAATTGAACTTATAGAACTTTGAGGAAAAGTTTAAATTTAGCCCCTCAACTTTTGTTAGCTATTTTTAAATAGCTATTTTCTATCACTAGTGACCACCCCCACTACATTGCTATCACTAGTGATAGAATATTGGGTGATGACATGGCATGAGTTGATTGGTGCTTGGTAGTGATAGAAATGTATCACTAGTGACCACCCCTCCTCCCCTAATGCCCAGTTTAAATGGTTTCACAATTTTAAACCGTGTTGTCGCCTGAAACCGTGCAAGTGAAACAAGAGGGATAACCCAACCTTCTATGATTAAACAATTAAATCAAGGGATCTCACATTCATTTCAACAGTTTTTTATTTTCACTTTCCAGTGCTATCATTCCTGTGGTAGGCCAGAACTAGAAAGGAATTTTGTCTGGTGCGAAGGCCTAGATGCAGTGACGGGCCCAAGGGGTTCCTAGGTTTTTAGGAAAGAACCCCTCAGTTTGGAAAAAGTTACTGGAAACCTTGAATGGTTTAAAAAAAAAAAAAAAAAAAAGTGGAGGGTGACTATGGCGATTGACTACTTATGGTTTCTGCCTCTAGTCATATGGTGATGGTCGATTAGCATATGCCAATGGTTACTAATTAGTAAATTAGGATTAATTAAAAAATATTCAAGGAAATTGGGTTAATGGGTTATGGATATTAGATAGAAAATTTAGGTAAATGGGCTTATTTTGTATATGAGTGCTTGTTCAATTGAACAAGCTTATATTATTTGGGCTTACTTAAAATTGGGTTTAAGTTTAGCTCAACTTTATCCTATTCAAATAAAAGTATAATTTAGGCTTATCATTTAAATTATTGTATCTATAAAACAAACTACTAATAATATAAAACAAACTACTTTAGTGCTCCTTCAGTAATCCAAATTTGTTGGTCGAGAAAAGGTGTGTGTGTATATATATAACAAACTACTAAACAATGTATATTTATTAATGGCTAAAAGTTTACACAAATTACATTTTGTGTTTAGGGGTCACAAATTTTTTTTTTCGTAAAATAATTAGGGTTAGTGTTCAAAAGGATTATGATAAATCAAAATTTCAGTACGGTCCATATAAATTTACAAAAACATTAAGTTTACTTAACCCGGTGTACGGGTGTAGTGTGTCTCTACCTAGTTCCGCTCCTTAGTTTACTTCATAACTTGCTCGAAGAAATGATGAATGATGATGATATATGTGAAGAAATTAATATGCCACATTTGTCCCCCAAACCGCAACACAAACCAGTGACAATTTACAACTTCACATGAATTTTATCGTAGCTACAGTTAATTTTTATAATTTTATGATCGCAACCCCTTTGTTACAAAAACATATATCAATACTTTTATTGATTATAGAAAATAAAAGCCTTTCATTCAAACAACATATTTTATGGTCAACCAAGTACTGGTTTCAAAATTTGCACACGTATCAAAATATCATTTATGGTCAAACAAGTACCAGTTTGATTTTAGTTATGTGAACTTTGGCTTAAAACTTTTCAAAACTTTGTATTAATCGCGTTTATCCGTCCCAATAGGCATGGTATGGTGGTAATGTGTCTTTCCTCTATGTAAAGATGGTGAGTTCAAATCCTGAAAAGGTGTAAGTATTTGAGTATTTTAACAGTAAGTTAATTTGCTGAAAAAAAAAACGTTTTCGTCGACTACATTTATATTTGACTTCAAACCATTGTTATAAAAACCGTTTTTTAAACCAACCGGTTATACTAAAAACTAGTTCAACCGGGTTGACCAGTTTTCCATAAAAAACACACATACATCAATATTATATACACTAACTACTAGCATACACATACACATACACATACACATACATGATACATCATATTTACATGTTAACTCACTAAGACTATATAGTATATATACACATTGTACTACCGTTAACAACAAAAGTTCAAAAAAGACAAAATTTAAAATAACCTACCAATCGCGAACTGAAGTCTTGAACGAATTGGAGTGATAAACTATGAACGAATGATGAAGATGGAAAGCAGGCTTTGAGTTTTGTTTGATGGAGATGGAATATTGAAAGTGGCTACTCGCTAGGTTAAAGCCGGGGACTAAACATGGAGATGGGCCAATAAAAAGTAAAAATCCAAAACCAAAGAACTAACCTGGGCTGGTACCGGTATAGTGGTTCAAACCAGTATACCAGATTTTACCAGCGCTACAAAGTCGACGCCGTTTGCCCTATTTACCAAGGTGTTTTGTACCACATTTACATCCGATATCAATATTTATTTACCGATTTTTAAAACATTGCTTCTAGCATTTTCTTAGAAAGTAGGTGAATAATCACGTGTACTAATTAAATGTGTGGAAAAAATATATGGGTTTGGTGTTTACTTTTGAATAGCTATAAGATGCGGATACCCTAACAAATATAGATTTTTACTTTTAACACTACAACATGAATGGTTTCTAAGACAGCTAGGCGCCCAATACAACATCTGAAAGGCTGCGCCAGGCCCCGGACCCGCACCCATGGTTGGGTGAGCTGGTTGTGTGTCCTGTGAACCAGGGGACCATGCACTCGGAAAGGAACTCTTCCCAAAGCCACACACAGTAATGTGGCCAAGTGACACTTGTAAACATGTTATTGGCTAGCTTATGTGAATTAAAGCATAAAAGGGAGGGGTTAAAATTGCCCACTTGCTCTGCATGCAAATCTTTTTCATTTGCTAAGATCTTGTCTCATTAGTCACTAGCATTTGATTATTTTTGGAGCTATTCCATGCATCTTACATTTTATATAGTTGACCAAAATATATACTATAAATGGTGTTTTTTTTAAACCAGTATATTATTTGTAAATACTTTAAATCATAACTAAGTCTAGTTAAACTATTCTTATATATAACAACAATAATAACAATATAATATGGCCACAACGTCTTGCAAGAACGACTTGAGGATGAATATGCACAAGCAACACAAGCCTCGTAACAATGAGAGGAGAATCATCATAGAAGTCTTGTTCTTATGTTTTATGTCAAAATGTATCAAGTTAGAAACGTATGGGTCAAAGTTGTAACTATGTCAAAGGGTCATTTTTGTAAATATTAATATATTAAGGTTACGGTGTTAGACGGTTTAGCAAATGCCAGTATAAGAACTGAAACGTGGCGACATTCGTTCATATAGTTTCGTATCCCATAAATACGGGTGTGAACAATTGTTTAGAGTCTAGTTCATTATGTATCATATCCACGATTTATCATATAGTAAAGATAACACACCCCTCTAATGAAAACCGAAAACGCTTGGTAATCAAATATTTTTTTAATGACACTTGTGATTTATTAGTAAAGATATTTAAATACTAATGAACCAAGAGCTTTACAAATTACAATTATGTAAACGAATTTAACTATATATATTTAACTAGGTTAGTTCCCCGTGTGTTACACGGGTTGAACAATTTAAACTATATAGTATAGATATTTCCTGTAAATGCAAAATAAAGACAGAGACATTTACATACCATATTGACTTAAATGAGTTAATATAAATGTAACCCATCAACTCGTACATATTAATTAATGTCGTAGAGTTCGATAAGACGGCTCTGATGTCGGTTAAATGAGGTCAATCAGAGTCTATTTGATACTCTTTGTATGACTTCTTATTTTTTGAATCTTTGTATTTGATTCTAAACTTATTATTAATATTATTGATAATAATTTTAGTTATATATATCAATAATATATTTTATATATATATCAATAATATATTTAGTCTAACATATTAATATTATTATGAATTTGGAAACTTGTTTAACTAGGATTTAAGATTCTATTGAAGTTTTAGTTTAACAATAGGTTATTGAATTAATAATAAGAATTTGTATTAGATTAGATTAAATATTATTATTATTATTATTTGTATTAAATTAGATTAAATATTATTATTATTAGTATTATTAATAATTTTAATCAATTAAATGAGAGAATGACAAGTGTTCCAAAACAGATTTCTTTTATTATATAGTATAGATTAGTATTTATAACAACTGTATTGAATATTCACCACGTTATTGGTGTAAATAATAATGGCATACCGATATAATAACTAGAATGTTTATTTCGCTGGTGAAAAAACAAATAGATTGGTCAAGAATAGTAACTACAACCGTAAAAAGTAAATGTATTCGATAAAAGGACAAAGGAAATGTCAACATCTATATCTATGTACCAAATATAATATATTTTTGTTGGTCGAAATGTCAAAAAGACGAGCATGCAGCCTCTACAAGCCTAGGAGCAAATCTAAAAAATACTTTAATTTCTAAAAAAAATTATAATAAAAGATTAAATATCAAGACGAAGACATTTCAAATACTATATAATAAAAATGATTAAATATCAACACAATTCATTTCATTTCAAATACTATATATTTAGAAACTCTTTTTACATGCAAATAATTACATAATATATTTACACATTTGAAACCTAGTCCAAAATCTAAAATCTGTTTAGTCATATAGAATATTTTGTCTATAATCATAGCCAGAAATCATTAAAAATATTCAAATTAGTTACACATGAAAATTAATAAGTTCGATATACTCTGACATTGTATATGTACATAACCTGATCGTAGTTTAAATCATTAAGTAAGAATTTTGACTCAATTAGCACTGGCGAACCCGAAAATTATTTCATGGGGTACGGAAAAAAAATCGTTCATTTGCCTACTGCTTCGATGGCAAAAATTCTTACCATGATTGTTACTAACATGGATTTCACATAATCATATTGTTAATTACAGTCACGAGTAAACTTCCGTTTTGCTCCCTGTAGTTTGGTCACTTTAACGGTTTTGCTCCAAACCTTTAAAAATAACCATTTTACTCCCTGATGTTTCAGTTTTTTTGCCAGTTTGCTCCCCGCCTCTAACTCCATCCAAATTGTTTGTTTTTCCATTTTGCTCCCTGCAGGGAGCAAACTGGCAACAAAACCAAAACATCAGGGAGTAAAATGGCTATTTTTAAAGGTTTGGGGCAAAACCGTTAAAGTGACCAAACCAAAAGAAGCAAAACGGAAGTTTACTCTAGAGTCAATTATAACTTATAACTCATATCTATTAATATATTCAATGTTCTAAACTTCGAATCCACGTTAATTAACTACTCTACAATAAATACTATGCGGTACAATAATAAAGAAACATCGTTATTGTCATATGCTATACAATAAATATACGATACAATAATAGAAGAAAAACATTGTCATTAGAATTTGTAATTGCGAATCCGTTTGAGGGTCATTTTCTTGAATCAAGTTAAATTGTGACTCGTTCTGTCAGTTTCTTACTAGACCGATTTTTTAATATAAGTTTGGCCGTTAATTAAAAATATATATATATATGAATGATAATTTCTTCACATTTAAATTTTTTTATGTATTATCTATACTACCTTATTAAGTAAACTAGGGTTTCTACCCTTATGGTAATTTACATTGTTTACACATTTTGAAGCAACATGTAGAAGAGAGCCAAAATATTTTAGAGAGGGTAAACTTGTGCATTGTCCAATAATTTAAGACACTTTAAAGGCATTTTAGTGATTTTGACACCTATAATTAAGATGACATGTAAAGAGTTTAAATGAAATGTTATTCTAAATAAATTATCACATTGAACTCTAGAACACTACATATATAGATATAGAATTAGTTGAAGACGCTTGATTTTCATTGTTGGGTAGCATGCATAATATAAATTGGGTTTCATTGACTGAATGCGATGGAACCAGAGCAATCAACAAGAAAAAAAACGTCGTCAACACCCAAGAGCCGATGTTTCTCACTGGTCATTGGTCGGATCTTTGCTTCCGCCGATCAACAATCATCGTCTCGTTCCCTACCTTGCCGATTGTGATATGGGCGCGCCAAAATCTAATTGGTTAAATAAGAGTAACACAAATTTCCCACCAGGTAAATATTCTCTTTGCTTGTAATTTGGGTTGATCCCTTTTTTTTGACATTTTAACTGTTGTTTTCTGCATTTTGTTAGAACCTGAGTCTTGAATTGGAGTGTTTAGCAAATAATTTAGCTTTGTTGACCTTGTCTATAATTTCATGGTATTTATTCCTTCAAAAATTGCTCCAACGGCTTTTATAATTCTATTTTTGTTCATTCCATTTTCTTCATGCTGAGTTGTTATGATAACTCTAAATTTAAGTTTTTAGTTTTTTTTTAAATAAAAACTTCTGTTTAAGCAGCCGTGCTAGAGGAAGCTATAAATGGTACACTCACGACCCGACCCATCCACTTTGCTTTAGAGAAGCATGCTTCTAGAAAGTTTAGTTATTGCTTCCAATAGTTTAGTTTATGTCAATTTGTGGAATTTTAAGTGATGTTGCGCAATACTATCCTTTAGCTCTAAGTGAGCTTTATTCAAGTTTTCACGGTTGATATTTAAAAATAACTTTGACTTGGTTACAGAAGATGCTCGTAATTCAAGAATACAGTAATATGTGCACATGCCAACGGATTTAGACCCACATGTGAGTATTAAAAGTAGAATTTTGCAAACTTTTTACCCGGTTCTCTTTTTAACTCAAATCTTTAATTGACCTAACACAACCTAAATCGACCTATTCATAAGTGCTTGGCTAGATTGGATATAACATTTTATTATAAGAAAGCTACAATGTAAACATAAAGGGTGCTATAAATGCTTTGTTCATTCTTTATTTTAGTAGATTTCAGTTGACTTTCAATGTTAGTTGGTGAATATATTTAGTAGAGATTTAGAATTTTATGATGAAAATGGATGTGTAAAATTCAAATTCGTTTATCTTCCTTTGATGCCATTGTTGAGGTACACAATAGAAAATATACGAAACTTACATGAATTCATGTATTGAATATCAGTTGTGGTTCGTAATAGACATAATTAAATCTGATATTAGTCGAGACACCTGCTGCAACGCGCGAGTATTCCCACTTTTTTAATATAAGTTTGGCCGTTAAAAATACATATGAATGATGATTTCTTCAGATTTAAATTTTTTATGTATTATACTATAGAATGATAACATCTTCACTGATTTAAAATTTAAACAATAAGTAATGAAATAAGAAATAAGTTATTTTTCTAAAAGTAAATACTTAAGCTATAAAGTACATGTGATTCGAAAAAAAAAATCTCGAAATACAATATAACATCTTAATTTTATAATATTTCAGAGCTGAATGTATGTAGTTGATAATGGTTGAATTTTCTTTTTTTTTTTGTTTTGAAGCATGGTGCATTATTTGCTTGTATCTAAGATGAACATGCATCAAAATTATGTAAATTAAATATCAGTCTAATGGTTAATATTAAAAGAATAAAAACTTGTACCAGATGAAAATTACATATTAGTCTAATGGTTAATATGAAAAAAATAAAAACTTATACTAATAGTAGTGTTAGACATTGCAAAAACTTTCTTTACTCATTCACCCATACTTAAATAAGGGTGCACGGGACACATGCGGTGACCCCATGCGGTGACCCAAGTTGCTGTGTGGGTACACCGCCACCATCCAATTTTTACCGCGCGGGGATGGCTTGGCTCGGTGAGTGGTCACCGATTGAGAGAGAGGAGAGAGAAAGGGGGTGATTGGTTGTTAATGTGGGTCCACCCTTTTTCCACCAATCATTTTTTTTTCTTCTTTTTTTATAAAAAATAATTGTGTGAGTGGAGTGATGCCAACGTTTGAGTGCAAAATGAGGACTTAAAAGGAGAGTTGACGTGGCACATGCTGATTGGATGTGTGTAAGAGAGGGGACTCCCCTAAAAGAGGAGTGCCCCTCTCACCCTAAGTTAAAGATTTAACTAAAATCACTATCTTCTCCATAACTTATGCTTTAGTCTCCCACTCCAAAAACAAGTTTTCCGACTTCTTTTATTCTTTTTCTTCACATCCTCTTCATCGTCATGGAGCTTGAAGTTCAAGGGGAGCGATTACAAAATTTTATAGGAGGCGCTCGGAATTTTAACCCGCGTGTAACATTAAATTTTTTTTCAAGGGGGCGGCCACCCACCCAAACATGGTTGTAGATCCGCCCCTGTCAATTAGTAAAAAAAAAAAGCAAAATAAATGCGTTTCACAAATATTTTCTCTTGCTCTAATCTTAAACAATCATTGAAATATGTTGAATTAAATAGGACATGTTTATATGGCTTTGGTTATTTGAATACCTCTCTATTGTTATTTGCACACTCCTCCTATATACAACACGTATAGCGTTATACATATCTATATGTGTCGTCTGAAATTTATAATTTTCAAAAAATATTGCTTCTGTCATATCATGTATCGGTTGTGGTATGTATGTCATGTATAGGTCTATACATGGCGTATAGGTCTATACGTGGTGTAAAACTTTATATGTGATATATTGACCTAGTTTTTTTTAAAAACAATTTTATACAATGTTTATTGTTTTAGCAAGTTTTATAAAACATTGTAAAATTAACATTTAATAAAATAATATAAATAATTGTTACAAATGGACTAATTAGAATGATGTACTACTATTCAAATCAATTCTCCTCTTATACATCATTCTTGGCCAAAAAACATAGGGGTTGGTTTCACCTAAACCATTAAAAAGAAAAAACAAACATGTTTGGTTGAAAGATACCGAGCCCAACCACTAACCCCCTCTCCCTCATTAACCCCGCATGCGGCAACTCTTCCCGATTTAAGTCCTCCCCGCGCGGCATAATATGATGGCGGCGGTGTTCCCTTTGCGGCAAAGGGGCTCACCGCACCCCTTGCCGCTTCCACCCCGTACACCTTAAAGAAATGAAGTTTATTTAAATATTTTTAATGAAGCATCTTTAAATTTACATTAATAGCAACGAACGAACAAACAGTCAGCTAGAAATCCACATAGTCATGAGTAGTCAAAATCAAAATCTTGAATCCAAATTCAATTCTATATTTGAAACAATCCTAGCCTACCGATTACATTTTTTGCTTCTAAATATAGATACTCAAAAATATTTCTTATGATTACAGGGGACCCAAGACCATGGTCTTACCATTTTAGAAAGACAAAAATGTCTTCCATCACACAAGTAAAGTGCATTTTTTAACTTAAAAAAATCATAGCAATTCATAACATGTGTGTTAAAGTCCTTGTTATATAAATGAACCAAAATATACAAAAAAAATATTTTTTCTTTTAAAAAGCAATCTATGAAGGAAACGTGTTTTGAAAATATGGATTAAAAATGTTATTGGATTTTATCATTTCTAACTATTGGGTATTGGCCGATGCCACTCCCAACTATCACTTTGACTCACACCACTCCCAACTTAACACTTTGTGTGTTGTGTCACTCCGGTTGAGTGGATTTTGGCTCTGTTTTTATTTTTTAGGAGCAGATTCACCTGCAGTCATTAGTAATTCACAAGATGTTAACCTAATATCACCAATAACACAAGTCAAACACTAATAAAATGTTCACATGTGGAGTGACATAACATACAAAGTGTTAAGTTAAGAGTGATGAAAGTCAAAGTGATAGTTGAGAGTGATAACAGCCAATATCCAATGATTGGGAGTGATAAAATCCAATAACATATTAAAAAAAGGTGTAATAAGTTTTGCTCTTTTTTGAGATAATAATATATATTAGTCATCTCATTAGTTGATGACATTAATACTCAACACTTTCTCATAAAAGAATGTGTCATAAATTTGTAACTTATCATTCCATTTAGTGGGTAGGAAATAAATATAAGTTCAAAGAACCTATAAAACAAACACTTCCATATGCCACCTCTATTCACTAAATTTTGTAAGCCATTTTTTCCGCTGGTAAGTGTATTTTTTAGGCAAAAAAAACATGACCGCGCCCCTTAAAAATATAGTTGAACTTCTCATCCGTACCTTCAGAAAAAAAATTCTTGGGTTCGACACTCTCTATATTCACTAATATACTTTACAACATAGCTTTTTTATTAACAAAAATTATGGTTTGTGAAGTAAAATAAATTACCTCTCATACTCAAAATGTAAGTAATTAATAGTGTAGGTGTGGTAAATTTGTTATATTGGGGTTTGTCTGGTGGTGTGATTATGAAACCAACCAAACAAACAACACCACAGTGAGGACCACCCTTGTCTTGTGAATTATCTCGAAATATGGGCGTACCGTGTATCATGTATGCGACTCTATTCCATTTTAATGCTTATCTATAACTTTCACGAGTGGTATATAATACAATACTTCCACCCATGTTGCAATTTTGAATTGGCCCCGTTGAGTTAAATGAGCCGAGTTGAGTCGAAATTAGCAGAAAGAAGTATAAGTTTGAAAGGCTTAATTCCAGTGCTGAACCAATAAGAAGTTTAAACTATTAAGTGTTGAACATGTAAGAGGTCTAAATCATTAAGAGCCAATATAATGCTTAACCATTCAGAGACAAATGTCTGACCAATTCAGATAAAAGGTCTTAACCATTCAGACTCAGTACAGAGGCAAATGTCTGAACCATTCAGACATCTGCTCACGAAACAACAGTCTGAACCATTAAGTGCTAAATCATTAAAGGGTCTGAATTATTAAGAGTTGAAACAAACAACCCCTAAGTTTAGTTTGACCCAACTCGACTATTTGAATATATAGAACTTGTAATATTTTTAACGAAGGGCGATGATATATCTACGTTTGTTTTTAAAATAACAACTCACACACTCTTTAACTCTTCTACTGAACCTTGATCACTTGAAAATCCAACTTCTTGGTAACGCTAAGCTTAAGAGCCAATAGTTACTATGTGACTATATACAGGGACGGACATAGCCTTTAAATAGGGGTAGCCCCCGCTACCACTTGATGCCCAGATGATAGTGTAAATTTTGGAAAAAGATTCACTTTTTGATTTTGTTACCCTTTTTTTTTAAACGTTATCCCTTAGCGTTTTTTCTAGATCCGCCACTGACTATATACATATTTACACAATGAATCCAATGGTGGACTTATAGAGTAATTCAAGTGTAATAGAAAAAAGTGTTGTACGACATGCAATAAATGTGGTACAAAATTCTAAGCATTCAATAGACGTAGCAAAAAAGATGCATGATAAAACATGTAGCATTCATTTCAACTCATTTCTTCACCTAATTTCATAGTAGTTAACATTTGCCGGTCACGTGTTCCAACACGTGCCTTCATTACATGTTGGCCTAACGCCAATTTTATATCAAACTCTCAACACTTCCATCACCTTAAAAACTATTTATACATTAGAACGAATTAATCCTATATAATTAAATAATAATAATAATAATATTTCCGTACAAAAAGTTGCGGAATATTAAACAAATATCCAGCAAGTGACCCGACCCGACCCGATCCGGCCCGTATCCGTTATTATTAAAGAGCCACGAGAGGATCCGACCCGAATATGTCGTTGAAGTCTTGTAGGTAATCATCTGCGGCCCAACACGACGGTCCGAACCCAAAATCGGTTCCATACCCGAGTAACGTTTCGGATGGTTCGGATGTTTGAAACACAGGACCCGAATAGCTTTCCGGGTCATAAACATCCGGTACAAAATTCGGAAAATCGAAAAGATCCGAATTTGAGAAATGGTCGTCAAAAGGAAGGAAATCAGAGAAGTTCTGAGTCGACTCGTTCGCCTCGTGTGACTCGTGAAACGGACTTTGCTGAGCCGTCTCGTTTCCCTCACATGGGCTATGTTGAGTCGACTCAGCAACACACTCGTCAGTCGAAGACGAGTCAAACCGAAGCACCGATTTCGGCGACGAAACATTATTATTAGTTTGCGACTCTTCACCAGAGTTATAACCAGAACCGGAACCGGAGTTTGCCGGTAAACTTTCCGGTGGTGAAACTGAAACTGAAACTGAATCAGTAACCGGAACAGTGAAATTAGTAAGCGCGTCAGGGCCACGCAACTGAATAGCCGCGTGATCATAAACCATAGCAGCCTCTTCAGCAGTATCATACGTTCCAAGCCACAACCGGACTCTCCGGGTCGGGTCTCTAATCTCGGCAGCCCATTTTCCCCACGGGCGTTGCCGTACGCCCCGAAACTTCTTATTATTACCGGAACTAACCTTCAACCGTTTCTTCACCGCCACGTCACCTTTCTTCCCCTTGTTACCACCTTTAACCACCGCCACGTCACCTTTAACATTGTTATTACAAGAAGAATGTATTGTTACTTCCTTAACAAACTTTTTCACTCTTTTTCTACCAACAAACACTTCATGTTCTCGTTCTTCATCGGACGAATCAGTGGCATAAGCATCCGTGACGGATATTTTCACAACTCGAACGCCCGGTGAATTTGATTTGCTCAGCATTGTAACGTGTGATTTGTGTTCACTGAACTTGATATTTTCCATGTTGATTGATGACCAAGTTTTGGCATACAACTTATACGAAGTGAAAAGGGGAATAAATAAAAGAGTGGAATACTCGTGCGAGAGAGAAGATTAAAGGGTTATCGAAAAAATCTCAAAGGGAAATAAAGGTGCAAGAAAAGAAGCAGAACACATGGGTAGAGAGAGAGAGATGGGGGGAAATAAAGGTGGGTTTAGAGCGAGAAGAAAGGGAAAAACTCCTTTTTGCCGGTAAAAGGAAGAAGAGTTGAAGGAATCAAGGAATATTAAGGGAAAGTGAGGGTGAAATTTTCCGGTGAGTGTGAAGTTTTCCGGTGGGTTTAAGAGGTTTAGAGAGAGAGAGAGAGAGAGAAAGTGAAGAACAAAGGAAATGGTATCGACTGCTTGCTTTTTTATAGGATCCTGCCACCCGCAAGTCTTTTTCACTATCTAAATATCTTCAAATGTTTTTAAATATTTTTTGAAATTTTACTTGATTGTTGTCTTTTTTTACTTGACTAATTAATATTTTTTATGATTTACGAAGGATATTCTCACACCCTTAAATCTTATTTTCATATATATATATATAGAGGCAGGTTAATGTATAAAATGTCTACGTCAATGCGTATGCTATGTATTATCAACATGCGAAATCTGGTAACTAACACATGAATTTGGATTTCCTTAACAACATGCGACTTTTTAACACAACATGCGAAAATGTATTTGTTTTGAACATGTGAACTTTCATTTTTATAACATGCGATATTTCTTCTACGGGTTAATTATAACATGAGAACTTGTCATCGCGTACGTTAAGTCATTTTGTACGATACACTTTTTTCTATATCTCTCTCTATATATACATAGAGAGAGATAGAGAAGGTTTCCACTATTTTCACAACCCTAAATCTTATGAAATAAACCAGATTTTTATTTACAACAATACAATTTTTTATCATTAGATAAGCGCGCACACGGAGAGTTTAAATAAGCTTTTATGTTGATTTGTTATTTTTCTTTCGTACATAACATAGTGTTTTATAAACGTTAGTGGGTAAACAAGAAAAAAAAAGCTTGACGGATGAGTAAACAATTGGTTACTAAGTGTAATCTTTTGAAGGTTGAGATCAAATTTGTAGTTTTAACTTCACATTAGATTTTTTTTGAACGGCAATCACTTTATATATATATATATATAAAGAGTCAGCAAGAAGCTGGAATACAACAACAAAAGAAACCAACAAGAAGGCAGGACAACAAAGACTGGAGCTACATTAAGTCTAACACATCAAAACTGACCCATTTATCCCAATCCGGTTTCTTAATCTTCGCTCGATTAGTGATCCAAAGAAAAGCGTCCTCTTTAATAAAGTCGACTGTTCTCATAATAGGAATGAACTTCCCTTCGAAGACCTTCGTGTTTCTCGCACTCCAAATTCTCCAAGTTGTGGCTATAATAATCGTACTTACCAGTCGCTTCCATATGTTACTTCCCGGGTTCTCTTTGATGTACTTCACGAAGTCCAAAAGAGATGAGACGTTATCCGGAAAACGGACGCGGATCCAGGCCAACACATTCCACCAAATAGCTCTAGACCATAAACAGTTCAGGAAGATATGGTCTGGACTTTCCTCCTCAAGGCCGCAGCGGGGGCACCCCACATCCGCGATCGGAATGCCCCTACGAACTAAACCCGCCCTAGAAGCGATCCTGCCCAACATCGCCCTCCATAACAGATGGTTGCCTTTCGGCGTTGCCCAGTTATTCCATACCAACTCAGGATCGTTTGGCACATCGGCCCACTTTACATCTTCGATATCATTTCTGACCTGCTTCACCGAGAAAGCTTCTTCCTTCGATGACCGCCACCTCCAAGAGCCTTCAACTTCGATCAGATTATCGGTCAGAATTATGCCGTCTTTACGAAGAACATCCCCAATGTTTCCGATATCTTTCCAAACACCCTGAACGTTCTTTTTCAAAGGGACCAGCCCACTATTAGAACTGTTACCGTGAATGGCGTGAATAACTTTAGCCCAGAATTGATTAGGATCCGATTTAAATCTCCAAACCCATTTTAACAACATCGCTTTATTAAAATCAGAAAGAAAACCAATACCCAAGCCTCCTCTTTTTTTGGATTTTAACAGCCCTTCCCATTTGACCCATCTGAGCTTTTTGTTGGACTCATTGAAACCCCAAACGAAATCTCTGCGAATGCTCTCGAGTTTATTAATAACGCATTTAGGGGCAGCGAAAAGGGATAAAAAGTATGACGGAAGGCTGCCAAGGACCGATTTTGCCATTGTCACCCTACCAGAAAACGACATATGCCTCGCCTTCCACTTGGACAACTTCGACTTGAATTTTTCCACCACCGGGGCCCAAAATTTCGCTCTCTTCATATTGACTCCAATAGGAATCCCTAGATAAGTGAAGGGTAAAGAGCCTACCTCACAATTCAACTTACTTGCCAACCGAGATTTTTCGTCTTCGCTTACGCCGAAACCAAACAGTTTACTCTTGTGGTAATTTACTTTGAGGCCCGACACTAGAAAAAGCCATCTGAGGATGCGATTAAGAGTAGCAACGTTCTTATCCGACCATTCCCCTATAAAGAGGACATCGTCGGCGTAGCATAAATGAGAGATTATCGGACCGTCGTTTGGGAGATGAAATCCATGAAATAAATCCGCGTCCATAGCCCTTTTCATAAGCAAATTTATGATCTCCATCGCGATTATAAACAGGAACGGAGATATAGGATCCCCCTGTCTTAATCCCCTTTTAAATTTAAATTCGGCCGTAGGGGAGCCGTTCACAAGCACAGAACCCCAACCCGAATGGAGACAACCCCTTATCCACCCTATCCACTGAGCTGGGAAAGCCATGAACTCCAGCATGCGGAGGAGGAACTTCCAGTTGATCGAGTCATACGCCTTCTCGAAATCGACTTTAAAAATCAAAAGCTTGTCTTTATTTCTTTTTGCCCAAGCAACCGTCTCATTAATAATAAGCGGGCAGTCTAAAATATTTCTACCGCCTAAAAAAGCCGCTTGGTTGGTAGAGATAACCTCGTTGATAACCAACTTGAGCCGATTTGCCAAAACTTTAGATATGATTTTATATACCGATCCGACTAGAGAGATAGGCCTAAAATTTGCAATCGTTTGAGGGTCTTTGGATTTGGGGATCAAAGCCACGAACGAGGAATTACACCCTTTGCTGATGTCACCGGTGGTATAAAACTCAGTCATAATCCCCAATAGATTCTGTCTAATATCCTTCCAATAGACTTTGAAAAATTTTAGCGTAAAACCATCCGGACCTGGCGCTTTCCCCCCGTCACATTCTTTCAAGGCATTCCATAATTCCGATTCCGTGAACACGGCACTAAGAATCGAAGTACTATTCTCCGAAATTCTGGGAATACCGTCTCTGCAAAAGGAAGGCCTTCTTCGGATTGGTTCCGAAAAAAGCTTTTGGAACCAATTTTTTATCTCCGATTTAAGCTCCATGGGATCAGTGACCAAAACGTTATTGAATTTTAGGCCGTTTATCCTGCTGTTCACCACGTTAACATTAAACAGTTTATGAAAGAAGGATGAATTTTCGTCACCTGATTTCAACCATCTGTATTTGGCCTTTTGCTGAATGTCTTTAGCTTTAGCTTCCTCCAATTCCTCCAGTTTTGCTTTGAGCAGAATCCTTGATTTTTTTTCAGAATTATCGATCGGCCCCATCATGGCTTTCCTTTCAATATCCTTGATAGCCTCGCTTAATATCAAGCACTCTGATTTCTCTTTAGATCTAACAGCCGCCCTCCACTTCTTGATCTCAGCCTTCACTTTTTTAAGAAAGGACATAAAAGCAATATCCTTTCTCCCAATGAACGAAGAAGCCAAGAGCTGGGCATGAACAATTTCATTGAGCTGCTTATCCTTAAACCACGAATTGAAAAACTTGAATGGAACCGGGCCGAAGTCAATGGGATTACACAATAACGAGATCGGACAATGATCCGAGGCACCCTTATCATGCACACTAGCTTTAGCGGTAGGCCACTGATTTAGGAACGAATCACTGACCAAGAATCGGTCTAACTTACTAAGCTTAACGTCTTCATGACCGGAGACGAATGTGAAAGAACCCCCAGTCATAGAGTATTCAAACAGACCTGCTCTCGCTATAAAATCATTAAACGCTTCCGCGGCTCTCCTGTCAAACCTCGAGTTGACTCTTTCCTCTTCCCAGCGGACTTCGTTGAAGTCCCCAAAAATCACCCACATACCTTCCTTTTGGCTAATTAAATCAACAACCTGATCCCAAAGTTCTCTTCTAAGCGAAGCCTCATTAGGAGCATGTATATTCAGGATATTTAGCTTTTCTTCCACCCCATTCAACGACCCCGAAGCAAGCAGAAACCGATGATTCTTCAGGAAGGACTCAACTTTGAACTTATCGGGATTCCACATAATGGCCAATCCGCCCGATCTGCCAATCGAATCGACGGATAAAGTTTGGAGATTCGAGTTATCCCAAAAACGTCGGAGGTTAATTTCAGAAAGACCCGATTGGTGAGTCTCTTGGAAGCCAATGCAATCCGCTTTTAAACACTTTTTGAGATCTTTCACCCAAAAACCTTTCCTACCAGAGGAAACCCCATTCATGTTAACGATAAAAAAATCATTTGCAACCAGTCTGAGCCGATTCCCCAATAACCATCTTTCTAATATGGTTTTCAAACCCGCTTACCTCTATACCCAGAGCGGCCCCAACCTGCATCGTTTCTCTCACCTCCGCATCGATTGAATCGCCCTGAATGCCTTCCAATGTTTCATCACCTCCCGCTCCATTCTCTTCCACTGATCTGGTCTCCTTAGTAATCCCATTCCGATCTTCTTCTTCCAATCTAAAAATGGCTTCAATGTCAAACGGATCCGACGAGACTTCTTCAGCCACAGAAGTGTTTAAATCAGGGGTAACGAACTCGGGGCATTTCACACTTTTTTTAGACTTTCGATTGGGTCTTGTAGTAATATAGCTGGGTCTTGCAACAAAATCCAAATCCCCAACATCCTTATCCGGAACGTCCACTAAAGGAGGCCCATTCAGACCTGGATTAGGCCCAATATCCGAATGGGTAGAATTGAGGTTGCCCTGCTGGCCCACTTCGTTGCAAACGGAATTAATAAAAATATTTTGATTAATCTGGCACTGGTCCCCACCCTTCCCACCAACTGGGGATAGACCCACCTTTTCTCTCTCTACGATAAATTCTTCTGACAAGCCGTTAATATCCCCATGCAAAGCATGCGCCGACCTGCAATCCTCGGGAATTGTGGGCGGGTCTTTTGGTCTCTCCATGCACGTAGAGGGAGTGCGACAATCCTGACTCTTCGACTGCTCAGGCTCCAGATCCACCGGGGACTCTCTGTCTTCCGACATGCTACTTCCGGCAAAAGAGGACTTACCATATTCCGACGACCTGTCCGGAGACCCCGGAACCGAATTCACTTCATCCAGAAACTCCGGAGTCCACTGACCAGATATCTCTTCCACCCAGATTTTCAGGGTTTGATCCTTCCAAATTAAATCAAATGCTGCCGAAAATCTATTGCCCGTATTTACTAAGATAGCGAGTCTCTCTTCAGCAAAATTTCCATTTGATAACTCTGCCTCCGATTTTACCAGCAGTCTACCGCACCTTTCCCCGATCTTATTAAACACATGCCGATCCCAGAGACAGGCCGGAACTCCCAGGACTTTAATCCACGCCACTCTCTCGAATATCGGGGGAAGACCTTCCCAGATATAGAGTCTAGAGAACCAAACTTCCCAGACGTTTATCATATTAATCCTAAATTCTTCTGCTTCCTCAGGATTATTGAAACAGAGCAACACCTTCAACCCACCCAAATATTTCAATTTAACGCCATTCTCCGTTATACCTGTCAGATGAGCAGAGAGCTCATTTAGGATATCAATATCCTTAACCTCTCCAACAAGGGATCTATACTCCAGGCTCTTCTTTACTTCTGAATCCATCGGAGGAAGGGATATGATGTTAGAGGAATTCCGGCTAGCCCCACCGGCCACCACTGAACTGTAGGACTTGCCTCCAGGCCGGACAGGAGCATTAGCATGGAAAGGCCTGATCTGACCTGTAGCGTCAAACGCGTGAACCTTGACCGGCAAAGAGTTTTGATTCAAACCTTGTAATCTTGAAAACACAGAAACACGATTTCCATCAGTCCTATCAATGACTTTTGACCCATCTCTGTTAAATCTAGCAAGGTTAACACCTAGGACAGCCCCGTCGATTCTGACCTTCTTAATTTTCTCTATCCACCAAGCCGGGTTGGAGACATTAGAGAGTTTGATAAAACCGAACCTGTTCCCGAACCTATCCTTCTTAACTGGAACAAAGACATCCTCAAGGTTGTCCAAATGACCGAAAGCGTTCCAAAGAGCATCTTTATCACAAGCGTCAGGGAGATTGGAGATGAAGAATGACGTCGTGTTCCGCAGATCTGCCTCTCTGTTATTAAACACTTTATCCTTCCTATATGTTTGACGGTCAACAATCGTATTCCAATCATCTTTAAACTTTTAGTCTCATATTCAAAACATAAATGAATACAGGTATGTATATTTTTTTATGAATATGCAAAATCCGTAAACTTTTTAAAACTCTTTTAAAATTTGCAAAATATTAAGATTTGAATAACATTATATTTTTTAAATCTATAAAAATTAATAATTTGCAACTCTTCGTATATTAATGTGTATGATATTCACAACTGAATAGTTTATTATAATAAATAATTGATTATGAAAAATTAATATAAAAAATAGTGATTGATGTAAATATATTAAGATGTTTTAGGATGGTTTGTATATGTTAGAATGTTAACAGAGAATATAAAAAAGTTTCTAATATCATTGAGTTTTATTGTGAGTTCAAGACTTTCTTTTTCTATAGTTGTATACTAATTCTCTTTGCAAACCAATATCATTGAGTTTGTCATCGTCAAATGATTTCATATTATTATTATTAATGATTTTGAAGTTTGATTTGATTTTCTATGCTTTGTCATGCAAACTATACTTTTATCATTTTCAAGCATATACAAAAAGACCAAGTTTGCTGGTGATTTAATGGACAAAAAGTCTTTAACCCATAATATGTCTGTGTGTGTCTATATATAATATTATATTTATATATGTGTGCACATAATAAATATATTAATAATTTTATGTGTTTGTATGATATTTATTTGAATAAAAAACAAAAGCTTATTATGTAAATTATTTAGTTACATGTATTCCTGTTAAACTATAATAACTTTCCAAAATACCATAACGTTAAACTTCTTAGCAGCCGCTCGGTGATACTTCTATCACCGTTAACATCATCATCATCATCATATTCCTGTGTGTGCTTCTGTGTGTTTGTACAGAGAACGTATTCATGCAGAGAGAATTGCACACATCAAATGGATATTGAAAAATATTTTGGTAACTGATAATTGTCAACGTAATATTACATATATATCGGGTCAGTTAATATCATAACCGCCACTAACATAATAACCTATGATAACTATAATATTACATAATAATAATAAACAATATACATGCTAAGTTTATATTCTAACACCATCCCCTAAACTTAGCATAGGTAATGACTCGTCACGTCGGCTTTGATGATAAACGCATTTTTCTTTAAACTTGTCATGATTCGTCCATAGATCCACCTTGATTTGTTTCGTGATGCCGAGTACGGTAATATTGTTGTTCATTACCCATTTTGTCGCTGAAAGTCTTTGATCTGTCGTTAAAGCCTCTTCTTCTGTCACTGAAGTCTTCACTAAATCATTCTTTCTTCTCTGAATCATCCTTTTGAATTTATTTGCACTGTTGCAGATCTGTCTTTTGCCTTTCACTTCCTTTATCGTTGTAATTCTTTGTGTCTGATTCCTTTCTTGTTCTTCACAAACGTCTTTATAATCAACGTTGCAGTCACCACCGGAATCGTAGTATTCCGTTTCTTCAATTGAATCATTGTGATCCTTCTGATCACTGATTGGTTCTTCCTGATCTTCCCGATCGTAACCAACCATATAGATATTCGGGGTGAAGTATGCCCCATCGTGAACATCTGTACTTGCCGGATTCAACATCGAAACGTCTTCTTCTTCGTCTGGTTTCACATCAGCGTTGTCTGTTTCGTCTTCTTCGTCTTTCTTCTTTGATTCTCGTTCTAATAATTCGATTTCGATTTCTAATTTCATTAGGATATCTCGCTTCATTCTTGCAAGCATTCGTGATCGCGGAGTCGTGCGATCGGGATTGGATTCTTGTCCGTCTTCATATCCCCTGTTTTCTTTCTTCATCCGGATGTGCCCGGAATCGTATAATATCGATCGATCTTCGTCGATTTCCCACCATGGCTCTGATACCACTTTCTTAGCAGCGGAAGTCGGTGATACTTCTATCACCGTTAACATCATCATCATCATCGTCATATTCCTGTGTGTGCTTCTGTGTGTTTGTACAAAGAACGTATTCATGCAGAGAGAATTGCACACATCAAATGGATATTGAAAAATATCTTGGTAACTGATAATTGTCAACGTAATATTACATATATATCGGGTCAGTTAATATCATAACCGCCACTAACATAATAACCTATGATAACTATAATATTACATAATAATAATAAACAATATATATGCTAAGTTTATATTCTAACAAAACTATTTTCTCTTTAGAAAAATTTTATTGTTAGTTTCACTACACTTTATGAAAGTTAATTTTCACTACACTTTATGGCACACACATCTGGTTTATATAATAGTGGAATGGCTTCATGTGTATTTGTTGGAGCTGTGAAGTGTGATTCTTGCTTGCAAATGGGTTGTCAAATGTCTACCAGACCTGCATTGTAGGCTTATAGTGTAGCACAAAAGCTCTACAGTGTATGATGCCATAAGACCAGCCGTAGTGGTTTAGAAAAATAATGCCCCTATCATGGGGCATTATCCGACACGTGTCATCCAAGTCAGCATGGGGCGTTATTGCAAAAGTGGCGTAGTGGGAATAATGCCCCTTCCAATCATTAAACAAAAAAAAAAAAAAAACAAACTATTTTCTCATTGGTTGGTCAAACCCGGTCAAACCTTCCTTCTTCCAATTTAGGCGTTTTAATTATAATGCCCAAGCAATTTTGTTTTCAAAAATAATGCCTCATAATGCCCTATGTAATGGGGGAGTGGACGTTTTTTTTGAAAATAATGCCCCCATAATGCCCCATTACACATGGTCTAAGGTGTTTTTTTGAAAATGATTTTCTCATAAATGTAGGCATGTAGCCTTATGGTAGATTACCATAGGTCTATGGTGGGTTACTGTAAGTGTAATATCCAGCCCTCATAAATGATTTTCTCGGATGTCCATCCATCCAGGAACTCACATATTTGTTTTTTGTTGGCTCGGTGAAGACTTCTCAGGAGGTCACCCATCCTGGTTCTGCTTCCACCTGAGCACACTTAACTGTGTAGTTTCCATGTGCTCCACAGCCAACTAACTCAAAAGGCGCTATCCCTCCTGTCCACAACCAATTGAGATTTGCCTAGGGTGTTACAATGGTACATCTTCATCTTCTCGATAGTTAGTATGGTAACAGCAAGTCTATATATGGTGATACTATGGCAAAATTTCTACATTGTTTTAAGTTGGTTTTATATGTATTTATTTATGAAATCCTAATATTAAATAGATTATATTGAGAAGTTAGTAGGTAAAATATTTGAAAAGGTACTTTAATTTCTATAAATTTTAGATACGTGCTTGACTAACTACAATCACACGCTTCTCTGATTATATTTCATATAGTAGTTAGCGGCGAAGCTTGTCCTTGAAAACAGGGGGCGAAAACGTATATACCCAAAAATTTTATAAAACCGTCGGTGTGGGGGGGGGGGGGGGTGAAAACGTATATACCCAAAAATTTCTATACGTAAACTACATATATAACACTACTGAGCGAAAAATTCGGGTGAAGGGGGGGGGGGCGGGGCGGGCACCCCCTCCCACCCCACTTATCGTGCGCCCCTGATAGTAGTGTCATTGACTTGGCAACCAGGGTTTCAAAAAAATAATATCACACGGCACAACTATGTTTAGTTATGTACATAGCCATGTAATTTGAAACAACTTTTGGTATTTTATAAATCAGAAGTATATGACTATGTAAACGACTTGATTTTTGTTAATTAGAAGTTCAAACACCTAAATTGAAGCATTGTTACCACTGTTTCGAGGTAAGTTTTACATCAATAGACTCGTATCCTCGTTCCGATCAAAAGCTGGAAAACATCGGTTTGTAATTTGGAAAAAAAAAAAAAAAAACTTAACTCCGTTATGTTTTTTAACGGCGGACTATTTTACAAACAAAATGTAAGAGTTCGGATTATTGTGGGTAATTAACTGAGTTAGGATTATTATATGCCTAAAAGAGCTAGTTCGGATTAATAAAATCCAATTTTCCTTTAAAAAACTAACAATAAAACATTATGAAAAGGCACATTTAATTTTGTCGAGCTCAAATTAAGTACGTGAATTCTCAGAGACGGCTCTGGGTTCAACGACTATATATATTCTTGTGACAGCTAGTAACGATGACAAATATGGTGACGGTGATGTTGGCGAATGGGGGTGGTGATGACAAAGGTGGTTGGTGAAGGGGATAGTTGAGGTGGCGACAATGATGACTACGATGGCTCTAGCTAGAGGCATAGCTTTGAAGGGACGGTGGCGGGCAAGGGGGCACATGCCTCCGCCAATGTTTCGGTTAGAAGTGTAATATTTCCGATTTTCCATCCGAAAATTTCTAAGTTACATATGTCCGCGCCCCACCAATTATTTTGCTTAAAATCCCCTGCCTTTCGGTCCCTAGGAACTTTTGATCAAGCTCCACCACTAGTTGTAGCAAGGGTTGTGACATCAACGACGATGTGATACGTGCGACCCTTGTTGACGCTAATCTATTTGAACACGTAATAAGTTAGCAAATTATTATATTTTGTTTCTTTTTCAATATGTCATGTCTCACGTCTAAAATATGTGGGTTCGACATATTTTATGAACCTAAACATTGGAGTTATTAAGTTAATAGTTTTTAACCCGTTTAACGTGGGGATATTTACAGCAAGAAACAACGTGGTGACTTGTGGGAGGCAACATCGATTTTGGCGCCTTTTTTAATGGCTGTTACGTTGTTCTATGCATGGCCTATGGCCCCTTCCAATTTTTTTTTACTTTTTATTTATTTCTTTGACTAACATAACTTTGACAAATCGAGTCAGTTTAGATCATCGGGTATGGTGGGGCTTGGGTTAGCCATTTGGTGAAACGTGTATCTTGAATATTTCCAACTTAAAGCCAAGTTTTCAAGGGGTATGGTTGGGGCTTGGGTTGGGCGTGGCTAGGCGGGTGGCTATGCCACATCAACAATTATTTTTAATATATATTTATATTTATAATTATATAAAAAATAAACATACATATTTAAAAAAAAACATAAACATACATAATAATTAACAAAATAAAAGACAGTCATTCTTCGTCGTCTTCGTCGGTTTCGAACCCAGGAATCGTTGAAACGTGTTCCACCAAATCAGCTCGAAGGTTCTGATGTATATCCCTTGACTTTATTAAAAATTCATTTGCCGCTTTATCTTCGTCTGTTACGTTACCTGGTTGGGGGTCATCGTCATCATAGTAGGTAACGACCGCTCTACCTTCATCCTTCAAAATCATGTTGTGAAGAATGATACATGTGTACATCACGTTTCCAATCTGATCCTTGTCCCATAGTCGACAAGGAATTGCCAATATTCGCCACCTTTTCTTCAAAACACCGAATGCTCGCTCGACGTCTTTACGTGCAACCATCTGGACCCTGTTAAACTTTAATCTCTTTGGATCTGTGGTACCGTGTTTTGTGAACGATTTTACAAACCCCCCCCCACTCTGGGTAAATCCCATCAACTAGGTAGTACCCGTACACGTACTCAACCACGTTTACAAAGAAACTTCCTTTGGGTCCTATACCATTTACCCGATCATTGAAAAGAGGCGAGTGGTTTATGATGGTAATATCATTATGTGAACCTGGCATACCGAAGAACGCATGCCATATCCAAAGATCTTGGGACGCAACCGCTTCAAGCATGATGGCTGGCACACCGTGAAATCCACTAGTGTGAGCACCTTGCCATTGGGTAGGACAAAGTTCCCAGGGCCATTTCATACAATCTAAACTACCTATCATCCCGGGTAGCCCATGATAATCAGCGTGATGTTTCAATATTTGTTGCATGTCACTGAAGGAGGGATTTCTCAAATATTTTTTCTTATAAAGTTCTAGAATACACGAACAAAAGTTGTGAAGAGTTTCTCTAGCTACACGTGCAGAAATTTTTAAATAGTCATCCATAATGTCCGAACTATTGTCGTACGCTAACTGCCTAAGTGCGGCCGTGACCTTTTGCCACGTACTAAATCCTAATTGCCCGGTTACATCGGGTTTTTGTTGGAAATAATCATATTTCTCCTCAAGATCTTAGATATTCTTAAAAATAAGTTTCTACTCATACAAAAACGACGCCTAAACATTTTTTCATCATACTTAGGTTCCGCTGAGAAGTAATCGCTTACCAACAAATCGTTAGCGGTGTGCCGTTCACGAGCGATGTACCTCCTCCTCCGTTTAGGTTGTTGAGTCTCTTCCTCATCGTCTTCGTCTTCCACGATAGCTTTCACCACCGCCGCGATCGTTTGTAGAAATATTTCCGCACCATCGTCAGATGATGATGACGATTCACTATAACTTGAAGAACTCATGGTAATATTGTGTTTTATGTGTTTGATATTGTGTGAGAAAAATGTTAAATGTGGTAAGTATATATAAAGGAAAAAAGATTTTTTTTTTTAAAAAAAAAACTAGCCCCCAACGGCTACTTTGAATGGGCCACTCAGCAACCGCCATGTCACCTTGCTCCCCCGCCCCACGCTCGGCTTGAAACCCAAGCCCCAAGGGCCACGCCCCAAACCCAAGCCCACCAGGGGTGGTGACTTGGACGTTTTACCCCAACCCATGCCAAAACTCCCGCCCCATACCCCACGGCCTTAACTTAATTTGTTCAAATGATTAGTTTTTTTTTCTAAAATAATTTGAAAATATGAGCTTGCAATTTTGGCATCTTGCAAGTAATAAGTTTTGATAGTGTTTGTTTCACATAATAAAATAAATAGAATCTAGATGAAATTCCAATGTAGATTTTATTTAGAGTTAAATGTTATTTTAAGTCCTGTAGTTTGGGTCATTTTATCAGTTTAGTCCAAATGTTTCATTTTTCTCCTGTATATCCAAAAAGGTTTCACTGTTGTCATCTTAGTCCACTGGGTTAACTTCATCCATTTTTTCTGTTAACCAGAAGGGCAATTCAGTCATTTTATATGTAGTTCTGTTAACTAGAAAGGCAATTCGGCCATATAAGATGACCGAATTGCCCTACTCGTTAACATAAATAATGTTAGAAGTTAACTCAGTGGACTAAACTGACAATAGTGAAACCTTTTTGGACCTACAAGATAAAAATGAAACATTTGGACTAAATTGACAAAATGAGCTAAACCACAGGAAATAAAATGGCATTCAACTCTTTTATATTTGTTGTTTGTTTCAATAGAATTTAATTCAAATCCTTTGAAATCCTTTAACGTAGTGTTTCTTTCATGGATTGTAATGGAATGGAATGTGAATTCTCAGAGAAATTGAAATTTGATTTGTGATTTAAGTGTGTTTGTTTTGCAAAATGAAATGAAATTTGGATAGAATTAGAATGTAGATTTTCTTCCCTACGTTGTTATTCAATTTGAATTCATTTTCTTATTGAAATCAACAAAATAAGGAGTGAAATCAACATTCCAATTCTCTCAAGATTTCATTTCATTATGTGAAAAGAACACTACTTAAGAGGATTGTTTTAAAAATCTTAGAAATTATTTATAAATGCAATTCAAATTCCATCTTTAATTTTAGTTTCAATTTCATTCCATTACGTGAAACGAAAAAAAAACTATCATAGGTTCCAACCCTGTGTATGATATCGTAGTGATTAAATTGGCACTTCAATAATTCCAATACTTAATGGACCAAGAAGAGCTTAATTATTTACCTTTTTAATTATTTTGCTAGTTGTAATGCAATTTAATTTGGTGTTTTCAATTATTTACTCACAGCAAAATTAGGTGTATTATTTTTTTAGTCAGTAATGACCCTCACTAGTTTTAATCATGTTTCAATAATTATAAGGACCACGCTGCTCATGCAATATAATTTTAATTTTAATCATTAACCTATCAAAAAGTGTTATGATAGTTTATTAGAAAAATCTTTTTCGGTTGCCTTTCTAGCTAGGGTAAGATTGGGCATTCAAGAATCAAGATTTCATTATGTTAGGGAGTGACTGTGCATTTATACTCGTTTACAAGCTGAACCGAGCCGACAATCATCATCCATCCATCAACACAATAGTTAATTTAGGTAAAAAAATCATATATGATTTCGTTTAGAAATTTGTTTTGACCACAACTCATTTTCGATAGAAATTTGTTTAACCCAAACTCATTCTAACTCGTGACCCGACCCGTCCTATTTGTTTTACAAGGCTTACATGTGACACGACCCATTTATTACTCCTATTACAGATAGGTTTTTAGATTTAATGTGCTATATACATCTTAAATATCTAGGATTTCCACACCAAGCTCTAAGGCTAAGGGGTGTGGTTGTGTCTTCCCTAACCACCCCTCCGCCACATCACCTCCACCTCACATCACCTACCTCTCCATCTATTCAAAGGGGATGGTGTTTCCCTTCACCTTCCCCTCCAATCACATCCTTCCAACTCATCATCAACAACACACAACACCTCATCGGGGAGCTCGAGGAATTGTTCCCGATTTCACCGAAATCACATGGGGGTGGGGGGTTTGTTTCCTGTCAGGGCCGAGGCCTATGTCACCCCGACCCCTTCCCCGTTCCCACACACTTTAGCCTAAGGTTTATTCAAAATCGGCATTAGATCTAAAAATAGGCTTACTCCAATTAATCCTTATTAGGGGAGGGGGTGGTGGTCACTCATCACTCACTCCTCACTCACAACATCCAATAAAGTTCCGTCATGTCATCAACCGTTATTCCATCACTCACAACCTTTTTTAGTGGAAATGTCCATCACTCACAACACCCAACAAAAACCCTCACATTCCCTCACATATTCCATTTTTCACGGCGTGATATAGTCCGTGAGTTATAAAATGCACGCATGAAGAAAGGAGGTGGCGGTGGTGTTTGACATCTTCCACACGTGAACTTTGTTCATCACGTTGCCACCCCTCCTGCCCTTAGTCATTCAACTCTAATTATTGTTTGTTTGATTAAGATAGCTATGTTAGGATTATAGAGTCTTCAACGTGGGGCTAGCCTACTTGGTCGAGTCATATGCCACCTAGAGGGAAGGTCTCAAGTTCAAAACATGGGCGACGACATAGTGTAGAATTTTGATGTAAGGTATTGTTGGAAATTTAGTGAAAATGAGTTTTTCACTAAATATTTTGGACATCAATAATATTTATATATGTGTTGTATAAATAATTATTTATGGGTTTGTGTTCAAACTATGTCCAAATAGAGCTAAGATGAATGAGATATCGAAGCTTGAAGTTGTATGTTTGGAACAAACAAAGATGAGAAAAATGGATTGAGATTTGTCCCACATAGGTGGAATGACAAAACTTAAAGTGGTATATAAGGAGGAGCACTCCTTGAAGGCAAACACTGGTGGGGACCAAAGGGTGCACCGCACCTGCACATATGCGCGCGTGATGTGGGCTATAAGCCCAATGTGGTGCGTTTTGAACTTCGCACGCCGCCTTTGTATTTTTGCCCATGAGCGCGTGGTCAGATACATGGCGGGTCCGCTTATAGCGCACCCTTGGGTGGCGTAGGTGGATGCCTTGGCATGGCGCACGTCATTGGCTATGGCGAAGACTGCAAGTGGCGCACGAATATGGATGGCACATAACCAGGTGGCGTCCTGGTATGCGTAGTGGCATCCAATTAGCGCGTGGTGCAAAAAGGTGTGTCTCTGCGGAAGCGTAGTGTAGGCTCAACTAAGGCGCGCCTGCATGCGCACTAGACCGTTCAAACCAGTCTACTTACTAGAGAGTTAATGTTAGACGGTTTCCACTGGTGCCATAAGTTGAATGGCAGTTTTGTTTTTACTACCACTTAATATCCATCAATTTAGAGTTTAAACTCTTGTTATTACAAGATTAATTATCTTGTTAATTACAAGATTAATGACCTTGTTTATGACAAACATTAAGGGGTTGAATGAGTCTTGATGTATCTCTTTATAAAATGAATATTGTTTATTCATTTGAGGATAAGGAAAAAATACTCAAGAGCAATCTCTACATCTTATGAGATTTTAGAGAAGAGCATTCTCTAAATTATTCACAACTTCATATTTCCATCAACAATTCTAAACACCCTGATACCCGGTGTGATCTCGGGCGTGAGTGCCATCTCCGGCAGTACACATACTGTTCCGGTTGTTGTACCCTGGGAGACAGACCGTCTGAGAGGAGGCGCGGAATCTGTTTTAAGGGAAGCGTGTCGAACACGTGCCTCAACCAAAAGCGTCAACCATATTTTGCTTGTCTTGCAGCGGAGTTTCGTACAAGAAGGTGCGGTTGCAGTTCTTCTAAAGACATCGACTTGGATCAAGATTGGTACAATTAAGTTGTATATTACTTTTATTTACTTAGTTTATGTAACCGGTATTGTACTAGAATAGTTTCCCACAAATAACGATAGTCTCGTTATTATAAAAAGTTACATTTGATGTTCAAAAAAGGATTATAGAGTCTCCTATTAAACTGAACTTGATTGGAACAGACAAATATAGGTTGCATTATAAGTTCATAAATTAATTTCTATTTGATTTAATATAAAATGGCGCCATCATCAACCTGCTAAATAGTATTTTTTTCTTAATAAAGTATGCTTCAAAAAAGTTAAATTTGGATTTATTAGGCAAAGTATGGTTGGTTTAAACACTTTTAAGCTAGAAACCAAGTTATGCATAGGTGTCACTTAATGATTAGTAGTAGCTAAGCTCTCATATTCAAAGGGCTAAGTTAAGGAATTATGAATCTTGTCTTTTAGAAGAGGAATGATTTTCGTTCATATTTAGGAATTGTCCAACGGTATGCCGTTTTGTATCCTTGTGAATTTGGATCATATCGTACCATTTTCTGTTTAGATGTATGTGAATGTCATTTATATACATGGATGTTATAGATGGGCTCGGTTTTTGTCTTCTTAACGCACCGTCCGATCTACAGTGGAACAACTGTCCAAAGAAAGCTAGAGTAGATGTGACAGTAAAAACTCACGTAACATATTATTGCAGGCGACTCACGTAACATATTATTACAGGCGAATCATAGACGATAAGTTTAGAGTTTGAGAGTTGTTATTCAACCCCTAGAACATACATGCTTTTGTCTTGCAATCATGTACGTAGATTGCTCATACACTAAATTGTTTTGTAGTCAATTGTGTGATCTATGGGTATGTTTGGCAAAAGTAGCTGGTGGCTGGCTGGAAGCTGGTAGCTGTAGCTTTTTAGATATATTTAGGTGTTTAGCAGAGTATATGGAGCTTTTAATAAAATATATATAAAATGACTAAAATAGACATAACTAAAAAGTTCATTATCTTTAGAGGTTAAAATAATCATTTTTTCCCTAAAAACTTGTAGCTCCTTCTAAACGCTACTAGTAGGAGCGTTCAACCAAAAGATTCAAGCGGCTAAAAGCTTCAAGCTGCTTCAACCAAACAAAGTTTTTTATTGAGTAACAACTTTACTTAAAAGTTTAAAGCTAGAAGCTCCTAAAAGCTCCATGCCAAACATACCCTATATCCGGCAATTAGGATACTTCCATCTTTTGCAAAGACTTTCCATTTACATGCTTAGATTATAACCATCATAACTTAAAGGTTAGGGGATTCGGGATGTCTGGTTATGTAGTAGCGGGCACCCCTACCAGCAACCCGCACACTGCCGCCGGTGGTGCAGGTAGGAGCCGTCTAGTAGGGTTTGGGTTGGATGAGAGTTGCTCGATGGGCAAGGAGACCGGAGAAGATGGCCGGAGAAAGATGAAAAATTAGGTCATCGGGGAAGATGATCGGAGAAGATGGCCGGAGAATTAGGTGTTTCGCCGGAGTAGTCTCATTTAAAACATAATTTGAATATTGCACATATGGTCCCTACTATTAAGGAGTTTTACAAAGTTACACGTGAAGGGTTTTAACATAAAAAAGTTAACTGAGTTTAGATGAAAGGACACCGCCCGTTAATGATTGTAAACATAAAGGACATACAGTGTAATTTTTAAAGTTAAAGGACAGCGTCTGTCGAAACATTGAAACATAATGGACGAAAAGTGCAATTTAGCCTTTTTTTTTTTGGGAAAACTTGACAAATTTACTCTACAGCAATTTTTAGCATTATTGACACGTTATTAACAAGTACAAACATAGTTACAGACTTCGGTTTACAAAGTAGTTAAAAGTGTGACCGAATAAGAAAGATGTCCTTTTAACATTTTGAAAACCAACAAGATACGGGGTGGGTGTTGGGTCTGATTGATAAAGTCATTGGAGTTAACGTATTGCTCTCCTTAAGATCAAGTGTTAGACCTCAGTCGCATACGGATTTGATGTGATTTAAGCCATTCAAAAAGAAAAAAAAAACCAAAAAACAATCAAAGATATAGAAATTTTGTCGTTGACTACATAGTTAAAATACAAATAATTAATGATAAACATGTAAGCTTGGTTAAACATTTTTTTTCTTGCTTGTTGATTTACATGCCAATCTTAATAAAGACAAGCTAGAAGATTAATACATCCTAAGGATGTAGGGGCACTTCAAAACGAACCAAATATACCATCAATGAGGGAGTGTCACCTCACCTTTATCCAAATTGAACCCGATGAACCCAAATTGTAAGGGGCGTTCCAAAAATGAACCTAATGAACCCAATGAGAGATATATAGCCATTTACCAAGATCACTCTTCGGTTTTACTCTCTGTTCACTTGCCAAAAAATCCATCCCAGTTCACACCAAAGATTTAATTACGGTGCTCTACTAAATGATCCCAGCGAACCCGATTCCCCATCCTGAGAGCGTCCCATTCACCCTAAGACCATGTGTAGTGGTGGAACAAAATAATGCCCTCACCATGAGGCATTATTCGACACGTGTCATCCTAGTCAGCATGGGGCATTATTGCAAAAGTGGTGTAGTGGGCATAATGCCTAATAATGCCCCTTCCAGTCATTAAAAAAAAAGGAAAGTAGTTGTGGCTAGTCAAAGTCCTCCTCATTGGCTAGTCAAAGTCCAGCTTGACAGACTCACACTCCATTGGCCACATGCAGTTGCTCAGTAAACCATTTCAGCGTTTAATTTAAAACGCTCCCATGCAAATTCTTCAAAAATAACGCCTTATAACGCCTAGTGTAGTGGGGGCGGGGGCGTTTTGAGACGTTTTTTTTCAATTTTTTTTAAAAATCACGTCCCACTACGGGTGTCTAATAACTAAAATTAGAGACACGATTTAGCCTGATGTGATATGAATGGTGCTCCATGGTTTGACCCGGGTTAAACAATTATGTTGGCTCAACTATAGCATTGGTGACTTATAGTAAAAGTCTTCCTAATATAACCCTAGATCATACTAATAATTTATAGATGCTTCATGAACTAGTTTTTCTAAAACTGAAAATAAAACATTTTCACTACTTGATATTTTTCAAAATTTGAATATTTTCCTTTATTGATAAAATAGATGAGTCAATAAATAAGTCTTGAAGACATAATCATGAAACAATCAAGGTTAAAGAAAACAAAAACAATGGACAACTAAACAAGTACACCGGATTCGACAAATGCCAAGGAGGTTCTTTTGTACCTTAATTATTTAACATAATTGCGTTCATATTTGCTTTGTTTTTCAAGTATATTTTAAATAATATAAAATTTGAAATTTCCCAAAACATTGTGATATAGAAGTCAAATAATGCATCAACCCCAAGCTTGTTTACTTTGAGCCACTAAATTGGAGAAAATCAATCATTTAATTGAACCAAAGCTTCCATCAAGGTTATGAGAATTTCAAGATTTTTTTTTGTTTTTTGTTTTCATTTAAATTAAATTATGATTTGCAAGTGGAAATAAAATAAAATTGTCTAGAGAAACGACGACGTAAAGGGAGTCAACCTGATTTCTCTGTGCGAATCCGTTACCGGTGCCGGTCACCCACCTTGTGACTGTCACGAGGGTCTAACCACGTGACACTGACGTGCCCTTACTAGCTTTTGAAACTAGGATTTTACTAAACTTATAATTAAGTATTATATTATGGGTGTACGTGCAAAACCTTTTTATTTTTTACACCAAAAATATCTTTCCTCTTTCTTAAGCAGCCGTTAGGATATTAATATTATACCATCTATTAATGTTTTTTTTTTCATATTTTTTTAAATTTCAAAATGTCTATTAAGAGTTTAAGACATTAGTATGTATGCATTAAACTTTAAACCTGTCAAAACAAAAGGGTTGGGATGGGTTAGGGACTTGTGGGTTGAAACGGGCTCATGTCAAATCGGATAAAGTGCAAATTAAATTCTGGTTAAAATGAAATGTTTAAAAAGTATATATTTAGATTCATGTCAAAACGAGTTGTTACCAAGATGAGCTTGGACGGAAAAAGGGTCATTTTAGTAAATAGAAAGTATCAAAATGGGTTGATCCACATATTTGGAAACTAGTTTTGACGAGTGGAGGTGGAAATAGTGGTACCGGTGGGTGTTGCAAAGGTGGTGGCAAAAATGGTAAAGGCGACATCAAGGTCGTGATGATGGTGGTGGTGGTTACGACAATGGTGTAGGTGGTGAAGAAATTGTGGTATTGGTTGCGATGACGATAGTGTAAGAGCCAGGGCGAAGGTGGCGACGATGAAGGTGTAGGTGTCGTAGTGATGGTGACAATGTGGGTTGGGGGTAGTGGCGTCAATGGTGAGGGAAAAGTGGTGTTGGCGGCGACGATGATGGTGGTGGCAACGGTGCAAGTGCCGGTGGTGTCAACGACGATGAGTAGGTTGTGGTAGAAAATAGTCATGGGTGAGGTTGGCCCATCTGGACCCGTTAAACAACCTAACTGCCCCATGCGCCACCTCGCCTTATCTTTTTTAACAATCACCTACAAACATCAAACATTACACACATGATTGGTACTTTGTTTACGATTACAACAATGTGATTGTAAGAAACATATTTCTACAAAATGGCCAATCATGTTAACTAACTAAACACCATATTTCTACAAAATGACCAATCATGATTAGTAATTTTTTTGCTATTACAACTAGAAGTTGGTTAATTTGACGTTAAAAAAACAATACCCTTTACGATAATCATTTCCCAACTCGTACAACTTGTAAATATTAATTATAATAAAAACTATTAAAATTGCTTTTAAATTTAAGTTTTAACGTAGAAACACACCTTATGCCAACTCATACAAAACATTATCATAACGAGTGTCATGTCACATGTGTTTATTGGTAATAAGTCGGTAACAACAGTTAAGTCATGTTTAATTTAAAGATAAATTTCGAATATGCTAACACTTGTAGATAGCACTTGAAAAAAAAAATACTTATAAATTGTTGCTTTAGAAATACATCAAATATATTTGAAATGGTTTGACTCATGTTAAAGTAGCATTATTATAAATTATAATTATAAATTATTATAAATTATAAATTATATTTGAACCAATAAATAGTATTTCAGGTAGAAAACACAAATGTACTTACATACGCTTGGAATGTATGTGGCACAAACTTACATAAAATTTTGAGGTTATCACAATTCTTTTAGGAATGTTTTGTAAGCCGACTATATTAGTGGTTTAAAACAATATAAGAAATATGTATTGCGTTTAAAGAAGGCAAAATAGTGAAAATTCTTTTTGCATAGAATATTTAGTTTTAGATTATATACACGTAAATATTACATCATTAGCATACTAGATTAATTAACAAACATTATATAAGTGTATAAGAGATCTTAAGTTCAACTTTTAAAATGTGGAAAAATATTATTAGAAAAAATCACCCAATCGATCCCACGATTGATTGATCCATCTATTCTTTTGCTATTTGTTAACAACTCGGCTGGTCTAACAAGTGCCGGTTCAACCTATGCCATCTGAACCGGTTAATTGTCTGGTTCCCGATCAACTCTGATAAACTTCTAGGTTTACCTTTGTTTTTTAGATATATGGAAGGACATTATGTTTTTCAAATTTATAGAATTATTATTTTAAAATTTGTGTGAAATATTGTAAAATTTTTAAATTTAATGTGTAATAGGTTGCAAGTTCAAAGCTTAAAATCTACAAGTTTTTTTTTTCTTTTTAAAATATTAAATCCAACAATCCAACTTGTGTTGGTTCAGCATAGACAACTGAACCGGTTGAGAGTCCAATTCTTGGCTTAACCGGTTCCACCTAAATAAACTTTCATCTTTACAACTAATTTATTTTTTAGACACATATATGTCTAAAGAGAAAAAAAAAACAAAAATTCACATAATTTTTTTGTCAATTTTTTTTATTTCTTTTTTGTGAACAATGTGGTAAAATGCCTTTTAAAAGATTTAATTAATTTATATTTAATGTTCAATGAAAACTTATTTTTGATCGTGAGAAGAAATTCTTAAAGTAGAATTAATGGATAATAAAATAATAAAACTAATAAACTCAATAACTCAATGGGTAAACCGGCAGCCTGATTTTATGGTGTCCAAATCTTTTTTCCCCAACTCGTGTGCACGACCCCTCTGCTTAGTATTAAAAAATGGTTTACACGTGGTTTTTTATTCTTTAAAACTTATTTCAGAAAAATTAATTTAAAAAATTATGATAAAGTGGGGAAAAAAACAAACGTAAAGCTATATTTATGAAATTAAATACTTAGTTTAAATAGTAAAAGCCAAGGTTCATGCCACCTTTGTCCCTAGATCTTGACTGGTCTAGATTTGATACATTCTCCTTTCCTAATTTTATGTACTTTAATATGTTAATATTCAACTCAAAACCTTTAAAAAATACAAACTAACTATAAGGTTAAAAAAGAAATCACAAGCCAACCGACATGTTTTGTATTGTTTTAGTTGCATGTTCTACTAATTTGAACGAGAACCAAAACGATATTTAAGTTACAATTTTTGGTTTGCGGATTTACGATATGTATATTTGTATATGCATTATTCATCTATTTAGTCTATTCGAGAACTCACGTCAGTCTATATACCTTACTTAACACTTAAAATTTAGAAAAATGGTAAAAAAGCTGACTAAATCATTCCAGCATCTCATTCTCTAAAATACAGAAAAAAAAAGTTATAAATGCTACTGTGACACTCCATATATAAAGACTCGTTTAGTTTTTCTTATGTGTTTTTAGAAATGTTTGCGAGCGATTATGAATATAACAATAAGAAAACGTAATACAAAAAGAATACAAAAATATTATTTAATTGAATACAGATACATATAGAGAACAAGATGTGATGGGTTTTTGAAAGACTAATGAAATTTAAAGATAAAATTATTTTTTAGTTAAATTATAAGGCCACACGGGGTGGTTCACTAGTGATGGGTTCTAGTGATGGGAGCACCCAATCAAATCATGCCATGTCAGCACCCAATATTCTAGTGATAGTGATAGAAATGTAGTGGGGGTGGTATCACTAGTGATGGGGATTTCAATGTACAAGTATTAATGCACAATGTACAAGTCATACCCTATCAAAACTCAAAGTTTAACGCGTGACCACCATAACTCGTTATAAAAAGCACCGGCGGCGGTGTTCCACCCCGTTATATAATTTCATCACGGGGATTAACGGATGTGCCCCGGGTGCTCTAAGTACGAAGATAAATAAAACATTGTCAATGCTCTCATTCTCATATCCACTAATTGACTTTGATGAGATGAATATCCTCTAAATTACATTATTGGCATCTATGGACGCAAACTCATGCTCTTATAGAGTTAGAGCGTTTTATCCACGAAATTATGTGAGAGAGGTTTTCATATTATAAAAAGTGGTTGTAAGTGTTTGTGAGTAGAAATTATAGAAAATGTTATCACACACAAATAAGTGTGTTTTGCAATTTACATATTGAATCATATAGGTCATATATAGAAAATAGATATACATAACCTTCCCTAGTGCTCTAGTGGTGACCACGGGTATTTAAGTTTTATCTATGGTGAGCCCGGGTGAGTTTTCCCCTCCAGGTCTCAAGTTCGAGTTTGGGTGATATGCGTTTCTCATTAAGGGGTTTAAATTGGGGATCTATTATGCCAGGGAGCTCTCTAGCACGGACCCGTTAAGACAACATATGCTAGACCTCACGACATTCGTGAATAATTCCAACCTTTCAAAAAAAAGATATACATGGGTAAAGTTATTCTAATATAGATAATATATAGACATGAGGTTCATTTTAACGGAAGACAAGTGAATGTTTTTGATGTGTTTAGTGAAGTTCATTCTCGTCGATATCTATGGGTCAAAAATAGGTCGAAGTTAAAACACTTGTCTTGAAAAAGTTGGTGTAATTTTATAATTATGTAGTCGCGTTGTAGTGTTTGGTTGCCGCCTGGTCTTCGGGTTGACTTTGTGTTTTAGTGAAGTTCTCTCTCTCTCTCTCCCTCTCTCTTTTTTTAAAGTAGATAGACATAGGTAAAGTTATTCTATAAAGACTCCTAAAAATGAGAAGTGAAAGGCACAATGAATCGCAAAGTATAACACAATATCGAGCAAAATATAACACAATGCTAAAAGTTATAACATAATGTTGAAGAAAAAAGACATAATGAGTAACAAAAAATACACAATGACGTAAATATAGAAAAGACACAATGATAAATAAAAAGACACAAGTATGTAAACAAAAATTTCAAAAATCTACAAGCTAAACATCTAAAAGTAAAAACCTAAAATCTCCATATTATAGAGTTCGAGGAGACATTTCCAATGTCGCTTGAATGAGGTGAATCAGGGTCCGTCTGATACCCGTCTTATAATTTCTTATTTTTTAGAGATTTTGTATTCGAAGATAATCCCTAAATTACTAATACAACTGAATTGCAATCTATTATTCTACTTTGTTAAAGTGCGGCCCAATAAGATTACACTAACAGCCCAATTTGAATTTAATAGTTTAGTGGATAAGCCAGTAAGCCACTACGTATTACATAATACAGTTTGAGCCCAATATGAACCAAGTATAGTTACAATTGCTCAGAGTCAGACACGGTTAAATTGTAAACAGTTTTACTTTTAGCCAATTCGGTAGAGGATTTCAAGCCGAGCCGCGTTAACTGACATAGCCCAATTCGGTAGCTCAAGCCATCGTAAATAGCCCAAACTTCAACCATTGAATTAGCCCAAGATTTAAAATTTAGCGTAACACAATTTCAATCCTAGTCTAACTAGTTTCAAACAACCAATAGGGTGGTGGTCCATTGTCAAAGGCAAAGCCTTTAAAACACCTTGGGAGGGGAGGTCTTGGGTTTAAGTCCCACAAACTGCATAGAATAAAAGAAATTTACCTTAAAAAAACTAGTTTCAGACAACCAACTTAAATCCGAAATCGTATATATCCATCCGGTTAATGGTTTGAAATTTGTGATTATCAGCTTCAAAGATTAGCTTTCAGTCCGATCTGTACCGATCCTATTGGTTACAAGCCCATCATTGCAGTTGTAAAAGGTACAAGACGCAAAGGCGAGTCTAAGCTTAGGCGCATGGCACTTAGACTCTCTGTAGGTTGTTCCAATGCTATTTTTGGATGTTTGACAGCTTGGCCAGAATTTGAGAAGGTTTGCTAGAATTTACAAGATTCGACCAGAATATGCCAGTACTTTCCATAAGCCTAAGCATTTTCCCCACGCCTCGACTAAGTGATCGCCTAAGTCGCTTATGACAACTTTGCCATGAATAGCACCAACTTACATTGGTTATCTTACCTCTTTAACTCCTTTAAATTAATAATTTTAGTTCAAGATTCATTAACGATCAACCTATGAATGAAACATGTTGAATATCTAACTTATACGACTACGTCTGTAAAAGAACCAAACGAACATAAACATGGCTTGTTTGTGTTTGTTCGGTTAACTTTAACCGAACAACAAACATAAACCCTTAAAAGGAAATATATTCTTGTTCTGACTGTTTGTTAAGAAAAATAGTGTTTTCGTGTTCGTTTACGTTCATTCGTTAACACTCTAAACGGAGATAAAGAAACATAAATGGACACACGGACAAACATAAATGAACATACAACACAGGTTAAAATTATACGTAGACATACAAACTAAAGTCTAAAATACCGTCATCATTACATCAAACATTTCAAAGCTATGCAAATATCAAAACAAATGGATTTGAATGAATGTTTAAACAAACATAAACGATGAATAAATATAAACGGATGTAAAAGAACGAACATGAATGGTCATAAATGAACGAACGTTCACGAACGAACATGAACGTTTGTTCATGTTCATTCGTCTATCTAAATGAAAAAAGATCACGTTCGTGTATGTTCGTCTCTTTGGAAGTAGCCTCTCTATCCCTAGGGACAGAAGTAAAGTTTGTCTACATCCCACCCTCCCCAGACCCTACCAATAGCATAGCACGCTATTAATGGGATTTACTGGGCACGGTTGTTGTTCCATTAGTTTATCAAAATATCAAATGAATGAACATAAAAAAACATCCCATTACACTAAACGTTCGGTTTGTTAACAACGCCTATATATGTCATTCAAGGTTTGTGTTGTGCACATATAATAAAGCAAAGAACAAGAGGAGTACAAAACAGAACAAGCTTAGATTGTTTAGAAAGGCAAAACAAATTAAAAAGTGTCTTTTAGGACGGGGCATGTTTTGTTACCTTTACCTTCTAAACCCTAAACCTTGTCTCTTACAAATTACAATACTTGAAAACATAATTCACACATTCTCATTCATTACAAATATATTATTTTCTTCATAAAAGTAACACAACACAGTAACTAACCCATGGCATACTTCTGGGTCCAGCTTCGTGCGGTTGTCTCATATTTGCTCCTATCTGTCTTGTACATGTGAGCAATCTCGGGCACAAGAGGGTCGTCTGGGTTAGGGTCGGTTAACAAAGAGCAAATCGATAGTAAAACCTGATTAAAAAAAAACACCATTATTGAAAACCGATTTCAAATATATGACAAACATAGTCTAAATCTGTCAAGTAGCCTAACTAAAATATTCAAAAGAGTTTTCAGAGTAGTAAATAGCTGTTGGCTATTTAGATCAAAGAGTAAAAATGTCATTTTTATCCCTGAGGTTTGGCCAGTCTTGTTACTTTCATCTAAAGGTTTGTTTTTCTGCATCTGGATCCAAAAGGTTTGAAATCTTGCCATTTTCATCCAGCTCGTTAACTTCATCCACTTTTCTTCGTTATGTCATGGGTATTTTCGTCTTTTTTGTTAATTGGAAAAATTACAAGTTTTGTCCTTTATCTTTATACCACTTTTTAGGTGGTGTCCTTTTAACGAATGTTGACAGGCGGTGTCCTTTACTAGGTATTTTGTTGCAAGTTTAGTCCTTTATACCCAACCCAGTTAAAAAACCTTGTTAATTGTTGACAGGCGGTGTCCTTTACTAGGTATTTTGTTGCAAGTTTAGTCCTTTACACCCAACCCAGTTAAAAAACCCTGTTATCTGTTGCCAGGCGGTGTCCTTTACTAGGTATTTTGTTGCAAGTTTTGTCCTTTACCTAGGTATTTTGTTGCAAGTTTAGTCCTTTACACCCAACAATTTACAGGGTTTTTTAACTGGGTTGGGTGTAAAGGACTAAACTTGCAACAAAATACTTAGTAAAGGACACCGCCTGTCAACATTCCTTAAAAAGGACACCGCCTGAAAAGTGGTATAAAGATAAAGGACAAAACTTGTAATTTTTCCTTGTTAATTTGAAGGGCAATTCGGTCTTTTGAATACGTGTACGTTATGCTAAATTCTTGTACATAAAGTGAAAGATACCGAAGTGCAGTTAACAAAAAAGACGGAAATACCCCAGACTTAATGGAGAAAAACGGATGGAGTTAACAAGCCAGATGAAAATGGCAAGATTTCAAACCTTTTGGATCCAGATGCGGAAAAACAAACCCTTGGACGGAAGTCACAAAATTGGCCAAGCCTCAGGGACGAAATCACGAAAATAACATTTTACTCTAGATCAAAATATCAAATACTAGATTATCAACCTTGGAAATAGTTAGAGCCGGGCTCCATTGTTCCTTCAAAATATCAAGACAGATGCTACCATTGCTGTTGATGTTCGGGTGGAAAACCTTTGTTCTAAAAGCCACCTACAAAACAATGATGCTCAAAAGTCAAAAGCGTGTACGTTTTCCGTTGACTTGAGTATAAAATTTATTTGATTTTGATGATGGAACCAAGTACCTTAGGTGGCTTAAACGGATAATCCGGAGGGAAATGAATAGTAACTAGAAAAACGCCACCAGAGTAAGGGCTGTCGGGAGGCCCCATAATTGTAGCTTGCCAGTGAAACATGTCTTCTGCCACTGGGCCTAAAATCACACTTACAAGAGAGCGTGTAAAGCAAATGAAGAACTCGAGGTTTCTTTTTTCCTAAAAATGTTATATGTTTGATTGCCCATACACACATCCACACAACCTTCAAGTGTTTATATAAAAATGTTGTATAAACCGCTAGGTGCTAGTTGGGTGGTGGGGGTACTGACTAGCGATTAATCTGGATTAATCCGTTTGGAATTTCATATGTAATTTTTCAAACACTTATAGTTATACTACTTCAAAGTTCACATAGTATATAGTTCAAACATAAACAATTAAACTTAAACATAATAAATCAAGTACTCAAAAATTCAAACATTAAGATATTAGTTCATGGATCCATGAATCGGTCCGGAACTCAAGTTAACGGGTTAAAATCATAGAGGATCGATTAGGACCAATTCGCGCCGATATAAAAATCCCAATCCGATTAATTCCAATTAATCCTGATTAATAGCTACTCGATACCCCACCGACTAACTAGCGCCTAGTAGGGGTGTAAACGAGAGCTCGGCTCGTCATGTTTTTTTTGAAGCTCGAGCTCAGCTCGCGAGTAAAACCCAAAGCTCGAGCTCGGCTCGAGCTATTTAAGAACAACCTCAGACGAGCTAAAAACTCGGCTCGAGCTCGCTTCAGTATCGCTTAAACGAGCCAAAGCTCGGCTCGCCAATGTTATCCTCATTATTATTATATTACATATAAAATAAATAAATTTTTGTTTGGGCACGTTTAGGCTCGCGGGCCTAAACGAGCTTTGTATTTCAGACTCGAGCTCAACGAGCTCTATTTCAGGCTCGAGCTCAAGCTCGGGCTCGTTAAAGCTCGGCTCGTTCGAGCGTTTAACTGAGCCGATAACGAGTAGCTCTCGAGCCTCTGGGCTTGTTTACACCCCTAGCGCCTAGCGATTCTTACAACAGCGAGAATAACACATTTCATTAGTCAATCTCAGGTCAACACCTATTCCAAAAGATCATATCCCCAAACAAACACTTTTTACATACAGATCTGATCATCTTCACAACAATTCCCACACACCCACAATAAAAACCCAAAAATTAATCCTTTTTTTCCCCAAAGTTATTAACTTTTAACAACAAACAACAAAATCAAACACAAGTAACATCCAACAGATCATGATCAAACACAAAACAAGAGATCTATCTAAACGATACCTGCGCTGCAAGAGGTAGGAGGATCTTTCTGGAGATCCTTGAGTTCTTTCAAGATCCGTTTGGAAGCCATCGCTGAAACACCACAACAAATCAAAATCCCAAATGTTTACGCGAACACGAACCCTAAATTGAAACAATTACATATAGATATACATATACACAATAGGAATATACATATTATGTGGGTTAGAGAGAGAGAGAGAGAGAAAGGAAAGGAAAGGGGACGATTACCTCGAAGATCCTCTCGCACCTCTGAAATTCAGTAGTCGTAATTTTTTCTTCTTCTGAAAAATCGGATGCAAATATACATACATACATTATTGATTATTCTGTCGGCTATCCATACGTGGTGCTCTTTTCAAACGGGCCGACCCGACCCGATTCAATGATGAACTAGTCATCATATGATAATGGAAATTAAGAATTAGATATTGCCAACAAATCAGAGTGGCGCAGCGGAAGCGTGGTGGGCCCATAACCCACAGGTCCCAGGATCGAAACCTGGCTCTGATAAAGAGTGGCTTCCCTATGCACAAATTTTTGTCATTCAGTTAATTAGATTTTTTTTTTGTTTAGATGTGAAATTGCTAATTATAGTTTTAAAACATGTTTGGACCTTTACTTTTTTACATAGTAGGTGTGGGTATTAACCGAACGTTAATTATAACTAGACCGAAATTAACCGAAATCGAATTAATCAAAAGTCGGTTATCGGTTATTTTTGTACCATCGGTTAACTAAAATAAACGAACCATTTATATTTTCATATATTTCTAGCTTGTATACCTTAATTTCATGTAAGTTTTTTTTTCTTTTTTTTTCTTTTTTTTTTGTCTTTATACCTCCATTTCATCTATTTATACCTTTATTTTATGTTTTATACTTTCATTTCATGTATTTATACATCTATTTTTACTTTCATTTTATGAATTTATCCCTTCATTTCGTATATTTATAGCTCCATTTCATTTATTTATACATTCATTTCATGTATTTATACATCTATTTCATGTATTTATACACCCATTAAATATATTTCTAAGCAAAAATAACCCTTGTTTGATTTGATTATTAACCAAACCGATGACTTCAGTTAGTTACATGTATTGCTAATAACTAAACCAAATCGAACCATGCACACGTTATTAGATGCCTTGGCTTTGGTACAAGTGAGGTTTTTTTTTTTTTTTTTTTTTTTTTTTTTTTTTTTTTTTTTCTCTAGAGATGAGTTTGCTAGGATGTCTTATTATACGCATATAAAAACATTTCATGACTTTTATTCACTATTTTCAGATACTAATGCGTATTACACTCAAGGGTGGGCCCAAGCTTTGGCTTGGGTGGGCGGACGCGCCCTTGAAAAAAAATTAGTGTATTTTCGAGGTAAAAATTTCGATTACACCTCTTGAAAATTTGGTTGAACCCTTCGTTCACACCCCCATAAAATAATTATTGGGTCCGCCACTAATTACACTTAACCTTTTTTAGATTATTATGATGGTATTAGAGCTTGGTGACGCACTCCACGCCCATAGAATCCTTCACTATGCATGGCTAAGAACTTGAGATCAATTTGTGGCCTTTGAACTTGAATTGATCAGACCGGGTTCTTAGCATCTAACTAGAGGTGTTAATTATATTGGGTTGATAGATTGAATAACATGTCATATATTTATTTGTGTAAACATCAATACAACGAGCACACACTTAATATTGGGTCGTTTTTCAGGTCGCCGCATTTGATGTTCATTTGTTAATATAAATTAGTAACATTTTATACAAACAATTGACTCTATTAGTAACATTTTATACAAACAATTGACTCTAGCTAAAATGAATTCTTTTGCAGGGGAAAGTTATTGTAAAAATAAACTTAATGTACAAAACATACAAATTGCATGAAAAGGAAAAAATAGGCGGTGACATTTTTGTAATTATCAGCAACTATCAAAGTTAGTCTACAAATGTACCTGTAGAGTAATTTTGACTTTTGTAGAGTAGTTTTGTAAAATGGTTTTGTAGAGTAATTTTGTTCTTGTAGGGTAATTATCAAAATTACACTACCCCCCCCCCCCAAAAAAAAAAAAAAACCTAAAAAACCTAACCCCCTACAAGACCAAATTTACCCTTTTGTAGAATAATTTAGTTCTTGGGGGTTAGTGGAAATTTTGATAATTACCCTATAAGACCAAAATTACTCTACAGTGTTTTGAAACTTGCTGAGTAATTTTGATTCACTTGTAAAAGTAATTTTGATGTAGAGTAATTTTACAAAATTACTCTACAAAAGATCAAAATTACTCTACAAAATATCAAAATTATTTTGATAGTTACTCATAATTACAAAAATGACACCGTGCTTTTTTTTCTCTTTTCTTTCAGTTTGTATGTTTAGTACGTTAAGTTTATTTGTATTTGATCTTTATCCTTCTTTTACAATTGGTGTCTAATTTTGAGTATATTTGTTCCTCATCTCTAATTCCAACTAACAAACTTAGGTTAATAATTAATTTAGCTCGAGATAATTAGTAGATGTAAATGATTGGAGAAATGAATAAGGTTATTGGAAACTAAGAGTTAGTGAAATGTTTAGAAGAGAAAACAGTTTCAAGACGAACGGTGAATGGCAAAATAAAAAATTAAAGTATTAAGATCATGGGGTATGGTGAGGTTTGGGTTGGGCATTTGGTGCCACATGGATCTTGAATATTCCCAGCCCAAAGCCAAGTTTTCAAGGGGTATGGTTGGTGCTTGGGTTGAGCGTGGCTGGGCGGGTGGCATAGCCACATCAACAATTATTTTTAATATATATTTATATTTATAACTACATAAAAAATAAACATACATATTTAAAAAAAATACATAAACAAACATAATAATTATCAAAATAAAAAACAGTCATTCTTCGTCGTCTTCGAACCCAGGAATCGTTGAAACATGTTCCACCAAATCAGCTCGAAGTTTCTGATGTATATCCCTTGACTTTATTAAAAATTCATTTGCCGCTTTATCTTCGTCTGTTACGTTACCTGGTTGGGGGTCATCGTCATCATAGTAGGTAACGACCGCTCTACCTTCATCCTCCAAAATCATGTTGTGAAGAATGATACATGTGTACATCACGTTTCCAATCTGATCCTTGTCCCATAGTCGACAAGGCATTGCCAATATTCGCCACCTTTTCTTCAAAACACCGAATGCTGGCTCGACGTCTTTACGTGCAGTCATCTGGACCCTGTTAAACTTTAATCTCTTTGGACCTGAGGTACCGTGTCTTGTGAACGATTTTACGAAAACCCCCTCACTCTGGATAAATCCCATCAACTAGGTAGTACCCGTACATGTACTCAACCCCGTTTACAAAGAAAGTTCCTTTGGGTCCTATACCATTTACCCGATCATTGAAAAGAGGCGAGTGGTTTATGATGGTAATATCATTATGTGAACCTGGCATACTGAAGAACGCATGCCATATCCAAAGATCTTGGGACGAAACCGCTTCAAGCATGATGGCTGGCACCCCGTGAAATCCACTAGTGTGAGCGCCTTGCCATTGGGTAGGACAAAGTTCCCAGGGCCATTTCATACAATCTAAATTACCTAGCATCCCGGGTAGCCCATGATAATCAGCGTGATGTTCCAATATTTGTTGCATGTCACTGAAGGAGGGCTTTCCCAAATATCTTTTCCTATAAAGTTCTAGAATACACGAACAAAAGTTGTGAAGAGTTTCTCTAGCTACACATGCAGACATTTTTAAATAGTCATCCATAATGTCCGAACTATTGCCGTACGCTAACTACCTAAGTGCGGCCGTGATCTTTTGCCACGTACTAAATCCTAATTGCCCGGTTACATCGGGTTTTTGTTGGAAATAATCATATTTCTCCTCAAAATCTTTAGATATTCTTAAAAATAAGTTTCTACTCATACGAAAACAACGTCTAAACGTTTTTTCATCATACTTAGGTTCCGCTGAGAAGTAATCTCTTACCAACAAATCGTTAGCGGTGTGCCGTTCACGAGCGATGCACCTTCTCCTCCGTTTAGGTTGTTGAGTCTCTTCCTCATTGTCTTCGTCTTCCACGATAGCTTTCACCACCGCCGCGATCATTTGTAGAAATATTTTCGCACCATCGTCAGATGATAATGACGATTCACTATAACTTGAAGAACTCATGGTAATATTATGTTTTATGTGTTTGATATTGTGTGAGAGAAATGTTAAATGTGGTAAGTATTTATAAATGATTTTTTTTAAAAAAAAAAAAAAAGTAGCCCCCAACGACTACTTTTAATGGGCCATTGACAATCCGCCAACTCAACTTGCTCCCCCGCCCCACGCCCGGCTTGAAAGCCAAGCCCCAAGGGCCACGCCCCAACCCAAGCCCTCCCGGGGTGGTGTCTTAGGCGTTTTACCCCAACCCACGCCCCAACCCAAGCCACATACCCTATGTCCTAAGCTTTAAAAACAAAAAACTTAAGGAAAGTTTAAATAATAAGTTTTGAACAAAATTTGGGAAGTAATTAAAGGATGAGATGTAATTTTTACAAAAAAATACAAAAGAATCCAACAAAATTAAAGAACAAGAGGATGTTGGTTTTGAACAACGTCCTTTTGATGTTATAACAATGGAACAACCACTAAACTAAACCGCTCTTTCATGTGTTTTTTTCAATGCTATACATATAAATCTCTACTTTTACAGCGTGAAATATATTAAAAAAATAAAATTTTGAGCCCCCATATTGTTTGGAATTATTGGTATACAACCGGTTACTAAATCTAAGGGTGGATGGAGCTAGTCGCCTTGTTTTCTCTAGATTTTCCTATGTTCCCCACTTTTCCTAATTTTCACTAGAATGCATGTTGCCGCCCTTTTTTATGAAAATTCCCTAGAACTAAAGTATTTTAATTTAAAATCTAAAACATTCATCACAAAAGTTAAACTTAAATAAAGGAAAAAAATGGATTAATCAGAAGTCGTAACAACTAGGCCTGGTTCGCCGCCACCGCTTATGTTTTTTCGACGAGTCTCCGGAAACAAGCACCGATCCGAGGTAATGTTGCTATCTACTGACTCGTTTTGCCATTCTGAATAAAAACTCTATGGTATCGATCCTTCAATGCTATCACCGAACTTGTTTTTTGCGACTGAATAGGGGGAACGATTCCAGGGTTTATTAATTTTGGAAGAAGATGACCATGGTGTCCTCTTTCCCCATCTCCCCGCCAATCGTTGTGCATTCCTCATTGCTCGATGAAAAAAGCCCCGCTTTCGGGGGTGGTGTACCCGTACGGGACCAGATGTCACTGAGTCCTCTCTGGCTCCCACTCCGTCCACCCTAATTAATAATTTTAAAATTGTATATTGTATTATTTCCTTATAAATTATGACATGTCTTATAATCTATGAGTGTGCCTATTGGGATTTTGTTTTGTTAAGGATGAGTAAGGAGTATATTAGACGTAAATATTAGTACTAGTACGTGTAAGTAAGGTCGTATCTACTGGGAATTTGTGGTAAGTGTTTAGTGAATGAACTAATTAACTACTGTTATCTGAATCGGGGATTTGTTTGATTGATTGAGAAAAACACAACTTGTTAAGAAAAGTGTTATCAGAATAAAGAAGTAACCCCCACCCGGAATCCCGATTATTAACTTAACACAAAAAACCGTTTACTGATTCAAACACCACATAGATATGGCCTTGGAATTAAGGACTTCAATTAATTAGTAGACACATTTTTTTAATAATAAATACAACAACCTAACAATCCGTTAAATTATACCAATTACCAACCCGCTAACGATGCAAGGAAATCGTCAATATGCTTGATAAATGACAAAAAATTCAAATATAATAAACGTTTACCAAAAGTCAACACAAGTGATTAAAGTTATTAGTTACAAGAATCAGATACAAAGTTTGATGTGAAAAACCTAGCTATCCTTCATTCGGGGGAAGTCACAAGGGTTTTAGCCTCGCAAGTTCATCATCACACCTTCAAATCTTGATTCTGCATGAAGAAACTAGATGAATAGGTTGTCAGAACTCTAAAAATCACCTAGGGAAAGCTCTGAATTCGTCTGGAACGACTGAAAATAGAATGCCAAGTCTCAATAAGATTTAGGTTAAAAACACAAAATCCTGCATCAGTGTCTATTGCATGGCACGCCAGGATCCTATTACCCTGTCGCGTGGCGCGACAAGGACCAATTTGACTTTTTTGACTTTAGCTATGTCGCGCCATGCGACAGGCCCCTAATGCTCCTTTGCGTGGCACGAAGGAGACCTGTTTCTAGAACTTGTATTTTGAGAACCGGCTCCACCTGCAAAACCCAACTTTCCTACTAATATGCTCCTTTTACCTCGTTCAGCACCCGTTAAACTTATAAAACCATTCACGCAATAAGTATAACGTAAAGATACAAAACAACACGTTTAAACTACGAAAACATATACAAAACTCATACATTTACAATGTGTTTTTACAAACACATCAGGTATGTTTAATCAGTGTATATTAGATATATGCTTTTGTAGTGTATTTTACTAAAAAAAAATACTTTGAGTTAGACAAGCCATTATCTTTAAGAAAGTTCATGGTTTTGCAATTAACATGGATCAGAAGTAAATATGGAAAGTTATGAAGAGACAAAAAGGAAAAAGAAGCTCGAAAATGCTACTTTATAAATTGTGGATAGTTTGACCTCTTTCGGGCAACTAGGATACGCAAATCCACAAAGTCGTGTCCACAAAACTACTTTATAAGTTGTGAATCGTGTGACATATATACTCACATGTTATATTCATGTTTCATCAATATCACGTGTGTACTCTGGCATTTCGCTCACACGTTAGGAAAATAAAGAAATTAAGGAAAAATTGCCACAATTAACAAACCGGATCATCTGACTTTAATGTGTTTGCACAATCTAAAGATAGTAAAGTGGCCTAGTAGTTATTTTTTTGACATAATTGGATATTGTGACACACATGTAACACACATTATGCTCTTGACCACCTCGTATATGAGAAATCAGATCTTTAACTACCTCCTTAAATGTAACATCATAGTTTACAGATTAGAGTTTCTTGAAAAAAATTATATTCTCCTTCTTCACTCAAACTAAGAACAAACTCTATTACATCAAGATATTCCCCACCCTTTCAAGTTTTATACAACGCTAAGCATAATGGATTCAAGTAACTCAAGATATTCCCAACCAAAACACAATAAAAATATGTTACAGAAGAGTTACAAAAAATGTGAACAACTAAAAAAATGTAACATATTCCATCTGTTCACTCCACTATAACGAAAAGTGTGTTAGTGTCAGAAAATATTGCACGTGTCAGTAAAAATATTGCAGCGAAAAAGTGCAACACGTCGCAACATTATCTCCATTCAATAGGTTTCCAAAGTTTCTGCAACTCACATGGGATTTCTCCCTATAACACACATAAACCCAACCATTGTAACTCTTAGAACTGCATGCCTATAACATAATTTATAACTGAATAGTTTAGATACACATGAAAATATATAACGTGGGGAGACTAAAATGAAAACTCACTTGAGTTTCGAAAACTATGAAAACCTTTTGTAAAACTTATGTAACATTTTTTTTCCTAAAAAAATTATGGCATTTAGTATATATATTTTTGAACGTTGAGCAAATAGAAAAACCCAAAAAAGCGTCAAGTAATTTTTTAAATAATTTTTTATGTAATAGATGTTACAAAAGTGTGTACCGGATATGTAATAGTAGAAAATATTATTACATATCTGGTACACAATTTTGTAACACATGTTACACAAAAAAGTAAAACTCTTTAAAAAAAAAAAACTACCCAACGCTTTTTGGGTTTTTTTTGGCTCAAAATGTTCAAAATATGTATATTACATGCCCTAGTTTAACAAATATAAATGGTTGTTACATAAGCTTTACATAGGGTTTTCGTAGTTTTCGCAACTCAAATGAGTTTTCTATCTATACTTCTCTTATATAACGTTGTTATTATGATAGCATAAATATACAAAAAAAAAAAAACGACGACTACCTATTTGACAGGTAGATTGTAACTCGTCGCTACTTAAAAACTTCAATAAATAATAATGACAATAACTGGAACAAAAATTATACATTTATTTGGGGATCATAGGTACTTGGAAAGTAGAATTAATTTTTAAGGATTTATATGTTGTAACAATCGTAACAAATTTATGAACCCTTAGAACTTATATAGATATTATCTTCTTAATAAAACAAAAAATCAGATGCAGGAAAAAAGGAAATAAGTGAATAGAAAAGAGGTGAACTACTCATCACACCAAGAGAAGTTCTTCAATAATTCATGGCTTTAAGAAATAAATGGCACTCAGTGTAAATATTTTTTTTGTTACCGTTTCATTTTGTTGGTGTATCTTTATTCTGCTCTTAAAACCTCACTTTCTGCTCATAACATTAATCCGGCAGCCCTTACATAGGGGGTGTTTGGGATTGCTTATTTTAGTGACTTATTTGATTATTGATTTTTTGAAAAGTTAAAAGATGTTTGACATGAAATTCTTATGTGAGGGGAAAGTCAATAAGTCACTCCATTGTGACTTATTAACTTTTCCAACAAATCATAATTTTTGAAAAGCTAAGCTAAACATGGCCATAGTTGCATTAAAAGTTAAAACAAATCAGAAACCTTTTTCACTGGTTGTGTCCGCCTCAAGCACTCAAGTCATCGAGAATTCTCTATGGTTTGATCGCGGATACTTCATCTCTCCCATTCATGATATTTGTTATGGCTTTGAACTGTGAATGATTTTATTTAACTACAAATAAATTTGTTTGCTTCTTATTCAAACAAAATAATTGTTATATGATTTCATATTTTGTATCTGAAAACCATATATTTAAGATAACATATCACTATTACTCATCAACGCTCATTGGGTAATTTTCTAGAGCTTACTTTTGTTTATTGTATGTTCGGTTATCGGGGATTGTAAGGACGATGGAGAAAAATGCTCAAGAGTTAAAGTACACCTTTATAACAATACAAGTAATGAAATTTATTTTTAAATTCTTTGGGCTTATTGTAAAGATTTTACATTTGTGGATTGACGTTTGATTTTCTAATTTATGTGTAAGTGACAAGTCACTTCTATCCTCATGTGGATTTTACATAAATATAACTCGTTTTCTTTACCAAGTGTTTAACAAATGACTTACCAAATCACGTGTCGTCAGTGGAGGGTATAACAACCACCACTGGCATTGAGAATCGAAAGTTAGGTCACTTGACTATAAGCTTTAGAAAGGTTGTCGCTTGGTAACAAAAAAAATGTGCACTATAATGTTATAGAACCCGGTTGCTTGCAAACCCGGTATCATGTCAACAAATAACGCTTGTTTTCTCTAATAGAATCGAGTTGCTTGCTAAAAATGGGTTCTACTAATTTGTGCGGCAGATAATGAATTTTAGAAAACCGTTATTTAGGGAACATATTTGTAGTATGTAGTGTATATAATGGTAGCTAATGACTTTGTTTAACGGCAAACTAATCTTCTCCTGAAATACTTATATACCTACATCTTGTTGGATTTGAATATCCATATCACGAATAGAGGGAAGACACTTTATCACCACACCATATCCCTTGAGGACGGTAGCCAATGACTTAGCAATGAGTAATATTAATAAATCATGATGATATTTATCGTTAACTTGTACGCGTAAGTAAGGTCGTATCTACTGGGAATTTGTGGTAAGTGTTTAGTGAATGAACTAATTAACTACTGTTATCTGAATCGGGGATTTGTTTGATTGATTGAGAAAAACACAACTTGTTAAGAAAAGTGTTATCAGAATGAAAGAAGTAACCCCCACCCGGAATCCTGATTATTAACTTAACACAAAAAACCGTTTACTGATTCAAACACCACATAGATATGGCCTTGGAATTAAGGACTTCGATTAATTATTAGACACAGTTTTCAACAATAAATACAACAACCTAACAATCTGTTAAATTATACCAATTACCAACCCGCTAACGATGCAAGGAAATCGTCAATATGCTTGATAAATGACAAAAAATTCAAATATAATAAACGTTTACCAAAAGTCAACACAAGTGATTAAAGTTATTAGTTACAAGAATCAGAAACAAAGTTTGATGTGAAAAACCTAGCTATCCTTCATTCGGGGGAAGTCACAAGGGTTTTAGCCTCGCAAGTTCATCATCACCTAGGGAAAGCTCTGAATTTGTCTGGAATGACTGAAAATAGAATGCCAAGTCTCAATAAGATTTAGGTGAAAAACACAAAATCCTGCATCAGTGTCTATTGCATGGCATGCCAGGATCCTATTACCCTGTCGCGTGGCGCGACGAGGACCAATTTGACTTTTGTTGACTTTAGGTATGTCGCGCCATGCGACAGGCCCCTAATGCTCCTTTGCGTGGCACGAAGGAGACCTGTTTCTAGAACTTGTATTTTGAGAACCGGCTCGACCTGCAAAATCCAACTTTCCTACTAATATGCTCCTTTTACCTCGTTTAGCACCCGTTAAACTTATAAAACCATACACACAATAAGTACAACATAAAGATACAAAACAACGCGTTTAAACTACGAAAACATATACAAAACTCATACATTTACAATGTGTTTTTACAAACACATCAGGTATGTTTAATCAGTGTATATTAGATATGTAACATCCGTCAAAATGGGCTCCCAAAATCCGACCCGTTTTGAAATTCGGATCCTAACCTTTGAAACATTGGAATTTTTTTCGAGAAATTAGTTAACCGTCGAAGGAATTTAATCCATTTATCGATATATCTATTTATTTACTAGTTAAATAATTAATATGGTTAGTTAGCTTAAATTTAAACAAATTACAAATTTTATTTAACAAAGTAAAACGTTAGGGCTTATTGTGACAATTTATTGAAACTTGAATTGAAAAGGAATAATAAAATCATTTTGTGATTAAATATTGAGAGACCTGGTTGTGCTTATACTAACAACAGGGACCATTTCTGCAACTTGTTGAAACTATTAAAAATCAAAACAAGGAATAAAAAGGGTGAACCGTAGGGATCGAACCCGGGTACCCACGCTCACCAAACAACACATTACGTTTGAAAATCTTTACAAACTTGCCACCAAAAAAAACAAAAAACAAGTCAACCTAGACAACCACATTTCCTTTCAAAAAAACCATCGCTGATTCCTCGAGTTTTATATTGATTTCACATTTCCTAACTTATGTTAATCATGAATCTAGTCATCCTTTCAAAACACGTACATGAATCGAATTCGGAAACTTTGAACTTGCAAAAATAAGAATCAGTGTATTGGAATTGAAGCAAATGACTTATAAAGCATTCATACCCCTCTGTTTCCTATACGACACCTTCACACCTCCTTCAGCTCTATCTCCCTCACCCTCCTCATTGTCCGTTCACCGAGCGCTTCGCCGGAGTTCGAAGGCGACGGAACAATCGGGAACTCACCAGAGACACTACGGCCATCGCAACGCGTTTCGTTTCGGTATAATCTCCTTCATCCGATTCATTCTAAATAATAATAATAATAATAAAACACACTTTCAGTTCTTGATTATTGTTATAAAACATATTTTTTTTTTCCGGATATGTTCTTGTTCAGTTTCTCCATTCGTTGTGATATACTGATAGAGGAAATAGTGTTTGGAAACTGTGATAAAAGATTAGAAAAATGGGTCCATGTTTATTGTTTTATTACTTTTATCAACATAGCCCACTAACAAAAAGGTTACTGTTTTCTTTCTCAAAGTTTTGATTACTCAAATTTATATTTTTTATATTATGTTTATATGGGTCAAGTTATTCTACAAAGGCTTCTAATTGTAAGAAGTGTACGAAGGATTTATAGTGTGACAAGTGTCTAATAACCTAAAACTAAACCCACTACATCACCACCAAAAACCTAAACACCCACCCCCACCCCACCCCACCACCACCCAAAAACCTAAACCCCCCCCCCCCCCCACCAAAAAACCTAAACCCCTCCCCGGCAAAAAAAAAAAAACTATACCTCACCAAAAAAACCCCAAAAAACCTAAACCCCCTCCCCCCACCCCCACCCCCCAAAAACCTAACCCCCCCCCCCCCACACACACACACACACCCCAAAAACCTAAAAAAAACCAAACCCCCCCCCCCACCCCCCAAAAACCTAAAAAAATCTAAAAAAAACTAAACACCCACCCCCACCCAAAAACCTAAACCCCCACCCCCCACCCTCTCGGCAAAAAAAAAAAAAAAAAAAAAATTAGGGTGGGTGATGTGGGGGGGGGGGGTTTAGGTTTTTGGTGGTGGTGGATGTTTAAGGTTTTTTTTTTTTTTTTTTGTAGTGGGGTTTTTTTGTGTAGTGGGTTTTTTAGGTTATTGGACACTTGTCACTTTATAAATCCTTCTTACACTTCTTACAATTAGGATCCTTTGTATTTGATCCTAATCCATGTTTATATTAGATATCTATTATTATTTTACCCAAAACTAGGGCTGTAAATGAACCGAACGAACACGAACAAAGCCTTGTTCGTGTTCGTTCGTTAAGGAAATAAATGTGTTCACGAACGGTTCATGAACACTTACCGAACGAGATTTTATGTTCATGTTCGTTCATTAAGGAAATGAGCGTGTTCGTGAACGGTTCACGAACACAAACAAAGAAATTTGGCGAACGCGACAAAGGATAAAGATAGATGTCCCAGAGAGTAGCACTCGAACTTGAATCCCTTATTGTGGGATGGAGGTCAATCGTATTCGCCGATGTAAATAATGAGAAATGATAGGGAAATGATGCATAAACAAGGTGAAAGTGGGTTTCCTAGTTTAATTGTTAGGGTAATAAAATAAATAAAAGTTTAATAATATAAAAAGTACAAATAAAATATAAAAAAGTACAAAGATCTTCAATTAAACACAAACATACAAACATAGACGAACGCAAATCAACGAATGTTCATGAACATGTCCACAAACACGCTCACGAACACCTTACCGAACGTTCACGAACACAATCAAACGAACAAGACCTCTGTTCATGTTCGTTCATTTAACTAATCGAACGAAATTTCTTGTTCATGTTCGTTCGTTTATTAAACGAACGAACATAAACGAACTTCCCGCCGAACGGTTCACAAACTGTTCGCTGAACGTTCGGTTCGTTTACAGCCCTACCCAAAACTAAGTTAAAATAATTCCTAGTAGTATTTGTTAAACATTCTGCCCATGGATCTATTAAGAAGTTGTAGATTAACTTTTTCCTAATGTTCTACTTTAAGTCTCTTGAATAGCTTCTCTATAAACCAAAGAAAATTAAGTTTGGCAATGTGCTGATGTAGTTTTATTAGTTGAAAATGCCACTTAAAAGCTAATCATATACAAATTGAATTTGTATAATTTTATCAACTCTGAGTTATATATTTTATATATTTTAACTATTTTTTTCCATGTGACAAACAAAACAAAATTTGTCACGTAACATAAATTATTTCATTTAAACATCAACTGGACATGTTTACTAACTTCATCATTTGTAATATATTATTTAAAAAAAAAGTAATAATAATAACTAATGAATATTTACATTAATTAAACCGTACCGTTCGTTGTGGTTTTTGTATTCATTAAGTTTATAGTATTTGTATTTTATATACTAGGATAATTCACATCATTCGAAGTGTTCTTTTTCCATTCGTGTGCTTATTTCAAGGAATCGCAAGAACGCAAACTGTGAGTGAATCTTACAACTCCCTTTTTTTCCATTTTATTTATACGTTTTGGGGTGTATCATGTGTCGCAATGCTTTTATCCCATTTTACAAGTTCAATTCCGTGCAATTACCATTATGTGGAGTATCTATGTTATATGTTGTTTGATTGTTTATCATGTTGATGCATTTCGTCCATTTTGGACATCACATCATCATAGGCTTGTCGGTTCCCCATTACCTATGGGCGGAACTTGACGTTGCCACCCATACGAGGTCAGCTCCGTTTGATTGAGCTTAGACCTTGCAGCACACCACAATACCGTGCAACATGCATACATTCATATGAATCATTATATTTGGTTTGTTTATTGTTTGAGGTTGTGTTATGTGTTGTTTGGTTGTTTATCACTTGGTGCATTTCATACATTTTGGATATCATATCATCATAGGCTCGTCGGTTCCCCATTACCTATGGGCAGAACTTGACGTTGCCACCCATACGAGGTCAGCTCCGTTTGATTGAGCTTAGACCTTACAGCACACCATAATACCATGCAACATACATTCATTCATTGGCATACCATAATACCGTGCAACATGCGTGCATTTATTGAATCATTTCAGTTGGTTTGCTTATTGTTTGAGATTGTGTTATGAGTTATGATATATTACATACAACATATTTACCTACATTGGTTAACGCACGTTTTCATAATAAATCAAACTTAAACATATTATTTTTTCCAATAACAAAAGGTTCACTCGCCAACTTTTGTTAACAAGAAACGGATTAGCTTAGTGTAGTTATGAACAATGTCTTGTGTTTGTAATTGTGTATTTGAATTAATTGTTTCGTGAAACCTTTGTTATGAATTAATGATTATTTAAAACACGCAATAGCGAGTCATAAGCTCTCGAGTGAACCCAATCATGCCCCGATCACCTTTTCCGCTGCGGGTCGGAGTGTGACAGATTATAATATTAATTGCAACGATGAAATTGATATGAAAAAAAAAATGTTAACTTGAAACGTTAAAATCCAAATTGAAAACAATGGTGACTTGGATAGTCAAAACAAGGAGTAGAATTGACAAAAGCTTGAAATAAAATAAATAAATAACGGAGCGGAGCGGAGCCTTGAGTCTTCATGGTGAGGGAAAAAAAACTAGTTGGGTTGCTCGTTCGCACCGTTGTCGTTGACTTCAGCTGGGTTTGTTGGTGGGGGTGTTGGGTTTGTCTGCTTCGCTTGGTTAACTGGGTTTGCTTATGCTTGAGCGTTGATGATGTTAGCCGGCCTAGGGCACGTGTTTCTGAAGTGGGTAGGGTCACCACAGTTAAAGCAAGTTTGAAGATATGGAACCATGGGATATTAGGGTTGGATCATGTTTTGGGCAGGAGGTGGAGCTTGGTTTTTGAGGGGTACAACAAGTGTTACTCAAATGCCCATAATTTGGCGCACAGTCAGCGAGGTACGGTGGGTTGATGGTGATAGTGGGAGGTATTGTATTGAGGGAGAGGAGCAGTGTAGGATTTCTTGTTTGGGTAAGTTGGGTTTGGTGCCCCTTGGGTGATTGGGAAGGCTTGAAGAGGTACGACTTGTTGTGCTTGGATAACAACGTTAGGAATCGCGACAACCAGTTACTTACCAATTTGGGCAGCCATGCGTTTACCGGAGTTTCTAGAATGAACGCAAACGAGGTTGTCAGATTTTTAGATTTTTGATGGACTTGCTAGCAGATATGCGAAAAAAAATAAATAAAATAAACATATGATAAAATGAAAACTTTTGGGGTGTATAAGAAAACAATAACTCATGATAACACTTTTAGAGTGTTCTTGGGCTTTGCTCGTAATTGAGCCTTGCATGCCGCCATACTTCACCTTCGTAATCATGTGGGCCCCCATGATTACCGGGCTTTTGTATGGTTCGCATGTGTTAGCCTGGTAACGTTCACTAAAACCCGAAGAAAATTGAGAAATATAAATGTGATGTAATGTATGAAAGTCGGAGGGTATACTTGGTTGGACACGGTGACAATTCAAAGTGGGGTTAGTTCACACGACGTTTGGTGTGTGTCACGGCCCCCGACTCGGTTTTACCCGCTTCAGGAGCCGCTAGACAGAAATCCTGCGGTACTTTATTTATTGTGAGTTTAGCAGCGGAAAATTTATTTACAGGATCGGCTAAGTTAAAACTTTTCCCGATTATTTTATTTCACAATTCGGGATAAACCCCGATAATTTACAATAATAAGATTTTACTGATAAAACATATTTCTTTATTTTATATTGAGCCACTATCTTAAGCTTGAAATGCTTCCCCTGCATTTTTCCTGAATTAGAGCAGATCACCTGAAACATGTTTGAAAAAGATTTTTGTCAGCGGGGAAATACTGAGTGAATTATTCTAGTTACTGGAAAATGACACATTTATTATAATTCACAGTGGTAAGATCTTTTACAATGTTTCTGATATCAACCAATCTACCCACAGTACTTTACCACTCGACCCATTGGCCCATACGTCCAATGGTGTCTGTGATTATGGTCATATCACCCAATGGCTGCCCCAATGGTGACGATTATCAAGTAATGTATACAATACCCCACATACCGGCTGTAATTTGGTGATTACATAAACTTAATCACTGTAAGTTATAATTCTGAAAATAATTTGGAGTATTGTAAAACAGTTACCAACTCACAAACGGTGAGAAAAGATTTTACAAAAGAAGAATAATTCACATTGCGGATTTATTACGGATAGAATAGGTTTTTAGCCCTGTTAACCTAATTTTAACAATAATGCACACAAAACAGGGTTAGTGATCAATACAGCAGTTACGATAACTTACGAGATCAAATTCTCACAATGAATGACAAAGTGCAATACTTCAACTCGTTTATCAAAATGACAAACGACAAAGTATAATACTTCAACTCATTTATCGAATTATCGACAAACGACAAAGCATAACCCAAAGTGGGCGGCACTTAGACATTCTTTGGATATATTGATCTCGGAGAATGAATCGTAATAGCGATTGAGTGATTACCCTGTTCCGCGGCAGCGATTCGATATTAGTGTGTGTTGTGAACTGTTTCGACTATAACTCAGAGAGTATTAAGAGTTGGGACGTCGAATGAACACCGAACTTCGAGTGCCAATCCCATCTATTTATATCTGAAAAATACACTCCCTCGCGCCACGCGAGAGAGACGGGTGTACCCGTCGTGTGGCGCGACGGGTCTAGTTTCTAGCTTAGGTTGTTTCGTTGTCCAGTAGCTTTGCTGAGTAATTTGAACGAATTTATTTCACTTTTACAGCAAATTTGAAAGATAAACATCTACTAGGGTTTAACCCCCCTAAGTTTTAGGGGCCCTGATCCTGATTCCGATTGTTACGAAAATTTTAGGGTTAGTGCAGAATTACTTGGGTGTTTCAATTAGGGTTTCCTTATTGACTAATTATCATTCTAATTATGGATTTTAATAATAGTTGTTACATCCTCCCCACCTTAATAAAAAATCTCGTCCTCGAGATTCATTGAAATAGATGAGGATACTTGCGCTTCATCTTGGATTCCAGTTCCCAAGTGTATTCCGGTCCTCTCTTGGAATTCCATTTGACTTTCACCAATACGAGTCGCTTGTGTTTGAGAAACTTGATTTTCCTGTCTTCTATTTGTAAAGGTTTCTCTATGAATTTCAGTTTCTCATTTACCTCTATGTCTTGAAGAGGTACTACCAGAGATTCATCTGATAAACATTTCTTGAGATTGGATACATGAAATACATCATGTACTCCAGCTAGTTCTTCTGGTAGCTGTAAGCTAAGCAACTGGTCCGATTCGTTGAATCACTGGAAATGGTCCAACATATCGGGGACTCAGTTTCCCTTTCTTACCGAATCTTACAACACCTTTCCAAGGAGATACTTTTAGTAGTACTTTGTCTCCTATTTGGAATTCAAGTGGTTTGCGACGATTGTCGGCATAGCTCTTCTGGCGATCTCTGGCTGTTTTCAATCTTTCCTTGATTTGGGTTATCTTGTCTGTGGTTTCTTGCACGATTTCTGGACCTGATAATTGACTTTCTCCTATTTCCGCCCAACATACAGGCGTTCTGCATTTGCGTCCATACAATGCTTCGAATGGAGCGGCTTCAATACTTGAGTGATAACTATTGTTATAGGAGAATTCAATTAATGGTAAATGGTTATCCCAATTACCTCCAAAGTCAATTACACATGCTCGGAGCATGTCTTCTAGAGTTTGGATCGTCCTTTCACTCTGTCCGTCGGTTTGTGGATGATATGCAGTACTCAGGTTGAGTCGGGTTCCCATTGATTCTTGGAAACTTGTCCAAAATCGGGAAGTGAAACGACTATCTCTATCCGATATAATGGAGAGCGGGACTCCATGTAAGGATACTATTTCATCCACATATAGCTTGGCTAATCTTTCCATACTAAAGGTTTCTTTTATTGGTAGAAAATGAGCTGATTTGGTTAATCGATCCACGATTACCCAAATTGCATCATTACCTTTTCTGGTTCTGGGTAACTTAGTAACAAAGTCCATTGTTATAAGTTCCCATTTCCATACAGGCATTTCTAACTGTTGTAGTAAACCTGAGGGTTTCTGGTGTTCAGCTTTAACTTGTGAACAGGTTAAACACTTAGATACGTATTCAGCTATATCCTTTTTCATTCCTATCCACCAGAAATTCTTTCTTAAATCTTGGTACATTTTGTTGTTTCCTGGGTGTACAGTATACCTAGATTTATGAGCTTCTTCTAAAATTTTCGATCTTAAATTTCCTTGTTTAGGTATCCAAATTCTGCTTTTGTGAAATTTCCAAATTCCATCATTTCCTTGTTCCAATTCTTTTAGGTAACCTTTCATTCCTTCGGCCTCGTCCTTGATTGCCGTTTTCTGAATTTCCTTCACTTGTTCCCTTAAATCTACTTGTAGATTTATTCTAAGAGCACGGACTCGCTTTTGCTTTTCATGGAACTTACGACTCAAGGCATCTGCTACTACGTTGGCCTTTCCTTCGTGATATTGAATATCACAGTCGTAATCACTCAGGACTTCCATCCATCTTCTTTGTCTCATGTTTAACTCTTTTTGCCCGAATATATACCTTAAACTCTTATGATCCGTATAAACAATAAACTTACTTCCATACAGATAATGTCTCCAAATCTTAAGGGCAAAAACTATAGCTCCTAATTCTAAATCATGAGTCATATAGTTTTCTTCGTGCTTTTTCAATTGTCTGGAGGCATAAGCAATTACCTTCTTGCGTTGCATTAACACACATCCGTACCCTAATTTTGAAGCATCGCAATATACTTCAAAATCTTCTGTTCCTTCTGGTAAGGCTAAGATTGGAGCATTGGTTAATTTCTGCTTTAAAATTCTAAAGGCTTCTTCTTGCTTTGGTCCCCACTCAAACTTAGTGGCTTTACAGGTTAGCTTAGTTAATGGTACAGCTATTTTGGAAAAATCCTTAATAAACCGTCTATAATAACCGGCTAAACCAATAAAACTTCTAATTTCCATGGCAGTTTGTGGAACTTTCCAGTTGGTAATGGCTTCGATCTTAGCCGGATCTACGTGTATACCTTCGTGATTCACCATGTGGCCTAAGAATTGCACTTCTTGTAGCCAAAATTCACATTTTGAGAATTTAGCATACAACTTTTCTTTTCTTAACAAAGTTAAGAGTGCATGCAAGTGCTGGCAATGCTCGACTTGACTTTTGGAATAAATAAGTATATCGTCTATGAAAACAATTACAAATTTATCCAAATATGGTTTACAGATTCTGTTCATCATGTCCATGAATGCAGCTGGGGCATTGGTTAATCCGAAGGGCATGACTGTAAATTCATAATGACCATACCTAGTTCTGAAAGCAGTTTTAGGTATGTCCTCTTCTTGTACTTTCAACTGATGGTATCCGGATCTTAAGTCTATTTTAGAGAAATACCTAGCTCCTTGTAATTGATCGAAAAGATCATCAATCCTAGGTAATGGGTATCGATTCTTAATTGCGACCTTATTCAACTCTCTATAATCAATACACATTCTCATTGATCCATCTTTCTTTTTCACAAACAACACTGGTGCACCCCAAGGGGATGAACTAGGTTGTATAAATCCTTTACTTAGTAATTCATCTAATTGCTTCTTTAATTCTATCATCTCGGTAGGAGCTAATCGATAAGGTGCCTTGGCTATCGGTGTAGTTCCTGGAATTAGATGAATCCTAAATTCTACCTCTCTATCTGGTGGCAGCCCAGGTAAATCTTCCGGAAATACATCTGGGTATTCTGAGACTACAGGGATTCCCTTAAGTTCTTTTCCTTTCGTACAAATGATTACTGAAATCATATATACTATTCCCTGTTTTCGTTCATAATTAGCAACTTTCATTACTGATATGAACTTTAATGGCTTCCGAGGTTTGTCTCCTGAAATTTTAATTACCTCTCCAGTAGGTGCTTGAATTTCTATAGAGTTTCTATCACAAATGATTTGAGCATGGTTGGCTATTAACCAATCCATTCCTAGCACAACATCAAACTCAGCTAATTTCATAGGCAATAGGTTTGCAACAAATTTATGACCTGAGAGTTCTATTTCTACTTTTTGCAAAACCTGATTAATTTCTACAGAATTCCCATCTGCAGTTTCAACTGTAAAAATCTGCCTAACGGTGGTTAATGGTAACTTAAGAGCTTGACAGAATGAAGTATTTATAAAACTTTGGTTCGCACCAGAGTCAAATAATACTTTTGCATAAACGTTGTGAACTAAAAACGTACCGGCTATCACATCTGGAATGAGCTCTGCTTCTTGAGTAGTTAGCTGGAAAGCTCTGGCATTCTTTTTAACAGTTCCTTCAACTGATTTGCCCTTGTTATCAGTGATTTTGTTCAGTTTAGGGCATTCGGTTTTGTAATGTCCTATTTCCCCACAGTGAAAACAGGTTACAGTTTTCTTCTTACAGTTTTCTTCACTATGACCTATAGATTTGCAGAAGTTACAAATTGCATTGCATTTTCCAAAGTGCTTCCTTCTGCAATTTCTGCAAAATGGCGGGGTTGAAGGTTGTCTCGCTCCTTTCTTCTTAAAATTACCACTATTACCCACTCTAAACCCTTGGGTAATCTTCTGAGCCAATTCTTTCTTCCTATCTTCATCTCTTGTGCGTATCAGTTCGTCGGTTAGGGTATTAGCTAATTCTAGTGCATCGTCAATAGTGCGAGGTCTCGCAGCTTTAACGATATTGCGAATTTCGCTAATTAATCCCCAAATATATCGAGAAATGAGTACCGGTTCTGGTGAAGCCAAGTTAGGTACCACTCTCGCATATTCGAAGAATGTTGAAGTATAACCACGACAATCTACCCCGGTCATTCGATGATTTAGGAACTTATTTGCCATTTGTTCCTTCTCAAACTCAGGACAGAATTTTCTTTCAACAAGATTCTTAAATTCTTCCCAAGTCATAGCATAAGCCACTCGTCTTCTGTAACACCTCGAATTTTTGTGTCCAATAATGTGCTAACACGTGTCATTTGTTTACACGTGGCATTGATATTAAATAAAGGACTAATTTTGACAAACCTTGAAAGTATGTAAATTCGAGGGTTATAAATGTCAACAAGGGTAAATATACTGTATAGTAACCCTAAATAATGCTTGAACCTTCGAACGAATGAATCATAGATCGTACGGGAGCGAAACGCAGAAGAAAGTGAGAGATTACGAGCTACAGGGGTTAACTGTGTCAACATGTTTAATTATACCTCTGAGTGACCCTTTAACGTTCCCAAGGCTTCGTAACAGTATTATACGCTCACTAGAATATACTGTACAAATTCCGCGAAGTTCCGTCTTAAAACGAGAGAGTTATACTCAAATTCGTATGAGAAGGGTTAAAAGCGTCAACAGTGAAAGTTAAGGCTTTCCAAATAATTAATAAACTAACCGGGGACTTTATAATGCGGGTAAATAACACGAGGCCCCTATCGGTAAATAACCGAGGGCCAAACCGCAAAGTTACCCCTTCAAACCCGAAAGGTCAGGTAAATCATTACGAAAGATTTCATTATTAATTACTAGGATTTCGCAATCATGACAAAAGATTTAAAATTTCTGAATTTATAACCTCTCGCGACCTGCGTGAAGGTTAGGGTAAGTTGAGGCGGGCCGCGAGCCTCCTAATATACGCGTCTGATAATTGAATCTCAGGCGACCCGCATTAAAAATGCATGGAACTCCCATGCGGGCCGCGTGGGACGCCCAGATGCAGAAAGTTGTAACTTCTTGCCTTTTGAGCATTATGAACGACCAAATCTCCAATAAATGAGGCATGGGCACCCTACACTTGACCCATAGCTCCAGGGGACACATGCCCATCATCCATAATCAGCTGTAGGCTGAGTTGTGATGATCTTGAGGCTTTTTGAACATTATAAATAGCCACATTGTGAGCATATGTTCACCACACCTCAAACAACTCATCTCCTGGTCATTCTAAGCTCCCAAGCATCCATCTCTGCTCTATAAGCAAGAAACAACTTCTGTAAGTCGTTCACAATCAATATGGTCTTGCATTTCCATAGTTATAGCTTATAAACACAACCGTCGTAACTAACGGTTGTCATTACAATAACTTGCAAATGGTTCAGTCTTATGACGAATCAAAAGTGGTTATGAGTTGGTATTTATGTGGGTAATAAACCTCTAAAAGGGTTCCCTCTGATCACCACTCTAACTATGTCAAATATCGAGTCAAATGCGCACTTAAAAAGTCAACAGAAAGCTATTTTTGCGATTTATGCATAATCTGTAATGTACATACTAAGAAACCTGTTTTGACACTCATAAAATATGATATTAAGTATATAAACTTGTTTGCGCTCATTTGAATCGACCATTTGCTATATTGAACCGGTTCGGAACCGAATGTCGCAAAAGTTTGACTTTTGCATTGACTTCAGTTCTGACCCGTTTTAGTGAGGTATAGATATACCTTAGGACTCTCTTAGGACCAGGTTACATGATGGTGCAAACCTCTGTGATCGGTTCATGAGTTATCCGAGTCTTTTACGCATTTCCGTTAATCGCCTAAAAGTTGACCGTAAAGCCATTTTGAAAATAAAACGAGTATTTCGGACCCGTGAACGGACCAGAACCTTGCTTATTAAATTATAAGCATGTCCTTAAAGTTTCACGTCAATCCGAGGTCTAGAATGAGAGTTATGCTAATTAGCGCAATTAAAATAAACTTTTGTAATAAACGGCGCAATTAGCATAACGCCCATCTAAACCAAGATTTCGTCACCAAAACTTTTACCCACTGTTATAAATTAATATTTTGGGAATTTTAAAGATTTTTAATAATTTTTACCTCGCTCATAACCTGCGGTTATGGCTACGGTTCGGTAAATACCGAATATGCCCTTTTCGGCCAAAACATGAGTTCTACAAGGTCTTTTGACCCGATTCCAGTTGCTACTGGTTCCAAATAATAAATAAAGTATTTTAAGCTTTATAAGCTGTTCGGGAAACTCAGATTTCCTGTAGAACTCGAAAAGCTCTTTAAAAGTCTTTAAAATGACCGAAAAGCCCCTACGGGGCTTAATATTAACTTAAACTCGTTACGGGCATCACGGAAGGTATCCTACTGATACCACAACCTCTTTAAGGCATATTGACTTAGGAAATAAGCGTACGACTCTCATGGTTAACCGTTTCGCCTATTGCGCGCACGGTTCGGCTTATGAAACTAGTTTTCATAAATTAGCCGATACGGGTCAAATTATATTATTTGGACCCCAAAATCCAGAGTGTGAACCATAAACCCATATAAAACAAGTCTCTGAACTTGTTGGGTCAGAATCGCACTCCATTCTCGGTTTTCGCCTTTTTACGCGATTAAACCATATTCACATATCGGAACCAACCGGTCAAGGCTACGGCCATTATAACGACTCGTTAGGATTCTAAGAGGTTAATTAAAACCTTCGTTCCAGATTAGGAGCCCTAGTAAAAGCTATCGGTGATTTAATCCAAATTAAGGGAATATACTTGCAAAGGTAAATACTTTAACTTATTTCCCCTATATGGGCTTGGGTTACGGTATATTAATACCGCTTGATTGAGCATTATATTCTTCCATCGCTTAGGTGGTTAATTAAATAATATGATCGGCTCATTTAAACAGTTTTGTTTCTTAAAAGCCTTTGGGGGGTTTAATGACCGTTGTCCCGGATATCCTTGGCATCATTTTACGAAATGGCCACGACCATCGACATCCTGGTGTAGGCGTACACCCGGTATATATTGTCGACATTAAAATTAAAAGACGTAGCCGTTGGTTTTTATACTACGGTTTTACGCAATGTGGTGTGTCTATAAATCTTTAACCCGGCACGACCCGGGCTACTGAACGCATAAAAGAACATGTAAAACGTTCACAAGATTTTATTATAATTTTCCCAAGTTATAAAAGAGTTTGTGCCTTGTGCATTCAAATCAATTTTAATAAACATTTTCAAATGTGTCAGTTGAATTTATTTACCAGTGTAAACTGACGTATTTTCCCCAAAAAGATTAAGTGCAGGTACTATACGAAATGGGCTGGTATTAGCTTCCTAAGCATCACGAATAGTCTCGCAAACTCGATGCCGTATCTGAATGAACAATATTTTATTATTATTTTGATCCGCTGTGGATATATTCGACTTCTGTAATACATTTGATATTACAACCAGAGGTTGAAGTTTATATATTTATCTTAAGCTTCCGCTGTGCATTATATAATTGTGTGGTTTGACTATATTCTTGCCAACATCGTCACGGTAATCCCCCACCGGGCCCACCGGTGAGACACGTGGAAATCGGGGTGTGACAGGTTGGTATCAGAGCCAACATTGAGTGAATTAAACACTATCCTAATGTGTTTAATCTCAATGACACAATTGCACATACTTGAGTCTAGACAAGAACTTAGGACAAATTCGAATTGTTATTCCAATTTTGTCTTTTTCTTTTATTATTGGAATTTAAAGTTTTATAAAGCAGGAAAATGCCACCTGTTATATTCCGAGGAAGAGGAAGGGGAAGAAGAGGCAGAGGAGAAGTCGTGACACATCACGATAACGAAGCTGGACCATCTGGTACAAGACATCCTTCGATGACAAGGAGCGAAGAACCACAACGACGAAGAGATCTTTACGAACCCGCGAGGCATTCCACCTCGCACAGCTCGACGCCATCCTACCGACACTCATTTGGGCCAAACTCAGAAAATGATCCCAACAACCCACAACCTTCCTTCATACCTCTGCAACGTTCGGTATCGCACCGGAATTACGACGACCCTACTCCATACTTCATAGGTCAGTTTAATCCGGCTGACTACATACAGGAACCTTCAGGTTTTGTTCCATTAGGGCCGCAAGATCATTTCTCCGAGGATCATATGGACGAAGATACTGATCCAACTGAACCTCCTCGTGGTACGCCCACGCATCCGATAGAAGTCTCTGATGGGTCATCCTTCCATGGCACACCCTATCAGGGACCAGACAGTTTCCAAGCGTTGTTTGACCGACATGAGTGGTACTACACACCACCTCAACAGACATCACAACAACCGCGACATCCACAGGATCCCTCTGAGGATTCACGCTTTGTGGCAGTTACGCCACCACCTCCGCCACCTGCACAACCAGTAATACCTGATCCGCCAAGGCGTAGGAGGACGAATGCGCGTATGTCCACACGAGGAGGAGGGGGTATCCACTTCAGCACTCCTCGACACTCTAGTAGTAGCCACTATCCGCCACTACAAGAAGAAGGACCTTCAAGTCCTATACAGGAGGCGAACTCCGCACCAGCTGCACCAAATTCGCCACCATTTGGGTATGACCAACCCATACCTGCTTACACGGGTCCAACGGCTTACAACCCGTTCGAACCGTCACAAGCACAATACAACTACGGCTATGAGCGCGACCCATATGTGGTGTCGGCAAGATATAAAGCGCGCTACCCTGACGGAGCACATGGAAACATGGGACCACCGGACTACTCAGCTCATGGGTATCCAATACCTCCCAGACCTCCAGTTCCGCAACACGCGCCACAACCACGATTCTCTCCTCCTGAACAAGAAGAGATACTCCATCGACTAGATCGTGTGGAGAGAGAGTTCGAAGAAGAGAAAAAGAGCCACCGAGGATTTCTCAAAGGCTTAGCAAACCTACTAAAGGGCAAAAAGAAGAAACGTGACCACTAGCCCTTAATAGTTGTACTAATGTAATTTCTATTTTGAAATAAGTCCCTGCGTGGACACTTATCGTATTTCAGTCCCTACGTGGACATATCTTTTAGTCCTTACATGGACACCTATCTTGTGTTAGTCCCTGCGTGGACTTGTCAATTATTTTAAACCTCTATGGAGGTATGTACTATTTGAAAGACCCGTTTAGGGCAATATGTAATTGTATTTGAGATTATGGAATGTATGTTATGAGTTTTGTTTTAATATGTATAAAATAAATCAAAACCATTCCTTTTATATTGATCTGCCTAGATAAAGAATCTTAAAAGGTGAAACCTAGCTTGGTGTCTTTTAAGATCCAGTCAAGATGGTACGACCTAATTGAAAAGATTCTGATTCCCTGTTAACCTCTGTACGCATGTTAACAATCATGGCAGATGTGATTCGTTAAAATCACGCACGTCATTCTTATATAATAATCCTTTAAGGATTTCAAAACCCAACTAAATGATTTATAAATCATGGGTTAAATCACCTATGCAAGTGATCAATCTTATTAAAAAAAAACATCCGTTAGTGATGTAGTGCCTACGGGCCAATCTTATTAAAACATCCATTAGTGATGTAGTGCCTACGGGCCAATCTTATTAAAACATCCATTAGTGATGTAGTGCCTACGGGCCAACCTTATTAAAACATCCATTAGTGATGTAGTGCCTACGGGCCAACCTTATTAAAACATCCATTAGTGATGTAGTGCCTACGGGCCAACCTTATTAAAACATCCATTAGTGATGTAGTGCCTACGGGCCAACCTTATTAAAACATCCATTAGTGATGTAGTGCCTACGGGCCAACCTTATTAAAACATCCATTAGTGATGTAGTGCCTACGGGCTAACCTTATTAAAACATCCATTAGTGATGTAGTGCCTACGGGCCAACCATATTGAAACATCCATTAGAGGTGTAGTGCCTACGGGCCATGATAATTGTCTTATAAAGACAAAAGACAGTGGTGGTTTATGACTCTCTGTCAGAAAGAGATGAAAGAACTACGGTTCAAATCTCTATGCCTTTGATTCTCAGAAATCTCGGCTAAAATTATAAAACATCCTCGTGATTAGGCTTTATGCCGCCAATACTATTTATATAGCTGAAATAGGATATATTCAAATCCTAATATATAATGAAATAATAAGTTAACCAAATATGGTCTCTGTACCATGGTTGACAAATTGTCATAAAAGACAATTATATAATAATCTCCCGAATAAAATTTTGTTATCTTCTGTAACAGATTCAAGTTACAATGGCGGATCCCAACGGAGAGAATAGCCATACTAATGAAGATGACTACGACAATACGCCAGTGCATTTGACAGGCGCACAGCTTAAGGCTCTGATTGACAATGCTGTTCAGGCAGCTCTTGACCGTCAATACACTGAGTCCCAAGGCAGAACCGTATCAAAACCACCCTCTAAACCAAAGACACACTCCAAACCACCCTCTCAACCCAAGAAAGATGACGACAAACACTCGTCCACTGAGAACAGCGTTCATCGCGATAGAGAATATACTGATGCATCAAATGCTAAGGGTTGCACCTACAAATACTTTGTATCTTGTAAGCCCCGGGAATTTACAGGGGAGAAAGGTGCTGTTGATTGTATCACCTGGCTAGATGAGATGGACACCATTGTGGACATCAGCGGGTGTGCAGAGAGGGATGTGGTGAAGTATGTGTCCCAGTCATTTAAGGGCGAGGCCCTGGCATGGTGGAGAGCGTTGGTGCAGGCATCTGGTAAGTCTGCTTTGTACAAAATGACATGGGAGGAATTTATTGCTCTCATTAAGGAAAACTACTGCCCTCAGCATGAGGTTGAGAAGATCGAGGCTGACTTTGTGTCACTGGTAATGACAAACCTGGACTGCCAGGCTTATTTGACGAGCTTCGATACGATGTCTCGCCTGGTCCCATACCTTGTGACCCCAGAACCTCGAAGAATTGCCCGTTTCATTGGGGGCTTGGAGCCCGCGATAAAGGCGAGTGTAAAGGCCTCTCGACCGACGACCTTCAGGTCAGTTACTGACCTCTCCTTGTCTCTCACCTTAGACGCTGTCCGTCTAAGGACACTAAGGAACAAGGAGGCTGAGAAGAGAAAACGTGAGGATGATACCTCACGAAGATCAGGGAAGAAGCACCGTGGAAACGGTGAAGGCAAAAGAGGGTCGGAGGCGAAGAAAGATGGGCAAGCTGGTGAAAGGCCCAACTGCAAAATCTGCAAGAAACCCCACTCTGGAAAATGTAGATTTGCATCGAACTCACAATCGCAATCAAAGACTCCTTCCTGTGGACTATGCAAGTCCAAGGATCATAAGACTGTGGAGTGCAAGAAAATCAAGGATGCAACCTGCTATGGTTGTAACGAAAAGGGGCACATCAAGAGTAACTGCCCTAAGTATGCCAAGAAGGCGGAAGAGACCAAGAAGTCAAATGCGAGAGTTTTTCGCATGGATGCAAAGGAAGCGGTCCAGAACGACAACGTGCTTACAGGTACTTTTCTCGTAAATAATATATTTACAAGAGTACTATTCGATTCTGGCGCTGATAAATCCTTTGTAGACCAGAAGTTTTGCCAACTACTAAATATGCCTATCAAAACCCTTGATGCGAAATACGAGGTAGAGTTAGCAGACGGCACGATAGAAACCGTCTCCACTGTTCTAGAGGGATGTGAAATATCCATTAGGAACCATTCTTTTTCTCTATCTCTACTTCCCTTCAAACTGGCGGGTTTCGACATAGTCCTAGGCATGGACTGGTTATCCCGTAATCAGGCCCAAATCATTTGCGGCAAGAGGCATATAGTGCTAAAGACTCCGAGTGGTGAATCGCTTACCATTCGAGGAGATACGCAGTAGGGGTTACCTGAGGACGTATCTATGCTCAAAGCTTCAAGGTGTTTGAACAGAGGCTGTGTAATTTACATGGCTCAGGTGATAATAGAAGAACCTAAGCCGAAGATCGAGGATCTTCCTGTCATTTCTGAATACCCCGAGGTTTTTCCTGAAGAACTACCTGGTTTGCCACCAGATAGACAAGTGGAGTTCAGAATAGACATCATACCTGGAGCAGCTCCGGTAGCAAGAGCACCTTACAGGCCAGCTCCAACGGAAATGAAAGAACTGAGAACCCAGTTGGATGAACTGCTTGCGAAAGGTTTTATCAGACCTAGTTCATCTCCCTGGGGAGCACCAGTCCTATTTGTAAAGAAGAAGGACGGATCGATGCGGTTGTGCATCGACTATCGAGAGCTAAATAAAGTTACCATAAAGAACAGATATCCTTTGCCAAGGATCGATGATCTGTTCGATCAACTACAAGGAGCAAGCTATTTCTCGAAGATCGACTTGAGCTCGGGCTATCATCAGCTAAGGGTCAGAGATGAAGATGTACACAAGACAGCATTTAGGACTCGCTATGGTCATTACGAGTTCCTAGTGATGCCTTTTGGGCTCACAAATGCACCGGCTGCGTTCATGGATCTCATGAATCGCGTCTGCAAGCCGTATTTGGACAAATTTGTCATAGTCTTCATCGACGATATCCTTATATATTCCAAGAACCAAGCAGACCACGAGAAGCACCTCCGTTGCATTCTCGAATTACTACGGCGTGAGAAACTCTACGCCAAATTCTCGAAATGTGAATTCTGGCTACGAGAGGTTCAGTTTTTAGGTCACGTTGTGAGTGAGCATGGTATCTGACGTGATTGTCGTGGGTCACGCAAATTTAATCCCTAAACAACTGTAGTTAGCGGTAGTAGGGTATCGAACTCAGGGAGTATGTGGAAAATGTGTTGATTGTATAGCTTTGTATTTAAACTAAAATTAAACTAAATTGCAGAAAATTAAAATTCAAGATTGTGGATTGTTGTTTTAGAAAACTAAATTACGAACTAGTTCTAATCAAAGTTGGTTGTAAACAATTAGGAGAAAACAATGATCACCCTAGGTTTCAGTTTCTTTGAACAGTTGTGTGCAATTTCACTAGAAAGAGTTACATAGACATAACTCGTGTATGTGTGATTGAAGTGATAAAAGGGAACAAAGTACTCGGATTAGATAACGCGAGGTTGTTTCCCGATGACCTATTAACCAATAACCAACCCTAACCCTTCCCGTGATATCTCGGTTGCCAACGGCACCAAGAACGTACGATCGAGACTAGAAATTGTAATATGGATTAACACGCTACAAACAATCAAACATACACTATGACATTCAAGCAACGCAAGATATCATTCTAGAAATGCAGAAATTTAACACACAAAAGTCTTAGAAACATTCACCTAGGATGATCACCGAAGAGTTTAGCCGGACATGGCTCGGTGAATCATCATCAACATCAATCTAATGTTCATACAAATTAAAAACACAAACCGAATGTTTGGAAATGTTCACAAAGCAAGCTAGTGCTCCAAAATCGCCCCCAAAGTGTCTAAGAACTGTCAATGATGAGATAATGCCAAAAGACACACCAAAAACGAGTATATTGTGGCAGTTACACTTTTCACGTTCAGGCTCCACCGTAAATTACGGCTCCACCGTAATTTACGGTGGTCATCAAATTGTTACGGTGAGGTGAGACTGAGTTACGGTGCAACATAAATGAGAAAATGGGCCACCGTAAATTACGGTAGTACCGTAATTTACGGTACCAAGCTGCCTTCACTTCTTTGTTTTGTCTTGTGTTCTTCTCTCGACCCGTTTTCACCAAAGCATCCATAAGCTGCCTTTTATCCATCTCTTATCTCCTAATTTGCACCTGAAACATAAGCATCGTAGTTATCTAATTCAAGATAATTACACGGCTAAATGGAGGATTATTTCATGTTTTAACACACTTAAGGGTTGTCCAAAAGACCACCCGTCACATCCCCACACTTAACCGTTGCTTGTCCCAAGCAACTCATCAACATAGTTTCGAAACAAGTGATCAAATCAAGCCAAACAAATCATGCAATTTCTTTACCAACCCCTTTTTAATGCCCAAGCAATACACCCCTCACAAATTCTCTCCTCTCGGCTACAAGTGGAAACTAGCAAAGATAAGCTAGACACACACTAGGCAAACGGGTGGTTGCGCAATCATAAGCTTGTACCTGAATCAACTATCCTCCTATAACGGGTCAAACATGAATGCAAATCAAAGGGGCTTAAAGGTTGTAACGTGGCTAGGTGTATGGGTAGGAAATGGAATATATATGAGTAGCGAAAATTCGACCCGGTCTTTTTATTACAACTACCAAAACCAACTAACAAATGCATACTACTATATACAAGACAATGAAACCTTCTTTTTTTTTTTTTTTTGACAAGCAATACGATAATACATTAACCATGACTACTTCAAACTCACAAACTCCTAATTATATCGCTAACGCTATAAGACCGGGTCAAATTTGGGTACATTTTCAAGTAAGTAGCTAGGGAAAACAAATGATCGGCTTTAGGCACAAAATTGGACAACTAAATGACCAAACCCCCGCCCCTCTCACTACCATGCTCATATATATAACTTATGAGGTCCAACCCCCCAAATCCCACACTCACTCACACCAACGACGAGGCTACCTAGTGCCCTTATCCTTTCTACATTCATGTCTAACAAAGGATTCAAATTGCATTCAAGCACAAATTCTAACGCACCCCCACCCGTAGCCACTCTCATCAAAGATTATTTATATACACGTATGGCTACAACTCTTACCAAGAATGAAAAGAGTAATAAGGGTTGCCGGTGTATTGACTAGGGGATAAATTGGGGCGACAAGATTTCACATTGTTTTGCTCGGCTTAAAATTTTTTCAAAAATCTTCAAAAAATTCCCCCCATCCCCACACTTGGGATACATTGTCCCCAATGTATGGCTTGGAAGGTTTTGATCACTACTTCAATCAACATCCGCAAAAAGCTTTTATCTCAAACCCCAAATTTCTTTTTGTATTTTTTTATTTTATATTTTTTTTATGTTTTTCATTTTAAACACAACACCACCAACCAACCAAACCCAATAATCAATCATATGATCAATCACCACCCATCCTCCCACCATAATCAACATAAACCAACAAATATATACAAACTATACAAGAGAGAGAATACCACCTGATCAATAATAACGCGGTCCTGGGGGCCCAAAGATGGACGACATCATATCGTTCCATTCTCCAAACCCGAACGAGCCGCTACTGCTTCCCTCTTGTTGTCGTTGTCCCTCTTGCTGTCGTGGATCGAGCCACTGGGAATGGTGGAGCTGTGGGGTCGCATACGAAACGCTGCCATCATATGGTGGCAATGAGGCATAATCCACATGTTGTGGATCCTCAACCACCGGCCTCCCAGCATGCCAGTCCGCATGCATCCGCCTCATCTGATCATCGTGATATCGGTTATTCATTTCCACCTCCTGCGAATATGCGTGGGTCCGGTGCCATGATTCATTGCGGTCGAAGCTATGTTTAAGCGCCCGCTCAATACTAGCGCTATTCCGCGTGCCTTGATCAAATAACGACCTCTCCGGACCCGACCAAGTATCAAAGATGGCCGCCGGCGGGCGTTGGCTCTCGATCACCTCCTGCATTGAACCACTATAAGCCCACCCCGGTTCATATGGTTGCTGCGCATAGTCGTAAAATGTGCCACCATGACCACCATGAAAAGCCCCAAAACCAACATTTGCACCACCCGGTGGCTCGTCTGCGTAATCATCATCCCCACTTGGAATTAACTCTTCATCGCTTTCAGGTTCATCCGGTTCTCCCGGTAACAACTCCCTTGCACCTAATTTCAACGCCCTCCACCGTTGACCCTCCGATTTCAGCTTGTGATAACGTTCAGACGAAGTGTATGTCCAAACGTTTCCCAACCTATCCAAAGTAAAAGGCAAGTGCCTTTTCGTTAAACCGCGGTCTTCAGATGTGAGTGCCTTCTGCTGTTTCATTAAGCCCGTTATGATGCGACAGTACGGGACAATGTCTCTCCCGTATTTGTTCCGGCATATCCACAAATGGTGCATAATCAGGTAGCGTATTGGAAAGCGTGGGGAGCCATGCATCAATGAATACAGAACAGGTATCTCTGGAAACCTCACCTGCTCTTTATCCCCTCTCCTTGGGATGACATTAAGTAAACAGATCGTATGCAAGAGCTTGGCTTCTATCTTCAGATTTTTTCGGTATAACACGCCACCATACCTACCGGGCAAAAACAAATCCGCCAACATACTGTTCCATGTCACGTGCTTCTCGGGTTTGAGCAATAAATCATCAAGCGTGGGAATCATGTACTCCCTAGTTGGAAGGCTATCATATTTTCCCAACTTCTTCAACGTATCGAATGACATTTCAACTGGTACCCCATGTACCATCCCAACCAACTTCATTTGTGATGGCCTGTGGAAGTTGTGACATTTAAGCGTTGCCATCCACTCCTGAATCTCAGTCAAAAACAAATTGCTCTTATCCTTATCCCAACACTTGAGTGCTCCTTCCCAACCCAAAGCACGAAACTTGTCATACACCCCGAACTGGCCCAACTGAGGCTCATCAACCTCTCTTTCACAGATGAATGCGGCTGCTTTATTCTTTAACTTGTTCATGCAGTCGTTATACAGGGTTGGTTGCCAGATTTCGGGTTGATCATCCAACGACCCCGAATTCCACACCGGTTTATCACTTGGGTCTAACTGCATCTCTTCTTCTTCCTCGCTTTCGCTTTCACTAACCCTACCCAGATATTGCCTCTTCTTCGATGGCTGCTCCTTTTCCTTGCCCTTGCCTCTTGATGAAGACGAACTTGACCCCGGCTTTTCCTTTGTCTTTGCCATTTCCTACACATATGAAGAAACAACAAAACAAACACAAAAATTAAACACTCTCTTCACACATCATCCCCACACTTGCTTGTTGCTATGGTTGTAGATATTAGTGAACCCAAAATATATCAAGAATTTTTCAAAAAATTGGGCATGGTGTCTCTACCATGTAGAGCATCCCACAAGTTCACTACTTTAACCATAATTCCTACATCTACAACCATCAACCATGTTCAATAACAATTCCATACTCATATTCTAGCAACAAGCAAGTGGGCAAGAACATATAACCTAAATCACCTTGTTTTTCACAATGCATCTCCATAATATAGTAAAATAAGTGTTCATACCTTGTTTCAAGATGAGAGGATGCTTGTGAAACTAAAAATCCCAAAACCCCCAAATTATCTCAACCTAGGGTTTCAAACTTCGACCCCAAAACCGCGTTTTCTTTGGAATTCCTCCTCACAATCACGAAGCTTGGGAAAAATTAGTCGATTTAGACCAAAACCTCACTTGATTTGGGCGAGTATTGAAGATTTGATGAAAGAAAGAAGGTGGAAGAAGAAGGAAGATGAAGATTCTTGGAGAAGAAGAAGTTGGTGGAAAGGTGAAGAATGAATGAGTGGTTGGGGTCTAATCACGTGACCAGCTTGTTTGTTTTCGGTTTTTTATATATATATATTTTTTTTTATGTAGACACGGAACTCAATCGACCGACATGTTTTTTCCGCGTACCGTAATTTACGGTCTCACCGTAAATTACGGTGAGACCTGAATGCCAAATGTGTACCGTAAATCAGGAGAGAAATACCGTAAAACCCAAAAAAAATTTTATACTCCACCGTAAATTACGGTAATACCGTAATTTACGGTAATCTCTGAACTTCAATTCCCACCGTAATCCAGTAGGTTTGCACCATAAAAATCCACCATTTTTTAACAACCACCGTAAATTACGGCTCCACCGTAATTTACGGTGGACACTGGGCATCCACATTTTGCTAAAACTTGAGGTTTATGTGACCAAATTTTTAAATTTTTTAAATTTTTCGATTTTTTATGTTTTTTAATTATTTCAAAAACTTGGAAAAATCACCTTACCCCCTCAAAAATCCCGTGTTGTCCTCAACACGATGTAAGAGCAATTCGCGACCCGAATTTCCCCACACTTGTTTCGAACACGGACTTCGAAAAGCTATGGCAATTGTGCAAAAATACAAAACAAAACAAAATGAAACTACTATGTACACTACCACCAAACCTGGGCCTCTTAAGGTTGTTCCTCCTCGACCGGGCGTAAGATGTAGCCCGCTTTGTCAAGCTCCAAATTATTGATGTCATTTCCTTCCAAGTACGGCTTCAAACGGTGACCATTCACCGTTTGTTGTTTCAACGTTTGCTCATCTTGGATGTCCACATCACCAAATTGCCCAACTCGTCGAATAACATACGGACCCATCCATTTACTTTTAAGCTTGCCCGCAAACATTTTCAACCGTGAGTTATACAACCAAACCTTCTGACCCACTTCGAACGTTTTCTTGCGTAACTTCGCATCATGTACTTTCTTTAGCTTATCCTTATAAGCCGATGCGCATTTGTACGCCTCATCTCGAATTTCTTCTATCTCGCTCAATTGTAATTTCCGCAACTTACCCGCCTCGTCGTAATCCGCATTAACTGTCTTGATCGCCCAATGCGCCCGATGCGCCAACTCCATAGGCAAATGACAACCCTTACCATACACCATCCGGTAAGGTGTTGTGCCAATCGGAGTCTTGTAGGCCGTACGGTACGCCCACAAAGCATCATCCAACTTGCTCGACCAATCCTTTCGGTCCGTTCTTACCGTTTTCATGAGGATCTCCTTGATTTGCCGATTGGACACTTCGACTTGTCCACTCGTTTGCGGATGGTAAGGTGTTGCGACTCGATGATTCACGCTATACCTCTTCAACAATTTTCCGAAGTTAAAGTTTTTGAAATGTGAACCACCATCGCTTATAATGACCCGCGGAATTCCGAAGCGCGAGAAGATGTTGGATTGAACAAATTTACAAACAACCGAATGGTCGTTTGTGCGCGTTGCAATAGCCTCAATCCACTTCGAGACATAATCCACCGCCACAAGAATATAAAGGAAGCCATTCGAATTTGGAAACGGACCCATAAAATCTATTCCCCATACATCAAATATCTCTACAACCAAGATTGGTTGTAGTGGCATCTCATCCCTCTTCGATATGCTACCCATCTTTTGGCAGTTTACACAATTCCGGGCGAACTCAATTGCATCCTTGAAAATAGTGGGCCAATAAAACCCACAAGATAGTACCCGATAACCCGTTTTATGTCCACTAAAATGACCCCCGCAAGCGGACGAATGGGCGTGCGTTAAAATTTCCAACACTTCCGTTTCGGGCACACACCTCCGAATAACTTGATCCGGTCCGATCTTGAAGAGATCCGGCTCATCCCAAATATATTGCCTCACTTGGACCATGAATTGTTGACGACGCTTTTTGGTCCAATGGGTCGGAATGGCACCCGTGGCTAAGTAGTTAACATAGTGAGCGTACCACGGGGCAACAAAAGTGGACACGGCTAACAGTTGCTCGTCGGGGAAACTTTCATTGATTTCACTTACATCATCGGTCCCCTCTACCGGAATCCTAGACAAATGATCCGCGACTACATTCTCGCTTCCTTTCTTGTCTCGGATCTCTAGATCAAATTCTTGCAACAATAAAACCCACCGAATCAAACGCGGCTTCGCATCCTTTTTCTCCATTAAATACCGAACCGCACTATGATCGGAATAAACTACTACCTTGCTTCCCCAAATATACGAGCGAAACTTATCCAAAGCGTACACCACCGCTAGTAATTCCTTCTCGGTTGTGGTGTAGTTAAGTTGCGCTTCGGATAAAGTTTTGCTTGCATAGTAGATAACCACCGGCTTCTTGTCAACCCGTTGACCCAAAACTGCACCAATAGTGGTATCGCTGGCATCACACATTATCTCGAACGGCTTTGACCAATCAGGTGGTTGCAAGATAGGCGCCTTGACCAAATGTTCCTTTAAAACAGTAAACGCTTGCATACATTCATTAGTAAAATCAAACGGGACATCTTTTAATAACAAATTGCATAAGGGTTTGGTGATAACACTAAAACCCTTAATGAAACGTCGATAAAAACCCGCATGTCCCAAGAATGACCGTACACCCTTAACATTTTTAGGAGGTGGCAATGATGAAATTACCCGTATCTTTGCCTTATCCACCTCCATCCCCCTTTCCGAAATCACGTGTCCCAACACAATGCCCTCTTGCACCATGAAGTGACTTTTCTCCCAACTTAGCACCAAATTTTTCTCAACGCACCTTTTTAAAACCTTTTGCAATTCGTTGAGACAAGCATCAAAAGTGGTGCCAAAAATGGAAAAATCATCCATGAACACTTCGAGCGACTCTCCAACCATGTCCGAGAAAATACTCATCATACATCGTTGAAAAGTTGCCGGAGCATTACACAACCCAAACGGCATTCGCCTAAAGGCAAAAGTGCCGTATGGGCATGTGAAGGTGGTCTTGTGTTGGTCATCCGGGTGTATGGCAATTTGATTATAACCCGAATACCCATCTAAGAAGCAATAATATTTTTGACCCGACAATTTTTCAATAATTTGGTCAATAAAAGGTAACGGGAAATGGTCCTTAGAAGTGGCGGCATTCAGTTTTCGGTAGTCAATACACACCCGCCATCCGGTAACCGGTCGGGTGGCAATTTGTTCACCACTTTCGTCCTTGACTACTTGAATGCCGGCCTTCTTAGGCATAACTTGGGTGGGACTCACCCAAGCACTATCCGAAATCGGATAGATGATTCCCGCATCCAACCATTTAATTACCTCCTTTTTTACTACCTCCCTTAGGTTCGGGTTCAACCGCCTTTGAGCTTCTCGTGTCGGTTTGGCATCTTCGGTTGTGATAATTTTGTGCATAACAATGGATGGACTAATTCCTTTGAGATCGGCAATCGTCCATCCAATGGCACCCTTGTTCGCTTTTAACACCTCCATCAAAGCTTGCTCTTGTGCCACTTCCAAATTAGAGGCAATAATGACCGGCAAAGTGTCATTATCCCCTAAAAATACGTACTTCAAGTGGCCCGGCAAGTCCTTGAGCTCTAACTTTGGTGGTTCCTCCAACGATGGTTTGGTACCCGAATCGATTTCCACCGGTAGACCCTCGAATTGATGAGTCCATGGTGGTCTACCTTCTTTCATCGCCATCACATCTTGTGCTTCCTCTTCAACCCGTAGTGCATAAGCATGTACCTGTTCAGAAAAGTCACACAGGCAAATATCCAAACCATCCTCTTCATACTCATGCGGGTTGCATCCCTCTACTATGTCTGCCATAAAACACTCATCAACACCGTTAGCATTAGAATTGTTAGTGAAAACATTCAAACGCATTTTTCGATTTCCGAATGCCATATCAACCGTACCAAATCTACAATCGATAATAGCATGTGCGGTGCTTAAAAATGGCCGACCCAAAATTATGTTTTGTTGTTGTTTAGGGTCCGCCGATGAGTAGTCCAAAACCAAAAAGTCCACCGGGTAGTAAAACTCATCAATTTTAACAATAACATTTTGAACCATACCCCGGGGCAACTTATGAGACAAATCGGCCAAAACAACCGTCGTCTCCACCCGTGCTAATGGACCAAAGTCATATTGGTCGTATAATCCCCCCGGTAAAATGCTAACTCCGGCTCCAAGATCTAGCAACGCCTTAGCCATTTGAAAATTACCAACTTGTACATTAATCAATGGCGTGCCTGGATCTTGGAGCTTAGGAGGAAGCTCCCCATTCAACACCGCACTCACTTGCCCGGTCAAATCTACCCACTTAGGCACTTTTTTCTTGTTTTGCCTCTTTTGTGTGCATAATTCTTTTAAAAATTTTGCATAAGCGGGAACTTGTTTTATTGCATCAAGAAGTGGGAGATTTATTTTAACTTGTTTGAACATATCCCACATTTCCTCTTTTTGAGGACCCCTTGACACAATAAAATTTTTCTTTCCCGGGTCAAGTAAAGCCGATGGGAATGGCACTTGACTCGGTTCACCCTCAATCTTTTCACTTTCATTCTTTTCACTTTCACCCAACCCCGGTTTTTTAATAGTTATTTCTTTTGGTTTAACCGGTGAAGGTTCATCATCACTTTCCATTCCCGTGATGTCCTCAACCACCCCCTCGACCAATTCGGGTGACAAATTGGCCTTAAACTCTTTACCACTTCTTAACACACTAACGTGGTTAATATTAACATTACCTCGTGACGAACCATGTGAAGGGTTTACCTTTGTGTCGCTTGGAAGTTGACCCTTACCTTTCTTCAATTCGGCCACCTCGGTCGCTAATTGACCCATTTGGGTTGTTAGTGAATGAATGCTTTTATCGCGAACCTCATCTTTTTGCATCCGCACTTCATCAAGTTGATTTCGCTTTTGCATTTCCAATTGCATGCTTTTAAGCATCTCCATCACCTCATTTCCACCCGAAGATCCCCCTTGATCTTGACCCGTTTGGTATTGTTTTTGATACCCTTGGTTATTTCCGCCCCGGTACCCACCTTGGTTATTATAAGATGGCCGTGAACCAAAATTACCTTGGCTACCTTGAAAATTTGGGTTCGCTTGATTTGACGGGTTCCCATATCTAAAGTTCGGGTGATTCCTCAACCCGGGGTGGTAGGTATTAGAATTCATGTTGTTGTAGTTCCTACCACCTCCTCCTTGGCCTTGACCTTGGACTGCGTGAACTTCCTCATATTGCCCTTCCAACATTCCTTGGCAATTTTCAGCCGCGTGACCTATTTCATTACACAAAGCACACACATCATAAATTTGATTAGTAGTTTGAACATTACCTTCATCTATGGCATGCACTTGTGGTCGGTTAGTTGTCGGTCGGGCTCTCCTCGAAGCTTGGGCTTTCCTTTTTGATGTAGTTGCCATACTCTCCAAAAACTCCCAATCTTCATTCTCATAATTCGTTCCAAATGTCCCTCCGGTGATAGACATTAAATCCCGTGCATCTTCGGCACTTAACCCCTCATGAAAAGCGTTCATTAACTCCCATAACTCAATCCCATGATGAGGGCAGTTTTTAATCATCATGTTAAAACGCTCAAACGCCTCATGGAACATCTCACCGTGTTGTTGAAAGCTTCTCAACCCCTTCCGCGCATCATTAGTCTTTTGGGCGGTGTAGAATTCATCCAAAAAGGTTTGTTGCATCTCCCCCCATGTATAAATTGATGCTGAAGGTAATGTATAGAACCATTTCTTAGCTTTCTCTTCCAACGAAAATTGGAACAACACTAATTTGATGTCGTCAGCTGAAAACCCTTGACTCCCAAGAGTATTGCATATAGAGTCATAAGCCTCCAAATGGAAATAAGGTTCTTCATTTGCCAACCCCTTATATTTTGGTAAACTTTGTAGCGAGTTGGTTCTCACTTCGAACGTGCGCCCTTGGTCATTATGAGGAATGACTACCGGTGAAGGGTTTTGTGTAATTACCGGCCGAAAATGTGCTTCAATGCCCCTCACATTTTCTCTAAGATGTCTTCGTGGCACACCATACCTACCTCTCGGAATAATCGGCCCATTCAGTCTTGGTACTTGCCCTTGTGGTGCGATCGGTTGTTGAAACTGTTGTGGTCGCATCGGTGGGCGCTGAGGCGGTCTTTGAAATGGTTGTTGGTGTACATGTTGTGGCCGGACCTGTTGTAATGGAATCGGTTGTGGCATTGGTGGCCCCTGTGGTCTTGGCCGAATGTGTTGTGGTATAAGTTGTTGATGTTGCATTCCACCAACACTTGCCATCCCTTGAGATTGATTCTGAACATACCCAAAATCCCCTTGATCACCATAATCTCCATACCCATACCCATCATCTTCATACCCCTCAAAGTCTTCAAATCCCTCATCATAACCACCCCCTTGAATTCCTGAAGTTTGCCCAAATGGAATGGTCGAATACTGAAAACCCGACTGTTGTTGTTGTGGTCTAAAAGATGAAGTAGTATGCACAACAGTTGAATTGGGTGCAATTGTGAAAGTAGATGATGACTGACCCGTAGTTGGGGGAAAGAAATGAGATAATGGTGGGATTGTGGTGGATGGATCGTAGGTGATGGTAGGCTCGGTTTGAGTAGTGATTGGTTGAGTGGAGTTGGTTGGTGTAAATCCCGCAGTGGTATTAGGTAATGTAGTGTTTGGTGATGGTTGGGTGGAAGTAGGTATAAAGGATGAGGTTGTTTGACTGGTTGTAGGTGGTATCTGAGAATCAGCCATGATGTTTCTCGGTGTAATGGGTGAAGTAGGTGAACCAATGATTTTGTTTTCTCTCACTAAAACTCGGTTTTGTCTTAGCGTTCTTTCAATTTCCGGATCAAACGATAGCGGTGATGACCTTTGAGAGCCTCTAGTATGCATACACCTGAAGTACCTGCACACTAAACACAACCAGCGTAAACCCGAAAATAACAAACAAAACTATTAAACTAACACACGTTGCGCACTACTCCCCGGCAGCGGCGCCAAAATTTGACGTGATTGTCGTGGGTCACGCAAATTTAATCCCTAAACAACTGTAGTTAGCGGTAGTAGGGTATCGAACTCAGGGAGTATGTGGAAAATGTGTTGATTGTATAGCTTTGTATTTAAACTAAAATTAAACTAAATTGCAGAAAATTAAAATTCAAGATTGTGGATTGTTGTTTTAGAAAACTAAATTACGAACTAGTTCTAATCAAAGTTGGTTGTAAACAATTAGGAGAAAACAATGATCACCCTAGGTTTCAGTTTCTTTGAACAGTTGTGTGCAATTTCACTAGAAAGAGTTACATAGACATAACTCGTGTATGTGTGATTGAAGTGATAAAAGGGAACAAAGTACTCGGATTAGATAACGCGAGGTTGTTTCCCGATGACCTATTAACCAATAACCAACCCTAACCCTTCCCGTGATATCTCGGTTGCCAACGGCACCAAGAACGTACGATCGAGACTAGAAATTGTAATATGGATTAACACGCTACAAACAATCAAACATACACTATGACATTCAAGCAACGCAAGATATCATTCTAGAAATGCAGAAATTTAACACACAAAAGTCTTAGAAACATTCACCTAGGATGATCACCGAAGAGTTTAGCCGGACATGGCTCGGTGAATCATCATCAACATCAATCTAATGTTCATACAAATTAAAAACACAAACCGAATGTTTGGAAATGTTCACAAAGCAAGCTAGTGCTCCAAAATCGCCCCCAAAGTGTCTAAGAACTGTCAATGATGAGATAATGCCAAAAGACACACCAAAAACGAGTATATTGTGGCAGTTACACTTTTCACGTTCAGGCTCCACCGTAAATTACGGCTCCATCGTAATTTACGGTGGTCATCAAATTGTTACGGTGAGGTGAGACTGAGTTACGGTGCAACATAAATGAGAAAATGGGCCACCGTAAATTACGGTAGTACCGTAATTTACGGTACCAAGCTGCCTTCACTTCTTTGTTTTGTCTTGTGTTCTTCTCTCGACCCGTTTTCACCAAAGCATCCATAAGCTGCCTTTTATCCATCTCTTATCTCCTAATTTGCACCTGAAACATAAGCATCGTAGTTATCTAATTCAAGATAATTACACGGCTAAATGGAGGATTATTTCATGTTTTAACACACTTAAGGGTTGTCCAAAAGACCACCCGTCAGTATCCAAGTGGATCCCGCTAAGGTAGAGGCGGTCATGAACTGGCAAGAGCCAAAGACACCTACCGAAATCCGTAGTTTCCTGCGGTTATGGCTACGGTTCGGTAAATACCGAATATGCCCTTTTCGGCCAAAACATGAGTTCTACAAGGTCTTTTGACCCGATTCCAGTTGCTACTGGTTCCAAATAATAAATAAAGTATTTTAAGCTTTATAAGCTGTTCGGGAAACTCAGATTTCCTGTAGAACTCGAAAAGCTCTTTAAAAGTCTTTAAAATGACCGAAAAGCCCCTACGGGGCATAATATTAACTTAAACTCGTTACGGGCATCACGGAAGGTATCCTACTGATACCACAACCTCTTTAAGGCATACTGACTTAGGAAATAAGCGTACGACTCTCATGGTTAACCGTTTCGCCTATTGCGCGCACGGTTCGGCTTATGAAACTAGTTTTCATAAATTAGCCGATACGGGTCAAATTATATTATTTGGACCCCAAAATCCAGAGTGTGAACCATAAACCCATATAAAACAAGTCTCTGAACTTGTTGGGTCAGAATCGCACTCCATTCTCGGTTTTCGCCTTTTTACGCGATTAAACCATATTCACATATCGGAACCAACCGGTCAAGGCTACGGCCATTATAACGACTCGTTAGGATTCTAAGAGGTTAATTAAAACCTTCGTTCCAGATTAGGAGCCCCAGTAAAAGCTATCGGTGATTTAATCCAAATTAAGGGAATATACTTGCAAAGGTAAATACTTTAACTTATTTCCCCTATATGGGCTTGGGTTACGGTATATTAATACCGCTTGATTGAGCATTATATTCTTCCATCGCTTAGGTGGTTAATTAAATAATATGATCGGCTCATTTAAACAGTTTTGTTTCTTAAAAGCCTTTGGGGGGGGTTTAATGACCGTTGTCCCGGATATCCTTGGCATCATTTTACGAAATGGCCACGACCATCGACATCCCGGTGTAGGCGTACACCCGGTATATATTGTCGACATTAAAATTAAAAGACGTAGCCGTTGGTTTTTATATTACGGTTTTACGCAATGTGGTGTGTCTATAAATCTTTAACCCGGCACGACCCGGGCTACTGAACGCATAAAAGAACATGTAAAACGTTCACAAGATTTTATTATAATTTTCCCAAGTTATAAAAGAGTTTGTGCCTTGTGCATTCAAATCAATTTTAATAAACATTTTCAAATGTGTCAGTTGAATGTATTTACCAGTGTAAACTGACGTATTTTCCCCAAAAAGATTAAGTGCAGGTACTATACGAAATGGGCTGGTATTAGCTTCCTAAGCATCACGAATAGTCTCGCAAACTCGATGCCGTATCTGAATGAACAATATTTTATTATTATTTTGATCCGCTGTGGATATATTCGACTTCTGTAATACATTTGATATTACAACCAGAGGTTGAAGTTTATATATTTATCTTAAGCTTCCACTGTGCATTATATAATTGTGTGGTTTGACTATATTCTTGCCAACATCGTCACGGTAATCCCCCACCGGGCCCACCGGTGAGACACGTGGAAATCGGGGTGTGACATCTTCCTTTTGCCTGCAGCACTGTGTTCCACCATTCTAGTGCTCCTTCCTTAAACAGATTTGAGGCATACATGACTTGATCTTCTTCAGCACATTTACTTATTGCAATTACTGCTTCGGTTTTCTCTAACCATCGCAGTGTTGCAGTTGCTCCTTCGTTGCCTGCAAATTCAGCGGGTTTACAAGCAAGGAATTCTTTGAAAGTGCAACCAGGTGTTGCAGCCTTTCGTTTCTTAGGGCGCGGCGAGTGCTGAGATTCATTGTCATGATTGATATGATCGTTGTCCCCGTTTATACTATTACTGAAATTATCTTCGCTAGTATGTTTACTAGGAATGATATGTTGCGGATCGTTTGGATGTTTCATAGCAGCAACGAACATTGGAATTGCGTTGGCTATTCCTTGTGCAACCATATTTTCAATATCTTGTTTGGTCATATATTGATCTTCTGGGTGTTGCTCTGATTGATTAACTTCATTTACTGGTTCGTTATTATTATTTGCCATCTGATGAAAATTTATTATAAGTAATTAGCAATTAGCAATTTATACCAATAATTCAAACAATTAAAGCACATAAAGCCAAAATTATCGATTTCTCGATTCTATTTCATATCAGTATAGTATGCATCAATACACACCGATATTTTACAAGGTTTTATTTGTTATGTTACAACTGGTTTTGCTATTTACTTTTACTATTATACAAAGATAGCTTCACCATCCTCCTACTTGTCATCCTAAAAACGAAGTTCCCTCTCGTCATACTTCCAGGCAATCTGTCCCCCTATCTCCCTAATTCTATTCCCTGCATCCATCAACTCCTCACCGAAATGGCGAAGTTCAGCCAGGTTTTCATTGCTCATTGGTGGATTAGGTAGGGGTTCTGGGTCGAACTGTGGAAGAAATGAGTAAGCGTTATTGACAATATTTTGAAATTGCCAATCGTTGGTCCACCATTCTTCCATTTCTACAGGCTGGTTATGGACTATTGGTTCAGTGATGGTTGGTGCAAAATTCATAGGAATTGGGTTTTCGATAGGATAGGTAAAAATACCCGGACTGGCAGGTTCCATAGTCTCACATTTTTCCAGTAAAATATCTATCTGATCCTGAAAGGTAATTTTCTTATTTTGATTAGAGCTCTCTCCGAATTCTACCTGAGTTGGTCTAGAACCTTGCCCTATGTCACGGCCCCCGACCCGGTTCGACCCGTTTCGGGAGCCGCGGGACAGAAAATCCCGTGGTATTTATTTTTATAGCGGAAGTCTTAACAGGATCGTTTTAAACTTGAAAATTTTGCCCGAGTATTATTTATTTACATTTAGGATAAACCCCGTAAATATCATAATTTCATTATTTTACAAACATGTTTATTTATTTTATTTGAGCCACCACTTCAAGCTTGATAGTGCTCCGTAGCACGTGTACTTAATTCAATAGGTCACCTGAAACATGTTGTAAAAAGGTTTTGTCAGCGGGGAAATACTGAGTGAATCATTCATTTTGATAAAAATGACACATAGTTATAAATTACAGCATAAGAGCGATTACTATGGCAGTATCTTAATTAATATCTGGTCTTGCCACCCGTGTGACGATGGTCATACCACTATTGGGTCCAGTCACCCAATTAGTGACGTTTTGTCACAGTTAGGTCTTATTAGCCTAACCCATGTTAGGGCTTATTGCCTAACGGTGAGAAATTAGTAATGTGCACAATACCCCACTAACCAGCGGTTAAGATAACCATGACTTAATCCCTGTAATTATAATACTTTGAAAATAATTTGAGGTATTGTAATACTTGCTCACAAACTGTGAGAAAAGAGTTTATAAAAGAGGAATGACTCACATTGCAGATTTATCGGGCAAGGTATAAGCCTACTGATTAGCCTTGATTTAACCTAATTTAATAATAATGCATACACAACAGGTTAGTAACTAATTCAGCAGTTACGTCAATTCACGAGATCAAACCTTCACAACGATTAATCAGTGCAATACTCGATAATTCAATCGGATTCACAACGAATAACAGAGCATAGTCCGAATTCGAACAGCACTCTAATATTCAAGTCGAATTCACGACGAATAATCAAAGTATAAGCTCAATTGAGCAGCACCTGGACTATCGTTGGATAGTTATAATCGATCGGACGTTGAATCGTAATAGCGATCGAGTTATACCCTGATTGTGGCAGCACTTCGTGAATCGTGTGTGTTTTTGTAGTAAATAGTGTATAACTTCGTCTACGAAGTGAATTTCTTCGTCGAATTAACACCAAAATGCAAGTGCCAGACCCTTCTATTTATACCCAAAATTTGACCCTGTCGCGTAGCGCGAGGGGTATCACTATATGCGTCGCGCTACGCGAGTGGTAACCTATGTTACATGAAATTTGTCCCTGTAGCGTAGCGCGAGGGGTACCCCCATGGGCGTCGCGCTACGCGAGTGGTCACCTATTTTCTATAGGTAGCTTCGTGTCTAAGTAACTTAGCTGAGTTGATAAAATTGTAAAATTCAAAACGGTCAGCAAGTTATTTAGATAATCGTAACTAGGGTTTTGCGCCCCCTGAGTTTTAGGGGCCCTGATCCTGATTCTGATTGTTCTGGAAATTTTAGGGTTTGCGTAGAATCACTTGGGTGTCTCAATTAGGGTTTTCTTAATAGCTAATTACCATCCTAATTATGGATTTTAGTGACAGTTGTTACATCCTCCCCACCTTAAGAAAAATCTCGTCCTCGAGATTTACTGAAATAGATGAGGGTGCTTTCTCTTCATCTTTGATTCCAGTTCCCAAGTGTACTCTGGTCCTCTCCTGGATTCCTATTTGACTTTTACTAGCACTAGTCGTCTGTGTTTGAGAAACTTAATCTTCCGATCTTCTATTTGTAGGGGTTTCTCTATGAACTTAAACTTCTTGTTTACCTCTACATCTTGAAGAGGTACGACCAGGGATTTGTTTTTGCTAAACTTTTCTTGAGATTTGAATACATGGAACACATTATGTACTCCAACTAGGTCTTCTGGTAGTTATAAATGACACGTAACTGGTCCTATTTGTTGCGTTACCGGTAATGGTCCTACGTATCTTAGACTTAGCTTCTTAAATTCCTTTCCAAGGAACTACTTTCAATGGCATTTTGTCTCCAACTCGAACTTCTACAGCTCTTGTTTATTTATTTGTATATTCTTCTAACCGTCTTCAGTCTTTTCTTCGTGATACTGAATATCACAGGTGTAGTTACTGAGGATTTCCTTTTCCTCATGTTTAATTTTTGTTGCTCCAATATATATATCTTAAATTCTTATAACCCATATGGATAGTAAATTTACTTAGATAATGTTTCCTAGTCTTAAGGGTAACTTGTGGTTTCTAATAATTTTTTTTTTTTTAGCTTACAAGGGGTAAGGCTTTCTTCGTGCTTTTGCAATTGCCTTGATGCATACACAATTACCTTTCTGTGTTGCATTACCATACACCCAATTTCTAATTTTGAAGTATCACCGTATACCTTTAAAATCTTCTGTTCCTTCTAGTAAGGCTAGGATTGGAATTTTTTTGTTAATTTATGCTAGAGGCTTCTTTTGTTTAAGTTCTTATTTAGAATTAACTGTTTTAGCTTAGTTAAGGATATATCTATCTAAGAGAATCCTTAATAAACTGCCTATAGTATCTGGCTAAATTTACAAGATTCCTAATTTTCATTTAGGGATTGCGAAATCTTCCATTCTAGTGATTTGCTGCTATCTTAGCAGGATCTAAGTGAATACCTTCATGATTCATCATGTGACCTTACATAATTTATTTCCTTTTTGCCTATTTTGACTGTAAAGATTTGCCTAAGTTTGATTAATGATAGGTTAGGAGTTTGACCGAATGAAGTATTTATAAAACCTTGGTTTGTACCAGAGTCAAATAATACTCGTACCAACTATGATGTCAGGAATGAGTTCAGCTTCCTGAGTAGTTAATTGAAAAGCTCTTGCGTTTTTCTTGGTAGTCCCTTCTGCAGGTTTCGTCTTTTCGTTTGCTGAATTGCCTAATTTCGGGCAGCTTGTTCTGAAGTGTCCGGGTTCTCCGCAATTGTAGCAAGTGATTGCCTTCTTTTTCCTGCAATCCTCTTCTCGATGTCCTGGAATTTTGCAAAAATTGCAGCATCCTTTGCATTTTCCAAAATGCTTTCCTTTGCAGATATCGCAAAATGGAATAGTGGAAAATCGCCCGTTTTCTCTTTTCTTAAAATTGTTACTATTACCTATATGAAATTCTTGGGAAATTTTCTGGGCTAAATCCTTCCTCCTATTTTCTTCCCGTGTGCGTACCACTCCGTCAGTTAGAGTGTTAGCTAATTCTACCGCATCGTCAATTGTGCGAGGTCTCGCAGCTTTGACAATGTCACGAATCTCACTAATCAAACCCCAGATATAGCGAGAGATAAGTACCGGTTCTGGCGAAGCCAGAGTTGGTACAATTCTGGCATACTCAAAGAATTTTGAAGTATACCCTCGGCAATCTACGTCCACCATTCGGTGACTTAAAAACTTATTTGCCATCTGCTCTTTTTCATATTCGGGACAGAATTTTCTTTCTATTATTTGCTTAAATTCTTCCCACCCCATGGCATAGGCTACGTCACTTCCTTTGGCTTGTAACACTGTATTCCACCATTCTAACGCTTCTTCCTTGAAAAGGTGCGAAGCGTACATAACCTTATCTTCCTCAACACATTTACTTATTCTGATTACTGCCTCGGTTTTCTCTAACCAGCGTAGTGCCGCAGTTGCCCCTTCATTGCCTGCGAACTCTACGGGTTTACAGGCAAGAAACTCCTTATAAGTGCAACCAGGTGTTGCAGCTTTCCTTTTCTTAGGGAGCGGAGCTTGTCGCGGTTCTTTATCATGATTAACATGATCATTGCCTCCGTTTACGCTATTACTGAAATTATCTTCAGAAATACGTTTGCTAGGAATGATTTGCTGTGGTTCTACGGGATTTTTAACAGCAGTGACAATTGCTGGAATAACGTTGGCTATCCCCTGAGCAATCATTGTTGGAATAGTATTGGCTATCCCTTGAGCAACGATATTTTCTATATCCTGCCTAGTCATATATTGACCCCCTGATTGTTGCTCGGATTGATTATCTTCGTTAACTGGTTCGTTATTAGCGTTTTCCATTGGACAACTAATTGTATATATATATATAATTAGTATCAAATAAATAACAAGCATACACAAAATTATTATATAGTTTTATATAGCCAAACTATTGATTTCTCGAAATAATAATATGCCTTATAAAATTTTATTTGAAAAAATTTTACAGACTGATTTTGACTATTATTATTACATAATCCTTGTTCCATAAGTCTCCTATTCTTTGGTAAATGATATTCTAATAACAGTGTTTCCTCTTAGGAGATCTATTCCTCAATTTCTTAGATCTTATTCTTAGTCAAAGTGGCGGAGTCTAGCTATATTCTTGTTATTTATTGGTGGATTTTGGTTCTGGATTGAACTGAGGAAAAAGCTTATAGGGATTGTTCTGTAGCTGTATTTCCTGAGTCAACCATTCGTCTATTTTGAAAGGTTGTGAGTGTACTGAAAGGTTTGGAATAGCTGGTTCTAAATTCATTGATAGTTGTGTTTCATTAATAGTCTTGATAATACTATAGTCTGTTATTGTAAGATCTATTTCTTCTTGAGATGGTAACCCCTTAATTTGCCTAGAGCTTTCCTCAATTTCTATTCCCTTAGACTTGGGTTGCTTGAGAGGTAAAGCGTTAAATTCTATAGGTTCCTCTATGTCTGGTATATACCTATTAAAATCTCTGGAAACTTCTACTCTTACTGGATAGAGGTTTAAATTCTGAAGAGTATCATACAAATCACTCATGCTCTTTTTGCATAATACACACAATTATTATGTCAGAATTTATAACAAATTTTTGATAGAAATATGTGTTTAACTACCAGAACAATTAGAATTTTAAAGTACCCTAAGTTTTATTTATAATTTATATATATACCGAATAAGACTTCTAGACTTGTAAAGGCACTAAAATTTTAGTCTAATTTATTTATTAATTGCTAAGCATATAAAATCTGTTCCATACTATATGCAATTAATCAGATAATAAAGCACATAATCACAAAATAGCATTTTAATAAAATTTAAGTATTTTCTAAATACTTAATAGGCTAAAATCAGTGGCTTGAACAGTGGCTCTGATACCACCTTTTTCTGTCACGGCCCCCGACCCGGTTTGACCCGTTTCGGGAGCCGCGGGACAGAAAATCCCGTGGTATTTATTTTTATAGCGGAAGTCTTAACAGGATCGTTTTAAACTTGAAAATTTTGCCCGAGTATTATTTATTTACATTTAGGATAAACCCCGTAAATATCATAATTTCATTATTTTACAAACATGTTTATTTATTTTATTTGAGCCACCACTTCAAGCTTGATAGTGCTCCGTAGCACGTGTACTTAATTCAATAGGTCACCTGAAACATGTTGTAAAAAGGTTTTGTCAGCGGGGAAATACTGAGTGAATCATTCATTTTGATAAAAATGACACATAGTTATAAATTACAGCATAAGAGCGATTACTATGGCAGTATCTTAATTAATATCTGGTCTTGCCACCCGTGTGACGATGGTCATACCACTATTGGGTCCAGTCACCCAATTAGTGACGTTTTGTCACAGTTAGGTCTTATTAGCCTAACCCATGTTAGGGCTTATTGCCTAACGGTGAGAAATTAGTAATGTGCACAATACCCCACTAACCAGCGGTTAAGATAACCATGACTTAATCCCTGTAATTATAATACTTTGAAAATAATTTGAGGTATTGTAATACTTGCTCACAAACTGTGAGAAAAGAGTTTATAAAAGAGGAATGACTCACATTGCAGATTTATCGGGCAAGGTATAAGCCTACTGATTAGCCTTGATTTAACCTAATTTAATAATAATGCATACACAACAGGTTAGTAACTAATTCAGCAGTTACGTCAATTCACGAGATCAAACCTTCACAACGATTAATCAGTGCAATACTCGATAATTCAATCGGATTCACAACGAATAACAGAGCATAGTCCGAATTCGAACAGCACTCTAATATTCAAGTCGAATTCACGACGAATAATCAAAGTATAAGCTCAATTGAGCAGCACCTGGACTATCGTTGGATAGTTATAATCGATCGGACGTTGAATCGTAATAGCGATCGAGTTATACCCTGATTGTGGCAGCACTTCGTGAATCGTGTGTGTTTTTGTAGTAAATAGTGTATAACTTCGTCTACGAAGTGAATTTCTTCGTCGAATTAACACCAAAATGCAAGTGCCAGACCCTTCTATTTATACCCAAAATTTGACCCTGTCGCGTAGCGCGAGGGGTATCACTATATGCGTCGCGCTACGCGAGTGGTAACCTATGTTACATGAAATTTGTCCCTGTAGCGTAGCGCGAGGGGTACCCCCATGGGCGTCGCGCTACGCGAGTGGTCACCTATTTTCTATAGGTAGCTTCGTGTCTAAGTAACTTAGCTGAGTTGATAAAATTGTAAAATTCAAAACGGTCAGCAAGTTATTTAGATAATCGTAACTAGGGTTTTGCGCCCCCTGAGTTTTAGGGGCCCTGATCCTGATTCTGATTGTTCTGGAAATTTTAGGGTTTGCGTAGAATCACTTGGGTGTCTCAATTAGGGTTTTCTTAATAGCTAATTACCATCCTAATTATGGATTTTAGTGACAGTTGTTACACCCTATTTCTATTTCTATTTCTTGAGAATACTGATCAAACTGTTCCTCCATTTGCCTAGATTCGTCATTGGCTTCAGTTTCCTGTTCTTGCGGATTAGGGTTTTCCTGGATTATAATCGCCTTTCCTTTTTCTAAAGGTTTACTAGTTCTAGGAGGTTTTGTAACTGACTTTTTCTTACGTATACGGCTTCCCCACACATAATTTTTCTTTGGCCTTCTTTTTGGTTTGGTTACTGGTGGAGTAGGAGATTTTATAGGTTGGTCCACATCAGCAATATATCCCGTAAATTCATGAGAAACTTCTATATTCACTGGGTACAGATTGAGGTTCTGAAAAGCTTCAGATATCTCGTTCATGCTGTGTAGCATATATGCAAAATGCACAAAATATCAAGTTAAAACTTTGGAGCAAAGTGTAACAAATAAACATGGAAGTTTTATTGCACACTATTTGTACAAAATACAGGGGAACATACTCAGATTTATTTTACTAAATTTTATTTATTTACTTACTAGGAAGTGCTGCTCGCTAAATTTAGGACATCTAGAGATTTGCATGTTCTGCCACAGTGGCTAACATATATAAATTTGCCCATTTTTCATCGAGTTTATCTTCCCAAGGTGATTTCTTAAGTAACTCCTGGGTTTCCTTTTTAATCTTCTTTTCTCTGATTTGCTCCTTACTTTTCTTAATAATCATATTCCTTTTTCTAGGAGAAAGCGGATATTCATAATTTGCTTTTTGCACAAATATTCCTTCTTCAGGAATTGTAGGGAGCTTTGAAATTTTAGTTTTGGACGAACTTCCTTCTTTGTAAATTGATCTATCTAATTTAAGATAGATGTTTTGCAACTTTTGTTTACCCATACTGTAACTAACAAATAATCAGTTAAAAGCACATAAACACGTAATCATAATAATAGTAATCAGGAAAATTAAATATCGTTTAAATACTTAATTAGCTTAACTTAGTGGCTCTGATACCACCTTATTTCTGTCACGGCCCCCGACTCGGTTTTACCCGCTTCAGGAGCCGCTAGACAGAAATCCTGCGGTACTTTATTTATTGTGAGTTTAGCAGCGGAAAATTTATTTACAGGATCGGCTAAGTTAAAACTTTTCCCGATTATTTTATTTCACAATTCGGGATAAACCCCGATAATTTACAATAATAAGATTTTACTGATAAAACATATTTCTTTATTTTATATTGAGCCATTATCTTAAGCTTGAAATGCTTCCCCTGCATTTTTCCTGAATTACAGCAGATCACCTGAAACATGTTTGAAAAAGATTTTTGTCAGCGGGGAAATACTGAGTGAATTATTCTAGTTACTGGAAAATGACACATTTATTATAATTCACAGTGGTAAGATCTTTTACAATGTTTCTGATATCAACCAATCTACCCACAGTACTTTACCACTCGACCCATTGGCCCATACGTCCAATGGTGTCTGTGATTATGGTCATATCACCCAATGGCTGCCCCAATGGTGACGATTATCAAGTAATGTATACAATACCCCACATACCGGCTGCAATTTGGTGATTACATAAACTTAATCACTGTAAGTTATAATTCTGAAAATAATTTGGAGTATTGTAAAACAGTTACCAACTCACAAACGGTGAGAAAAGATTTTACAAAAGAAGAAGAACTCACATTGCAGATTTATTACGGATAGAATAGGTTTTTAGCCCTGTTAACCTAATTTTAACAATAATGCACACAAAACAGGGTTAGTGATCAATACAGCAGTTACGATAACTTACGAGATCAAATTCTCACAATGAATGACAAAGTGCAATACTTCAACTCGTTTATCGAAATGACAAACGACAAAGTATAATACTTCAACTCATTTATCGAATTATCGACAAACGACAAAGCATAACCCAAAGTGGGCGGCACTTAGACATTCTTAGGATATATTGATCTCGGAGAATGAATCGTAATAGCGATTGAGTGATTACCCTGTTCCGCGGCAGCGATTCGATATTAGTGTGTGTTGTGAACTGTTTCGACTATAACTCAGAGAGTATTAAGAGTTGGGACGTCGAATGAACACCGAACTTCGAGTGCCAATCCCATCTATTTATATCTGAAAAATACACTCCCTCGCGCCACGCGAGAGAGACGGGTGTACCCGTCGCGTGGCGCGACGGGTCTAGTTTCTAGCTTAGGTTGTTTCGTTGTCCAGTAGCTTTGCTGAGTAATTTGAACGAATTAATTTCACTTTTACAGCAAATTTGAAAGATAAACATCTACTAGGGTTTAACCCCCCTAAGTTTTAGGGGCCCTGATCCTGATTCCGATTGTTACGAAAATTTTAGGGTTAGTGCAGAATTACTTGGGTGTTTCAATTAGGGTTTCCTTATTGACTAATTATCATTCTAATTATGGATTTTAATAATAGTTGTTACAGTGTGGCATGCTTTGGCCTAATAGGTCCTTCGTACTCTCATCGTTAGTCCCCAGGTAGGCAAACTGGTCCGTTGGTTCGGATTTATAGGAATACCAATCCTAGACAGGACGTCCCGACTACCGGTACTCGAAGCCTTCCAGTTACTACATGCCCATCAAATGAACTCACTTCGATGGAATTTGAAAACAAAACACCACAAAAGTTTGAATAACACAAAAATAAGTATTTGGAAGGGAAATGTTTCAGAAATTTAGTGAAATTGAGAACTTATAAATAAGGATTTTATAAGTTTCATATGGTATACTGGAGTGATATATATGTAACACATATGTAGACTTCATGGCATAATTATAACACAGTTCATGTATCACGTAATTAAGTAGCAAATAAAGTGCTTGCATGCATTTGTGTGTGAAATGAAAGGAATTTAAATACGTGAGCAATAGCAAATCATAAGTTAAGCATAACATAGAATTACATAAGCACATAGGTCCTAGATGACTAAAGTATAGGTTCAAAGGGTCTAATAACCTATCCTATATCCCTAAAGTCAATAGCTCTGATACCAATCTGTCACACTCCGACCCGCAGCGAAAAAGGTGATCGGGGCATGATTGGGTTGACTCGAGAGCTTATGACTTGCTATTGCGTGTTTTAAATAATCATTAATTCATAACAAAGGTTTCACGAAACAATTAATTCACATACACAATTACAAACACAAGACATTGTTCATAACTACACTAAGCTAATCCGTTTCTTGTTAACTAAGGCCCATCCTATGTCCAATCTTCTCTTCATACCTGTTCACCTGTATCATGTGTAAAAATGGTTTTTGGGTCAACAAAAGTTGGCGAGTGAACCTTTTGTTATTGGAAAAAATAATATGTTTAAGTTTGATTTATTATGAAAACGTGCGTTAACCAATGTAGGTAAATATGTTGTATGTAATATATCATAACTCATAAACAATCTCAAACAATAAGCAAACCAACTGAAATGATTCAATAAATGCACGCATGTTGCACGGTATTATGGTGTGCCAATGAATGAATGTATGTTGCACGGTATTATGGTGTGCTGTAAGGTCTAAGCTCAATCAAACGGAGCTGACCTCGTATGGGTGGCAACGTCAAGTTCTGCCCATAGGTAATGGGGAACCGACGAGCCTATGATGATGTGATATCCAAAATGTATGAAATGCACCAAGTGATAAACAACCAAACAACACATAACACAACCTCAAACAATAAACAAACCAAATATAATGATTCATATGAATGTATGCATGTTGCACGGTATTGTGGTGTGCTGCAAGGTCTAAGCTCAATCAAACGGAGCTGACCTCGTATGGGTGGCAACGTCAAGTTCCGCCCATAGGTAATGGGGAACCGACGAGCCTATGATGATGTGATGTCCAAAATGGATGAAATGCATCAACATGATAAACAATCAAACAACATATAACATAGATACTCCACATAATGGTAATTGCACGGAATTGAACTTGTAAAATGGGATAAAAGCATTGCGACACATGATACACCCCAAAACGTATAAATAAAATGGAAAAAAAGGGGAGTTGTAAGATTCACTCACAGTTTGCGTTCTTGCGATTCCTTGAAATAAGCACACGAATGGAAAAAGAACACTTCGAATGATGTGAATTATCCTAGTATATAAAATACAAATACTAAACTTAATGAATACAAAAACCACAACGAACGGTACGTTTAATTAATGTAAATATTCATTAGTTATTATTATTACTTTTTTTTTAAATAATATATTACAAATGATGAAGTTAGTAAACATGTCCAGTTGATGTTTAAATGAAATAATTTATGTTACGTGACAAATTTTGTTTTGTTTATGTCACATGGAAAAAAATAGTTAAAATATATAAAATATATAACTCAGAGTTGATAAAATTATACAAATTCATTTTGTATATGATTAGCTTTTAAGTGGCATTTTCAACTAATAAAACTACATCAGCACATTGCCAAACTTAATTTTCTTTGGTTTATAGAGAAGCTATTCAAGAGACTTAAAGTAGAACATTAGGAAAAAGTTAATCTACAACTTCTTAATAGATCCATGGGCAGAATGTTTAACAAATACTACTAGGAATTATTTTAACTTAGTTTTGGGTAACATAATAATAGATATCTAATATAAACATAATATAAAAAATATAAATTTGAGTAATCAAAACTTTGAGAAAGAAAACAGTAACCTTTTTGTTAGTGGGCTATGTTGATAAAAGTAATAAAACAATAAACATGGACCCATTTTTCTAATCTTTTATCACAGTTTCCAAACACTATTTCCTCTATCAGTATATCACAACAAATGGAGAAACTGAACAAGAACATATCCGGAAAAAAAAAATATGTTTTATAACAATAATCAAGAACTGAAAGTGTGTTTTATTATTATTATTATTATTTAGAATGAATCGGATGAAGGAGATTATACCGAAACGAAACGCGTTGCGATGGCCATAATGTCTCTGGTGAGTTCCCGGTTGTTCCGTCGCCTTCGCACTCCGGCGAAGCGCTCGGTGAACGGACAATGAGGAGGGTGAGGGAGATAGAGCTGAAGGAGGTGTGAAGGTGTCGTATAGGAAACAGAGGGGTATGAATGCTTTATAAGTCATTTGCTTCAATTCCAATACACTGATTCTTATTTTTGCAAGTTCAAAGTTTCCGAATTCGATTCATGTACGTGTTTTGAAAGGATGACTAGATTCATGATTAACATAAGTTAGGAAATGTGAAATCAATATAAAACTCGAGGAATCAGCGATGGTTTTTTTGAAAGGAAATGTGGTTGTCTAGGTTGACTTGTTTTTTGTTTTTTTTGGTGGCAAGTTTGTAAAGATTTTCAAACGTAATGTGTTGTTTGGTGAGCGTGGGTACCCGGGTTCGATCCCTACGGTTCACCCTTTTTATTCCTTGTTTTGATTTTTAATAGTTTCAACAAGTTGCAGAAATGGTCCCTGTTGTTAGTATAAGCACAACCAGGTCTCTCAATATTTAATCACAAAATGATTTTATTATTCCTTTTCAATTCAAGTTTCAATAAATTGTCACAATAAGCCCTAACGTTTTACTTTGTTAAATAAAATTTGTAATTTGTTTAAATTTAAGCTAACTAACCATATTAATTATTTAACTAGTAAATAAATAGATATATCGATAAATGGATTAAATTCCTTCGACGGTTAACTAATTTCTCGAAAAAAATTCCAATGTTTCAAAGGTTAGGATCCGAATTTCAAAACGGGTCGGATTTTGGGAGCCCATTTTGACGGATGTTACAAGATATATGCTTTTGTAGTGTATTTTACTAAAAAAAATACTTTGAGTTAGACAAGCCATTCTCTTTAAGAAAGTTCATGGTTTTGCAATTAACATGGATCAGAAGTAAATATGGAAAGTTATGAAGAGACAACTAGGATACGCAAATCCACAAAGTCGTGTTCACAAAACTACTTTATAAATTGTGAATCGTGTGACATATATACTCACATGTTATATTCATGTTTCATCAATATCACATGTGTACTCTGGCATTTCGCTCACACGTTAGGAAACTAAAGAAATTGAGGAAAAATTGCCACAATTAACAAACCGGATCATCTGACTTTAATGTGTTTGCACAATCTAAAGATAGTAAAGTGGCCTAGTAGTTGTTTTTTTGACATAACTGGATATTGTGACACACTTGTAGCACACACTATGCTCTTGATCACCTCGTATATGAGAAATAAGATCTTTAACTACCTCCTTAAATGTAACATCATAGCTTACAGATTAGAGTTTCTTGAAAAAAATTATATTCTCCTTCTTCGTTCAAACTAAGAACAAACTCTATTACATCAAGATATTCCCCACCCTTTTAAGTTTTATACAACGCTAAGCATAATGGATTCAAGTAACTCAAGATATTCCCCACCAAAACACAATAAAAATGTGTTACAGAAGAGTTACAAAAAATGTGAACAACTAAAAAAATGTAACATATTCCATATGCTCACTCTACTGTAACGAAAAGTGTGTTAGTGTCAGAAAATATTGCACGTGTCAGTAAAAATATTGCAGCGAAAAAGTGTAACACGTGGCAACATTATCTCCATTCAATAGGTTTCCAAAGTTTCTGCAACTCACATGGGATTTCTCCCTATAACACACATAAACCCAACCATTGTAACTCTTAGAACGGCATGCCTATAACATAATTTATAACTGAATAGTTTAGATACACATGAAAATGTATAACGTGGGGAGACTAAAATGAAAACTCACTTGAGTTGCGAAAACTATGAAAACCTTTTGTAAAACTTATGTAACATTTTTTTTCCTAAAAAAATTAGGGCATGTAGTATATATATTGTTGAACGATTTGAGCAAATAGAAAAACCCAAAAAAGCGTCAAGTAATTTTTTAAATAATTTTTTATGTAATAGATGTTACAAAAGTGTTTACCGGATACGTAATAGTAGAAAATATTATTACATATCTGGTACACAATTTTGTAACACATGTTACACAAAAAATTAAAACTCTTAAAAAAAAAAAACTACCCAACGCTTTTTGGGTTTTTTTTGGCTCAAAATGTTCAAAATATGTATATTACATGCCCTAGTTTAACAAATATAAATGGTTGTTACATAAGCTTTACATAGGGTTTTCGTAGTTTTCGCAACTCAAATGAGTTTTCTATCTATACTTCTCTTATATAACGTTGTTATTATGATAGCATAAATATACAAAAAAAAACGACGACGACCTATTTGACAAGTAGATTGTAACTCGTCGCTACTTAAAAACTTCAATAAATAATAATGACAATAACTGGAACAAAAATTATACATTTATTTGGGGATCATAGGTACTTGGAAAGTAGAATTAATTTTTAAGGATTTATATGTTGTAACAATCGTAACAAATTTATGAACCCTTAGAACTTATATAGATATTATCTTCTTAATAAAACAAAAAATCAGATGCAGGAAAAAAGGAAATAAGTGAATAGAAAAGAGGTGAACTACTCATCACACCAAGAGAAGTTCTTCAGTAATTCATGGCTTTAAGAAATAAATGGCACTCAGTGTAATTATTTTTTTTGTTACCGTTTCATTTTGTTGATGTATCTTTATTCTGCTCTCAAAACCTCACTTTCTGCTCATAACATTAATCCGGCAGCCCTTACATAGGGGTGTTTGGGATTGCTTCTTTTAGTGACTTATTAGCTTATTGACTTTTTGAAAAGTTAAATGATGTTTGACATGAAATTCTTATGTGAGGGGAAAAGTCAATAAGTCACTCCATTGTGACTTATTAACTTTTCCAACAAATCATAAGTTTTGAAAAGCTAAGCCAAACATGGCCATAGTTGCATCAAAAGTTAAAACAAATCAGAAACCTTTTTCACTGGTTGTGTCTGCCTCAAGCACTCAGGTCATCGAGAATTCTCTATGGTTTGATCGCGGATACTTCATCTCTCCCATTCATGATATTTTTTTATGGCTTTGAACTGTGAATGATTTTATTTAACAACAAATAAATTTGTTTGCTTCTTATTCAAACAAAATAATTGTTATATGATTTCATATTTTGTATCTAAAAACCATATATTTAAGATAACATATCACCATTACTCATCAACGCTCCCTGGGTAATTTTCTAGAGCTTACTTTTGTTTATTGTATGTTCGGTTATCGGGGATTGTAAGGACGATGGAGAAAAATGCTCAAGAGTTAAAGTACACCTTTATAACAATAAAAGTAATGAAAGTTATTTTTAAATTCTTCGGGCTTATTGTAAAGATTTTACATTTGTGGATTGACGTTTGATTTTCTAATTTCTGTGTAAGTGATAAATCACCTCTATCCTCATGTGGATTTTACATAAATATAACTCGTTTTCTTTACCAAGTGTTTAACAAATAACTTACCAAATCACGTGTCGTCAGTGGAGGGGTATAACAACCACCACTGGCATTGAGAATCGAAAGTTAGGTCACTTGACTATAAGCTTGAGAAAGGTTGTCGTTTGGTAACAAAAAAATGTGCACTATAATGTTATAGAACCCGGTTGCTTGCAAACCCGGTATCATGTCAACAAATAACGCTTGTTTTCTCTAATAGAATCGAGTTGCTTGCTAAAAATGGGTTCTTTTAATTTGTGCGGCAGATAATGCATTTTAGAAAACCGTTATTTTAGGGAACATATTTGTAGTATGTAGTGCATATAATGGTAGCTAATGACTTTGTTTAACGGCAAACTAATCTTCTCCTGAAATACTTAGGCCACCTGGTATACTCTAACATCTATTGGTGTTAATCCTAGGTGTCATCCGTTAACACTTGTTAAACCGCTCCTGAAGGGTGTTAAGAGGCATTAAAAACTTCACATGTTAAGATGTTAACTAGGAGAGAGAGGGAGAGAATTAAGCATTGCAAAATTTGTACACACACAACAACATGCTATATATATGTATTTTAATTAATTTTAAGGGGAGTTAATGGGGTTAAATCATTTCCTTGGTGTGTTATGAAGGTGAAAGAGGATCAAGTAGGTGATGTGGTGCCTACATGTAGTTAAAGGGTGTTAAAGTATACCCAATGGCCTTATATACCTACATCTTGTTGGATTTGAATATCCATATCATGAATAGAGGGAAGACACTTTATCACCACACCATATCCCTTGAGGACGGTAGCCAATGACTTAGCAATGACTAATATTAATAAATCATGATGATATTTAAGATTAGAAAAAAATGTATTCCTCTTAATTGTATCACATTAATAGTACTTAATTCTTGTCTTTTTACGCACAACCCATCCGATGCTAGCAAGTCGAGTAGTCGAGGAGTAATCAGTTCGTCGAACTTCACACAACATTATAGAACAAAAGAATCATAGTTTTGTTGTGTCATTAGTTTTTATATTACAAGTTTTTGTAGCAAATGATTTATATTAAAAGTTTTTAGTGCTAATGATTTATATCAGGGTTTTAAAAAGTTATAATGTGTTACAAGATTACCAAAAACATATTTAATTATTTAATGTTCAAAAACATTTTAATTATAGTTATCAATTTTGATACCATCATATCATCGAACATGCCATAATTCTTACAAGTAGAAAAACATGTGATAAAGTTCACATTCTTTCCTTGGAAATATAAGTTTGATCCTAACAGTAAGGTTGTGTGGTGTCTAGTGTGGATAAAACTCCTAGAAGCTTTATCACGCCACATCAGTCTTATCTATGTGTCTCATAAGCGAAAGACTTTATCGTCAACTTGTACCGTGTGAGATAATATCCTCTTAAAATGATATAAAAAACAAACATGAAATCATAAAAGGAATAATTCTGATTGGTGGGAATCAATGGGCCCCACATGTTGTCTCCTTTGGCGCTCGTAAAAGGGTTGGCTAACTCCCTATAGCGCCCACGGGTCGTGTTTGGGGCATCATAAGGGTGGTGTGGCATGGGGCGCTAGCCCACAACGGATAGTCTAACTATAGTAATATATTTATTGAGGTGAGTTCACTAGGGAATTCAACCATAAAAAATGAGAAAATGAGAAACCATTAGTAAAACATATAAAAAACTTATAAAAGTTTCATTTTACATGTAAAAAAATCATTTTTATCTATTTTTTTTTAACTTTTGCATCTAAATACATGAAAAGGTTGTTTCAATAAAAATGTTTAAAATAAAAATTCAAAAATGTTTAAAACAGTAAAAAAAAAAAAGAAAAAAAAGTGTTTACAAAAAATATTTTTTTTATTTGAATGACTTCTATATGTGTTTATATTTAAAATCTCAAAAATATTATGGAAACATGTTTTTTAGTTAGTCTTACTAGAATGACTAAAATGCCCTTTAATATCTAGAGAGTGTATTTTTTTAATTAATTATATTTAATAAAAATAATTTAAAGTTTTATTTATATTTATATTTTTATATTTTTCTGTTTTGTTTATATTTTTTTATAAAATTAAATGGATTTGAAGTCTATTATTTATTTACTTTGAGTTTATATATAATAATATACTAGTAAAATAAACTTTTTAGCTTAATCTAAATAATATTATATATAAGCCCAAAGTTTATAAATAATAAACTTCAACTCCATATAGTTTTATAAAAATATAAATATAAATAAAACTTTAAATTATTTTAGCCAAATATAATTAATTAAAAGATAGACTCTCAAGTTATTAAAGGACATTTTAGTCATTTTAGTAAGACTTAACAGAAATAGTTAACAATGTTTGGCCTTAGTACTCAACATTGTGACAAATTAGAAAGTTAATAGCCGATTTTGCAACAAAAAACTATGAGTACCCTACATTGAAATTTGACAGAAAACAGTTTAATTTTTTCAAGAGCTAAATGCACTCTCAAACATGCCTAGTTTACTTTCACAAATGCATAAAAAATACTTGTTTTCTCTCAAAGCCTACAAACATATTTACCACCACAAGTGGCCTAGTGGTGGAGTGACTTGGGTTCTCTAATGGAGACCCAAGTTGAATTCCCATTAGTGTCACTTTGGTGGCCACCGACACCCGCTTTAAAGCCGGACTGAGGACACTCGAGGTCTCGGGTTCGAAACATGTTTCTTACCCCTCTTTGATGGCTATGGGTATTTGCCGCCAGGGATCCTTGTCGGGTGGTGAACTGGGAAGGGAGATCCCTTCCGCGGTCAGGGGTACCGTGCAACTACCCTTTTTTTTTATACTTAAATTTCCACATAATCACCATCTTTTACATTTATTTAATACTAAAACTCTTTTTTTATAAATTATACATTTCTTTTATTTCGTATTATTAAAATATATTTAAAATAATAACTATATTTGTATTAATTAAATATATTAAAGTATTTAAATATAGTTAAGATATCTAAGTAGAATTTTAAACATTAAAATTTTAAAACTAAAAAATTAAACATAGCGTAAATAAACATAAAGAAAATATAAATAATATAGTGGTTTAGAAAATACTACTATTATTATTATTATTATTATTATTATTATAAAATAATATTCCCATTAAATATCCGTATATTGTTAGATATTATATTACCATTAATTATTACGTTAGTCTGAAACTGAATATTATCATTTACATTGTTAAAAAGAAAGGGTGTAGATACAATAGTAAGTTTATTTGGTTAGGAAGACTAGGAAGTGATCTTGACCATCCATTAAGTTAATCAAGGGCTAATATTAAATCAGGGAAATTGAAAGGAAAAAAAGAGGCGCGTGAGTTTGTTCAAGGGCATTATAGTTAATTCAAGCCAATAGTTTCTCTCTCCTCCGATTCCCCCCATTTTTTAAACGTTAATAACTCTTTCATACGACATTATTTTTTTATAAAAATTGCACCAAAAAAAACGAGCGTTTTTTTATCTTTAAAACGAGTATACTATTGCTATATTTAAAAAAAAATTTAAAACCCAGTTGCGTAAAACGCAATAGAAAAACCACTAGTTACGTAAAACACAATGACTATCTTCGAAATGAGCCAATTTCTGGAAAATTAATTTTTCTGATGCATTTTTATTACAGCAATTTAATCAGAAACCGGGCTGCCGCCCCTGGGACCCCGCTACCAGGGGCGCTGCCCCCGGACCCCCGCCATGATCGTAAAATGCAATGACTAAAGATCGTAAAAATGAAAAGAATTTCTTACATGGATCGAAGTGATTTTTTCAACAATTGACGAATTTTGAATGATTGAAACACTTATCAGCGCTCGAATCGAACGAATCGAGTGATTGTCTCCAAAATCACCGGAAAAAAATGAGATTTTTTATGAAATTAAACTGGGTTTTCTTCAAAAAAGCTGAAGAACACGTTGATCGGGTGTTTGAATCATTGATTGGTGATGAAAATCGCACTATAATGTAGTGATTATTGAGATAGAAAGTGAAGAAATGGTTGAAGATGGTGGGTTTTGAAAATGGTGGGTTTTGAAGTTACTGGGTTTTCAAAAAGGAAGAAGAAGAGGTTTTCTTCAAAATACCTTTTTTCTTTATTTTAAATGTTGCCACATGTCCTAATCCTATTGCTTTCTAGCCAAAATAAACTTTCCTATTTGATCTATTCCCAGAAAACAATTAAATGTTTCTAAAATAAAATGAAAGTAATATTAAAACCAAAAAGATAGTGAAATCTTTATTTTTTAAAATAATCTTTAACAATTACTTCGTAATCTTTTTGTAGTTATCTCTGAGTTGGTTTCATGACTTTCATCACTACATTTCTCTGTTTTTATCCTAAACACATGAAATTCACACGGTCAAAGCAAAGTCCTAAGATATATACTTCCGTTACAAATTGTAAAAAGTAAAGTATATGAGTTGTCACGTTTGTATGACTAAACATGTGATGTTAGTATGCATCACAAATTTTGCTTATTTTTTGTTGTAAAAGCCAAGGTTGAATATTGGTGTTGTCTATGCATGAATGGTGTGTCACTGGATCACATTGTTAATGATGGTGCCTTTAGAATGAACCACGTACATTGCTTGCTTACTTTTTCTCATGAGCATCATCCTCATCCTTGTAGTATATATAAGAAAGCGTGCAGCCTTGTTTAGTATCCACCTCTTTTGAGTTTAAACAAATCATCTACGTGTGTGCGAGTGTGTGTGTGAGTCCATGGAAGGAAAAAATCATGTTTCTTCAGGCCTTGTTCAAGGAAAGTGTGCGTGCAAGAATAAGGTGAAAGAAGAATCTGATGAATCTCCGGCTCCGATCGCAACCAATGGCCGCAAAACAATCAACAACAAACAGAAGGTGGTGGCTAGTTCTAAATCAAGCTCGTCCGATGATAATGACTACCGGTGCTCCTCTTGCCCGCGCCAGTTTTCGTGTCAACAAGCGTTGGCTGGTCATAGAAAGTTACACAGGGGTGAGTGGGAGACTCATCTGGACATACCTGATCATGAGAACGTTGATCAGTCTCCCAAAGTTAACTTTCCAATCAAAACTGAGGCCTCTCCTTTATCTAATCCGAATCTGATAGCCGCTATAAAATGGCAATCGTCTAAAGTTGGCTCAATGCACAAGGATGCATCTAGTAGTAGTACTACTACAGATAAGCTATTCCTTTGTACCCCAAAGTATCCGTTATCTAAACCCACAAATATCCAGGAAGGGGCAGCAACAAGTGCCCCTCTAACTCATGTGGCTAAACCCACAAATACCCTGAAAGGGCCATCACCCATTAACCCCCTGAAAAGGCCATCGCCCACAAACACCCTGGAAGGGCCATCACGTAGGTACCCCTTTATTAACCCCACAAATAACCACAAAGCTCCATCACCTAGGCCCTCTTTGGCTAGCCCATCATATACCCTCAAAGGGCCATCACCTCTATACCTTATGATTAACTCCACAAATACCCTCAAGGCTAGCCCCACAAACACCCTGAATGGACCATCATCTAAGTGCCATTTGCCTTACCCCTCGCATACTCTCATAAAATCATTAGCTCAGTATCCTTTGGCAAACCCCATAAATACCTTCGAAAGCTCATCATCATCTTCCCCTCTGGATTTTTTCCCTAATGCAATGAATAACCTTTTACGACCATCACTCATGCCTTCAATTGTAGATCCAAACCGCCCAATAGATAACTGTACAAATCTTCTCATTGGAGAGTTAGCCACCGCACTTGGGTTGAGATACGAGACAACGATCCATAAACCGGGCCAACGTAAACGTGTAGGACAGAATGATAAGGTGTTAAGGACTGGGTCCTCATTGTTTGATAGGAAAAAAATGATGGGAGGTAATGCTAGGCATTTTGGTAACAGCAGTAACATTGCTGATTCAAGATCTTTGTTGACAGCTGAAGCTTCTGATTCTACTTCTAGGACTGAAAGTGGAGGTAGTAGCAAGACCCATTCTTCTTCTATCCAGCCTAGAGGAGGCAAAGGGATAGAGGCAACTGACCTCTTTCCTGTAACTCCAGCACATGAGATCCATCACCGTGACAATGCTCAATCTTCACAAGGTCAAGTACCACAACCAGATCACAATGGGGATGATCACAATGGGGATGATGTTGATTTGGACCTCAAACTTTAGTCACAAAAGAGAAAGATGCTCTTAGTGTTTTCTATTTTTTTTTTCTGTTTTTGGTTTTTTACATTTTTTTTTCTGTTTTTGTTTTCCTTAATAAGTTTGTGAACTGTTATGCATCCCAGTGGCGTTTTAGGTCTATGTCTCTTATACATGTAATATCAAGACTGTGATTATTAGCTAAACGAACTTTACCGAAGTTTCCTATTCGTGGATTCTTCACATTCTTCGTGCTAGAAGTAGCGTGAAACGATGCTCTTGAATCCATAATCCAATCTTCAGCAATATATTAGACACAACAAATAAGGGCATCCTGTGAATATGAGGGTGTGGTAGCATTTGTTGCCCCGAACTGGATCTTGATCTCTAAATGAGCGTGAATAACAAATAAACTTGAATAACTTGATAATAATCGAATGAATGTATACAAATCGAATTGAGAGTGTTGTGTATTACAAATGAAAACAATCTATCCTATTTATAGTTTTCTACGGGTACGAGTGAATGGTTGCGTCTCTTCGTGAAAGGACACGTCTCTTGGATATGTGGTTGTGATTGAATCATGAAGAGGTATGTCGAATCTTGTCCACTCGTTCCATCAGTTGCGTCTTTTCCTTCTTGTGCCTTGTACCCGATCGGAAATGGTGTGTGTAGAGAGACACACCTTTTCGGTTATTAAGGTAGTTTCTATCTTCCATGTTGTCAACTTTGGTCCTCGTACTTTGTAACCGCTAAGTAATAACTATCTAACTAAGTATGTGATGTTAAGAGATTAACCGGTTTCATTCACCCCCTTAATCGAACATCCATGAGTTGCTTCAAGTCTTGTATTCCGAGCAGTTCCCTCATTGTAGCAAATTTGATCCTTGCTAGAGCTTTTGTTAGTATATCTGCCCGTTGTAGTTCTCCACTTATGTGTTCCACAGTGATGTCTTCGTTTTCCACACATTCTCTTATGAAGTAATAGCGTGTGTCAATGTGCTTGCTTCTTCCGTGAAAGACTGGATTTCTCATGAGTGCTATTGCTGAAACATTATCTACTCTGAGTGTTATCTTTTCTTCCTTCCAGCCTGTGATTTCACTTAACAATCTTTTAAGCCATAGTGCTTGACATGCTGCTGCAGTGGCTGCCATGAATTCTGATTCGCATGATGAAAGTGCCACTGTTTGTTGCTTCTGTGTACACCAGGTTATGGGTGATTCTCCAAAGTAGAATACTAGACCAGTCGTTCCTTTTCCTTTGTCTGTATTTACTCCAAAACTACTATCACTATAACCTGTGATCTTACATCCTCCTTGTCTTTTGTAGATGATTCCATGCTCTTTAGTTCCTTTGATGTAACGTAGTATTTGCTTTACTGCTTTCAGGTGTTGTTCTTTTGGTTCTTGCATGAATCTACTAAGTAGACTGACTGGGTAACATAGATCTAGTCTTGTATGCAATAAGTACCTGAGAGAACCTATCAGGCTTCTGTAATGTGTTGCATCCACTAGATCTCCTTCTTCAGTCTTTGTTAATTGAGTTCCTGGAGTCATGGGTGTCTTTGTGTCGTTGCAGGATAACATATCAGCGTCTTTGAGTATCTTATTGATATATCCTGTTTGCTTGATGCCTATCTCACCTCCTGCTTGAATTACTTCTATTCCCAGATAGTATGCTAGCAATCCTAGATCGCTCATATCGAATTTGTTCTTTATCTGAGATTTGAAGATGTCTATCTCTTTCTTCGATGTTCCTGTGACTATCAAGTCATCAACGTAGACTCCAACTATTAGCGTAGAAGTTTCACTTGTTCTTGTATAGATTGCGTTCTCTAAAGTGCACTTCTTGAAGTTAAGTGACTTTAGGGTGTGATCTAACTTCGTATTCCAAGCTCTTGGTGCTTGTCTCAATCCATACAGTGCTTTTGATAGTCTGTAAACCTTTCCTTCATTTCCTGGCTTTACAAATCCTTCTGGTTGTGATACATAGACTTCCTCCTTGAGGTCCCCGTGCAAGAATGCAGATTTCACATCTAAATGATGTACCTCCCAACCTTGATATGCTGCTAAAGCCAACATTAGTCGTACTGTTTCCATACGTGCTACTGGTGCAAAAACTTCGTCAAAGTCTATTCCGTGTTGCTGAACATATCCTTTTGCAACTAGCCTTGCTTTGTGTCTGACAATGTTTCCGTTTGCATCTTTCTTTGTCTTGAATACCCACTTTAAGCCTATTGCCTTGTGACCACTTGGTAATTCCGTCAAATTCCAAGTGTTATTCTTGTTTATTGAATCTAACTCAGCCTTCATTGCTTCAATCCACTTTTTGTCACTAGATGCTTCCTTGTAATTCCTTGGTTCTTCTTCAGCGAGTAATAATTCATGTGGATCTAGTTGAATTTCTTCTGTTTCTTCATATAGATCTTCGAGACTTTTTAGTCTTACTGGAGTGTCGCTAGTACTCTCTGTTGTACTTTCAGAGGTAGATGGACCTCCACTTGATAAACTGCTTGAACTTCCTGCTGAGTTCTGATTATATGAATATGCTGGCGGGGTTACATAGGGGTCTTGATCTTCTGTCTGATCTACTCCTGAATCATCATGTTGTTGCCCGCTACTGCCTGGACTACTTGGTTCATTTTCTTCTAAGTCTGGTGGTATGTCATCTTCTTGAATGACAAAGTTTGTCCATTCGGGATTCCCTGAATCTACCGTTTCCATATAACTGTTCCAGTTCCATGGTTGACCTTCCATGAACTTTACATCTCTACTGACGCATATCTTGTTCTTTGCTGGATCATATAATCTGTATGCTTTTGATCCTTCTTCTATTCCAAGGTAAACCATAGGTGCACTTCTATCATCTAACTTCTTTTGTTGAAGTGGTAGTACCTTAGCATAAACCGTGCAACCAAAAACCTTCAAGTGTTCTAAATTTGGCTTCCTTCCTTTTAGTGCTTCATATGGTGTCTTGTTTACCAGGGCTTTTGTTGGAACCCTGTTTAGTACGTATATCGCGTGTCGTATTGCTTCACCCCAAAAGTTCTGTGGCATGTTCATTGCCTTTAGCATACTGCGAGTAGTGGATAACATCGTCCTGTTTCGCCTTTCTACTACTCCATTTTGCTGTGGGGAATATGGTGCTGTAAGCTGTCTTGCTATGCCGTTGGATTTGTAATACTTGTTGAATTCAGCCGATGTGAATTCACCTCCTATATCCATCCTTAGCATCTTTAACTTGGTCTGCGCTTCCTTTTCCACCTTTTCTTTGAACTCCTTAAATGTTTCGAATGCTTGATCCTTGGAAGTTAGTAAATATGCCCACATGTAGCGAGTGCAGTCGTCTACAAGTAAGAATATGTACTTCTTCCCAGCATGTGTTGGTGGAGTTATAGGACCACACAAGTCTCCATAGACTAAGTCCAGAGGTTTTAAAGATCTGAACTTTGCCTGATTTGGAAATGGTGCCCTACTATGCTTTCCTAATAAGCATGCGTCACAGACTTGACTAGCATGACTTATTTGGGGAACTCCATGTACCAAGTTCTTACGAGTCATTTCCTTAATAGCGTCGAAGTGTAAATGGCCTAACCTTGCGTGCCATAACCATGCTGTGTCTTCGGTTTTTGAGAGCAGGCAGATTGGTCTTCCAGTCTTCAGTTTGACTTTGTACAGCCTGTTCTTCATTCTCTTGACTCGCATTAGTAGCTTTCTATTTCGATCTCGGATAGTAAGCAGGTCTCCATCCATGACCACTTTGCAACCGATTTTTGTAAGTTGTCCGAGGCTCAATATATTGGTTTTCAGACTTGGAATGTAGTAGACATGTGAAACAATCTTTTGTTCTTGGTTCAGACATTCCAGTAGTATTGAACCTTTGCCTTTAATTTCTACATGTGACCCATCACCGAATCGTACTTGTCCTGTCACCGTTTCATCTAACTCCTTGAAGTGACTTCGCACTCCTGTCATGTGGTTGCTGGCCCCGTTGTCTAAGTACCATAGATTTTCATTTTCTGAGGCGTAGCTTGTTGGTTTTATACGTTCCTCGTTTAGCAGAGCCCTTTCTTGAACATTTTCTTCTTGTATTTCCATTAGTAATACAGGTGCTTCGTCTTCCTCGACGAGGTTTGAGTGTTCTTGTACTTCGTCTTTCTCAGAACAGTCCTTCTTGAAGTGTCCATACTTCTGACACTTAAAGCATTGGATCTTACTTAGGTCGGTTCTTCCAAACTTCCTCCAATTTCTAGAATTTCCGTTTCTAGGTCTAGATGTAGATCCTTCGTTTCTGGGACTTTGCCTATTTCCGTTGTTACGCCAATTTCCACGCGTCTGGTTAAATCTACCACGACCGCGGTTTCCAGATTGTCTTCCTCTGTTGTTATCATGATGTGTGAACATAAGCCTATCTTGGCTTTCTCCTTGATTTCCTTTCTTTAACTTAAGTCGCTCTTCATACGTCTTTAGTCTTCCGACTGCTTCTTCTAGCGTCATAGTTTCTAGATCGGAGTATTGTTCCATGGAGGCAACGATTTGAGTAAACTTATCCGGTACACCATTTAGGAGTTTGCGTACTAGACTCGGTTGACTCAATGTCGTTCCTACTTCAGTTGCTCGGGTAACGATACTATTAATCCTTGCAGTAAATGAATCAATAGTGTCGTCATCCTTCATTTGCAACAATTCAAATTCTGACAACAGCGTGTGCATACGCGCCTTTTGTACCCGATCAACACCAACGTGTCTAACCTTTAGATTATCCCAAATCTCTTTTGCAGTTTTACAACTTGCAACTTGCAATACAACGTCTTCTGGTATTGCTTGAAACAGATATGCAATTGCAGACTTATCTTTCTTAGTGTCTACCGTTGCATTTTCTGCCGGTTCAATCGTTTCCCACAAAACCATTCGCTTCAAGAATCGTCTTGATACGAATAGCCCAAACCGTATAGTTTGTTGGTTTCAGAATCGGACACTGAAACTGGGAAAGAGAATTTCCTTCTTTCTGTATTATTATCGGACTTTGTCCGGATGTTCCTGACATATCTTCCTGCCGAATAATCTTCACTAAAAACAAACTTTCTTTTGGTTTCAATAGATTTCAACAACCCGATTACCCGAATCGTGTAATAACCAAACAACCAAAACAAACTAATTCGCACTAAACCCCGGAATCAAAAAAACCAAACCCTAGATTCCTAACCCTTCGGTTCAACCGATCACCCTAGAACCGAAAATCAAAAATTCTGAAATGAAACTTTTGCGAATTAAAAACGAAATTGAAACCTGATCGCGAATTCCCTGCGATGCCTTGCGATTCCCACGCCTAGAGCCTGATGCTCTGATACCAATTTGTTGGCCCGAACTGGATCTTGATCTCTAAATGAGCGTGAATAACAAATAAACTTGAATAACTTGATAATAATCGAATGAATGTATACAAATCGAATTGAGAGTGTTGTGTATTACAAATGAAAACAAACTATCCTATTTATAGTTTTCTACGGGTACGAGTGAATGGTTGCGTCTCTTCATGAAAGGACACGTCTCTTGGATATGTGGTTGTGATTGAATCATGAAGAGGTATGTCGAATCTTGTCCACTCGTTCCATCAGTTGCGTCTTTTCCTTCTTGTGCCTTGTACCCGATCGGAAATGGTGTGTGTAGAGAGACACACCTTTTTGGTTATTAAGGTAGTTTCTATCTTCCATGTTGTCAACTTTGGTCCTCGTACTTTGTAACCGCTAAGTAATAACTATCTAACTAAGTATGTGATGTTAAGAGATTAACCGGTTTCAGCATTCACCTCCCTTTTGTCTCTAGGATGTTTAGTACACTGATTTCAAAGGTGTCCATACTCATCATAGTTCTAACATTGTATGTCTTTTCTCAGTTTTGTGGATCTTGACTTACGTCTTCGTTTAGACTTTGACCTTCCTTTGTTACCTCCTAAGTTATTGCTTCCTCCCCCCCCCCCGTACTGAGTGGTGAACTTGTCTCTTCTCAAATACTCATTCAGTATCAGATCACCGAACTTTATTGAACGTGAGGTTCTCAATTGACCCGATGACTACAATGATCGTTCCTGACCAGCTGTCAGGTAATGAGGATAAAAAGAGGCATTTTTGCAATTGATCATCAATCTTGAATTTTACTTTACTGAAGACAAGCGAGACAAGTGAGAGTTAACCAAGTTAATATTTGCAATAACAAAACTTCCCTATTCATAAGCGACGACGTTAACGACGACTAGAACCATAACATCAGTTACGGTGGTGGTGGCGGCAGAAGGTAGGTGTGTGGTGTGTTCTTCGTGATCAAGAGCAAGCCTTGCTTTAATACCAGTAGAATGAGACACGAGAGTTACATGGTTCGGTTGTAAGACCTACGTCCACGGGCTGCAACCAGGGTTAGGATTTTATTTTTGAGGTGATAAGAATTACAAAGGACCTATCAACTATTTATAATACTTAGATTAGGGTTTACAACTTGTTGACAAAAAAAACTTAAAATTGGAAACGATATTAGGCCTAGTCAATTTGCTAATCTGCTTCTTTTAACATTAGTGCATTAGCGCACTTGATCTAAGACAAGTAAACATTAGCGCATCAAACAATATCACATTAATAAATGCGTTATTCTATCCAGTGCTTTAAGCCTATATCTCTAACTAGGGGTGTTCAGAATTTGATTATGATTCGAAAATTTTGAAATTCGTGTTGATTCAAATTCAATTATCAAGGTTCAAATTCGATTTTTGAAAATTCAAGTTCGACTCGATTCGTCTTCGAGTCCAGTAATCGAATACGAATTTATGATTTTCAATTTATTCAATTCGAAATTCTGTTTATATATAATTTTTAATATATGTATTCTAAATTTGGGGCAAAATATAAATTACAACCATAAGTAATAAATTCATTATTCATAACATTACCAAGCCTAATGACAAATTGCACTTACTACAAGTGCAATAACAAGTAACGAGCTTAACTTCTAAATTTTGGTCTTTTGACATATTGATAGTTTATTAGTTTTGTATATTAGTATTATTTATGCTAAAAAGAATTAGCTTGTAGAATTTTTAAAAATAAAAGTAACTTTTTTTGTTTAGGGGGAATTTGAATTAAATCGAATTCGATTCGAGTTTCAATTACAAATCGAATCAAATAACTCAAATCTAAGTCGAATTCGAATTCAGATAAAAGAAATAAAAATTCGAAAAAATTCGATTCTATTAACTAGAAAGTTCGTTATTTGATTCGTTAAATACTCCTATCTCTAACACTAAAGGGTTGATGTGGCACACCTACAGACAGGGGCATGACTTTTAAGGGGTAAGGGGGTGCATCCGGCCCGCCAATGTTTCGGTTAATAGTATAATTTTTTTCAATTTTTCGTCCGAAATGTTTAAAATTATACAGGTCCGCCCTCGCTAATTATTTTGCTTAAAAATTTCTTGCACATACCAGGTTTATTGTCCAGAAAAAATATACATATTTTCGTATTGAGTTAAAAACGTGAAGAATGAGGCTATTAGTAATTTTTTATAATTGTTTTTAAACTTGAACTGAGTTTAAATAAAGTCTGAAACTACTTTTTATATAAGTGAAACTTGAGGGTTCAAATCTATTTTTTTTATGTGTAAGAACGGATCAATTGAATGAATTAAGATTATTTAGTTTTATTTGTAGTTATTATTGTTTGACCCGACCCGAAACAAATAGCCGACCCGAACATATAACCCAAAACATAGAGATAGGAAAAAAAATTGGGTCTCATGACTTTCCATCTCGCGGAACTTTTGGTCAAGCCACTACCCACAAAGACCCACAAAGTTTTTCCACTATGCATGGCCTAAGAGTTTGAAATTGTGGCCTTTGGAACTTCAACTGATGAGACCCTAATTCGAGTTCATATCATCGAGTTCATATCATCTAAATAGGGATGTTAATTATGTTTGGTTGACTGGTTGAATAACATGCCATACATTTACTTATATAATATCATGTGTTTTTTTCAGGTCTCCCCATTTTAAAGTTCATTTTGTTAATATGAATTAGCAACACTTTAAACAACCAACTAGTCTTCGGCTTAAATGAATACTTTTGCAGTTGGTGTCTTTTGAGAGTATATTTGTTCCTCATCTCTAATTCCAACTAACAAACTTAGGTTTATAAATTTAGCCTGAGATAACTCGAAGTAGGTGTAAATGATTGGAGGAAGGATACGTGAGTGAGTAGTTTGGAGAAATGAATAGCAATGTTTCACTTCTATAGAGTATAGATGAACGGTGAAAAGGAAAATTATAAATTAAAGTATTATATGCTATAAATATCAAAACAAATTCTTTTTTTTTTTTTCTAAAAAAAAACCTTAAACGAGTAAAGGGATCAACTCATTTATTAAACTGGCATTATTTGGGTGAAACGTTTATTAAACGAGTCATGTTCGTGTTAACCTGTCTATCATACATGCTGTATTAACCAACCAAAATCCAATTTAGTTTCGTATCATATCAAGAATTGTCACCTCACCTAACCTCCCAAATCGCATTGGTTGGGATTAAAAGCATCAGACGAGTTATGTCAAAAAGTCAGGGAAGTTCAAACATCTTGAAAGCTTTAAATCAAGAAAACTTATGCTAGTATGTGGACTTTGAGGTTGGAAATGCTTTAACATATAGCATCATAAGGTCAATTGACTTAATATGTGGTCAAAAAGCTTATAAAGTAGACCTCAATGAAAGTCAGACTTTCAGAACACAACTTATTAATGCAAAAGATGAAAAATTATTTACCACATATGGGATTCTACTCCTTCCAGGCTTTCATGTAGTTCTAGAAATGTTACTCCTTCCTACTTTCATGCAGTTAAGAAAGTTCATGGTTTTGCAGGTAACACGGATCAAAAGAGAATATGGAGAGTTATGAAGACATAAAAAGGACAAGGAAGCTCGAAAAGGCTACTTTATAAATTGCGGATAGTGTGACCTCTTTTGGGTAACTAGGTTACACAAATCCAGAAAGTGTCCACGAAGCTACGTTATAACTTGTGGATCACGTGACATGTATACTCACGTGTTATTCATGTTTCATCGATATCACATGTGTTCTTTGGCATTTCTTCCACACTTTAGGCGAAAAAAGAAAACAAGGAAAAATTGCTACGATTAACAAACCGGATTGTGTGACTTTAATGTGTTTGCGCAACCAAAGAAAGTATAAAGTGGCCTAGTAATTGATTTTTGACATAACAGGATATTGTACGTGACAAACTTTTAGCACACGCTACGCTCTTGACCACCTCATATATGAGAAATCGGTTTGAATTCTACAAAGAAACCACTTTCTCTACCTGTATATAATATAACTAAGAACATACTTTAAAGCATCAAGATATTCCCTACCCTTTCAAGTTTTATACAACCCTAAGCACAATGGATTCAAGTAACTCTAGAAATACGTTTTTCGCCACCATGCAAGGCTAAATCTCTCCATATCACCACTAGGAGAAGGATTCAATCTAAATTTATATTTTTCATGTCTTACGGTCTTTGGAATATATACAGCTCGTAAACTTGAAAACGTTGGCTTTGCTTTATTGAATTTTCGGCCTTCCATGCCTCTGTTAGGGTTATTCTACTGAATAATTACAAGGCGCCCTCGAGTCATAGTGGTTTTCACTAGGGTGCTTAGCCACTCCTTGTAGTACTATCCACCATTGATCTGAATATACACTATTCATACCAATAGCTGGTTTTCAAAATAAGAAAGACATTACTAAAACGTCTAGAAAACGCTAAATTGATCGTTGTATACATCCTAAGTTCTTAAATGATTGCTTTATTGATCGTATTTCTTTCTTTAAATCCTAGTTTAGTTATGACATTTACCTAATTAGTTAAAAATCAACTTTTGGAATCTAATTTTCCGGTATTAGTCAGACAATAAAAATTCATCTAATGTTTAGCTCTTCATGGCATCCGAGCCTTGCTTACTCAAACTAATTTGGATAATTCGGGTACATTCTTACACACAAAATCTGTATATAACCCTTTTATAATAGGGGTAATAGCATAGGAAAACCAACAAATTCCTATTTGACTAGCAAATATGTCTTGTTTTCCTTACCAAATGTTTAACTAATAAAACCAGTTCTTTAGAAAATTACCAGACACCATAACAAACTATTTCTTCTAACAAAATTAACAGAACCATATTTCCTCACACAAGAGCGAACTTACCATACATGACTATAATCTTAAGAAATGTTGCTGGAAGCCTGGTTGCTAGCAAATATTTGGCCGAACATGATCGTGTGACTTAAATGCATCTGCACAATCCACAAAACATAGAATGGCCATAATTAGTTGATTTTTGACATATCTGGATAGTGTCCCACAAGTCGGATTATAAACCGAATTCTACAAGGAAACCTCTACTTTTTCTACCTCTATTAATAAAACATCATAGCTTACGCATGTGGTTAATTACCTGAAAAGTTCTTATCTTCTCCTTCCTCACCCAAACTTCATGTTCTTCATGATCAAACATCAAGATATTCACCACCCTTTCAAGACTTACCACGCGACCATAAATTCAAGTAACTCGGGACCTATGTCCTTCACCAGTCACCACCATACAAGGCTAAATCTCTCAAGATGTTGACTAAGAGAAGAAGGGTTCGATCTAAATTTATACTTTTCTTGCCATATACTTTTAGAAGATTTTCAACCATCAAACTTAATAGTGTTGAATTTGTTTTATAAATTATTGTTTTCTGTGTATGCTTGGTTAATTGGTTTATTCTATTGAATGATTGTAAGACGACTTGTAGTTCTATTGACCTATACATGATTTGTATCAATAATAGGGTTTTTAAAATAATAACGCTATTTTCTGCATATAACGCTAATCAAAGAAAAACAATAACGTAAATGTTGGGTTTGTAGGTCCCTCTCGGAGGATGAGGTTCAACCTTAACCTTGTTATACTAACCCACTAGCAAGTGCGGAATCCAAGCTAGTGAGCAAACCGAGTTGAAGCAAGCACAAACACAAAACACACAAGGTTCACCGATTAACACCACTTGTATTAATGCGTATGAAAGGTTCCGGTTACAAGCACAATGTTTACAAATCAGTTTTGCAAACTCTCTAAGTGTGTGTGTGTGTTCACAGCAGAACGCTCTCTATCTCTCGGGTCTGCTTGTGAGTGTGTACTTCTACTATCTTTGAACACACTGCATGGGTATTTATACCCAACACAGCAAGTCTGTCCGAAGGATCATGTTTGCTGATCGAAAGATCATCTTTCAATCAGAAAGCTATCGAAGGATTCATGCATACCTCGAAGGATGGTATATCCTTCGAGGTCCATCTGCATCCATCGAAGCATATCTTTCGAGCAGATCGAAGGATCTAAATCATCCTTCAATCTCTCATCCTTCGAGACAGACAATTACAACCATAATCCTAACTATTTGACCAAGTCAAACCAGGAGGATGGTTGACTCGGTCAAACTTACAAAACTAACAAAGACATCGTTTTACACTGTGACCGAATACAGACAAAGTACAGACACAAGTGCACAAACAAACTCCCCCTTGGCTGTAGCTTTGTCTCGATCTTGTCTCGATCTTGATCATCTTTGATCTTCGTGTCTTCAAGACTTTGATGTCCTTTCAAGTCTTCAATGTCGGAGGATCTTCAAAGTCTTCACGTCTTGAAAGCAGAAAGTGTATCAACAAACTACCCGTATCATGTAGGAAGTGTGTTGACAAACTCCCCCTTAACATAAGCTCCCCCTTGAGTTATGTTCGTGAATGACTTGATCTTCAAAGCTTAAGATCCTTGTGGTGTTGATGATGGTCAGCGGCAACTCGAACATCTTCATCATTTGAGTGCCTTCACGTCATGTCTTCATTCCGAAGCTTGTCATCGACCATGTTCTCCTAGCCTTTAGAATCTGCACATGCAAGAAATCTAAACGCGTAATGAGAACAACTGCTTGGAATATAGTTAACATAAACAAATAACACGCGAATGACCATGTCACAATCAAACACCGTCCGACAGGTTGAAAGTTTAATAAATTTGTCAATTTTAGTTTCCAACTTTCAAAACTTGCAAATTTCGACCGTTTATGAAGATTTAGTCAGTTCGGTTTTCAGTCAGGTTTCAGGTAACGAAGACTCGAGTTCCAACATCGTACGATCGAAAATAAAGCAGAAATAAAATCTTTTTGTATTTTATAAAGTTTATATTAAAACACACCTAAAATCTTTTTGGTATTTTTGAATATTTCAAATGTAAAGACTGAAAGCAGTAAATAAATATATACAGGCATTCTTTTTGCGAGTTTCGAGGGTAAAAGAATCATATCAGTGTACGGTCATGCCAAACGCTCCTGTTGTTCAATTAGTTAACATTAAGATAAACATCCTATAACAATTATCGGTATTGTTGTTCACTTAAGCTCAACTTATCAGATGTAATCATCGCGAGGGGATACGTTAAGGTATGATTTATACTTACCGACCGGTGTTCATCCACATCACGACACATTCCCGTATCAAGGTATGCACGAGGGTTCATCTTACCGGTGAGTATACCGATTATCATCTGTTTGACCGTATATGATGTGAGATTCTCACTTATTTTTATTTGAAAACAAGCCCTATGTGATATAATCACTTATTGATGAGGAACTTGATTTTCATATGCATGAGGGCACAGGAGCAAGTCCGTGAACAGGTCAGTACTTTCGTACAGCAGAGAGACGAACTTGACTCCCGGATAAATGTGATATTTTATCACTTATTTGATTGGACATGTGATTGTTTATCACTTATTGAGGTCGAATGCAGTATAAGATATGTACACGTATGTATAGTATCATGGAAGATCTAGACTTGCGTCCCCGTTATTTTTCGGTAAAAGATACAACCATGATACCCAGATGATAAGCAGCATAAAGACCGAATATCTCAGAACCTCAGCAATCTATCAAACGAAATTTCGGTACTAAGACCATATGCCAATGAATGGTTCCCACCTGGTCTTCAGTCGATTAAGATTTATATCACCCTGCACACTTTAAAATGATTGTGAGCCTACCGATACATCTTATATAGAGCTGCTTATCGATTTGCATTTAAGGTTTAAAGAGGTTTGGATAGACCACTGATGTACTATCATTTTCTCTTTTGCTCGCCAGGAAACTCATTTTTGTTTTTCTATTGTTTTTGTGTTTTTGAAATTTTTTTGATGTTTTTGGATTTTCAGATTTTTGGATTTACTCCCCCTAAAATCAAATAACTAAGAGAAATTTAAAACACAAAGTTATTTACAAAAATGATTTTCCGATGTTGGTTCTACTCTTGCTTGACCTTAATGCCGTTTACCAATAATAAAAAGTCAAATCTTGATTTGTCAAATGCTTTGGTAAAAAGGTCGGCACGTTGGTCATCGGTGTGGACCTTAACAACATCGATTAGCCTTTTCTCAAAGCAATCACGTATGAAGTGATATTTGATTTCGATGTGTTTGGTCTTTGAGTGCTGCACAGGATTTCTAGTGATCTGTAATGCAGCAGAATTATCAACGTAAATAGGAGTAGTTAGGAATTCAAAACCGTAGTCCCGCAATTTTTGTTGGATCCACAGAACTTGGGAGCAACAACTTGAGGCAGCAATGTATTCAGCTTCGCATGTTGATGTAGCGACACAAGTCTGCTTCTTGCACTGCCATGTGACTAGGCGATTTCCTAAAAACTGACATCCAGCCGTTGTGGATTTGCCGTCGATTTTGCATCCGCCAAAATCAGAATCACTAAATGCAACCAATTCAAAGTTATTATCCCTAGGGTACCATAGACCGGTGTCAGGGTAACCCTTCAAATAACGAAAAATCCTTTTGACAGCTGCAAGATGTGAGGCCTTCGGGTTGACTTGATATCTGGCAAGCAGGCACGTTGGGTACATTATGTCTGGCCTTGATGCTGTGAGGTACATAAGAGATCCAATCATAGCGCGATAGTATGAAGGACTAACAGCTTCACCCTTCAAGTCTGGAGTAATTCCGTGATTTATCGGCAATGGGGTACCAATGGGCGTTGCATCGGACATCTGGAACCGGCTCAAGATGTCACCAACATATTTAGTCTGATGGATGAATATTCCAGACTCCGTTTGTTGCACTTGTAGGCCCAAGAAGAAATTCATTTCCCCCATAGCACTCATCTCGAACTTATCCTGCATAATGCGCTCGAAATTCCTACACAAGACATCATTAGTAGAACCAAAAATAATATCATCAACGTATACCTGTACCAGAAGAAGATCTCTATCTTGTTCTTTGATGAAAAGAGTACAGTCGATAAGACCTCTTCGAAAACCGTTCTCCAGCAGATAGTTTGATAAGGTTGCATACCAAGCTCGCGGTGCTTGATGAAGACCATATAGAGCTTTGTTGAGCAACCAAACCCGATCTGGATGGATAGGATCTTCAAAACCTGGAGGCTGTTCAACGTATACCTCTTCTTCAACCACACCATGTAAAAATGCACTTTTGACGTCCATCTGGTAAACCTTGAATCCTTTGAATGAGGCATAAGCCAGAAAGATCCGAATAGCTTCCAGACGTGCAACAGGTGCATAGACTTCGTTGTAGTCGATTCCTTCTATCTGACGAAAACCTTGAACGACTAAACGTGCTTTGTTCCGGATAACAACTCCGCGGTCATCCTTTTTGCATTTGAAAACCCAACGGGTACCAATCTTCTTGTATCCAGCAGGTTTCTCTACGAGTTTCCAGACACCCAGCTTCTGGAATTGTTGCAGTTCTTCCTGCATTGCTTCAACCCAAGAATTATCTTTCATGGCTTCTTTCCAAGTTCTTGGCTCTTCCTGTGAGACATAACACGCGAAAGACCAATCATTTTGTTGCCCGGATTCTCGAATAGCTGCATACAGGCCTGCATGGTTGTTGTTTCGCAACATGTTTCGTGTTTGAATGCCACTTTGCACATTTCCGATGATGTTTTGTTGAGGATGGGTATTATGAATCCTTGTTTCTGGATTATCTGGAACTGGAATATTTATACCCAGGTTGTTGAGATTGAGATCAACAACTAAATCAATGCCCGGAATTGACGAAGAGGATGATGCAGTTGCTTCAGCTGTTCTATGGGCATCCACTGGAGGAGTACCCTCTGAAGTACCATGAACTGCTGTTGGAGCTTCTTGATCTGCATCTAGAAATTCATCATCCTCTGAAGATTCGTTCAATTCAGCAGCATCGTGAAAATCCTCATTGTCGAGAGTATTATTGTTCACCGAAGATGGTTCTTGATTGACAAGAATTGGACGAACCACCGGTGAAACTGTTGCATTGTCACTCTCGAAAAACATCCTTGCCGCAGCACTTTCTTCAACGGCTTCAACATTGATCGAATTGAAAAAGTCATCGTACTCAAACATCCAAGGCTGACCAGGACATTTGACTGGCAAAGTGTGCCTTTGTACTCTGACCTCAGACCATTCCTCGACCCTTTTAGTCTCTAGATTCCAGACTCGTAAGTTAGGGGTGGCATACCCAAGAAAGTATCCATCAATTGCTTTTGCCCCAAACTTTCCATTAGGATCGATGATTGTGCAGGGAGCTCCAAACGGTTCAAGATAAGACAAATCTGGTTTCCGTTTTTGAAGAAGCTCAAAGCAGGTCTTGTTGTGCCTTTTGACTGTAAGGACTCGGTTCAATGTGTAACATGCAGAGGCCACAGCTTCAGTCCAAAATGGAATGGGCAACTGCGACTCTACCAACATTGTCCTAGCAGTCTCGATCAATGTGCGGTTCTTACGTTCAGCGACGCCATTCTGTTGAGGAGTATAAGCTGCACTAAACTCAAGAAGAATACCCTTTGAAGTGCAAAACTCCGCCATGGCATGATTTTTAAATTCAGTACCATTGTCGCTACGTATCCGCCTAACCTTCAATTTATACAAATTCTCAATCTGAATGATCATGTTTTTGATAATACCAAAGGTTTCACTCTTGTGTGCCATGAACGCCACCCAAGAAAATCTTGAATAATCATCAGTAATCACGAGGCAGTATTGATCACCCCGAATACTCTTGTGCTTGACAGGACCGAACAAATCCATGTGCAAACGTTCAAGAGGAACTGCCTCCGTGTTGATCTTCTTTGTAGGGTGCTTCTTCTTTGTTTGCTTTCCTTTCTGGCACGAAACACAGACGTCTTGAAGATGGAAATTTTTGAGGGGAACACCATTCACCAATTCATTTGAAACCAAATGATTCATTTTGCGTAAGTGAATGTGACCCATTCGTCTGTGCCAAGAGATAGTATCTTTTTCTGTGGCTTTGGAAACGAAACAAGTTGCTTGTGCAGACGTAGTAATAGCTTGGCTCATATCAAGGACGTACAAATCATTTATCCTTGGAGCTAACAAGAGAATCCATTCTTTTGGAATTTTGAAGCCCAGCTTCAGCAAATAACATCCATTAGCATCAAAGTGTACTGAGAACTGCTTGTCACAGATTTGAGAAACACTAAGAAGATTGTGATCAAGTTGTTGCACAAAGTTGATCTTGTCAAAGCTGACAATCCCGTTGGATATCATTCCTTCACCCGTAATATAACCTCCCTTATCTCCAGCAAAAGCAACATAACCTCCTCTAATAGATTTGACGTCGTAGAGAAGCTTCATGTCGCCTGTCATGTGCCTGGATGCCCCACTATCAACAATCCAATGACTACTGACAGTTCCTCCTGGAACACCCTGCACATGAACTCAAAATGATTAGTTGGAGATGGGGACCCAAGCCATTGTGGTCTTGGGTCTTCCATTTTCATCAATAACAATAACTTCTTGTCTTTGATGATTGGTGAATTGTGATGGTCCCCCTGATTCAGTAACCGATTTTGGTTTCCAGGTCTGTTTTGTTTTACCAGTGTCATTCTTTAAAATTTTAACTTTTTGATTGTCTGAAGTTTTTGAATTGTCTGGTTTTACAGAAACAGCTGTTTTGTTAACCACATCTGTTTTAATTGCCTTTTCAATTTTCTTGACCTGTTGGCGTTTTTGTTTCTTTTCCCTTTCTTTTATAAGGCGGGGATCTTGTTTTTCAGAAACAGATCGCTTACGGTCATTTTGGTCACAGGGAACATCAACCTTTTCTTTTTGTTTATGAAGATATGGACAATTTCGAATTATATGTCCAATTGTTCCACACTCAAAACATGATCTTCGTTCAACAAACCCCGAAGTATCATGTGATCGTTTAGCCGATGATGTTGAACTTTGTGAACCCGAGGTACTAGGCTTTGAACTGTTTTGTTCATCTCTTTTCAGAACAGTAGCTTTCTTGACAAAATCTAAGTTAGATTTATTTTCAAACGTTTCAATTTTGTCCGTTCCCGTCGATTTCACAAAGTTTACATTCTTGTTTTTCCTCTGATTCGGCTTCTTTTGAGTTTGAGCCGGTAATTTTGCTTTTGGCTTGGTGTGATTTTGCTGTTTCTGCACTGCTGGTAGTTTCTTGTTGCCAAATTGTTTTCGAATTTCGGCCTTTGGAATAGGAGGACACTGTGTAACTGTAACTCGTGGTCCTGTCTTTCCTAAAAACTTACTAGTCGAATTTTCAAAGACTTTACTGATTAAGGATTGATTAACATTCTTAATAGGAAAATCTTTATCTGAATAAATTTTATCATCACCAACAAGAGTGTACAGCAAATTCACACTCTCCGACTCTTCTGCAGATGAGGACTCAATTGCAACAGTCTTAGCGGGTTTTGCAGGAGGATCACATAGAATATGATTCTCGAGAGGTATGTCCTCATTTTTGACTACCGCATCAGACTTTGCTGGAACAGCATCATCAGATTCATCATCAGAAGAATCAGCATCCTCAGTAATGACTGGAGAATCCTGATTCAGTTCAGCAGAAGACACACATGCATCTGCTGATACATCTGAATCTGATGATACTTCTTTTGTATATCCGAGCCCTGCTGCAAACTCTTTCACATCTAGAGGCACAGATGGTTCAAAGAACACTCTGTCCTCCTCATCCGGCATGGCATCATAATTATGTCTCACTGGTGGTGGACAATTCTTATAGCCTATGCATGTGACGTCCCTTTTCTCCTTTTGGACATCAATGATGTGATCCAACACATAGCTAGAACTCAAATAACTATCTAACTTGAGTTGGATTGCCTCACTTTCCATTTTTACACAAGCCATTTCTTTTTGCATTGTCTCAAGACGAGATATATACAAATTGATGTCAGTTTGTTTTCTGGAAACCATTTTAGTTAACTCGGTTTTATCTTTCTTTAACTTTTCAATTACCGATTTAAACTCCTTTTCATAGTTTTCGTAAAACATGTTGGCTTCAGTGCATTTGGAAAGGTCCACAGTCAATTTCTGATTGTGGATAAAAGTCACATCATACTTTTCTTGCAAAGCTTCATGCTTACTTTGCAAGTCACACAACTTCTCATTCACTGTAGTATGTTTGTCTTGCAAGTCAAACAAACTAGCTTGTAAAGCATCATGTTTGCCTTGCAACTCAGACATACTTTTCTCTACATCAGCACATCTAGCACGCAACCTATCACATTCATCACAATTTACAACAGTGGGTTCATCGACACATACCTGACTTGATGAACCGTCGACATTAGCCATAAAGGCTGAATGGAGAGAAGACGAAGAATAAGCAGCTTGATCCATCAGAATAGATCTTCTTTGAGTTTCTGCTGCAGCTTCCTCCAAAAGTTCATCAATATCTGCATCGATTGCTGCATTTGATATCTCACCCACATGATCATCGCCCGAACTTGAGGATTCTTCATCTGAACTCCTGCTATAACCCGAAGAGTCTTCATCCTCAGAAGATTCACCACCATTGGCGGAAGATTCTCCACCACTGGTGTGAACTAACTCCTTCATAACTTGAGCAAAACATGCTGTTCCATCTGGAGTATCACCACCCAACTGGATTGACCAGTCACAACCTTCATCCACCTGAACCGCAAGTGCCCGGTTGGTTTGGTTGTTGACAGGCACCAATGTATGCTCATTGTTTCTGTTCTGGTTCTGCTGGTTGCCTTGGTTTCTGAAGGGGTTTTGGTTCCCGTGCTGTGCTGGCTTTGTACATTCCCTTTTAAAGTGACCCCGTTCACCACAGTTGAAGCACTTTACAGCCTGTTTATCGAACCCATACTTGGTGTCTCTCTTACTCTCCAAGCTGGTTCTGCCAGTACTTTCCATCCAATCCTTTGCCCTTCTCACAGCACTAGCAAAGGCCCACTTGATATCCATCAAGTCCATCTCTTCTTTATCAATCTGCCGATAATCTTCTTGTGTCAGATTAATGTTGCCAATCTGACCTTCTATCAACCCACAGTACGCGCTCACTACAGTGTTAAGCAGCTCCATGTGTTCCTTTGCTACTTCTACACTGACCTTAGAGAAGCTTGAAGTGTCGAGCTGGACTGTATTTAGTTTTGATTGTTGACCAGCAGATGATGTTCCTCCATAACACGCACGTTGTTGTTGAGCAGGAGGAGGAGGAGGTGGTTGTATTGGATTTCCATACATGTCTGTGGTGGGAGGTGGCTTAACAGGAACTTGCACCGGATTGCCATACATATCTGTACTTGTGACAAACGCCGTTTGTAGTGGAGCATGTGGATCGGTTCTTGCAGACGAAGTACTGGAAGTTCCATAATACATTTCTGGATTTTGTGGCAATGGAACTCTCTTCGCCTTTAATGTTTCCTCCTGATCCTTGTTTTCCAAAAGCTGCACGAAGTCGTTGATATTTGTAGTTCTCAACACTCCGTTATACTTCAGGATTTCCAAGAAACTACTCCATTGGGGAGGCAAAGCATCAGCAAACTTCTTCACCACTTCTGCTTGAGTTGTTGCTACACCAAAATTATTCAACTCAGTAAGCAAATGATAAAACCGGCTTGTCATGTCTCCCAAAGACTCCTTGTCCATGCACGTGAAACAGTCAAATTCTTTCTTGAGCAGATCATGACGCAACTGACGTGTTGCTTCATTCCCTACTCCTCTGGTTTTCAAGCCGTCCCACAACTTCTTAGTTGTCTTGAAACTGACAAACTGGTGGTAGATATCCTTGCTCAACGCCTGAGTGAGAATGGCGTATGCTTTCTTTTCCAGATCATACGTTTTCTTTTGATCTTCAGGAAGATCGGCAAACGTAGCAGTATCTGAAGCAGCAACTTCTATAGCTTGATCGAAATCTGTGGTGAAACGTATCCACAGTTCGGTGTTTTGACCAAGAACATATGTACGGAATCTATCAACCCAGCCCGGATATTCGTTTAAGTGCATCAACTTTGGAGGTCGATTCAAACTTCCGGTTTCGCTTTCGCTCAATAAGATACTTTGAATGCTCGGAGTTTGATTCGATACTAATGCCCATTGACTTGATGATATGGCATTTGCTTGTGAAGATGTTGATACCGGAGACTCGGCCCATGAAGGTGATAGACTAGTACACGTGTACTTTCCAGTGTCTGGAGCCGGTGTACCCCACCATGAGGGAGTTGAACCCGAACTTGTATATTTTCCACTGTCTGGAGCCGGAGTTCCCCACCAACTCGGATTCATGTTTTATAAATTTAATTCCTGAAAATAACACTCAAAACAACTAAAAGATTATAAGTGACCAGCCAAAAGATCCAAGTTCGAAAGACAGAAACTTGTTGAACTAAAACAGACCACAATCGAAGGATCAACACTTGTTCGAAGGATCAACAGTGTTCGAAAGATCACTGTTGAATCTCGAACAATGATTTCGAAAGATTCACAAATTCGAAAGATTCACAATTTGAAAGGTCCTTATCTTTCGAATATATATCCTTATCTTTCGAATAACTATCCTTCGAATAGATTCCCTGGATCGAAGGATAGATCTCTGACTTCGAAGGATGGATCGAAAGATGATTATCTATCGAGCCTTCCTTGATCGAAAGATGATCGTTCGATATCGAAAGATATCCTTCGATCACTACTGACACAACTGACACTGATATGATAGGTTGGTGAAAAGGTGATGGGTTGGTAGAGTCAACTTTCGGCAAAAGAGTATGATCAGACTGTACTTTCTCTACCAACTCAGATTTTCAAATAAAATATGCCCAAAATGGCAAATCTTATCCAGAAAGTCCGGTCACCGGAACACACCGGAATTTGGCCAGAAATCACCAAATATCTTAAAAACAAGTTTTAAGTTACCCAACCCGCTTTTTAACACACCCGGTTGGTTTAGAACACGTTTTTATGCCAAGAAATCCAAGAAAATCACTAAAAACGGGAGCTAAACCAAGTGTCCAAACACACCAAGACTTGAACAAACCCGTTTTTTAACAAGGTAAAGAGCCACGGCTCTGATACCACTTGTAGGTCCCTCTCGGAGGATGAGGTTCAACCTTAACCTTGTTATACTAACCCACTAGCAAGTGCGGAATCCAAGCTAGTGAGCAAACCGAGTTGAAGCAAGCACAAACACAAAACACACAAGGTTCACCGATTAACACCACTTGTATTAATGCGTATGAAAGGTTCCGGTTACAAGCACAATGTTTACAAATCAGTTTTGCAAACTCTCTAAGTGTGTGTGTGTGTTCACAGCAGAATGCTCTCTATCTCTCGGGTCTGCTTGTGAGTGTGTACTTCTACTATCTTTGAACACACTGCATGGGTATTTATACCCAACACAGCAAGTCTGTCCGAAGGATCATGTTTGCTGATCGAAAGATCATCTTTCAATCAGAAAGCTATCGAAGGATTCATGCATACCTCGAAGGATGGTATATCCTTCGAGGTCCATCTGCATCCATCGAAGCATATCTTTCGAGCAGATCGAAGGATCTAAATCATCCTTCAATCTCTCATCCTTCGAGACAGACAATTACAACCATAATCCTAACTATTTGACCAAGTCAAACCAGGAGGATGGTTGACTCGGTCAAACTTACAAAACTAACAAAGACATCGTTTTACACTGTGACCGAATACAGACAAAGTACAGACACAAGTGCACCAACAGGGTTAATCTTGATCGGTTGGGTCAAAGTCGGGTCATGGAGCTGGAAACGGGACAGATATCGGCCAACAAGAGTTTGATTAATTTAGGCACATGTATAGTAAGTTTGAATGAGTATGCATGTTTAAGGGTTTTTGCAAACATGTCCTAGTTGTTCTAGTCTTTAGGAAGTAGTAGGTTAGTTGGCTATTCTTTAGTAGCAAGTTGTTTATTTTCTGTTTAATGTACAGTGTTTTGGAATGAAAGTAACACAAAATTACTTTCTTACTTTCATTATGTGCCTCACTATTTGCCACCAACTTACACCTTTTTTTAATTCGGTATTGTAACATTTCTTTTGGCAGCCCATTCACGAGAGCACCCATGGCCCATTTGGTGTTAATAGCAGCCCATCTAAAATTGTTTTACTTCACGATCTACCTCGTTTCCCTGATCCATGATTTCACACGTAAAGCATGGATAGCTCCACTATTAATACTTTTCATTCATATGCACAAATTGATTCTCTTCTTGCATCTATCCCATGTGACATATAGTTCTATTCAATTAAATATATTTCATTTATGTTATTTCTTTTCTAAACCATTTAATATATAATTGTAATTATTAATTTTCTAAATTTTTAGCTGTCACATGTTTTCCTTTTAATTTAATTTAATTTTTATTCTTATATTCATTGTTTTAACTTCATCTTATTTACAACCCACAAAATATACAAACCAATTAAAGTATTATGATTTATACTAATATCGATGCATTTAATACAAAATAGAGTATACCTAAAATGCACCGATCACAGCCCATCCGAAGCAAGTCGACTAGTCAAGGAGTAATCGGTTCGTCGAACTTGACACATTTTTTAGAACAAAGTTAGAATCATATATAGTTTTATGGCGTCGCTAGGTTTTATATTAAAAGTTTTAAATGCAGACGATTTATGTTAAAAGTTTTTAGTGCAAACGATTTATATCAGGTTTTTAAAAACGTTATAGTGTGAATCTATCTACTATAATAAAAGAAACTAAGTTTGAACACGTGTCATTCATTGAAGGTATCCTCAAATCTATATTTATTTTATATTAACTAAATAAATTATAAATTAAAATTAAATCTTATCATTCTTTAATAAAATATTATTCTCAAATCTAAATTGTTAATTTAATATATTTTTAAAACAAATGCTGCTCTTCCCTACTTATCTTATATTAAATAGATAAATAATAGATTAATATGAAATGTTATCCTAATTTATTAAAAATATACCTTTTTTATTATTTGTTATACAAGATTATATTTATTCAACTCGTGGGAAACGCAAGGTTTTTAAAAATAATTTTTTTTATTATTTACTATTCAAAGTTACATTTATATAACCCGTGTAATACACGAAGTTTTTAAATATGTAACTTTTTATCATTTACTATGTAAAATAAGATTTATTCAACACGTGTAATACATGGGGTTTTTTAAGGATATATTTTTTTTTATTATTTGGTAGATTTTTCAACCCGACTATACACGGGTTTTTTAAAGATACGACGTTTTTAGTATTTAATATACAAAATTACATTTATTTAATCTGTGTAATACACATGGTTTTCAAAGATATAACTCTTTTTAGATCTATTCAACACGTGTAATATACGGGGTTTTAAGGATGTAAGTCTTTTATTATTTGGTAGATTTACTCAACCCGATTATACACGATTTTTTTTTAAAGATACAACGTTTTTAGTATTTAATATACAAAATTACATTTATTTAATCTGTGTAATACACATGGTTTTTAAAGATATAACTTTTTTTTATTATTTGATATATAAAACTACATTTATTTAACCCATACAATATACGGGGCTCATAAAGATATAACTTTTTATTATTTAATATATAAAATTACATTTATTCAACTCGTGTAATACACGGGGTTCTAATCTAGTACTTATATACGAATAAGTTATATTTACTAGATTACCAAAAACATATTTATTATTTGAAAGCAATTTAATAGTTATCATTTTTGATACAATAACGATGAAATCAATCACAAAGAGAAAACCATCTAGGAAATGAATTTAAAATATGTAATGATACCATCAAACATCCCATGTACATGTGTGGTAAAGTTCACATTCTTTCCTAGGAAATATAAGCTAATTAATTGCAAATTTTCAACAGTAACCGTAGTAATACATTTACTAATTGGGTGGATTAACTGGGGCTCAATTCTTTTATCGCCCGAGGCCTAAATTTTTTAGATAGTTTTCGAGAACGGCTCTGTCAATAGGAAACCCTAAAAAATATGAAACACGGTAGGTAAAACATGTAAATAAATGCATAAAAGTTTCGTTTTGTTTTTACATATAAAACATTCATTTTTATCTAATATTTTTTAAAGTTTTTGCATATAAACACATGTAAAAGGCATTTTGACCAAAAAAAAAAAAAGTTCAAAAACAGGTAAAAAGGTAAAAAAAAAAATGTCTACAAAAATTTTCTTTTCATTTGAATGGCTTTTATATCTCTTTATATGCAAAAACTCCAAAAGATTAAATAAAATTGATTTTTCTTTACGTAAAATGCGGGTTTTTAGAGTTTTTTTACATGCAAAACTGAAGGATGGTTTTCTCCGGTTCTCTATTTATTTTTTTTATCTCCCAATGAACCTCTTCCTATATTTACTTATCTTTTTATTTTTAGTCATACACTACAAGAAAGTCGATTAATAGCGGCGACAAATGTCGCCGCTAATAGTCCCAGATGTCGCCGCTAAAGGTAATAGCGGCGACCTGTCGGCGGAGCAATAGCGGCGACAACCTGTCGTCGCTATTGATCAATATTGTCGCCGCTATTAACATGGACAAACCCCAGCCGTTGGATGATGATAAGAAACGTATGGCTAGGGTTTAATGTGGGACACCGTGTGCGGATAAGGCCAGTAGCGGCGACATATTAGCTGGCGCTGCTAATAGTGTCGCCGCTATTAATCCTTTTTCTTGTAGTGATAGTATTTTCAACATTTTAGGCTACTCGGTAAGGGGACGGCCTAGGGCCGGCGAGGGCCGGCATCGCCCCAGCACACCGCTCCCTAGCCTCGTCCCCGTCATCACCGTCCTCTGCTCGCACACACACACACACACACACACACACACACACACACACACATATATATATATATATATATATATATATATATATATATATATATATAGGGTAAGGTTCATACGAGAACCACCTTTATTGCGAGAATCGCGAGAACTAATGTGAACACAACCTAAAATAGCTAAAAAAACCCTAAAAAAACCTAACCCCCTCCCCCCAAGCTAATGCTAAAATCTAAAACCTAACCCCTCCCCAACCCCCCCCCCCCCCCACAACAAAAAAAAACCTAAACCCCCCTCCCCCACCTCCCAAAAACCTAACCCCCCCCCCCCCCCCCCCCAAGCTAAAATGCTAAAAAACTAAACCCTCAAAAAAAAATTAAAAAAAAATTTTGGCTACTAAAAGTAGCGATTTTCTTATAAAAAATATTAAAAAAATGTGTGTTTTTTAGCTATTTTTAGGCATTTTTGGTTGTGTTCAAATTGGTTCTCGCGGTTCTCGCAATAAAAGGTGGTTCCTAACGGATCTTTCTCCTATATATATATATAGGCCCATCCTCCACACCCTAGGTTCATCCCCTTCAACCCCATCCCTACACCCGCTTACGTGTATGCCTACGTGGCAGAGCATCCTTTGAAACTACCCTCCTCCACACCGAGTAGTCTTACCTTACCATGATTATCACAACCACTAGTATTAATTATTATTTTTAAATAAACTCTAACCATTAATTCGTAATCTTTATCATAGTTATCTCTGAGTTGGTTTCATGACTTTCATCACTACACTTCATTGTTTTTATCCTAAACACATGAAATTCACACGGTCAAAGCAAAGTCCTAAGATATATGCTTCCGTTACAAATTGTAAAAAGTAAAGTATTTGAGTTGTCACGTTTGTATTGACTAAACATGTGATGTTAGTGTGGTTATTCATAATGCATCACAAATCTTGCTTATTATTTTTTTTATTTTTTATTTTTTGTTGTAAAAGCCAAGGTTGAATATTGGTGTTGTCTATGCATGAATGGTGTGTCACTGAATCACATTGTTGATGATGGTGCCTTTAGAATGAACCACGTACAGTGCTTGCTTGCTTTTTCTCATGAGCATCATCCTTTCCTTGTAGTATATATAAGAAAGCGTGCAGCCTTGTTTAGTATCCACCTCTTTTGAGTTTAAACAAATCATCTACGTGTGTGTGAGTGTGTGTGAGTCTATGGAAGGAAAAAATCATGTTTCTTCAGGCCTTGTTCAAGGAAAGTGTACGTGCAAGAATAAGGTGAAAGAAGAATCTGATGAATCTTCGGCTCCTATCGCAACCAACGGCCGCAAAACAATCAGCAACAAACCAAAGGTGGTGGCTAGTTCTAGATCAAGCTCATCCAATGACAATGACTACCGGTGCTCCTCTTGCCCGCGCCAGTTTTCGTGTCAACAAGCGTTGGCTGGTCATAGAAACATACACAGGGGTGAGTGGGAGCCTCATCTCGACAAACCTGATCATGACACGGTTGATCAGAGTCCCAAAGTTCAAATCAAAATTGAGGCCTCACCTTTATCTAGTCCGAATCCAAATCCGATAGCCTCTCTTCCCAAAGTTTCGATCAAAATTGAGGCCTCTTCTTTATCTAATCCGAATCCGATAGCCGCTCTGAAACAATCATCGTCTAGAAACTCTGGCTCAATGCACAAGGATGCATCTAGTAGTACTGATAAGCCATTAGTTTGTACCCCAAAGTATCCTTTATCTAAACCAACAAACGTCCAAGAAGGGGCGGTAACAAGTGCCCCTCTAAGGCATGTGGCTAAACCCACAAACACCCTGAAAGGGCCATCACCTAGGTACCCCTTTGTTAAGCCCACAAAGAACCACAAAGTCCCATCATCTAGACCCTCTTTGGCTAGCCCACCATATACCCTCAAAAGGCCATCACCTCTATACCATTTGGTTAACTCCACAAATACCCTCAAGGCTAGCCCCACAAATACCCTGAAAGGGCCATCACCTAAGTGCTATTTGCCTTTCCCATCAGACATTCTCATGAAGTCATTAAATCAGTATCATTTGGCAAACCGCGTAAACACCTTCAAAGGCTCGTCATCATCTTCCCTTCCGGATCTTTTCCCTAATGCAACAAATACCCTTTTACCGCCATCATTTATCACGGCAACACCACCACACATGCCTTCACTTCTAGATCCAAACCGCCCTTTAACTAATTATGCAATTCCCATTGGAAAGTTAGCCACCACACTTGGGGTGAGATACGAGTCAACGATCCATAAACCACGCCAATGCAGACGTGTGGGACAGAGTGACATGGTGTTAAGGACCGGGCCCTCGTTGCATGATAAGAAACAAATGGTGGGAGGTAACACTAGGCGTCTTGGTAATAACAGTAGCAATGCTGATTCAAGATCTTTGTTGAAAGCTGCAGGTTGTGATTCTACTTCTAGGACAGAAGGTGGAGGCAGTAGCAAGGTCTATGAGATTAGTTCTTCTTCTTCTTCCTCTTCTTCTTCCTCTTCTTCTTCTTCTTGTTCTTCTTCTTCTCCGCCCAAAGGAGGCAAAGGGATAGAGGCACATGACCTCTTTCCTGTTACTACAGCACATGCGATCCATCACCATGACAATGCTCAATCATCAAAAGGTCTAGCACCAGAACCAGATCACAATGGAGAGGATGTTGATTTGGACCTCAAACTTTAATCGCAAAAGAGAAAGATGCTATTTATCGTTTTTTTTACCTTTTTTTAATTTTCTGTTTCTGTTTTCCTTGCTAAGTTTCTGTACTGTTATGCATCTTGGATATTTAATAAAATTTATTTCATGTTTCACATATATATATTATTCATGTGTGTGTATAATCATGGTGCGTGGAGCATAGAGAAAAATTAATCGATGGCTGAAATCGTTGAAATTCGAAAGTAGAAGCTAATTTCAAAGCAACTTTTTTTTGGTTTAGGTGGTTTGGAGCTTTTAACATGGTTTCTACTCAATTTTTTGAAACATGTTTGGCTAAAGTTCATTTAGCGCATCACCTAGAAGCGAATCATCTTTCAAAAAATTGACTAGAAACGAAAACTCCAAACCACGTCCTAAACCAAAAAAAAAAAAAAATCAAATTCAAACTCACGCTAAAAAAATATATGAAAACGTTGCTAACTATGCAAATACGTAAAATTTAATGATACTTAATCGCATTTATAAGCGCCTAAAAACATTCAGATTTGTAAGTATTAGGAAATGATAAAACTCCATACCCATAAGTGGAAAATCAAAATGTCGAATCTGCAAATAAATATTTTTTATAGGATTTCTTGTAGTCCAGGTATGGCGATGCTTCAAGCAATAATTTCTTTGTTAATTTTTTTTTCAGTTACTAGTTAATCAATTCAAGACGATCGAGTTATGCCGTTATGGAACAATACAATAAACTCCTTTCACCATATGATATTCAGGAAATCATAACTTTTGATTATTAGAAGAAGAGATTAAAGAAGGGTAGAGAATACATGATTATTGGTCAAAAGTAGGATAATTCATTAATTCTTATAGATAGTTTTTAGTGCCCACTTTCAAAAGTAACGATTTACCTCTTAATTTATGATGGTGCCACGAGCTTAGTTTGGAACAATCCACCTATTCACGTTCGTTTTTTTGATCCAAGACAAGTTAGAGAACAATACAAGAACTCATTCAATTCATTCACCACTCATATTCATGAAATCGTAACTTTTGATTTGTTCGAAAAAAGAGAACGAAAGAGGGTAGATAATCAACGATTAGTTGTAAAAAAATAGGATAAATATTATGGATCGTGGTTAATGCACACTTCCAAAGTAAAATTTTTACCTCTTAATTAAGATGGTATCACACACTTTGTTTGGGATAATCCACCTATTCATGTTTGGATGTCAACTTCAACTTTTTGATAGTTTACCAATGTAGTTCGATTCCGTCGATGGGAAATGGATAGTCGGCTAACTACTAAAACAAGTGAATTCGGCTATTCGCTTTAGGGCCACTAGCCCTAGAACCCCTATTTGCTACGCCTGGAATTAGAGTAACTTATACGAGCATGCACTCCGCGTCTACTAACCCTTATTAAGTTATTATAACTTAGCCTAGAATTCGTGTTGTCTTAAGTAAATGTAAATAACAATAAATGCAAACATGAAAACTCACTCTAAAATCACTAAATTACTTTTCATTTGAATTAAGTTTATATAATCATCTGAATTACTCATGTTCGCTAAACCCTTGTGATTCAGCAAAGCAACCCTGATGCCAGAACTAAGATACGGAAACTGGAGTTGTCCTATCACACATCGTCAACAAAATTGGCTCCAAGGAAAAAAAAAGGTATTGGTTGTTAACCATCTAAATCAACTGAAGGATTTAACGTTTAAACCTTATCATGATCACAATTGGTGTAGCGTTGAGTTGTGATTAACAATTTATGGAATATATTAATCCTCCAGGTGAAGAACATGATGTTTAAATTTTAATCCTAATTTGGATTCAAAATCTTCTATTTTAGCTCTGAACGGCTTTTAAGAGGCATAGTTAGTTCTTTCCTAGCAGTTTCATGACAATCTCAAGGTGTTGTGCCCCTTGGGTATTTATTATTACGTGGCTTGTGATCGTAGTAGCGTGTTTCTACTTTTTGGGTGTCATGTATATTTCAGGTTAATTTAGTATTATTGGTGTACTAGAGTAGAGCAAATGTTGTCATTCAAAAAATGTATATATATACTAGGTTCTGGTTATATTTTTAAATAAATAGATATTGTTTAAAATGAACAACTATTAAATTGATAACTCTAATCTCAATATCATGGTATCTCAATCATTCAATGATGTAATGAACTTTCAAATATTTAATAAAACCCAAAATATACCATCAAAATATTTGTAACAAAACATTTGTACCATACTTTTACAAACAAATTAATTGCCTAATCATTACAAAGTTTAAATCCGATAATGCCAAAATGACACATGGAGAGAGGATTAACATCTTAGATGTGTAAGTTTTGTAGCATGTAAAAATTTTTGATAGCTTTCTGAATCGTTTTGATCTTGGCATAAAGTTCAACAAGAATTGGTATGTATTTTGTTGGTGCACTTGTGTCTGTATTTTGTCTGTATTTCGTAACGATATAACGATGTCCTTTGTTAGTCCTGTAAGTTTGACCAAGTCAACCATCCTCCTGGTTTGACTTGGCCAAACAGTTAGAAAATGGTTGTCATATATTTGTGTCGAAGGATGAGTTGTCGAAGGATGACTCATCGAAGGATAAGCCTTCGATGGATGTTGATGGACCTCGAAGGATATCATCATTCGAGGTGTATATGTGGATCCTTCGATAGGTTTCAGATCGATAGATGATCTTTCGATCATCTATCTGATCCTTCGATCAGCCTATCTGATCCTTCGACTAGACAACCTGTGTTAGGTATATATACCCGTGTAATGTGTTCACTTCATTTTTAGACAAGCAAGCAAGCAAGCATAGAGAGCAGAACACACACACACTGTTTTAGAGGGTTTGCAAAACACATTTGTAAACATAGCTTTGTAACCGAACCTTTCATTCGTATTAATACAAGTGGTGTTAATCGGTGAATATTGTGTGTCTTGTATTTGCTTGTTTCATCTCGGTTTGCACTCTAGCTTGGATTCCGCACTTGCTAGTGTGTTAAACATAACAAGGATAAGGTTTAACCTCATCCTCCGAGGGACCTACAAGTGGTATCAGAGCCGTGGCTCTTTTCCTTGTTAAAAACCGAGTTTATACAAGACTTTGGTGTGTTTGGACAAAACTCACATGGTTTAGCACCCGTTTTTAGTGTTTTTCTCGCATTTCTTGACGTAAAAACGTGTTCTAAACTAACCGGGTGTGTTTAAGGACGGGTTGGGTAACTTAAAAACTTGTTTTTAAGAAACTTGGTGATTTCCGGCCAAATTCCGGCTTACTCCGGTGACCGGTTTCTGGATAAGGTCCTTCCATTTTTAGCAATATTTTATTGGTCAAATCCTGGTTTGGTAGAAAGTATGGTCTGAACATACTTTCTGCCGAAAGATTTCCACCAACCCATCACCTTTTTCACCAACCTGTCACCTTTTGTCTGCTGTGTCCGTACAGATCGAAGGATATCCTTCGAAGTCGAAAGATCATCTTTCGATCAAAGGAGGTTCGATAGATAATCATCCTTCGAACATCCTTCGAACATCCTTCGAAGTCTGTGACTTATCCTTCGATCCAGGGAATCTTTTCGAAGGATATATATTCGAAAGATAAGGATCTTTCAATTGTGAATCTTTCGAAATCATTGTTCGAAATTCAACAGTGATCTTTCGAACACTGTTGATCCTTCGAACAAGTGTTGATCCTTCGATCCTCGTCTGTTTAGGTTTAACAAGTTTGTGTTTTTCAGGTCTTTCGATCAGGGATCTTTCGGCTGGTTGTTACCTTTCGAGATATTAACATAGAATTCATTTTTCTTATCAAACATGAACCCAAGTTGGTGGGGAACTCCGGCTCCAGACAGTGGAAAATACACAAATACAGGTTCAACTCCCTCATGGTGGGGTACACCGGCTCCAGATAGTGGAAAGTACACAAATACAAGTCTATCTCCCTCATGGGCCGAATCTCCGGTGTCGACATCTTCGCAAGCAAATGCCATATCGACAGGTCAATGGGCATTAGTATCAAATCAGACTCCGAGCATTCAAAGTATCTTATTGAGCGAAAGCGAAACCGGAAGTTTGAATCGACCTCCAAAGTTGATGCACTTAAACGAATATCCGGGATGGGTTGATAGGTTCTACACTTACGTGCTAGGGCAAAATACAGAATTGTGGTTACGTTTCACCACAGATTTCGATCAAACAATAGAGGTTGCCGCTTCATCTGCCGGCACGTTTGCCGATCTTCCTGAAGATCAAAAGAAGACGTATGATCTGGAAAAGAAAGCATACGCCATTCTCACTCAGGCGTTAAGCAAAGATATTTACCATCAGTTTGTCAGTTTCAAGACAACGAAGAAACTGTGGGATGCGTTGAAAACCAGAGGAGTAGGGAATGAAGCAACACGTCAATTGCGTCATGATCTTCTCAAGAAAGAATTTGACGGTTTCACGTGTATGGATAAGGAGTCTTTGGGAGATATGACAAGCCGGTTTTATCACTTGCTTACAGAGTTGAACAATTATGGAGTAGTGACAACTACAGCAGAGGTGGTGAAGAAGTTTGTTGATGCATTGCCTCCCCAATGGAATAGTTTCTTGGAAATCTTGAAGTATAACGGAGTTTTGAGGACTACAAACATCAACGACTTCGTGCAGCTTTTAGAAAACAAGGATCAGGAGGAAACCTTAAAGTCAAAAAGAGTTCCAGTGCCACAAAATCCAGAGATGTATTATGGAACTTCCAGTTCTTCGTCTGCAAGAACCGGTCCACATGCTCCACTTCAAACGGCGTTTGTCACAAGCACGGATATGTATGGCAATCCAGTACAAGTTCCTGTTAAGCCGGCTCCCACCACAGACATGTATGGAAATCCTCTACAACCATCTCCTCCTGCTCAACAACAAGCGTGTTATGGAGGGACATCATCTGCTGGTCAGCAATCAAAACCAAATACAGTACAGCTCGACACTTCAAGCTTCTCTAAGGTCAGTGTAGAAGTAGCAAGGGAACACATGGAGCTGCTTAACACTTTAGTGAGCGCGTACTGTGGGTTAGTGGAAGGTCAGGTTGGCAACATTAATCTGACACAAGAAGACTATCGGCAGATTGACAAGGAAGAGATGGACTTGATGGATATCAAGTGGGCCTTTGCTAGTGCTGTAAGAAGGGCAAAGGATTTCATGGAAAGTACTGGCAGAACCAGCTTGGAAAGCAAGAAAGACACCAAGTATGGATTCGATAAACAGGCAGTAAAGTGCTTCAATTGTGGTGAATGGGGTCACTTTAAAAGGGAATGTACAAAGCCAGCACAGCATGGGAACCAGAATCCCTTCAGAAACCAAGGCAACCAGCAGAACCAGAACAGGAACAATGAGCGTACATTAATACCTGTCAACAACCAGAGCCAAGCTGGAACATCAAATGCCAACCGAGCACTTGTGGTTCAAGCGGATGAAGGTTGTGACTGGTCAATCCAGTTGAGTGGTGATGCTCCGGATGGAACAGCATGTTTTGCTGAAGTGGTTAAGGATTTAGTTCACACCAGTGGTGGAGAATCTTCCGCCAATGGTGGTGAATCTTCTGAGGATGAAGACTCTTTGGGATATAGCAGGAGTTCAGATGAAGAATCCTCAAGTTCAGGTGATGATCATGTGGGCGAGACATCAAATGCGTCAGTCGATGCTGATATTGATGAGCTTTTGGAGGAAGTTGCAGCAGGAACTCAAAGAAGATCTATCTTGGTGGATCAAGCTGCTTATTCTTCGTCTTCTCTCCATTCAGCCTTTATGGCTAATGTCGACAGTTCATCAAGTCAGGTATGTGTCGATGAACCCACTGCTATTAATTGTGATAATTGTGATAGTTTGCATGTTAAATGTGCTGATTTAGAAGCAAACATGTCTGAGTTGCAAGGCAAACATGATGCTTTACAAGCTAGTTTGTTTGACTTGCAAGACAAACATGTTTCTTTGAATGCCAAGTGGTGTGAATTGCAAAGCAAACACGAGGCTTTGCAAGAGAAGTATGATGTGACATTCATCCACAATCAAAAGTTGACCGTGGATCTTTCCAAATGCACTGAAGCCAACATGTTTTACGAAAACCATGAAAAGGAATTTAAGTCGGTAATCGAAAAATTAAAGAAAGATAAAACCGAACTGACAAAAATGGTTTCTAGAAAACAAACTGACATTAATTTGTATATATCTCGCCTTGAGATTATGCAAAAAGAGATGGCTTGTGTGAAAACCGAAAGTGAGGCGATCCAACTTAAGCTAGACAGTTATTTGAGCTCTAGCTATGTGTTGGATCACATCATTGACGTTCAGAAAGAAAAACGGGATGTCACATGCATAGGTTACAAGAAATGTCCACCACCAGTGAGACACAATTATGATGCAATGCCTGACGAGGAGGATAGAACTTTCTTTGAACCATCTGTCCCTCTAGATGTTAAGGAATTTGCAACAGGGCTTGGATACAAGAAAGAAGTATCCTCAGATTCAGATGTGTCAGCAGATACATGTGTGTCTTCTGTTGAACTGAATCAGGATCCTCCAGTTATCATTGAGGATGCTGATTCTTCTGATGATGAATCCGATGATACTATACCAGCAAAGTCTGATGCGGAAATCAAAGAAGAGGACATACCTCTTGAGAATCACATTTTATGTGATCCTCCTGCAAAAACCGATAAGACTGTTGCAATCGAGTCCTCGTCTGCAAAAGAGTCGGAGAGTGTGAACTTGCTGTACACTCTTGTTGGTGATGATAAAATCTACTCTGACAAAGATTTTCCTATTAAGAATGTTAATCAATCTTTAATAAGTAAAGTCTTTGAAAATTCGACAAGTAAGTTTTTAGGAAAAACAGGACCACGTGTTACAGTTACACAGTGTCCTCCTATTCCAAAGGCTGAAATTCGAAAACAATATGGCAATAAGAAACTACCAACAGTGCAAAAACAGCAAAATCACACCAAGCCAAAAGGAAAATCACCGGCTCACGCACAAAAGAAGCCGAATCAAAAGAAGAACAAAAATGTAAACTTTGTGAAGTCGACGGGAACGGACAAAATCGAAACGTTTGAAAACAAATCTAACTTAGATTTTGTTAAGAAAGCAACTGTACAGAAAAGAAATGAACCAAGTAGTTCAAAACCTAGTACCTCGGGATCACAAAGTTCATCATCATCGGCAAGACGATTACATGATACTTCGGGGTTTGTTGAACGAAGATCATGTTTTGAGTGTGGAACAATTGGACATGTAATTCGAAATTGTCCATATCTTCATAAACAAAAAGGAAAAGTTGATGTTCCCCGTGACCAAACTGACCGCAGGCAAACTGTTTCGGTAAAACAAGATCCCCGACTTGTAAAAGAAAGGGAAATGAAACAGAGACGCCAACAGGTCAAGAAAATTGAAAAGGCAATTAAAGCCGATGTGGTTAACAAAACATCTGTTTCTGTAAAACCAGACAATTCAAAAACTTCAGACAACCATGAAGTTAAAATTTTAAAGAACAACACTGGTAAAACAAAACATACCCGGAAACCAAAAACGGTTACTGAATCAGGGGGACCATCACAATTTACCAATCATCAAAGACAAGAAGTTATTGTTATTGATGAAAATGGAAGACCCAAGACCACAATGGCTTGGGTCCCCATCTCCAACTAATCAATTAAGTTCATGTGCAGGGTGTTCCAGGAGGAACTATCAGTAGTCATTGGATTGTTGATAGTGGGGCATCCAGGCACATGACAGGCGACATGAAGCTTCTCTACGACGTCAAATCTATTAGAGGAGGTTATGTTGCATTTGCTGGAGATAAGGGTGGTTATATTACGGGTGAAGGAATGATATCCAACGGGATTGTCAGCTTTGACAAGATCAACTTTGTGCAACAACTTGATCACAATCTTCTTAGTGTTTCTCAAATTTGTGACAAGCAATTCTCAGTACACTTTGATGCTAATGGATGTTATGTGCTGAAACCCGGCTTCAAAATTCCAAAAGAATGGATTCTCTTGTCAGCTCCAAGGATAAATGATTTGTACGTCCTTGATATGAGCCAAGCTATTACTATGTCTGCACAAGCAACTTGTTTCGTTTCCAAAGCCACAGAAAAAGACTCTATCTCTTGGCACAGACGAATGGGTCACATTCACTTGCGTAAAATGAATCATTTGGTTTCAAATGAATTGGTGAATGGTGTTCCTCTTAAAAACTTCCATCTTCAAGACGTCTGTGTTTCGTGCCAGAAAGGAAAACAAACGAAGAAACGACATCCTACTAAGAAGATCAACACGGTGGCAGTTCCTCTTGAACGTTTGCACATGGATTTGTTCGGTCCTGTCAAGCACAAAAGTATCAGGAATGATCAATACTGCCTCGTGATAACTGATGACTATTCAAGATTTTCTTGGGTGGCGTTCATGGCACACAAGAGTGAAACCTTTGGTATTATCAAAAACTTGATCATTCAGATTGAGAATTTGTATAAGTTGAAGGTTAGGCGGATACGTAGCGACAATGGTACTGAATTTAAAAATCATGCCATGGCAGAGTTTTGCACTTCAAAGGGTATTCTTCATGAGTTTAGTGCGGCTTATACTCCTCAACAGAATGGCGTCGCTGAACGTAAGAACCGCACATTGATCGAGACTGCTAGGACAATGTTGGTAGAGTCGCAGTTGCCCATTCCATTCTGGACTGAAGCTGTGGCCTCTGCATGTTACACATTGAACCGAGTCCTTACAGTCAAAAGGCACAATAAGACCTGCTTTGAGCTTCTTCAAAAACGGAAACCAGATTTGTCTTATCTTGAACCGTTTGGAGCTCCATGTACAATCATCGATCCTAATGGAAAGTTTGGGGCTAAAGCAATTGACGGCTACTTCCTTGGGTATGCCACCCCTAACTTGCGAGTCTGGAATCTAGAGACTAAAAGGGTCGAGGAATGGTCTGAGGTCAGAGTACAAAGGCACACTCTGCCAGTCAAATGTCCTGGTCAGCCTTGGATGTTTGAGTACGATGACTTTTTCAATTCGATCAATGTTGAAGCCGTCGAAGAAAGTGTTGCGGCAAGGATGTTTTTCGAGAGTGACAATGCAACAGTTTCACCGGTGGTTCGTCCAATTCTTGTCAATCAAGAACCATCTTCGGTGAACAATAATACTCTCGACAATGAGGATTTTCATGATGCAACCGAATTGAACGAATCTTCAGAGGATGATGAATTTCTAGATGCAGATCAAGAAGCTCCAACAACAGCAGTTCATGGTACTTCAGAGGGTACTCCTCCAGTGGATGCCCATAGAACAGCTGAAGCTACTGCATCATCGTCTTTGTCAATTCTGGGCATTGATTTAGTTGTTGATCTGAATTTCAACAATCTGGGTATAAATATTCCAGTTCCAGATAATCCAGAAACAAGGATTCATAATACCCATCCTCAACAAAACGTCATTGGAAATGTGCAAAGTGGCATTCAAACAAGAAACATGTTGCGAAACAACAACAATGCAGGCCTGTATGCAGCTATTCGAGAATCCGGGCAACAAAACGATTGGTCTTTCGCGTGTTATGTTTCACAGGAAGAGCCAAGAACTTGGAAAGAAGCCATAAAAGATAACTCTTGGGTGGAAGCAATGCAGGAAGAACTGCAACAATTCCAGAAGCTGGGTGTTTGGAAACTCGTAGAGAAACCTGCTGGCTACAAGAAGATTGGTACCCGTTGGGTTTTCAAATGCAAAAAGGATGACCGCGGAGTTGTTATCCGGAACAAAGCACGTTTAGTCGTTCAAGGTTTTCGTCAGATAGAAGGAATCGACTACAACGAAGTCTATGCACCTGTTGCACGTCCGGAAGCAATTCGGATCTTTCTGGCTTATGCCTCATTCAAAGGATTCAAAGTTTACCAGATGGACGTCAAAAGTGCATTCTTACATGGTGTGGTTGAAGAAGAGGTGTACGTCGAACAGCCTCCAGGTTTTGAAGATCCTATCCATCCCGATCGGGTTTGGTTGCTCAACAAAGCTCTCTATGGTCTACATCAAGCACCGCGAGCTTGGTATGCAACCTTATCTAACTATCTGCTGGAGAACGGTTTTCGAAGAGGTCTTATTGATTGTACTCTTTTCATCAAAGAACAAGATGGAGATCTTCTTCTGGTACAGGTATATGTTGAGGATATTATTTTTGGTTCTACTAATGATGTCTTGTGTAGGAATTTCGAGCGCATTATGCAGGATAAATTCGAGATGAGTGCTATGGGGGAAATGACCTTCTTCTTGGGCCTACAAGTGCAACAAACTGAGTCTGGGATATTCATCCATCAGACTAAATATGTTGGTGACATCTTGAGCCGGTTCCAGATGTCTGATGCAACGCCCATTGGTACCCCACTGCCACAAAATCACGGAATTACTCCAGACTTGAAGGGTGAAGCTGTTAGCCCCTCATACTACCGCGCAATGATTGGATCTCTTATGTACCTCACAGCATCAAGGCCAGACATAATGTACCCAACGTGCCTGCTTGCCAGATATCAAGTCAACCCGAAGGCCTCACATCTTGCAGCTGTCAAAAGGATTTTTCGTTATTTGAAGGGTTACCCTGACACCGGTCTATGGTACCCTAGGGATAATAACTTTGACTTGATCGCTTTCAGTGATTCTGATTTTGGCGGATGCAAAATCGACGGCAAATCCACAACGGCTGGATGTCAGTTTTTAGGAAATCGCCTAGTCACATGGCAGTGCAAGAAGCAGACGTGCGTCGCTACATCAACATGCGAAGCTGAATACATTGCTGCCTCAAGTTGTTGCTCCCAAGTTCTTTGGATCCAACAACAATTACGCGACTACGGTTTTGAATTCCTAACTACTCCTATTTACGTTGATAATTCTGCTGCATTACAGATCACTAGAAATTCTGTGCAGCACTCAAAGACCAAACACATCGAAATCAAATATCACTTCATACGTGATTGCTTTGAGAAAAGGCTAATCGATGTTGTTAAGGTCCACACCGATGACCAACGTGCCGACCTATTTACCAAAGCATTTGACAAATCAAGATTTGACTTTTTATTATTGGTAAACGGCATTAAGGTCAAGCAAGAGTAAAACCAACATCGGAAAATCATTTTTGTAAATACCTTTGTGTTTTAAATTTGTCTTAGTTTATTGATTTTAGGGGGAGTAAATCCAAATATTTGAAAATCCAAAAACATCGAAAAATTTCAAAAACACAAAAACAATAGAAAAACAAAAATGAGTTTCCTGGCGAGCAAAAGAGAAAATGATAGTACATCAGTGGTCTATCCAAACCTCTTTAAACCTTAAATGAAAAACGATAAGCAGCTCTATATAAGATGTATCGGTAGGCTCACAATCATTTTAAAGTGTGCAGGGTGATATAAATCTTAATCGACTGAAGACCAGGTGGGAACCATGCATTGGCATATGGTCTTAGTACCGAAATTTCGTTTGATAGATTGCCGAGGTTCTGAGATATTCGGTATTTATGCTGCTTATCATCTGGGTATCATGGTTGTATCTTTTACCGAAAAATAACGGGGACGCAAGTCTAGATCTTTCATGATACTATACATACGTGTACATACTGCATTCGACCTCAATAAGTGATAAACAATCACATGTCCAAACAAATAAGTGATAATATATCACATCTATCCGGGAGTCAAGTTCGTCTCTCTGTTGTACGAAAGTACTGACCTGTTCACGGACTTGCTCCTGTGCCCTCATGCATATGAAAATCAAGTTCCTCATCAATAAGTGATTATATCACATAGGGCTTGTTTTCAAATCAAAATAAGTGAGAATCTCACATCATATACGGTCAAACAGATGATAATCGGTATACTCACCGGTAAGATGAACCCTCGTGCATACCTTGATACGGGAATGTGTCGTGATGTGGATGAACACCGGTCGGTAAGTATAAATCATACCTTAACGTATCCCCTCGCCATGATTACATCTGATAAGCTGAGCTTAAGTGGACAACAATACCGATAATTGTTATAGGATGCTTATCTTAATGTTAACTAACTGAACAACAAGAGTGTTTTGGCATGACCGTACACTGATATGATTCTCTTACCCTCGAAACTCGCAAAAAGAATGTCTGTATATATATTTATTTACTGCTTTCAGTCTTTACATTTGAAATATTAAAAAAAAAATATACCAAAAAGATTTTAGGTGTGTTTTAATATAAACTTTATAAAAGTCAAAAATTTTATTTCTACTTTATTTTCGATCGTACGATGTTGGAGCTCGAGTCTTCGTTACCTGAAACCTGACTGAAAACCGAATTGACTAAATCTTCATAAACGGTCGAAACTTGCAAGTTTTTGAAAGTTAAATCTAAAATTGAGAAATTTATTAAACTTTCAAGCTGTCGGACGGTGTTTGATTGAAACATGGTCATTCGTGTGTCATTTGTTTATACTAACTATATTCCAAGCAGTTGTTCTCATTACGCGTTTAGATTTCTTGCATGTGCAGATTCTAAAGGCAAGGAGAACATGGTCGATGACAAGCTTTGGAATGAAGAAACGACGTGAAGGCGCTCAAAAGATGAAAATGATTGAGTTGCCACTGACTATCATCAACACCACAAGGATCTCAAGCTGTAAAGATCAAGTCATTCACGAGCATAACTCAAGGGGGAGCTTATGTTAAGGGGGAGTTTGTCAACACACTTCCTACATGATACGGGTAGTTTGTTGATACACTTTCTGCTTTCAAGACGTGAAGACTTTGAAGATCCTCCGATATTGAATACTTGAAAGGACGTTAGAGACTTGAAGACATAAAGATCGAGACAAAGCTACAGCCAAGGGGGAGTTTGTTGGTGCACTTGTGTCTGTACTTTGTCTGTATTTCGTAACGATATAACGATGTCCTTTGTTAGTCCTGTAAGTTTGACCAAGTCAACCATCCTCCTGGTTTGACTTGGCCAACCAGTTAGAAAATGGTTGTCATATATTTGTGTCGAAGGATGAGTTGTCGAAGGATGACTCATCGAAGGATAAGCCTTCGATGGATGTTGATGGACCTCGAAGGATATCATCATTCGAGGTGTATATGTGGATCCTTCGATAGGTTTCAGATCGATAGATGATCTTTCGATCATCTATCTGATCCTTCGATCAGCCTATCTGATCCTTCGACCAGACAACTTGTGTTAGGTATATATACCCGTGTAATGTGTTCACTTCATTTTTAGACAAGCAAGCAAGCAAGCATAGAGAGCAGAACACACACACACTGTTTTAGAGGGTTTGCAAAACACATTTGTAAACATAGCTTTGTAACCGAACCTTTCATTCGTATTAATACAAGTGGTGTTAATCGGTGAATATTGTGTGTCTTGTATTTGCTTGTTTCATCTCGGTTTGCACTCTAGCTTGGATTCCGCACTTGCTAGTGTGTTAAACATAACAAGGATAAGGTTTAACCTCATCCTCCGAGGGACCTACATATTTCCGGTTAGAAAACATGTGTTAAAACAAACCAAATACATTTCCTTAAATAGGTAGTTAAATTCACAACGTTTGAATTGAAACGACACAACACTTCATGTGTCAATTAAAAGTTATTTGGTTATCGTTAGTAGTAACATATGTCAACATGAAATTCTTTTGTTGATCGCCCAAGTTGATGTTGATGCATAGTTAGTGTTGATCGCCCACAACACTTCACGATAGAGTGTGTCAATTAAAAGTTATTTAGTTATCATTAGTAGTAACATATGTCAACATGAAATTCTTTTGTTGATCTCCCAAGTTGATGTTGATGCGTAGTTAGTGTTGATCGCCTAGTTAATGTTGATAGTCGTTGTTGCTAATAGCCAAAGTTATTGTTCATTGTAGTTACTACTGATAACGTATTTGTCACTCATCAAAGTTGTTACATACCAGTGGGTCAAACATTTGGACCTAAGTAGGGGTGATGCCCCATTGGAACCTCACATCAAGGAGGCTTCACTCTGTGATCCCCAAGGTTCCTGGCCGAGTCATTATCAAGTATAAATTACTTCGAGTTTATTAAAAAAGGCCAAAATCAAATCTCTACAACTCGAAAGATGTCACATCAGGAAAAACTATTAGAGCCTAAAGTGAATTCTAAAATCTGGAGAATTTTTGTAGAAAAAAAATGTTCTTTTTTTGTATAAATTCTAACACCTTTGTATATACCTTTTTTAAAAGGTATATACTCATATATATTTGAGTTGGAGTGAATTTTAGGGAAAAGAAAACCCCTCGATACACATATTACACCAACATTTTCTAATGTGTTAACTAGAACGAGAATTGCATAATCATATTCAAATAAACGAAAAATGATGTGCGAATTTAGCATATAATCAAGAAAAAGTCGTCTGATTTCTTATCTTTACAACTTAGAGACAGACCGGAAGTCACTCGATTGGGCTAGAAGATGTCTGGTCTTGGAGTTGGCGGTTTTTGACTTCAAATATAATGGAATAATTGAATGTGAAGCGTATGTAATCAAGCACTAAAATAATTGACTTTCAATATGAGCCGCCAAATTGTAGCCTATTTGTTTTTCAGTTGAGCATTTCATATGTCAATCACATATATAAACATTATATCTTGAGTAAATTACAAGTTTTTTCTTTATGTTTACACCAAATTCCAGGCGGTGTCCTTTACCTTTAAAATTGATGGGTTTTGTACTTAATGTTTCAAAATCTTGCATGCTATGTCCTTTGAGCCTAACCCAGTTTATTTTTTTGGTTAAATCTGGCCATGTGTGTTGCACACGAGGGCATTCTTGTCATTTTATCTTTCTAGAGACTAGTGCGTAAGTAATTAATATTCAAGGAATATTTTGTAAAAAAAACACATAAATAAAAAATATAGAAAACTCTCTCCCTTCTCTCTCTAAACTCATCTCTCTCTCTAAACTCACCTCTCTCTAAAACACCCCACAATCACCCCCACCACACCAGACCTCTACAGCCACTACAACCCCATGACCTCCACCTCTACGCCCGCGACCACCACCATCCCACCAGACCTCCTTTTTCCCAATTTCTTCGAACATTCTTCTTCTTACGAAATCACCCTTAATCTCCTAAAAACACTAACAAAATCACAGATCATCATCCATCACGCACACATACAAACATCTTTTTCATGTCGATCCGTCTCGTTCCTGCGCGTGCTGCTGCGTTTAGAGAGAGAGGTGCCGTGGGTTTGGTTACTGAAGAAGGGGGTTTGATCCGGTGGAGTCTTATAGAGTTGTTGATATGTTGAGTAGAGAGTGTTCTCGTTTGTTGAAGCTAAATGCTAATGATTTTTGGAAAGTAGGTTATTTAAGTTCTTGATTTGGGTGACGGACACTGACTGATCTTTGATTGTTTGATTTGGATGTTTTAAGGTTTTTATGTTTGGTTGTTTTTCAATGGGTCTGCAAGAAATTGCTTCATTGCCATTGGTTGATCTTTATGGTTTTAGCTGTATAGGTTGATTGTGATTGACGGACAACGGGTGTGTGGATGTTGGTTAAGAGTGGTGGTGGTGGTGGTTATTGGTAGTGGTGGAGAGAGATATAGAGGTAGAAAGAGAAAAGGGTTTGCGGTGGTGGAGGTGGTGTTAGGGGTGTTGCAGGTGGTGGTGGCCGGAGTGGTGGCTTCTGGATGGTGAAGGTGGGTTGTGAATGGTGAAGGTGGGTTAGGCGGTGGTGGGAGGTGGTGTTAGGGGGTGTTGCAGGTGCATTGATGTTGAAGATAGGAAGAGCTATAAACTATTTTGTTTTATTTTTTAAAATGATATTGAATAAATGGGGTAAAAAGACTAAAATACCCCTGGGTGACCAGATTTAACAAAAAAAAAAAGTAAACTGGGTTAGGCTCAAAGGACATACTGTGCAAGATTTTGAAACATTAAGTACAAAACTCATCAATTTTAAAGGCAAAGGACACCGCCTGCAATTTGATGTAAATATAAAGGACAAAACTTGTAATTTACTCTTATATCTTTGAATCTACGCATTATGCGTGAGTGAATCTATAAAAGCAAGAGAAATGTAGATATCTTGCACATATCAATATCATGATTGATAAAATCAAATGCATAAACAAAGATGCAACAATTGATACAAGATCTAAATGCAACCAAAAGTGTGATGTGTCCTTTAGTATATTTCCATTGTTGTCTATCAAACAATTGACTTCGTTATTTTTGGTGAATGGATCTTGATGTCGGTCAATCGTGGTTCGGTTTGAGTAATTTTGTTTTATGGTCAATCTTAGCGGGTTAAGGTTGAAGATGGAGATTGATAAAGTAAGAATGAGTGCTTTAATGAGCAATAAACATAATCATTAAAGATGATAAGGCCACTACCAATCTCATGGTGATTTATTACTTAATAGTTAATATTTCATGCTAGGATCCGAGAGTGTGTGTGTGTGTTTGTGTATCTTTTTTATTATAAAACAGTTTAACAAATATAGAAATTCCTCAAAACAGTGATAATAAACACATCATGCAATACACAACTGGATTTGAGAAATGATTGTCAAATGATTCAAGTATATTCCCTGATTTAAAAACAATCAATAGTACAATTTCACCCGTCTCTCCAGGTGCACTCTCTCTCTTTCTTAGTTCTTCTGCTTTTCAGCTCTAAGAGTTCTACATATTACATCGTAGTACCGTAGTACCGTTCTATATATTAATGAGAGAACTGTTGGTGACGTCTTCATGAAAATGACCCTAAACAACCTATTAAATGATGTAACTGCCAACAGTTTTGCAAAATTGTTGGACAGTTAGAAAAAACACTGTTACATTGAACTACTGATAAAACAAAGGAAAACAACTGGGATTCCAAAACTGCTGGAACGATTCCAGCACTTTCGGAATCTTGGTCTTCATTGTTGACTGGGTTTTGGTCTTCAGCTTTGACTTGTTGACCAACACTTTATCATTCCAGCACTTATACCTTGTCTTCCAACACTTTATTCTAGTAGATCATGTTTCAGTAGTTTAGGTTCGTTGTTTGAGAAGCTTTCAAGGGAGAATTTCTGGTACTATGAGTTGAACTTTAACCTTATACCATTAGGCATGGAAGATGGGTTCTCTTAGGTTTTGACTTTCATCATCAAAAAATCTTATATAATCTTAATCCAAAACTTCACGACAAAACAAATTTGAAAGCTAATTTTATAAATTAAGCAAGTCATAGATGATTATACGAATATTTCTAGGAAAAAACGATAAAGTGCATGTAGTAAGCTGAAATTTAATGCATCTAAAACTTATTTCTTAAGTGTTTGCATACAATGTGTTTATATGTTTACAGGACTTATTGTTAATGACTTATATGCTAATTAACTACCTGGGACTTGTAATGAGCTTTCAAAATTGTTGATTTTTTTAAAATGACCCATTTGTGCTTTAAACATCGAATCATGATAAGTATATTATTGTGATACTTGTTTGATATATTTATGTCGAGACTTCTCACGTCACATATGTATATTCTTAAGTGATATATTAATAACCTATGTAACATCATGATATGAATTATATGCTTAAAAATACAACTCTCTTAAATGTTTAAGCAACTATAACTACAACTAGTAAATAAGAAACTAATTACATGCTTAATGATAAAAACATAAAAATCAAGATAGTAAACTTAAATGACAAACTATACTTTACATATAAAATCACCTTGGTTGTAATCTTCATCTATGCTTAAAAATGCATGTGTGTTTTTAAATATCGCATGTGTTACTTTATTAATATGATGATTATCTCATAAAACATATGATTTTGAATGAAAAAAAATGATAGCAACCATGATAAGTGAACTACATAACTAAATATGAAAATAATGGAATGTGCAAAAAAGTACTAACTGAAAAATTTTCAAGTAACATTATGAAATAAGTGAATGCATAAACCTATTAAAGTAATCATAAGTAAGACTACTCATAGTGGGAGGCTTTTTGGTGTTTTTTCCCCAAAAAACGCTCCATAGTGCCCCTCTATCGCCGGCAGGGGCGTTTTTCTTCAAAATTTTGCTTGGGGTGTTCCAAATCAAACGCCTGGTGTGATTCTTTTAGCCAATCATGTCACTACACCCATTTTAAACATTAGTTTTAATTAAAAAATAAAAAAATAATAATGGGTAATAATTGCAGGGGCATTATACCACTACACCCGTTATAAGATAATGCCCCGTAATGCCCAAAAGCTGACTAGACCGCCACATGGTAGATAATGACTAAGACCACCCATAGTGGCCCTTGATTTGGGTGTGCTTTGGTTAAAAAACGCTCCCCACGCCATTTAGACAGTCCCCATGGGCATTTTTTTGTCAAAAATCGTTGCAGCGTTTTATTTCCACGACGGATCCATTTTTGAAGTGGCCAATCACCTATTTCCATGTCTTTTTTGTCCAATGACATTTTTATGGTTTTTTTTTTAATTTAATTCTTACACCACAATGCCCACATCCTCACTACACACATTTTAGAAAACGCCCCATAATGCCCCATTGCTGACTGGGCTGCCACATGGCGCAAAACACCCAAGGGTAAGGGCATTACCACTACACATGGTCTAAGGGAATAATACCATTACATATGGTCTAAATATGATTGTAGGTTAATTAATTATAGAAAAAATCATCTAATATATATATATATATATATATATATATATATATATATATATATATATATATATATATATATTTGAAAGAGGGCTTATTTATTCAAAAACAGAAAACCTTAGCAAGATGCTAAGGCCATAATACAGTTGCAGAAAGGAAAAGTAGTACAAAAAGGTAAACGAAGAAACAACCTACATAAAACAACTGAAATTGCCCCAATCTTTCCAATCCAGATTCACTTTTCCAGCCCTTGCCTTCACATCTCCGACCGCCCTTGTTACATGTGTTGTCTTCTGATTAAAGATTAGGTTGTTTCGAATCCGCCATAGGGTCCAACATGTTGCTGCAATGACATGATATATTGCCTTCTTTTTCTCTTTTGACGAACAGTAAGACTCGATGTATTCCATTAATCCCACCAAGCTGAGCAAGTATCTCGGAAGAGGTATTTTGACCCATAAAGAGATCGCCGTCCATCGAATATATATGTGTGTGCGCACACGTAGTGATAGTGGTGTGTGAGATATATTTGCTTATGTTTATCTTGATTTCATACTTAATGACTTATTATTTGAAAATCAAGATAATAAAATAATGCATTACATGTTATTTCTATCAGACTAGACTATTGTAAATGTCATTTTTAGTGCATACTCTATCACTTAGGTATGGGCGGAACTAAAGGGGGGTCAGGAGGGTCCGTTGACCCCCCGACCACCAATTTTTACTTACAGAAGATATCATCCAACTAGTAGGTCTTGGTTGTTTGACCTTTTAGAATTTTGGTAAAAGTGCTTAAAGCAAAGAATATATGTAGTAAAAGAAGAAAAATGAAAAAATAATGTTCGTCGGAATATCTTTTACAAAGGATTTTCAAAAAAACCTGCGTGGAACAAAGTCTTGTGAAGAATACAAGGGCATTTTGGTACTTTATAACTATGTTGCTTTAAATTTTGTCCTTTTTTAAGTCCAGCTAATAGAAAACCAAGTCAACCACTGAACCACGGTTTTTTTTTTTTTTTTGAAAAGTTAACTTCATTAAACAACCCGAACCCGAAAACCAGGCCGGAACCAAAGACAATTACATATTCACAAATTTACACCAGTCCCTCCAATCTAAACTACCTTTCCTGGCTCTGTGTTTATACCAAAAAAAACTAGTAACCATAATTTCGCTAAAAATCTCGTCCACACTACTCTTTTTACCATTAAACCTCAAGCTATTTCTAGCTTTCCACAGAACCCAACACGAAGTGAGAATGATGCCATGAACCGCTTCTCTCTCTGTCTTCCCTTTGCACCCAGGTTGTGAATCTCTAATAGGTCTCTGAACGAAAAAACGAAAAAATTCTGTATCCTACACCAAAAGCTTATTTTCTCCCAAACTCCCAAAGCCAACGGGCAAGCGGTAAATATGTGAGACACCGAGTCTAAACCTTCATTGCAGAAATTACACGTGTCGTCAATCACCGTCACTCCCCTTTTCGAGCGTATCAACTGTAGGCACACGGTTCAACTGCGCACGCCAAGCAAATAGGTTACATTTTTTAGGAACCCATTTGCAGTGATTCATAACAAAACGACTACTGAAATCTCGTCTGGATACCAAATGATGTTTCACAGCCGTAACCGAGAAGTCTTTTGATCTACTGCCCATCCATGTCCACTTGTCTGGGTCGAGAGTCAAAGAAACCGAGGCCACTGCAGCCCCTAACTCCTGCCATTCAGCCCACTCCATTGGCGATTCCGGATCGTTTTTCCACAGCCACAAACCGTCTCCCTCTAGACGGTCATTCACGCTGCAGGACTTCACTACCTCTAGACGGAAAAGAGCGGGAAACTTCTCCTTCAACGGGACATCAAACAGCCACGGATCAAGCCAAAATAAAATCTTATCCCCCTTACCGACCACACCCTTAAACAAGCTCCAAATAGGAACACTATCGCTTAAAGGGCGATTAACAACCAAGACAATGCTGCTCCAGACCCCTCCTAACGCTTTTTTCACTGGCAGAAAGTTCCAATCGTTGTTGCCAGCATGAAGCGCATTTATAACTTTAACCCACAAGTTGCCTTGATCATTTTTGAACCTCCATCCCCATTTAGATAACTGAAGGGGTATGGTCCCAGATCTCGCGTCAGCATCGACCGCGAGTGACCATTACCCTTATCAAAACCCCCACTAGCTAACAACCTACTTGTGCCCATGCGAGAACGCGTCGGCACAAGGGTTGAATCCAATCTATCTAGTAACAAAGGAGGACTTGCATGGAACATGAGAACGGTAGAGTGATGCGACATAGCATCACATCTGGTGTACGAAAACGGAAGTATTCACAGCGATGCGGCATCGCACCGCATCCAGTGAACACTTCTATCAATACAAGAAAGCCTTACCTTAGGCATAGAAGAAGATGAACGTAACAGTGCGGCTGACACCGCACCATATGGGCATTTTCGTCACGACAAGGGATGCAGGCAAATAGTCTCCGCGGACGACGATGCGGCTAGCACCGCATCTCGCGTATTCCTTGATCACAAGTAGGAGACGCGGTAACTTCAGATGTTACCGCACGTAGCGATGCGGCTTGCACCGTATCCTATGCACTCAACAAGTGGGACTGACACCACAGTGCAAGTGGCACCAATGGCAGTTACCTGTCAGAGCTACGTAAGCAATGGACTGACGTGGCGTAACCTCCACAACCGACAAGCCTGACACACCTGCAAAGGTGCAGCACGTCGTCAGTCCATCCATCATCATCCTCCTTCACTCCTCGGCTATAAATACCAACCCCAAACCAGGTTTGAGGTATCTCTTCACAACTCTCTCACTACTACTACTATCTTACTTTGCTTCCCAAGCAAACTACTGATTCTCACGCCGGAGAGTGGTAACAAGGAGCACCCCCCACCCCATCCTCCTTGTTACGAGTCACGGCTTGTTTCCTTGTGCAGGAGATCAATCACCGGTGATCCAGCCAGCGATCCTCGAGAGGAAGGGATTAACCCTTCTTGACGAGACCAGTGTGTTAACCTTGCCCGGTCAACCATTGTTTCATCATTGGCGCCCACCGCTACTCTTAGCATTTTCTAAACCATCCTTTTCCCTCTCTCACGATCATGACTGATCACCAAAACAACACTGCGGATAACCAAAATCCTCCATTCCCACCTCCGGTAGGGGTCAATGCCTCGACCTCCCAACCCGGACACATCGGCACGTCCACACAAAGGAGTCCCTCCTTTATGTTTGGACATGACTTGTCACAGTTCGCATCTGTGATCCCACCAGGCATGACCGTTCATACCTGGTACGAGCAGCAGGCAGCCCTGCTGACCGCAACATACAACCGCGCTTGTACGGAAGCGAATATACAAGCTGGGCCTACCCCAGCACCGCACACCCCTGCTGAGCGTATTTTACAATACGACGGCAGGATACATTCACGCCCGGCTTCAAGAAGCCGACGTGATGACCGCGGATCGTCTTACTGTTCGGTCCACACCCTCAACAAGGACGATTCCTCATACGGGTCCCATACCAGAGGACCAGTGCATACGCGCCTTGGCCCCCATGGCGAGGACAGGAGGCGGTCAACCTCCCGACGCGGCCCAGGCATTCAGAGCCGATTGGGCCCACAACCATACACCGAAGGGTACGGTCATACCGACCCTGACGACTGTACCTACCGCGGGGATTCACATGACACCAGCAGCAGACCGGGAGGACGCAACTATGTTCCTCCCAGTCACCCCCGCAACACATACCTCAGGGCGGCAAAGCGCCCTGCGAACGAGCCATACAGGCCAAAGGCAGCGGCCGAAAATTCCAAGTTCGGCACGCGGATTGCCAACGCCCATGTCACCACGACAAAGTTCCCATTCAACGTTGGGAAATACAGTGGTTCGACCGACCCGGACGACCACATGAACATCTTCATGGGCGCGGGCATCAACGGCCAGTGGGATGAACCCACCTGGTGTAATTTCTTCCCCCAGACCCTTACGGGCCTGGCCAGGGCATGGTTCGATTCTTTGCCAGTGGGATCACTGGATTCATTCGAGGACTTGCGTACCAAGTTCCTCGCCCATTTTAGCTAGCAGCGACGCCACGAACGTGATTCGTTGGACGTCATGAACATCTGGCGAAGGGACGACGAATCCCTCGAGGCATTCGTCGTCCGTTACAATAAAGAGTGCCTGGAGATAGGTGACGTGGCAGACCAGATGGCACGAAACCACTTCATCCGGGCCGTCAAAGATAGAGAGATGATCATGACCATCTCTGGCAAGGAGGGCTTGCCCAAAAAATGGGAGGATGTCATGACCGCGGTCAAGACATACGCCCAGACACAGCGGTCGCTCGAACCGCATGTGGCAAAGGCAAAGCCCCAAGCTGAAACGTCCCACCAAGGGTCCAAGCGTAACAATAAACGCAACCGGGACGCTGGAAATCGTGATATTTCCAAACCGTACTTCCCACGAACCAACACGTTCGACCCAAGGAACTACAACCCCGCCCGAGACAGTCGGGCATCAAAGAAAGATTCTCGGGACCGCAACTGGACCGAGATCACCATGTCGCCAAGTGAGGTCCTCCTTGCGGACCCACAATTCTTGCGACCGGCCCAACCAATGAAGTCCGAGAAAAATCAGGACCTCACACTCTACTGTGAGTACCACAAGGACTCGGGCCACACCACCAACAACTGCATCAGTCTCCGGCTGGAGATTGAGCGGGCCTTAAAGGAGGGAAAACTGCAACACCTTTTGCCAGGTGGGCAAAAACCCACCAAGCGCATTACCCCTCATGGCGAAGGTACCTCCTCCGGGAAGAGAACCATGCACGTGGCTTCCACCCACATGATCCACGGAGGCAAGGGCAGGCCGCGCAAAGCGGCGAGAAGGCCGGAATGTGACTGGAAAGACGAGCAAGTCGTCTTTCCAAAAGTCCGAGGCGGACCGCGCGATAGGCGCCGTCGTTATTTCAGGCCAACTGGCACATTACTGCACCGAGCGTCTATTCATAGACCCGGGCAGTACGTCTGATATAATCTACGAACAATGCTTCAACCAGTTCGACCAGGAGGACAAAGATCGGTTGCAAGCAGTAGATTACCCGTTAACCGGGTTCGCAGGGGAAACTGTCTTTCCCCTGGGCCAGATTACTTTTCCTGTGCGTCTTTCCAGCGGAAATCGCACAAGAACAGAAGAGGTAAACTTCATGGTTTTACCTCACACCTCCAGATATGACGTACTCCTCGGGAGAGAATCCCAAGGAGATTTCAATATGATTACATCCGTCCCCCACTCTGCGGTTGGTTTCCCAACCGAATCGGGGGTCGCGATAATCTATGCCCGCAGGGACGTCATGATGTCGGACGAAGTACGTCCGACCAAGGTCGCAAGGCCCACTCCCAACGACCAACCAGAAAAATGGGTTCTCAACGCGAGATACCCAGAACAAAAGGTCACATTGGGTCACGCCTTATCCCCGACCACCAAAGCGCAACTGAAGCAGCTTCTCTTCAGGAACCAAGACATCTTCGCGTGGACACCCGCAGACATGACCGGGGTCCCACGTGATATTGCGCAACATCACTTGAATACCTTGCCAGGTATTAAGCCAGTGATCCAAGGCCAACGCCACCTTGGGTCAGCTAAAAATCAGGCGATGCAAGAGCAGATCGAAGAACTGCTCTCCGCAGGCATCCTGCGGGAAGTCAAATACCAGACTTGGTTATCCAACCCAGTCATGGTAGAGAAACCTTCCGGGGGCTGGCGCATGTGCGTCGATTACAAAGACCTTAACAAAGCCTGCCCCAAGGATTGTTACGCGCTTCCAGAAATCGACGAAAAAGTCGATAATCTCGCACCATTCAGGTGGAAGTGTTTCCTCGATTGCTACAAAGGGTACCATCAAGTACAAATGGCAATCGAGGATGAAGACAAAACGGCATTCCGGACTCCCACCGGAAATTACTGCTACACAAAGATGCCGTTCGGGTTGCGCAACGCGGGCTCAACCTACCAAAAGTTGATGAACGACACTTTCCGCGGCCAAATAAGCAAAAGTGTCGAAATCTACATGGACGACCTGGTCGTCATGAGCATGGAAGAGGATACCATGCTCACAGATATTGAAAGAACATTCCAAACTCTGCGCAGCGTTAACATAAAGCTCAATCCCGGGAAATGCTCGTTTGGAATGGAAGAAGGCAAATTCCTTGGGTTCATCGTGACTAAAGATGGATTCAAGGTAAACCCGGAGAAAGTCCAGGCGATCGAGCGCATGCCATCGCCTTCATCGATGAAGGATATGCAACGGCTAGCCGGCAGGCCAGCGGCACTCAACAGATTCTTAGCCAACCATGCAGCTAAGTCTTATCCGTTCATCAAGACCCTGCGGAGCTGTTCAAAGAAAGAACAATTCCAGTGGACCGCAGAGGCTGAACAGGCCTTCCGGGAAATGAAGGAGTGTTTGATACAACTCCCAACTCTGACCGCACCAAGAAAGGATGAGCCACTCATATTATACCTATCCGCCGCGGATAACGCGGTGGGTGCGGTATTGATAGTGGAGCGAAAGGGGGTTCAAACACCCATCTATTACATCAGCAAGATGCTCAACGACCCAGAGACGAGATACTCCATAATGGAAAAATTGGTGCTCGCATTAGTACATGCTTCAAGACGGTTACGACGCTACTTCGTAAACCACATCATCACAGTGCTAACCAATTACAGAATCGGGCCGATCTTATCCAAACCCGACATCTCTGGGAGATTAGCAAAATGGGCAATCGAGCTGGGCGCGCACACGATACACTATAAACCGCGCCCCGCGATTAAAGGCCAGATCTTAGCTGATTTCGCCGCCGAAGTACCGGTGAATCGCATCCAAGAATGCGAAGAAGCACAAACTCCTGCACCAACGCCATCCTCCTCAGAGACATGGGCACTATTCACAGATGGTGCCTCCAACGAGGAAGGTGCGGGTGCAGGTCTGCGACTCGTCAGCCCTGACGGCCAAGAGCTTACATATGCAATCCGCCTCGAATTCAAAAGCACAAACAACGAGGCAGAATATGAAGCCCTGTTAGCGGGACTACGTTTAGCAGTCAAAATCGGCGTGCAACATCTGGAAGCACACGTCGATTCCTTGTGAGTTGCAGGACAAATACGCGGCGACTATGCCGCAAAAGGGGATATCATGATCCTCTACCTCGAGCAAGCCCTGCAACTAATATCCAAATTCGCTTCGTTCAATATTCGCCATATTAACCGAAGCGAAAACAAGTTCGCAGATGCACTATCAAAACTTGCATCTACCAGCTTCCAACACTTGGCAAAGGAGATACGCATCGAAATCCTGCAAAATCCTTCGGTACCCCTGCGCCAAGTCAACGTCATTCAATACGGTTCAACATCATGGATGACACCTATTATCGCATACCTACAATCAGGTGTGACTCCCGAAAGCAAATCAGAGGCACGCAAGCTACAATACAAAGCGTGCCATTATCAAATGGGAGACGGTATCTTATACCGCAAATCATACCTAGGGCCACTACTACGATGCGTTAACCCCCAGGATGCCACATACCTCATCCGAGAGATACACGAGGGCATATGCGGCATACATGCTGGACCACGCATGGTAGTGGCCAAAATCATGAATGCCGGGTATTACTGGCCCGGCATGCACCTGTACGCCGTCAAAGAGTTGCGCAAGTGCATTGACTGTCAACGTCATGCCCCAAAAACCTTGCGGCCAAAGAACAACTTAGTCCCCGTCACAACCGCATGGCCCTTTCAGAAATGGGCAATTGACGTTGTGGGACCATTCCCTGACGCTCCGGGTGCGGTCAAATTTATCATAGTAGCGGTTGATTACTTCACAAAATGGGTAGAAGCGAAACCACTCGCCTCAACCACCGCTATGATAACAAGAAAGTTCATTTGGGAACACATCATCTGCCGTTTCGGTTTACCAATGTGCATTGTCACCGATAACGGCACCAACTTCGCTGCCGACGAATTTCAGAAATGGCTAAAAGAACTACATATTGAGCACATATTCTCATCAGTCGCACACCCGCAAGGGAACGGCCAAGTTGAGAGTATCAATAAAAGCCTAGTCGAAGGGATCAAGGCGCGGTTGGGAACGGCCAGGCGTGGCTGGGTCGATGAACTCCCAAGTATCTTATGGGCTCACCGTACAAGCCCAAAAACAAGCAATGGGGAAACACCCTTCAGCCTAGTCTACGGTTCAGAAGCGGTGATCCCCGCAGAAGTAGGTCTCCCCTCTCCTAGAATGTTGGCTATTGAAAAACTAGACAACAACATGGAACGCAGGATCGATTTGGACCTCTTGGAAGAAAGGCGCGAAAACGCTGCCATCAATGAGGCCAAATATAAATCCAAACTTGAAAAGTACTACAACTCGCGCGTCCGCGTTTGTACTTTCAACGCAGGAGACTACGTCCTACGCGACAATGAGGCATCTAAGGCCGAGCGCCCAGGCAAACTTGCCCCCAAGTGGGAAGGACCCTACCTCATCAAAGAGGTCTTAGGGAAAGGCGCGTACAAATTACAAACGCTAGAAGGCGAACCTATCGCACGAACATGGAATGCTCAACAGCTTCGACGCTGTTATATGTAAGCCATGTTCTTACATTTCTCTATGTAACCTATCCGGCCGCAGGCTATTTGCAAATAAATAAATAAGCAATTTTATACATTATTATTTGTTATTACTATTACAAATGCGTGTTCCACTTTGCGGTATCCCAAAAACAGATTGGCAAAATCTTCATTCGCGATACCCATACAAAGTGGTAACCACACACAAATATTGTAATAGGCCAGCAGAAGGTAAAAAGACTTACGTATTTATCCGGCCGGATAAACAAGTTTTTTTTTAACACTTAACACAATTCCTGAGCCCAAAAAGGCAAACAATGGAATTGACGCGTACTCATACGACAAAGGTATGGAGTACACTTGACCCCATTCACAAATGGGTAGAGTTCCGTATACAAGCTTTTACAAAGCTTACACAATTCTAAAACCCTAACGCGGTAAATAACAGAATTGACGCGTCCTCATACGACAAAAAGTATGGAGTCTACTTGACCCCATTCACAAATGGGTAGAGTTACGCATACATACGTTCAGACATGCAAGAATTAAAAACACTTGTACAAACTGAACAAAAAACTTTATATTCAAAAAATTCAAGCACCCACGTGATGCTTAATGAATTTACATAAAGTTCCTATTCTATACAAGAGGAACACAAAAAGGAGGCACACTAGCCAACCTAGACCCTATTTTGTACCGCTGGTTCCCGCATCTCCACCGGCACCACCAGCGGGTTCTTCCTCTTCCGCATCCGGATAAAGCATCCGCAAGCGATCAACATAGTCCGCAGCCTCCAAACAATTGTCCAGTTCCTCTACACAGGCAAGGGACGTATCATAAAAGGAGACTTCGGCCGCCTTAAGAAGCGACTCGGTGTCCACACCATGGAACCCGGATCGCTTATCAGTATAACCGCCCGCGGATAATACATTAATATGCCCAATGCAGCGGTTATAACCAGCTTTAAAACCAGCATCGCGCGCACGTTCCTTAACCAGGTCCAAACCAGATGCGGTCTCAGGGGCATTCATGATAGCCTCAACAATCTGCAATAAAAGGATCATAAGTCTTGGATGCTAATCCAAGCAAATGTAAAGGCAACGGATACTTACACGCGCGATACCGTGAGTCCGCAACCACTCACGGTCAGCCTTTAGCTGGTCAAAAGAGGACACCAAGGCATCCTTGGCCTCAACAGCGGCATCAGCCCGCTCCTCCGCAACCGACACGCGGGCAGTAAGGTCTGTAACCGCGACCTCCCGGGCTTGAACCTCAGCCTGTCACAAAACAGCAAACAGTTCACTCGATAAACATTTTCAAAACAATAAAGGAAATATACAACAGAGGTAACGAAACATACCTGAAGGCTGGCAACAACTTTATCCAAACGAATGCGCTCCGCATTCGCCTCTTCAAGAGCCTTAGAAGAGCGGCTCTCCTTCTCTTCGGCCTCTTCAAAGGCCTTTGCAGCACGCGCCCCGGCTTCCTTGGCCTCTTCAAGCGCCTTTAGGACCTCGGCCTTCGCCTGCTGCGCTTTCACAGCAATGGCCTCTGCTGCAGCTTTTTCTTTACCCAAGGCAACGTTCACTGCCTTGGCGTTCGTCAACTCCTGCCGAGCACGAAACAGGGTGTCATTCTGCTTCGCCCAAGATTCATTCCACTTCTTGCGCTCATTGGAATACTTTTCATTCCAACTCTTGCGTTCATCAGAAAGAAGTTTGGCAAGAGTACGAACCTGTTTCAGCTGAGCAGCGGCAGCCCACTCCGAGGTTTGCTTCTGCTTCTCAAAAGCAGCTCTATCCTTCTCTAGCTGCTCCGCACCCGCACGAGCAGCCTCGACCAACTTCTCCGCTTCAACCCGCATGCGAGCAGTTTCTTCCTCGCGGCGGCCCAACACCTTGTAATCTTCCAAAATGGCATTTGCCACAATGGAAGATCCTATTAACATTGTTGAGAGCTGGTTTATACGCAGCTCACGAGGTGCGGCACGGGCACGTTCAACTTCGAATGGGGTGCCCAGACCACCCAGAATCTCCTTACATGCCGAAGGGTCGTTGGAAATGTCATCCCCCTGCATAACAGTCCAGGGGGGTCGGTGATACACAGTACTACGACCCTGGGTATAGGTGCGGTAGTAATACTCCAATTCAGACTCCCCAGGCTGAATTGGAGGCCCATCATCACCCGCACCACCGGCAGACGAGCCGGTACCTCTCTCACCAGCAGGAGACTTCCGCGGCTCAGCATCCTGCTGCCGCACCTCAGCATCAGACTTCTGCTTACCAGTATCTGAAAACCTCAAGTCCAATCCATCACCCTCATTAGGAGAGATCAGATTGTCTGAGGAATCCACAGTGTCGAATATCTGGTCAGCAGTCGTTTCCACCGTTTTCTCCAAGGGGGGATCGCGAACCGGCCCAACAAAAGGGGCCGTAGGCTCCTTGGGCACGACAGTCTCCTTCGATACCCCCGCACCCGCAGCAGCGGTATGCAGAGGAGACGAAGGGAAGTCAAAGAAAGAATACCCTGCATCTCGGGATTCTGCAACACAAAGAGCATCAATGGTTTCTTTTGCGCCGGAGCAACTCTCTTGGACTGCAATCTCCGACGTTTCGGTTCACCACCACCAGCAGCCTTCTGCTCTGGTCCTCTTTTCTCACCAACAACGGGGGGAACCACAGCAGTTCCACCCGCAGCTGCACCACTACCTATAACACCCAAACCCTCAAGGGTGTCAGATACTACCACGTAATCGGTATATCCGCGATAACAAGATCGATAGGTACCTGCGGCTTCAGAAACTGAAGAAGGGGCAACTGAGCCTTCAGAACTCCCCTTGCCACGACCCCGCGCGGTTTTCTTCACCGGTTTCTTCTCCGCATTCTTTTTGGGAATGCGCTTCTCAAACTTCCCCAAATCCGCAAGGATACCTGGATTGACACAATCAACAAAACCAGTCAAAACGATAAACTGGAAAAACTAATGCAACGTACGACCTACCTCTTGCGTCTCCCAGCACCGGGGCATCCAGCACCGCACGCGACGGTACGCGGAAGTTGCTAAGAATTTCAAGGTTGAAGCCTTTCTTCAGCTCAACCGCAATAAGTTCAACCCGGCCCTCGAAATCGGGCTCAAACATTCTCCACAAGCCAACCGCATCCGCTGATACATGCATGCAGGTTACTACAAGGCTTAGGAAATAAGGAAAATAACAAAGTGTAACGAGCTTACCACCACTCTTTTCCCGCAAAATGGGCCTTGCCTTCCTATCTGGTCTCGTGAGCATCATCCGCAATACCCACAGTTGATTATTATCCAACTTCTTGAGTTCAATAGGCCGCAGCCTAGAGAACCAGTCCACGGTCTTTGCGGTGGCAACAGGAATATCTTCATCAGAAACTCCAACGTTGACATTCCTGAAAGACATGCTGGCATAGACCGCACAGGCTTTCACATAGAAGAACCTCTTCTTCCAGCCTGTCACACCCTTAGGAGGCGTCATCAACTTCAAGCTCCCATGCCGTTGAGTAAACGAGAAAAAACCGGTGTTCACCGTCAACTGGTAGAAACGCCGGAAATTTTCCACTGTAATGGGCAAGCCATGGGCACGGAATGTATATTCAAAGTTCCTAATTCGGAACATTCCAAAGGGACTAAGTTGGGAGATATGGAGATGATAATACTCCAATACCTCCGCAACAAACACCGTCACCGGCAACCTAAGGTTGCCATCGTTGAAAAAATCAGCCCACAAGGTTATATAACCGGCCGGAGCATCGGCACCGGTATCCCCCTCTTGTGGGTAGGTGGCATCCCAATCGTCGGCCATCTGCACAGTGGCCATCAGGAGTTTAAAACCACCCTTTGACCACTTCAACACCGGTAACCCACCACCGGGAACGTCAACGTCATCATCTTCGTCTTCATCAGCCGCTACTACCGGCTGTTCAGGGTTTTCACCCTCCACATTATGTGGACTTGATGGTTCAGCCATCAGATATCACAGAGAAACAGACGACAGTGAGTGGAAAAACTAAAAACCTCACCGGAACTTCAAGAAATATCGTCGGAGAAGACAAAGAAAATATTTTCTCTCACCGGCAAATTTTTGAAATTTCGAACAAGTGAGGGGAAACCACGAACGGTTTCCCCTTATATACCCATCGCAATTAATGCGGAGGGAGAAAACAAATCATCACGTTCAAAAAGAGCGAATCGTATGACACCACGTGTCAAGCGCCGTTTTCGCTGACGGTTATCACGCGCGCGTGGCCGCCCACGCGCCTGACAAAAGAGACGTTTACACTCTTTGCTACAGTGCATTTAATGCCTCGGGCAGTGCAAACGTCCTTTCATTTCAGCACATGCCAGGAAGATCTCACCAACTTCCACCAACTCACACGTGAGATCAGCCACGTATGCAACAAAAAGCGACTACATTATCCAATTATAAGCGGCATGCGGTTTCTCTGGTATACCGCACCATAACCCATACCGCATGTCGTTTTTTAACATACCCCTAAAAATAGGTGAAAATATATATCTCTACACTATAAGGGGGTATAATACCTATCCGCTCTACCCACGAGCACACGTGGAATATGCGGACATGACACACACGAGCCCGTTCAGGTGTGTCAGATGCTCAGAACCAGCGTTGTTCGTTGGACTGAACCGCATCTCAGACACAGGTAAACCGCATTGCCTTCATTCTCTTCAAGCTTCAAATCCCTCCTTGTCACACCCCGATTTCCACGTGTCTCACCGGTGGGCCCGGTGGGGGATTACCGTGACGATGTTGGCAACAATATAGTCAAACCACACAATTATATAATGCACAGCGGAAGCATAAGATAAATATATAAACTCAACCTCTGGTTGTAATATCAAATGTATTACAGAAGTTGAATATATCCACAGTGGATCGTAAATAAACATAAAGTATTGTTCCATCAGATACTGCAATCAAGCTTGCGAGACTTATCACGACGCTAGGGAGCTAATACCAGCCAATTTACGTTTAGGTACCTGCACTTAATCTTTTTGGGGAAAGTACGTCAGTTTACACTGGTAAATACATTCAACTGACACATTTGAAAATGTTTATTAAAATTGATTTGAATGCACAAGGCACAAACTCTTTTATAACTTGGGAAAATTATAATAAAATCTTGTGAACGTTTTACATGTTCTTTTATGCGTTCAGTAGCCCGGGTCGTGCCGGGTTAAAGATTTATAGACACACCACGTTTGCGTAAAACCGTAGTATAAAAACCAACGGCTACGTCTTTTAATTTAATGTCGACACTTTATACCGGGTGTACGCCTACACCGGGATGTCGATGGTCGTGGCCATTTCGTAAAATGATGCCAAGGATATCCGGGACAACGGTAATTAAACCCCCCAAAGGCTTATAAGCAACAAAACTGTTTAAATGAGCCGATCATATTATTTAATTAACCACCTAAGCGATGGAAGAATATAATGCTCAATCAAGCGGTATTAATATACCGTAACCCAAGCCCATATAGGGGAAATAAGTTAAAGTATTTACCTTTGCAAGTATATTTTCTTAATTGGATTAAATCACCGATAGCTTTTACTGGGGCTCCTAATCTGGAACGAAGGTTTTAATTAACCTCTTAGAATCCTAACGGGTCGTTATAATGGCCGTAGCCTAGACCGGTTGGTTCCGATATATATAGATATGGTTTAATCGCGCGAAAAGGCGAAAACCGAGAATGGAGTGTGATTCTGACCCAACAATTTCAGAGACTTGTTTTATATGGGTTAATGGTTCACACTCTGGATTTTGGGGTTCAAATAATATAATTTGACCCGTATCGGCTAATTTATGAAAACTAGTTTCATAAGCCGAACCGTGCGCGCAATAGGCGAAACGGTTAACCATGAGAGTCGTACGCTTATTTCCTAAGTCAATATGCCTTAAATGGGTTGTGGTATTAGTAGGATACCTTCCGTGACGCCCGTAACGAGTTTAAGTTAATTTTATGCCTTGTAGGGGCTTTCCGGTCATTTTAAAGGCTTTTAAAGAGCTTTTCGAGTTCTATAGGAAATCTGAGTTTCCCGAACAGCTTATAAAGCTTAAAATACTTTATTTATTATTTAAAATCAGTAGCAATTGGAATCGGGTCAAAAGACCTTGTAGAACTCATGTTTTGGCCGAAAAGGGCATATTCGGTATTTACCGAACCGTAGCCATAACCGCAGGTTATGAGCGAGGTAAAAATTATTAAAAATCTTTAAAAATCCCAAAATATTATTTTAATACATTGGGTAAAAGATTTGGTGACGAAATCTTGGTTTAGATAGGTGTTATGCTAATTGCGCCGTTAATTACTAAAGTTTACTTAATTTGCGCTAATTAGCATAACTCTCATTCTAGACCTCGGATTGACGTGAAACTTTAAGGACATGCTTATAATTTAGTAAGCAAGGTTATGGTCCGTTCACGTGTCCGAAATACTCGTTTTATTTTATAAAGGCCGTTACGGTCAACTTTTAGGCGAATGACGGAAATGCGCAAAAGACTCGGATAACTCATGAACCGATCATAGAGGTTTATACCGACATGTGACCTGGTCCTAAGAGAGTCCTAAGGTATATTTATACCTCACTAAAACGGGTCAGAACTGAAGTCAAAACAAAAGTCAAACTTTTGCGACATTCTTCTCCGAACCGGGTCAATATAGCAAATGATCGATTCAAACGAGCGCAAACACGTTTATATACTTATTATCATGTTTTATAAGTGTCAAAACAGGTTTCATAACATATACATTACAGATTATGCATAAATCGCTAAAATAGCTTCCTGTTGACTTTTTAACCGCACGTTTGACTCGATATTTGACATAGTTAGAGTGGTGATCAGGGGGAACCCTTTTAGAGGTTTATTACCCACGTAAATACCAACTCATAACCACTTTTGATTCGTCATAAGACTGAACCATTTGCAAGTTATTGTAATGACAACCGTTAGTTACGACGGTTGTGTTTTTAGGCTATAACTATGGAAATGTGAAACCACAAAGGGTTAGATCACTTACAGAAGTTTAAGGCAAGACTTAAGAACACAGAGGAACACTTTAGAGCTCTTGGAATGATCAGATGAATGAGTTTTGAGGTGTGTTCTAAGTTGTGAACAAGTATGCCTATTTATAGTGCAAACCAAGCTCCAAGATCATCACACATTGGTCTACAAGTGACCATGGATGATGGGCAGGTGGCCTAGAGTGTTATGGGTCGAGTAGGGGGCACCCATGCCTCATTGATTGGTGTTTGGTCGTTCAAATGCTCCAAAAGGCAAGTAGTTACAAACATTCTGCATCTGGGCGTCTAATGCGGCCCGCATGGGAGTTCCATGCGTTTATAATGCGGGCCGCCTGGGATTTAAATACCAGACGAGTAAAAGAGGAGGCTCGCGGCCCGCCTCAACTTAACCAAACATGCAATGCGGGTCGCGTAGGGCCTGTTTTTCAGATTTTTAAAATCTTTTGAAATGATTACGAAATCCTGGTAATTAATAACGAAATCTTTCGTAATGATTTACCTGACCTTTCGGGTTTGAAGGGGTAACTTTGCGGTTTGGCCCTCGGTTATTTACCGATAGGGGCCTCGTGTTATTTACCCGCATTATTAAGTCCCCGGTTTATTTATTAATTGTACAGAAAGCCTTAACTTTCATTATTGACGCTTTTAACCCTTCTCATACGAATTTGAGTATAACTCTTTCGTTTTAAGACGGAACTTCGCGGAATTTATACAGTATATTCTAGTGAGCGTATAATACTGTTACGAAGCCTTGGGAACGTTAAAGGGTCACTCAGAGGTAATATTAAACATGTTGACACAGTTAACCCCTGTAGCTCGTAATCTCTCACTTTCCTCCGCGTTTCGCTTCCGCACGATCTATGATTTATTCGTTTGAAGGTTCAAGCATTATTTAGGGTTACTATACAGTATATTTACCCTTGTTGACATTTATAACCCTCGAATTTATATACTTTCAAGGTTTGTCAAAATTAGTCCTTTATTTATTATAGATGCCACGTGTAAACAAATGACACGTGTTAACACATCATTGGACACAAAAATTCGAGGTGTTACATCCTCACCCCCTTAAAATAAATCTCGACCCGAGATTTACTCAAATAAATAGGGGTACTTTTCTTTCATTGTAGCTTCGACTTCCCACGTATATTCAGGACCTCTACGAGCATCCCATTTGACCTTTACAATCGGTACGTGCTTTCTGCGAAGCTTCTTCACCTGTCAATCTTCAATCGACAAAGGTTTTTCTATAAATTTTAAGCTCTCATCTATATGCACATCTGTGTGTGGAATCACCAATGATTCATCGGCGAAGCACTTTTTGAGATTGCAGATGTGGAACACATTGTGAATTCCATTGAGCTCTTCAGGCAAGTTTAACTTATAGGCAACTGATCTGACTCGTTCAATGACCTCAAAAGGTCCTATGTATCTCGGACTCAGCTTACCTTTCTTGCCGAAACGCATCACTCCCTTCCAGGGTGACACCTTAAGCAACACCTTTTCACCTACTTCAAAGTGAAGATCCTTTCGTTTTGGATCGGCGTAGCTTTTCTGCCTATCACGGGCAGCCTTGAGACGTTCCCGAATTTGGACAATCTTGTCCGTTGTTTGGAACACTATCTCTGGTCCTGATAATTGGACCTCTCCTACTTCCGCCCAACAAACAGGCGATCTGCATTTCCTACCATATAATGCCTCGAAAGGCGCATCCTTTATGCTGGTGTGGTAGCTATTATTGTAGGAGAATTCGATTAGGGGTAGATTTTTATCCCAGTTACCACCTAAATCGATTGCACATGCACGAAGCATGTCTTCTAATGTTTGGATAGTACGCTCACTTTGACCGTCCGTCTGTGGATGGTAAGCCGTACTGAAGTTTAAGCGCGTGCCCAAAGATTGCTGGAAACTCTTCCAGAAGTGAGACGTGTACCTGGTATCCCTATCCGAGATAATAGTCACAGGTATGCCGTGTAAGGCTACAATCTTATCAACATAAAGTTGGGCTAACATATCGGAGCTATAGGTCTCCTTGATGGGTAAGAAATGAGCTGATTTAGTCAGCCTATCAACTATGACCCATATCGTATCATTCCCTTTCCTGGTTTTTGGTAACTTGGTTATAAAATCCATAGTTACACATTCACACTTCCACTCGGGAAGTTCAAGCTGTTGTAGCAAGCCAGATGGCTTTTGGTGCTCGGCTTTGACTTGAGCACAAGTCAAGCACTTTGCTACGTGGGTGGCTACAGACTTTTTCAAGCCTATCCACCAATAATTTGCCTTCAAGTCTTGATACATCTTGTCAGCACCAGGATGGACCGAGTATTTGGAACTATGGGCTTCCTGGAGAACAACATCACGTAGTCCTCCATAAATCGGAACCCATATACGTCCGTTCAATCTAAGGATTCCATCCTTGCTAAGAGTCAACTGCTCCTCAGTTACTCCCAGCTTTTCATTAGGGTAATTAGCTTCCAACACAGCCTCTCGCTGTGCAGCTAAAATCCTTTCAATTAAATTGTTCTTGACCTCAATGCTCTTGGCATTGATTCGAATAGGTTTTACCCTTTCTTTTCTGCTCAAGGCATCGGCGACTACATTCGCCTTGCCGGGATGGTACCTGATCTCGCAGTCATAATCATTCAGGGTTTCCATCCAGCGGCGCTGCCTCATGTTCAACTCCTTCTGGTTGAACAGGTGCTGGAGGCTTTTGTGATCAGAATAAATCACAAACTTTATACCATAAAGGTAGTGCCTCCACAACTTCAGTGCAAATACAACGGCACCCAACTCCAAATCATGGGTGGTGTAATTCTTTTCGTGCACTTTTAATTGCCTTGAAGCATAGGCAATCACCTTGCCCTTCTGCATAAGCACACACCCCATGCCTGTGTGTGATGCATCGCAGTAAACTACGAATTCATCTGTACCTTCCGGTAATGTCAACACAGGTGCGTTGCTTAGCTTTTGCTTCAGTATTTCGAAGGACTCTTGCTGCTTTGGGCCCCAAATGAACTTTTCTTTCTTCTTGGTCAAGGAAGTCAAGGGCGCAGCAATCCTCGAAAAATTCTCAATAAACCTCCGGTAGTATCCTGCTAACCCCAGGAAACTACGGATTTCGGTAGGCGTCTTTGGCTCTTGCCAGTTCATGACCGCCTCTACCTTAGCGGGATCCACTTGGATACCACGCTCACTCACAACGTGACCCAAAAACTGAACTTCTCGTAGCCAAAACTCACACTTCGAGAACTTGGCGTAAAGTTTCTCACGTTGTAATAATTCAAGAATGCAACGAAGATGCTTCTCGTGGTCAGCTTGGTTTTTAGAATATATCAGGATATCGTCGATGAAGACTATGACGAATTTATCTAAATACGGCTTGCAAACGCGATTCATGAGATCCATGAACGCAGCCGGTGCATTTGTGAGCCCAAAAGGCATCACAAGGAACTCGTAGTGACCATAGCGAGTTCTAAATGCAGTCTTGTGTACATCCTCATCTCTGACCCTTAGTTGATGATAGCCCGACCTTAAGTCGATCTTTGAGAAGTAGCTCGCTCCTTGTAGCTGATCGAATAGATCATCGATCCTTGGTAAAGGATATCTATTCTTTATGGTAACTTTATTTAGCTCTCGGTAGTCGATGCACAACCGCATCGATCCGTCCTTCTTCTTTACAAATAGGACAGGAGCTCCCCAGGGAGATGAACTAGGTCTGATAAAACCTTTCGCCAGCAGTTCATCCAACTGGGTCCTCAGTTCTTTCATTTCCGTCGGAGCTAATCTGTAAGGTGCTCTTGCTATCGGAGCTGCTCCAGGAATGATATCAATTCTGAACTCCACTTGTCTATCTGGTGGCAACCCAGGTAGTTCTTCGGGAAAAACCTCGGGGTATTCAGAAATGACAGGAAGATCCTCTATCTTTGGCTTAGGTTCTTCAATGATCACCTGAGCCATGTAAATTACACAGCCTCTGTTCAAACACCTTGAAGCTTTCAGCATAGATACGTCTTCGGGCAACCCGTACTGCGTATCTCCTCGAATGGTAAGCGATTCACCACTCGGAGTCTTTAAAACTATCTGCCTTTTGCCGCAAATGATTTGGGCCTGATTACGGGATAACCAGTCCATGCCTAACACAATGTCAAAACCCGCTAATTTGAAGGGAAGTAGAGATAAAGGAAAAGAATGGTTCTTAATGGACATTTCACATCCTTCTAGAACAGTAGAGACGGTTTCTATCGTGCCGTCTGCTAACTCTACTTCGTATTTCATATCAAGGGTTTTGATAGGCATATTTAGTAGTTGGCAAAATTTCTGGTCTACAAAGGATTTATCAGCGCCAGAATCGAATAGTACTCTTGCAAATATATTATTTACGAGAAAAGTACCTGTAAGCACATTGTCGTCCTTAACCGCTTCCTTTGCATCCATGCGAAAAACTCTCGCATTTGACTTCTTTGTCTCTTCCGCCTTCTTGGCATACTTTGGGCAGTTACTCTTGATGTGCCCTTTTTCATTACAACCATAGCAGGTTGCATCCTTGATTTTCTTGCACTCCACAGTCTTATGATCCTTGGACTTGCATAGTCCACAGGAAGGAGTCTTTGATTGCGACTGTGAGTTCGATGCAAATCTGCATTTCCCAGAGTGGGGTTTCTTGCATATCTTGCAGTTGGGCCTTTCACCAGCTTGCCCATCCTTCTTTGCCTCCGACCCTCTTTTGCCTTCACCGCTTCCACGGTGCTTCTTCCCTGATCTTCGTGAGGTATCATCCTCACGTTTTCTCTTCTCAGCCTCCTTGTTCCTTAGTGTCCTCAGACGGACAGCGTCTAAAGTTAGAGACAAGGAGAGGTCAGTAACTGACCTGAAGGTCGTCGGCCGAGAAGCCTTTACGCTAGCCTTTATTGCAGGCTCTAATCCCCCAATGAAACGGGCGATTCTTCGAGGTTCTGGTGTTACAAGGTACGGGACCAGACGAGACATGGTATTGAAACTCGTCAAATATGCCTGGCAGTCCAGGTTCGTCATCACCAGTGACACAAAGTCAGCCTCAATCTTCTCAACCTCATGCTGAGGGCAGTAGTTTTCTTTAATGAGAGCAATAAATTCCTCCCATGTCATCTTGTACAAAGCAGACTTACCAGATGCCTGCACCAACGCCCTCCACCATGCCAGGGCCTCGCCCTTGAATGACTGGGACACATACTTCACCACATCCCTCGCTGCACACCCGCTGATGTCCACAATAGTGTCCATCTCATCTAGCCAGGTGATACAATCAACAGCACCTTTCTCCCCTGTAAATTCCCGGGGCTTACATGATACAAAGTATTTGTAGGTGCAACCCTTAGCATTTGATGCATCAGTATATTCTCTATCGCGATGAACGCTGTGCTCAGTGGACGAGTGTTTGTCGTCATCTTTCTTGGGTTCAGAGGGTGGTTTGGAGTGTGTCTTTGGTTTAGAGGGTGGTTTTGACACGGTTCTGCCTTGGGACTCAGTATATTGACGATCAATAGCTGCCTGAACAGCATTGTCAATCAGAGCCTTCAGTTGTGCGCCTGTCAGATGCACTGGCGTATTGTCATAGTCATCTTCATTTGTGTGGCTGTTCTCTCCATTGGGATCCGCCATTGTAACTTAAATCTGTTACAGAAGATAACAAAATTTTATTTAGGCGATTATTATATAATTGTCTTTTATGACAATTTGTCAACCATGGTACAGAGACCATATTTGGTTAACTTATTATTTCATTAAATATTAGGATTTGAATATATCCTATTTCAGCTACATAAATAGTATTGGCGGCATAAAGCCTAATCATGATGATGTTTTTATAATATTAGCCGAGATTTCAGAGAATCAAAGGCATAGAGATTTGAACCGAAGTTCTTTATCTCTTTCTGACAGGGAGTCATAGACCACCACTGCCTTTTGTCTTTATAAGACAATTATTACGGCCCATAGGCACTACACCTCTAATGGATGTTTTAGTATGGTTGGCCCGTAGGCACTACATCTCTAGTGGATGTTTTAATATAGTGGCCCGTAGGCACTACATCACTAAATGGATGTTTTAATATGGTTGGCCCGTAGGCACTACATCACCAATGGATGTTTTTATAATACTGGCCCGTAGGCACTACATCACTAATGGATGTTTTAATAATACTGGCCCGTAGGCACTACATCGCTAATGGATGTTTTTATAATACTGGCCCGTAGGCACTACATCACTAATGGATGTTTCAATAATATTGGCCCGTAGGCACTACATCACTAATGGATGTTTTAATATGGTTGGCCCGTAGGCACTACATCACTAATGGATGTTTTAATAATATTGGCCCGTAGGCACTACATCACTAATGGATGTTTTAATAGTATTAATCACCTTTATTGGTGATTTAACCCACGATTTATAAATCATTTAGTGGGGTTTGAAATCCTTAAAGGATTATTGTATAAGAATGACGTGCGTGATTTTAACGAATCACATCTGCCATGATTGTTAACATGCGTACAGAGGTTAACAGGGAATCAGAATCTTTTCAATTAGGTCGTACCATCTTGACTGGATCTTAAAAGACACCAAGCTAGGTTTCACCTTTTACGATTCTTTATTTAGACAGATCAATATAAAAGGAATGGTTTTGATTTATTTTATATTTATTAAAACAAAACTCATAACATACATTCCCAAAATCTCAAGTACAATTACATATTGCCCTAAACGGGTCTTCAAATAGTACATACCTCCCTAGAGGTTTAAAATAAGTGACAAGTCCACGCAGGGACTAATACGAGATAGATGTCCATGCAAGGACTAAAGATAAGTCCACGTAGGGACTGAAATACGATAAGTTGTCCACACAGGGACTTATTTCAAAGTAGAAATTACATTAGTACAATTATCAAGGGCTAATGGTCACGTTTCTTCTTTTTGCCCTTTAGTAGGTTCGCCAAGCCTTTGAGAAATCCTCGGTGGCTCTTTTTCTCTTCTTCGAACTCTCTCTCCACACGATCTAGTCGATGGAGTATTTCTTCCTGTTCAGGAGGAGAGAAACGTGGTTGTGGCGCTTGATGCGGAACGGGAGGTCTGGGAGGTATTGGATACCCATGAGCTGAGTAGTCCGGTGGTCCCATGTTTCCATGTGCTCCGTCAGGGTAGCGCGCATTATATCTTGCCGACACCACATATGGGTCGCGCTCATAGCCGTAGTTGTATTGTGCTTGTGACGGTTCGAACGGGTTGTAAGCCGTTGGACCCGTATAAGCAGGTATGGGTTGGTCATACCCAAATGGTGGCGAATTTTGTGCAGCTGGTGCGGAGTTCGCCTCCTGTATAGGACTTGAAGGTCCTTCTTCTCGTAGTGGCGGATAGTGGCTACTACTAGAGTGTCGAGGAGTGCTGAAGTGGATACCCCCTCCTCCTCGTGTAGACATACGAGCATTCGTCCTCCTACGCCTTGGCGGATCAGGTATTACTGGTTGCGCCGGTGGCGGAGGTGGTGGCGTAACTGCCACAAAGCGTGAATCCTCAGAGGGATCCTGTGGATGTCGCGGTTGTTGAGATGTCTGTTGAGGTGGCGTGTAGTACCACTCATGTCGGTCAAACAACGCTTGGAAACTGTCTGGTCCCAGATAGGGTGTACCATGGAAGGATGACCCATCAGAGACTTCTATCGGATGCGTGGGCGTACCACGAGCTGGTTCAGTAGGATCCTCTTCTTCCTCCATGGGATCTTCAGAAAAATGGTCTTGTGGCCCTAGTGGGACAAAACCCGATGGTTCCTGTATGTAATCAGCCGGATTAAACTGACCTATGTAGTATGGAGTAGGGTCGTCATAATTCCGGGTCGATACTGAACGTTGTAGAGGTATGAAGGAAGGTTGTGGGTTGTTGGGATCATTTTCTGAGTTTGGCCCAAAGGAGTGCCGGTAGGATGGCGTCGAGCTGTGCAAAGTGGAATGCCTCGCGGGTTCGTAAAGATCTCTCCGTCGTTGTGGCTCTTCGCTCCGTGTCATCGAAGGATGCCTTGTACCAGATGGCCCAGCCTCGTTATCGTGATGTGTCACGATTTCTCCTCGGCCTCTTCTTCCCCTTCCTCTTCCTCGGAATATAACAGGTGGCATTTTCCTGCTCCAAAACTTATTAAAAATCGAATTGGAAATAAAGACAAAAAGGAGTATCAATCCGAATTTGTCCTAAGTTCTTGTCTAGACTCAAGTATGTGCAATTGTGTCATTGAGATTAAACACAATAGGATAGTGTTTAATTCACTCACTGTTGGCTCTGATACCAACCTGTCACACCCCGATTTCCACGTGTCTCACCGGTGGGCCCGGTGGGGGATTACCGTGACGATGTTGGCAACAATATAGTCAAACCACACAATTATATAATGCACAGCGGAAGCATAAGATAAATATATAAACTCAACCTCTGGTTGTAATATCAAATGTATTACAGAAGTTGAATATATCCACAGTGGATCGTAAATAAACATAAAGTATTGTTCCATCAGATACTGCAATCAAGCTTGCGAGACTTATCACGACGCTAGGGAGCTAATACCAGCCAATTTACGTTTAGGTACCTGCACTTAATCTTTTTGGGGAAAATACGTCAGTTTACACTGGTAAATACATTCAACTGACACATTTGAAAATGTTTATTAAAATTGATTTGAATGCACAAGGCACAAACTCTTTTATAACTTGGGAAAATTATAATAAAATCTTGTGAACGTTTTACATGTTCTTTTATGCGTTCAGTAGCCCGGGTCGTGCCGGGTTAAAGATTTATAGACACACCACATTTGCGTAAAACCGTAGTATAAAAACCAACGGCTACGTCTTTTAATTTAATGTCGACACTTTATACCGGGTGTACGCCTACACCGGGATGTCGATGGTCGTGGCCATTTCGTAAAATGATGCCAAGGATATCCGGGACAACGGTCATTAAACCCCCCAAAGGCTTATAAGCAACAAAACTGTTTAAATGAGCCGATCATATTATTTAATTAACCACCTAAGCGATGGAAGAATATAATGCTCAATCAAGCGGTATTAATATACCGTAACCCAAGCCCATATAGGGGAAATAAGTTAAAGTATTTACCTTTGCAAGTATATTTCCTTAATTGGATTAAATCACCGATAGCTTTTACTGGGGCTCCTAATCTGGAACGAAGGTTTTAATTAACCTCTTAGAATCCTAACGGGTCGTTATAATGGCCGTAGCCTAGACCGGTTGGTTCCGATATATATAGATATGGTTTAATCGCGCGAAAAGGCGAAAACCGAGAATGGAGTGTGATTCTGACCCAACAAGTTCAGAGACTTGTTTTATATGGGTTAATGGTTCACACTCTGGATTTTGGGGTTCAAATAATATAATTTGACCCGTATCGGCTAATTTATGAAAACTAGTTTCATAAGCCGAACCGTGCGCGCAATAGGCGAAACGGTTAACCATGAGAGTCGTACGCTTATTTCCTAAGTCAATATGCCTTAAATGGGTTGTGGTATCAGTAGGATACCTTCCGTGACGCCCGTAACGAGTTTAAGTTAATTTTATGCCTTGTAGGGGCTTTCCGGTCATTTTAAAGGCTTTTAAAGAGCTTTTCGAGTTATACAGGAAATCTGAGTTTCCCGAACAGCTTATAAAGCTTAAAATACTTTATTTATTATTTAAAATCAGTAGCAATTGGAATCGGGTCAAAAGACCTTGTAGAACTCATGTTTTGGCCGAAAAGGGCATATTCGGTATTTACCGAACCGTAGCCATAACCGCAGGTTATGAGCGAGGTAAAAATTATTAAAAATCTTTAAAATCCCCAAAATATTATTTTAATACAGTGGGTAAAAGATTTGGTGACGAAATCTTGGTTTAGATAGGTGTTATGCTAATTGCGCCGTTAATTACTAAAGTTTACTTAATTTGCGCTAATTAGCATAACTCTCATTCTAGACCTCGGATTGACGTGAAACTTTAAGGACATGCTTATAATTTAGTAAGCAAGGTTATGGTCCGTTCACGTGTCCGAAATACTCGTTTTATTTTATAAAGGCCGTTACGGTCAACTTTTAGGCGAATGACGGAAATGCGCAAAAGACTCGGATAACTCATGAACCGATCACAGAGGTTTATACCGACATGTGACCTGGTCCTAAGAGAGTCCTAAGGTATATTTATACCTCACTAAAACGGGTCAGAACTGAAGTCAAAACAAAAGTCAAACTTTTGCGACATTCGGCTCCGAACCGGGTCAATATAGCAAATGATCGATTCAAACGAGCGCAAACACGTTTATATACTTATTATCATGTTTTATAAGTGTCAAAACAGGTTTCATAACATATACATTACAGATTATGCATAAATCGCTAAAATAGCTTCCTGTTGACTTTTTAACTGCACGTTTGACTCGATATTTGACATAGTTAGAGTGGTGATCAGGGGGAACCCTTTTAGAGGTTTATTACCCACGTAAATACCAACTCATAACCACTTTTGATTCGTCATAAGACTGAACCATTTGCAAGTTATTGTAATGACAACCATTAGTTACGACGGTTGTGTTTTTAGGCTATAACTATGGAAATGTGAAACCACAAAGGGTTAGATCACTTACAGAAGTTTAAGGCAAGACTTAAGAACACAGAGGAACACTTTAGAGCTCTTGGAATGATCAGATGAATGAGTTTTGAGGTGTGTTCTAAGTTGTGAACAAGTATGCCTATTTATAGTGCAAACCAAGCTCCAAGATCATCACACATTGGTCTACAAGTGACCATGGATGATGGGCAGGTGGCCTAGAGTGTTATGGGTCGAGTATGGGGCACCCATGCCTCATTGATTGGTGTTTGGTCGTTCAAATGCTCCAAAAGGCAAGTAGTTACAAACATTCTGCATCTGGGCGTCTAATGCGGCCCGCATGGGAGTTCCATGCGTTTATAATGCGGGCCGCCTGGGATTTAAATACCAGACGAGTAAAAGAGGAGGCTCGCGGCCCGCCTCAACTTAACCAAACATGCAATGCGGGTCGCGTAGGGCCTGTTTTTCAGATTTTTAAAATCTTTTGAAATGATTACGAAATCCTGGTAATTAATAACGAAATCTTTCGTAATGATTTACCTGACCTTTCGGGTTTGAAGGGGTAACTTTGCGGTTTGGCCCTCGGCTATTTACCGATAGGGGCTTCGTGTTATTTACCCGCATTATTAAGTCCCCGGTTTATTTATTAATTGTACAGAAAGCCTTAACTTTCATTATTGACGCTTTTAACCCTTCTCATACGAATTTGAGTATAACTCTTTCGTTTTAAGACGGAACTTCGCGGAATTTATACAGTATATTCTAGTGAGCGTATAATACTGTTACGAAGCCTTGGGAACGTTAAAGGGTCACTCAGAGGTAATATTAAACATGTTGACACAGTTAACCCCTGTAGCTCGTAATCTCTCACTTTCCTCCGCGTTTCGCTTCCGCACGATCTATGATTTATTCGTTTGAAGGTTCAAGCATTATTTAGGGTTACTATACAGTATATTTACCCTTGTTGACATTTATAACCCTCGAATTTATATACTTTCAAGGTTTGTCAAAATTAGTCCTTTATTTATTATAGATGCCACGTGTAAACAAATGACACGTGTTAACACATCATTGGACACAAAAATTCGAGGTGTTACACTCCTGTCCGGTTCACAACCGCAGAGGGTACACGAACACCTTCTTTAACAAAAGGAAGGAAGGGAATGTACGCGAACGCGCATCAGCAACCCTGTCTCCTGAACCTTCAAGAGCTACATCCAAGCAACACACCCGCTTCGAGCAAATATGGGAATGCAACACCGCAGACACTCATGAGTAGCTGCGGACATAACCATAGCTTCCGCAGACTGGTTGCTACGGAAGAGCCAACGTAACTCCACATCACCGAGCGAAGCTACTTCAAGGCAAACTCGGTATTGGAGCGGGAAGGTAAGTGGCTCCAAAACGAACGCAGATAAGCGATCTAAACGTGCCCTTGTTGAACAGCAAGCGTCCGAACAGCGGTAACAAGTCTGCTTATGACTTTGTTTGCCCGCCTATGGGCCGCATAGAATAAACAATGGTGGGCATACCCTTGCCTATGACCATGTTTATTTACCCATAGTACAAATCTACATTGTTCGACCAAACATGGCCAACAATGACGCAACGAGGTAACCGCAAAGGACGTGCGGTTACTAGAGAGCTATGACGACAAACACGAAAACCCAACAAAAAAGGGATCGTCATCTCACGACTAGATGCTGAACATAGAGCTCGAGCAAAGCACTTACAAGCATCAACTACTTTTGATCCAGATCTCAGAGATTGATCAAAAAATTTCTTTTCTTTTTCATGCACCAATTCAACAATTGGTTTGAAGAAAAGACCACCTTTCAGAGGTGGGAAACCTCTGCATACCTTCAAACCACCATCTCAGAGGTTGGTTCGAAGTTTGTGCAGCATTACTAACAAAGTCTCCAAGAGACCTTCGGCACAACAACAGGTGGCAATCCACCTGGTGACATAAATCGGCTGAGAATTTCGCATCAGACGAGATTCCTTCACCGATACGGAAGAGGCGTCAGATGACCCTTCCAGACCTCCAGCTTGATTTACATACAGAAAAGACCACACATGGTCTAGGATCTTCTCCAGACTGCAAACTACCTTCCAAACACCATAGTCCAGTACTCCTCCCACATACAACTTGTATGTGGCAGCAACACTAGACTGGGGGGACTTGAAGGGGTATGGTCCCAGATCTCGCGTCAGCATCGACCGCGAGTGACCATTACCCTTATCAAAACCCCCACTAGCTAACAACCTACTTGTGCCCATGCGAGAACGCGTCGGCACAAGGGTTGAATCCAATCTATCTAGTAACGAAGGAGGACTTGCATGGAACATGAGAACGATATAGTGATGCGACATAGCATCACATCTGGTGTCGAAAACGGAAGTATTCACAGCGATGCGGCATCGCACCGCATCCAGTGAACACTTCTATCAATACAAGAAAGCCTTACCTTAGGCATAGAAGAAGATGAACGTAACGGTGCGGCTGACACCGCACCATATGGGCATTTTCGTCACGACAAGGGATGCAGGCAAATAGTCTCCGCGGACGACGATGCGGCTAGCACCGCATCTCGCGTATTCCTTGATCACAAGTAGGAGACGCGGTAACTTCAGATGTTACCGCACGTAGCGATGCGGCTTGCACCGCATCCTATGCACTCAACAAGTGGGACTGACACCACAGTGCAAGTGGCACCAATGGCAGTTACCTGTCAGAGCTACGTAAGCAATGGACTGACGTGGCGTAACCTCCACAACCGACAAGCCTGACACACCTGCAAAGGTGCAGCACGTCGTCAGTCCATCCATCATCATCCTCCTTCACTCCTCGGCTATAAATACCAACCCCAAACCAGGTTTGAGGTATCTCTTCACAACTCTCTCACTACTACTACTATCTTACTTTGCTTCCCAAGCAAACTACTGATTCTCACGCCGGAGAGTGGTAACAAGGAGCACCCCCCACCCCATCCTCCTTGTTACGAGTCACGGCTTGTTTCCTTGTGCAGGAGATCAATCACCGGTGATCCAGCCAGCGATCCTCGAGAGGAAGGGATTAACCCTTCTTGACGAGACCAGTGTGTTAACCCTGCCCGGTCAACCATTGTTTCATCAATAACAAAGCTATGTTCACATCTTTTAGCTTTTGCAAACCTAAACCACCCGACTTAACTGGAGACGCAACCCTATCCCAAGCAACCAAATTCACTTTGTTAACCTCCGAGGAACCCCCCTAGAGGAATTTCCTAATGAGAGTTTCCAAGTCCTGCATTATATTGATCGGGGCACGATAAAGAGAAAAAAAGTAAGTAGGAAGGCTTTCCAGAACTGAACGAATCAAGGTGACTCTGCCGCCAAAAGAGAGTAGAAGCTCTCCAAAGCGATAAACGTTTCTCAAAGACATCGAACACAGGCCTCCAGTTTGAAATCCGGTTCATGTTGGCCCCAACCGAGAGACCCAAAAACTTGAATGGAAAAGCATCCGCTTTGCAACCAACCAACTCGGCCATCTCTTCCACCTCAACCGGCTGCAAACCCACCCCAAATAAATATGACTTGCTCAAATTGATTTTGAGCCCTGAACAAACATGAAAGCATCTCAAAATTCTCACCACATTTAATAAGTTCCCCCTGCTCCATTCCCCCATAATTATCGCATCGTCCGCATAAAATAAATGAGAAACAGTCGGGCCTCCATTAGGAAGTGAAACCCCTTTAAGAATCCTCAAATCACAAGCCTTATTTATCATGCAAGAAAGAGCTTCCATCACCATGACAAATAAAAAGGGGAAATAGGGTCCCCCTGGCGCATACCCTTATGACACTTGAATTCGAAAGTCGGAGAACCATTAACCAGAACCGAAGGTCTAGCCGAGGAGATAACACCCTTAATCCAAGAACACCACTTCCCCGAAAAACCCATCTGACTAAGGATATCTAACAGAAAGTTCCAATTTATGTTGTCATAGGCCTTCTCGAAATCAATTTTCAGCATAAAAATCTTTTTCTTTGTTTTTTGACCCAATTCTGTATTTCATTAACGATGAGCGGGCCATCCAGAATGTATCTTCCACTAATAAAAGCATATTGACTTGGAGAAATTAAACTATTCAGCACCCTTTTGAGTCTATTGGCCAGAATCTTAGAAATCACCTTGTTAATAATTCCCACCAAGCTAATTGGACGATAATCCTTCAGCCCGATCGGGTCAATTACCTTAGGAATTAAGGCAATAAAAGAAGATCCACAACCCGTATTAATTACCACGGTTCACATTAACATTTTCTACTTTATTTTGTAAAATGTTATTTACTATTTATAATTAATCCTTTTTCCATCGAAACACTTAATTTATTTTTATATACGCCTATTTAATTTAGCTTTAAATTTTCTAAGTTTTTTTTTCATTTAGTTAATTTATTTTTTTTACTTGTTCACTTTCAGCTTTAAATTTTCAAGGTTTTTTTTTTTTTGCGTTTAGTTAATTTTTTAAATAGGTGAATACCCCTTTATTATTTACTTCTAAACTTCGTGATAAACACATGATGTCACTAGGCAAGAGAGCATCAAAAAAAAAATATAGATAATTTATTATTTACATTTATTTGTTTGGATCAATACTGACCCGATCAAAAGTTTTTGATTTTGCCACTGCACTTTGATGCTTACATTAATTAAAAGTCATATGTCTTTGCTTGTATTATTTTGTGATATGTGTATAACTTAAGTCTATTTGGAATTCTTCATACAAATGTGAGTGATTTGGATTAATCATATTACTTTTACATTATATGCCATTCACTTATATACTTAAGCTTGTGCTTAATTCTCTTGTGCATGCTATATCATTTATTCTTTGGTCAAGCTTACTATTTTTTATATTTACTTTAATAGTTTTATTTAATCAAAATTTGCAATCTAAATTTTAAAAATAACAATTTTAGTCTTATATTTTCTGATAGTCATCACTGAAAAAGATGTAATTTTATATCTGTAATATATGTTCCAAATATTATAATTGTTTATCCTATTTTGTTATACATATACATTGTAATTAATCATTTGTATATAACTAATTTTAAACATTTATAATATTAATAAAATTTATAATTTAATTAACATTGTTTATCCAGATAGCTGGTTTTTTTCTTTTTCTTTAGTTTCATTTTATTCATCGATGATCCCCATAAGACTAGTTGTCGATGATCGTTGTCTGATATAGTCGTTATGGAACCAAATGGTTTGAAGATGTATATAGATTGATATTTTGCTACCATAGTTCGTGATAGCGATTGCCATCTTGTCATCCAATCAATGGGACTTGCGTCTGTGTTGCTATGGAACTCACAAGCCTATTTCAGACCCGGGCACCCTAAAAGATTAATTTGGTGTATGTGCAAAATATGAATATAAAAATTACAAAAAATTAAAATAAACTTAATTAAGTACATTTTTTTCTATAATAAATCCATGCCAGCTTATAAAAATCAAACAAGATATTCTAATTAATGCTAAGCGAGTCATAACCATTTTTGTTATACATATACACTGTAATTAATCATTTGTATATAACTAATTTTAAACATTTATAATATTAATAAAATTTATAATTTAATTAACATGGTTTATCGAGATAGCTGGGTTTTTTTTTTCTTTTTATTAGTCTTATTTTATTCATCGATGATCCCCATAGGACTAGTTGTCGATGATCGTTGTCTGATATAGTCGTTACCGAATCAAATGGTTTGAAGATGTATATAGATTGATATTTTGCTACCATAGTTCGTGATAGCGATTTCCATCTTGTCATCCAATCAATGGGACTTGCGTCGGTGTTGCTATGGAACTCACAAGCCTATTTCAGCCCCGGGTACCCTAAAAGGTTAATTTGGTGTATGTGCAAAATATGAATATGAATATAAAAATTACAAAAAAATTAAGATAAACTTAATTAAGTACATTTTTTCTATAATAAATCCATGCCAGCTTATAAAAATCAAACAAAATATTCTAATTAATGCTAAGCGAGTGATAACCATTTTTGTTCCAGTCGTGTCACACCATTGAGCACTCCTATTAAAAGTTAAGATTAAGATTGCATTAAATTTAAATTTATGCTATAATTGCTAATAAATTTTATTAAATACATTTCTCTATTCAACAAAAGATATTGACAAACAAATAAAAGAATTTGAACCATATAACTCATGTCTGAACTATTTTAATAAAAAAAAAAAAAACCACCTCTTTTGACTAAAAATTATAAATAAATATTTAACTTATCGGTACCAAAATTTATTTGGACTAAAATCACAATAAAGACAGGTATATTATGATTTTATTTATGTTCATAAAACATATTAAAATCATAATCACAAAAAAATGCCATAATTGAATTATTTCATGCTAGTTTGTAAAAAATATATGTATTTGATGTATATTTAGCTTACCTTTGTGCTTAGATGACTTTAATTGCTTACGTATATATGTACAGATACAACTATATTACCTTTTTTATTAAATTAATATTCATTTGGCCGCTGGACTTAAAAAAATTCTCTTTCTAATTATCTAATGTCTATTGTCCAGTTAACTTCGGGAATCAAGAAATCAGTCCGAAGTTAAACCATATTTACATATAGTTTATGATTTATGTTTCTAAACTAGAAGCATGTTACAGTTAACTTATTGCTGTTGCATACCAAAGATAGATTAAAATCTAAATATTTTTACAAATGATCGTGACATAAATACACCATCTCTTTGTTATTTAATCTTAATCTTAATATTAATATTTAGAAAAAGAAAACTTCTGTTGACACCTATGAAAACTAAAGAAAAGTGTGAATTATCTTTGGTTATAATATTTCTTCATTTATGCCAAAATATATGATTTTTTATTTTTTATTTTTTTGCATGATACAAAGCATGCGTTGATTAAATTATCGTGTTAAAACTGAACTTTTTTTTATTAAATGGTTATTTTCTTAAACAATATATATAGGTTATAGAGAAAATCTCTGCTTAATATATAATAAATCATTAACTTTCTAAATATTTTACATTGAAGACGAAACTATCTTAAGAAATAAAACAAAGGGGCTTAAAATATTTTACATTGAAAAATAACTAGCTAGGATCATAAGATGGACATTCATGTGTTGCCTTCAAAACTAGAGATATAATCAATTCATCAACAATATATTTGCTTAATTATGTGCTAGTTTTACTCCATGCAATGATTACACCACACAAGGTTACCATTTATATCAGATATCATGCATTTAACTCCATCTTTATTTAAACAACTACGATTTCAATTTCATCTTTATCATTATATATATCTTGTCTCTCGATCAATCTGTTGTAGTAATGGCTGAAGAGCATAAATCAGAGCAATGTCGGTCTGAGGCTTCGAGCATATCCGCAGAAGGTGAAAGCTTGAAGAACAAAACCCTGGATAGCAAGGCTTTAGAAGATCAATCTTCTTCTAGGGCTTTAATTGATCTCAAACTTTCAAATATGGAAGATAAGAAAATTGAGCTCAATCTCTTTAACCCCTCAGATCTGGAGGGTGCAACTTCATCTCAAGCAAGTGAGTCATCCAAGGAGGTGACTAGAGAAAAATCTAGGGTTTTCTCTTGCAACTACTGTAAGAGAGAGTTCTCAACTTCTCAAGCACTTGGTGGTCACCAGAATGCCCATAAACAAGAGAGGCAAATCGCGAAAAGGCGCCAAATGGAGGTTCCGCCTTACGGCCATCTACTGCCACCCCCATCACCTAGTTTTGGTAATTATGCTTATTACCCTTCTTTTGCAAATTTCACTAATACCTCACTTGGCACCAATAGATCATCACTTGGGATTAGAAGTGAATCGTATATCGATAGACCCTCTTCGTGGTCACCTTCACCGATGAATTATCGGTTTGTCCCTAGCGGGCATCATGACCAATTCCCCAGTAGATTAAACTATTTTAATAGACAAAAGATGTTGGAGGGTTTTCAAGGAAACATAACAAACACCAGTGGTGGTTTTAGTTCTCCTTTAGTAGCATCTTCTCCTTTCAAGTTTGAAGGGGGCACAAGTGCTACTCATGATTTTCTTGGTTCTCCTTTCAAGTTTGAAGGGGGCACAAGTGCTACTCATGATTTTCTTGGAGGTTCTTCTGGAAGTGGTAACCCAAATGCTGCACTCAACCATGGGATTGAACAAGAAAATAGTGCGAATAATCTTTTCGCACAAGTAGATGCGGCTCGTCCGGAGAATGATCAAGATGGATCCACAAGCTGTCTTGATTTGAATCTCAAGCTTTAAATTTCCGTTGTTGTCTTGTTAAATTGGTGTTGCGATTTCATATTTTTTTTGATTGGTTAAGAACTACGCAAGAATTTAATTATTATGTATTCGATGATTGCTTATTTATCTGAAGTTCCTTGTTTTTTTATTTATGCTAATTTGTTAAATTTTTTAATGATAACTTGGAAGTTTGCCGTAGAAGTTCGATTGAACTGACTAACACTTCTCGCATCAAAGAAGTGATATACAAGTCAAGAATAAAACTAGGTAGGTACTATAAAGACTGGATTCAGGTTATCCTTGGGCATTCAAGGAGGATTCAAGTGATGAGAGTCCAGTTACGTAAATGGTCGACTCGTATATAGACCAGTGTGAATATGGAAAAGAGTGAAGATGCGGGGAATAACTAAAAAAATAACCATCATAAAATCTCTTTTGAGTACTTTGGGTTTTCTTAAATTGTTGTTTTTATTATTTACCTTGACTTAGCCTAGAATGCTGGTTACGTTGCCTAATCGGTCAGGCATTTTATCTCATTTAAGTCTCTACTTAAGATGTAGGTCACTTTAACGAACTAAATAGTTCGGTTATATGGGTTTTATAGAAACGCTTGCTAGAACGTATCTAGTACACTTTTATTCGCTTCTGTCCCGTGTCATCAAGCAAGATTCACCAAGTTCCTCCAGCCTCCAGGTATCTTGAATTCTTGATGGTCATTTTTGGGTTCTGAAATGTGAATTGGATTCTGGGTCGGGTCTCCATTGATGCAAGTAAGATGTCAAATAAATATAATAGTACAATTCAATGTCTTCTTTTTTCTTTCAAACGTTTAATTTACACACCAACTGATTTTACTCTTAAATCTATACTTTTTCGTCCGCCACAAAACTCGAATCCTCACTTTTAAGGGAGGGACACCTTTCCATCTCAAATATCACGTTCTAGTTTCGAGGGGTTTAAATTAACAAAGATTAGAGTTTGCAATATTGTTGTTGAATAAGTTTCTAATCTCATAGTTAACAATAAAGTTTAAAGTGTTCCAGATTCACAAGTGCTTATATTGCAAGGTCTTGCTCCAAGCAGTGATCTTGTTCAAGTGTCGAGGTAAGTTGTTGATTTTGTGATTCGAGTTAGCTTGATGACTTTAATGTCATAGTGAGATGAGGGTTGCCCCTTCCCTCTTTGTAGCTTCATGGATCTCCCAAATTTACAGTCAATATATTTTTGGTTTAGTCAAACAAAAGTATTTAATTTTAAGACCAAGTAAAATAATTAAAGATTAAGCTCCTGGTTAGATTAAAAGGACTGAAATTAATTGGTAACCAACTTGCCTTAACGAGAACAAAATCAGCTTAATTTTATTCTTGTTGAATGCCAAAAATTTTATGAAGATAAAGACGCAATGCTGTAAACGAACCAAACGAACACGAACAAGGTCATGTTCGTGTTCGTTCGTTAAGGAAACTAGCATGTTCGCGAACTGTTCACGAACGCATACCAAACATAAGTTTATGTTCGTGTTCGTTCGTTAAGTAAATTCAATTGTTCACGAACAGTTCGTGAACACTGGTCTCGAACACAAACGAATGCATGAAAATAAAAATGAACGCAACCGTACATTTAACTTGAAAATAAAAAAATGAAAATATTGTTATCATTAAACATTGGATATAAGTAGTTAAATACAACCATCAAATGATAAATCAAAACACAAGAAGTCTACCACACCACCAAACGATGAATAAAGTTTAACCAACTTAGACATAATTATCCCAAAAAAATGTCTTAGAATGTCCAAATTTTAGCTAACTTAGAAAAAATAGGGTTTCAAGTTTTCAATATGTTTAGATAAAAGGTTTATTATTTATTACTTTTTAATATAATCAAACGAACATATTACCGAACGTTCACGAACGCAATCGAACGAACGAGACCTGTGTTCGTGTTCGTTCGCTAAGCTAACCGAACAAAATTTTTTGTCCGTGTTCGTTCGTTAAGCTAATCGAACGAACATAAACGAATTTCCCACCGAACGGTTCACGAACTGTTCGCTGAATCGGTTCGTTTACAGCCCTAAAGAGCATCCTAATAATTTCAAAACAACATTTAGAGTTTTCATGTATGTGATAATTTCTCTTGGAGATTGTTGAGGGTGAATGTCACTTCCTGGCTTGTCAAGATTAACTCTAGTAGGAAGGCTTGCATCGGCAATTCACTAGGAGTTGATATATTTGATCTCAAACTTAGATGGAAACCAAGCTATCTGAATTTTTAAGTTATAGAGATTCAAACGGATCAAACTCTTGGCCAAGCGATAAGCCTCTGTATCACACCTTCGCAAAACGAGGGGTGACATTCAATGCGTAGACCCTCTCTCAAATATGGCAAATCGATTGAAGAGCACTAATAGATAATGTGTATCATTGATGACCAATCACTAACGAAGTGCATTCGTCTTGGTAATTACCGATGGATGGTCAACGACGGATCCAACCAAATATCTAATAATAGAAAATTAAAGATTTCATATGTAATCCCTCGGAAATCACGATGGATCTCCAAAGGACGCCATAACCCGCAAAATTGATATTATCGCCGACAAATTACCAAAGACTAACGACATTAGTAAACCCAAACATTGGTCGTCGAGATGGGAACTTATTTCCAACGAACCATCCCTAAGTAATTCGTCTACGAACTATCCCTCAAATCTATCAGTGATAGTTAAAGATAACATTTTGTCCAGACTTTAGACTTTTACGTCGTTTTTGGCCCGTTTGCGACAGCCAAGTCTGTAAGTTATAGTGTATATATAGCAATGAAACCCTACCTTAAATGGCAACCCAACCCAACATCAACCTTTTCAAATCCATAATTGGTAACCAAAATAATTCTAATTTCCATGTAGCTCTATGGTAGATGCTAGGGCCGGCCCAAGGGTAAGAAGTCCAAGCATTAGGCCCCACCTTTTCAAGGGCCCATTCTATAAAATAAAAATATTATGCTGGTATATGTTAGTTTGGGCCCAAGTAATGCTGGATTGGATTGCTGATGGGTGCTGAATCGCTGATTGTGAATTTGTCTATGGCTCAGTCAACATGCATGCGATTTCCTTCTTCGTTAAAGCCTCCAAGCTGCAGAAATCATAGTGGTAAGTTCGAGTTTCTTTATCTTATATGAATTATATAAATGTTTGAATAGATCATGTTTCTGGTAGATTTAGGGTTTAGGTTTTTTGTGGAGTTTATTATTGTTTTTCATTGAAAATTGATGATTTTATATGATCGTAACAAGGGGTTAATTATGACTGGATCATTGACATGTTTTGTAATTTCTAGAGGATTTGGGATTATAATATTTGTATGGTATTGTTGAAAATTGCAAATCTAGCTTCTAGATAAAAGTACTTCTTAAAAATCTACAAAAAAATCCTAATGCTATTGTACTTGTTGGTGCACTTGTGTCTGTACTTTGTCTGTATTCGGTCTGTATGTAAACGATGTCCAAAGTTAGTCTGTAAGTTGACCAAGTCAACTATCCTCCTAGTTTGACTTGGCCAACAGATAACATATGTTTGATATGTGTGTCGATGTCGAAGGATAGACTCGAAGGATTCTGTTGATCCTTCGAGGTGATCGAAAGATAGGCTTCGAACAATAGACCTCGAAAGGTGATCTTTCGAGGTCCTTGCTAATCCTTCGAAAGCTTTCTATCCGAAAGATGATCCTTCGGACCATCTATCGGATCCTTCGACCAGGCATCATGAGCTGGGTATATATATACCCATGCAGTGTAGTGTGAAAGGCAGATGCACACAGACAAGAGTTAGAGAGCTTGAGAGCATTCTGCTGGAAACACACACACACACACTTGAGAGTTTACATCTTTGGTTTTGTAAACATTGTGCTTGTAACCGGAACCTTCATACGTATTAATACAGTGGTGTTAATCGGTGAAATCTTGTGTGCTTGTTTCTCTACTTGCTTCATCCCGGTTTGCCTACTAGCTTGGATTCCGCACTTGCTAGTAGGTTAGTATAACAAGGTTTAGGTTCGTTATCCTCCGCGAAAAGGGACCTACAAGTGGTATCAGAGCCTCGCTCTTTACCTTGTTTAAAACCGGTTTGTTCGAGTTCTTTGGTGTGTTTGGACACTTGGTTTAGCACTCGTTTTTGGTAGTTTCCTTGCATTTTGAAACTGAAAAACGGATACTAAACCTATCGGGAGTGTTCGGGGTCGGTTTGGGTAACATAAAAATCGTTTTTGTGAAACTTTGATTTTCCGGCCATTTTTCCGGTGGTATCTCCGGTGTCTGTTGTGGATTAGGTGTTTGCCATTTTGGGTAAACTTTTTGAAAGTCAAATAGTTGGTAGAAAAGTTGGTGGCAGAACATCCTTTCTGCCGAAAGTTGGTACACCAACCTGTCACGTTTCTCACCAACCCATCAGTACTTTCGGCAGTGTGTCAGATCGTCGAAAGATAACTTTCGAGCTCGAAGGATCATCCTTCGATCAAGGAGATTCGAAAGATAACCATCATTCGAACATCTTTCGAAGTCCGTGTGTTATCCTTCGAGTCAAGGAATCTTTTCGATAGATACATTCTTCGAGTTACTGTTCACTACGAAAGATAAGGATCCTTCGTGTTGGGTGAATCTTTCAAGGTTATCTTTCGAGGTTATTGTTCGAGCCATCAACAGTGATCCTTCGAACACTGTTGATTCTTCGAACAAGTGTCATCTTTCGAGACCTGTGTTCGAAACATAAGGAGAATCTTTCGAAATTATCTTTCGAAAGATAAGGATCCTTCGTATAAATCAATCTTTCGAAGTCATCCTTCGAAGTTTTTGTTCGAAACTCAACAAGGATCTTTCGAACCCTGTTGATCATTCGAACAAGTATTGATCTTTCGAACAGGTTGCATCTTTCAATTCATATCTGTTTTTGGACTTAACAGTTTGTGGTGTGTAGGTTTGATACTTATATTTGATCAAAATGAGCTGTACAAGTCCATGGGATTGGAGTTTGGACTCACGAAACAATCAAGAGTTAGTGACTGCTGCAGATTGGGCAAAAAACATGGTTCCACAGCCATCAATCAGTCCAAGTCAATGGGCTTTGGTATCCAATCAAAGTCAAAGTCTTCAAAACCTTCTGATTAGTGAGAGTGAAACTGGCAGCAACAATCGTCCACCTAAGTTGAACCATATGAACGATTTTCCATCATGGAAAAACCGTTTTCACACATATGTTCAAGGGCAAAGCACTGATCTTTGGACGTGTTTCATCAATGCATTCAATACTAATCTTGAGACTGCTGCGTCAACTTCAGAGGGTTATGCAAATATGCTTGAAAATGACAAGAAGGCTTATGAATTGGAGAAAAAGGCCTTTGCCACACTTACTCAAGCACTCAACAAAGACATCTACCATCAGTTCTCTTATTGCAAGACCACGAAAGCATTGTGGGATGCCTTAGTTGCTAGAGGAGAAGGCAATGCAGCTGCTCGAAAATCTCGGCATGATTTGTTGAAGAAAGAGTTTGAATCCTTTCAGTTTTTGGAAAACGAGACTCTGAACGATATGATCACACGTTTCTATCATTTGATTAGTGAGATGTGTGCTTATGGAGTTGTCGCTACTCAACAAGAAATGGTGAGTAGATTTGCTGACGCCTTACCTCCAAAGTGGAGTTCCTTCATTGAACTGTTGAAGCATACTGGAACTCTAGATCAAGTCAACATCTATGAGTTCATTCAAAAGCTGGAACATAAAAATGATGAAGAGATTAGGAAAGCAAGGCGTGCTCCAGCTCCTCAGAATACGGAAATGTATCTTCCAGGATTCGATGTTTTGGCAAGATCCGCTGCAGCTCAGCAACAGCAACCTAAGCTGCAGACTGCATTTGTGTCCAATACAAGTTCAAGTTCCTTTCCGTTTCCTCAGTCAACAGCTGCTCCACCACAACCTCAATTCGATCTGAGGTCTTACATTTCTGTTCCAACTCAGCAACAACCACAACCTCAGCAACAACAACAGCAAGCTCACTATACAAGCAATCCTCAACCTCAACCCCAAAGTCATCACACAATCCGAGTCGACAACTCAAATCTTTCACACCTTAGCATTGAAGTTGCTAAGGAACATATGGAAATTATCAACACCATGGTCAGTGCATACTGTGGTTTGGTAGCAGGTCAGCTTGGAAACATCAACATGACCAATGAAGATTATGATCAGATCGACAAGGAAGAAATGGAGTTGATGGATATTAAATGGGCTTTTGCTAGTGCGGTTAGAAGGGCAAAAGATTTCATGGCACGAACTGGAAGAACTTCGTTGGAAGGAAAGAAAAACACGAAGTATGGGTTTGATATTAATGCCGTCACGTGCTTTAATTGTGGCGAGAAAGGGCACTTTAAACGTGAGTGCACTCGACCAACAAAACACGGCAATCACAACCCTTTCAGAAACCAGACAAATGTGAATGCCCAACAAGAAAACCGTGAGAGGAGGATGGTGGCAGTGAACAACAATCAGGGACAGTCTGGAACTACCAATCACAATCGGGCTTTGGTTGTTCAAGCTGATGAAGGATGTGACTGGTCAGTTCAGTTTGGTGAAGGTGATCAGGGAAGTGGAACTGCTTTGTACGCTAAAGTCATCGAGCAGGTTCATAAAGAAGAATCTTCTGGAAGTGATGACAGTTCTGGTTATTCTGGAAGTTCTGATGAAGAAGGCTCTGTTTCTGGGGATAATCACTCAGAGCCTGATGTGAATGAAGAAGGAGTTGATGATATTCAGGAGCTACTAAATGAAGCTGATGAGCTTAAATGTCAGAAATCAATTCTGATTAGGAAGGCTGCTACTGCATCAAAGGAAATGGAAAAGCTATTCTCTGAAGATGGAGCTTTTTCTTTTCAAACTGCCTTTATGGCAAACGGCTCAGCCTCTACTAGTCAGGTAATTTCTGAACCACCTGCTCCTAGTATTTGTAAATCATGTGCAGAGATGAAGCTTGAATCAGAAAAGCTTCATAGTCATAACCAGAATTTGGTTGTTGAACTGTCGAAATGCAAAGAGGCAAACATGGCTTTAACCCGGAATGAAAAAGAATTTAAATCTGTAATAGAAACTTTAAAGAAAAATGTGTCCGAGGTTAACAAAGTAGTTTACCACAAGCAAGTGAGTATAAATGAATATATTAACACTGTGGAAGAAACTGAAAAGCAATTAGCCATTGCCCAATGCGAACATGATGCGATCAAACAGAAATTGGATAGCTATTCTAACTCCCGATTTGTGCTTGATCACATCATCGATGTTCAACAACTAAAGGGAAATCAGAAAGGCATAGGGTATAACAAATGTCCGCCCCCTTTGATGAACAACTATACCAAGATGCCTGATGAGGAAGAAATGCCTCGGTATGAACCCAGTGTGCCTCTTGATGTTGAGGAGTTTGCTACTGGCCTTGGGTTCAAACCGGACAATTCTTCAAACACAGCCCCTAAGGAACAAGAAGCTTCACCATCCATGAAGCAAAGTCCTCCAATTATCGAGGACTATGAAACATCGGATGATGAATCAGATGTGGCTGTAAGTGATCAGGATAAATCACTTAGCAAGATGAAAGGAGTAGATATTCCACGAGAGAATCACATCCTTTGTGATCCTGATACTCCTGAGGTTCCATCTGTTGAGAAGCAAGTGATTGATCCTGTCAAGGTTGATAAGACAGGTGTGTCTACTGTTAAAAGCAGTAATGTGTTGTACACTTTGGTTGGAGATAATAAAATCTACTCAGATCATGTTTTTCCAATTAAAAATGTAAATAAATCTTTGATTGACAAAGTCTTTGAAGACAATACAAACAGATTTTTGGGAAAAACACTTCCAGGAATTGTGGTAACACAATGTGATCCAATTCCTAAGGCTGAGATTAGGAAACAATTTGGTAATCAAAAATCTCCAATCACTCGACAACCTACTACTTCTAAGGGTAAACAACCACAACGAGCTCCAAAGCCAAAGGCTAAAGTTGAATCAAAAGGAGCTCGTTACATGAAGAAAGGAAAAGATGTTAAGTTTGTAGCATCAAAAGGTACAGATAAAATTGAGACTTTTGAAAACAAATCAAACACTGATTTTGTACAACAAGTCAAGATTTTGAAACGAAACAGTGATAACAATTACACCCAACACACAAACGGGTGTGATGAAAAAGCAAGTACCTCAGGTTCTACAAGCTCAACATCTGGTAGTCGATCAAGTTCTCCTAAGTCTGTTGAAAGGAGAACTTGTTTCAAATGTGGAGAAATTGGGCACATTATCAGAAATTGCCCAAATGCTCCAAAGAAGAAATTGGTTGAAAAGGCTCCACCTGAAACAGTTCACCCTCAACGTCGGTCAGTTTCACCTAAACAAGATAAACGAACTGTAAAAGAACAAGAAACTAAACAACGACGTAAGAACATAAAAACTGTTGAAAAAGCTTTAAAATCTGAAGTTAAAACAGTTCAGAAGGAACCAAGAGTGTCACAACCTGTAAAACCAGAATCTTCAAAAACTGGTAGGCACAGACAAACTTGGTTACTTAAGTCGGGTGACAATTCAGGGGGAGCAGTTGTTCTTGAAAACCATCAAGAGATAGAGCTTACGTATCATGATGCCAAGGGACGACCCAAGACCACTAAGGCTTGGGTCCCCATTCTCAACTGATGTGTTTATTTGACATGTGCAGGATGTTCTAGGAGGAACTATTAATAGTCATTGGATTGTTGATAGTGGAGCATCCAGGCACATGACTGGCGACTTACGGCTCCTGTATGACGTGAGAAATATCAGAGGAGGGTATGTTGCTTTTGCGGGTGATAAAGGCGGGTACATCACTGGAGAAGGAAGTATCTCCAATGGTATCGTGTGCTTTGATAAGATCAATTATGTGAAGCAAATTGATCACAATCTTCTGAGTGTGTCGCAAATCTGCGATAAAAAGTTCTCAGTGATTTTTGATGACGCTGGATGTTATGTGCTGAAGCCTGGATTCAAAATTCCACAAGAATGGGTTCTCTTATCGGCTCCGAGAGTTAATGATCTTTATATTCTCGACATGAGCCAGGCGATTACAACATCTGCACAAGTTACTTGTTTTGTCTCAAAAGCCACAGAAAAGGAGTCTATATCTTGGCACAGAAGAATGGGACACATTCACTTGAGAAAAATGAACCATTTGGTGAAAAATAATCTTGTGAATGGTGTGCCTGTGAGAAGTTTTCATTTGCAAGATATCTGTGTCTCGTGCCAAAAGGGGAAGCAAACAAAGAAGTCTCACCCTTTGAAGAAAATCAACACTGTCAGCATGCCTCTCGAACGTCTTCATATGGACCTTTTTGGACCTATGAAGCACAAGACAACGTTTGGTGATGCTTATTGTTTAGTAGTTACTGATGACTACTCTAGATTTTCTTGGGTATCTTTTATGGCACACAAAAGTGAAACTCCTGGCATCCTCAAGGATCTTCTTACAATGTTGGAGAATCTCTATACGTTGAAAGTGAAAAGGATCCGAAGCGACAATGGAACTGAATTCAAGAATCAAGTTATGGATGAGTTTTGTACTTCTAAAGGCATTCTTCATGAGTACAGTTCTCGTTATACTCCACAACAAAATGGTGTCGCTGAGAGGAAGAATCGAACTATTATTGAAACTGCAAGAACAATGTTAGTAGAGTCGGAACTCCCTATTCAATTCTGGGGGGAGGCTGTATCGGCTGCATGCTACACGTTAAACAGAGTTCTTACAGTTAAGAGACATGGCAAGACTTGCTTCGAACTCCTTCAGAAAAGGAAACCGGATCTTTCTTACCTTGAACCGTTTGGTGCTCCTTGTACTATGATTGAGCCGGATGGAAAGTTTGGTGCACGAGCTATCGAGGGTTTCTTCCTTGGATATGCTACTCCGAATTTTCGTGTTTGGAATCTAACTACCAAAAAGATTGAGCTATGGAGCGAAGTTAGGGTTCAAAGGTACACGAGTCCTGTTAGGGCTCCGGGTGATCCGTGGATGTTCGATTATGATGGGCTATTTGACTCCTTTAATCTGCCAACCTTTGACGAAGAATCAGCAGCGGATCGAATGTTGTTGGAAAGTGACAACGCTGCTGTCTCGCCATTGGTTAGACCTATTGTTGTTGACCCTCAAGCTTCTTCGTCAGTCAACAATATGGTTCAAAATGAGGTTTATGAAGATGCTGCTGATTATAATGACTCTTCTGAAGATGATGAATATCATGATGCAGCCGAAGGATCTTCAGCTCCAGCTGCTCCTGTTCAAGGTGCCTCTGGTGATACACCTCATACGCAGAATATCGATACTGCTGAAGGGAATGCATCCACCTCTAACCACATTCCTGGTGTGGAGTTGGTTGTTGATCTTAATCTTACCAATTTGGGTATCAATGCTCGTGTGCCAGATAATCCTGAAATGCGGATTCACGATACCCATCCCCAGCAGAATATCATAGGAGATGTCCATCGCGGTGTGCAGACGCGTAATCAGCTGAGAAACAACCGGAATGCTGGTTTGTATTCAGCTATAAGAGAATCTGGCCAACAAAATGACTGGTCCTTCGCGTGTTATGTGTCACAAGAAGAACCAAAGTCGTGGAAAGAAGCATTGAAAGACAGTGCTTGGGTTGAAGCCATGCAGGAAGAATTACAGCAATTTCACAAGCTGGGTGTTTGGAAGCTTGTTGAAAAGCCTGAGAATTACAAGAAGATTGGCACTCGATGGGTCTTCAAATGCAAGAAAGACGACCGTGGAGTGGTTATTCGGAACAAAGCTCGTTTAGTCGTTCAAGGTTTTCGTCAGATAGAGGGGATCGACTACAACGAAGTCTATGCACCAGTTGCACGTCTGGAAGCTATTCGGATCTTTCTGGCTTATGCATCATTCGAAGGATTCAAAGTTAACCAGATGGACGTCAAAAGTGCATTTTTACATGGTGTGGTTGAAGAAGAGGTATATGTCGAACAACCTCCAGGTTTTGAAGATCCTGTTCATCCCGATCGGGTTTGGTTGCTCAACAAAGCTCTCTATGGTCTTCATCAAGCGCCACGAGCTTGGTATGCAACCTTATCTACATATCTGCTGGAGAACGGTTTTCGAAGAGGTCTTATCGATTGTACTCTCTTCATCAAAGAACAAGATGGAGATCTTCTTTTGGTACAGGTATATGTTGATGACATTATTTTTGGTTCTACTAATGATGTTTTGTGTAGGAATTTCGAGCGCATCATGCAGGATAAGTTCGAGATGAGTGCTATGGGGGAAATGAATTTCTTTTTGGGCCTACAAGTGCAACAAACGGAGTCTGGGATATTCATCCATCAGACTAAATATGTTGGAGACATCTTGAGCCGGTTCCAGATGTCCGATGCAACGCCCATTGGTACCCCATTGCCAACTAATCACGGAATAACTCCTGATTTGAAGGGTGAACCTGTTAGCCCTTCATACTATCGCGCGATGATCGGATCCCTTATGTACCTCACAGCATCAAGGCCAGATATAATGTACCCAACGTGCCTACTTGCCAGATATCAAGTTAATCCGAAGGCCTCACATCTTGCAGCTGTCAAAAGGATTTTTCGTTATTTGAAGGCTTATCCAGACACCGGTCTGTGGTATCCTAGGGATAATAACTTTGACTTGGTCGCATTCAGTGATTCTGATTTTGGCGGATGTAAAATCGACGGCAAATCCACAACGGCTGGATGTCAGTTTTTAGGAAATCGCCTAGTCACATGGCAGTGCAAGAAGCAGACGTGTGTAGCTACATCAACATGCGAAGCTGAATACATTGCTGCCTCAAGTTGTTGTTCACAAGTTCTCTGGATCCAACAACAATTGCGGGACTACGGTTTTGAATTCCTAACTACTCCTATATACGTTGATAATTCTGCTGCTTTAGATATCACTAAAAATCCTGTGCAGCATTCAAAGACCAAACACATCGAAATCAAATATCACTTCATACGTGATTGCTTTGAGAAAAGGCTAATCGATGTTGTTAAGGTCCACACCGATGACCAACGTGCCGACTTATTTACCAAAGCTTTTGACAAATCTAGATTTGACTTCTTATTATTGGTAAACGGCATTAAGGTCAAGCAAGAGTAAACCAACATCGGAAAATCATTTTTATAAATATCTTTGTGTGTTTTTAAATTTATCTTAGTTTATTGATTTTAGGGGGAGTAAATTCAAAAAATCGGAAAATACAAAAACACCGAAAAATTTCAAAAACACAAAAACAATAGAAAAACAAAAATGAGTTTCCTGGCGAGCAAAAGAGAAAATGATAGTACATCAGTGGTCTATCCAAACCTCTTTAAACCTTAAATGCAAAACGATAAGCAGCTCTATATAAGATGTATCGGTAGGCTCACAATCATTTTAAAGTGTGCAGGGTGATATAAATCTTAATCGACTGAAGACCAGGTGGGAACCATTCATTGGCATATGGTCTTAGTACCGAAATTTCGTTTGATAGATTGCCGAGGTTCTGAGATATTCGGTCTTTATGCTGCTTATCATCTGGGTATCATGGTTGTATCTTTTACCGAAAAATAACGGGGACGCAAGTCTAGATCTTCCATGATACTATACATACGTGTACATATTACATACTGCATTCGACCTCAATAAGTGATAAACAATCACATGTCCAAATCAAATAAGTGATAAAATATCACATTTATCCGGGTGTCAAGTTCGTCTCTCTGCTGTACGGAAGTACTGACCTGTTCACGGACTTGCACCTGTGCCCTCATGCATACGAAAATCAAGTTCCTCATCAAATAAGTGATAAAATATCACATTTATCCGGGTGTCAAGTTCGTCTCTCTGCTGTACGGAAGTACTGACCTGTTCACGGATTTGCACCTGTGCCCTCATGCATACGAAAATCAAGTTCCTCATCAATAAGTGATTATATCACAAAGGACTTGTTTTCAAATCAAAATAAGTGAGTATCTCACAATTTATACGGTCAAACAGATGATAATCGGTATACTCACCGGTAAGATGAACCCTCGTGCATACCTTGATACGGGAATGTGTCGTGATGTGGATGAACACCGGTCGGTAAGTATAAATCATACCTTAACGTATCCCCTCGCCATGATTACATCTGATAAGTTGAGTTTAAGTGGACAACAATACCGATAATTGTTATAGGATGCTTATCTTAATGTTAACTAACTGAACAACAAGAGTGTTTTGGCATGACCGTACACTGATATGATTCTCCTACCCTCGAAACTCGCAAAAAGAATGTTTGTATATATTTATTTACTGCTTAACCTTTATTGTTCTTCTTTTAAACAGTTTCGTCGTTTGGTGCATATCAGCACGACATTAGCGGTGATGTCGTTTGATAACACTCAAAGGATTTTAAATTGTTGTCTTTTAATTTCAAAAATTCCAAAAAGATTTTAGGCTTGTTTTAATATAAACTTTATAAAAGCCAAAAAGATTTTCTTTCTATTTTATTTTCGATCGTACGATGTTGGAGCTCGAGTCTTCGTTACCTGAAACCTGAACGAAAACCGAATTGACTAAATCTTCAAAAACGGTCAAAATTTGCAAGTTTTGAAAGTTAAAGGCTAAAATTGAAAAATTTATTAAACTTTCAAACTGTCGGACGGTGTTTGATTGTGACATGGTCATTCGTGTGTCATTTGCTTATACTATGTTCCAAGCAGTTGTTCTCATTACGCGTTTAGATTTCTTGCATGTGCAGATTCTAAAGGCTAGGAGAACATGGTCGATGACAAGCTTTGGAATGAAGACACGACGAGAAGGCGCTCAACTGATGAAGATGATCGAGTAGCCGCTGACCATCCTCAACACCACAAGGATCTCACTTCATAAAGATAAAGTCCATTCACGAGCATAACTCAAGGGGGAGCTTATGTTAAGGGGGAGTTTGTCAACACACTTCCTACATGATATGGGTAGTTTGTTGATACACTCTCTGCTTTCAAGACGTGAAGACTTTGAAGATCCTCCGACATTGAAGACTTGAAAGGACATCAGAGTTTTGGTAACTCGAAGACCAAAGACCGTCGAAGTTCAAGACGAGTCTGCAACTATAGAAGATAAAGACAAAGCTACAGCCAAGGGGGAGTTTGTTGGTGCACTTGTGTCTGTACTTTGTCTGTATTCGGTCTGTATGTAAACGATGTCCAAAGTTAGTCTGTAAGTTGACCAAGTCAACTATCCTCCTAGTTTGACTT